>NC_137834.1:73276441-74526441 GCF_948465745.1 Chenopodium album
CTCCGCCTCTTTCTCTCTCCTCTTCTCTTTCCTTCTTGCTCACCATCTCCTTCCTCTTTCCTTCTTGCTCACCATCTCCTTCATTTCTTGATCTTTCTGGATTTCCTCCTCCTTTCTATCTCTAGAAGACCAACAACAAATCGAAGACAACAAATCAAAGACCAAAAAACCGCCCATTTTAATCGATTTCTTGGTTTTTTTTTTTACCATTTCAATCGATTTCTGGGTTTTTCGATTTGAATTTTTTTTTCAATTTCAATTATTTCGATTTCTGGGTATCTTTTTTCGATTTTGTTTTTCGATTTCAATTTTGATTGTGTTATTTTCGATTTTGATTTTGTTTTTCGATTTCAATTTCAATTTTGATTTTGATTTTGTTTTTCAAGTTGCATGCGCTTTTGGGGTTTTATTTTCGTGATTTTTAGGTTTTTTCTTCGGTTTTTTTTTTTCCATTTCAATTCTCTTTTAATTGGGTTTTTTTTTTTTCCAATTTTAATTTTTTTTTCGATCTCTGGGCTTATTTTATTTTTGTTTTCACGTTTGTTTTAATCAAATTTTTAATCAATTTCGATTTTGATTTTTTTTTTTCTGATTTCAATTTTTTTTTTCGAAGATGAGGTCGAAGATGGCACGCATGCATCATCACTTGCTTTCTTGCTTGCTTGAAGTTTATTTTATTTTCTTGCATGCATCTGGGTTTATTTTATTTTAATTTTTTTTCGTACAATTTTTTTTTGTTTTCTGGGTTTTTTCGAATACTGGGTTTTTTTCGATTTTAATTTTTTTTCGATTTCTTATTTTTCTTCTGGGTTTATTCGAATTTTGTCATATTAATTTTTTTGGTTTTTTTTAATCGAATTTAAATTTATTTATTTTCTGGGTTTTTTTTAATCGAATTTAATTTTATTTATTTTCTGGGTTTAATTCTGTTTTAACTGATCGATGTTCTGGGTTTTTTTTTCTTTTCAACTGATTTTCTTTTTTTTTCGATTTTCTGGATTTTTTTTTTGATTTTTTTTCGCAGCTTAATTAAATCATTTTAATCGATTTATTTTGGTTGTTTTAATTGGTATAGGTACATGGATTTAGATCTTAAATTGAAGAATCAAGATGCAAGTATATTGATTTAGATGTTGTATGGGTTTTTTTGATTGTGAAGTTGTAAATTTTTATTTTGATTTATAATGTAAATTTTTTTTATATGTTGTAATTAGTTTATTTTAATATATATGTTGTAATTTTTATATTGATCTATATTGTAATTTTTTTTTAATATATATATATATATACATTGAACAGATTTGATTATATTGATTGTGATGTGCCATTTATATTTTGTATTCTCATTTTATTTTAGTGTATTTAATTTTTAAGTTTAAAAAAAAAAAATTATTTTTTTGACACTTTTGGCACCGGTTAACCGGTGCCAAAAGTGGTGAATTAATTTTTTTTTTGTAATTTTAGGCACCGGTTAACCGGTTCCAATTTCAAGTTTTGGCGACATTAGCACCGGTTCAGACCGGTGCCTTAGACCAGGTTTGAACCGGTGCCAAATTGATTTTTAACGTAGTGATGAGTTGGAGAAAAGGTACCAATTCCTTTACGTTTCTTAACAGAGAGACATGAGAAACACCTAGCAGTAGCATCTTCCGCTCCATTCTCCTTAAAGCAGAGCAGTAAATTCTCAGTAGAACCCGAGGGTGATCTCTTCTTAGGACAAACTGAATTCACCCTCTTTAATGTTAAAGTGCTTCCAGGCCCTTTTTGCAAAGAAACTGACGAAGAGACAGAGAAATTTGGTCGTTTACAAGTGTTTAACCTTAAGGGTCGAGGAGATTGATCAAATTGGGTAGTAATATTGGAAGGTGATGGTGGATAAGTGTCAGGGCAATGTTCGTTGTTTGTTAGAGCGTGTAAAGGTTCTTTCAGGGTTGAGATATTGGGTTGGAATGGTTTTTGGCACAAGTCATTTGGATTAAGGTTTATGTGGGTGGTTTTTAATTATGATTTCTTCTTTTTCAAAGGTGAGAAAAATGGAGTCGAAAACTCACGGTTTCTTTTGTTGGGTTGAAAGTTTAGGGGATGGGGTCGATCAAAGTTTTTGAAAAAGCTCATCATGAGATTCACTACGGTAGTTCTAAATTTCTCCGTTCTCTTTAGGCCAATATTCATATTTGAGAGACTATGGGGAAGCAAAGTAGCAAACTTAAAAGGCCCGTTCTTATTAACAAAAAATGGAGCAGAGCTATAATGATTCATAGTACAAATAGTTTTTTTTTCAGTGAGAACTAAGAAATAAAAACAACAAACAACAACTTAAAAGGACCAAAAAAGACACTTTCGAGCACGAGCCTTTCCAGCCAACCAATGCGCGGGGCAAACCCATTTCCTTGGAACCTTTAGAATCTTGCAAGCCTCCATAATAGACAGAAGATCCCGGATATCCCGAAGTAACCAACATAAAGAAACCTCATCTTGCTGTTTTTGGGCCAAGATCAAACACAAAGGCTCACAGTCGGAGTAAATAAGGATCCTACGAAAACCTCTAGAAATACGCATTGCGTAATTCCCCAGAAATAAGAATGTCACTCATAATGTAAAGCTGAAGATGAGAGAGAATCACAAAAAATCCAACCAGCACCAGCCCTTCCCCCACAGACTGAAGAAGAATCACAATCACAAAAAATCCAACCAGCACTGGCTGAGTTATCTGAATAAGACCAAGACCCATCATAAATCATACAAATATCAAAAGAAGAAGTAGGACCCCCACAAAGGGTGGCAGCCAAACCCGAACCAGTCGGTTTAGGACTAAGACCCAAATAAGAAGAGCAAATGCAAAAATCCCGATCTTCCCGCCCCCGCACATCCCATTGAGCTGCCAAAAGAAAAATATCATCCGTAGAGACAGTCTGATGTCAAAACCGAATATTATTACGTGAAAGCCAAGTAGCCCATACAAGGGAGAAAAATCGCACCAGGGTCAGCCAATCCTTAGAAGCCCCTAACAGTGAGACCATAGTGGAAAACTATTGGAGAAAAGGAAGGTGAAGCAGACCTTGCCTATTAAAACGTAAAGAACAATGGACCAACAAAGGAGCAACGAAGTCATAGTCCCGAAACAAATGGTCCACCATCTCCTGCTCCCGTCGACAGAAGCAACAGCTAGAACAGAGGCAACCGGGATTCCAGATCGAATAATTTTCCAGTCAAAGATCTTCCATTTAGAAGGATCGGGAGCGTCCAAAATTTCCCCCACCAAGAAGCAGGAATGAATCCCACATACAAACATCTAACAATCTGCTGAAGTAAGAGGGTATAGGCAGACTTCGTAGAGAAGGTGTCATCCTCAGTGAATTTCCAAAAAACAAAATCATCCATCTGCTCCATTGGACGGTCCAGACTAAGGATCCGAGAGGCAGTTGGACCATCAAAAAACTGATGGACTCTCGAGGGGTCCCGAGCGTTAGAACGCGGATCAATAATATCAGACACATAAGTCAGAAGATCCGACAGAGATAAACCGGCCTTGAACAATTCTGGACCCCAGGAGCCCAGTCGTCATCTGTAATACGAACCCTATTACCACTACCCACATTCCAACGAATAGCAAGAGCTACCGCAGAAAGAGACGTCTATAACCCGCGACAACCCCAAGAAGCTCGAGGTATCCGAGCATACGGAGTGGCAACAAGAGAAGGGTACTTGGAAAACATGAGCCTAGAAACCAACAACTGAGGATTGTGAATCATCCTCCACCCTGTACCAGCGAGGAGAGCAAAGTTGAAGCAGGCAATGTTACGTAAGCCTAAACCCCCCAAACCTTTCGGTAAATGAAGTACAGAAGCCGAACGCAGCGCCAAACCCTTCCTAGAACCTGAAGATCTTCACCGGAATCTGGCAAGCATATTGTCAAGTTGAGTAGCCACTGAAGAAGGAATTTTGAAGACAGTCGGAATGTGATTAAACGAAGCCACCAACACCAAATTTATAATAACCAATTTTGCCGCTGCAGACAAACGAGGAGAAGCAAAGGCAGATAATTAGCTAGCAACTTTGTCAACCAGAAACCTGAACTCCGAAAATTTACTCCTTCCTAGGTCGATCGGAAGACCCAGATAGGTACTAAATGAAGCCTTTGGCTGTAGGCGAAGACTGTGAGCTAAAAAATCACGGTTGTCAGGGGGGTATTCGGGCTGAACTTGACAAAGGACTTTTGAAGATTAATCATCTGGCCTGAAGAAGAACAAAAATTAGAAAGAATAGCCAAGACATTTTCACACGGTTGCGGCAAAACCTGGAAAAATAAGAGTGAGTCATCCGCAAAGAAAAGATAAGAGATCGAAGGTCCACCCCTAGAAATGCAAATTCCGAAAAACAAAGACCGCTCTACTGCCCGTTGAAGAGTGGCCGATAACACCTCCATACAAAGGACAAACAGATAAGGCGACAGAAGATCTCTTTGTCTAAGATTACATTGTGGTCGAAAAGAATGCGTAAGACTCCCATTCACCAGAACTTGATACGAGACAGTTGTAACACATTGCTCAATAATATGAACCCAGTAATGGGGAAAACCAAAAGCCCGTAAAACTTGATAAAAATCCCATCGTACTATGTCATAGGTTTTATTCATGTCCAATTTCAAGGCTGCATAAAAATGTTTTCTAGCTTTAGAAGCATTCGTAAAGGACAGAAGCTCGTGATCCACCAGAGCATTATTGGAAATCAAGCATCCCGGCACAAAATCATTTTTGAACCCTAAAACAAGAAAAGGAAGAACCCCCCGCAAACGACCAGTAATGCATTTTGCGATGCATTTGTTCAGAACATTGCATAACCCAATCGGCCGAAATTGAGACACTAACTCCGGCTGAGGAACCTTCGGAAGAAGAACTAAAAAGGTTCTATTCCAGTCCTACAACATGTATCCATGAGCAAAGAAGTACTGAATTGCGGAGATAACAAAATAGCATGTTTCCTCCCAACGAGTCTTGAAGAAAGCAGAGATAAAACCATCTGGGCCAGGGGATTTATCATTAGCAATATGAAAAAATGCAGATTTAATCTCAAAAGCAGATAAATGGGACATTAACATGTCCTTTTGAACTAGAGACAAAGTCAGGAGGCCTAAATTATCCCACTATAAAGGAGGCTCACTACTAAAAGGAGATACAGGAGAATATAAATTTGAGTAAAAAGCCTGAATAAGAGAACGAAGACCATGTGAATCAGACACTTAATTTATAGCTTCATTCTTCAGACTAACAATCATATTACAACGACGGCGAGCTTGAACAACCGAAAGTAGTAATCTGGAGTGCGACTCCCCTTCAACATCCCATTTAATTTTAGCACGCTGTTTCCAGTAGGGAAAAGCAGCAATGGCTTCCGAAATCCTCTTTGCCCTGGTATTAAGAAAAAGAATGTGTGCCACAGGAGATTGTAACTGAGTAGAATAAGAATATAAATCAGAACATAATGCTTTCCAATTTATACCCTAAGATTTCATGTGGCCAAGACACCAATCTTTAAGTCTCCCGCGAATAACAGCAAGCCTGCGAGATAAGGTAAACAAAGGAGAACCTGCAAACTGTAAAAGACACCCTTTCTTAATAGTCACAGATATATCCTGAGCAGATAAACACCAATTCTCAATTCTGTAAGGTCGTCGAACATTATCCTGAGGCATCGAGTCCGAAAAGATAATAGCAGCATGATCCGAAAATAAAATTTGTTGATGATGAACTATGGAATCTGGGCAGTCAATAAACCAATCCTGTGTTGCATACGCCCTATCCAATATTTTAAAGGTTGGTTCCACTTCTATCCTATTATTTTTCCAAGTGTAAGAAGGCCCCGAAAAAGGAACATCCACTAACCCCAAATCCAACCGCCATTGAATAAATTCCAGCCTTCCCGGAATAAGTGAAGACCCACCTACTTTATTAGAAAGATACTCAACTTGGTTAAATTCACCAATTAATAGAGTGTTTGGGTAAGTTAGGACAAAACTACAGATAGATGACCACACATCTTATCTATCAACAACATGAGGTGCACCGTACACAAAGATCACAAACTTGACTGCATCACCAACCACTATTTTACAAACTACAAAGTTTGGAGGAATAAACAACGGAATTACAATAAAGGGAGCAAGCCAAAAGATGAACAAACCACCACTTAAGCCTACATCATCTACACCACAATAACCTACAAAAGGAATAGATGCTAATCTATGCACCATAGTACATCTACATACACCATTGTTTCCATAAAAAAAAACAACATCCAAGTGATGAGAGCGGACTAAAGAGCACATATACAGAACTTTGGGGGAGTCTGCTTGTCCTGAATCCCTATAGTTCCACGCGACTAGCCTCATTCCAAATGTGGTGGCTCTGAGAGGGGAGCCACCGAACCCATAACCTTAGTAGCATAAGGAGAACCTGAATCATCCTAACCTTTCCTCTTCTTGAAGGGTATAAGGTATTGAAAACATTTAGAAGAACCATAGTGGTGATCATTTGAAACCAGTAACGACGGAGCTAAAGGAGCAACAAAAGAAGCATTCCGCTTAACCGGACATAAATTAACCCATCGCCCCAATTCCGTACCCTTTTCCTTACCACGGCCAATCAACGAACAAGGCCGGCTCTGATTTTTAACTGACTGCACAACATAAGACATACGCCTAGAATCGTCATCTGTAGTCCGTAGAGCATCAGATGGCAAACCTTCCAAAACAGTATCATCGCTTTACAACAATAATAAGGGGTCAGCAGAAGTCTGCAATCTGCTATGAGACCATTCCCCCGTCATCCCCTGTCCCTTGTCCCAAAAAAGAGATTTTGGTGGCTTAAGAGAATAGGGTCTTCTATTATTGTCTTCGTTTTGGTGACCCGGTGAATTTCCTATTTGTGTTAGATCATTTTTTTGTACAGGACAATTTTGATGAGGGACAGGCACAGTTGGCATTCTGCTTTGGAATCCTCTCTTCTCTCTCCTAAGAAGAACAGTAATAGAGAAATGTTGGTTTCTCTTTGGATTAGAAGAGGGTTTTTGGTGGATTGGAAAGATGGGTTGTTTTAGAGTGCGGTTGGGTCTTTTTGGAGTAAGTGTAGAAGGAGAATTCGGTTCAGAGCATAGTTTCTTTTTTTTACAAAGGTGAGATTGACGAAGTAGCAAAATCGAGAGTCCTTTTTTGGAGTAGTTGAGGGGGTTTGTATGATGTTGTGGTGGGTTAATGTTGCTACTACTACTCCGAAGATTCAATCCGGTGGTTCTGAATTTTTCAATTCTTTTCAAGCCAATATTCATATTTGAAATATTGTGAACAAGATGAGTGGCAGATAAACACAAACCATTCTTATTGAAAATTAAAGGAGCAGACATATGTGGATTAAAACAGAAAGAATTCCTCTTATGGCCAACTCTGTTACACCTAGAGCATAAAACAAACAAATTCTCATAACAGATATTAATCCATTTAAACACCGAGTTTCCGAGGTCCAAGTAGAATCCTGGCAATAGCGGTCCAAGAACATGTAATTGTAATTTTACTTTAAGGGAGCATCGAATTGACCCCGAATGGTCCTCATCAGCATATATAATACTACCGACCAAAGCAAGCACTGTTTTTACGACATTAAACTGACATAAATTCAAAGGTACCTCATCAAGGTGAACCCATATAGGAGCATTCTCAAATCTTATATCCCTTAAGGATTTGCCATGCTTCTAAGGCTAAAAGATTAGGAACGCATCCTGGTATGTCGCTGACCCTAGCTCTAACAAAGCGTCCCTGTCACGGGCATCATCACACAGAAATAGGAAGATGTTGTTATGCTTTTAGAGCATGTTTGGTATGGGATTTTTATAGGGTTAGTAACGAAATTGGGTTACCGTTTTCGTTAGAAGATGTTTGGTTAAAGAGTTAAGTAATAGAAACCGTTTCCTTCCTCTAACCCATTCCACCACTTTGTTTCCACTGTAAAACTTGGGGAAACAAATCCCATTTCTTTCCTCTATCTATTCTCTCTCTTCTCATACAACAGATCTCCTTACAATCCTCAACTTTGATCGATCGAAACAACAAATTCGCTGAAGAACCCTAAATTTTCGTACTTTAAATTTCCAGAAATCTACAATCTCAAGGTTTGATCTCTCACTTTTTTGTTGAAGAACCCTAGTTTTTGAGTTGTGTTTAATTTATAAAAATTTTGTTTGATTGATTGCGTTTTAATTTTTCTACTGTATATTGAAAGATTGCTATTTATAATTTTATTTGCAATCTACATTTTTTGTTTGTGTTTGATTATTATTTTCGATTTATGGTGTTAATTTCTAGGGTTTTCTGTCCTAAATTTTCAGATTTATTTGATTTTTATCAATTACGTTTTATGAAATAATACATAATGATGTTTTGTTATGCAAATTTCGATTTTATGCTATTATAATTTGCTATTATTATTTGGCTTCTTTTCCCCCAAATTTCGATTTTATGTAATTGGAGGGTGTGTTAGATCACAGTATTCTATTGTCTGCTTGTATCTCTCAGAAGATGATAATTTTGGACTTTTGGTTGGTTTAGGTATGAGATAGGTGTGTATGTGACAATTAATTTTTCACATGTTTTTGACTTTCTATATTTATTAATATTAATATGTGAGCAGTTGGAAGCCCATTGGCTTTAGTGTCCAGATGATTATCTTTAACAAATGATAAAGAGTAGTTATTTGGAACTTGGAAGAATGTGTTTAGTTGTCTATTGTTTTGCTTATGGTATAATGATACTATTGTATATTTTCAAGGTTTTTACGATGCCTCGGCTAATGCTTTCTATAAGGAAGAAAAACCTAAAACAAATACAATTAGTAATTGCAATGGTTATTATAATGTTGATGATGTATTTTATGTGGTATATAATTTGCGTTGTTACAATAAGGGGGGTTCGAATAAAAGAGAGGAAAAGAAATAAAAAATTATTACGAATGTTAGTATTGAAAGGGCTTTATAGGGAGAGTGATGTGAAATGCAAGAGTGAGCTTCGCGTTAATAGAAGAACTTTCAATATTATTTGTGAGATGCTTAGAGACATCGGGGGTTTAAGTGGAACAAAAACATGTCGCTACAAGAGATAGTAGCCATGTTTTTATACACGTTGGCTCATCATAAGAAGAATAGGTCTATTGGACAATAATTCTTTAGAAGTGGAGAAACCGTGAGCCGACAATTTCACCTTTGTCTAAGGGCTTTTCTCAAGTTTCATGAAGTACTACTTTACAAACCCACACCAATATTGGATGATTGTGAAGATGAAAGGTGGAAATCCTTCCAGGTATTGGTATTTTCAAAGGCCCTAAATTTTGCAAGGATTTTCTTATTTGTGCTTGTTAGTAATTAATATTTTTTCCTATTTTTGTAGAATTGTTTAGGGTCATTAGATGGGACTTACATTAATGTAAATGTGCCTTCACAAGAACGACCACAGTATATAACAATAAAAGGAACGAATGCTATGAATGTATTGGGTGTTTGTGCACCTAATATGCAATTTATTTATGTTCTTCCTGGTTGGGAAGGTTCGGCCCATGATATGCATGTAATTCAAAATGCTCTTCCTAGACCAAACGGTTTTAGGGTACTTTGAGGTAAGTGAAGGTCTTTTTTTTTTGTGAGTACGTATATATGTTTTGTTAGTTTTTGTGAGGTAAGTGAAGGTTTTTTTTTAAAAGATAATTATTATTTGGCTGATGCGGGATATACAAATTGTGAGGGTTTTCTTGCTCCATATAGAGGTCAAAGATACCATTTTAAAGAAAGGACGGATTGACAACCCGAAAGTGCCGAGGAATTCTATAACATGAAACATGCTAGGGCGCGAAATGTGATTGAGAGATGTTTTGGCCTACTTAAAGGAAGATGGAGTATAATTAGAAGTCCTTCATTTTTCCCTATTCGAACTCATGGACGTAACGTGATGGCTTGTTGCTTATTGCATAATCTAATTAGAAAATTCATGCCTACGGATGATATAAAAGAAGATGAATTGAGTGAATCCTATGATGATTTCGAGAGTGATTCTAATGATGAGAGGGAATTTATTACAAGTTTTTGCTACTTTGTATCATTGAACCAATTTTAGAAACACATTAGCCCAAGATATGTTTAACGATTGGAGGGCGAGAGGTAGACATGGTCAATAACACAAAAAGTATGTTATGCCTTATAATATGTTATGTTCAATTTTGTCTAATATGCCTTATAATATTATGTTTAGTTTTTTCTAATCTGTTATGTATGATATGTTCAATTCTAATATGCCTTTTAATCGGCAATTTTTTCAGATGGAGGCTAGTCAAGCTAAGGGTGAGGCAAGCAATTGAGGTAGAGGTAAAAATAAAAGGTATTGGACGTATGAAGAAGATGCGGTTCTAACAAGATATTTGCATGAGTTGAGTTGCGATCCGAAGTGGAAGTGTGAGAATGGGTTTAAGAATGGTTACATGAATAAGTTGGAAGAGATAATCAATGGTGTACTTCCTAATTGCGGCTTGAGAGCGGTTCCCCACATTGAGTCGAGGATCAAGCATTGGTCGGAGAAATATAGTGCATTGGCAGAAATGTTATCCACCTCAGGATTTGGATGGGATGTTGAGAAGAAGATTCTACAAGTAGATAAGTCGGTGTTTGACGGATGGGTAAAGGTATGCTGCTTCCCTCCCCCGTTCTGCTATTCCCCTGCTGCTGCCCCTTCCCCATGCTGCTATTCCCCTGCTGCCCCTCCCCCATGTTGCTATTCCTCTGCTGCCCCTCCCCCATGTTGCTATTCCTCTGCTGCCCCTCCCCCCTGCTGCTTTAAAATTGGGAAATAAATCTTAAATTTTGGCTAATTTTAGTAAAAATTTGGGGGTATACCAAATTTTCATTAATAAGGAAAAAGAAGTGAAATGAATAAGTGGAAAAGACAGCTAGAAAAAACAGCCAGGAAATGTAGGACTGTTGGTGAAATGCAGTACAAGTATTAAATATTTCCATTATTGGTTTTGTTCTGAAATCTGATCGGATTTCTAATGATGGACTTACAAATTTGATAGCTTTAGTTTAGAGGACGCACGCTTTGTTGATGAGATTTGAATCAATAATTTAAAAGCAACCAGCCATATATGTGGTATTAGCTTGTTTTATAGGTTGTTATTTTCTTTATTGTGCAATGACATTTTCTTTATTATGTGCTGGTCAATTTATCTTGAACAGTAGCTAAGTCTTGATGCTTGTAAACAAGAAAAAATTATGTTGCAAAAGAGTTGGATTTTCTCTAATTCTGATCATAAATCAAATCATGCTTTGGATTTTGTAAGCTGAATTATATATACAATTATTATTGACACTTTGAGATGACCCTTGTAACATAGAGCTGAACATTAACTTGTGAGCCATTTTACATCTGTTGGTTTCTAAAATAAGCTATGAATGTTGGATTTTGCTTCTTCTGCTTGAGGTGATGACATCTCAAAGTCAATGTATCATAAGACCAGTTGTAACTTTGGTTTGATGGTGTTACGCTTTACTTTTGCCAATTTGGATATTGTGCTCTTGTAATATGTCATGTTTGATTTTCTTATTCTTATTATTGCAGAAAAAGGCTCCCAAAATAATTTGATATCATGTGGCTAGCTATCACTGTCAAACTAAAGTTTATCATTTCATCTCCATAGCACTTTACCACTACCTAAATCTTGACTAACCCTGCTCTAAGTGGTTAATAAAAAAAAATAAAAAAAAAAACCAAAACAAAAAACAAAATCTATGAAATATTGTCTTTTATGGACTGTTGTCTTTTTCAGTACTATTATGACTTTTGAATTAATCTTATTGTATTCCCTCTTATATGGCAGACTCGTAAGAAAGCTAAGGAGTTGTTTAGAGTTCCATTCGTTCATTATGACACTCTAGCAGAAATTTATGCAAATGATAAAGCTACCGGAGATGCAAGTGAGTCGTTTGTTGATGCTATAGAAGATATTGATCAAGAGATTGATAAGCAACCATTCCATTGAATGTTGAGAGTGATGAAGAAGCTGATGTGAATTCTACTCATTTGGTTACTTATTCTTCTACAAGTCAATCCGGAAAACGTCCCATGAAGATAGAGGATGATCATTCAACTCCTTCAAAAGTGGCAAAAGTGAAGGCTTCTACGATTCATTCTTCCGCAAGTGATTCCACTACTCAATCCGGAAAACGTTCTACAAAGGCGAATGAGGCTAAGGTAAAGGGAAAGAATAAGGTAGATTTGAAGAGTTTTTGTAGGAATGATGATGATAATTTGGTGGCCTCCCTCCATGATGTTTCTAACAATTTTGGGAAGATATTTGAAAATATCAATGTTAATCTTAGGACTATGGCTAGTGCTTGGTCTAAAGCGGAAGAAAGAGAGAAAATGATGGATGAAAAAGTGAACAAGGTTGTGAATGAGGTGATGAAGTTAGATGGAATTTCTCCATTCGAAGCTTTAGAGGTTGCTACAATTCTCATGGCAGAAGAACATAAGCTTCGCATCTTCTATCAAGCTCCAACTAATATGAAGAAACAATATGCAATTGATCTTCTTAAGAAGAAGTAGAAAGTTTTGTCCTAAGTTGTAGTTATTGAAGTTAATGTTTTAAAGGTTTTTAAATGTTTTTTTTTTAGAATTTCAATGCTTTTGTAATCAACAACTTATGTGACTTTGCCTATATATCTAGCATATGATATATTATGGTAATCGGTTAAAATGTATATATATATATATATATATATATATATATATATATATATATATATATATATATATATATATATATATATATATATATATATATATATATATATATATATATATATATATATATATATATATATATATATATTATGGTAATTAGTGTTGCTCTACATTGTATAATGTATATCAAAAGTTAGCCAAGACATAAAAAATTGGAAGGAAAGCTATTTGTTTCCAAGTTATCTATGCCAAACAAGAGGAAAAGGATTAGTTATAATTCTTTACGTTTCTTTAGTTATATCAAACAACTAGTAAGGGTAACACTATATATTACCCTTTCCCATCCTAATTTGTTTCCATTCCCTTACATTTACTAATTTGATACCAAATACCCCCTTGGCCCCTTAGACCGAGTTGTTGCCAAACGTAATCCAATGATTGGAAACCTAATTTTGAATACAACTTTCCGAGAAATGACGATAATCTAAAAATTTGCCAAAGACAACATGGAAGAAGGAATTAGGGAGGAAATCTGAAGCTGATGGAATGCAACTCCCTGTCTTGTGGGAGTATTGGGGTTTATGTATGAAAGGGTGCGAAGAGGGAAATTGAGTTTCTGACATATTAATTGGGAACAGGAAAATAATCTATAGAAAAGGAAATTAAATTAAGGAAAATCGTCACCGCTGATCTAGGAAGTGTCGGGGACGAGCTTGGGGCCACCGTTCAGCGGCAAGGCGGCGGCGAACAAGTATGGCGGTGAGTAGAGTGAAAGCACCACCAATCAGTCCATAGAAACAAACTTTCCGACAGATAACATGGAGTAAACTACAAAAACTTGATTTAATTTTAAAATAAAAAGGAGCTAAGTTGATGTGAAGTGGCAGAGAAAAGTAGATTGGTGGAGGAGATTAACGATGGCTACGGTAAGTGTAGGGAATAATTTCAAGCCTTAATCCCACTAGCTTGAACCCCTCTGTGATCATACACTAAAGTACGGTGGCGTCCAAAAGGGAAGAAGATAGAGCAAAAGAGTCGCCAACAAGTTTTTTAAGGAACTTGTAAACCGTTCACGAGGTGAAGGTTACACCCCTTAACGATCCAAGAGATCGTCAACTCCATAAGGTCATGAACCAAAAAAGGGTTCGGGGATGAAGGTACAAATCCAACCTAAAAGAGATTGAACCTGCCCTAATGATAGGCCTCTACTTTAATCTGATCGTATTCATGTGCTCTTCTTAATTAACATGCAATCAATAGGATTAACCCTAAACCTGTTTAATCTATGTTGGTTGAATTTAATGCACAAATAAACTGTTATTGGCGATCACTTGAAATTATAATCACAATTAACTCTAACAAGATTATTAATTATCTTACTAAGCGTGATTACAAGTACCAAATTCCCTTTAAATATGCATAAAAGGAGTGATCAAGCAATAAATAAATATAATATGTATCAAGCAACATAATGAATAATCAATATCATGAATAATAATTATAATCATAAAAATAATAATATCATCATAAATAAAATAATCATCATCAAAATAATAATAATAATAATAATAATATTCATAATCATCATAAATTATAACAATTATAATCATGTTCATGTTAATATTAAAGCATAATAAAAATAGCAAGATCCTAGGCATAATACTAACAAGATTGATAACAAACCCTAGCATGTCACTAAGCATTAAAAATCAGATCTTGAACCCTAACATGATACTAACAATCATAAATATTAGGAAGAACATAGGAAGCATTGCAGGAATCATAATAAACATATTTGATATTAAAAATACTCTAGACATGATACTAGGAATATCACAATAAAAATATAAACATGATGTCTACATCATAACATCAATAAATCAATTAAAGCACTTACTTGGATGCCTCGTACCTCTTTCTAATAACAAAATACACACGTTAGTAACTTCAAGGAAAACAATAAACAAACAATTAAATTAAATAATTGAAATAGAGATTTGGGACCAAACCCTCAGAAATTAAAACCTTTCACGTCTAGGGCGAAGGCAACTTCGAATATGGCTAGGTGTTTCTAGATCTTGCGAATGCGGAATTTTGTATTTGAGAAAAGGCTAGTTTAGAAAAAGAGAGAGAGAGAGAGAGAATAATCAAGAAAATCTTGATGAGAGTTGGTGAATTGAAATAAGAATTGATGAAATCTGGTGAAAATTCGTGAATGATGGATGTAGTTGATTCCTGAAAACGGAGTTTTAAATACGATATTTATAGAGAAAATCAGCCAAAAAGGATAAATTAACAAAACAGAGTCTGACGCTCAGAAAACAGGGCTAGCACCAACCCTGGCTAGCTGGCGCCAAGCACCAACACTAGCGCCAGGCGCCAATGGCTAGCGCCAGGCGTCAGGCCTGGTTCCAGGCGCCAAGGCCTGGGGTCAGACGCCAAGCTTGATTCCAACGCGTTTTCGAAAATCCAATAAGTTTGTCATACTAGAGGATAAAATGATATAATTTCCTCGAAAATGCTATTTGATTTTGATTAAAACTCTGAAAAGTAAACAAAAGTCAATTTATCAATGCTAATTGAATTAGGAATGAAAAGAACCTTCTAGAAGAATCTAGAAGACTAAAACCATTCCTAATTGCATTAGGAATGATAAATCATATTAGGCCCTCCCCTAGATCATTGGGCCGTACATAAAGCTCAAACCGGGCCCAGTTTAGTAAATTGGCCATAACTTCCTCAATATTCATCGGAATTGGGCTTATAATATATCGTTGGAAAGGTCTTTGAAAACCCCAACCAACTAAACTATTATTGGACCCATATCATGGACCAACCAAACTGTATTGGCTGTTTTCTTAAATTAAGTTTTCAAAAACAGAGAGAAGAGAAAAGAAAATTAAAACTATCCGCAACACTAGACTTTCCACACTTTCACTTCATTCGATTATTATTCGACGTGAAAGGTACTCATCACTGGGTTTGGTTTTGGGGAGACACATTTGGGTGTCTACAGAAGCCCCCACTTTGACTGAGTATGGAGAAACGCAAGTTTCGAAAACAAAAGTCAAAGTAGCGATAGGGACGGATAATGATTCAGAACGTTCTGCGATCCTAAATCAATCTTGTAACGCCGATACCTGCAAAACTAGCGTTAGTTAAACCGATAAAAGAGTTAAGAAACGCGTATCTTGCACCGTCGAGCACACGTCTCTGAAAGTAACCGATTGTTTTGATGACCTCCTGCAAGCTAGAGAATGCCATCCCGCTTGAAAACCGCTACGCCTGTAACTGCTTCCAATTTGGAAGATTGCTTCGCCTGAAACGATCTTCCTCCGCTATGATAATATTTCTCAACCTAGGGAATACCATCGAAGATTATTTCTCTTGAAACAATCCTCATCCGCACTGATAATATTCCACATCCTAGGGAATACCATCGAAGATTATTTCTCTTGAAATAATCCTTATCTGCATTATGATCATCTTCCATGCCTAAGGGAATATGATCGGAGACAACTTCGCCCGAAATTACCTCCAGTTGTTTGTGACAACTCTCCGCAAGCTAGGGAACGTTGTCGAAGATATCTTCTGTTGAAGTCACCTTCATTTGATGCGATAATTTTCGAAAGGAAATTACCGAAGATCCACGCCTGTCGATCTTTGAAAGTTCGCCTGAACTTTGCTTCCGCTATGCCTGTACGTCGGCGCTCTTTTTCTTTTAAACCTGTATGTCGGTGCTCTTTTGCTCTTGAACCTATATGTCGGTGCCTTTTTGCGCTTTTGAACCTATACGTCGGTGCTTTTTTGCTAATGAGCCAATGCTTAGGCGCTTTAAGCTAAGTAAGACGATCTCTTATCAGGTCGATCACTTTATGTAATCAAGCCGATTACTAAATCATGTCAAACTGCTTAGAGGGGCTAACTGGCGTACCAAGGAACCCAAAAATATGTTCTAGAAGGCTAGCTCAACCTCATTAGGTGGCTGGGTGCTTTGGCGCCGCTGAAAAACCATCAGCGCCACACAGCTGGCCTTAGCGTCAGGCGCTAATGTTGGCGCCAGGCGCCAAGCAAAATTTGTGACGCCAATGCATAGGGCCTGGCGCCAGCACGGGGACTTCCTTAAATACCCCTTTCCTCTTCATTTCGCTGCTTTGTTCGTCGCGAAACTGCTCGAAGAAACCCGAAAGCTTCAATTGCTCATTGCTTGCTCGTTTCTCAACCGAATTCGCTCAAATTTGTTGCAAATCAAAGCTCTTTTCATCTATTTTCCTGATCTATGTAAGTTTTCTTCAAACTCACATCAGTTTTTATGAATTCTTGGCATGTTTATTCACGAATTTCATGAAAATTCGAAATTTATAATGCTCAATTTGCTTTGTTTGTCAAGTTTTATGCCACGAAATTGCTTGATTATGTTTGTATATTGCCTTGGGAGTAATTTGAGACTTGTTTGACTCAATTTGGTGAAGAAATGAGAAATTTGCCATTGTTAGACCTCTTAGGTCGTGAAGAACAATGTGACTTGTTCTTGATGTTTTTGCTAGCAATTCTTGTTCAATTTGTCACAATAATCACTATAGTGTTGCAAGAAATTGTTTGATTGCTTGAAAAATGCTGTCATGCTCAATTTGAATTTGTGCTCTGCTTTAGTACTACGTACTCTGTTTTTGCAAACATAGTATCATGCGGCTAGGCGAACCTTAGATACTATAGAATCTTAATTTATGATAATTTTGCACAATGTAGCATGGCTAGACAACGAGGCTCGGGTTCACGGTCCCGAAACACTAGACGGGAGCATGAGCCCGTAGAGGATGACATTACGCCTTCCACTTCCTTTGGTCGACTTCCGGAGTGGGATGAGCGGACCTTGTTTTTCGCCCCTGTCCACCACATTTCTAAAAGGGTGAGACAGGGCATCGCGCCCGGGAGGACACGGCATCACGGCTCTGGCTGTGACGGCTTAGGCGATTTGTACAGGATGTACATCGCCAGGGATCTTGAGACGAGACTCCTATGGGAGTCTTGCGGACTAGCTACTCTGTTTGAGACCTCCGAGGCTATGGTTGCCTCCAGCGGGGGTCACCACGTAGTGTGCGCTTTGGTGGAGTTCTTCTGGGACATCACCAACACCTTCCATTTCCCCTGGGTCGAGATGATGGTCACCCCTACGGATTTCAGTCTCATCACAGGACTGGAGTTCACTTCTGTGCCACTGCCGTTTGACAGTGGAATCGACGTCTTCTCTTCGGAGGTCGAGGAGCTATTGGGACCGATCGCTATTCGGGCCCATGCTGAGGTCGAGACGACTCAGTTCAGTGCTAGGGGTATTCGCCGCTCGACGCTAGCAGCGGCTCTTGATGACGATGCGACCACCCGAAAGCAGCGGGTGCGCATCTTTGTGCTGATGCTGTTGTCAGGGACATTCTCTCCTGATAAGGGTAGTAGGGCAATGCTTTACTACCTCCCTGCCGTCCGTGATCTTCACCGGATCGGGACTTATGATTGGGCCAGCTTGGCCTATGCTGACTTCGTTCGTGCGCTGAGGGACTCGTGTCGTCACCGGTCCTTTGGGACAAACGTTGCTTTGTCTGCTTTTTGGAAGGTCGTAGAGGTAAACATCTATTCCCCATAAGGTTTAGCTCTTGCATATTAGTTAGCGTCTACTCACACTTCTAACTCCTTGTAAATTTGGTTCTACGAGTACTTTCCTTCTGCTGCGCAGGCGAGACCATCGCCGAGGGGATTTCCAGTGAGCGCATCTTGGGGCGGCCGCCATGTGGATATGTCTACTGCACGTGTCCGGAACTGGATCATCTCGGTACGACGTTTATTGTTTATCTTGCTCTTCCGTGGTGCTTTAAATATGTCCTTGCCTGATTGATGCTTTTTATAGGGACCTGAGGCGGTATACCGGCCGTGGGGCGGTTGGACAGTCCCTGGATTAGCCGCACAGTACTATGCTGAGCGTCGCTATTTTCTGGGGACTTATGGAGCGGTCGCGTACTTAGGAGAGAGGGTTGCTAGACAACACTCTTCTGATGTCTTCGTCGTTCATGTTGCTCCACCACGTCATATGTACGACGAGGCGCGGTTGTCGAGCATGTCTGAGGGAGCTGGTACCCCTTGGCGGTCCCATGTGATCCTCGGACGGTGTTATTCTGAGGAGCTACTACCTTTGTTAGCTCCAGCCCCTGTTCCGGCTGAGGATGTGAGGGTAAGATTTTCTTAGCTTTACTTTCCACTAAGTAGCCCCCAAGTAATGCTTTACTGATTTTTTTCCGTTTTATCAGGATGGTGCTGCTGAGTTCGTGCCACCCCGTATGTCCATCCACTACCAGGGGATGTACGGGCCGATCGAGGAGATGATTTCTCCGGCTCCCGAGGGCGAGCGCTTCGTAGAGCGTTCGATTCCTCGCCACCAGACTAGAGTAAGTCTAGTTTTTTTTTCAGAATCTTGTGTTCATATATCATGTATATTTACTGACTTATTTTTCTGACAGTTTTCACGCGAGGTGGTTTCGGCGATGGCACGATGCATAGATGCCTTCCGGAGCCAGCTCGTCCTGATGAGGAACGCGGCCACTTGCCGTCGGGATGACGTCATCCGAGAGGTAGCCTTTCTTTACTCATTATTTTTGCATTGCTGCTTCAATTTTACTTTGTTTCTGATTTAACTCTTTTTGCAGGGCCAGCCTATCGCTTCTCACACCCGCACGAGACCTGAGGAGCGGAGGGATCCAGCGAGGTCTAGCTCGAGACGTCGTCGCACTTCGTCAGGGGGTAGAGGCGGTCGCTCTGAGGCTGCTCGAGCTAATATTGCAGAGGGCTCGGGATCTTCCTCTGAGGGTGCTCCCGCTGCACCGGTAGGAGAGGCTACCTCGGCTTTTCAGAGGTGGTGGGATGTACGAGGTTGGCTCGTCATCGCAGCAGCCTCCGCGGCCTCAACCTCAGGTTGATCCTGGCTGGAGTGGTCCTATATTGAGTCTTCCTCCTCCTACGGAGACTGGAGCTGGATTTGGAGCTGGTGGAGAGGTGACTCCTCGTACGGCGCAATTTTATGACATGATGGGCCTACGTCCTCCGGCGCCGTAGTTTGTTCCTGTGTATATTTTATTTTGACTTTTTTATAGAAGTTTGCCTTTGACTCATTATTTATAGACACATTATGTATATTTATGCCATTATGAGTTTATTCGATTGTTATTATTATGTGTATGTTAGTGTGTGCAAGAAAAGTGTGACAACAATTTTGCGCAAAAATTCCGTCATTTTTATTATTGATAGAGGGTATCCGACTCTCTACCCCAAAAGAAAAATAAAAAAGGAAAAAAATAGAATAAAAATGTCGGTTGGTCTGGCAATTTAGCGCCAGCTGGCGCCACACTATGGCGCGTGGCGCCAGGCGCTACACTTTGCGTGTGGTGCCAAGCGCTGGCGGTTGGCGCCAATCACGGGATTGTGACGCCAATTGACGCTGATACCGTATTTCATTCTGATTAAAACTCTTCGCAATTTGTGTATAAATAGCCCCCTGCCCAGCCGATTCTTCTCATAATTCCAGCGAATAAAATAATTCTCTTCATTAGAAAAAATAATAATCATGTCTTTAGTCACCAAGACCTTTACTCAATACACTCATGAATGGTGCCGATCTCTTAATGCGAGGGAGAGAAAAGAATTAGACTTATTTCACCTGGGGGAATTTATGGCATCAAAGGGGTAGATCTAGACCTAGGCTTCATACATACCGCTTTAGAATTTTGGAATGTTGATACTCATTGTTTGAGAATAGGGTATGGTGAGATTAGCCCTTTGTCGGAGGAATTTGGTGCTATCTTAGGCTTCCCTACGATAGACCTTATAGCAATCCCTAGAATAGATGCATACTATTATAAGGATTTTGAGCGCTTCTTTAATTTAAAGGAAAGGGATTTATCAAAAATAGTAGATGGCAATATAGTGAATTTGAAAGAATTTGCACACTATTATTTTGATAAACCTATTTTTGAATCTTTTCATATATATAGAAGAAGGGCGTTCTTATTTTGCATGCTTAATCAATTTTTTCTTAGTAGTGGTAAAAGTAACGAAGGTCAATCAATTATAACCACTGTACTAGAACAAATTGAATCAGGGAGGAATCCAATGCCATTAATAGTTGGAGAGACTATGATTAATCTAGACGAATTGAAAAGGGACCCAAAAGCGCCTCTTCGCGGCTCTCCAATTTTATTACAGGTAGAAAAATAACATTTTTAATTACAGAAATCAAAAAATATATTTTAGTATTGTAATAATAATGTATTTGCATTGCAATTTTTTACAGATGTGGCTAATGGAGAGGCTAGGATTAATTAGCCCTCCGAACGACATTGAAAAATATACTCCCAATTGCTTCGTGAGAAGGAAGAAGCGCATCCCTAAAATTGGGCGCCATGGGTGGAGAAAAGTCTTTGAATCACGTGATTTTACTATCAAGTGGGTCATCCCATGGCGGAAAATAGAAAGGATGGTTGGTGTTAACAAGCAACCCTTCTGCCGTCTTCCAAGCTTGTATCGTGTAACATATTATTATCCCTGCAGGGTAAAAAGACAATACGGCTTGCTTCAGAATATTCCTTCCGGAGATCTTCGTCCTCCCTTTGAGTACCCTGTTTCTCAAGAAGTAGACAGATTTGATGCTTACTGGAGCGCTAGACCTTTATGGGAAGTGATTACCCAAAAGGTTCCTCCTTCTTTTCCCAATGATTTAAAGAAGTGGTTGCTGAAGAAATCTTCGATTGATCAGGGTAGAACCGATGTGAAGAATCGTCTAGGTGACAGAGTGACTCCTGCCAAGGAACGCTTAGGTGCAAGAATTGAATTCAAAATACCTGCAATGCCTAGGAAGAAAAATACTACCAAAGACAAAGGAAAAAGGAAAGCTAACACCACAGACAAAAAAGCTTGGGTGGAAAAGAAGCATGGAGTGTTAGCTGAAGGGGAGACCATCTACTCCAAAATTGAATGTAGGTCCTCTAAAGGATGCGTACTAGCTAAAGTCATGGATGAAGAGGAGGAAGCAGACAAGAATTGGAAAAGAGCTAAAAAAGAAAAGAAAGATTAAGAGCATTGCTTAGCTTTAGATTTATTAGACTTAGATTGTTATTTTTATTTAAAGTTAATTTATTTCAGCTTTTATTTAAATTCCATCAATAATGTTATTTTATTTTATTAATGAAATTTTAGCTTTCAATTAAATTATTTACTTTAAATTTATTTTATTAAAGCAATGAAAATCGAAAAAATTAATTTTCCAGAAATTCTTTGAGTACGGAAGTCGAAAATTTTCCGAAAAACACCGAAATTCGCCCAGATTCTATTTCTGAATTGGCGCCAGTCATTAGCATTTGGCACCAGCTATTGAAGTCTAGCGCTAGGCGCCAATTCCATCGGCTGGCGCCAGATTCTGCTCTGCGACGCCAATAATTCGCCGATTTTTCTGATGAATTTTTAATTAATTCTGGAACGCGGAGATGTCAAAAAATAAAGTGGCCGCACCCGTAAAGGGTTGCCTACGTATCCTTTCTTAAGGAATCAGGCCGAACGTAGCTCTCTTGAGTATCCTACTCAAGTAATTATGGGTAGTATTTTTTAAGTTGGTCAAGATTGGTCATGTTTGAGAATTCATTGCCATCCATATCAGTTAGTTTTGCTGCACCTCCTGATAGGATTGTCTTGACAATGTAGGGTCCAGACCAGTTAGGTCTAAATTTTCCCCTTGGGTCTAAAACATTTTTCCTTAGCGCTTTTAATACTAAATTTCCTACTTTGATATTTCTTGTCTTGACCTTCTTATTAAAATGCCTAGCCATACGAGTTTGGTAACACTGAGTATGATGTAGAGCTTCTAATCGTTTCTCGTCGAGTAGAATCAATTCTTCATATCTTGCCCTAGTCCATTCAAATTCATCGAGTTTACTCTCTAACGCAATGCGTAGAGATGGTATTTCTAGTTCGACAGGTTGTACGGCATCCATTCCATATACCAAGGAAAATGGCGTATTTCCAGTTGATGTACGGATTGACGTGCGATAACCCCACAATGCGAAGTGAAGCTTGTCAGGCCAATCCTTATAATTTTCAGTCATTTTCTCGATGATAATCTTTAAATTTTTATTAGCTGCCTCATTTGCTCCGTTTGCTTGAGGTCTATAATGGGAAGAATGATGATGCCGTATTTTTGTAGCAATTCTTCACATTCGGCTTGAAAGTGAGTTCCATTGTCACTTATCATTTCATGTGGGACTCCATATCGACAGATAATATTTCTTTCGATAAAGAGTGCTACATGTGTTTGCTGTGAGTTTAGCGTATGATTGCGCTTCGACCCACTTTGTAAAGTAATCGATTGCTACTAGAATAAATTCATGGCCTCCCGCTCCTGGGGGAGTGATTTTGCCAATTATGTCAATTCTCCATGTAGAGAATGGCCATGGCGATGTGTAGGTGTAGAGCAAAGATGGAGGGATATGTTGTAAGTTGGCGTAAATTTGGCACTTAGGGCATCTTTTTACGTATTGATGGCAATCCCTATTCATTGTATTCCAATAATATCCTTCTCGCTTTATTTTCTGGACTAACATTTTGCCATTTACATGAGTGCCACAGATTCCTTCGTGAACTATTCTCATTACTCTTTGTGCATCCATCTTTCCTACACATAAGAGAGCTCGACCTTTAGGTACCCTTTTATGTAGCTCGTTGTCTATGAGTACATATTGAGAAGCCAAAAGTCTCAACGCTAGCTTTGCTCTTTTGTCAGCATGAGGAGGGTATTCTCCATTGGTGACATAATTGAGTATGTCCGTGTACCACGGTTCTTCTGTAGAACTTGAGATATAACTTGAGATATGACAAAGAAACGGAGAAGCAAGATATGACTTTGCAATCCTCGAGCAAAACAAAACTTGAATCACCCTAATCCGATCTGTAGAACTTGAGATATGACTAAAACAATGCACAAAGGTCCGATTTGATACTTTGCAATCCTTCGTTTTCCTTTGTTTCAAACTCAAATTCAATTCTGAAAAGTGCATATTGATCCTAGTGGGTGCTATTTTCAATTCCCATGCATATAGCCCGCGACGTACCTACAAAACAAGACAAAGAAACGGAGAAGCAAGAGAAATAGCCGAGAAATGAATAAAATGATAAGAAAGCCATTAAAAGCATGCATTTCTTTAAACTAACACAAAAACACGCGAATCGAGCATTATTCTTTAAAAACACGACATAAACGACTACAAAGGAGCATAGAAATATAAAGAAAACATAGCCAAAGGTGCCATAAATGGCACGGATCAAATTCCCCCAAGCTAAACTTTTGCTCGTCCTCGAGCAAAACAAAATCCAACCCAAGGGAAAATGATGACATTATTCAAGCAAAGAAAGAAACGAGAAAACTAGTGAAGATGGGAATATACACTAACTCACTTTCGTAGGAATCACGGTCAATTTTAGCAACTAAAGACAAGCCATTTAAACCCCTAGATCGCCCTAGAGGACAAGTGATGCTCTCGTAAGGGTATCCTAAGAGTTTTCCCATAACTCTCATAATAATACAAACAAGGCAAAGCATGAAAAAGAAAACAAAATACAAGAAAAGCAAACAAATGTTCATGAAAGGACTTTTGCAAATGTACAAGCACAATGAATGCAAATCTTTCTAAACAAGTAAGGGAGTGCACGCTATAAGATACCTAAGGTTGATTGAAACATAAAAATGCTAAGTATAGGAACTAGTTATCACACTCCACTTTCATCCCAAACGGTCTTACCGCGTTCCCCCTACTAATCTCATATCTCCCCATAGTGAGCATCTCATAGATTCCGCGAAGAACCCGGAAAAAGATCAAATTTTTGGGCTACTCGACATCTTGACTTCGCATCCCTTTCCTTAGGCAATGACCCATGATTCCCTCCCCCGAATAGTGACTCAACTTTCTAGGTCGAAAGGTATTTCCCCAAGGTTGTAACATAAGGCATAAAGGATGAAGGTAGGCTAAAATTTAAAATTTGGAGGTTTTCCTAAAAAGTGAAGCAAAAGGGTGATCAATCCTTAACAACACGATCAAGAAATCACCAAGTAAAAGCAACACCCCCAAGCTTATTTGAAGCTATACTCACAAGAAATATATACAAAAAGCGTAAACGCTTCTCCCCCAAGCTTAAATGAAGCATTGTCCTCAATGCTTAGAAGGAGAAAAGAATACATCAAAATATTTTTGAATTTTCACTTTTTTTTTTTTTTTTTTTACTTAAACTTGCAATGTCCTCGCCTTTTGCTAAATTTGGACGGCTTTTTCTATAGTTCAATTTATTAGTCCATGCCTTTTATGATTAAAGACGGCTTTTACTCAAACACTTGCCATTCTTCATAAAGAAGACTTAATCACAAACTAGCACTCATAAAAACCAAATTTCCAACTTATCCACCACAAACTCCATCATACGTGATCAATTTGCTTCACAAAAAACCAAGAATAGAAAGAAAATGAAACAAAAGGCCAAAGAACTAAAGATGAGGCTTGAAAAGAAGGTATAAGGCTCAAATGGTTGCAAAAAGGCAAATGGAAACCCAAAAACAAATATGAATCAAACTAACCTAAAAATGAAAAATACCACCCCGAAAAAGGTGCCTTTGTCCTCCCTAGATAGCTCGGTCTCGGGTTTAAGAATCATACACCAAGCTTTATAGATTAGGCTTGCAAAGTCAAGAACCCCATGCCGCTCATGCAAGAATATGATGAAAGCTTGAACAAATATAAATCTCACATGGTTGTAGCAAAAACTCACTAAGGTTGTCAAATCGAAGATAGGGAGCAACTACCAAACATACCACAAACAAGTAGAATCCGGCTTCATGATCCCCCTAGTTCTAGACAACTACCTTAGCATGCTTTATCCTAGAATCAACCAAACGTAATCTCAAACCGTGCACACCACTACCATTTAGGAAGAAAAGCATTCAATTATACAAGTCCAAATGTTATTATATCCAAAGCAAGAACAAAACAAAACACATTGCAAATTTGCCTTGATAGAAACAAAAATCTTTTGGAGTTTTTCAAAATATAAGAACATGGAAAAGCATATACAAAGGTGCATAGCATACATGAATCAACATCCCACCAAACATGATAGAATACCCTCCCCAAAGCTTGAATGAGACATTACACTCAAACATAAATCATATAATCCATGGGAGGGGAAAACAAGAAGATCAATCCAACACACCAACATATGTCCAACAAGTCATCATCCACTAGAGAAAGAGCAAGGAAGGATATTACCGGATATTAGGTGGGTGTAAATACCAACAAATGACCCAATTTAACCTTTCAAAGCTAATTTCTCAAGAATTAAACCTTGTTTCCATATGCTAGCAAAAATAGGAGTCGAACTTCCTCGATTCTTGATCCAAATCGAAGCACCGAAGTATATCAACTCATGTACCTAGCAAAAGGCACACAAAAATTTCCATGAGAGAAAATCTATTCTAAAAACAAAAGAAAATCTATTCTAAAACACGGGTTACTTCCCGAGAAAGGCTTGCTTAAGGTCCAAGCTTGACCTCTCTAGTAAAATAATATTGCGACGATCGCAAGAGCTTGTCAAATGCACTACTACACATTTCATATGATAGAAGGTAGGCAAATGACGGAAGAAAAACGTGCAACAAGATCATTGCACGCAAGTGAGAAGGGAGGTAACAAAAGAAAGAAGAAGAAGGATCAAAAGGAAAAACAAGAAAATAAGAAGAAGAAGAAAAAGAAGGGGGAATAAAAGAATGGAAAGAAAAAGAAAAAGGCAAATCCTCCTCACTAAAATATTTTTGGGTGGCAACATCACCCTTTTCCTCAACAATAGACGAATGAGGGAAATTAAGATCATCATAGACAAGGGAGTCCCCAATAGGCTTATCAACAAAGGAAGGGAGAAAAATAGGGCAATAGGGGATGTGGTCAAACCTTTGAGAAAAAGGGGTATGAGAAATAGGTAAAGGGTTCGCGACTCCGTCAACACAAGGTCTCACATCGCCAATGAGGGCATGAAAATCAATCATAGGGTCCTCAAATGAAGTTCTCTCACAATCGACATCTCCCTCAAGCTCAAAAATTCCAAAGGAATCAACCTCATCCTTCTTTGCACCACAATAAACAACCTTTCCTTCCACAAACTCAAAACCTAAGTCCTCAAAACCGTGCATGAATGGATGCAAATATAACTCAAAATCATCTCTCTCCCATGAAGCATCATCAATGAACTCACTTAGAAGGCTATGGGTTTTCATTTGACTCTCAATAAACACATTGGACATAACCTCAAACAAGTCCAAACACTCATGGATAGAAGAGTCACATTCATACACTTGAGACTCATCATAATTAACCAAGGAAGAGGAGTTTAGATTCACAAAATCATCATAATCATCATCACTCTCAACTCCCTTTCCTTTAACTCCTATGCTCAACAATAGGATCCTCACACACTCTTGGTGGTTCAAAATGATCATCATCATCATCCTCAACACACACATCAAATTGAGATTTTTCACAAAAAAGCATCAAGGATGACAATTGGCTTTCTGACTCATCTTTTCTTCTCTTTCCCTCCTCAAGACGCTCCTCATTCTTTTTCATTACCTCTAATTGACCTCTCATAGAATTAAGAATCATCTCCTTACTAGGCCCAAGCTCATTATCAAGCTCAATGCGCCTAATTTGAGACTCAAATGTATCAACAAGAGATTCAAAAGATGTAGAAGGTTGAGGCTCAACAAGAGAAGATGAAGTACAGCCAATATTGGAAGAATCAACATTAAGATCATGAGCATATACATCACATTGGGGAGTGGGGGCATAATTTATAACATGAGATTCATCATTAAGAGAATGAAGCACATCACAAGAAGGCATGGTAAATAATGAAGAATATTGAAACACACCATTAGCATCAACTTGAGCATGTACTTCATCGTCATGAACAAAAGGGGAAATGGAGTTGAAATCATGTGTTCTAGGTTCACTAATGGGATCATGTGACAAATCATGGGAAATCATGCTAACATTAGAAGAATCAAGGCATTGCACATCAATATTATGAACATGATTATCCCTATTATAAACATCCCTAGCAAACCAAACATAGAAATCCCAAGCATCATCAATTGACAATGCTCTAAATTCACCATTATGTACGCATTCAACTTCATCCCTAGTTTGCTCATTCAAACCAAAATAACAAATCTCACAAGCCTCCCAAATATTACAACAATTATAGTCCAAAAATCCCTCAAGTCTAATGAAATATTCACAAAAAGGCTCATTGCTATATTGAGGAAATGATAGACATGCCATTTTTTTTTCACAAAACAAAAAAAAATCAAATAAAAGTAAAAATATACACAAAGACCTAGACTCAAGCAATCAAAAACACTCAAACAAAGACACTGTTCCCCGGCAACGGCGCCATTTTGACAAGGGGAAAAACTAGGTCGTTATCTAATCTTCCCTCGGTCAAACTAAATTTATAAACACTTAACAAACCCTAATACGAGTATAGAGACAAGTCAAGGGTCGAACCCAAAGGAACGGTAATGTTCAAGCACTTGCAATTGTGCGCCTAAGCTAGGTCAAAGACGAAGGTAAGAGAGAATACTAACAACTAACAAAACAAGTAACCAAGGAAATAAAACACTAGGAACGGGGATCAACAAGTAATCATGTCAATTGCAACAACTTGGGAAGAGCATGCCAATCAAAGGTTGTGAGGACTAATGATAAGAGCAATCAATAGGAATCAAAGAGCTATCTCCTAATTGTTAAGCTAGGATTCACTATGAATAACAAACTAAGAGAATCACAATCAAAACCAATTGATAATTGCAATTCCTAAATCAATTGTTCATGTCATTAACAATTACAATGCAATCTAGCATAATTCTCAAGGTCTAATTGAATTACACACATGCAAACCTTCATTAATCACTTTAATCTCAACAATTAATCAACACAATTCCAAAATTAATTACAATTAATCAATCATACAAGTTTCACCCAATTCCTAGCCAACAACTACTCAAACAACATCATCAAATCAACTATCAACTATAGAGAACAAGAATCAACAAAATATCAAGAACAATTACTCTAATCAAACATCAAATATCAAAATCAAACCAAACAAACATCAAATTGAACAAAGCAGATGAATGAGATAGAGTTTAGAAATGCTCATTGATAATTAAGAAGATCTCCAACACAATTGTCACACTTGCATCTTCAATCTCGCAATCACCATTGAAATTCCTCACTTTCTCTCTCTAAAACTACTCCTAATCTAGAGAGAGAAGCTCTCAACCTAAGAGAGAGAAAACTATTCTAAAACTAAAGAATTACATGAATGAAGAATAAAGAAAACAAAAAACTATATAAACAAAAGGAGAAAAGAAGCTTAAAATCGTAAATGACCCAGAAACCCGCGCCCGCGGAGGGGAACGGACACCCCGATAGCCGCGCCCGCGGCCCATGCCCACGCCCGCGGGGCCAAGGCCCGCGCCCTCGGGGAGCCCTCAGGACAACCACGGGTGCTTACTGCCCAAATACGGAAGTTTTGGAGCTGTAGCGACCCCGCGCCCGCGGGTACTATAGCCCGCGCCCGCGGCAGTTTTCCAGGGCCAACTTCAGAAGGCTGTAACTTCCGATGTAAGAATTGTATGAAGGCGTGCGACCTATCATTGGAAATCTCTTCAAGTATAGTTTCCAACCCTACTTGAATCACCCTAATCCGATCTGTAGAACTTGAGATATGACTAAAACAATGCACAAAGGTCCTATTTGATACTTTGCAATCCTTCGTTTTCCTTTGTTTCAAACTCAAATTCAATTCCGAAAAGTGCATATTGATCCTAGTGGGTGCTATTTTCAATTCCCATGCATATAGCCCGCGACGTACCTACAAAACAAGACAAAGAAACGGAGAAGCAAGAGAAATAGCCGAGAAATGAATAAAATGATAAGAAAGCCATTAAAAGCATGCATTTCTCTAAACTAACACAAAAACACGCGAATCGAGCATTATTCTCTAAAAACACGAAATAAACGACTAAAAAGGAGCATAGAAATATAAAGAAAACATAGCCTAAAGGTGCCATAAATGGCACGGATCAGGTACTGATCCATTGGAATTGCTTTGTTTTGAATGCGATTGTCCCTACGCGCCTTCTACTTTTCCTGGGCTCGCTTGAGATCTTTCCGAGTCGGTTCAAAACCAAGTCCAAAAGTATCTAACTTAGGGAGGCCAGGTGACTCCAGCGATTTTGCTATCCCTTTCTTCTTTACTAGGGTCATCCCAGGGAAGTGTCCTTGTTTCTTCAGCATGGTGTTGACAATCATGTTGGAATGGGGGTCATGGCAAAGAGATGTCCTTTCATCCTCCTGGATTAGGGAGACTTCTTCGTAAAAGCCCCATAGGTCTTCATCATCCTCGTCGTGCTCCACATCAATGATTGGATTCTCTATGGATTTGATTCTCATAGGCGAAGCATCGATGGTGATTGGAATTCCTCCAACTATAGCTTTCACTTGTTGGTGGAGAGATGAAGGGACGACCTTTAGATCATGAAGCCAAGGGCGTCCCAACAATAAGTTAAATGAGGCTTTGATGTCTACTACTTGAAAAGTAGTATCATGTTCTATTGCTCCTGCCGTTACATTTAGGGTTATTTTGCCAAGAGCTTGACGGAGAGTATTATCGTAGGCTTTTATTCCTTGTGTGGACGGAGTTAAGTCCTCATCCCTTATGCCGAGCATCCTCGCAGTTCTAAGTGGACATCCATTGATAGCCGATCCATTGTCTACAAGGGTAATAGGAACATTCATCCTTTTGCAGACTACCGTGAGTTTTAATGCCTTGTAATGTTTGTCACCTTCTGGGGGTAAATCTTTGTCAGAAAAGGTGATCAAATTAATCGGACTAGGAAGGTCACTTGTGAGGAAGTTGGCTAGTCCCTCAGGAGTAGTGTCAGAATCTATCCCGATTTTATCCAAGACATTCATTACAGCCAACCTATGCTCTCGAGATGTTGCCAGAAGTTTCCACACATTCATCTCAACTTTTGTCTTCTTAAACTGTTTAACAATGTCATTGTCTTCGATGATAGGTATGGGAACTTGATGTATGGTGGGCATAGGTTGTGTTGAAACGGGAGGTTGCATTCTCCCGGATCTTGTGAGGACGTCTATTGATGAATCTTCTTCAGCCCAAATGTAATCTGTGGTGTATGACACAGAAGGTGAAGGTCTTACTATGTCCTTTAGATAGACATCTTCTTCATCACTGTCCCAAACTCCATTAATGGTTGTATCGTCTTCTTGTTGAACTTAGACTAGTTTCTTTTCATCAATCATTTTCTGTACCAAATCCTTGAATTTGAAACAGTTTTCTATAGTGTGACCCCCTGATTGATGATACTGTCAGTAATATCTATCTTTCCTTTTCAATGACTCGAATGGTCTCGGTTCGAGAGGTTTGACCTCGCCACTCTCGGAGAGCATTTCGAACATTTACGCATATGGGATCCCAATCGGAGTGTAGATTCTATTTCTCTTCTTGGGTTTTTTAGTGACTTGTAAGGGAAAGCACTTTGCCTCATAAGTCCTTCTCACTGGTGTGAATTCTTTTTTAGGTTCTTCTTTTGGAAGTGGAAGCTCATCATATTTCCTATGGAGTTCGTTCATAACTTTGAGAGCTAGCTTCACGTAGTAATTGCGATGTCTCCTTCATAGACAGTGTGAGCAATTGTATATCTTCCTTATTTGCCAGTTCTGGAAGACTATCCTTGACATCGAAAAAGATCTCCTCTTCTTTTTCTATGGCATTGATTTCTTCAACAGGTCTAATGAGAGAGGAGGGGTCAACCTCGTTTTCCTCATCGGAGATAGCCAGAGTATGAGCTAGAGGTGCATTGTCGATACTTGGCTTCTTACTGGCAGGGGGCAACGACAGTTTGTTGTTGTCGATTAGGTCTTGGATAGCTTCCTTAAGCTTCCAACAGCTTTCAGTAGAATGGCCCCTACCTTGGTGATACTTGCAGTGTGCATTGGGGTTCTAGTTAACCGACCTCTTCTCAACTGGTGGGTCCCCAAATGGTCTAATAGGAGTTATAAGACCTTTTGCATTTAATCGATCAAATGCGGTGTCATAACTCATGCCGATAGGAGTGAAGTTCCTCCTAAATGGTTTCTTCTGTCCTTGGTTGTTCATGGCAAGAACTTCTCCTAAATTAAAGGTGCTAACATTATTTGAGTGGGCGGTTTTGGAAGAAAAAGGATTGTCGTTCTTCTTTCCTTTCCAGCCACTGTTGGAGTTATTGTTGGCAGCTTTTGACTTAGCCAAGTCATCTTCAATATTGATCCCAATGTCATTAACAGCCTTAAAGGTATGGAGATTATTTTGATATTTAAGATGCTTGGAATATTTTTCTTGGAGATTTTTGATAAACAGTCTCACAGACTCTTTTTCGCTTGGCACCTCAATCATCTTAGCTGAGGTTTCTCTCCACTTGTTAAAGAAAGAGGTGAAGTCTTCATTCTCTTTCTGTTTGAGGATTTCAAGTTCTCTATGGTCAGTCTCGACTTGAATGTTGCACTTGTACCTATCAACGAAAGCGTTTGCTATAGACTCCCAGGTAGAGGTCTTTTCTTTCTCAAGAGAAAAGAACCATTGTTGGCAAACGGTCTCGAGAGATAGTGAGAAAAGAGAGGGGAAGACCTTCTTATCAATACCCTTGATACTCATTATTGTTTCAAATGCTCTTAAATGGAAGTAAGGGTTGTCAGTTGCTCTGAATTTTGGGATGTCGTTGGCGTTGAACTTCTGCGGAAGAAGATCTTTGTCCACCGAGACCCCTTGTGATGTAAGCTCTTGAAACTTGTAGTCGCTGGACAACTTGCTTAGGCTCTCTTGCATGAGGTCCATTTGTTGTTGCTTCACGGGATCGTCGATCCTAAGTGCGAGAAGCTTCAGTGTCTCAGTCACAGTAGCCAGCTGGTTCTGAAGATCATTGACTTCTTCTTGAGTTGCCATTATAACCCTAGCTTTCCTCTTGCGAGCTATAGGATTGTCGAAAAGTTGGACTTGTACGAAGAGGTTATCTTTGATTAATCGTCCTTCCTTTCTTGACCACGCGCTGTAAATTAAACCATTTTGCGTTTTAATTACTTGACTTGGATCATCTTGACTTAATGGTTTATTTTCAGGAAAAAAGAAAAAGAAAAGGGTGCATATTTTTGGCAAAAATAATGTACATATTTTTAGGGAACTAAGTATTATTATTTTTATTGGAGGATTAATATCCGACTTACCCCCCTAAAAAAAATGACGGAAAAACGCGCACACAAGACTCTCTTAATCATGGTTAAACATGGGCAACGGGCCGTGCCGTGCCGCCGCGGCCGTGCCTGACCGTGCCGCGGTGGTGGGCGTGCCGTGCCATGTCGTGCCGGCTTTGCGGCGGGCCGTGCCGTGCCGTGCCTAAATTTGGCACACCCTAGCCCACGGCACGGCACAGCCCACGTGCCTGGCGGGCCGTGCCGTGCCGGGCCGCGGGCCAAACCGTGCCACTTTTTTTTTTTTTTTTTTTTTTTTTTTTTTTTTTTAAATGAACGTAAAAAAAAAAACGATATATAAATATTTTTTAGTACAACTTAATTTTATATAAATAATGTTATTAATTTATATTTGTGTTTATGTTAATGTTAATATATTTTGTTTTGAACAAACTTTATTTTAATTAAGGTTATAAAAATTATTTATCTAATTATGTTTAAGTTTTTATAAATAATTTTATTAATTTAGCAAAAAACAACAATACATATAATAAAAATTAAATTACCACTGTCGTGCCAGACCGTGCCACGTGTCGTGCCGGCGTGCCGACCCATGGGCCGGCCACCGTGCCTCGTGCCGTGCTCGTGCCGATTCCCAGATTTTTGTTCACGGCACGGCCCACGGCCCACAGGTGGGCCGCCGTGCCGACGATCGTGCCGTGCCGGGCCGTGCCGGAATCGTGCTGGGCTCGTGCCGCCCGCGTGCCGGCACGACCTATGCCCATCTTTAATCATGGTCAAAGTATGTGTATTGGTGTGTGCGTTGAGTGTAAGTGACATGCTTGGACTCTTGTGTAAGACCATGGGACTTAGTGCCTAAACTCGATCATTGATTCAATTAAACATTATTGACAGAAAAACTGATTAATTAGATCCTAGGTGATGACTCGACAAATAATCCGAACTGTCGGCCAAGCGACAGGACTGGCGTCGCACAGTGGGGCTTGGCGCCAGACAACATAGTTGTCGTCAGGCGCTACACTCCATCGTGTGGCACTACAGCTCAGACCTTGGCGCCAATAGTGGAGCTTCGGTCTAGGACTGTTTTCGGTGTTATTAGTCAACTGGGGTATGCCTAAAGTCGTACTAGGTCAATTCCGATTAAAATATTAGACTTGATTGACTCAAATTAATTAATTAATTAATTAATTAATTAGGCAAAATTCTTTAAGTCATTAATTGATTTAGTCTGAACACAAGTAAACAAACGGTTAGGAAAAATCACATAGAGTATGCACAACAAATAATGCATAATTAGTCAAGTAGGCACAATATGATGCAATGAGTTCGCAACCTAACCATGGCTCTAGTTCTCTAAAGTTCGGGATATGGTTTAGTCAAAGAGGGTCCATGGTTAATTGTCCGGATGCACCGCGCGGAAGCCTAACCGTGAAGGGTTGGCACGAGTGGATGGGACACCGCGAGCTTTAGAACAAACTGGCTTCCATGGTTTGGTGAATTCAACATCTCGGATGTACCCTTTGTTGCACGGAGCGTTCAATCAGGTAGATGGAGCATGAATTCCCAGAGGGTTATGTCAATATGTAGAACACATATGGGTTTCAGAAAAGTGAGAAAAAATTCAATCAGGAAGTAGGATCGAGCAAACAATACGAAAAACTAGTCGAAATTAGAACGCATATTTCTGGCTCGGTATTGGGGGAAATTGGCGCCAACAATCAGAGACTGGCGCCAGTTTTTAACTGTAGCGCCTGGCGCCAATGCTGGCGTCTGGCGCTACGGCTAAAAGTTTGGCGCCAAGCTCTGGCCCCTGACGCTACTTCCCACATGCCTCAGCAGCTTTCTGCGCTCGATAAAATTTTCCAGTTTCGCGTGGTGTTATTTCAATCCTAGTTGTGAAAGACGTTTCTCAAATTTCCTACGTGTAAAATCCTATGTTTTTAACTCATTACGGATGGTCTTTCCAATGAGATCTTTTTTATGCATATGACAATAATGTTAATCAAAATTACGCACATGAAATACTTAGAACTTTTCGAGTCTCATCCACTCATTCTAAATCATTGCCGAAACAAATTCATGAATTAAAATAGAAATCCTCTCCAGTGGAGTCGCCAAAAACTGTAGGGAATAATTTCAAGCCTTAATCCCACTAGCTTGAACCCCATTGTGATCATACATTAAAGTACGGTGGCGTCCAAAAGGGAAGAAGATAGAGCAAAAGAGTCGCCAACAAGATTTTTAAGGAACTTGTAAACCGGTCACGAGGTGAAGGTTACACCCCTTAACGATCCATGAGATCGTCAACTCCATAAGGTCATGAACCAAATAAGGGTTCGGGGATGAAGGTACAAATCCAACCTAAAAGAGATTGAACCTGCCCTAATAATAGGCCTCTAATTTATTCTGATCGTATTCATGTGCGCTTCTTAATTAACATGCAATCAATAGGATTAACCCTAAACCTGTTTAATCTAAGTTGGTTGAATTTAATGCACAAATAAACTATTATTGGCGATCACTTGAAATTATAATCACAATTAACCCTAACAAGATTATTAATTATCTTACTAAGCGTGATTACAAGTACCAAATTCCCTTTAAATATGCATAAAAGGAGTGATCAAGCAATAAATAAATATAATATGTATCAAGCAACATAAATAATCAATATCATGAATAATAATTATAATCATAAAAATAATAATATCATCATAAATAAAATAATCATCATCAAAATAATAATAATAATAATATTCATAATCATCATAAATTATAACAATTATAATCATAATCATGTTCATGTTAATATAAAAGCATAATAAAAATAGCAAGATCCTAGGCATGATACTAACAAGATTAATAACAAACCCTAGCATGTCACTAAGCATTAAAAATCAGATCTTTAACCCTAACATGATACTAACAATCATAAATATTAGGAAGAACATATGAAGCATCGCAGGAATCATAATAAACATATTTGATATTAAAAATACCCTAGACATGATACTAGGAATATCATAATAACAATATAAACATGATGTCTACATCATAACATCAATAAATCAATTAAAGCACTTACTTGGATGCCTCGTACCTCTTTCTAATAACAAAATACACACGTTAGTAACTTCAAGGAAAACAATAAACAAACAATTAAATTAAATAATTGAAATAGAGATTTGGGACCAAACCCTCAGAAATTAAAACCTTTAACGTCTAGGGCGAAGGCAACTTCGAATATGGCTAGGTGTTTCTAGATCTTGCGAATGCGGAATTTTGTATTTGAGAAAAGGCTAGTTTAGAGAGAGAGAGAGAGAGAGAGAGAGAGAGAATAATCAAGAAAATCTTGAAGAGAGTTGGTGAATTGAAATAAGAATTGATGAAATCTGGTGAAAATTCGTGAATGATAGATGTAGTTGATTCCTAAAAACGGAGTTTTAAATACGATATTTATAGAGAAAATCAGCCAAAAAAGATAAATTAACAAAACAAAGTCTGACGCTCAGAAAACAGGGCTGGCGCCAACCCTGACTAGCTGGCGCCAGGCACTAACACTAGCGCCAGGCGCCTGGCCTGGTTCCAGGCGCCAAGGCCTGGGGTCAGACTTCAAGCTTGATTCCAACGCGTTGTCGAAAATCCGATAAGTTTGTCATACTGGAGGATTAAATAATATAATTTCCTCGAAAATGCTATTTGATTTTGATTAAAACTCTGAAAAGTCAACAAAAGACAATTTATCAATGTTAATTGAATTAGGAATGAAAAGAACCTTCTAGAAGAATCTAGAAGACTAAAACCATTCCTAATTGCATTAGGAATGATAAATCATATTAGGCCCTCCCCTAGATCATTGGGTCGTACATAAAGCTCAAACCGGGCCCATTTTAGTAAATTGGCCATAACTTCCTCAATATTCATCGGAATTGGGCTATAATATATCGTTGGAAGGGTCTTTGCAAACCCCATCCAACTACACTATTATTGGACCCATATCATGGACCAACCAAACTGGATTGGCTATTTTCTTAAAATAAGTTTTCAAAAACAGAGAGAAGAGAAAAGAAAATTAAAACTATCCGCAACACTAGACTTTCCACACTTTCACTTCATTCGATTATGATTCGACATGAAAGGTACTCATCACTGGGTTTGGTTTTGGGGAGACACATTTGGGTGTCTACAGTAAGGCTCTAGAATTCTAGAGAGAAGGGCTCTCTTAGAGAGAGAAACTTTCCACTTGTACAATTACATATAGTACAAATAGTTAGAGAGAAACATTCCACTTGTACAATTACATATAGTACAAAAAGTTGTTATGCCATATTGAAGTTCAATGAATCTTTACACATATACGAGTAACAATTCAAAAATCAATTGTAAATCAAATACATTATCTATCTTAGGAATATATAGTGTAAACTTTCCTTATCTTATGAATTCACTGTCTTGAAACTATTGACGATGGTGCAGACACAATATTGATGAATAATATTGGACTATATCATTTTAAAAATTATTAACATAATCCACAATAGTTGGATTATAATTATTACAGACAATTAGAGTCATAAAAAATATATATAAAAATACTAACCAAGGCACAATTATGTCCCAAAAAAAGGGTAATCTTTAATAAATTGTTTCATAATGATGTTATAGGATGAAGAAAACTTCAATGAAATGAAAATTATAATTACGTGGTGTAGACACCCATTCGTGTCTCCCCAAAATAAAACCCAGTGATAAATACCTTTCACGTCGAATCATAATCGAATGAAGTGAAAGTGTGGAAAGTCTAGTGTTGCGGTTAGTTTTTAATTCTTTTCTTTCTCTCTGTTTTTTTTAAAACCTATTTTAAGAAAACAGCCAGTCCAATTTGTTTTGGTCCAAGGAAAGGGTCCAATAATAGTGTAGTTGGGTCGGGTTCGAACAGAGATTTCTAACGATATATTATAAGCCCAATTCCGATTAAAAATGAGGAAGTTATGGCCAAATTACTAAACTGGGCCCGGTTTAATTTTTATATGCGGCCCGATGATCTGGAGGAATGCCTGTTATGATTTATCATTCCTAATGCGATTAGGATTGGTTATAGACTTCTAGAATCTTCTAGAAGGTTCATTTGAATCCTAATTTAATTAGCATTGATAAATTGACTTTAACTGACTTTTTAGAATTTTAGTTACAATAAAAGAAGTGTTTTTAAGGAAGTTAAAGTTTTACCCTCTCGTATGCTTAAATTTTATCAAAATACGAAAATGCGTGGAAAACTATTTGTAGCGCCATACGACACGTCTGTCGCCTAGTGTAGACACCTAAAAATGTCTCCCCAAAACCAAACCCGATGATGAACAACCTTTCACCGCCATTATTGGTCGGGTTGAGTATTTAATCTTGGAGTACTTAAATCCATATTTTCATTTTATAAACCAACCCAACTCCTAGCCCATTTTCCCAAACCATAACTTATTTTCCCCTTTTCGTGCCTTTAAACCCAAAATAATTCATTTCGTGTCTTTTAAAATCATTCATTTCGTGTCCTTTTTATAAAAACGTTTAGTCCAATTTATTTTGGTCCATAATCTGAGTCCAATGATTTAATAATTGGATGGGGCTTTAAAAGAGCTTTCCAGCGATATATTATAAGCCCAAATCCGAGTTATAACAAATAAGTTATGACCAAAATATTAAACTGAGTCCAAACCGAACTTAAGTCCACCTTACCTACGACCCAATGATCATGTGGAGGATCCAAATTCTTTAATCCCATTCCTAAACCAATTAGTATTAATTGGAATTTTCTAAAATTTTCTAAAAGATCTTAATTATCCTTTTTGAAAAGATAAGATTAAAGAGTTTTAAATTGAATAAAACTTTTCTTTTTGAAAGTCCTAATTCTATCCGAAATGAAAGATGTTCAAAGATAGACAGATGATATTTTCCTGCCTCATAGTTTTTATCCAAATCTTAGATGGTTGGATATCCCTTGAAATTATCTTTCCAATGATATATTATAATATTAATTCCGAGCTATAACGGAGAAGATATGAATAAAATATCAAACTCTATCCAAAACTGACACCGTCTCACTATTTCGGCCATTTCTTTTGTTCTACAAAATATTTTAATTTGATTCTAATTTTTTTGGAAACTAGACTTCAAGATATTTCCAACGATATCTTATTTATCATATTCTAATTTTTAGGTCAAAAGATATGATAAAATCAATAACCGCAAAAACTGCAGTCTACCGAGTTTTATTCCGATTTGATTCGGATCTTATCTTGTTTTTTCGACCCTTCTTTTTTCTCTATAAATAGAGGTTATATCTCCCCTTTTTACAATCATCAACAATCTTTATCATCAAATAATTCTCTTCTCCCTCTTTAGCCTAAATACTAGCCATTCTATTCTCTAAAAATACTTCTTTTAAGCACTCCAAGGAGTTCATACTTAACCCAAAGTCCTATACTTAAACCAAGGCGTGAAAGGTAAAATTAACTGAGGGTTTAGACCAAATCAACTCTAATTTTGATTTAATTTAATTTTTTCAATTTGATTTATATTTTTATTGAAGTTACTAACAGTTTATTCATGATGTAGCAATTCAAGGAAATGCGGAAAGTGAGTAGTTAATCATTTAATTACTCTTATTTTTATTCTTGTTGCTAGTATCATGATTAGTTTTATTATTTATATTTGATTTGACTAACATTTTATTGCTGAATTGCTTCCAATATTAATGTTAATTCAATTATATTTTTTATCACCATATTACATGTTAAAGGGAATATATAATTGAAAATCACGCCTAATAAGATTATTTGGACAACAGGTTTAGGATCCTTTTTAATCTTGTTAAATCAAGTGATCACAATATTTTAGAATTCTGTGTTGCATTAATATTCAACCAATTTAGCCTAATAATAGTTTGGAGCGAATTGAATATTTTGTTTGCATGCCTTTGAGATCGCAGGAATCACTTTTCACTATAAGAATCGAATAGAGGCCAATACGGGCGAATGTGACTCCATGACTAACTTCGTACCATCATCCCCAATCCTCTTTTCTTGGTTCCAAACCATATGGAGTTAGTAATCTAATGGATTATGAATGGGGTGTAACCTTCACGGGTCAATCGTTGTTCCCTATCGTTGTCCCTTTATTTGTGGTCCCTACATTCCTTGTCCCCAATCGTATATGTCAATTCCCACTTCCTAAGAGTGCCAAGCATATTAACCACATGCTTTTACGTTGGCGAACTTCGAATGACGCCTACAATTTGGCGAATCCACCGAGGAGGATTCTTGGTTATTTATCGATTTGAGTGATCGATATTTAATTAAGATGAGTGGATGAGACTTGAAAGATTCTTGAATTGTATTCCTGCGATTTAATTGGCATTGTCACATATGCATATGATTTTTAGGTTACCTATTTTCCCACAATAGTACGTGTTCTACGTACGTGGCTAGCCCGGGGGATTTAAGCTCTATCAACCCGAAAACGCTCATGGCAATAAGGGTTCATCCGAGTTTTTAAATCCACCCAACCATGGAGTCGAGTTCGATTTTAGCACGAACTGGCGGAGCCGCCCGTTGGCATACATCCTAAAGGGAGGATGCCTTGCTAACGTGTCCAAACTCTTAACCATGGTACCCTTTGACACCCAAAAGCTTGACCATAGTGGAACATATATCTTGACTTTAGGTTAAGAACTTCATTGCATCATGCTTCACGATGTGCTTATATGTGCATTTTTGAATTTTTATTTATTTTTCTTCTCTTATCAAAACTTTTTTTTTATTATTATTAGAGTCGAGCCATAGATTTTTTTTTCTAATTTTTGAGTCAACCCGGATTTTTCTTCCCGTACACTGCACATTAGTAAACTTGTTTTGGTCATAGCCAGAGTTCTAGAAAGAGTTACGTGTTGTGCCACCTATGGATTTGTAGCCCCGAGTTTTATCTTTCATTTGGCGTTGGTTTCGTTCAAATTCGAGTCACAAATAAAAATTATAACCGATATACTACAGCCTGTCCAGTTTAGGTGTCTTTTTAGCTTCGACTTTCTTTTTTTTTTTAAAATATATATATATATATATATATATATATACATATATATATATATATATATATATATATATATATATATATATATATATATATATAGATATATATATATATATTTTCGTGTCAAACTAGTCTTAGCCAATTCCTTTAATCCGTTTCAACTCGTATAACATAGGATTATAGATTTTTATTTTTATTATTTTTATTTTTTATATCCTTGAGTCCTAACTCTTCTAGAATTCTAGTTCTCTTCCTAGTTTCTTGTGTTTTTTGTGCTAACCTTAACATGTGTACTTTATCTTTGATTGTGGTTGATCTTATTTATGAATAATATTTTCCAATGGACCGTTTCACCTAGTAAATAGCATAAAAATTAAAATTGGACAAAATTAATCAAGTTAGTTTGTCTTTTAGTCTTCCGTGCTATTTGGTCATTGGATCCTTTGTTTTTCACAACGTCCTCATGTCTAGCCATGCGATCATACCACGAGTCTTAGTAAACTCACCTAATCTCACATGTTGAGTCATTGCACACACTTTGTCTTCGAGTAATGCACTATATATTTTATGATCGTATACTAGGACCATGCATGCGTCGTTTTCAGTCGTAATAGGAATGAGTGGAGTATTTCCCATCAGATTTTAAAATCGTTTCATACACTCTTCCTTTTCAATCCGAGTTTTAAGTGAATGCATTAAGTGAGTTCATCCTTAAACAGTACATAAGTCTAAAATAACTAGGCAATAGTTGGATGAATAAGGGGAACGTCACTTCTTCCTTCTTTCCTTCCAATCAAAGCATCAACAACAAGAAACTTTTTTCCTCGCCAGGAGGCAACAAGTAATTCATAAATAACCATGAAGACAATGCACGATACAAGCTTCTCACCAAAATTTCATGTTTTCTTCTTCTTTTGTTTCAAACCCTCCCCCCTAAAAAGTCTAGCATAGGTTCTCCTTATCCATTTGTCTATGTGTCACGTTTCTTACCTTCTTCATAAATGCATATCTATTTCTTACATTCGATCATGTAATTAGCAAAAAAAAAAATTAATCGTCGTACCAAACACAAGGTATACCAATGATTTGAGGCACCTTTGCAACCCATTATTTCCCATTAACCATTCAATCACATATCCATTTCTTCATCAACCACTTTGAGCCTCGTCTAACGTTTGGCCTTCATTTTTTTAACCCACATTCACTCAACCCTGGGATTGGAAGATGTGTAATTTATGTAACATTCAAAAAAAAAAAGCAAAGAAACAATAAAACAATGTCTAAGGGAAAGTGTTCCAATGTCTTTGATATGAACACGTCTCAAATTGCGTCTCTCATCAAGTGCTTGGTACCGTGCTTGAGAAATATGAATGTTAAGTGAGTGATGGACCGCATGATCTGAGATTGCCCAAAATGATTCAAAAGAATGGAAAAAAGAAATAAAAAATAAAATGAAAAAAATTCAAAATAAACTTGCAAAATTCAAAATTTTTAAATTCACAATTACACATGTTGGGGATTCTCCTGGTCTTGAGCCTTTAATCCCTTTCCACCTTAAACCATTAACTTAACCACATTAAAACCCTTGAAAGACCTCTTTGAGGTGTACATACACTTGTGCAAAGTTCGGTTAGAGCTACGTTCTGCCTGATTCCTAACGGATACGTAGGCAACCTCACATTGAGGTGCGGCCACATTCCTATGCATGATCGAGTCAAAGAATATCCAATGCTTACCCTTACCCATTTAGAGCTAGAATTGGGGGCTTGAACCCACATAACATTAGCCTACCTAGCCTAAAGAGTCATCATCTTTGACTCTTCTCACATATATTTCCATCACCATAACCTTTTGCAGCCAGCCTTAGTATCACATTCACACACTTCACTCACACATCCATATCCATATCATCTTCCCTTTAAGAACCCTTTATCATGGAATCTTGTTTCAACACTATGCATGTTTCATCATCTTTCAGGAAAACATTCATTAGAAGAAACGTTGTACACTTGCTTAGCTTCCTGACTTGAGCAATGTACATTATTGTTTCACGCATCGCATAATGTGCTGAGCAACATTTATATATTTTTTTAATACAACGCATATCATGCTTAGATCCTTGACCTAAGAAACATTCATAATGCAATACTCATCAATCATTTCATCTATATACGTGCTTAGCTTCCAGACCTAAGTGACGTTCAAGATCGCTTCTTTACACCATATATGATGCTTAGCTCCATGACCTAAGTTCATTCATCTATCGTTTCACATGATATAATTGTCCTTAACCTCCTAGCCTAAGAACATGCATCATGCATACATTATCTTCAAGAAAAGCAATTCAATCCATGCGATTCATTTCGTCTTGCTGATAAAGGAAGTTCAAAACTTCTTCCCTTTTTTATGTCTTTTCTTTTGGGGAAGTTCAAAAACTTTTTCAAAATTTTTATCATCGAGGGAAATTCGAGAATAAAAGTTCAGTTTTCACGTCTTTCTTTCTCCGGAGAAAGTCAGTACCTTCCACTCGTCTCATGACAAAAATGACGGAAAATTTTTGCTTTTGCATTTTCTGTGGCTTGTGTCTGCACACACACACAACCACAAGTTATACACATGTCATGTCATGTCATGTCATGCCTTGTCAATTCGGTTGATCAAGTCAATCATAGTCTATACGAGTCCCTTGGCAAATTTTATTTTGCAGGTCTCAATTACAGCCCACATCCGGGGACAAGCAAACCATTTACAGCCCACGTTCAAGGACAAGCGAACCAACTAGAGCTCACGTTCGGGGACAAGCGAACCAACTACGGGCCACGTTCGGGGACAATGGAACCACTATCATTTCACGACGTAAGGTTCTCAATACACAGAGACTTGTAATCTCATCTTCTGTTGACTTTCCTCAAGCATGGAAAGTATTATTCGGTGGATTTCTTCAAGCATAGAAAGTTGCCAAAATCATCTGTCGACTTTCCTCAAGCATAGAAAGTATTATCCGGTGGATTTCTTCAAGCATAGAAAACCGCCAAGTTCATATGTCGACTTTCCTCAAGCATGGAATGTATCATCTAGTAGATTTCTTCAAGCATATAAAGCTACCTAACTCGTCATTCGACTTTCCTCAAGCATGGAAAGTATTTCAACAAACGTCATTCGGTGGATTCCTTCAGGCATAGGAAACTACAAAACTCATTTGTCACCGATACACTAGTGTCAGATAAGCGTTCTATTCTTTTAATCTTTTATCTGAAGAACTAACACTTTTTAGCAAGTATCGGCGTATACAGAGTGATTTAGGATCGCAGAACATCTTAAATCATTCTCCGTCCCTATCGAATATTTTGACTATCGTTTTCGAAACTGACGTTTCTAAAAACTCTGTCAAAGTGGGGGCTTCTATAGACACCTAAAAATGTCTCCCCAAAACCAAACCCGATGATGAACAACCTTTCGCCGCCATTATTGGTCGGGTTGAGTATTTAATCTTGGAGTGCTTAAATCCATATTTTCATTTCATAAACCAACCCAAATCCTAAACTATTTCCCCAAACCATAACTTATTTTCCTCTTTTCGTGCCTTTAAACCCAAAATAATTCATTTTGTGTCTTTTAAAATCATTCATTTCATGTCCTTTTTATAAAAATGTTTAGTCCAGTCTATTTTGGTCCATAATCCGGGTCCAATGATTTAATAGTTGGATGGAGAATTAAAAGAGCTTTCCAACAATATATTATAAGCCCAAATCCGAGTTATAACGAATAAGTTATGACCAAAATATTAAACTGAGTCCAAACCGAACCTAAGCCCACCTTACCTACGACCCAATGATGATGTGGAGGGTCCAAATTATTTAATCCCATTCCTAAAAAAAATAGTATTAATAGGAAGCTTCTATAAGTTTCTAAAAAATCTTAATTATCCTTTTTGAAAAGATAAGATTAAAGAGTACGTTTTAAAAGTCCTAATTCTATCCGAATTGAAAGACGTTCAAAGATAGACAGATAATATTTTTGTCCCTCACAGTTTTTATCCAAATCTTAGATGGTTGGATAGACCTTGAAATTGTCTTTCCAATGATATATTGTAATATCAATTCCGAGCTATAACGGAGAAGATATGAATAAAATATCAAACTCTATCCAAAACTGACACCGTCTCACTATTTCGACCATATCTTTTGTACTACAAAATATTTTAATCTCGTTCTAATTGTGTTAAAAATTAGACTTTAAGAGCTTTCCGACGATATCTTATTTTTCTTATTCCAATTTCTTGATCAAAAGATATGATAAAAACAAAAACCGCAAAAAATGCAGTTTATCGAGTTTTATTCCGATTTATTTCGGATCTTATCTTGTTTTTTTTACCTTTTTTTTTCTCTATAAATAGAGGTCATATCTCCTCTTTTTTCAATCATCAACAATCTTGATCATCAAATAATTCTCTTCTCCCTCTTTAGCCTAAATACTAGCCATCCTATTCTCTAAAAATACTTCCCTTAAGCACTCCAAGGAGTTCATACTTAACCCAAAGTTCTATACTGAAACCAAGGCGTGAAAGGTAGAATTAACAGAGGGTTTGGACCAAATCAACCCTACTTTTTATTTAATTTAATTGTTTTAATTTGATTTATATTTTTATTGAAGTTACTAACAGGTTATTCATGATGTAGCAATTCAAGGAAATGCGGAAAGTGAGTAGTTAATCATTTAATTACTCTTATTTTTATTCTTGTTGCTAGTATTATGATTAGGTTTATCATTTATTTGATTTGACTAACAATTTATTGCTGAATTCCTTCACATATTAATGTTAATTCTATTATATTTTTTTATCACCATATTGCATGTTAAATGGAATATATAATTGAAAATCACGCCTAATAAGGTAATTTGGACAACAGGTTTAGGATCCTTTTTAATCTTGTTATTAAATCAATTGATCACAACATTTTAGAATTATGTGTTGCATTAATATTCAACCAATTTATCCTAATAATAGTTTGGAGCGAATTGAATATTTTGTTTGTATGCCTTTGAGATCGCAGGAATCACTTTTCACTGTAAGAATCGAGTAGAGGCCAATACGGGCGAATGTGACTCCATGACTCACTTCGTACCATCATCCCCGATCCTCCTTTCATGGTTCCGAACCATATGGAGTTAGTAATCTCATGGATTATGAATGAGGTGTAACCTTCACGGGTCAATCGTTGTTGCCTATCATTGTCCCTTTATTCGTGATTGCATTTTATGTTCCGTGAACGGTTTACAAGTTCCTTTAAAACTTGTTGGCGGCTCCCTACTTTCCTTGTCCCTAACCGTTGTCCCTTATCGTATATGTCAATTCCTACTTCCTAAGAGTGCCAAGCATATTCACAACATGCTTTTAACGTAGGCGCACTTCAAACGACGCCTACAATTTGGCGAAAGACCTGTCATCTGACGACAGGCGCGTGTTTGGCGACAGCGTCGTGTTTTATTCTTTTCAAAACTCTGATTCGTTTTTTATCATATCCGGCTGATTTTCTCTATAAATAGCCTCCTAAAATTCTATTTTCAATCATCAATTTCCATCAACAATCATCATTACCAACTCTCATCAAGAAATTCTTGATTACTCTCTCTCTTTCTCTCTCTAGATTTTCTCAAACAAAATTCCGCATTCACAAGATCTAGACACACCTAGCCAAGTTCAAAGTTGCCTTGGCCCTAGACGTGAAAGGTTTTAATTTCTGAGGGTTTGGTCTCAAATCTAGTTAAAAATTTCTTAATCTCTCTTTCAATTATTTAATTTAATTTTTTTGATTTATTATTTTCCTTAAAGTTACTAACGTGTGTATTTTGTTATTAGAAAGAGGTACGAGGCATCCAAGTAAGTGCTTTAATTGTTTTATTGATATTATGATATAGAGATCATGTCTAGGTTGTTATTTTGATTCCTAGTATCATGTTTAGGATGTTTTTCCTAGTATCATGGTTGGATGCTTTTCTTAGTATGATGTTTAGGGTGAGAACAATAAGTTCCTTATATCAATTATGATTTCTATGATGCTTCCTATTTTCTTTCCTAATAACATGTTAGTATCATGTTAGTAGGGCTAAAGCTTTGATTTTTTTTTGTTTAGTGACATGCTAGGGTTTGTTATTAATCTTGTTAGTATCATGCCTAGGATCTTGCTATTATTATGATTTAGCGTTGATATGATTATTTTAATTATGATTATAATTGTTATAATTTATGATGATTATTTTAATTATTATTGTTATGATTATGATTATTATGATTGTTATGATGTTTACGTTGCTTGATATTATATTTTATTTATTGCTTGATCACACCTTTTATGCATGTTTAAAGGGAATTTGTACTTGTAATCACGCTTAATAAGATAATTAGTAATCTTGTTTAGGGTTATTTGATTATAATTCAAGTGATCGCCAATAATAGATTTGTTTGTGCATTAATATTCAACTAACATAGATAAACAGATTTAGGGTAAACCTATTGATTGCATGTTAGTCAGAAAGCGAACATGAATACGAGAAGAATAAAGTAGAGGCCTATTATTAGGGAAGGTTCAATCTCTTTTAGGTTGAATTTATACCTTCATCCCCGAACTTCCAGTCTTGGTTCCAAACCTATTGGAGTTAACAATCTCTTGTATCGTTAAGGGGTATAACCTTCACCCTTCAAGTTCCTAAAACTTGTTGGCGACTCTTTTGCTCTAGCTTCCTTCCCTTTTGACGCCACCGTACTTTAGTGTATGATCACAGTGGGGTTCAAGTTTGGGGTAATGCTTGAAATATTCCCTACACGTAGTACAATAGTACCTACAATAATTTTACAAATCAAACTAAAAATAATGGTAAGATACAAATAAACCATGTGATAAGGTGCAATTGAAGAAAATGATGCAGTCATATTTCATGATTTGATCAAACTAAAATAAGTGCCATATCTGATAGAAATTGAGCCAGTAACATTAAATTAGAGTTGTATGTATGGACCACATACAACAATTGTCTACAATAATAAATAATTTACTTATAGAACAGACATACATACCTCAATTGATTTGTTGCAATCGTCATCATCGATTGATTTAATAAGGTTGCTATCATAAATTTTCTTTTAAATCGTATTTGTAGAGTAATGGTGCTGATAACGTGTTATAAAATAATGAGAAAGGAATAATACGTGAAAGAAATGTAGATGTTAATCTTAGTTGTACATCTTCATAAAAGGAATGGTGTCCTTCGAACAAGTGTATTATTCTGATAGTGGGTTCAGAATTATTAGAAAGCTAATATATTCAATAAAGTCAATGATCGGAATGCCTGGATGGAGGCCGCTTCCGATCAGTTATATTAACACATAATTAATATTACAGCTTAATCTTGACTAAACCCTTTGTGTCACACCCAAGCAATGAACGAACCGACACGACGAATTAATTCGGAAGAAATTAATGAGTCGCCCAAGTAATTAATATTTAGATGTCGGAAATTCGAGCTTGGAGCGTCAAAATCGAGCGTTGGAGAATCTTAAATGTCGTGCCAAAATTAAGGATTTCGCAAGACCGGAAAATGCTTCAAGTAACAAGTAAAATCCTAGCCACGCGAAAGGCTAGAAGAGTGCGCCAAATAGGAGTGTGCAACGTGGCAGCACCACGTTGGCAGCAGCCACGCTGGCAGCCACCACGTGGCAGCGTGCCACGTGGCGGCACGTGTGGCAAGGGGCCGTGGACTCGGGTGACGGGTCATGGACACTGGCCAAAAGAAAGTGGCCCAAATGAACCCAACTTGGGGCTCAAGGTTGGGTGACACATGGTTAGCTCAAAATGCATGTGAGTTTCCTTGGGGACCAAATGGGAAAGTGGTCCTCATCTAACCATGTGACACTTGTTACTTGTTCCTTGGTTTATTTAATTAAGGGTTTAATTCATCAATCTTTCCATGTGAGATCATTTTGTGAAAAAGTCCCACATTGAAAGATGAGTGGAATTTACAAGTTATCCTTTCTTATAAATAGCCAAAGCATGGCTTGAGAATTCTTTGCTTGAGTAGGAGTTTAATAGGGCATTGCCATTGCAAAAACCCTTGAACTCATATAATACTCAGGCTTTGGTTAGGCCTCGCTAACTCCGGGGCAACGGACCTTAAAGTCGGTAGTCGTTTTGTGAGTGGATTTCCGTTGGAGGCCTTCGTGTTTTCGGGGCTTGCTTTCAAGTAAGAGCCCAATTGGTCGGGCGAAGCACGCGACAAAGGTATATTTCCTATTTTTCCCTTTTGTGTTTATTTTATGCATTAGTGATATTAATTATTGTGAGCGTGATCCTTGGCTCGGGTTTTTTCCGCGGTGAGTAGGACTCACATAACCCCAACAGCGGTATCGGAGCCCCGCTCGTTTATTTTTAATTATTATATTTTTCAAGGTATTTTTATGGCTTAATTTTTCTGGTTATAAGTTTCTAATTAGATTAGTAGCTCATTTTATCCATTTTAACCACGTATTAGAGCTGACTTAAGCTCCCGAACCCAGATTTTGACCCAAAAATAGTGAATTTTGGGTGGAAAAGGCGTTTTTAGAAATGGTTTTACCCTTTATGAATCGGTTTTTAGCCAAAAAAAAGGACCAAAAATGCATTTTTCGAGGGGTTTTTCATTTTTATGAAAATTTTTAAGTCTTTCTAACCTTGAAAATTAATTGCATATTTATGGTGGTTACTAAACTAACCGTTTGGTTTGACTTGTGTTTGTAAATAAGACTTCATAAACTAACCAAGGATTAAAGGAATTTGCTTAATTAATTGATTAATTAATTTGAGCTAATAAATATGTCTAAAATCGAGTCATAGTTCCTTTAAGTCAACCCGGGTTTTTATTCCCCTATACTGCACAAGCGGCAACTTGTTTTGGTCATAGCCGGAATTCTAAAAAGAACTACGAGTTGTAAAACCTATGGATCTATAGCCCCGAGTTTTATCGTTAATTTGGCATCAGTTTCATCTCAATCAGAGTGGAAGACAAAAACTTATGACTAAAATACTACAACATGTCCAGTTTAGTGCACATACGTGAGGTCTTAACTTAGTCTTTGTTCGAGTCTAGTCACATAGTCTAGTCAATTGGTCATGACACGAGTCAAACATGTCACTTACACTCACTAGTATTAGCACAAACTTTTTACATACTCTTTTCACACCATGACCATGTCTTAGGTTCATGCATAAGTCGTTTTACCGTCATTTGAATTGAGGGTCCATTCCATTTCTATTCTCTTCCATATCCTCTTTCAATCTATTGCATGTTTAATTGAGCTTGAGCCAAAAATAAATAATAAAAACTTATCCCTAATTTCCCTTTCCACAGTACTTGGTCAAGAAGAGAAGGGCGATTAATATAGGACAACACCTTTATTCAAGTTCATATTTTTGATAAACTAGTTGGTTGAAAAAGAAAAGCTAAGAAGATAATAATGTCGAGTCAAGAAGAAGTCAATGAGCTCAAGAAGCAAATGGTTGACGTAAATGAGATGCTAAAGACCTTAACCATTCAAATCAATGACCCTATGAAACAACAACAAATGGAGCTCATGCAAGAAAGCTTGAGCAAAATATCCAATGACTACAGATTCTAGGGCATTGGCTCACAAGGGGTCTCAGTGGACAAGGAACTTCTTTCGTAGAAGTTCAATGCCAATGACATCCCTAAGTTTTAGCCAACTGACAATCCTTACTTTCATTTAAGGTCCTTTGAAACTGTAATGAACATTAAAGGGATTGATAAGAATATTTGTCACTCTTTATTCTCACTATCTCTTGAAACCATTTGTCAACATTGGTTTTTCTCTCTTGATAAAGAGAAGACCTCTACTTGGGATGGAATAAAAAATTCTTTCATTGATAGATATAAATGTAATATCCAAATTGAAACCGATCATAGGCAACTTGAGATGCTAAAACAAAAAGAAAACGAAAGGTTCACCTCCTTCTTCAACAAGTGGAGGAAAACTTCCGCTAACATGATCAAAGTCCCTACTGAAAAAGAATCCGTGAGGATGTTCATAAAAAATTTACAAGATAAATATTTAAAGCACTTAAAATATCAACACAACTTGTATACTTTCAAGGCCGTCTATAATGTAGGCATTGAGATCGAAGATGATATCGCAAAGAAAAAAGCTACTAATAATAGCAACAACAGTGGCTGGAAAGGAAAGAAGAACGACAATCCTTCTTCTTCTGAAAACGCCCACTATAGTAACAATGTTAGTACCTTTGATCTTAGTGAAGTCTTGGCCATGGAATACCAAGGATATAAGAAGAAACTAAGGAAAGACTTCACTCCCATTAGGATGAGCTATGATGTTGCATTCAATCGACTCCGTACTAAGGGACTCATTACTCCCATTGGACCTATTCAAGATCCTACACCTGAAAAGAGATTGCCTAGTTGGAATCTAGATGCACATTGCAAGTATCATCAAGGTAGGGGACATACCACTGAGAGATGTTGGAAGCTAAAATAGGCTATCCAACATTTGATCGATAATAACAAGCTTCTCATACAACCAGCTAGCAAGAAAAGCGAATGATGACACAAGGCGAGCTTCAACACAAGATTTCATGACCTCTTTTTCTATTTCTTTTTCATTATTCCTTTCCCTAATAAGTCTAGAATAGGCACTTTCTATTTTCCTTAGATTAACTTTGTAGGATTTTTTTCTTTTTCCTTTAATAAAAATGAGAATTTATTTCCTTGCATATGATCATTGCATTGCATAAAAAATATAATAAAAAATAAAAAAAATTGAAAAAATCCATGTAGAACTGAGCACAAGGTATATCAATGATTTGAGGCACCTCTTGTAGCCATATCATATCATCTTTTTACCCTTCAAATATGCAATCCTTTCTTGATAAACCACTTTGAGCCTCGTCTAACGATAGACCTTTCTTTCTTCAACCTACATCTACCTAACCTTGGGATGGGATGGTGTGTAACTTATGCAATTTTAAAAGCTTGAGTGATTTCAAAAAATAAAAAATAAATAAAAAATAAATAAAAGAGTACAAAAGGGCAAGTGTTCCAATGTCTTTGACATGAACATGTCTTTGACATGAACATGTCTTTGATATGAACACTTCTCAGATTGCGTCTCTTATCGAGTGCTCGGTACCGTGCATGAGAAACATGAATGCCAAGTGAGTGATAGACCGCATGATCGGGATTGCCCACACTTATAAAAAAGGTTCAAAGTATAAAAAAAATGCAAAATAAAAAAAAAAAAGAGATAAAAAAAAAAAAAAAAAAAAAAAAAAAAAAAAAGAGAAAGAGCTCAAAAGTGAGAACCCTCAAGCATAATAATACAAAGATTCAAAAGCAAGGTTGCACACCTTGGGGGATTATCTAGGGTCTTGAGCCTTTATCCCCTTCTTTTCTAACCTTTAGCCTAACCACGTTACAACCCTTAAAAAGACCTTTTTGAGGTATACACACACTTATGCGAGGTTCGACTTGAGCTACGTTCATCCTGATTCATAATGGGTACGTAGGCAACCTCACATCGAGGTGCGGCTGTAATAAAAAATGCATAATTGATCATATCAAAGGATCTCCAATGCTCATCCCTATTCGTTTAGAGTTAGACTTAGGGGCTTGATCCTTACATTATTAGCCTACCTAGCCTAAGAGTCACCACCATATGACTCTTTTCAATATATTTTTCCACACACTTAGCTCTTGTGGCCTAGCTTTTCAATATATTTTTCCACATGACCAAATATACTTCCCTTTAACATCAATCATCATTACATCACAAAGTACGAAGTGCTTAGTCTCCGTGCCTAAGTTACCCAAATACTTTCATCATGGAGTCAACAATTGAGATAGCCTAGGATGAATTAATCCTTGCACCTTGAGAAATAGTATCAAACAACATTTGACTAAGTCATTCAACATGCATTCAAAAAATTTGCTTTTTTATTTTTTGGCGTCTTTCTTTTTTGGGAGAGAGTCGGTACCCTCCAAAAAAATGATGGAAATTTTTTTTTTCTTCTGAGTCAACACCCCGCACACACGAGTCATATCGAGTCGAGTCAACATCGAGTCAGTAAATCATAGTGAGTCAAGTTTATACCTTGAGTCATGCCAAACCATGTATGTCAAAACACCTCGAGTCATGTCAAGTCAATGAGTCAAGCAACACTAAGTCTTAGGACAACCCTAAAGAAAGATGAGCAAAGTCCTATAGTCTAAAATAAAAATGCAGGTACATTTTAAAGAGCAAACGAATAAGAATATTCCCGAATTTTTTCGAAAAAACCGCGAATATAGATGCATGAGATTCTTCTAGGGATAAGAGGAGGTTAAGTAAAACTTACAAGTTAGAGATGAAGAGCTTTAATTTGAGCAGGATTTGGTTGAAAGGAAACGATCAAGTTCAAAGTTCGGAAGCAAAATCGAGCAACGAACAGTAGCAGCAAAGGCAAAATAGAAAAGACCCGACTCCAGCGCCATATGACAAGGCTGTAGCCTGGCAACGACATTTGTCGCCTGGCGACAGAAGCAAAGTGCGGCGACACATTTTCCAAGTAGGCGCTGGTGCGACGACACAATGCGTGGCTGTAGGGAATATTTCAAGCGTTATCCCTAGCTTGAACCCCACTGTGATAATACACTAAAGTACGGTGGCGTCCAAAGGGAAAGAAGATAGAGCAAAAGAGTCGCCAACAAGTTTTAGAAACTTGTAAACCGTTCACGAGGTGAAGGTTACACCCCTTAACGATCCAAGAGAGCGTTAACTCCAATAGGTCTGGAACCATGACTGATAGTTCGGGGATGAAAGTACAAATCCAACCTAAAAGAGATTGAACCTACCCTAATAATAGGTCTCTACTTTATTCTGATTGTATTCATGTGCGCTTTCTAACTAACATGCAATTATTTAGTTTACCCTAAACCTGTTTATCTATGTTGGTTGAATATTAATGCACAAACAAATCTATTATTGGCGATCACTTGAATTACAATCATAATTAACCCTAAACAAGATTATTAATTATCTTATTAAGCGTGATTACAAGTACCAATTCCCTTTAAACATAAATAAAAGGCGTGATCAAGCAATAAATAAAATATCAAGCAACATAATAATAATAAAAATAATAATTATAACAATTATTATAATCAATAATAATTATAAAAATAATCATAATCATATCAACACAAAAGCATAATAATAGCTAAATCCTAGGCATGATACTAACAAGATTAATAACAAACCCTAGCATGTCAGTAAACAATAAAAATCAAAGCTTTAACCCTAACATGATACTAACAATCATAAATATTAGGAAGAGAAAATAGGAAGCATCGCAGAAATCATGATTGTCAAATTTGATATTATAAATTACCCTAAACATGATAATAGGAAGATCAAAACACCCTAACATAACACTAGGAATCATAATAACAACCTAAGCATGATTTCTATATCATAATAACAATAAATCAATTAAAGCACTTACTTGGATGCCTCGTACCTCTTTCTAATAACAAAATACACACGTCAGTAACTTCAAGGAAAATAATAATTAAAACAATTAAATTAAATAATTGAAAGAGAGATTTGGGACCAAACCCTCAGAAATTAAACCTTTCACGTCTAGGGCGAAGGCAACTTCGAATTATGCTAGGTGTTTCCAGTCTAATGTATGAGGAATTGTGTTTGTAAAAGGCTAGGCTGAGAAAGAGAGAGAGAATCAAGAAATTCTTGATGAGAATAGATGATTGAAAATAGAATTTTTAGAAGGCTATTTATAGAAAAATCATCCAAAAAGATAAAAAATCAAAACAGAGTTTTGACGTGTAAACGAGGTTAGCGCCAGACGCTGACATTAGCGCCAGATGCTAACGCTAGCGCCAGGCGCCAAGCTTAGCGTCAGGCGCTAATGCTGTCGTTTGGCGCTGAATAATTATTGACGCGTTTTCTAAAATCAGATAGAAGTTTTCGTACAGGAGGATAAAATCGTGTTTTCCTCAAAAACATTCTTTTATTCAGATTAAAACTCTAAAAAGTCAACAAAAGTCAATTTATCAATGCTAATTGAATTAGGAATGAAAAGAACCTTCTAGAAGAATCTAGAGAACTAAAACCATTCCTAATTGCATTATGAATGATAAATCTATATTAGGCCCTCCTCTAGATCATTGGGCCGCATATAAGGCTCAAACCGGGCCCAGTTCAGTAATTTTGCCATAACTTCCTCAATTTTTATCGGAATTGGGCTTATAATATATCGTTGGAAAGCTCTTTTCAAGCCCTATTTAACTATACTACTATTGGACCCATATAATGGACCAACCAAACTGGATTGGCAGTTTTCTTAAAATAGGTTTTCAAAAACAGAGAGAAGAGAAAAGAAATTAAAACTATCCGCAACACTAAACTTTCAACACTTTCTCTTCATTCGATTATGATTCGACGTGAAAGGTACTCATCACTGGTTTTGGTTTTGGGGAGACACAAATGGGTGTCTACAGAAACCCCCACTTTGACTGAGTTTGGAGAAACGCAAGTTTCGAAAACAAAAGTCAAAGTATTGATAGGGACGGAGAATGATTCAGAACGTTCTGCGATCCTAAATCATTCTTGTAACGCCGATACCTGCAAAACTAGCATTAGTTAAACAGATAAGAGAGTTAAGAAACACGTATCTTGCACCGTCGAGCACACGTCTCTGAGGGTAACCGATTTGTTGCTGCATTGTTGTTGTTGTGACAACCTTCCACAATATATGGAATGCTATCTTGCTGTTTTAATGTCCACTCGTCTATGAACAATGGAGCCTTTTTGATATGTCCATGCGCCTATGAACAAAGAGCTTCTTTTTAATATGTCCACGCGTCTCTGAACAAAGAGCTTTTGAATGATATGTCCACGTGTCTCTGAATAATGAGCTTTTGATGATATATCCACGCGTCTCTGAACAAAGAGCTTTTGAATGATATGTCCACGCTCTCTGAATAAAGAGCTTTTGAATGATATGTCCATGCGTCTCTGAACAAAGAGCTTATGAATGATATGTCCACGCGTCTCTGAACAAAAGAGCTTGAAAGAGATGTCCACGCGTATCTGAACAAAAGAGCTTGAAAGAAATGTCCACGCATCTCTGAACAAAAGAGCTTGAAAGAAATGTCCACGCGTCTCTGAACAAAAGAGCTTGAAAGAAATGTCCACGCGTCTTTGAACAAAAGAGCTTGAAAGAAATGTCAACGCGTCTCTAAACAAAAGAGCTTGAATGAAATGTCCACGCGTCTTTGAACAAAAGAGCTTTGATGTTTATTGCGATAATATTCCGAAGAGAAATTTCCGAAGACCAACGCTTATCGATCTCTAAAGCTCGCTTGAACTTTACTTCAGCTATGCCAGTACGTCGGCGGTTTGCTGCTTGTGAACCATTATGTCGGTGCCTCTGCTGTTTATGAACCAGTATGTCGGTGTCTCTGTTATTTATGAACCAGTACGTCGGTGTCTCTGCGATGAGCCAATGCTTAGGCGCTTTAAGCTAAGTGAGACAATCTTTCGTCAGTTTGATCACTTATTGCGATTGTAATCAAGCTGACTACTTGATCATGTCAAATTGCTTATATGGGCTAACTGGCGTACAAGGAACCCAAAATTTGTTGAAACAGGTTGAAATAACCGTTCAGAGTGGTTGGGAGTTATGTCGCTGTTGAAATATCTCTGGCGTCAAGAATTGGCTCTGTCGCCAAACACTGGAATCTAGCGCCAGGCGCTAAAAACTGTTGTCGGACGCTAGATGTTTTCGTCTGGCACTGGAGTAGGGTCTTCCCTATTCTGCTGCACCTGTATTTATTTTCGACTATAGGACTTTACTAATTTCTTTAATTATTTGAGGGTTGACCTAAGGTTTAGCGTTGCTTGACTCATTGACACGACACGACTCAAGGTATAAACTTGACTCGCTGTGATTGACTCAAGGTTGACTCGACTCGAAGTGAAATGACACGTGTGACTCATGACCCGTGTGTGCATAGTGTTGATTCAATTGATAACACGACATGACTCAATGTGTAAATTGACTCGTGTGTGCATTGTCATGTGATTGTGCGACTCGAAAATGCAAAAAAAGCAAAAAATTTCCGTCATTTTGTGGAGGGTACCGACTTCTCCCGAAAAAGAAAGACCCAAAAAAAAATAAGCGAAGTTTTTGAAGGTGCATGTTGAATGAGCTTAGTCAAATGTTATTTCTCATAGTACAAGGATTGTAACATCTTAGACTATCCTAGTTGACTCGATAATGAAAGTATTTAGGTAACTTAGGCGCAATCTGAGACGTGTTCATATCAAAGATATTTTCATATCAAAGACATTGGAACACTTACCCTTTTTTACACTTTTATTTATTTATTTTTCTATTTTTGCTATTTTAATCTTTTGAAGTCACTCAAACATTTTATGATATTGAAAACTGTATAAGTCGCACACTATCCCATCCCAAAGTTAGGTAGATGTAGGTTGAAAAAATGAAAGGTCTATCATTAGACGAGGCTCAAAGTGGTTTATCAAAAAAGGATTGCATATTTGAAGGGTGAAATGTGATATGATGTGGTTACAAGGGGTGCCTCAAATCATTGGTATACCTTGTGCTTAGTTTGACATGAATTTTTTTTTTTTTTTTTTTTTTTTTTTTTTTTTTTTTTTTTTTTGTGCAATGCAATGATCATATGCAAGAAAATAAATGCTCATTTTATTAAAAGGGAAAAAGAAATAATCTACAAAATTAATTTAAGGGAAAAGAAAGGTGTCTATGCTAGACTTATTGGGGAGAAAAAAAATGAAAAAGAAATAGAAAAAAAAAATCATGAAATTTTCTCGTTGCAGCTCGCCTCTTGCCTTGTGTTTATCACCACTTGGTGTTCTTGTCGACTGGAGGTATTGGAAGCCCGTTATTGTCGATCAAATATTGGATTGCTTCCTTTAGCTTCCAACAGCTCTCAGTAGTATGACCCCTACCTTGATGGTACTTGCAGCGTACATTTGGGTTTCAACTAGGCAATCTCTTTTCAAGCGGGGGATCTTGAATAGGTCCAATAGGAGTAATGAATCCCTTTGCTTGGAGTCGATCGAAAGCATCATCGTAGCTAATTCCAATAGGGGTGAAATCCTTTCTTAGTTGCTTTCTAAATCCTCGATTATCCATGGCTAAGATTTCATTAAGGTCGAAAGTACCAACACTGTTACTAGAGTAGGTGTTTTAGGGAGAAGAAGGATAGTCATTCTTCTTTCCTTTACAGCCACTGTTGTTATTGTTACTAATCTTGGCCTTCTTGTCGCGCGGGGGAACATGAAGGAGATTTGAATCAATAAGGTCTTGAACACGATCCTTGAGGGCGAGACATACTTTGGTGGTGTGACCACGACCTCTATGGTATCGGCAATAAGAATTTGGATCCCAATTGGGAAACCGTTTTTCGGGCGGAGGGTCTTGACTGGGACCAATGGGGTGAATAAGACCTTGATCATGAAGATAGTCAAAAGCTTCATTGTAAGTCATTCCTATCGGTATGTATTCTTCAATGGTTTGTTTTGCCCGTGGGTTAGGAGCATTGAGTTCTTCATTAAATCCTTGGCGGGAATTTTGTTCGATAACCATCACCCGATTTGCTAGTCTATCTACCACATTCAAGAGCATGGCAACGACATCTTGCAGTTTTCAAACGTCCTCTTTTAGACTTGACGAGTCATCCCTGGTATTATCTAAGAATAGACTTTAATCCTCTTCAATCATGGCCACTTCATCAAGAGAGGTTATATAAGATGTCTCGATCATGGTCTCACCTACAGGTGTGATAAGGAGTGAAGGATTAAAGATGTTTGATTCTCTGCGATGGCTAGAACCTCGGAAGTTTTATTGTCATCAATCAGATCTTGAGTAGCTTCTTTGAGTTTCTAACACTCCTCAGTGTGGTGACCCTTTCCTTGGTGATATTTGAAGTGCTTATTAGGGTCCCACTTGGGTGGCCTGGCTTTTGGAACTGGATCTTTAATGGGCCCTATGGGCATGACTAGTCCTTTAATTTGTGATGTAGCTTCTCGAAAGCTGTTTCATAACTCTTACCAAGTGGAGTGAACACTCTTTTTGACCTTTGGATTCGCGATTTAGAGGCGTTCGTAGCATGTACTTCATTAATGGGAGAGGAAGAAGAAGGATGGTCGTTCTTCTTTCCTCTCGCACTATTATGTTTCAGAAGGTCATCTTCAATGTCAATTCCTATATTATACACAACCTTGAAAGTGTTCAAGTTGTGTTGGTATTTTAAGTGCTTTGAATACTTCCCTTGGAGATTCTTAATAAACATCCTCACAGATTCTTTTTCGGTAGGAACCTTGACCATATTAGCAGAAGTTTCCCTCCATTTGTTGAAAAAAGAAGTGAACCCTTCGTTTTCTTTTTGTTTTAACATCTCAAGTTGTCTATGGTCTGCTTCGTCTTGAATGTTGCACTTATATCTATATCTATGAAAGCATTTGTTATCGACTCCCAAGAATAGGTTTTCTCTTTGTCAAGGGAAAAGAGCCATTGTTGACAAACGGTCTCAAGGGATAAAGAAAACAAAGAATGAAAGACTTTCTTATCAATCCCCTTAATGTTCATTATAGTTTCAAAAGCTCTTAGATGAAAGTAAGGGTTATCTGTTGCCTTAAATTTGGGATGTCGTTGGCATTAAACTTATGCGGAAGAAGTTCCTTGTCTAGCGAGACCCCTTGTGAACTAATGCCCTGAAATTTATAGTCACTAGATAGCTTGCTCAAGCTTTCTTGCATAAGGTTCATTTGTTGTTGCTTCACAGGGTCATCAATTTTGAGGGTTAAAGCCTTTAACGCCTCAGTCACGTCAGTTAATTGACTCCTAAGTTCATTGACCTCTTCTTGACTTGCCATTATCTTTTTAGCTTTCCTCTTTTGACGAATCGATTTATCAAAAAGTAAGACTTGAATAAAGAGGTTGTCCTTGATTAATCGCCCTTCTCTTCTCGACCAAGTACTGTGGAAAAGGAATTTGGGGATATTCATTGTTAATTATTTGACTCAAACTCTATTCAACATGCAATGGATAGAAGAAGTGAAGAAAGATGATGTAGATGGAGGGATATGAAGAATAAGGAATGGAATGTACCCCCAACTTAAATGACGGAAAAAACCGACTCATGCATGAACCTAAGACATGGTCATGGTGACATGTACAAGGTGTGTGTTAAACTAGTGAGTGTAGGTGACATACTTAGACTTTTGTGTAAGACCATGGGACTTGGTGCCTAGACTCAATTAATGACTTAACGAGGTATTATTAACAGTAAAATTTAACCGAATTGATTAGCAAACTGGTTAATTAGACACAAAGTGATGACTTGATCAATAATCCGAACTGTCGTCAAAACGACAGGACTGGCGCCTCTCTTTGCAGTGTAGCGTCAGACGACAGCATTGTCGCCAGGCGCCACACTCCACAGAGTGGCGCTACAGTTCAAACTTCGGCGCCATTGCTGAAGCTTCGATCTGAAACTGTTTTCGGTATTATTAATCAATAGGGGTATGCCTAAAGTCGTACTAGGTCAATTCTGGTTAAAATATTAGACTTTATTTACTCAAATTAATTAATTAATTAATTAATTAATTAGGCAAAGTTCTTTTAGTCATTAATTTATTTAATCTTAGCACAAGTCAAACAAACAGTTAGGAAAAACGTATACCATATGCACAACAAATAATGCACAATTAGTCAAGTAGGCACAATATGATGCAATAAGTTTGCAACCTAACCATGGCTCTAGTTCTCTAAAGTTCACGATATGGGTTAGTCAAAGAGGGTCCATGGTTAATTGTCCGGATGCACCGCGCAAAAGCCTAATTGTGAAGGGTTGGCGCGAGTGGATGGGACACCGCGAAATTAAAAAAAAAAAATTTGCTTCCATGGTTTGGTGAATTCAACATTCTCGGATGTACCCTTTGTTGCTCAGAGCGTTCAATCAGGTAGATGGAGCATGAATTCCCAGAGGGTTATGTCCATATGTAGAAACATATGGGTTTCAAAAAAGTGAGAAAAACTCAATCAGGAAGTAGGATCGAGCAAACAATGCTAAAAATTGGTCGAAATTAGAACGCATAGTTCTGGCTCGGTATTGGAAGAATTTGGCGCCCGCAAACAGAGGTTGGCGCCAGCTTTTGGCTTTAGCGCCTGGCGACAGAGCTGTCGTCTAGCGCTAAAGTCAAAATACTGGCGCTAATTTCTGTTCGCTGACACTAATTCCTACATGCCTCAGCAGCTTTCTGTGCTCGATAAAATTTTCCAGTTTCGCGCAGTGTTATTTCGATCCTAGTAGTGAAAGATATTCCTCAAGTTTCCTACGTGTAAAAATCCTATGTTTTAACTCATTACGGATGGTCTTTCCAATGAGATTTTTTTTATGCATATGACAATAATGTTAATCAAAATTACGCACATGAAATACTTAGAACGTTTCGAGTCTCATCCACTCATTCTAAATCATTGCCGAAATAAATTTCAGGAATTAAAATAGAAATCGTCCCCAGCAGAGTCGCCAAAAACTGTAGGGAATATTTCAAGCATTATCCCTAGCTTGAACCCCACTGTGATCATACACTAAAGTACGGTGGCGTCCAAAGGGAAAGAAGATAGAGCAAAAGAGTCGCCAACAAGTTTTAGGAACTTGTAAACCGTTCACGAGGTGAAGGTTACACCCCTTAACGATCCAAGAGATCGTTAACTCTAATAGGTCTGGAACCATGACTGCTAGTTCGGGGATGAAGGTACAAATCCAACCTAAAAGAGATTGAACCTGCCCTAATAATAGGCCTCTACTTTATTCTGATCGTATTCATGTGCGCTTTCTGACTAACATGCAATTATTAGGTTTACCCTAAACCTGTTTATCTATGTTGGTTGAATATTAATGCACAAACAAATCTATTATTGGCGATCACTTGAATTATAATCATAATTAACCCAAAATAAGATTATTAATTATCTTATTAAGCGTGATTAGAAGTACCAATTCCCTTTAAACATAAATAAAAGGCGTGATCAAGCAATAAATAAAATATCAAGCAACATAATAATAATCAAAATAATAATTATAACAATTATTATAATCAATAATAATTATAAAAATAATCATAATCATATCAATGCAAAAGCATAATAATAGCAAAATCCTAGGCATGATACTAACAAGATTAATAACAAACCCTAGCATGTCACTAAACAATAAAAATCAAAGTTTTAACCCTAACATGATACTAACAATCATAAATATTAGGAAGAGAAAATAGGAAGCATCGCAGGAATCATGATTGTCATATTTGATATTATAAATTACCCTAAACATGATACTAGGAAGATCAAAACACCCTAACATAACACTAGGAATCATAATAACAACCTAAGCATGATTTCTATATCATAATAACAATAAATCAATTAAAGCACTTACTTGGATGCCTCGTACCTCTTTCTAATAACAAAATACACACGTCAGTAACTTCACGGAAAATAATAATTAAAACAATTAAATTAAATAATTGAAAGTGAGATTTGGGACCAAACCCTCAGAAATTAAAACCTTTCACGTCTAGGGCGAAGGCAACTTCGAATTATGCTAGGTGTTTCTAGTGCTAATGTATGAGGAATTTTGTTTGAAAAAGGCTAGGCTTAGAAAGAGAGAGAGAATCAAGAAATTCTTGATGAGAATTGGTAGAGAGAATAGATGATTGAAAACAGAATTTTTAGAAGGCTATTTATAGAGAAAATCAGCCAAAAATATAAAAAATCACAACAGAGTTCTGACGCGTAAAACGAGGTTAGCGCTAGACGCTGACATAAGCGCCAGGCGCCAAGCGCCAAGCTTAGCGTCAGGCGCTAATGCTGGCGTTGGCGCTGACTAAAATATTGACGCATTTTCTAAAATCAGATAGAAATTGCCGTGCAGGAGGATAAAATCGTATTTTCTTCAAAAACAGTCTTTAATTCTGATTAAAACTCTAAAAAGTCAACAAAAGTCAATTTATCAACGCTAATTGAAATAGGAATAAAAAGAACCTTCTTGAAGAATCTAGAAGACTAAAACCATTCCTAATTGCATTAGGAATGATAAATCTATATTGGGCCCTCCTCTAGATCATTGGGCCGCATATAAGGCTCAAACCGGGCCCAGTTCAGTAATTTGGCCATAACTTCCTCAATATTCATCGGAATTGGGCTTATAATATATTGTTGGAAAGCTCTTTTCAAGCCCTATCCAACTATACTACTATTGGACCCATATCATGGACCAAACAAACTAGATTGGCTGTTTTCTTAAAATAGGTTTTCAAAATTAGAGAGAAGAGAAAAGAAATTAAAACTATCCGCAACACTAAACTTTCCACACTTTCACTTCATTCGATTATGATTCGACGTGAAAGGTACACATCACTGGGTTTGGTTTTGGGGAGACACAGATGGGTGTCTACAGTGGCCCCCATATTAGATTAGCGGACCTAATGCAGAAATTTTCGGGTTCCTTGGTGCGCTAGTTTGCCCCTCTAAGCAATTTGACATGATTTAGTAATCGGCTCGATTAGAATCACATAAATTGATCGACCTGACAAAAGATCGTCTCACTTAGCTTAAAGCGCCTAATTATTGGCTCATAGCAAAGGCACTGACATAATGGTTCACAAGCAGTAAAAGCACCGACGTAATGGTTCACGAACAGCAAAAATGCACCGACGTATTGGCACCGCAGAAATCACAGCAAAAAATTGCAACAACAAAGTTCAAATGAGCTTTAAAGATCGACAAGCGCTGGTGTCGGTAATTTTCTTTAGAACATTATCGTAACAACTGAGGATGACTTCAAGAGAAGTTATCTTCGATAGAGTTCCCTAGGATATGGAAGGTTGTCAAAAATCTGAGGATGGTTTCAAGAGAAGTTATCTTTGATAGAGTTCGCTAAGATTGTGGAGGTTGTCATTAAGATTTGAGAAGATCGCACGAGATGGGCGGTCTTCTACACCGTTCGCTAAGATTGTGAAGGTTGTCACCAAGATTTGAGAAGATAGCACGAGATGGGCGGTCTTCCACAGCATTCGCTCAGATTGTGGAGGTTATCACCAAGATTTGAGAAGATAGCACGAGATGGGCGGTCTTCGGCAGCATTCACTTAGATTGTGGAGGTTGTCACCAAGATTTTAGAAGATAGCACAAGATGGGCAGTCTTCGACGGAATTCGCTGAGATTATGGAGGTTGTCACCAAGATTTGAGAAGATAGCACGAGATGGGCGGTCTTCGACAGCATTCGCTAAGATTGTAGAGGTTGTCACCGAGATTTGAGAAGAGTGGTTCGTGATGATGCGGTCTTCGACGACTTTGCTATGATTGGGAAGGTTGTCACTATGATTCAAGAAAAAATTTCTTTCGTTCCGAGACGCGTGGACATAACATCAAAGCTCTTTTACTCAGAGACGCGTGGGCATATCATATCATAGGTCTTTGTTCAGAGACGCGTGGCATAAGCTTCATTGTTCAGAGACGAGTGAACATCAGCAGCGGCAAAGCAGCAAGATGGCGTTCCCTAGCTTGGAAGGTTTTCACAACAACAATGCAACAATCGGTTACTTCTAGAGACGTGTGCTCTACAATGCAAGATACACGTTTCTTAACTCTCTTATCTGTTTTAACTAACGCTAGTTTGCAGGTATTGGCGTTACAAGAATGATTAAGGATCGTAGAACGTTTTAAATCATTCTTCGTCCCTATCGTTACTTTGACTTTCGTTTTCGAAACTTGCGTTTCTCCAAACTCAGTCAAAGTGGGGGCTTCTATAGACACTCACTTGTGTCTCTTCAAAACCAAACCCAGTGATAAATACCTTTCACTTCATTTGATTATCGAACATAGCGAAAGTATGAAAATTCTGGTGATGAGAATGTTTTTATTAAAATAACTCTTCTTTCTGTTTTTGAAAATATTTCTTTTCCTACCCTATTTATGAAAAACCATACATTCCAGTTTATTTTGGTCCATAATATAGGTCCAATAATAGTGTAGTTGGATGAGGGTTAAAAAGACCTTTCCAACGATATATTATAGCCTAATTCCGATGAATAATGAGGATGTTATGGCCAAAATACTTAACTAGGCCCGGTTTGGTTCTTACATACGGCCCAATGATCTAGAGGAGGGCCTATTATTAATTATCATTCCTAAATCTATTAGGATTTATTAACGTCTTCTAGAATAATCTAGAAGGTTTCCTTAAATCCTAATGGAGTTAGGATTGATAATTATGTTTCAAAGAGTTTGAAATTGAATAAAACCACTCCTTTTGAGAATCCTTGTTTTGTACGAGATGGAATATGTTCAGATATTTTTTTCGTGCTTCATAATATTTATCAAAATTTTATATGGTTGGATAGATATTGAAATTATATTTCCAATGGTATATTATAATATCAATTACGAGTTATAACGAAAAAGATATGAATGAGATACGAAACTGTATTCAAAACTGTCACCCTTCCACTATTTCAGCCATATCTTTTTATCTACAAAAGATTTTAATCTGATTGGAATTGGGTTGGAAAGTAGAATTCAATAGCTTTCCAACGAAATATTATATGCCATATGTAGACTTCTGGATCAAAAGATATGATAAAAACAAAATCCGCAAAAACTATCCTACAGCGCCGGACGACAGGCCTGTCGCGCGGCGACGAGGGCTGTTGCGGCGAAAGCGACATGTTTTATTCCTCTTTGAACTACGATTCTCTTTTTTATCAAATCCGGACTGCTTTCATTATAAATAGCATCCTTTAACCTTCGTTGTTAATTACCAGCTGATGAGGGAATAAACGCGTCGTCAATTGTCTATCCCTAGATCAAATACAATTTATACAACCTAAACAAACCTAATACGAGTATAAGGAAAGTATAGAGGTCGAACCACAGAGAACGGGTAAACACCACCAAATGTTATCGACAATTAAGCTAGTCCGGAATAGGAGATAAATAAACTAAAGTTTAAAGATGCTAAAACAAGAAATAAAACACAAAGGGAAATGGTTTAGGTATAGCATTCACTTGAATATAAACAAAGGCATAGAAATTGATTTAATTATGAACTAAACATGCTCGAATATCAAAACAAAGGATCCAATCTAGCCGCCTTCCGGGGTCAATTGGATTCTCCTAACATAGCCTCTATGTTTCCACATTAGAACCACATACTAGGAGGTACTATTAAATAACAATCGATAGTAATGAACCTTAACTAAGTCAACTTCCGTTTCTTGTTAGCAAAGATTCAACTTTAATCAACAAAAAATGTGCACTTGCAAGAAGATTAAAGAATATCAAGCAAATAAAGACTTTAATCACAAATAAATCAATTCTAAAACCTAGAACATGATCAAGGTCCAACAACACCGCAACCATCCCCTTATTGGGGAAATTACCCACTAATAATGCTAATAACAAGATTAATTAACAAATAATCAAGAATAAACATGATTAACAAGCAATACCAACAACTAAAATAATAATCAAAATAAAGCAAATAAAAAATAGAGGAGAGAGAGTTAGAGATTCTCATTGATTGAATGTGAAAACCTACAAGCAAGATGATCAATCTTCCTCTTTAATATCCAATCTCAACAATGGTGAAACCCTTACTTTCTCTCTCTAAACTATCCTAATCCTAAACTAAACCTAGAGAAAGAAGCTCTCCTAAAAACTAATTAGACAATATAATAGATGGATAAAAAGTTGAGAGAGTATTAACACCCAAAAAGGGGGTATTTATAATAAAAGGCTTAAAATAAAATAAAAGAAATAAAAAGAAAATAAAACTAATTAAAATAACTAAAATAACAATACTAAAAATAAAAGGGAAAAAGAACTAAAAATCCCCAAATTCCCTCAAACAGCTTGGCTGCTCTGAATTATCATCTTCACCATTCACGTATGAGCCTTCAAGCCATCACCATCGATCACCTTCAATCGTGGCCGTCCAAATTCAATAAGAACCCCCATTCACGAGCAAGGCACGTGAGGATTAATGAATTCAAGACCCGCGAAGGAGCGGCCGCGGCAAGGCATCTCCTTGCAATCTACCGAAACTTGGAGAAGGATGGAAGGACCCAAGGCCGCGCCACAGCAGCCGCAGCCGCACCCGCGGTGGTCTAGGTAGCTTCTTGCTGTGAATTTGGTGCGATTTGTTGCTTAATTGTTGCTGGTTGTTGACGGTGGTGCAGGGATTGATGTTGGTTCAGGTGTGTCTCTGGTTTTGTGGCTGGTGTTACGGTGCGCGAAGGGTGGACGGAGGAGGTTAATTAGTGGCTAAAATTGAGTGGCTGCGGTGAATTGGAGTTGAGGTGCTGGTGCGGTTATGGTGGGTTGATAGTGGTTGTTGTTGCGTGTGAGTCGAAGACTGATGGAGTCAGGGAATGGTGTTAAGGGTGGCTGAAGGTGGAGATGATGCTGATTTTGGTGGTAGGTTGCTGCTAGGGGAGTTGTTAGGTGTGTGAAATTGGTGGTCAGGGAGCAAGGGAAACGGAGGTGAGTGGTGGATGATAGGAGGTGGCTGCTGAGTTGGTGGTTGCAGCAGGGGAGTTGGTGATTGGGTCGATGTGCGTGGTTGATTGTGGTGGAGATGGAGCAGGTGAATTGGTTACGGGGGTGATTGGTGGTGTGGTGAAGGTTGTAGGTGGAGCTGGTGGTTGGTACGGCTGCTGTGGTTGATTGTGGTGGCAATTGAAAAGCTTTGACTTGGACCTTGAACACGAGCCTACACACAAACAAACCCGAGGATAAAAGTGTGAAACCGAGACAAATAAAATAAAATAAATAAAAAGGAAATAAATAAAATAAAATAGAAAAAGAGAAGTAACACTAAACTAATAAAAATAAATAAATAAAAGTAAAATAGAAATAAGAGAAATAAAACTAAAACTAATAAAGACATAAAACTATACAAGTAAATAAAATAAACTTAAAACTAATTAAAACTATGAAAGTAACAAAGGAAAGGAACGAAATAAAATAAATCGAAAGCAAATAAAATACGAAAATAAACTAATTCTAATAAAAACTACGAAAAGAACTAAAAACACGACAAAATTACCAAATAAACAAGAAATGTTATTAAAGAGAAAACAAGAGGAAGAAAGGGAAAATAAGAAAAAATAAACACGAAAATGACTCTAATACTACTCCCTAAGAGTGACATAAATGTCACTCATCAAATTCCCCCAAGCTAAACCTTTGCTCGTCCTCGAGCAAAGCTAAGGCAAAAGAGAACACGATGGAATTTTTGAAAGCAAAAGAAACAAAACAGAAACAAAGAGAAAGAATGTACACTAACTCACTGTCGTAGGAATTACGGATGCATTTTGCGTATGCATCAAGCCCTTTAAACCCCCATGTCGCCAAAGAGGACGAGTAAGATCTCGTTAGGGTTTCCTAAGAGGTTTAACCCACAACACTCGACAAAAACAAAGGCAAGGCAACAAATGGAAAAAGAGAGGAAACATGAAAAGAGAAAACAAACACAAGCTCATGTATGGACAAAAGATATGGACAAGTACTAATGAATGCAAACCTTTCTAAATGGACAAATGTATGCACGTTCCAAGATGTCAATGGTTGATTGAAACATAACACATGCTAAGCATAGAGAACTACTTAGGACTCAATCCACCCTAGCCCCAACCAATCGGGCCACGTTCTCTCCACTAGCTTCAAATCAACCCTTAAACTAGCTTCTCAAGATTCCACGAAGGAACCGCAAAAAGATAAAGAAATGAAAAACTTTGAGAAGGTAATCCCGACGTCTCAACTATGCACACTCTCTCCATAGGTTTGAAGTCTATCTCCCTCCACCGTTCTTTTGACCTAACCCACTAGAGTCTAAGGGTCTTTTTATTGGTAGTAACGTAAGGCTAAGGGTTAATGCGGGGTAAAAATTTGAAATTTGGTGAAATTTCCTAAGTGAAGCAAAAAGTGCGGCCGACACTCAAAAACAACTCAAGAAGTGACTAAATATCAAACAAAAATACCAATAATGCCACTCCCCCAAGCTTATTCAACACCAACACACAATTTATACAAAATTAAGGAACGATCCCCCCAATCTTGAACAAAGCATTGTCCCCAATGCTTAAACTAAGGAAGAAAACGAAACCATCAAAAATATTTTTATTATTTTTGTTTCTTTTCCATATTTTTTTTTCTAGAGATTTTATTCGTTGTCCTTGCCTTTTTAACTATGGACGGCTTTTTCTTGCAACATCATTTGATTTTCTTGAATTGCATCTTTCTTTTGAAACTCAACTCTAACCAAATCTCAAAGTGCTTCTTGTTTATGATCAATATTCTCAAAACTCAAACCTCACATGCCAATGCTTCACTAACTAAAAGGTTGGTAAACATATATAGGCCATTAGGTTTGTAACGCGGTTTAAACAAAAGCGGGAAACATAAGGCTCAAATTGGTTAGCAAGTAGGTAAATGCAAAATAGAAAATCAAATTTGTAACAAAACAAAAAGAAGATAAAGAAAAATGAGAAAGGGGTGCCCTTTTCCTCCCCTAGAGTGCTTCGGTCACGATCTTGGAAGCTATAAGTCAAAACAAGGATCAAGACATACATAGCTAAGGATCCAAATGTGCCACACAACAAAATGATGAAGGCTAGAACAATGTTACCTCACAAGGGATTAGAACTAGTCAAATACCAACCAAGGGTGTCAAATCCACTATAGAGAGCAACACCATCTTACCACATACCCGTGAACTAAGGCTTCATGGATTCCTAAAAGTTCTTAACCCGACTACCTTAGCATGTAATATCCTAGAGTCAACCAATGACACTCTCAAATCGTGCACACATTAACCACTTAGGAAGAAAGGCATTCAAGAGTAAACAAATCTAAAAGATATGATGTCCAATCCAAGTTAAAACAAAGACACAACACCTAATTGCCTTGATCAAAACGAAAATCTTTTTGTATTTTTCAAAAGTAGAACATCCCACCAAACATGATAGAATACCCTCCCCCAAGCTTAGATGAGGCAACATGCTCAAATATAGACCAAATAATCCATGGGAGGGGAAAACAAGGAGAAATTAATCCAACATTACCAACACATGATCTTCAAGTCACAATGAGTAAGAGAGAGGGAAAAGAAGGATATTACCGAATATGGGGAAAATGCAAAATCACACAAAATCCCGAAATAACCTCATAGGATCCACAATCTCTACAAATAAGGCTTGAACTCCACATGGGTAAGTTGAGGTATATTTCCTTGATTCTTAATCATCACCAATGCCCAAGAGTATATCAAGTTGTGTACCTAGCAAGGAACACAAACAAGTCCATGAGATAAAATCTAATCTAAAAAGAAAGGAAAATGAAAGCAATAAAACTCGGGTTACTTCCCACAAAGGCTTGTTTAACGTCCAAGCCAGACCGCTCTAGGAAATAATAATTCAACGCACGCAAGAGCTTGTCAAATGCACTACTACACATTTCATGGGGGTGTAAATAGGCAAATGACGGAATAAGAACGTGCAACAAAATCATTGCACGCAAGTGATGAGGGAGATGCCAAAAGAAAGAAGAAGAAGGATCGAAAGGAAACTCAAGAAAGTAAGAAGTAGAAAAAGGAAAAGAATGATGGAAAGAAAAGGAAAAAGGAAAATCCTCATCACAAAACTTTTGGTTGACAAAATTCCTCTCTTCCTCAATAATGATGGAATGAGGGACATGAAAATCATCCATAGAGGGCGGCTCCCCAATAGGCTTTTTGAGATAGAAAGGGAGAGAAGTAGGGTAAGGAAGGATGTGGTCGAACCTTAGAGAAAAAGGGGTATGAGAAACGGGAAAAGGGGTAGCTACTCCCTCACCACAAGGTCTCACATCGCCAATGAGGGCATAAAAATCAATCAGAGAATCTTCAAATGAAGGGCACTCATAATCTACACCTCCCTCAATCTCAAAAGCTCCAAGGGAATCAACCTTATCCTCCTTTTCACCACAATAACCAACCTTTCCTTCAACTATCTCAAAACCTATGGTCCCAAAATCGTGCATGAATGGAGGTAGATTCATCTCAAACTCATCTAAGTCCAAAGAAGCGTTCTCGATGAAATCATCCAATAATCTATAAGTCCTCATATGACTCTTGAAAAATATGTGGGACATTACCTCAACAAAGTCTATATACTCTTAGATTGAAGGGTCACAAACATACACTTGAGACTCATCAAGATGGGAAGAAGGATTAGGATTTTCAAAATCAACACTCTTTTCATTTTCAACTCCTTCACCATCACTCGAATGCTCTCTAATGGGATCCTCACTCATATGGGGAAGAGAAGAAGAAGGAAGGGCATTTTCTTGAGAGTTGGCTAGTTGGAGAATTTGGCTCTGAAGCATCTTCATTCTAGCTTCCGTCTCCTTATTCTCAACTTCCCTCCTCTCGTTATACTTCTCCATCATCTCCATTATCTTCTCTTCCTTCAAATTTTCCATAGAATTACCCTCATACAAGGACTCATTAAAAGCATAAGGGAAATCATTTGAAGCCATGTAAGAACAAGAAGATGAGGAGGGAGGATCATTCACATTATAAACATGAGCATCATCATATTGGGGAGAGGGGGTATAATCAAGCAAATGAGATTCATCATCAACAATAGGAGATAGATAGTTGAAATCACTTATACTAGGTTCACAAATAGGATCACAAGACAAATCATGGAGATGCATGCAACTAATAAGACTATTATCACATTAAGAATCAAAATTAGCAACATTACATGCCCTATTGCGTACTTCCTTAGCAAACCATACAAAAAAGCTCCAAGCACTATGAACTGATAATGCTTGAAATTTGCCATTAAACCTACTTTCAACTTCATGTCTCGTTTGTTCATTCATGCCATAATAACAAATCTCACAAGCTTCACAAGGATTACAACCATTATAGTTCAAAAACCCAACAAGTCTCTGGAAGTAGACATAAAAAGACTCATCATCATATTGAGGAAAAGAAAAACGTGCCATTTTTCAACAACAAAAACAAAACAAAGAGAACAAAAACAAATCAAAAGATAAATATATACAATGGATTAGTCTCAATAAGATAACATAACGGTAATGGAAGTCGTTCCCTGGCAACGGCGCCAATTTGACGAGGGAATAAACGCGTCGTCAATTGTCTATCCCTAGATCAAATACAATTTATACAACCTAAACAAACCTAATACGAGTATAAGGCAAGCATAGGGGTCGAACCACAGAGAACGGATAAACACCACCAAATGTTATCGACAAATAAGCTAGTCCGGAATAGGAGATAAATAAACTAAAGTCTAAAGATGCTAAAACAAGAAATAAAACACTAAGGGAAATGGTTTAGGTATAGCATTCACTTGAACATAAACAAAGGCATAAAAATTGAATTTATTATGAACTAAACATGCTCGAATATCAAAACAAAGGATCCAATCTAGCCGCCTTCCGGGGTTAATTCGCTTCTCCTAACATAGCCTCTATGTTTCCACATTAGAACCATATACTAGGAGGTACTATTAAATAACAATCGATAGTAATGAACCTTAACTAAGTCAACTTCCGTTTCTTGTTAGCAAAGATTCACCTTTAATCAACCAACAATGTGCACTTGCAAAATATTAAAGAATATCAAGCAAATAAAGACTTTAATCACAAATAAATCAATTCTAAAACCTAGAACATGCTCAAGGTCCAACAACACCACAACCATCCCCTTATTGGGGAAATTACCCACTAATCATGTTAATAACAAGATTAGTTAACAAATAATAAAGAATAAACATGATTAACAAGCAATACCAACAACTAAAATAATAATCAAAATAAAGCAAATAAAAATAGAGGAGAGAGAGTTAGAGATTCTCATTGACTGAATGTGAAATCTACAAGCAAGATGAGCAATCTTCCTCTTCAATATCCAAGCTCAACAATGGTGAAACCCTTACTTTCACTCTCTAAACTATCCTAATCCTAAACTAAACCTAGAGAGAGAAGCTCTCCTAAAAACTAATTAGAGAATAGAATAGATGGATAAAAAGTTGAGAGAGTATTAACCCCCAAAAAAACGGGTATTTATAATACAAGGCTTACAATAAAATAAAAGAAAATAAAACTAATTAAAATAACTAAAATAACAATACTAAAAATAAAAGGGAAAAAGAACCAAAAATCCCCAAATTCCCTCAAACAACTTGGCTGCTCTAAATTATCATCTTCACCATTCACGCATGAGCCTTCAAGCCATCACCATTGATCACCTTCAATCGTGGCCGTCTAAATTCAATAAGAACCCCCATTCATGAGCAAGGCACGTGAGGATTAAGGAATTCAAAACCCGCGAAGGAGCGGCCGCGGCTAGGCATCTCCTTGGCATCTACCGAAACTTGGAGAAGGATGGAAGGACCCAAGGCCGCGCCCGCGGCAGCAGCAGCCGCGCCTGCGGTGGTCTGGGTAGCTTCTTGCTGTGAATTTAGTGCGATTTGTTGCTTAATTGTTGCTGGTGGTTGTTGACGGTGGTGTAGGGGTTGATGTTGGTTCAGGTGCGTGGCTGCTCTGGTTTTATGGTTGGTGTTGCTGTGCGCGAAGGGTGGACGGAGGAAGTTAATTGGTGGCTGAAACTAAGTGGCTGCGGTGAATTGGAGTTGAGGTGCTGGTGCGGTTGTGGTGGGATGATAGTAGTTGTTGTTGCGTGTGAGTCGAAGACTGATGGAGTTGAGGAATGGTGTTAAGGGTGGCTGAAGGTGCAGATGATGTTGATTTTGGTGGTAGGTTGCTGCTAGGGGAGTTGTTAGGTGGGTGAAATTGGTGGTCAGGGAGCAAGGGAAACGGAGGTGAGTAGTGGATGATAAGAGGTGGCTGCTGAGTTGGTGGTTGCAGCAGGGGAGTTGGTGATTGGGTTGATGTGCGTGGTTGATTGTGGTGGAGATGGAGCAGGGGAATTGGTTACGGGGGTGATTGGTGGTGTGGTGAAGGTTGTAGGGTAGCTGGTGGTTGTTACAGCTGCTGTGGTTGATTATGGTGGCAATTGAAAAGCTTTGACTTGGACCTTGAACTCGAGCCTACACACAAACAAACCCAAGGATAAAAGTGTGAAACCGAGACAAATAAAATAAAATAAATAAAATAAAATAGAAAAAGAGAAGTTACACTAAACTAATAAAAATAAATAAATAAAAGTAAAATAGAAATAAGAGAAATAAAACTAAAACTAATAAAGACATAAAACTATACAAGTAAATAAAATAAACTTAAAACTAATTAAAACTATGAAAGTAACAAAGGAAAGGAACAAAATAAAATAAATCGAAAGCAAATAAAATACGAAAATAAACTAATACCAATAAAAACTACGAAAAGAACTAAAACACGACAAAATTACCAAATAAACAAGAAATGTTATTAAAGAGAAAACAAGAGAAAGAAAGGGAAAATAAGATAAAATAAACACGAAAATGACTCTAATACTACTCCCTAAGAGTGACATAAATGTCACTCATCACCAACTCTCATTAAGAAAATCTTGATATTCTCTCTCTCTTATTCTAAACCAACTTTTCACAAACAAAATTCCGCATTCACAAGATCTAGACACACCTTGCATAATTCAAAGTTACCTTCACCCTAGACGTAAAAGGTTTGATATTTCTAAGGGTTTGGTCCCAATTCTCTATTTCAATTATTTAATTTAATTGTTTGGTTATTATTTTCCTTAAAGTTACTAACGTGTGTATTTTGTTATTAGAAAGAGGTACGAGGCATCCAAGTAAGTAATTTAATTATTTTATTGATATTTTGATATAAAAATCATGCTTAGATTATTTTGATTCCTAGTACCATGTTAAGATGTTTTATTGCTTCCTAGTATCATGTTTAGGGTGACAAAAATATGTTCCTAATATCAATTATATATGATTTCTATGATGCTTTGTGCTTTTCTTTCTTAATGTCATGATAGTATCATGTTAGGGTTACAGCTTTGATTTTTATTGTTTTGTGACATGCTAGGGTTTGTCATTAATCTTGTTAGTATCATGCATAGGATCTTGCTATTATTATGCTTTAACATGATTATGATTATTTTAATTATTATTGTTATTATGATTATTATTATGTTGCTTGATGATTATTTTTATTTCTTGATCACACCTTTTATGCATGTTTAAAGGGAACTTGTACTTGTAATCACGCTTAATAAGATAATTAATAATCTTGTTTAGGGTTAATTTGATTATAATTCAAGTGATCACGAATAATAGATTTATTTGTGCATTAATATTCAACCAACATAGATTAAACAGGTTTAGGGTAAACCTATTGATTGCATGTTAGTCAGAAAGCGCACATGAATACGAGCAGAATAAAGTAGAGGCCTATTATTAGGGCAGGTTTTTTCTCTTTTAAATTGAATTTGTACCTTCATCCCCGAACTTCCATTCTTGGTTCCAGACCTATTGGAGTTAACAATCTCTTGGATTGTTAAGGGGTGTAACCTTCACCCTGTGAACGGTTTACAAGTTCCTAAAACTTGTTGGTGACTCTTTTGCTCTAGGTTCCTTCCCTTTGGACGCCACCATGCTTAAGTGTATGATCACAGTAGGGTTCAAGTTTGGGGTAATGCTTGAAATATTCCCTAAAGTGATCTTCAAATGATTGTAGATGCATTTGTTCCCTTCTTGATATCCATGTCGTTGCCTTGACATTTTGTTGTTTATTTGCCTCATTACAAGCCGATTTGCCCCATTGGTTACTAGTCCCAAGCTTGGCTTGGGGGAGCTATTAGTGAGTGAGGTGAGGGTGTTTTTTTATGTGCATATTATTTGCACAATTTGGGTGGATATGAGGAGTTTTTTTTTTGGGAAGACGTTAGTAGGATTTTTATTCCAAATCAAGAGCCGCAAGAGCTAATATGCTTTGCAAAAAATTACCCAATCATACTAGTTCATCATTACCACGGGTATCCCATTGCGCTACCAGATGGGAAACTATGTTTCGTGCTCTACGTACATGAGAAATATTAAAGACATAAAAAGATTTGGCAAGACAACCTACATCATCATAGACAAGCCAGGTAGGAGAAAGATCAGTTTTTGCCTGTTTAATATTGTTAATTACACCCTCAACATCACATTCGACCCATATGTGTTGAACACCCATACGTTTGGCCACTTGACACCCGAACCTCACAGCAGATTCCTCTTCCACATCCACATCCCAATTGGCAGGGTTTTTCTTGACAACAATCTAGGTAATGTTGCCCTCCCCGTTCATAGCAACCACCCCCAAACCACCACTCACGTTCGAGCCAATGTGAGCATCTACATTGATTTTAATAACATCATTAGGAGGGCGCATCCACCTGGCTTACAAAAGTAACACGGGGAAAGGAAGGATGGTGGTTAACTTTGGCAGCATAATTGTTGTATTCATGAACCATACGAAGGAAACTTACAGCAACAAAGTCAGCATCAAGGGTAACATTGTCATGTACCCTCTTAATCCTGCAGCACCACATAGCCCACACAATTATTAAGATTGTCTGTAGCTTCCTTTTGTCCACCTTTTCAGACATCCATAGCAGTCACTTAGGGAAAGGGGCTTGTCTTGGCAAATCTGCAATTATAGAGTCAAGCTCATACTTCCGCCATACCTTATGTAACACCCTGCAATCAAAGAGAACATGGCCTATAGAATCGACCTCTACCCCGCATCCCCCACATACATCATCCGCAACCATATGCCTTCTATGTAGTTCTCTTTTGACCGTCATACTCTCTTTGCAAGCGTTCCAAACAAAGTGCCCCAATTTAGGTGGACCACCAACACTCCAAGTAACCCGCCATACCCTCTGATCAATGTAGTTACCAGCTATGTTTCCAGTTTTTGCCACGCCTAATTTTCCAAGCCAATATGCCATTCTAACACTATGTACACCATTCTTTGTATAACCCCAATACCTCATGTCATTTGGCATATTAGTTTATAGAGGAATATGTAAAATGAGTGCACATACCTCATTGGGAAAAAGCTGTTGAATTTTATCTCTTCCATTCGCCACATTGCTGGTCTATCATGCCCGCAACACGAAGGTCAGAATCAAAATCCATTCCATGAGCAGGGATAATATCTCCAGGGATCCAAGAGTCTAGCCACACCCAAATATCTTTACCATTACTAGTTTTCTATTTAATCCCCTTAATTAGCTGAGACAATGGCCCCCATAAACTCCTCCAAGAATAACTTGGGTCATACCCTCTATATGCTTTAAGAATAGAGCTATGCTTGAAATATCAAGCCTTGAGTATTAAATTAAGCAAAGGATTCGGGGAGTTATACAATCTCTACATTTACTTGGCTAACAAAGCTTAATTAAAAAGCTTGAGATCACGGAAGCTAAGGCCCCCTGGGATTTCAGTTTACACATGGAGTCCTAACTATGCCAATGCATCTTCCTTGATGTTTCCGAGGAACCCCACCACAATCGGGCTAGAAGAGTATGATTCTCATCAATTAAAGTCTCTAGAATATTAAAGATACTCATCATATAGGTCGGGATTGCCTGAGCTATGGCCTTGATCTGAATTTCCTTCCCGGGTCTAGATAGAAGCTTCTCCTTCCAACCTTGAATTTTCCACCAAATTCTCTCTTTTAAACTGGCAAAAATAGCTTTCTTAGATTTACTAATAATTGTTGGTAAACCTAAATATTTTTCATGTCTCTCCACTTCTCTCACCCCCAAAATACCCACATTCTCCACACTTCGAGAATCACTCACATTTTTGCTAAATACGACGTCTGTTTTTGTCAGATTGACACTTTGACCTGATGCTATCATCGAGCACTCACTTACAGTAGCTTTAGCAAAAAGAAGTCTATCATTGGCGAAAAATAAATGTGACACTCCAGGGGCACCCCTACAAATTCTCGCTCCATGAATCAGTCTATCACTAGCCGCTTTCGATAGCAAAGTCGAAAAGGCATCAGCAACAATGAGAAAAAGGTACGGAGATATCAGATCCCCCTGCAAAGGCCCCGAGAAGGTACAAACGACCCTGAAATTTTCCCATTAATTTTGAAAGCAAACGAGACACTTGAGAAGCATTCTAGAATTCTTTGAACCCAACCATCATAGAAACCCATCTTCATCATAACTCTTTCCTGAAAGCTCCACTCCACCCTATCATTAGCTTTACTCATATCAAGCTTCAAAGCAATTGTGCCATCCTTTCCTTCACCCCCTCTTTTCGTAGCGTGGAAAATCACAAAAGTTACTAAGGCATTATCAGTGATTAACCTTTTCGGAACAAAAGCACTTTGATCAATTGAAATAATATTTTCCAAAAGAGGTTTTAGCTTATTTGACATAATTTTTGAGATTATTTTGTACACAACGTTGCAACAACTAATAGGTATGAATTCTGTAATGCGTTTAGGATCATCGCATTTCGAAATAAGAACAACACACATTTTATTTATTTCATTCAAGCTCATTTCTCCACGCCACCAACACTTCACAAAACCAATTATATCATTACCAACAATATGCCAGAAATTTTTAAAAATAGAGCATGCATACCGTCACGTCCTGAGGCTTTGTTAGGATGCATCTGGAACAAGGCGGCCTTGATTTCATTAGCAGACAGTTCAATACTTAGCTGCCTATTCATTTCGTTAGTCATAACCTCCTTGATCCCCTCTAAGGCTTGCTCAAATTCCATGGGATTGCAGCTCTCGAATAGCTTTGCAAAGTATGTCTCCACAGTCTTTTCCAGCTCCTCTTTTTATTTCTCCAAACACCATCATCATCATATAGTCCACTAATGTCATTAATGCGTCGACGATCACTAGCCTTTTGGTGAAAATAAGAGGTATTCTTGTCCCCGTCCTTGAGCTCATTAGCTCTGCCAGAGAAAACCGATACGTCTCCTACATACTGTGTAATTCATCCAGCTAACTAGAAAAAGTGTAACATTGCTCCAATATAGCAGTGACAGGATCCCTACCTTGCGCTTCCTTCAGCTTGCACTTGGCTTTCTTAATTTTTTTCTTCAAGTCCCCAAAGCATCGATCAGCCCAAGAAGTTAGGCTTGTTACACAGTTTGCAATCCTCGCTGCTGTTGGTAAAGCCCCACTACATGCCCACGCCTCCTCCACCACCTTACTACATTCCTCACTCGACATCCACCACGGTTCAAATTTAAACACCTTTTCATTCCTCCCTCTCTCGTAGTAGTTGATTGTGTTTAAAAGTATCGGGGCATGATTAGAATGGTAAATATAGAAGTGGTGCACCGCATAGGAGGGGAACATATTACACCAAGCACTATCTGCCATAAACTGATCAAGTCTCTGTCCTTTAAAAATGCAGGATTGTTGCCTTTCTTCCAAATGAAGATACTCCCCTTTTAACCCAAATCTCTCAGTTCACAATCATCCATAGCATTACAGAAAGCATCCATAAGACATTCACTCCTAGTTACACCAACCTCTTTTCATTTTGGCTCAAGATCTCATTAAAATTACCGAATATTACACATGGAATGGTTCTCCCAGCTTTATTTCTACGTAACATAGTCCATGTTAGGTGTTTGTTCTCCTATTCCGGCCAGCCATACAGCCCTACAGCTCATCATTTTAGGATGTTTTCATGGTCACAGACATCAACAATAAATTGATGAATTGAGTAGGTGCTCACTTTCACATTGATATCTCTCCACCAAAACCCCATTCCATGAGAGTACACGACATTGTTGTCAAATTATGAAAAAAAAAACGTTGTTGAAAATTTTGTTGAAAAGTTATTTTCCCTAGACCCATACATAATAAAAAAAATCCAATAATGATAGAAAAGTAAGTGTCAAGTTAGTTCATTTAACGAAATAGCTAAAGAATGACAACTACAATAAACTCATGTTATAAAAGTCTTTTTTATATGCCTTAAGTTGAGTGCATGAGACTCGTGAATACATTCTTAAGCATGCAAAATTTAAATTGTTGGATAGAATCATAAAAGTTATTTAAATTGATGTTTCATAAGCTTTATTATGATTTAGATTGAATAATATGTAAGTCATTGACTAAAGTTAGGTTCCACTATGACATCCTTACACTCTTTAGTCTATTACATAATTCATATGAATGATATAGGTATGAAACCAACTCTATTAGAAAGTAGACTTCAAGAGCTTTCCAAATAAGCCTAATTCCACCAATTCTAATCGATTCTACCGATTCTATGAGCGACTCTACAACATAACGATTCTACCAGCGATTTACATCGTTTAGGTGGATTGGGATCGTAGAATCGTACGATTCTACGATCTGAATCGTGATTTTAATAACATTTCCCTTACTAATAATCAATTATTAGGAGGAAGCCTAACAACAACATACAATAAATTAAACCAACTAGTAGCAACCACAACTACTAGTGGGCAACCTGTTCTTCATCTTATCGGGTTTCATTTCCCTTCTTAGATTAAATTTCACTGTACATTTTATTAGATTAAATCATCAGATTACACTGTACACAAGTATTGCACTAATCAATTTAATTTCAAGTAACAATACTTTAATTTCACTATTATTAGACCATAGTCATCGTAAATGACATATAGACCATCAATCACATATAATCAATCATCTAATTCTCAAGATTTTATTTATTTTAAAAACTCATACGAAATCAAATAATCATTTTTTCGAAAAAACATATACTAATACACAAAATGGAAAGCTAGTATATAAATTAATTCCATAATATATATCATATGATAACACACTCATCACATATAATTACATAAGCACGTATTTGGCACACAATATTTCAAAACAATTTTCTAACGGGATTCTAAAGATGATGGACATTAAAAATTACCTTGATTGTGTGTAAAAACTCAAGGTAATTAACCTCCGACACGTTCACTTAGTAGCCTCCGTCTACAATAATAGATTATAATACTAAATCAGTTTGACTAATAATTTAGATGATACGAAGTTGGTAGTAGTACACTAGTAGTGGGTAATTAAGCAACTTCTTGTAATATGTAGTATTGATAATTAAGTTTGGGGAAATAGGGATAATTTTATTAATGAACCAACTATGACAAAAAAATTTAGAAGTGGAGTATTGAATAAATAAGTGGTCCACAATAAAATTTGCCATTCTTAGCCTGCAAATCCCACGCACCAAAACCCCAAAACAATTCAAAGTTTTCTTCTTTGACATAAAAGAAAACAACCCATTTTCTTTAAGAAAACACTTTCAACTCGTTCATTTTGAGATGCTCAACGAGGACCAAGAAGATTAAAGAAATTATTATGTAGAACAAGAAATCAAGAAAAGGTTCAGTCAGAATTTCAAATTTTCCAAGCTCAATCCAATACAAGAGAATCACAGTAAGAAAACTCATGGCTTACCGACGAAAGATCGGTTGGGGATGACGACTTGGGAAAAATTGAAAGTATGGGTATTGTATTAGCATTCTGGATAGATGTATATATATATTAGAAAGCTTAGGTTGAATTTTCTCGAATATTTAGAAGATAAGACTCAATTAAAATTGAGTTTGTTGCAAATTCCCGTTGAAAAGATAAGCTTCAAATTTATTATTTAATCAGTTTTCAAATCTATTTCTGAAGTTATCAAAATCTTTTTTTTTTATTATTAAATCCGAAAATAGAAAATAATTAATATATATTTGAGAAAAAAATAAATTATAAACTTAAAAGTTTATACTAACAAAAGCGTTGACTAAATATACTTAATAATTTGGGTATTACATCTACTCCCCCTAAAACGAAAGTTCGTCCTCGAAATTTAAAGTTAGTTCTCAAAAGGGCTCACACGATGACAGAGGCTAATTTAGTATTAAATATTCTACCCCCCTTTAAGATTTTTGACCTCGAAGCTTAGCATACTTGCTCAAAAAGTTCCGGATAACGCTTTTTCTTGTCATGTTCAGCTTCCCAAGTACCTTCTTTAGAATTCTTATTACACCATAGTACTTTAACTAACTTTACCGCCTTATTTCGAGTACTTCTTGTTTTTGTATTGAGAATTTTCACAGGGCGTTCTTCGAAAGTTAAGGTCCCAAGCTCATTAGTCTCGGGTTGGATAACATGGGTAGGGTCATATACATACTTTCGGAGTTGGGAAACATGAAAAACATTATGAACATTGGCTAACTCCATGGGTAGGGCTAGTTTATATGCCACCTCTCCAACTCTCTTCAATACCTCATACGGCCCAATGTATCTAGGATTCAACTTCCCTTTTCTACCAAGCCGCATGACTCCCTTGGTATGTGAAACCTTAAGTAAAGCCTTTTCCCCGACTTCAAATTCCACTATTCTCCTATTTTGGTCTACATATCACTTTTGTCGATCTTGAGCTGCCTTCATGTTTGCCTGGATAAGCCTAACTTGCTTCGTTGTTTCTTCAATCATTTATAGCCCCAAAGCCAAAGACTCACTGATATCACTTCAACACAAGGGACTCCTACATTTTCTCCCATATAATGCTTCATAAGGTGTCATTCCTATGCTCGCATGATGACTATTATTGTATGAAAATTCGATCATAGGTAATCTTTCATCCCATGATCCACCAAGTCCATCACACAAGCTCTCAACATGTCCTCCAAGGTTTGAATTGTTAGCTCTGTCTATCCATCTGTAGCAGGGTGAAACGTTGTGCTAAACTTCAGGATAGTGCCAAATGCTTGCTGAAACATTTCCCAGAACTTTAATAAAAATCTTGGATCTCTGTCTGAAATAATATCTTTAGAAACTCCATGTAGCCTCACAATTCCCTTCACATAGGCATCTGCCAACTGATTCACATTCTAAGTATCCTTTATTGGTATGAATCTTGTTGTCTTCGTTAGACGATCAACTATGACCCAAATAGCATTCTTTGCTGCTCTTGTATGTGGTAATCCCATCACAAAATCCATAGAGATAGACTCCCACTTCCATCCTGGCATATCTAACGATTGCAGCTTCCCTCTAGGTCTCATATGTTGTATCTTCACTTTCTGACATGTAAGGCACTTTGCCACAAACTCAACTACTCAATGCTCCATGTTCGGCCACCAAAAATGTTGCTTAATATCCTTATAGAGCTTATGTCCTCCCGGGTGTATAGAGTACAGGGTGTTGTGAGCTTCTTCCAAAATCTTCTTTTTAAGATCTTCATCTTTAGGAATACACCATCTCCCTTTGTATTTCACTGCTCCGCTATTATCTACATCAAACTTAGTTGTTTCTCCTTCTTCTTTCATCTTTCTCACCTAGGTCAACCACTCATCTATTATTTGCTTCTCACGAATCTCATCATATATGGTAGGTTTGACTGACATTGCATTCAACTGAGCGTTCACCTGTCCATACTTCACAACCTCTAAGTTCAACTTCCTAAATTCTTCAAAAAGTTCTTTGGCTAAAATCATCAAGCTCACTGTATGACTTGTCTTCCTACTCAAAGCATCAGCTACCTTGTTTGCCTTTCCTTCGTGATATAGAATGTCTAGGTTGTAGTCGGTTAGCACCTCAAACCATCTCCTTTTCCTTATGTTCAAATGATTTGTGTGAATATGTATTTAAGACTATTATGGTCCGTATACATCTTACATCTCACACCATACAAGTAGTGTCTCCAAATCTTGAGAGCAAACACTACAGCCCCTAGCTCCAAATCATGAGTAGGGTAATTCTGTTAATATTGCTTGAGCTTCCTTGATGCATAAGCTACAACCTTCTCATGTTGCATAAGTAAACACCCAAATCCATTCTTAGATGTGTCACTATAGATTTCAAACCCCTCGGTCCCTGATGGTTAGGTTAAGACTGCTGCTGAGGTGAGTCTTTGCTTCAATTCTTGAAAAGATTGTTCACACTTCTCCTCCCACTAAAACTTAGTAGTTTTCTTCATCAAATTTGATACGGGTTGAGCCATCCTCGAAAAGTCTTATACAAATCTCCTATAGTATCCAGAAAACCCTAAGAAACTTTTGGCTTCAGTCACACTTTTGGGTCTTGGCCAATAAGAAACTGTCTGAATCTTAGATGGATCCACCGCAACTCCTTCCTTTGAGATCACATGGCCTAGATATGCTACCTCCTCTAGCCAAAATTCACATTTTTAAAATTTATCATACAATTTCTTTCTCTATGAATTTTCAATACTTTTCTTAGATGTTCTCCGTGCTCTTCTCTATCCCTCGAGTACACCAAAATATCATCTATGAACACCACCACAAAATTATCCAAATATGGCTAAAAAGTTCTATTCATGAGATCCATAAAAGTTGTTGGTGCATTAGTGAGTCCAAAAGGAATAAAAGTGAACTCATAATGTCTGTATCTCGTGCACAAGGTTGTCTTTGGTATGTCTTCCTCAGTAATCCTCAATTGATGGTATCCTGTCTTGAAGTCAATCTTTGAAAAGATCCCAACACCTTTAATCTGATCAAATAAGTCCTCAATCCTAGGCAATGGATATTTGTTCTATATAATGATATTATTTAACTCTCGGTAGTCAATACACAACCTTAAGGTTCCGTCCTTTTTCCTCACAAGAAAAACTGGAGCTCCCCAAGGTGAAATACTTGGCCTTATATAACCCTTTTCTAGTAACTCCTCCAAATGTACCTTCAACTCTTTCATCTCTGTTGATGCTATTATATATGGTGCATTAGAAATAGCTCCAGTCCCAAGCACTAAGTCTATTTTGAAATCCATCTCCCTAACCGGCGGCATCCCTGGAATTTCATCTAGAAACACATCTTGGAATTCTCTCGCCACTAGAATGTGTTCTATGGACTTCTCTTCTACACTCACATATTGCACATGGCATAAATAAATAGGGTAGCCCTTTAGGATATAAGAATGAAAAGTCATGGCTGACACAATACTGATCCCTGGTTTTGATACAACTCCCTAGTAAGAGATTTTATTCCCCCTTGGCCCCCTAAGAGACATCTTTTGCATATGACACTAAATTCTATTCTTATACATGCTAAGCCAATCCATTCCCAATATCAAATCAAAGTCGATTAAGTCAAACTGAATAAGGCTTGCAAGCAACTCAGTTCCAACAATGTTAACTGCAATATCTTGGTATATGGATCTACAAGGAACTACCTCCCCTGAAGGAATTGTTATATTGGTTTAACACAAAGATGAAGGTTTTAAATCATGTTTATTCACAAAATAATTGGGTACAAAAGAATGAGTTGCCCTAGAATCAAAAAGTAAGTAAGCAGGTTTTAAGTTCACAAGAAAAGTACCCGTCACAATGTTGGCATTAGAGTCAATTTCGCTTTGGTTCATGACATAGATTCTTCCATTATTGGTCCTACCATTTCCATTGTGGTTGCTTCCTCCGCTATTGTTGTTGTTCTGGCCATTCCCTCCTCGAGCATTGCCACTTTGGTCCTGAGAATTGCGTTGTTGAAACGGTTGCTGTAGTTTGAGTTCCTCCCATAACCACCTCCATTATTTCCATTGTTGTTGCCTTGCCCATTCTTAGCCTTATTATTGCAATTATTCTTCTTTGGGCACTCAAATTTCTTGTGACCAACCTCCCCACATTTAAAGCAAGTAAGCAAATATCCGTTGCAGTTGCGTCCTGGATGGCTCTTGTCACATTTACGACATGGCCGATTGCGAGATCCTTACTGATTCTGTTTTCCCTGGCCCTGGTGGTTATTACTTTGATTGTTGTTGTTACGGCCTCCCTGCTGAACATTTCAACCATTCCCATTGCTATTACCCCCGAGGCGTGGTCTCTTGTCAAAACCTTGAGGGTTCGATGAACTTTCACCATTCCCTTTCCTCTTATGCCTATCCTTGACCTCCTACTCACATTTCAAAATGCTTTCGATATTACAAGCTCTATCATAGGCCTCCTTATAAGTAGCAGTAGTACCAGCCCCAATCACCTTCTTTTGGATCCTTAAAGTCAATCCATCTTCTAACTTCTGAGCCTTGGATCTCTCATCAGGCACTACATTAGGACAAAACCTGACTCATTAGATTTCTCAGCATACTCCTGCACCTCATACCAGCAGTTTGGTTAAAGCTACTGAACTCACTGTACTTCTGCCTCTTGATATGCTTAGGAAATAAACGATCCTTATTGCTTTCTCAAAAGCCTCCTAGTTAAAGTTCTGTAAAGCTCTTATAGTGGCTCCTTTAATTTCCCACCAAATATCAGCAGCCTCACGTAAATAGAAAGTGGCTTGATCAACCTTCTGAGCATCAGGGGTACCAGCAGCAGTAAAAATCTTGTCAAATTCATGTACCTAATTCTCAACCAACATGGGATCTTCCTTCCCCATGAATAGTGGAGGTTTCAATGCAGCAAGTTTCTTAACCATGGCAGCTTGTGGGTCATTGTCATTGTTGTTGTGGTTGTTGTTGTTGTTATTCAGCTGGTTTTGCAACAACATTTTAAGATTCTGGTTCATTTGCTTAAGAGCTCTTAACCAAGCAGCAAGTTATTCAGCAGTCTCAGCCATTTATGCAATTCTTCTCCAACGAGACCTAGTGTAAACGTGGTAATTTTGCATACACAGTCTGCACAATTTCAACACTTGTGTTACCACCATACACATTTTAACACGACTTATTTAGATCGTGTGAATTGCAATTAAATCATCAACCACATTCTTTCATGTAACACATCATCCATATAGACAAGAATTAAGAGATTTATTAAATCTCAATAGCATTCATAGAGTCGACAAAAATTCCAAACCAAATATTGCATTATTTTAGCATTAGGCTATAAATTCGCGCAGTGTTTTTATGATTTGACTATCATTCAACCAAGTCATTACTATACCTGACTAAAATAGGCACAAGAAAATAAGATTTTTGTTCTCCATAAATAAAATAGATAGAAAATTGAAAAGATTTGTATTACGTTAAATAATAATCATAAAATAGCAGAGTATAATATGTTAATCAAAATTATTTTATTGTAAAATCAAAAGCGAATGGAAATCGTCTTTAAAAATACAAGTACTGAACAGCTCAATAAACTATTAGTTACAAATAACCAAAACTATAGTTTCTAGTCATAAGAACTAGCTTCTATTTGTAAAATTTTAACCAAATAAATTAAACGCGATTTTTTTTAAAAAAAAATGTTCAATCATTATTTTCCCCTTGACTCTCATGAGCTTCACTTTCCTAGGACTCATCCTCCTTATCATCATCTAGGTTATAGTCAAGGTCTCGCTTGGCTTCCATCATTGCCTTCTAAAGGTAGTCCACAGTAGGGATCCATCTTCCATCATAATAATATTTATCATTTGGTTCACCATTGATGTATAAGTCAGCATATTTCTTCTTAAGTTGAGAAAAAGGTCCCCTTAAGTGTAGTGTGTGTAAAAGAATTTGAGATCGTCTCTCCGGAGTAAGGTAATCAGATTGACCCTCAAGTACATTGTAATAAAAATGTTCAATGCAGAGATTTAAACGGTTCACGTAATGTCGAATGTTTTCATTGTACTTCATACGAACCATGTAAGGAGAATCAGGTAATACATGTGTACTCTTCCTAGCACTCGGCTTTCTTGTATTTTTATGTTCTTGTACCATCTAATAAAGAAAATAAATAACCACATAATAAATATAAAATAAAAGTACTATAAAAACACGTAAGTCCCTTATCGTGATTCCCACACTCACGGCTTTCCTAAGCTTAAATCATTTTACGAACTTATAAACAAGTTTTAAACCTAAGTTTTTAATTTAATTCATTTTAGTTCCCTAAATTTTGAAAAAAAAAAAACCTGGCTCTACTACCAATTTGTAACACCCCAAAACTTCGAGTCTTTTTAAAACAATAAGAGTAACCTTTAACTTTCAAAAACCCAACCATCGAACTCTGGGAGTGTTACTGCTACACTTATTTTCCGTACAAAATAAGTGCAAAGCAAACTGAAATAATATTTAAATAAACTAAGGTGTCTAATTGGTGGCAAAATAAAATAGTCATTACATCAAAACTGCAATTATTTTAAAACAATAGTAAAAAAAAAAAAAAAAAGAATAATTTAATTCAAAAATAAACTGAATTTTCTTAGCTACGTGATTATTCTAACGTCTCCTCACACGTAACTGAGTACCCTCTTACCAACCTGCAAAATAAATAAAAAAACAAGAAAAGAGAGAAAACTTCCAAAAATCAGATAAACTAAGTAATTCCAACTCCGTCCTGTAAAATAAATAATTTTAGTTCAAATTATACATAATTTAGTCTCATAGACAATATACATAATTTACTCAACAAAAATCAACTTGTCACATAACACTTTATTACTTTAGTTAAGAGAGGGAAAGAGAACGTCAGTAAGCCGGGACTAGTCTGTATCACCACATACTTTAAGGAGGGTCGCATGTAACCCTTTAATGGCCATGAAATAAAGCAGAATGTCCCTAGTGTGCACACCCCTCACTCAAAGTTATCAGAATCGGGATTCTACTTTGAATCGGTGAGTGGGGTAAAATCAAATCGGTAAAATCAAATCGTAAAATTGTACAATTCTACCAAAATGTAAAATTGGGCTTCAAAATGTAACAAACGACTACATACATAATTTTATAGCAATGAGAATGATAAAAAATATATATTTTTAATAACATAATATTGACATACAAACATAAAATAGTTTTTCAAGTAATTTCGCACGCGCATAACTCAAACAATACACTATAAACTATAAAGTCGGATTATTGATACACATTCATTCTTCACCATGAGAGTACACGGCATTGTTGTTAAATTATGAAAAAATAACGTTGTTGAAAAGTTATTTTCCCTAGACCCATACATAACAAAAAAAATCTAATAATGATAGTGTAGACACCTAAATGTGTCTCCCCAAAACCAAACCCAGTGATGAATACCTTTCATGTCATTTGATTATCGAACAAAGCAAAAGTGTGAAAATTCTAGTGATGAGGATGTTTTTATTAAAATATCTCTTCTTTCTGTTTTTTTAAAATACTTCTTTTCTTACCTTATTTATGAAAAACGTGCATTCCAGTTTATTTTGGTCCATGATAAGGGTCTAATAATAGTGTAGTTGGATAGGGCTTGGAAATACCTTTCCAACGATATATTATAAGCCCAACTCCGATCCAATGAGTAATGAGGAAGTTATGGCCAAAATACCCCGGTTTGGTTTTTATGTGCGGCCCAATGAACTAGAGGAGGGCCTATTATTAATTATCATTCCTAAAGATATTAGGATTGATTATAGTCTTCTAGAATATTCTAGAGGGTTATCTTAAATCCTAATGGAGTTAGGATTGATAATTATGTTTCAAAGAGTTTGAAATTGAATAAAACTACTTCTTTTTAAGAATCCTTGTTTGTACAAAGTGGAATATATTCAGATTTGATTTTCGTGCCTCGTAATCTTTATCCAAATCTTATATGGTTGGATAGATCTTGAAATTATATTTCCAATGATATATTATAATATTAAATCTGAGTTATAACGAAAAAGATATTAATGAGATATGAAACTCTATCCAAAACTGACACCCTTCCACTATTTCGGCCATATCTTTTTATCTACAGAAGATTTTAATCTCATTTTAATTGGGTTGGAAATTAAAATTCAAGAGCTTTCTAAAAACATATTATATTACTTATTTGGGCTTCTGGATCAAAAGATATGATAAAAAATAAATCCGCAAAACTGTTTTACAGCACTGGACGCCAAGCCTAGCGTCTGGCGCCTTTAGCGTTTGCGCTTCACTCGGCGTTTGGCGACACGCACGTGTTTGGCGTTGCAGTCGTGTTTTATTATTTTCGAAACTTTGATTCATTTTTTATCATATCCGGCTAGTTTTCTCTATAAATAGCCTCCTAAAACCTCTATTTTCGATCATCAATTCTTCTCATCAATTCTTCCCACCAACTCTCATCAAGAAATTATTGATATTCTCTCTCTCTCTCTCTCTCTCTTTTCTAAACTAGCATTTTCTTAAATACAAAATTCCGCATTCACAAGATCTAGACACACCTAGCCAAGTTCGAAGTTGCCTCCGCCCTAGACGTGAAAGGTTTTAATTTCTGAGGGTTTGGTCCCAAATCTAGTCTAAACTTTCTCAAATCTCTCTTTTGTTTATTTAATTTAATTCTTTGTTTTATATTTTCCTTGAATTACTAATGTGTGTATTTTGTTATTAGAAAGAGGTACGAAGCATCCAAGTAAGTGCTTTAATTGATTTATTGATATTATGATATAGAAATCTTGTCTAGGTTGTTATTTTGATCTTCCTAGTATCATGTTTAGGATAACAATTATAATTCCTAATGTTAAATATGAAAATTGTGATTCCTGCGATGCTTCCTATTCTTTTCCTAATATTCATGTTAGTATCATGTTAGGGTTAAAGCTTTGATTTTTATTGTTTAGTGAAATGCTAGTGTTTGTTATTAATCTTGTTAGTATCCTGCATATGATCTTGCTATTATTATGCTTTAAAATGATTATGATGATTATTCTTATAATTGTTATTATTTATGTTGATTATTATGTTGCTTGATTGTATTTATTGTTATTACTTGATCACGCCTTTTATGCATGTTTAAAGGAAATAGGTACTTGTAATCACACTTAATAAGATAATTAATACTTTTGTTTAGGGTTAATTTGATTATAATTCAAGTGATCTCCAATAATAGTTTTGTTTGTGCATTAATATTCAACCAACATAGATAAACAGGTTTAGGATTAATCCTATTATTGCATGTTAATCATAAAGCGCACATGAATACGATCAGAATAAAGTAGAGGCCTATTATTAGGGCAGATTCAATCTCTTTTAGGTTCGATTTGTACCTTCATCCCCGAACTACCAGTCATGGTTCCTGACCTATTGGAGTTGATGATCTCTTGGATCGTTAAGGGGTGTAACCTTCACCCTGTGAACGGTTTACAAGTTTCTAAAACTTGTTAGCGACTCTTTTGCTCTATCTTCTTTCCTTTTGGACGCCACCATGCTTAAGTGTATGATCACAGTCGGGTTCAAGTTCGGGGTAATGCTTGAAATATTCCCTACAGTTTTTGGCGACTCCACTGGGGAGGATTTCTATTTTAAATCCTGAAATTTATTTCGGCAATGATTTAGAATGAGTGGATGAGACTTGAAAAGTTCTAAGTATTTCATGTGCGTAATTTTGATTAACATTATTGTCATATGCATGAAAAAGATCTCATTGGAAAGACCATCCGTAATGAGTTAAAAACAAAGGATTTTTACACGTAGGAAATTTGAGGAATATCTTTCACAACTATGACCGAAATAATGCTGCGCGAAACTGGAAAATTTTATTGAGCACAGAAAGCTGCTGAGGCATGTAGGAACTAGCGTCAGAAAATAGAGTCTAGCGCTGAGGATTTGTCTCTGGCGCCAGGCGACACTCCTGTCGCCAGATTTCAGAGCCAAATCGCGGCGCCGACTTCTGTTTGCCAGCACCAAGTTCTTCCAATACCGAGCCAGAAATATGCGTTCTAATTTTGACCATTTTTAGCACTGTTTGCTCGATCCTACTTCCTAATTGAGTTTTTCTCAATTTTCTAAAACTCATATGTGTTCTACATATGGACATAAGCCTCTGGGAATTCATGCTCCATCTACTTGATTGAACGCTCTGTACAACAAAGGGTACATCCGAGAACGTTTAATTCACCAAACCATAGAAGCGAGTTTTTAACTTGTGGTGTCCCATCCACTCGCGCCAAACCTTCCAAAGGTAAGGCTTCCGCGCGGTGCATCCAAACTCATAACCATGGACCCTCTTTGACGAACCCACATCCCGAACATTATAGAACTAGAGCCATGGTTAGGTTGCAAACTCATTGCATCATGTTGTGACTACTTGACTACTTGTGCATTATTTGCTTGTGCATACTTATTATGTGACTAAACTAACCGTTTGGTTTGACTTGTGTTTGTAAATAAGTCTTAAATAAACTAACCAAGAACTAAAGGACTTTGCTTAATTAATTAATTAATTAATTTGAGCTAATAAATAAACCTAAAATTGAGTTATAGTCCCTTTAAGTCAACCCGGATTTTTATTCCCGTATACTGCACAAGAGTCAACTTGTTTTGGTCATATCTAGAGTTCTAGGAAGAACTACGAGTCGTACAACAAATGGATTTGTATCCCCGAGTTCTATCTTTTAATTTGGCATTAGTTTCATCCCAATTAGAGTCACAGATCAAAAGTTATGACTAAAATATTACAACCTGTCTAGTTTAATGCATATACATGAAGTCTTAACTTAGTCTTTGCTTGAGTCTAGTCACACAGTCTAGCCACATGGTCATGACGCGAGTCTTAACATATCACCTACATTCACTAGTATTAGCACACACTTTTTACATACTCTTTGTACACCATGACCATATCTTAGGTTCATGCATGAGTCGGTTTTTTCCGTCATTTGAGTTGGGGGTACATTCTATTCCTAATTTTTTCATATCTCTCCATCTACATCATCTATCCATTCTCTACATGCTTTCTCCATATCACAACCTTCATTCTTCCTACCTTCTTCCATCTATGCATGTTGAATCGAGTTTGAGTCATGTGATTGACAAACAAAAAAAATGAGGGTAATGATGAAACAAATGCACAAGGCAAGCTTCTCACCATGATTTCATGTTTTCTTCTTCTTTTTTTCAAACCCTTTCCCCAATAAGTCTAGCATAGGCACCCTTCATCCTCCTTGAATTTATTTCTTAGAGTTTGATTTTTACCCTTCACTTTTTAAATAAAATGAGCATTTATTTCCTTACATATGATCATTGCATTGCAAATAAAAAAAAAAACAAAAAAAAAAATAATTATCCATGTCAAGCTAAGAACAAGGTATACCAATGATTTGAGGCACCCCTTGTAGCCACATTATATCACCTTTCACCCTTCAAATATACCATCCTTTCTTGATAAACCACTTTGAGCCTCGTCTAACGATAGACCTTTAATTTTTCAACTCATATTTACCTAACCTTGGGATGGGATGGTGTGCAACTTATGCAATTTAAAAAGCTTGAGTGACTTCAAAAGATTAAAATAGCAAAAAATAAGCAAAAAAAAATAAAATAAAAAAAGTGTACAAAAGGGCAAGTGTTCCAATGTCTTTGACATGAACATGTCTTTGATATGAACACGTCTCAGATTGCGTCTCTAATCGAGTGCTCGGTACCATGCCTGAGAAAAATGAATGCCAAGTGAGTGATAGACTGCATGATTGGGATTGCCCACACTTATAAACATAAAATAAATACTAAAGCAAAAGAGAGAGAAAAATATAAAACCAAAAAAAAAAGAGAAAAGAGAGCTAAAAAAGAGTTAAAAGCCTCAAGCATAAAAATATAAAGATTCAAAAGCAAGGGGTTGCACACCTTGGGGGCTTATCTAGGGTCTTGAGATTTTATCCCTTTCTTCTATAGCCTTTATCCTAACCACGTTACAACCCTTAAAAGACCTCTTTGAGGTATACACACACTTGTGCGAGGTTCGGCTAGAGCTACGTTCGGCCTAATTCCTAACGGATACGTAGGCAACCTCACATCGAGGTACGGCCGTAATAAAAATGCATTCATATTCACATTTACATTCACAATTGATCATATCAAGGGATCTCCTATGCTCATCCCTATCTACTTAGATCGAGCTAGACTTGGGGGCTTGATACCTACATCATTACCCTACCAAGCCTAAGAGTCACCACCATTTGACTCTTCTCAATATTTTTTTCCACACACTTAGCCCTTGCGACCTAACTTTAGTGTCACTTTCACACACATCACAGACACATACAGTAGTCTTCCCCTTAGAACCCCTTTGTCATGAAATCTTAACACAACGCTGAAGCATGCCTTGTCATATCATCAATCAATCATCATTACATCACAAAGTACGAAGTACTTAGCCTCCACGCTTAAGTTACCTAAATACTTTCATTATCGAGTCAACTAGGATAGTCTAAGATGTTACAATCCTTGTACTATGAGAGCAACGTTAACGGATTAAGCTCATTCAACATGCACCTTTAAAAACTTTGCTTCATTCTTTTTTTCGCGCCTTTCTTCTTCGGGATAAAGTCGGTACCCTCCACAAAAATGACGGAAAATTTTTGCTTTTTTGCATTTTCGAGTCGCTCGATCACAATACAATTCATACACGAGTCATGAGTCACATGTGTCAATTCACCTTGGCTCAACCTCAAGTAAGTTAGTCACATTGAGTCAAACTCAAGTCAGTCAATCACCTTAGGTCAACCCTAAGAAAAACATCAAGCCTTAGGTCAACCCTAAGAAAAACATCAAGCCTTAGGTCAACCCTAAGAAAAGAACCAGCAAAGTCTTTTGGCAATCTTTTGATTTTTACAGGATACTACCATTCAACAAAGCTCCTTTTCGCAGCCAACCGAATGATCGCAACAAACATTCAAGTATCAAAGCTCTATTGTTCAGAGACGCGTGAACATATCATCAAAGCTCTTTGTTCAGAGACGCGTGGACATATCATATAAAAGCTCTTTCGTTCAGAGACGCGTGGACATATCATAAAAGCTCTTTTGTTCAGAGACACGTGGACATATCATCAAAGCTCTTTTGTTCAGAGATGCGTGGACATATCATTCAAAAGCACTTTTGCTCAGAGACGCGTGGGTACATTATCAAAGCTCTTTTGTTCAGAGACTCGTGGACATATCAAAGCTCTTTTGTTCAGAGACGCATGGACATATCATTAAATTTGTTTTGTTCAGAGATACGTGGACATATCATTCAAAGCTCTCCTGCTCAGAGACGCGTGGGCATCCTATCAAAGCTCTTTTGTTCAGAGACGCGTGGACATTTCTTCTAAAAGCTCCATTGTTTAGAGACGCGTGGACATTCCTTCTAAAAGCTCCATTGTTCAGAGACGCGTGGACATATTAAAAAAAATCTCTTTTGCTCAGAGACGCATGGGCATATCATTCAAAGATCTTTGTTCAGAGACCCGTGGACATGTATTTGAAGCTCTCCTGCTCTGAGACGCGTGGACATCTTATTAAAGCTCTATTTTTCAGAGACGAGTGAACATCAAAATAGCAAGATGGCGTTCCCTAGCTTGTGGAAGGTTGTCACATACAACAGCAAATGCAGCAACAAATCGGTTACCTCTAGAGACGTGTGCTCGACGGTGGAAGATATGCGTTTCTAGTGTCTTAACTCTCTTATCTGTTTAACTAACGCTAGTTTTCACGTATCGGCGTTACAAGAATGATTTAGGATCGCAGAACGTTCAGAATCATTCTCCGTCCCTATCACTACTTCGACTTTTGTTTTCGAAACTTGCGTTTCTCCAAACTCAGTTAAAGTGGGGGCTTCTGTAGACACCCAAATGTGTCTCCCCAAAATCAAACCCAGTGATGAATACCTTTCATTTCATTTCATTTTATTATCGAACAAAGCAAAAGTGTGAAAAGTCTAGTGATGAGGATGTTTTTATTAAAATATCTCTTCTTTCTGTTTTTGAAAGTATTTCTTTATTACCTTATTTATGAAAAATGTGCATTCCAATTTAGTTTGGTCCATAAAAAAGGGTCCAATAATAGCGTAGTTGGATAGGGCTTGAAAAGACCTTTCCAACAATATATTATAAGCCCAATTCCGATGAGTAATAAGGAAGTTATGACCAAAATACTAAACTGGGCCCGGTTTGGTTTTTATATGCGGCCCAATGATCTAGAGGAGGGCCTATTATTAATTATCATTCCTAAATCTATTAGGATTGATTATAATCTTCTAGAATATTCTAGAATGTTCTCTTAAATCCTAATGGAGTTAGGATTGATAATTATGTTTCAAAAAGTTTGAAATTGAATAAAACTACTCCTTTTTAAGAATCCTTGTTTTGTACGAAGTGGAATATATTAAGATTTTATTTTCGTTCCTCGTAATATTTATCCAAATCTTATATGGTTGGATAGATCTTGAAATTATCTTTCCAATGATATATTATAATATTAAATCCGAGTTATAACGAAAAAGATATGAATGAGATATGAAACTCTATCGAAAACTGACACCCTTCCACTATTTCGGCCATATCTTTTTATTTACATAAGATTTTTATCTGATTCTAATTGGTTTGGAAAGAAGACTTCAAGAGATTTCCAACGACATATTATATGACTTATTTAGACTTCTGGATCAAAAGATATGATAAAAAAAATCCGTAAAACTGATTAGCAGCACTGGACGCCAAGCCTAGCATATGGCGCCAGACATAGCGTTTGGTGCTGCACTCAATGTTTGGCGACACGCGTGTGTTTGGCGCTGCAGTCGTGTTTTATTCTTTTCGAATCTCTGATTCGTTTTTTATCATATTCTGCTGATTTTATCTATAAATAGCCTCCTAAAACCTCTGTTTTCGATCATCAGTTCTTATCATCAATTCTTATCTATTCTTCCCACCAACTCTCATCAAGAAATTCTTGATATTCTCTCTCTCTCTATTTTCTAATCTATCCTTTTCTCAACTACAAAATTCCGCATTCACAAGATCTAGACACTATTTCCCTTTGGACGCCACCATGCTTAAGTGTATGATCATAGTGGGGTTCAAGTTCGGAGTAATGCTTGAAATATTCCCTACAAAAACTAAGTGTCAAGTTAGTTCATTTAACGAAATAGCTAAAGAATGAAAGCTACAATAAACTCATGTTATAAAAGTCTTTTTTATATGCCCAAATTTGAGTGCATGAGACTCATGAATATATTCTTATGCATACTAAATTTAAATGGTTGGATAGAATCTTAAGTTATTTAAATTGATGTTTCATAAGCTTTATTATGATTTAGATTGAATAATATGTAAGTCATTGACTAAAGTTAGGTTCAACTATGACATCCTTACACTCTTTAGTCTATAACATATTATATATGAACGATATAGGTACGAAACCAATTCTATAAGAAAGTAGACTTCAAAAGCTTTCCAATGACATATTATAAGCCTAATCCTGACTTCGGAATTAAAAGTTATGGGTTTCGAAAAATCACGTTTTTTTTTTTTGTAGGAGTAGAATCAGTAGAATCGGTATAGAATCGTATCTTAAGCTTTGATGAAAGCTCCACTCCACCATATCATAAGCATTGCTCATATCAAGCTTCAGAGCAACTATGCCATCCTTTCCTTCACCCCCTCTTTTCATAGCGTGGAAAATCTCAAAAGCTACTAAGGCATTATCAGTGATTAACCTTTTCGGAACAAAAGAACTCTAATCAATTGAAATAATATTTTCTAGGAAAGGTTTTAGCTTATTTGACATAACTTTTGAGATTATTTTGTACATAACGTTGCAACAACTAATAGGTCTAAATTCCGTAATGCGTTTAGGATCATCGCATTTCGGAATAAGAACAACGCACATTTTATTTATCTCATTCAAGCTCATTTCTCCACGCCACCAACACTTCACAAAACCAATTATATCATTGCCAACAATATGCCAGAATTTTTGAAAAAAAAGAGCATGCATACCGTCACGTCCTGAGGCGTTCTAAGGAAGCATCTGGAACAAGGCAGCCTTGATTTCATTAGCAGACGGTTCAATACTTAGCTGCCCATTTATTTCGTCAGTTAGAACCTCCTTGATCCCCTCTAAGGCTGGCTCATATTCCGTGGGATTGCAGCTCTCGAATAGCTTTGCAAAGTATGTCTCAAAAGTCTTTTCCAGCTCCTCTTTTTATTTCTCCAAACACCTTCATCATCATATAGTCTACTAATGTCATTAATGTGTCGACGATCACTAGCCTTTTGGTGAAAATAAGAGGTATTCTTGTCTCCGTCCTTGAGCTCATTAGCTCTGCCCGAGCAAACCAATATGTCTCCTAAATACGGTGTAATTCATCCAGCTGACTAGAAAAAGCGTAACATTGCTCCAGTATAGCAGCGTCAAGTTCCCTACCTTGCGCTTCCTTCAGCTTGCACTTTGCTTTCTTAGTTTTTTTCTTCAAATCCCCAAAGCCTCGATCAGGCCAAGAAGTTAGGCTTGTTACACAGTTTTCAATCCTCCCTGTTGTTGGTAAAGCCTCACTACATGCCCATGCCTCCTCCACCACCTTACTGCATTCCTCACTCGACATCCACCACGGTTCAAATTTAAACACCTTTTCATTACTCCCTCTCTTGTAATAGTTGATTGTGTTTAAAAGTATCGGGGCATGATTAGAATGGTAAATAGAGAAGTGGCGCACCGCATAGGAGGGGAACATATTACACCAAGCACTATCCGCGATAAACCGATCAAGTCTCTGTCTTTTAAAAGTTGCAAGATTGTTGTCTTTCTTCCAAATGAAGATACTCCCCTTTTAATCCAAATCTCTCAGTTCACAATCATCCATAGCATTACGGAAAGAATCCAAAGACTTTCACTCCTATGTACATCACCCTCTTTTTCATTTTGGCTCAAGATCTCATTAAAATCACCAAATATTACACATGGAAGGGTGCTCCCAGCTCTTATTCTACGTAACATAGCCCATGTTAGGTGTTTGTTCTCCTGTTCCGGCCAGCCATACACCCCTACGGCTCACCATTTCGGGATGTTCTCATGGTCACAGACATCCACAATAAATTGATGACTTGAGTAGGTGCTCACTTTCACATTGATATCTCTCCACCAAAACCCCATTGCATGAGAGTACACAACATTGTTGTTAAAATATAAAAAAATTACGATGTTTAAAAGTTATTTTCCCTAGACACATACATAATAAAAAAAATCCAATAATGATAGAAAACTAAGTGACAAGTTAGTTCAATTAACGAAATAGCTAAAGAATGACAACTACAATAAACTCATGTTATAAAAGTCTTTTTTATATGCCCAAAGTTGAGTGCATGAGACTCACGAATACATTCTTATGCATACAAAATTTAAATGGTTGGATAGAATCTTAAGTTATTTAAATTGATGTTTCATAAGCTTTAATATGATTTAGATTGAATAATATGTAAGACATTGACTAAGGTTAGGTTCAACTATGACATCCTTACACTCTTTAGTTTATAACATAATACATATGAACGATATAGGTACAAACCAACTTTATTAGAAAGTAGACTTCAAGGGCATTCTAATGACATATTATAATCGTAATTCCATCGATTCTATGAGCGATTCTACAACATAACGATTCTACCAGCGATTTACATCGTTTAAGTGGATTAGGATTGTAGATTTTAATAACATTGCCCTCACTAATACTCAATGATTAGGAGGAAGCCTAAAAGCAACATACAATAATTTAAACCAACTAGTAGCAACCATAACTACTAGTAGGCAACATGTTCTTCATCCTATCGGGTTTCATTTCCCTTCTTAGATTAAATTTCACTGTACATTTTATTAGATTAAATCATCTAATTACACTGTACACAAGTATTGCACTAATCAATTTAATTCCAAGTAACAATACTTCAATTTCACTATTATTATACCATAGTCATCGTACATGACATATAGACCATCAATCACATATTATCAATCATCTAATTCTCAAGATTTTATTTATTTTAAAAACTCATACGATATCAAATAATCATTTTTTTCGAAAATACATATACTAGTACACAAAATAGAAAGCTAGTATACAAATTGATTTCATAATATATATCATACGATAGCACACTCATCACATATAATTATATAAGCACGTATTTGGCACACAATATTTCAAAACAATTTCCTAACGGGATTCTAAAGATAATGGACATTGAAAATTACCTTGATTGTGCGTAAAAACTCAAGGTAATTAACCTCCGTAACGTTCACTTAGTTGCCTCCGTCTACAATAATAGATAATAATACTAAGTTAGTATGACTAATAATTTAGATGATACGAAGTTAGTAATAGTACACTAGTAGTGGGTAATTAAGCAACTTCTTGTAATATGTAGTATTGATAATTATGTTAGGGGAAATAGGAATAATTTTATTAATGAACCAACTATGGCCAAAAATTTAGAAGTGGAGTATTGAATAAATAAGTGGTCCACAACAAACTTTTCCATCCTTAGCCTGCAAATCCCACGCCCCAAAACACTTTAAAGTTTTCTTCTTTGACAAAAAAGAAAACAACCCATTTTCTTTAAAAAAACACTTTCAACTCGTTAATTTTGAGATGCTCAATGAGGACCAAGAAGATTGAAGAAATTATAGGTAGAACAAGAAATCAAGAAAAGTTTAAGTCAGAATTTCAGGTTTGCCAAGCTCAATCCAATACAAGAGAATCACAGTAAGAAAACTCATGGCTTACCGACGAATGATCGATTAGGGATGACGACTTGGGAAAAATTGAAAGTATGGGTATTGTATTAGCATTCGGGATAGATGTATATATATATATATATATATATATATATATATATATATATATATATATATATATACATATATATATATATATATATATATATATATATATATATATATATATATATATATATATATATATATATATATATATATATATATATATATATATATATATATATGTTAGAAAGCTTAGGTTGAATTTTCTAGAATATTCAGAAGATAAGACTCAATTCAAATTGAGTTTGTTGCAAATTCCTGTTAAAAAGATAAACTTCCAATTTATTATTTTATCAGTTTTCAAATCTGTTTCTGAAGTTATATCGAAAATCATTTTTTTTTATTAAATTCCAAAATAGAAAATAATTAATATATATTTATGAAAAAATAAATTATAAATTATAAATTTAAAAGTTTATACTAACAAAAGCGTTGACTAAATATACTAAAAAATTTTGGGTATTAAAATATATACAACCATATAAGATTTGGATAAAAATTATGAGGCACAAACATAATATCTTTAGATATTCCATTTCGCACATAATAAGGACTTTCAAAAAGAGAAGTTTTATTCTATTTTGAATTCTTTGATCTTATCTTTTAAAAAAAAAGGATAATTAAGATCTTTTAGAAACTTATAGAAGCTTCTAAGAGCAACTCAAATGGCAAGCTAATTTGACAATTAGATTGTCATGCCATATAAGTTTTTAAGCTAATTATCATTTTAGCTACTTTTTGCTCTAATGGCTAGCTATTAGCTTTGTAGTAATTGTTGGATAGAAAATACATGAAAAAAATCTTAATTGGTGCAATGAGTATTTTATTTTGGCAAGTTTAATTCCCAAGCAAATTAGCTTGGCAAAGCTAATTTTCTTAACCAAGCCAATTGAGTTTTCTAGCTCTAATGGCTAGGCTTAGGATTTTATTGAAATGGCAAGCAAGTCCCTAGTTACAACCATTGGAGTTGCTCTAATAAATCCTAATTAGTTTAGGAATATGATTAACCCTTTGGACCCTCCACATGATCATTGGGTCGTAGGTAAAATCCGGTGTGGGCCCATTGATGTGTCTATTTTATATAGTATTTTACCCCCGACCCTTGGTCATAATTAGTAGTGTTTTTGGCTCTTTAGAGCCACTTTTATTACTAATTGGTGTTTTCTAGTGTTTACGTAGATTTGGTTGACTTTTGCAGGAATTTATGCTTTTGGAGTATTTTCCCGAGATATTTTAGAGCAATCACGAACATTAGAGAAGCACGACCAGATTCTATAGCCCAGGGCCGGTTAGAGCCATCAAACCGGTGATTAAGGGCTCGGTATAGGTGATACTGGGGCATTTGGACCGAGTATTCAAGACCGGAAGAGGAAATCAAGATTGGCCCGAAGAGTTGGAGCCCAATCGTAGTCCAAATAGTGGCCCAAATGAGCCGCCCGGCCAAAAAGGTTGGCGCCCGCCCGGCCGGGCGGGAGAAGCTTTGGCTGGCGCCCGGTGACGCGCCCGGCCGGGCGCGAGATTAGTTGTAGGGCTAAAAAGGCGCGCCCGATCGGGCGCGTGTATTTCTTAGGAGACGTTTAACGTAGTTTTAATTTGTTTTAATTTAGGATTTTGTACGGAGTATAAATACTCCTCCGTAATACGATTTTAGGATCTCTTCTTCTTCTTTTTACTCTTTCTTGACTCTCTCTTAATTATTCTCCTAGATTTCTTTTCCCTTAAACCTTTGTTCTTAATTCTACTCTTAATTTCAGATTTATTTTGGTAACGATTTCTCGTCTCTTAATCTTAGTTATTTACTTTATTCTTTTTATCATGTCTTGCTTTATTACTTTGATTAGTTTAGATTTAATTATGTGTGAGTAGTTTTATTTCTAGGGATTATGGGGATCCATAAATAATATGAAGGGGTAATTTATTGTTGTTAATTATCAATTCTAGATTAATTTCCTGTTGATTGATTTAATGCTCTGTGACTAGATTAGGTCTATCTTTTATGCATGAGTTTGACAATATTGATTCAAGATTCGAGAGATGAGAATTGATGTTTAGGTCTAGTTTCAATAGGCAGATTAATTTATAAATGGTTAAGTCGAGATTCGAGAGATGAGATTTAATACCGGTAAATTAATTGTGTGATTGTAATACGTAGCGAAAGCCCTTTACAATCTGGTTAATTGATGCATTGATGATTGACTATTATTGATTATTGGTATTGCATGATAATTTCTTATTGAATTGTTTTAACGTTTTACAATTGCGGCTTGTAAAAGTATAGCAATATTAAATTAATGAATCGAGCATATGTTAATTTGATATTAAAGGCTATTTTCAATAAGAACTTAGATCTAGTAAATTGAGAGAGCCTGTTAGATCTATGTTGATCAATAAATTGCGAGAGCCTGTTAATCGTGTTATTTATGCAATGTCAATGATTGATTACTATGTTTTACCCTGGAGTATTATTTATTGGTGAACCTATACTCTAGATCCTTTCATATATTGTTTTCTCTCTATTCTCAATCTTAGTAGTTTAGTTTCTTATTCGAATATAAATATTGGTTACTTAGATAATTTAGATTATATTAATTAATTAGGAGTAAAAAGACTTGTTTCCCTGTGGAGATCGACCCTACTTCCCTATCTACTTTATTTAGAGGATTTAGGTATTCTTTTTTATTAGGGGATATGACTTTACCCTATCACCCATTTTAGTATTTTAGCCATAACTTCCTCATTATTCATCGGAATTGGGCTTATAATATATCGTTGGAAAGTTCTTTTCAATCCCCATACAACTAAACTATTATTAGACCCATATCATGGACCAAACTAAATTGGACTTTCTATTTTCATAAATAGAGTACAAAAAGGAATATTTTCGAAAACAGAATGAAGTATTTTTATTAAAAGTAACCGCATTACTAGACTTTTCACACTTTCACTTTGTCCGATAATCAATTATGTGAAAGGTATTAATCACTGGGTTTGGATTTTAGGGAGACACAATCAGGTGTCTACATTAACGCGTGTATTTTGTTATTAGAATGAGATACAAAGGCATCGAAGTAAGTAATTTAATTATTCTTTTGATATACAGAGCATGCTTAGATTATTTTAATTCTATGTATCATGTTTAGGGTTTTAACTAATATTTCTAATATCATGTATCTTTCTAGTATAATGTTTAGGATGCCTCCTATTTCTAATATCATGTTAGTATGATGTTAGGGTTAAAGCTTTAATCTTTAATGTTTAGTGACATGGTAGGATTTATTAATCTTATTAGTATAATGTCTAGGATCTTGCTAATATTATTATTCTTTGAGATTATTATTATCATGATGATTTGATATTCAATATGTTGCTTGATATATATATTATTGTTATTGCTTGATCATGCCCTCTCTTGTAGGTTTAAAGGGAATTTGTACTTCTAATCACGCTTAATAAGATAATTAATAATCTTGTTCAGGCTAATATGTTTATAGTTCAAGTGATCGCCAATAATAGATTTGCTTGTGCATTAATATTCAACCAACATAGATTAAAAAGACTTAGGGTTTACCTAATGATTGTATGGTAGTCAGAAAGCACATATGAATCTAAGAAAAATAAAGTAGAGGCTTATTTTTAAGGAAGGTTCAATCTCTTTTAGGTTGGATTTGAAACTTTATCCCTGAATATCCAGTCATGGTTTCAGACCACTATAGAGTTAGCGATCTCATGGATCATGAAGGGGTGTAACCTTCACCCTGTGAACGGTTTACAAATTCCTAAAACTTGTTGGAGACTCTTTTGCTCTAGCTTCATTCCCTTTGGACGCCACCATACTTAAGTGTATGATCACGGTGGGAGTTAAGTGTGGGATGCTTGAAAACTACCTCTTAGGCTATACATCACAGTTACAGACTCGGCCACAGGTGCCACGCTAGCACAAGAGGTAGAAAAAGTCGAGCGTGCAATATACTACTTAAGTAAAAAAATTCATTCAATATGAAACAAAATATAGCACATTTGAATAAATAAGTTTAGCATTAGTGTCGGCAACTAAAAAACTACAACATTAAATGCTACCACAAATTACTCATGTCATTTCTCAACAAAATCCGATTAAGTATTTGTTTGAACAACCACCTATACAAGGAAGAATATCCAAGTGGTTGGTAATGTTGGCCGAATTTGAACTAAAATATATTCCTTAAAAATCAATAAAAGGGAAAGTAATTTCTGATTTTCTGGCCAAACATCCTATTCAAACAAGTCATGCAGAAACTACTCATCTTTCGGATGAAGAGATTCTCATGACGCAAGATGACAAATGGGTAATGTACTTCGACAGTGCATCCAATAAAAAAGGATGTGGCGTGGGAGTGTTACTCATAAGTCCAGAGGGAACACATACTCCAATCTCTGTCAAACTAGACTTTGAGGTTACTAATAATGCCACGGAATGCGAAGCGTGCATTATTGGATTAGAAGCAGCAGCTAGCATAGGTGTGCAACAATTCGAGGTATATGGATATTCTAGTTTGATTATAAATCATATACTTAAAAAATGGAAAATAAAGAACTCCACAATGATATTATACCAAGCACACCTAGAGAAACTCATCGAGCATTTTGAACATATTGATTTTAAATATCTCCCAAGGGATGATAATCAATTTGCCGATGCGCTAGCAAAATTAGCCTTAATTATCAACATCCCAGATCACTTAAATATAAGGCCATTATGCGTTGATAGAAGAGAAGAACCAGCATATTGCAACGCAATATAGGAAATAAATGACATCGAAGGAGACAATCCTTGGTATGATCATATCCTCCAATATATTACCCATGGCGCATATCCTAAAAATACTTCATTGAAAGACCAACGAGCCTTAAGAACACTCGCGGCCCAATATGGTCTATTAAATGGTCAATTATGCAAAAAGGGACCTAATGGTCAAAGCTTATTGTGTATAGACCAACCCGAATCCACACGCCTTATAGAGAACACTCACAAAGGTGTTTGTGGACCTCACATGAATGGAAAAATGCTTGCTAAAATAATTTCACGACAAGGGTATTATTGGTCCACTATGGAACATGATTTCATAGAATATGTTAAAAAGTGTTTAGAGTGCCAAATGTCCGCTAACTTTCAACACCTTCCACCATCCGAACTATACAATCTCACTTCCCCTTGGCCTTTTTCAATTTGGGGAATTGACATAATTGGTAAAATTTCTCCAATAGGAGCAAGAGGGCACGAGTACGTATTAATAGCCATCGATTACATTACCAAGTGGATTGAGGTTGCTTCTTACGTGAATATCACTTTCAAACATGTCGCAAAGGTTCTCGAAAGAAACATATTTTGTAGATATGGAGTTCCACACAAAATAATTAGTGACCAGGGATCTCAATTCAAAGCTGAAGTTGAGACCCTCTTAACTCGTAATACAGTAAAAAATATCACTCATCTCCATATAAAACTCAAGTGAATAGAGCTGTAAATCGGCAAATAAAAACATGACAGTCATCATTAAGAAAATGGCAGAAAATTATAAACACTAGCCGAATAAACTACACTTCCCTCTATGGGGTTATAGAATATCCATACGAACATCAATAGGAGTAAATCCATACTCCTTAGTTTTTGGAATGGATGCAGTTCAACCAGTCGAACTAGACATACCATCCCCACGCATCGTACTCGAAAGTAAGCTACCAGAAGCTGAATGGGTAAGAACGAGGTATGAAGAGCTTTTATTTCTCGATGAACGACAATTAAGAGCATTGCATCATGTACAAGTCTACCAACGATGCATTGCACGACATTTGAACAAAAGGGTATGACCCAAAAAATTAAAGAAGGTGACTTTATACTAAAAGAGGTTATTGGTCCACCAATTGATCCAAGAGAAAAATTAAAACCTAATTGGATAGGACCCTACCGCGTAATAGAAATTCTATCATGAGGAGATGTCATAATAATGGATATTGGAGGTGATGAAATTCGCCAATTAATAAAACTTGATCGACTTAAAAAATATTACATATGAAATCCGGATAAACTCGTTCATTCATTAAATAAATCATTTTTAGCATACAATTATAAGAATTTAAGTGTTATGCACTTTACGGAATAACACGGTAAAGTTCATAACACTTGGGGGGTAATTTCAAAATAAAACATAGACCATTCAAAGTGTTCAGATTTTTTCGAACTTCACGAAAAACTCTTCACACTTAAGGGGGTAATAAGGCGAAAAAATTTTTAAAGAAAAACACTCGTAACACAGGTGTGGCGCGCAACTTAAATTGTTGCGCGCGACAGGCTCTCGCAACCTTAGACGTTGCGCGCACCACCTGATGACGAACTACGAACCCAGAATTTTTACGCTTGAATAAAGTTGCGATTTTTACTTGGGATAAAAAAAAGAGGGCGTTTCTCGAAAATTACATATACTTGGAAATTAAAAATTAAGCTTTGATTTAAGTTGTTAAACAAAGTTTGATTAATTTTTCATTCAATTTCTACATGAGAGGTTGAAGAAAAAATAAAAAATAAAATAATAATATAAACATTGGAAAGAACTACGCAAAGACCTGATTTCGTAATACGAATACGTAGGCAATCTTTATGATTCGGTCATATAAATAAAGATCTTTTTATTCCATTAAAAATTCCAAAACAATAGGTATTATTAAACTAGATAATAATATTAAAAAAACATAGTAGTGATTACACTTTATTCGAAATAAACTATTAATAATGGTGTAACACTCTAAGGTTTTACTATATCCTCAATTGTCACAATCGAGGGAGGAGTAGTTTCCATTGCAGTAGTTTCAACACCCTTAGATCTTTCCCCTTCACTTAATCCAAACATTGTTCTTCAATCTAGGAATTGGGGTCTTTTCAACTTGTTTTCCTTTGCCTTTAGCGATTGTTGGAGTCTTCTTGCGAGTATTTGGTGAAGGTTCTTTAATCCTCACCCCTTGTTGAGCAGGTTTAGAAGGAGCCTTTTTCTTTGGTTCCTTTAAACGAGCCTTAGGTGATGAGAAGTCTAATTTTCTTCTCACTCCTTTGTTTTGACCACCAGGATTAGTAGTGGTGGCCGAATGCATCAAAGGTTTTGCTGAAATGCGAGCCGAGGTGGCTTGATTTTGTGATCGAGCCTTGTTTAGCTCACCCTTGTCTGCCGCATTCATCCAAGCCTTAGAGAAGGAGGATAATACAATACTCGCCGTAGGATTTTGCACTACCCACCTAGGAAGACTTGACCAATATTCCATCCAACAAGGAATTCGTTCGGGTTTAAAAATCACATCTTTAGGGGCATCACAATCTTGAGGGGGGATAATTTGTTTCATTCTGTATTGTCTCATTGCCCTGCAAGGAAAGATGTAAGTAGTACTAGATTGGCCTAAAATCCTAATATAGGGACAATTAAAACTATTCCCAACCATACTACTAATGTTCCACCAAGGAATCACAAAGCGTATGTTAGGAATCCCGTGAAAGAAAACGGACGTCCATTCTTCTTCATTCTTGTGTTTGTAGAGAATTCGACGTCTAGGGAATGTCCTCAACTACAGCGCGTGGTCAAGAAAGGAAGGGTGTTTAATCAAGGACAACCTCTTTGTTCAAGTTCAACTTTTAGATAAACCAGTCAGTCGGAAAAGAAGAGCTAAGAAGATAATGGCTAGTCAATGAGCTTAAGAAGCAAATGGCCAGCGTTACTCAGGTGTTAAAGGCTTTAATCCTCCAAATCAATGACCTTGTGAAACAACAACAAATGGAGCTCATGCAAGAAAGCTTGAGAAAAACATCCAATGACTACAGAGTCCAGGGAATTAGCTCGCAAGGGGTCTCGGTGGACAAGGAGCTTCTTCCGCAGAATTTTAATGCCAACGACATCCCAAAGTTCAAGGCTGCAGAAAAACCCTTATTTCCACTTAAGAGCTTTCGAGACAATAATGAACATTAAGGGGATTGATAGGAAGGTCTTTCATTCTTTATTTTCTTTATTTCTTGAAACCGTTTGTCAACAATGGTTCTTTTCCCTGGACAAAGAGAAAACCTCTACTTGGGAATCTATTGTAAACGCTTTCATTAATATGTATAAATTTAATATTCAAGTTAAAACTGATCATAGAGAACTTAAAATACTTAAGCAAAAAGAGAACAAAGGTTTCACTTACTTCTTTCTTTAATAAGTGGAGAGAAACTTTTGCCAGGATGATTGAGGTACCTAGCGAAAAGGAATCTGTGAGGATGTTCATTAAGAACCTCCAAGAAAAGTACTCCAAGCATCTTAAGTATCAAAACAATTTGCATACCTTTAAGGCCGTCTATGACATTTGAATTAACATTGAAGACGACCTTGATAAACAAAAAGTTGCTAATAATAATAACTCCAACAGTGGCCGGAAAGGTAAGAAGAACGACAATCCTTCTTCTTCCAAAACCACCAACTCAAACAATGTTAGCACCTTTAATTTAAGTGAAGTCCTTGCCATGAACAATCAAGGACAAAAGAAACCATTTAGGAGAAAATTTACTCTTATTGGTATGAGTTATGACACAGCATTTGACAGACTACATGCAAAAGGTCTTATAACTCCCATTGGACCATTTGGGGATCCACCTGTCAAAAAGAGGACAACTAACTGGAATCCCAATGCACAGTGCAAATATCATCAAGGTAGGGGCCACCTCACTGAGAACTGTTGGAAGTTTAAGGAAGCTATCCAAGACTTAATTGATAACAATAAACTTCCATTGCCCCCTGCAAGTAAAAAGCCAAGTATCAATAATGCACTACTTTCTGATTCTTTGGCTATTTCTGATGAGGAAGACCATGGTGATCTCTCATCCCTCATCAAACCAGTTGAACAGATTCATGCTATCGAAGAAGAGGAGGAAACCTTTTTCGATGCCATGAGTGATTTCCCTCCCAGACAAGAACCTGCAACTAGAGAAGAAGTATGGATCCTCATACGATCAATGTGGGAAGGAATATACTTGTTGCGTGAGGCTTTCGAGTTTGCAAAGAAATAAGAAAGGTGGTCCAAAGCAAACATGTCAAAGTCCACCCATGGAGAAGAAGCCATTTTCTCTTCAAGTAATTGACACACCCAAGAAGAGTAATAAGCTTTACACTCCAATTGGGACTTCCTATGCTAATGTGTTCAAAATGATCTCTAAGAGTGGTAAGATTAAACCTCTCGAACTGAGACCGTTTGAATCATTAAAGAGGACAGATAGGTTCTACTGTCCATATCATCAATCAGGAGGACATACCATTGAGCATTGCTTTAAATTTGAAGATTTAATCCAAAAACTAATTGTTGACAAGAAACTAGTCCAAATTCCACAAGAACAAGATGCTAACATCAATGGGATTTGGGATAGTGATGACGAGGACGTCTATCTCAAGGATATGGAAGAACCTCTACTTTCAATTAAATATCCAGTAAGTGACTTTTGGGATGAAGAAGATTCACACATAGACGTTCTCACAAAATCTGGGAGAATTCAACCTCCAATAACCACACAACCTATTCCCACTACTCAACAAGTTCCCATTCCGATTAAAAAGGACAACGATGTTGTCAAACAATTCAAAAAGACCAAGGTTGAGATGAAGGTATGGAAACTTCTAGCTACATCCCGAGAACATAGGTTGGCGGTAATGAATGCCTTGGACAAGATAGGGATAGACTACGAAACTACTCCTAAGGGGATAGCTAACTTTCTCACGAGTGATCTCCCTAGTCCCATCAACCTAATCACTTTGTTCGACAAGGATCGACCTCTAGAAGGTGACAAACATTACAAGGATCTAAACCTCAGAGTAGTCTATAAGAGAATGAATGTCCCAATGACTCTTGTAGATAATGAATCGGCAATCAATGTTTGTCCACTTAGAACTGCGAGGATGTTAGAAATAAAGGATGAAGATTTAACCCCTTCAACGCAAGGAATAAGAGCCTACGACAATACTCGTCGCCAAGCTCTTGGAAATATTACCATGAATGTAATGGCGGGAGCAATAGAACATGCCACTACCTTTCAAGTAGTGGATATTAAAGCTTCCTTTAATTTATTGTTGGGACGCCCTTGGCTTCATGACCTTAAGGGCGTCCCTTCATCCCTTCATCAACAAGTAAAGGCTATAGTTGGAGGGATCCCTATTACAATCGATTCTTCACCTATGAGGATTAAAGCTGTTGAAAATCAAATTCTTAATGTGGAGCACGACGAGAATGATGAAGATTTGTGGGGCTTTAATGAAAAGGTCTCCTTAATCGAGGAAGATGAAAGGACCCCTATTTGCTACGACCTCCACTCCAATATGACGGTAAATGCTATTCTTAGAAAACTAGGACACTTTCCTGGAATGACTCTTGGAAAGAAAAAGAAGATAGCAAAACAAATGGAACTACTTGGCCTCCCTAAATTAGATACTTTTGGAATTGGTTTCAAACCGATTCTAGAAGATCTAAAGCGAGCCTAAGAAAAGTCCATGGCGCGAAAGAACGCTCGTACCCAAAAGAAAGCAATCCCAATGGACCAATATCCTCTAATTCTCAATGTACAATTTATAAGAGAAGGAGAGGACTATCCATGCCACGAATTTCCCGAGCCCTTTGTTGTAAATGGCATAAGGCAACCTGGGTTTGAAATCTTTCTGGATTGCTGCTTTTTAGATGAGATTCCAAATCCTATTCACAAGGAGAAAGTACCCCCATGCTTTGACTTTAACATCATAGGACTCCTCTTTGGACGCGAGAAGAATGAGCCAAAATATACAGAGGACAACTCCTCGCTCATTCAAACGGTCTTACAAAGTGAAAAATTTAACCCCTCGAAGCTCATCACTCCAACAGAGGGTTTACAGCAAGGATGGCGCAAGACAGTCAAAGTGACTACTCCAAGTGGAAGAAAGATCTCCATAACTTTAGGGAATATATTTCAAGCATTACCCCTAGCTTGAACCCCACTGTGATCATACACTAAATTACGGTGGCGTCCAAAGGGAAAGAAGATAGAGCAAAAGAGTCGCCAACAAGTTTTAGTAACTTGTAAACCGTTCATAGGGTGAAGGTTACACCCCTTAACGATCCAAGAGATTGTTAACTCCAATAGGTCTTGAACCATGACTGGTAGTTCGGGGATGAAGGTACAAATCCAACCTAAAAGAGATTCAACCTGCCCTAATAATAGGCCTCTACTTTATTTTGATTGTATTCATGTGCGCTTTCTGACTAACATGCAATCAATAGGATTAACCCTAAACTTGTTTATCTATGTTGGTTGAATATTAATTCACAAATAAAACTATTATTGGAGACCACTTGAATTATAATCAAATTAACCCTAAACAAGGTTATTAATTATCTTATTAAGCGTGATTACAAGTACCAATTCCCTTTAAACACGCATAAAAGGTGTGATCAAGCAATAACAATAAATATATAGCAACATAATAAATAATCAAAATAATAATAATTATAACAATAATCATGATAAAGCATAATAGCAAGATCCTAGGCATGATACTAACAAGATTAATAACAAACCCTAGCATGTCACTAAACATCAAAGATCAAAGCTTTATCCCTAACATGATACTAACAATTATAAATATTAGGAAGAACATAGGAAGCATCATACTTTTCATCATACTTGATATTAAAGTTACCATTAGACATGATACTAGGAATCAAAATAACAATATAAATATGATAACATCAATAAAAACCATTAAAGTACTTACTTGGATGCCTCGTACCTCTTTCTAATAACAAAATACACACATTAGTAACTTCAAGGAAAATAATAAAATCAAAGAATTAAATTAAATAATTAAAAGAGAGATTTGGGACCAAACCCTCAGAAATTAAAACCTTTCACGTCTAGGGTGAAGGCAACTTCGAATTTGGCTAGGTATCTCTAGGTCTTGTGAATGCGGAATTTTGTTTGTAAAAAGCTAAGCTTAGAAAGAGAAAGAGAAAGTAATCAAGAGATTCTTGAAGAGAATTGGTGAGAATTGGTGAAAACTGATGAATCAAAACGGAGTTTTTAGAAGGCTATTTATAGAGAAAATCGGCCAAAAAGATAGAAAATCGAAACAGAGTTCTGACGCGCAAAAAAAAGGTTAGCGCCAGACGCTAACACTAGCGCCAGGCACCAGGCGCTAATAACTGGCGTTTGGCGCTGATTAAATTTCTAATGCGTTTTCTAAAATCAGATAAAAATTAACCGTACAGGAGGATAAAATCGTAATTTCCTCAAAAACATTCTTTTATTTTGATTAAAACTCTAAAAAGTCAACAAAAGTCAATTTATCAATGCTAATTGAATTAGGAATGAAAAGAACCTTCTAGAAGAATCTAGAAGACTAAAACCATTCCTAGTTGCATTAGGAATGATAAATCTATATTAGGCCCTCCCCATTGGGCCGCACATAAGGCTCAAACCGGGCCCAGTTTAGTAATTTGGCCATAACTTCCTCAATATTCGTCGGAATTGGGCTTATAATATATCGTTGGAGAGCTCTTTTCAAACCCTATCCAACTACAATACTATTGGACCCATATCATGGACCAACTAAACTGGATTGGATGTTTTCTTAAAATAGATTTTCAAAAATAGAGAGAAGAGAAAAGAAATTAAAACTATCCGCAACACTAGACTTTCCACACTTTCACTTCATTCGATTATGATTCGATGTGAAAGGTACCCATCACCGGGTTTGGTTTTGGGGAGACACAAATGGGTGTCTACAGAAGCTCCCAGTTTGACTGAGTTTGGAGAAACGCGGGTTTCGAAAAAAAAAAGTCAAAATATCGATAGGGACGGAGAATGATTCAGAACGTTCTGCGATCCTAAATCACTCTTGTACCGCCGATACCTGCAAACTAGAGTTAGTTAAACAGATAAAAGAGTTAAGAAACGCGAATCTTGCACCTTCGAGCACACGTCTCCGGAGGTAACCGATTTGCTACTATATTGTTGTTGTGACAACTTTCCACAATCTAGGGAACGCCCTCTTGCTGTTTGTTTTGACGATCTTCCGCAATCTAGGGAACGCCGTCGATCAATGCTGCTACATCTCGAGCCTCTTTCCGAATCATAGTGACAACCTTTTCAATCATAGAAAAAGTCGTCGAAGACCGCCTCATCACGAACCGTCCTTCTCAAATCTTGGTGACAACCTCCACAATCTTAGCGAATGCCGTCGAAGACCGCCCATCTCGTGCTATCTTCTCAAATCTCGGTGACAACCTCCACAATCTTAGCGACTGTTGTCAAAGACCGCCCATCTCGTGCTATCTTCTCAAATCTTGATGACAACCTCCACAATCTTAGCGAATGCTGTCGAAAATAACCTCTCTTGAAGTCATCCTCAGTTGTTGCGATAATATTCCAAAGAAAACTACCGAAGACCAACGCTCGTTGATCTTAAAGCTCGCTTGAACTTTGCTTTAGCCGGTGCGTCGACGCTTCTCCTTCTTGTAACCAGTATGTCAGTACTTTGAATTGTGAACCTGTGTGTCGGTGCCTTTGTGATAAGCCAATGTTTAGGCGCTTTAAGATAAGTGAGACGATATTTCGTCAGGTCAATCACTTAATTGCGGTCGTAATCAAATCGACTACTTAATCATGTCAAATTGCTTATAGGGGCTAACTGGCGTACAAAGGAACCCGAAATTGCTGTTTTGAGAGGCTTCGAGCTCTATCGCTGCTGAAATATCTCCGGCGCCGCGATTTTGCTCTGTCGCCAGACGGTGGGATCTAACGCCAGGCGCTGAAATCTATTGCAAGACGCTGGATGTTGTCGTCTGGCGCTGGAGTCGGGTCTTCCCTATTCTGCTTTTTCTGCCGCTGTCCATTGCTCGATTTCGCTTCAAACTTTGAACTTGGTCGTTTCCTTTCAACCAAATCCGCTCAAGTCTTTTCAAATTAAAGCTCTTCATCTCCAATTTACCGATCAATGTAATTCCTCTTATCTTGGAGGAATCTCCTGTGTCATATTCGCGGTTTTTTCGAAAAAATCCGGGAATGTCCCCGCTTGCTAGGATGCACCTGCATTTATATCTTTGACTATAGGACTTTGCTTATCTATATTTAGGGTTGACCTAAGACTTAGTGTTGCTTGACTTATTCACTTGACATGACTCAAGGTATAAACTTGACTCACTATGATTGATTCGAGGTTGACTCGACTCGATGTGACTCGTGTGTGCGTAGTGTTTACTCATGAAACTCGATATGTACATGACTCAAAAATCAAAATGCAGAAAAACAAAAATATCCATCATTTTTGTGGTGGGTACCGACTTTCTCCTGAAAAAGAAAGACACGAAAAAGAAAAAAGCAAAGTTTTTGAAGGTGCATATTGAATGAGCTTAGTCAAATGTTGTTTTTCACGGTACAAGGATTGTAACATCTTAGACTATCCTAGTTGACTTGATAATGAAAGTATTTAGGTAACTTAGGCGCGGAGGCTAAGTACTTTATACTTTGTGATGCAATGATGATTATTATTGATGAGTGATTTTGATAAGGCATGCTTCAACGTTGTGTTAAGATTTCATGACAAAGGGTTCCTAAGGGAAGTATATTTAGTCATGTATTTGTGCAGTGTGTGAAAGTGACACTAAAGTTAGGCCGCAAGGGCTAAGTGTGTGAGAAAAATATTATTTTTTAAAAGAGTCAAATGGTGGTGACTCTTAGGTTAGGTAAGCTAATGATGTAGGGATCAAGCCCCCAAGTCTAGCTCTAAGTAGATAAGGATGAGCATAGGAGATCCTTTGATATGATGATGATGTGTGAATGTGAATGTGAATATGAATGCATGTTTATTACGGCCGCACCTCGATGTGAGGTTGCCTACGTATCCGTTAGGAATCAAGCCGAACGTAGCTCTAGTCGAACCTCACACAAGTGTATGTATACCTCAAAAAGGTCTTTTTAAGGGTTGTAACGTGGTTAGGCTAAAGGCTTGAAGAAGAAGGGGATAAAGGCTCAAGACCCTAGATAAGCCCCCAAGGTGTGCAACCTCGCTTTTGAATCTTTATATTTTTATGCTTGAGGCTTTTGATTCTTTTTTAGCTCTCTCTTTTATTTTAGCATTTTTTTTTTATAAGTGTGGGCAATCCCGATCATGTGGTCTATCACTCACTTGGCATTCATGTTTCTCAGGCACGGTACCGAGCACTCGATAAGAAACACAATCTGAGACGTGTTCATATCAAAGACATTGGAACACTTGCCCTTTTGTACACTTTTTTTTATTTTTGCTATTTTGATCTTTTAAAATTACTCAAGCTTTTAAAATTGAATAAGTTACACACCATCCCATCCCAAGGTTAGGTAGATATGGGTTGAAAAATGAAAGGGTCTATCGTTAGACGAGGCTCAAAGTGGTTTACCAACAAAGGATTGCATATTTGAAGGGTGAAAGGTGATATGATGTGGTTACAAGGGGTGCCTCAAATCATTGGTATACCTTGTGCTTAGTTCGACATGGATTTTTTTATTTTATTTTTTTCTTTTTTTTTAATGCAATGTAATGAAATGATCATACGCAAGAAAATAAATGCTCATTTTATTAAAAGGAAAAAAGAAAGAATCTACAAAATTAATCTAAGGGGAATAAAAAGGTGCCTATGCTAGACTTATTGGGGAAAGGGTAAAAAAGAAATAGAAAAAAAGAGGTCACCAAATCTTGTCGTTGAAGCTCGCCTCTTGTCTTGTGTTGTTTGCTTTATCATCACTCGCTCTTCTTGTTAACTGAGGCATGGGAAGCTTGTTATTATCAATCAAATGTTAGATAGCCTCCTTTAGCTTCCAAAAGCTCTCAGTAGCATGACCCCTACCTTGATGGTACTTGCAGTGTTCATCTGGATTCCAACTAGAAAATCTCTTTTCAGGTGCGGGATCTTGAATAGGTCCAATGGGAGTAATGAGTCCTTTGGCATGGAGTCGATCGTAGGCAGTATCGTAGCTCATCCCAATGGGGGTGAATTCATTCCTTAGTTGCTTCTTAAAACCTTGGTTATCCACGGCTAAAACTTCACTGAGATCAAAGGTAGTAACATTTTTACTAGAGTGGGCGTTTTCGGAAGAAGAAGGATTGTCGTTCTTTTTTCCTTTCCAGCCACCGTGGTTACTATTGTTAGTAGCTTTTTGCTTTGCAAGGTTGTCTTCGATCTCGATACCTATGTCATAGACAGCTCTGAAGGTATTCAAATTGTGTTGATATTTTAAGTGCTTTGAATACTTTTCTTGGAGATTCTTGATAAACATCCTCACATACTCTTTTTCGGTGGGGACCTCAATCATCTTAGCGGAAGTTTACCTCCACTTATTGAAGAAAGAAGTAAAGCCTTCATTCTCTTTTTGTCTTAGCATTTCAAGTTGTCTATAATCAGTTTTGACTTGGATATTGCATTTATACCTATCAATGAAAGTGTTTACCATCGATTCCCAGGTAGAGGTTTTCTCTTTATCCGGGGAGAAGAACCATTGTTGACAAACGGTTTCAAGAGACAAGGAAAACAAGGAATGAAAGACTTTCTTATCAATCCCCTTAATGTTCATCATAGTTTCAAAGGCTCTTAAGTGAAGGTAAGGATTATCTGTCGCCTTGAATTTTGGGATGTCGTTGGTATTGAACTTATGCGGAAGAAGTTATTTGCCCACCAAGACCCCTTGTGAACTAATGCCTTGAAACTTGTAATCACTAGATAGCTTGCTCAAGCTTTCTTGCATGAGGTCCATCTGTTGTTGCTTCATAGGGTCATTGATTTTGAGAGTTAAAACCTTCAATGCCTCAGTCACGGTAGTCAATTGATTCTTGAGTTCGTTGACTTCTTCTTGCCATTATCTTTTTTGCTTTCCTCTTTTGACGAATCGATTTATTAAAAAGTAAGACTTGAATAAAGAGGTTTTCCTTGATTAATCGCCCTTCTCTCCTCGGCCAAGTACTATGGAAAAGGAATTTGGGGATATTCATTGTTAATTATTTGACTCAAACTCTATTAAACATTCAATGGATGGAGGAAGTGAAGAAAGATGATTGTGATGTGAAGAAAAATGATGTAGATGGAGAGATATGAAGAAATTAGGAATAGAATGTATCTCCAACTCGAACGACGGAAAAAACTGACTCATGCATGAACCTAAGACATGGTCATGGTGACATATACTCAAAGTGTGTGCTAAGACTAGTGAGTGTAGGTGACATGTTAAGACTCTTGTCATGACCATGTGGCTAGACTATATGACTAGACTCAAGCAAAGACTTAACGAGGCATTATTATTAATAAAAATAATCGAATTAATTAGCAAACTGTTCAATTAGACACAAAGTGATGACTCGAGCAATATACCGAATTGTCGCCAAAAAGACAGCACTGGCGCCGCACTGTGTAGTGTAGCGCCAGACGACAGAGCTGTCGCCAGGCGATACACTCCACATAGTGGCGCTGCAGTCCAAATCTCGGCGCCAGTGCTGGAACGTTGATCTGGAACTGCTTTCGGTATTATTACTCTACAGGATATGCCTAAAGTCGTACTAAGTCAACTCTGATTAAATTATTAGACTCTAATTACCAAAATTAATTAATTAAGCAAAGTCCTTTTAGCCATTAAGCATTTTATTTTGTCTTAACACAAGTCAAACAAACGGATAGGAAAAAACACATAGAGAATGCACAATAAAAAATGCACAATTAGTCAAGTAGGCACAATATGATGCAATGAGTTTGCAACCTAACCATGGCTCTAGTTCTCTAAAGTTCGAGACATGGGTTAGTCAATAGAGGGTCCATGGTTAATTTTCCGGATACACCGCGCGGAAGCCTAACCGTGAAGGGTTGGCGCGAGTGGATGGGACACCGCGAATTTAGAAAAACTCGCTTCCATGGTTTGGTGAATTCAACATTCTCGGATGTACCCTTTGTTTCTCAGAGCGTTCAATCAGGTAGATGGAGCATGAATTCCTAGAGGGTTAATTCCATATGTAGAACACATATGGGTTTCAGAAAAGTGAGAAAAACTCAATCAGGAAGTAGGATCGAGCAAACAGTGCTAAAAACTGGTCGAAATTAGAACGCATATTTCTTTGAAGAACTTGGCGCTAGCAAACAGAGGCCAGCGCCACTTTTTAGCTTAAGCGCCTGGCGACAGAAGTTTTCGCCTGGCGCTAAGGTCAAATAATTGGCGCTAGAATTTGTTTCCTGACGCTAGTTCCTACATGCCTAAGCAGCTTTCTGTGCTTGATAAAATTTTCCAGTTTTGCGCAGCATTATTTCGATCCTACTTGTGAAAGATATTCCTCAAATTTCCTACGTGTAAAAATCCTATGTTTTAACTCATTCCGGATGGTCTTTCCAATAAGATCTTTTTTATGCATATGACAATAATGTTAATCAAAATTACGCACATGAAGTACTTAGAACTTTTCGAGTCTCATCCACTCATTCTAAATCATTGCCGAAATAAATTTCAGGAAATAAAATAGAAATCCTCCCCAGTGGAGTCGCCAAAAACTGTAGGGAATATTTCAAGCATTACCCCTATCTTGAACCCCACTGTGATCATGCACTAAAGTACGGTGGCGTCCAAAGGGAAAGAAGATATAGCAAAAGAGTCGCCAACAAGTTTTAGGAACTTGTAAACCGTTCATAGGGTGAAGGTTACACCCCTTAACGAACCAAGAGATCGTTAACTCCAATAGGTCTTGAACCATGACCTGTAGTTCGGGGATGAAGGTACAAATCCAACCTAAAAGAGATTGAACCTACCCTAATAAAAGGCCTCTACTTTATTCTGATCGTATTCATGTGCGCTTTCTGACTAACATGCAATCAATAGGATTAACCCTAAACTTGTTTATCTATGTTGGTTGAATATTAATGCACAAATAAAACTATTATTGGCGACCACTTGAATTATAATCAAATTAACCCTAAACAAGATTATTAATTATCTTATTAAGCGTGATTACAAGTACCAATTCCCTTTAAACATGCATAAAAGGTGTGATCAAGCAATAACAATAAATATATAGCAACATAATAAATAAGAAAAATTGTTATAATTTATATATATATATATATATATATATATAGATAGATAGAGAGAGAGAGAGAGAGAGAGAGAGAGAGAGAGAGAAAGAGAGAGAAAGAGAGAGAGAGAGAGCAAAGGAAGTATTTTACTATCTGTAATATTATTGCACTACAGATGAAAATGAGAAAATGGGGGTGAATTTGCAAATTCATTTCACCGTGTATTTATAGTAGAAGCATGCTACTTATACTAGATATGCACAAGTCATACATAGATTACTAGGTTTGGAAAATATTGCCTATGCATTTAATGGTATTGTCTAAAACATCAATAATTGTGTGGCATTCACACAATGATACAAGTTACTTCATAACACTCCCCCTTGAATGTCCACACAAAGTTGAGTAAATGTTGTCTTATTAAAATCTTGCTAGGGAAAAGAAAAACAATATTCTATTATATGTTGTAGTGTACTGCCTCATTAAAAACCTTGTCGGGAAAAACCCATTGGGATAAAAACCTGATCGAAGGGAAAAAGAGTGCAGTGCATATAATACTCCCCTTGATTTTAATGTAACTTATGAAGATGACGCATTCCAATCTTGTGAACCAACCGCTCAAAACTCTTTGAAGGTCAGGACTTTGTAAACAAGTCAGCGAAATTATCACATGATTGGATATGTTGGACATTTATCTTCCCTTCCTTTTGTAAATCGTGTGTAAAGAACAATTTTGGTGATAGATGTTTTGTCCTATCACCTTTGATGTACCCGTCGATCACTTGCGCGATGCATGCAGTATTGTCTTCGTAAATGATGGTTGGATTTTCAATTACTTCTTTCATCCCACATTCTTTTTGAATATTGCCGATCATTAAACTTAGCCATACACACTCACGTTATGCTTCATAAAGGGCAATCAACTCAGCATGATTTGATGATGTTGCAGTCAAGGTTTGCTTTGTTGATTTCCAAGAAACTGCAGTTCCACCATAGGTGAACAGATATCCAGTTTGTGACTTGGCATTTTGTGGGTCTGATAGATATCCAGCATCTGCATATCCGATGAGGGTGACATCTTGTCTTGATTGATAAAACAAACCAATATCTTTCGTTCCTCGTAGATATCGCAATAAGTGTTTTACTCCTTTCCAGTGTCTCTTCGTTGGTGTGTTGCTAAACCTGGCTAACAAATTCACAGAAAAAGCTATGTCTGGTCTAGTATTGTTAGCTAGATACATTAGAGCCCCAATTTCACTTAGATATGGTACTTCAGGACCAAGGACATCCTCGTTTTCTTCTCGAGGTCTAAATGGATCATATTTCATATTCAAAGACCGAACAACCATCGGGGTGTTTGTTGAGGTCGCTTTGTCCATGAAAAAACGTTTTAACACTCTTTCAGTGTAACGTAGTTAGACTGATGGACAAAAATACCATTATTTAAGTGCTCAATTTTCAATCCAAGACAAAATTTAGTTTGTCCAAGGTCTTTTATCTCAAATTCTTTCATCAAGTATTTTGCTGTTCTTTCAAGTTCTTTTGGAGTTCCAATGATATTCAAGTCATCAACATAAACTGCAACAATTTCAAACCTTGATTGTGATCTCTTAATGAAAACACAAGGACTGATTTGATTATTCTTGAACTCTTCTTTCATAAGGTATTCACTAAGACGATTATACCACATCCTTCCAGACTGTTTTAATCCATAAAGTGACCTTTTTAATTTTATGGAAAGCAAATGTCTAGGCTTGTGGTTTTCTGGTAATTTTAGTCCATCTGAGACTTTCATATAAATGTCTGTGTCGAGTGACCCATATAAATATGCGGTCACTACATCCATTAATCGCATCTTTAGTCCTTCTAAGACTGTCAAGCTTACCAGAAATCTTAACGTAGTTGCATTAACTACGGGAGAATATGTCTCCTCATAATCAATCCCTGGAATTTGAGAAAAACCTTGGGCCACAAGTCTTGCCTTGTACCTAACAATTTCATTTTTATCATTTCGTTTTCTCACAAATACCCATTTGTATCCAACTGGCTTTACATTCTGGTGTAAGGGTTATTTTGCCAAATACTTCTCGTTTTTCGAGTGACTTTAACTCTATCTGCATTGCCTCTTTCCACTTTGGCTAATCATGCCTGCCATGACATTCTTCCACTGTTCCTGGTTCACTATCATTTTCATCAGATTTCATTTCAATTGCAATGGAATATGCAAATATATCATTTACGATAACATCATTTCTATTCCAATAATTCCTAGTAGAAACAAAATTTATTAAAGTTTCATTGTTATCGATGTCATGGCCATCTTGTTCATCCCCTTTTGGATTATCATCTTTTTCATTATTCTCATTTGTATTTTGTCTTTCTTGATCTTCTGGAAGGGGAATATTGTTGATCTCATCAGATCTTTTAAGTTTTCTTGATTTAGTGTCTTTTGAACCAAGTGGTCTTCCACGCTTTCGGCGTGCAAGAGATTCATTTTCAGTGATCTTATCACCAGATGGAATTTCGATTTGTGCAGGGGCATTTTCAGCTGGTATATGTGATTTTGTCACTTTCTTTGTATCTATAAATGCATCAGGCAACTGATTTTCAATGCTTTGTAAATGAACAATTTTCTGAAATTCTTGTTCACACATATTTGTTCGTGGATCAAACATTGACAATTGTGTTGCATTCCAAATGAGTTCTATTTCTTTCTTTCGTGGGTCCACTTTCTCTCCCCCTAAGGCTGGGAATACTGTCTCATTGAAATGGCAGTCGGCAAATCTAGCCGTAAATAAATCACCGGTCATTGGTTCAAGATATTTAATTATGGAGGGTGATTCAAACCCAACATAAATTCCCAGCCTTCTTTGTGGACCCATCTTCATTCGTTGGGGTGGAGCAATAGGAACATACACCGCAGAACTAAAAATTTTTAGATGTGAGACATTAGGTTCTCGACCAAAAACAGATTGTAGTGGTGAGAACTTATGATAAGCAGTTGGTCTCAATCTAATTAGAGTTGCCGCATGTATTATGGCATGACCCCAAGCAGATGAAGGCAATTTTGATCTCACTAATAATGGCCTTGCAATCAATTTTAGCCTCTTAATTAACGACTCAGCAAGGCCATTTTGTGTATGAACATGAGCTACTGGATGTTCTACAACAATTCCAATTGACATACAATAATCATTAAATGTTTGGAATGTGAATTCCCCGGCATTGTCAAGCCTTATTCTTTTTATTGTATGGTCTGGAAATTGTGCCCTTAATTTAATAATTTGAGCAAGAAGTTTTGCAAAAGCAACATTTCTACTTGACAAAAGATTTACATGTGACCATCGAGTTAAGGCATCAATTAATACCATAAAATATCGGAATGGTCCACATTCAGGATTAATTGGTCCACAAATGTCTCCTTGAATCCTCTCTGAAAATGTTGGAGATTCAGTAGCAATTTTGTTCATAGATGGCCTTATTATTAATTTGCCAAGTGAACATGCAAAGCATGTTAATTCATCTGATCGAGGGATTTTGACATTCCTAATTGAATGTCCTACTGAATTTTCTATTATCTTGTGCATCATCCCTGTACCAGGATGACCCAAACGATCATGCCATAAAGTTAGCAGATTCTTATTATCTAACTTCTGGTTAGATATCGAATTTATTTCAACTGGTCGTATATCTATATGATATAACCCTGAAGAATATGCTGGCAATTTTTTATACACATGTTTCTTGCCATGTTTTTCTGCCGTGAGGCATAAATATTCCTTTTGATCCACTATCATTGTTTCTAAATGAAAACCATTTTGACGCACATCTTTAAAGCTTATAAGATTTCTTCGAGATTTACTCGAATATAAAGCGTCATTAATGATTAATTTTGTTCCATTTGGGAGTATTACACAAGCTTTTCCAGAACCTTCTATTAGCTTGGCTGACCCAGAAATGGTATTAACATTTGCTTGAAACAATATTAACTTTAAAAAATATTTTCTATCCTTCAGAATAGTGTGTGTTGTTCCACTGTCCAAAAGGCATTGAAATTTGGAACAACTTCGGGCAGATCCATATCTTCATAAAATAATAAGTATAAGATTAGTTTAAGATAATTAAACTGGACTTACTTTATTAATAATGAAAATTTAAAAGTACATAACTCGAACATGAAGAACATAAAAGAAAAGTACATAAAGAAAACATAATACATATCATAGTAATTGATGAATTATCTAAACATGATTATTCTCTCCAAAGGTAAATTCACCACCAGATTCACCATTGTTTATGAGGAAATCAGACACATCAAGGCTAGTTCCAAGGACATTTTCTTCATTAACGTAATTTGCTTCGGCATGTTTTTCTTTCCCTTTAATGGAAGCCTGGTAAAGTTTTACCAAATTTTTGGTCGTACGACAAGTACGTCCCCAGTGTCCAGTTGATCCGTGCCATTTATGGCACCTTAGGCTATGTTTTCTTTATATTTCTATGCTCGTTTTTAGTCGTTTATGTCATGTTTTTAGGGAATAATGCTTGATTTGTGTGTTAGTTTAGAGAAATGCGTGCTTTTAATGGTTTTCTTATTATTTTATTCATTTATCGGCTATTTCCCTCGCTTCTCCGTTTGTTTGACTTGTTTTGTAGGTGTGACGAGCTTCCCGGGATTTAATACCATCAAGGAGGGAGCTCAAGTGCATTCAAGGAATTTAACAGAGGCAAGTTAGGGAAGCCAAGCACACAAGTCAAGCCAATCCAAGAAACAAAGGAAAATGAAGGCTTACAAGGTATCAAAAAGGACCTTTGTGCATTGTTTTGGTCATATCTCGAGTTCTACAAATCGGATTGAGGTGATTCAAGTTGGGTTGGCAACTAGACTTGAAGAGATTTCCAATGATAGGTTGCACGCCTTCATAGAATTCCTAGATCTTGAGTTACAGCCTTCCAAAGTTTTCCCTGCAAATCTTCCGCAACCTATTTTTGTCGAGTTTGGGCAGTAACTCCCCGCGGGCGCGGGCTTGGGCCGCGGGCGCGGCTTTCGGGGTGTCCGCGGGCGCGGCCGATTTCTCCGAGGGCGCGGACTTCTGGGTCTTTTACGATTTTAAGTTTCTTTTCTCCTTTTGTTTATATATTTTTTTGGGGGTTTTATTATCATTCATTCACATAATTCTTAGTCTTAGAATAGTTTCTCTCTTAGGTTGAGAGCTTCTCTCTCTAGATTAGGCTTGATTAGGAGTAGTTTTAGAGAGAGAAAGTGAAGGATTTCAATGGTGATTGAGAGATTGAAGATACAAGGGTGACAATTGTGTTCAAGATCTTCTCTATTATCAATGAGCATTCTTAACTCTATCTCACCTTAATGCTTTGTTTAATTTCATGTTTGTTTGGATTGATTTTGATGTTTGATGCTTGATTAGTGTAGTTATTCTTGATATATTGTTGATTTTTCTTGATTTCCATAGTTGTTAGTTGATAGATGATGATTTTTGAATAGTTGTTTGGCTAGGAATTGGGTGAAACTTGTATGATTGATTAATTGTGATTAATTTGGGAATTGTGTTGATTCATTGTTGAGATTAAAGTGATTAATGAAGGTTTGCATGTGTGTAATTCGATTAGGCCTCGAGAATTATGCAAGATTGCATGGTAATTGCTAATGACACGAACAATTGATTTAGTAATTGCAATTATCGATTGGTTTTGATTGTGATTCTCTTAGTTTGTTATTCATAGTGAACCCTAGCTTAACAATTAGGAGATAGCTCTTTGATTCCAATTGATTGCTCTTATCATTAGTCTTCACAACCTTTGATTGACTTGATATTTCCAAGTTGTTGCAATTGACATGATTACTTGTTAATCCCCATTCCTAGTGTTTTATTTCCTTGGTGACTTGTTTTGTTAGTTGTTAGTATTCTCTCTTACCTTCGTCTTCGACCTTGCTTAGGCGCATAATTGAAAGTGCTTAAACATTACCGTTCCTTAGGGTTCGACCCTTGACTTGCCTCTATACTCGTATTTAGGTTTTTTAAGTGTTTATAAATTTAGTTTGACTGAGGGAAGATTAGATAACGACCTAGTTTTCCCCTCGTCAAAATGGCGCCGTTGCCGGGGAACGGTGTCAATGTTTGAGTGTTTTTTATTGCTTGAGTCTAGGTCTTTGTATATACTTTTCTTTTATTTGATTTTTGTTTGTTTTGTATAAAAATGGCATGTCTATCATTTCCTCAATTTGACAATGAGCCTTTTTGTGAATATTTCAATAGACTTGAGGGATTTTTGGACTATAATTGTTGTAGTCTTTGGGAGGCTTGTGAGATTTGCTATTTTGGTTTGAATGAGCAAACTAGGGATGAAGTTGAATGCATGCATAATGGTGAATTTAGAGCATTGTTAATTGATAATGCTTGGGATTTTTATGTTTGGTTTGCTAGGGATGTTTATAATAGGGGTATTCATGATTCTAATATTGATGTGCAATGTCTTGATTTTTCTAATATTAGCATGAATACCCAAGATTTGTCACATGAGCCCTTAAGTGAACCTAGAACACATGATTTCAACTTTATTTCTCCTTTTGTTCATGATAATGAAGTGCAAGCTCAAGTTGATGCTAATGGTGTGTTTCAATATTCTTCATTATTTACCATGCCTTCTTGTGATGTGCTTCATTCCCTTAATGATGAATCTCATGTTATAAATTGTTCCCCCACTCCCCAATGTGATGTATATGCTCAAGATCTTAATGTTGATTCTTCCAATATTGGTTGTACTTCTTCTTCTCTTGTTGAGCCTCAACCTTCTACATCTTTTGAATCTCTTGTTGATACATTTGAGTCTCAAATTAGGCGCATTGAGCTTGATAATGAGTTTGGGCCTAGTAAGGAGATGATTCTTAATTCTATGAGAGGTAAATTAGAGATAATGAAAAAGAATGAGGAGCGTATTGAGGAGGAAAAGAGAAGAGGAGAAGAGTTAGAAAGCCAATTGTCATCCTTGATGCTTGTTTGTGATAAATCCCAATTTAATGTGTGTGTTGAGGATGATGATGATGATTTTGAGCAACCAAGAGAGTGTGAGGATCCCATTGGTGAGCATTTGAGTGATGGTGAAGGAGTTGAGAATGAAGAGAGTGTTGATATTGAAATTTCTAACCCTCTTTCCCATCTTGATGAGTCTCATGTGCATGTTTGTGACTCTTCTATCCATGAGTATTTCAACTTGATTGAGGTTATGACCAATGCATTCTTTGAGAGTCAAAAGAAAACCCATAGCCTTTTAAATGAGTTCATTGAGGATGCTTCATGGGAGAGAGATGAGTTTGAAATGAATTTGCATCCATTCATGCATGGTTTTGAAACCTTAGGCTTTAAAGTTGTTGAGGGAGTTGTTGTTCGTAGTTGTGATGGAGGGGATTATGTTGTTCCTCTTGGAGGGTGGATGTTTGAGGGAGATGGATATCATGAGTGTTCTTCTTTTGAGGAATCTATGATTGATTTCCATGCTCTTATTGGTGATTTGAGGCATGGTGGTGAGAAAAAGTTCATTTGTGAGACCATAGCCTCTTTTCTCTTTTCTCATACCCCTTTTTCAAGAAGATTCAACCATATCCCTTACACTCCTATATACCTCCCTTCCTTTGTTAATGAGCCTATTGGGGACCCTCTTGTCCATGATGATTTGTTTGTGGCTCATTTGCCCCAAATTGAGGAAAAGGGTGATGTGGCCACCCAAAAATATTGTGAGGAGAGTTTGCCTTCTTCTTCTTTTTCTTTTTCCTTTTCTTATTTTGTTGAGTTTTCTTTTGATTGTTCCTCCTTCTCTTGGAATCTCTCTCCTCATAGGTGTGCACTAAGCTTGTTGCATGCCTTATTTTTGTCATGTGCACAATTTCTTTCATATGAAATGTGTAGTAATGCATTTGACAAGCTCTTGCGCGCGTTGAATTATTATTTTCTAGAGCGGTCAAGCTTGGACCTTAAGCAAGCCTTTCTCGGGAAGTAACCCGTGTTTTATTGCTTTCATTTTCTTTTCTTTTTAGAATAGATTTTCTCTCATGGAAATGTTTGTGTTTCTTTTGCTAGGTACATGACTTGATATACTTTGGTGCTTCTATTTGGATCAAGAATCAAGGAAGATTGGCACCACATTTGCTAACATATAGAAGGCAAGATTCAATATTAGAGGTTGTTATCTTTGAAAGGTTAAAATTGGGTCATTTGCGGGTATTTACACCCACCTAATATTCGGTAATATCCTTCATTGCTCTTTCTCTAGTGGATGATGACTTGTTGGACATATGTTGGTTTGATTGGATTAATCTCCTTTTTTTTCCCCTCCCGTGGAATATTTGATTTATGTTTGAGCATGTTGTCTCATTCAAGCTTGGGGGAGGGTATTCTATCATGTTTGGTGGAATGTTGATTCGTATATGTCATGCACCTTTGTATATGCTTTTCCATGTTCTCATATTTTGAAAAACTCCAAAAAGATTTTTGTTTCTATCAAGGAAAAATTGCATAGTGTTTTGTTTTGTTCTTGCTTTGGACATAATAACATTTGGACTTGTATACTTGAATGCTTTTCTTCCTAAATGGTAGTGGTGTGCACGATTTGAGATACGTTTGGTTGATTCTAGGATAAAGCATGCTAAGGTAGTTGTCTAGAACAAGGGGGATCATGATACCGGATTCTACTTGTTTGTGGCATGTTGAAAGTTGCTCCCTATCTTCGATTTGACAACCTTAGTGAGTTTTTGCTACAACCATGTGAGATTCATACTTTTTTTAGTTTTCAACATTTTCTTGCATGAGTGGCGTGGATCCTTGACTTTCGCAAACCTAATCTTGAATCTTAACGTATGATTCCTAAGACCGAGACCAAACCATCTAGGGAGGACAAAGGCATCTTTTCGGGGTGGTACTTTTTCTTTTCTAGGATAGTTTTCATTTTCTTCGGTTTTTGGGTTTACATTTGCCTACTTGCTAACCCTTTGAGCCTTTTCCCCTTATTTTCAAGCCACGTCTTTAGCTCTTGAGCCTTTTGTTTCATTTTTGGTTTTGTGAAGCAATGGTCATTGTTGTTGAAGATTGTGGTCTATAAGTTTGGAACTTGGTTCGAGTTTATGAGCAAGTTTGTGTTGTATATACATTGTGAATATTGGCATATGTCTAGTAAAAAGCCGTCCAAAGTAAAAAAAAAAAAGGCAAGGACAAAGCAAGTGCAAAGTTTAAAAACCGGTTCAAAGTTAAAAGAGGCGAGGACAAAGCACTAATAAAGAATTATAAAAAAAAAAAGTGAAAAATGCAAAAATATTTTTATGTGAGTATTCTTCCTTTTTGAGCATTGAGGACAATGCTCCATTTAAGCTTGGGGGGAAGCGTTCTCACGCTTTTTGTGTATATGTTTGTGATCTTAGCTTTGAATAAGCTTGGGGGTGTTGGTATTTTTGTTTGGTGATTACTTGGTTATGGTGTAAAGAAATGCGCAATCTTTGCTTCACAATTTAGGTTAACCACCAAATTTTAAATTTAGCCTACCTTAACCCTTTTTGCCTTACGTTACAACCTTTGGGAAGACCTTTTGACCTGGGGGTTGAGTCATTCATCGGTGGAGGGAATCATGGGTTATAGCCTAAGGAAAGGGGATGCGAGGTCAAGATGTCGAGTAAGCCAAAAATTTGATCTTTTTCCGGTTCCTTCGTGGAATCTATGAGACGCTCACTAAGGGGAGATATGAGATTAGTAGGGGGAACGCGGTAAGACCGTTTGGGATGAAAGTGGAGTGTGATAACTAGTTCCTATGCTTAGCATATTTATGTTTCAATCAACCTTAGGTATCTTGGAGCGTGCACTCCCTTACTTATTTAGAAAGATTTGCATTCATTTGTGCTTATACATTTTAAAAAGTCCTTTCATGAACATGTGTTTGCTCTTCTTTTCTTTTGATTTCCTTCTTTATGCTTTTCCTTGTTTGTATTATTATGAGATTTATGGGTTAATCTCTTAGAAAACCTTTACGAGAGCATCACTCGTCCTCTAGGGCGATCTAGGGGTTTAAATGGCTTGTCTTTAGTTGCTAAAATTGACCGTGATTCCTACGAAAGTGAGTTAGTGTATATTCTCATCCTCTATCTTTCTTGTTTCTTTATTTGCTTGAATAAATTCATCATTTTTCCCTTGGGTTGGATTTTATTTTGCTCGAGGACGAGCAAAAGTTTAGCTTGGGGGAATTTGATCTGTGCCATTTATGGCACCTTTAGGCTATGTTTTCTTTATATTTCTATGCTCGTTTTTAGTCGTTTATGTCGTGTTTTTAGGGAATAATGCTTGATTTGTGTGTTAGTTTAGAGAAATGCGTGCTTTTAATGGTTTTCTTATTATTTTATTCATTTCTCGGCTATTTCCCTCGCTTCTCCGTTTGTTTGACATGTTTTGTAGGTGTGTCGAGTTCCCGAAATTTAATATCATCAAGGAGGGAGCTCAAGTGCATTCAAGGAATTTAACGGAGGCAAATTAGGGAAGCCAAGAACGCAAGTCAAGCCAATCCAAGAAACAAAGGAAAATGAAGGCTTACAAGGTATCAAAAAGGACCTTTGTGCATTGTTTTGGCCATATCTCGAGTTCTACAAATCGGATTGAGGTGATTCAAGTTGGGTTGGCAACTAGACTTGAAGAGCTTTCCAATGATAGGTCGCAAGCCTTCATACAATTCCTATATCTTGAGTTACAGCCTTCCAAAGTTTTCCCAGCAAATCTGCCGCAACCTATTTCTGCCGATTTTGGGCAGTAACTCTTCGCGGGCTGGCCGCGGGCTCCCCGCGGGCGCGGCTTCCGGGGTGTCCGCGGGCACGGCCGATTTCTCCGAGGGCGCGGACTTCTGGGTCTTTTACGATTTTAAGTTTCTTTTCTCCTTTTGTTTATATATTATTTTTGGGGGTTTTTATTATCATTCATTCATATAATTCTTAGTCTTAGAATAGTTTCTCTCTTAGGTTAAGAGCTTGTCTCTCTAGATTAGGCTAGATTAGGAGTAGTTTTAGAGAGAGAAAGTGAAGGATTTCAATGGTGATTGAGATATTGAAGATACAAGGGTGACAATTGTGTTCAAGATCTTCTCTATTATCAATGAGCATTCTTAACTCTATCTCACCTTAATGCTTTGTTTAATTTCATGTTTGTTTGGATTGATTTTGATGTTTGATGCTTGATTAGTGTAGTTATTCTTGATATATTGTTGATTTTTCTTGATTTCCATAGTTGTTAGTTGATAGATGATGATATTTGAATAGTTGTTTGGCTAGGAATTGGGTGAAACTTGTATGATTGATTAATTGTGATTAATTTGGGAATTGTGTTGATTCATTGTTGAGATTAAAGTGATTAATGAAGGTTTGCATGTGTGTAATTCGATTAGGCCTTGAGAATTATGCTAGATTGCATTGTAATTGCTAATGACACGAACAATTGATTTAGTAATTGCAATTATCGATTGGTTTTGATTGTGATTCTCTTAGTTTGTTATTCATAGTGAACCCTAGCTTAACAATTAGGAGATAGCTCTTTGATTCCAATTGATTGCTCTTATCATTAGTCTTCACAACCTTTGATTGACTTGATATTTCCAAGTTGTTGCAATTGACATGATTACTTGTTGATCCCCGTTCCTAGTGTTTTTTATTTCCTTGGTGACTTGTTTTGTTAGTTGTTAGTATTCTCTCTTACCTTCGTCTTCGACCTTGCTTAGGCGCATAATTGAAAGTGCTTGAACATTACCGTTCCTTTGGGTTCGACCCTTGACTTGCCTCTATACTCGTATTTGGGTTTGTTAAGTGTTTATAAATTTAGTTTGACCGAGGGAAGATTAGATAACGACCTAGTTTTCCCCTCGTCAAAATGGCGCCGTAGTTGTCCAGTCATGCCACATCTATAACATGTGTCCTTTCCTTTTGTGGTGGCTTGATTTTTGTTTCCTTGTTGATGCCCCCTTTGAGTGTTGTTTCTGGGGGAGAAATGGCCTCTACCACAGCCATGACCACGGCCACGTCCGCGGAAATTTCCACGACCTCTGCCACGGTTATTATATTTTCCACGTCCACCTCTATGAGATACATTTGTCTCGGGTGAATTTGAGCTTTCTACAGCATTTGTCTCATTGAATGCTTGAGACCCAGTTGGTCTTAGGTTGTGATTCTTCAACAGAAGATCATTATTCTTTTCAGCAACCAATAATGTAGAAATTAAATAATCTCTGAATATTTTACAAAGCCTTTTTCACGGTATTGCTGTTGCAATACAATGTTGTTAGCATGGAATGTAGAGAGTGTTTTCTCTATCATTTGCACTTCAGTGACTGGTTGATCACAATATCTCAATATTGATACAATTTTATATAGTGATGAATTATAATCACGGACAGATTTAAAATCCTGAAATCTCAAGTTTGTCCACTCAAACTGTGCTGAAGGAAGTAGTACCCTTTTGTGGTGGTCATATCTTCCTTTCAGGCTATCCCATAGTTCTTTGGGATTTTCCACCATTAAATACTCAGTTTTTAAACTGTTATGTAAATGATGCCTGAGAACTATAGCTTTTGCTTTCTCTTCATCAGTAGGAACTTTAACTTGAGCAGGGACATCTTTTTCGTTTCCTGGGATGGTAATTTCTTTGATTGTATGTTCCAATCCCTGAGCCTTTAAATTCATTTGGGCATCAACTGTCCATTCAAGATAATTATGCCCGGACAAGTCTAATACGTCAAATTGTCTTTTCATCAAGTCTCCCATTTTAACTACAATCAAATAGATAATTATTATTAAGTCAATTAAGCAAGTGATAAGTAGAGTAATCATATTATAATCATAATAATAAGCCATTTAAAACATATTTTGATTCTCCCCCTTGGGTTATTATTATGATCTACATAAAATTAAACTAAAATAAAGCATGATAATTACGTTAGTTAAACAACAACAACAATAATAACAATAATAAAGATAATATTAACAATAAATACTACTACTATTCCTACCTCACCAACAATAATAACGACAATAATAATAATAATAATAATAATAATAATAATAATAATAATAATAATAATAATAATAATAATAATAATAATAATAATAATAATAATAATAATGATGGTGATGATGATGATGATAACAATAATATTAATGACATACATTAATGATAAGACAAAAGGAACATTTATTATAACAAAATGCACTTATAATCTACCTAGAAGACAAAAAACTTGAAGTACTACGGAGATTACATGCATTAATTCTCTTTTTCGAAAAACCGAGCGCTACTTATGTAAAATGATGAAAATCATCATTGCCATTAATAATACTACTAGGGCCATAATTAAAACTAAGTATAGCTTTAATTTCCTTAAATCTTCTTCAAAGGTAAAGGGGTGTGGTGGTTGTCGTTGTCGACGGGGAACATGGTTCGTGGCCGGAGTGAATGTAGGTAGAAGAAGAGGAAATAATTTGGGTAAAGTTTAAGGAGGGGATAAGGTTTGTATGGTGAAATAAGGGGGGTGTAATCCGCTTTTATAGGAGGGTGAATTATCCATTGTAGTTTTACACAACTGTAAAAAATATCACACAATGTTCTAGTAGACTGGTAAAATAATTGTAATCAAACTATTAATATTTATAAATGGAATTAAGTATCACACTGGGATGCAAGCCGTAGTGGTCCGAGAACCCTAATCTATTCATGAGATCAAGGGTTCAAAACTGAAAGAAACATAAAAAGTGTGTAATCTAAAATTAAATAAATACTCCGTATAAAGGCTGCATCATTTTTTTCATTTTAGTAATGATGCATAAGTATGTAAGTATGAACATGATTTGTGTGGCCATGAAATTTACTCTATTAACATGCATACAACAATTATTTCCACATGCAAAAGTAATTATATGTTACTTTCTATAACCATGCATGAGAGTTACCAACCTAAATATCATAAATACAGTATGTATTGATATCCTCATTTTTATCAACATGGTTAATTATGTAAAGTAATTTTGTGGAGAAATATATTGTGAGTTTCTGGTATAGAGGATCCCATATGGGCAACTATAAAGCATACTCCTCAAAATATATTTTGTGAAACAAATTGAAATCTTTCTAAAATTGGATAATCGGTATAAGTATACCTGATTGAAGATCGTGCTGATAACGTGTTATAACTTATATATATATATATATATATATATATATATATATATATATATATATATATATAGAGAGAGAGAGAGAGAGAGAGAGAGAGAGAGAGAGAGAGCAAAGGAAGTATTTAACTATCTATAATATTATTGCACTACAGATGAAAATGAGAAAATGGGGGTGAATTTGCAAATGCATTTCACCGTGTATTTATAGTAGAAGCATGCTACTTATACTAGATATACACAAGTCATACATAGATTACTAGGTTTGGAAAATATTGCCTATGCATTTAATGGTGTTGTCTAAAAGATCAATAATTGTGTGGCATTCACACAATGATACAAGTTACTTCATAACAAAAATAATAATAATTATAACAATAATCATGATAAAGCATAATAGCAAGATCCTAGGCATGATACTAACAAGATTAATAACAAACCCTAGCATTACACTAAACATCAAAGATCAAAGCTTTAGCCCTAACATGATACTAACAATCATAAATATTAGGAAGAACATAGGAAGCATCATACTTTTAATCATACTTGATATTAAAGTTACCCTAGACATGATACTAGGAATCAAAATAACAATCTAAGCATGATAACATCAATAAAAACCATTAAAGTACTTACTTGGATGCCTCGTACCTCTTTCTAATAACAAAATACACACGTTAGTAACTTCAAGGAAAATAATAAAATCAAAGAATTAAATTAAATAATTAAAAGAGAGATTTGGGACCAAACCCTCAGAAATTAAAACCTTTCACGTCTAGGGCGAAGGCAACTTCGAATTTGGCTAGGTATCTCTAGGTCTTGTAACTGCGGAATTTTGTTTGTAAAAAGCTAGGCTTAGAAAGAGAGAGAGAAAGTAATCAAGAGATTCTTGATGAGAATTGGTGAAAACAGATGAATCAAAACGGAGTTTTTAGAAGGCTATTTATAGAGAAAATCAGCCAAAAAGATAGAAAATCAAAACAGAGTTCTGACGCGCAAAAACAAGGTTAGCGCCAGACGATGACATTAGCGTCAGGCGCTAACACTAGCGTTAGGCGCCAGGCTTAGCGCCAGGCGCTAATAATTGGTGTTTGGTGATGATTAACTTTCTAATGCGTTTTCTAAAATCAGATAAAAATTAACCGTACAGGAGGATAAAAACGTATTTTCCTCAAAAACATTCTTTTATTCTGATTAAAACTCTAAAAAGTCAACAAAAGTCAATTTATCAATGTTAATTGAATTAGGAATGAAAAGAACCTTCTAGAAGAATCTAGAAGACTAAAACCATTCCTAATTGCATTAGGAATGATAAATCTATATTAGGCCCTCCCCTATATCATTGGGCCGCACATAAGGCTCAAACCGGGCCCAGTTTAGTAATTTGGCCATAACTTCCTCAATATTCATCGAAATTGGGCTTATAATATATCGTTGGAGAGCTCTTTTCAAACCCTATCCAACTACACTACTATTGGGCCCATATCATGGACCAACCAAACTGGATTGGCTGTTTTTTTAAAATAGATTTTCAAAAACAGAGAGAAGAGAAAAGAAATTAAAATTATCCGCAACACTAGACTTTCCACACTTTCACTTCATTCGATTATGATTCGATGTGAAAGGTACTCATCACCGGGTTTGGTTTTGGGGAGACACAAATGGGTGTCTACAATAACAAATGGACAAGGACTAATGTTTGAAGAGTCGTTTGAGTCTGAGTCAGACTCAGAGTCTTCCCCTATAGAGTCTTCCAAGTCTTTAGTTGTAGCACCTCCTCCCTCTTCTATTTCAGCATCTACTCCTAGGATAGTTAGTAATCAAGTCCCAAAGGACATTTCCTTATTTGATGTAATGATTTTCGAGTTCAATAATATGTCTTCTTCCTCTTACTCCTTGTGTTATTCTCTAACCCAAGATGACGAGCATTGCTTAACTAACAATGAAAATGAAAAAGAAATCATTAAAGCAATGGAAACACTTGAAAATAAAACACCGGTGATTGAGGATACTGAAACGGTTGATATCTCAAACGCTCCAACCATTAAAAGAAAAGTTAAAATCGGACTAACGCTTAATGAAGATGAAAGAACCGATTTAATTAATCTACTTAAAGAATTTTTCGATGTATTTGTTTGGTCATATGAAGATATGCTAGGTATTAACAGAGAAATACCTCAACACACTATACCACTAATTCCAGGAATGAAAACTGTAACACAAAAGTTGTGTCGAATGAAACCCAACGTAGTTCTTAAAAAAAAGAAGAAGTTCAAAAGCAAATAACTGCAGGTTTTATCAGGGTATCCAAATACCCTGAATGGGTCGCAAATGTGGTCCTAGTTCCGAAGAAGGATGGAAGGGTAAGAATGTGTGTCGACTATCGAGACGTAAATAAGGCAAGTCCAAAGGACGACTTCCCTTTACCACACATCGACATCTTTGTAGATAATTCAGCGAATCACGTGCTTCTCTCGTTTATGGATGGGTACGCAAGGTACAACCAGATACTCATGGCAGAAGAAGACATGGAGAAAACAACAATCATAACACCTTGGGGTACTTACTGTTACACGGTAATGCCATTCGGGTTAAAAAACGCGGGTGCCACTTACCAACGAGCAGCAACTTCCCTACTCCATGACATGATGCACAAAGAAGTTGAGGTCTACGTAGATGATATGATTGTAAAATCAAAAGATCGCCCAGGACATCAAGTTGCCTTAAGAAAATTCTTTGAAAGGCTAAGGAAATACAACATGAGGTTGAATCCATCCAAGTGTGCTTTTGGAGTCACCTCAGACAAACTCTTGGGATATGTCATAAGCTCTAGAGGAATAGATATAGACCTAACCAAGATCAAAGCAATTATGTTAATGCCACCGCCCAAAACCGAGAAACAAATTTGAGGATTTATTGGCCGGTTGCAACACATAAGTAGGTTTATATCAGAGCTAACAACAATATGTGAACCAATATTCAAGAAACTCAAAAAGAATGTGCCTGTAATATGGGATGATGAGTGTCAAAAATCCTTTGAAAAGATCAAATCCTATCTCGCAAATCCTCCCGCATTAGCACCAGCGCTTCCAGGGATTCCTCTTAGGTTGTACTTAACAGTCACCAAAGAGACAATGGGGGCTATGCTCGCACAAGAAGTAGAAGGAAAAGAAAACGCAATATACTATCTAAGCAAGAAGATGCTCGAGTATGAAGTACGCTACACACCACTTGAGAAATTGTGTCTCGCATTAGTGTGGACCACAACCAAGTTGAGACATTACATGCTCGTGCATACAGTCTTTGTAGTATCCCGAATGGATCCACTGAAATACTTATTTGAAAAATCTACACTTAATGGGCGCATATCAAGTAGGATAGTCAACCTAGCCCAATTTGATTTAAGGTTCATGCCTCAAAAGGCTATTAAAGGATCCGTGGTATCGGACTTCTTAGCGGATTTTCCAATAGAAGATTCGACGCCAATACATGATAACGAATTTCCAGATGAAGGCTTGATGGTCACAAAAGATGATACTTGGACTTTATACTTCGACGGAGCCTCAAACCAAAAAGGATGTGGCATTGGAGTACTATTAGTATCACCTAAAGAAGAACATGTTCCAATCTCCATAAAGTTAGATTTCTACATTACCAACAACGCTGCATAATACGAAACATGCGTGGTAGGCCTCGAAAAAGCTTTGGCATTGGGAGTAAAGAAACTTCGAATATTCAAAGATTCTTCTTTGATCATCAACCAAATCTCTAAAAGATGGAAAGTAAGGAGTGAAAGTTTAGCCCCTTACCAAACTTATCTGGAAACTCTCACCAACCAGTTGGAAAAGGTGGAATACACATATCTACCTAGAGAGGAAAACCAATTTGCTGATTGATCGGGATGAGGTAGGTCGTTAAACTACTACCCTAATCAAATTAATCATTTATAATCCTAAACTACCTTAATACATGTATAGGGGCATGTAAAGGGTCAAACCACTAAGGAAGCTCACTCATTCAACATCAATTCACTAATGCAAGAGTAAAAAGGGGAGTGTTTTGTTGGTTTTTGAATAAAGAGCACTAAAACTACAAATAAGCAAAGATAATGATGATTAAAATCAAGAGAGAACGACGCTAGGGATGCGGGGGTGTCAAACATGATTAGAAAGAGGGGAACAATAATGGTTATCATGATGAACATGCCAAAGAACACAAGATTCCACCTAAACAATTCATTCTCATGAAATAGTCTAGGCAAATCAATGAAAAAGATCTATACTAATTAGGATCATTCTCATGCATCCAATTAGTTACAATCAAATCAAGAGAATAAAGAAGCACAATCCATAAAACTCCACTTTAATACCTCATTCTCATGCAATCATTAAAATAGAGATGATCTTAATGTAGTTCAAATCACTTTCATGCATTTAAACTAGAAAACATCAAATAAAGTGCTACAATAATCTCAAGCTATCAAAAATCATGTATTTCATCAATTTATGGCATGAGTTCAATTCAACCATCATCATTCATCCAATATCAACACATATTTTCCACCCCTTCCCCTAGCTAAGAAAGTAGCCTAGAGAAGGGAGATTAAACATAATAGCAAAACTAAACATGAATTCAAGAAGCACAAAACTAAGCATGATTAAGAACAATAAAACAATACCAACTAGTTCAACTAAAAGATGAATGAAAATAATCAACAATATTGCAAATAAATAAAGCTAAAAGAAGGGATTATAAATTACTAAAGATGAACTTGATTAAAGATGAAAACTTGGAAGAATTGCTTGATTGAAGATTAAACTTGACCAAAGTTGAATACAATAAAGGAAACTTGAGTAATAATCTACTTTCTCTTTCTAAAATTATCTAATCTAATCCTAAGAGAGAGAAGCTCTCCTCAAACTCATTAAGAAAATAGAATAATAGATCCTTTTCTAATTACCCCCAAAAGATGGGTATTTATACTAACTTAATAAAATAAAAGAGAAAAAGAAAAAAAATAAAGAAAATAAAGAAATCAGAAAAGGGAAAAAAATAATAAAAGGAAAAGGAAAATAATCAACCCATAAATTTCCAAACCGTTAGCCTCCTAATCTTCTTCTATTTCGATTTGGCTGCTCTTGAATCTTCATCACCACCGCACATCAACAACATCAATGGATATGATCGACCAGCTTCTTTGATCTCCAATCACCACCGTTTGATCTCACTAAATGTCATGCGCGAAGCTCGTAAAGTGTTTCGATCGAACCGAGGGTGGGTTCGACCGAACTTTGGGATGGTTTGATCGAACCATGGGTGGTTCGACCACACCTCTTCAAATGAGAAAACTTCGAACGATTCTGACTGTTTTTGCAATTTTACTTCGACCGAACTTTTCAACGATTTGCCCGAACCCGGTTGAAATTGGATTTGCTCTAATTTAGGGTTGTTGCTGTGCAATTTGTTGTGAAGCTGGAGATGGGAGGTTGTTTCAGGTACGGCACGATGAAGGGCTGATTGGTGGTGATTGGAGACAGTAGCGGTGGCTAGAGAAGTGGAGATGCGGGCTGCTTTGGTTTTGGTGGTGTTGCTGTGCACGAAAGGTGGACAGAGGAGGTTAATTGGCGTGGGTTTTGGGTGCAAAGGTGGAGTTGCGGGAGGAGGCGTTGCGGCTGGTCAGCGGGAAAATGGCTGCTATTGAGAGGTGGTAAGGGGTGCGGTTATGATTGGTGGTGTTTTGGTGGAATATGGGAGCAGGGGAGCTATTGTTGCTGCGGTTTGCGTGAATTGTTGGGAAAGGTGAATTGGTAGGCTAATTTGGGGTTATTGGTGGGCTGCTGATGCGAATTGGTGAAGGGGAATCTGCTGGTGTTGTTGTGGTGAAGGATAAGGGAAAGGTAGGGTGGTAAATAATGGTGGCAGCAAGGTGTTTGGTGGCTGCGGGAGTTTGAGGGGCTTGATGACAGTTTTCGGTTGTAATTGGATGGCTCGGCTTGAACCTTGAACTCAAACCTACACACAAACAAACCCGAGGATGAAACCGAGACGAATAAAATAAAATAAAACGAAGTGAAATAAAATGCTGAACTAAAATAAATAAGAAAAAGAGAGAAGCTAGAAATTTATTATATAACAAGAACTAAAAATTTAAAATATAAATATATAAAATAAGAGAATTTAAATAAATTAAGAAAATAAGCTAAAAACGACTTAAAACTACTAAAATACATGAAATAAAGATCAAATAAGGAAACCAAGAAAAAGAGAGAAATAAAGCGTAAAACAAGGGAAATAATTAGAAACTAAACTGGAAAATAAGCATAAAAATACCCTAAAAGTGACATAAAAGTCACTTATCACTGATGCCTTGTCAAGACTAGCCTCATTGGTTAGAATTCCCACAGAAATCGAGCAAATGCCTTTAACCATAGAAAACAGGCATAAACCGGCTTACATTCAAGCCATAGAAGACGATGAAGTGGTCAAAGATGAAGAAGAAGAAGAAGAACCATGGTATACGGATATAATCAACTATGTCACCAAAAGAGAATTGAGCCCCAAGTTGGGTTCGGTTGGGCCACTTTCTTTTGGCCCGTGTCCATGACCCCTCACCCGAGTCCACGACCCCCTTGCTACCATGGCGCGCTGCCAACGTGGCCGCAGCACGCTGCCACATGGCGTGCTGCCACTTGGTGGCTGCCACGTGTGCTGCCATGTGTGCTGCCACGTGGCAAGCTCCTATTTGGCGTGCTTCCCTTGTTTTTGCGTGGCTAGGGTTTTTGCTTGTTACTTGAAGCATTTTCCCGTCTCACCAATTCCTAAATTTTGGCTCGACATTTGAGATTCTCCAACGCTCGGTTTCGACGCTCCAAGCTTGAATTTCCGACGTCTAAATATATTACTCGGTCGACTCATTAATTCCTTCCGAATTAATTCGTCGCTTCGGTTCGTTGACTGTTTCGGTGTGACCCGAAGGGTTCAGTCAAGATTAAGCTGTAATATTAATTATGCATTAATATTACTGATCGGAAGCGGTCTCCACCCAGGCATTCCGACAACTTGACCTTACTGAATATATTAGCTTTCTAATAATTCTAAACCCACTATCAGAATAATACACTTGTTCGATGATGCTCTAAATCTTTTTAACATGACTGTGGAGACTAACCTTATGAGTAACCCTATTGAGATCGCTGCCCCCAAGCTCCTGAAAAGACTGGCACATATGTATTTCACGAAGGTCACTACATCTGCGGATTCCACTTTCTCATTATCTCCACGTCAAGTTGCATTATGGAAGTCCCAACAGGGGGATCACCCTTCGGCCTGGTTGCGAACGGTCCCGATATCAGGTTTGGGTCAGACTATGAATGGTAAGACTTACCGTAGTGTTCTTTGCTACCAGTTGGGTATTCCTTTGTTCTCCGTTTCAACACCGTGTTCTGTTTGCTCAAGGGTTTTTGATGGAGATATTTATGGGGATCATGCAGTGTCTTGTGCTGGGATGGTGGATATTAAACATCGACACAACGTTGTTCGTGACACCCTTGTTAATATTTGTTTTCGGTCTAGGATTTCTCCTCGAAAGGAGGTTAACGTTAGGTTGACTGGAGGGAACGACGGGGATCTTCGACCAGCATATGTGTTGCTTTATTCCTAGGATAGAGGCCTTGATGTATGTGTTGACTTGACGGGGTCTTCACCTTTGATACAATCGGGGTTGTTTGACTTCGTTCTTGGTCGTGTTGTGTCGGCGGCGGCTCAACGGAAGCGGGACAAGTATGGAGCACGTTGCAGGGGCTATTGGCTATGGTTTTCTTTCTTTCTCCTTTTCTTCGTTGGGGGAATTAGAGAAGAATGTTATTGCATTACTGAAGCGGGTCCAGGCATTCGCTATAGCTAGAGGGGTAGGGGCCCAGATTGCATCTCGGCTCCCAGCAATTTCTTGTAAATTGATTGACTTTGTAGGTTTTTTTAATAATAATTATTATTATTACTACTACTACTACTACTACTACTACTACTACTACTACTACTACTACTGCTACTGCTAGAGGGGTGGGGGCACTACTACTACTATTATTATTATTATAAAAATTGCAAAAAAACCTACAAAGTCAATCAATTTACAAGAAGTTGGTGGGGAGCCGAGATACAATCTGGGCCCCCACCCCTCTAGCTATAGCAAACCCGATCCTGCTGAAAATGTGAGCAGCTGCACGATAACCAATATCCTGAGTCTTAGCAAACACCTGTACCCGCTTCAGCAACGCAATAGCATCCTTCTCTAATTCCCCCAACAAAGAAAAGGAGAAAGGATGAAAACCATAGCCAATAGCCCTGCAATGCGCCCCATACTTGTCCCGCTTCCGCTGAACCGCCAACGACACAATACGACCAGGAACGAAATCAAACAACCCCGATTGCGTCAAAGGTGAAGACCCCGTCAAATCAACACATACATCAAGGCCTCTATCCCATGAATAAAGCAGCACATCTACTGGTCGTAGAGCCTCGTCGTTCCTTCCAGACAACCCAACGTTAACCTCCTTTCGAGCAGAAATCCCAGACCGAAAACAAATATCAACAAGGGTGTCACGAACAACGTTGTGCCGATAGTTAATACCCCCAATCCCAGCACAAGACACTGCATGAGCCCCATAAATATCCCCATCAAAAACCCTTGAGCAAGCAGAGCACGGTGTTTAAACGGAGAACAAAGGAACACCCAGCCGGTAGCAAAGAACACTGCGGTAAGTCTTACCATTCATAGTCTAACCCAAACCCGATATCGAGACCGTCCGCAACATGGCCGAAGAGTGATCCCCCTGTTGGGACTTCCATAAGGCAACCTGACACGAAGATAAGGAGAAAGTGGATTCCACAAATGCAGTGACCTACGTGAAATATATATCTGCCAATATTTTCATAAGTCTAGGGGCAGCGATCTCACTAGGGTTACTCATAAGATCAGTCTCCACAGTCCTATTATAAAGACTAAGAGCATCATCAGTCTCCACAGTCCTGTTGTATTACGAAGAGTTGGGTACCAGCCTTTACGGGTAGTCAACTACTCGTCCCATGACCCGACCTGCGAAGTCCAGGTACCCGTCTATCGGGTACTCGGATTTCACGGGTCGGGTCATCGGGTACCCGTTTAAAATCAAATTAAAATTTATTTCTTTTATAGAAAAAATTAAATTAAAATAAGGAAATTTTAGAAAATAACACCACAAAATAACACAAATTTTGATTATAACACCACAAAATTTAAAATTTTGATTATAACACCACCAAAAAACCAAAAAATTTGATTTCACCACCACTTTCTAATGCCATCCAAAAAACCGTTAGTGAGCCCCACAAAGTACATGTGTCAGATGTATATTGGATTAAAAAAAAGGAAAAATAAAAAAAAACCAAAAAAATGAAAAACCCTAAAATCCAAACCCAACCACCGGCGTCGGTTTCTACCGCCCACTGCCGCTGCTGGTTCGCCCACTCGACCACCCTCGACCCCGACCACCTGAACGACGCACCACCCTAACCCTTAAACGCCGTACCCAGCTTGGCCTCACCCCCAATTCCGATTTAATTCGAAATCTGGAAACGGGTTAGGGTTCAGGTGAGGGCGGTTTTTGGTTGGTGTGGGTTGGGGTTTCGACGATGGTTTTGGGTAAGAGAGAGGATAATCGGCGACGATGATGGTGTGGGAGAGTATTTCGGCGACGTGGGTGGTTTTTGGGTTGTGTGGGAGTTGATTTCGTCAGTGGTTTTTGGGTTGGTGCGGGTGAGAATTTCGGCGACGTGGGTGGTTTTCGGGGAGGGGGAAGGCAAAATACGGCAGCGTGGGTGGTTTCGCCGGTTTTGGTGAGGCAAATGGGTGCCGGCGACCTGGTTTACGATGTCGGCGGCTGAGGTAAGGTGGCGCTGGTGGTGGAGCTAGCTAGGTTAGGGATTTTCTTTTTTTTTTTTATTTTTCTTTCTTTTTATTAATTCAATTTTTTAAACCTATAGACTATTGACACGTGTCAAATTATGGCCCCACTAACGGATTTCATCCAAGAATTCGTTAAGTGGTGGTGAAATTAAATTTGTGAGTTTTTTTTGTGGTGTTTTAAGCAAAATTTTAAATTTTGTGGTGTTATAATCAAAATTTGTGTTTTTTTTGTGGTGTTATTTTCTAAAATTTCCTTAAAATAATGTTGTTGTTGTTGTTGTTGTTGTTATTATTATTACGAAGAGTTGGGTACTAGCCTTTGCGGGTGGTCAACTATTCGGCCCATGACCCGACCTGCGAAGTCCAGGTACCCACCTATCGGGTACTCGGATTTCACGGGTCGGGTCATCGGGTACCCGTTTAAATCAAATTAAAATTTATTTCTTTTATAGAAAAAATTTAATTAAAATAATAATATATTAACATAGATTATGGATAAAATTATACATTATACTGAATTTTTTTTTTTTTTTGAGAAAAAACAGGAAGGGGGGTATCTTTATTAAAATAAAAACCAATATTCCCATTTCTCTTGATATGAGCAGAAGAACAAGTCTCAAGCTCCTTCATTTTCTCACGGATGTCATCACTCATCAGCTTCACAACGGAAAGGGGAACCCCAGCCTTGCTGCCATAGCTTCCGCCAACTGGACATCCATCTGCCTAGGAACCCTTTGAACAACAACCGCAAGAACCTCACCATCTACACCTCGAACCACCGCTCCATATTGAAATTATTACAAATCATGTACTAAAATACGTAGATTTCGCCGTGAAAGCCTGAGAAATTAGTGTTGAGAGATGCGGAGGCCGCTTGGCTGGTGTATCTTGAGTGTTTGGGAATTGGGAGTTTGGTGAGATGAATGAGAGAGAAAGCTTTTGTGTGTAAATTGTGTTATGCGGCTACTGCTTGAGTATTTTGTTATTGTGTAAACCCTAAAGAAGGAGTAATGGGCTTTTTAGAAAAAAACTAGAAATAAATAAATAACCGGGTATTTAACGAGTACCCGAGGAGCTGATAGTGCGGCCCATTACCCGACCCGAGATTTGAATTTTTTGACGGTCGGGTACCCGACCCGCAAAATTGGGAAAAAAATTAAAATTACCCGTCAGGTACTTTGCGGGTAATCGGGTCGAGTCAACCAGGTCGGGTTTTTTTTAACAGCCCTACCGGCAATCCCCCTCCCCTTTGCCCCGCAGGCCGGTGACCCCACTCTGACACCCTAGACATACATTCTGCCACCTTTGCTTTCTTCTCCCTCACACATTAGTTGTGCTTTTCCGAAGATAAACTTTCATCACTCTATACTTACTCTAAAACTATACCCCTCTTCTCCATTTTCTCTCTCTTCCATTGTCGTTCACCATTTCTGCTTCTTCAACTTTCATTTCCCAAATTCACTGTTGATTACAAATTAATAGACCTAACATGTAGAAGCTGCCATTTATGTTAACTAAGTGTGCATGTCCTAAGGATGATTGTGGGGTTAGTGGGTGAAATTCTAGTATAATACTGCAGATAATGGTAAATTGGTTCATAAGTAAATAGTGAAAATTTATAGCACCTTCAAAAAATTTATACAGAAGAGTAAGGATATTGCAGATGGTTTGAGAAGGTAGTAGCTGTTCATGTTACAACAAGCAATCAAAATTATATAGTGAGGACAACTAGTACGTGTTTTGTGGGTCAAATCTTCTCCTCCTTTCACGCGTGTAGTACGGAGTTTGATCTATTGTTCTCCTCACATAATCGATGAAGGGCTGTGGAGTCTGAGGGGATCGTTCAGTTTCAGAATCATGGCTTCTACGTTCAGGAGTCTGAGGCGTGGTAACATTTTGGGCCGGGGGAGCAATAGATGAGCGAGTACTTTTAGGTTTGTCAAGGAAAAATATAAAGATGACAACAGATAGTATCAATAATATGAGCCCTGTTACCCCTGCCCATAGTGTTATATCAGAAGTTGATGTCTTTTCCTCGCCTACTTCATAGTTGACATATAGTTCTACTTTCTGTCCTGTTAAATCAGAATCAAATATTAATAAGTTGGACAAAATGCAAAAACTAGAAGAAAGATCAACTCTTCAGATTATGTGCAAGATATGGAGGCATATGAAAACCATAGACATGCTTACCATTGGCTGGAAGAGAAAATGTAAGCTTGTCCTTAAAAGGCTTCGATTTTAGAATTTCGACCTGAATGTAAGCAAAGAGGCAGAACAATAACATTATTAACAGAATTTAACAGCATATCTTCTACACTATGTTCAGCAATCTAGATGTCAAAACAAATCTGTAAGTTTCATTGTTATCACTGTCATGTTTTTTCAATTTTGCTAATTTTTTTTCACCATCTCCAATTCTCCACTACGTACAAAATATTGCTGAAAATTGGTAGAGGTTTCTATTACCTCATATTGTGCACGCCCACCAATGCCATAACCTTCTTTAAACAATGTCCTAACCATCAACAGATCTCGGTTGAACCAGTGGATGCTTACATCTGTTAAATTTACAGACTGGTTCATCAGTACCCATAAAAACTTGCAAAGGAAAAAAAAGAGGGAGCCCCAGTTCATCTTTATGATGAACAAAAAACGTTTATTTAGTGGTAATTCCGTAAATAAATTAATATAAAATCCTAGTTATCATGGTGTTTCTGTAAATAAATCAACATTACTAGGGTCCACATTTGACAAAAATTTTTGATTTATTTACAAAAATGTCACTAGATAAACGTATTTTTGTTTATCATGAAGATGAACTTGTATATTCTCGAAAAAAAAACACGCACACATACGATTATTATGCACATACACATATCATAAAATAATCTATGCAAAAAAGTTTGAAGAAAACTAAGCAGAGCTGTGGGGTTGAAACAAACAAAATTCTTATTATCACTTTACATTTGTATATAAAAAAGTACATAATACATTACTAGATTAGAGTATTGTGTTCACCTTATTTAAGACTTGCTTTTGCAAATTATCAATGGCAAGGGTCACAAGTTGACAAGCAATAACAGACTTAGAATGATTAAAAGAGTAAACAGAATGATAGTCTCTCAGATTCTGACCTCTCTTTGATCTTACAGATGAGAAATACTATGACGACTAGGAAAAAACCTATGGAAGTTGGAAGTATATATATTATGCTTAAAAAAACACACACACATAATGAGCCAAGGCCCAAACATAAAATTGAAGCCCACGACAAATAGTCACTTCATTACTCAACAAGCTTGTCTCTGCCACAAGAACCTTGAAGCCGAGTTATAGCTCACTAGCCCAACCTATGTCTATATTTCACGCAAGAGTTAAAGCTCACTCGTCTAGAGCTATAGCTCCACCACTGCGATTCTCCGACGGCCTTCAGAAATTAGCTCACTCTTCCACAAACCCTTCCGTGCATTGTTCCCCTAACAGCTACACACCTGCTCGTTCACGACTATAACATATTCAAGGAATATTTCAACATTATTATTACATCTTCTTGGAGTGTTCATTGTCCCTGAATGTTCTTTCAACTTTAAGAGACTTGTCTCTTTAGAAGCACTCTTTTTTTTTTAAAGCTCTTTCGAAGTACTTCTTGTACAACTCAAAACTCCTATAAATTTGAGCAACCATGCTATCAACTTATGTTAAATTAACCCATAAGTGTTTGAGTACCAATATACGCATTCTAATACATGTGTTCCCAATACACAATTTGTGTGGGGTAACCTCTTTATGCCTTTAACATGGGAGATTTCTAAGGAAACTTCTTGAGGCTCCTTAATCCTTACATCCATCGCTATTCAAAAAAAAAAAAAAAAAAATCCTTACATCCATCCTGATCCTCCATACCCTATCCACCAAGTTTTAGGCTCATTAAGTCCTATGTTACTCGGACTCTTCATTTCACCCCACGTACCGGTGTCGGACCCTCGACACTCGGACATGGGTATGACACCCGGACACTTCACTTTTAGTTCAAAATCATGGAATTTTTTCACAAAATAGCCGAGTCAGACACTTGGACACGTACCCATGTTGGACATGGGTACCCGAGTCCAAGTAACATAGAACAAGTCCCATTTTTACATAGCAAACAAATAGCTGTTCACTAAAAATGCTTAGAGTTTCCAAAAAAAAAAAAAAAATAATAAATAAAAACTCCAATGGGAAAACCAGAAAAGGATATGCAAGGTACCCACCTATGTCACCACTATGCCCACACAAACATTGATACTAGCATTGGAGACCAAATGGTTAAATGCACTATGAGGAAGGTTAAGAGGTTAACGAAGAGAGAAATTTTAATCACTCTTTATTTTCCACGTTTCAAACCTACAGGTGTAATTTACCATACATGCCATACACTAATTAATCATCATAGTCCTGATCATAGTGAACAATAATTGTGGTACTGTCGCCTTAGCTTAAATTATTTTCTAATTTGGTCCTACCCCACACAAGCACAGACAAACAAACATGTAATATTAATTCACATATAGCATGTGGAATATTTTAAGGCATATGTTCAGGGAAGAGCAACACTTGATTGTATTTTATTCTTTTCCTCAGCATACACATATCTCAATAATTTCAGTATTGTTTCCTGGCCTTCACTTTTCAAGTTTCTTTCCGTTTTTCTTTAGCTTTACAATAGAATTTGTATATTCAAACATTAAAAAATTTCTATCCTCACATATATTAACAATTCCCTCCACCTAAATATAAAATTCATCTATGATATTCGAAGATGACCGGAAAAATTACCATTTTATACAAAATAGAAAGAGATACCATAGAACTTCCAAATATACCCCAACTTAAATTGACTTGTAGGAAAAAAAAAATTAAAACAAAAAGAACAGGAAAATCACCTGTATTGCCCACTACTGTGATAATGCTTCTATTGAAGTTTCGCGTCAAATTTAACTGCAAAGATTCCTGATCTCATTAAGGTTAGTATTTTTTGTATTACTTTTGAAGAAAACTTAGTAAAGATGCACAAAAAAGCTAGAAAAAACAAAATTTAGAGGGCACTGCTGACATTTTTCTTCCTGGGATTACAATGAGCCAGATCAAAAGTTTCAAAACAGTCTCTGATCTTCTCTATTAGGAAACTTAGCTTCTAGCTCAAGGGTCAAATGGAAAGGCACTAATTGCAATGGTAGGAGAAGGGATAGAAGTGCCTTAATTGCATGGGTAGCAATGTATACCTTTTAATTTCCTTAATCCATCTTAGACGGAACCCTTACCCATTCAATGCAACATTGCTATTAATCAAGACAAGAAGGCACTGCTTTTGGTCCTTATCTTTCTCCTCCATATGCACAATACAATATAAAAGTTCAACTGACAAAACTAATTACCTTATCCATATCCAATATTGAAAATCCACCAAGAAATAGTGCAGATGCAGAGCTTGACACATCAGCTGCATCTCTCAGTTTAGCGAAGATTGAGATGGATATATCTCGTCTCTTATCCTTCAATTTGGGTGCCGTATGCATCAAATGTTCAGGAGAGTAAGGGAAGAAAAGACAATATGTATCACCAGTATCAAGATCCTTCGATGGCTTAGCATGCCTGCAAGAATTTTATTTATTTCTTTTAATTTAAAGAGAAGGAGCTTTGAAAGTGACGAAGTCCATCAGGGTGGGAAGGGGGGGGGGGGGGGAAGGGCGAAGAAGGATCAGGAGCATACCCTATAAAAGTAGGCTCCACTTCACATTCAAAAGGAAGGTCCACATTTTTGCTAGGACCTCCCAATCCATTGTTACTGCAATATTACACGTTAGAAAATTTTAAACTATACACAATAGTCATTAGACATTCTAAAGTCACGTGAAGGCAATATTATAACACAGCAACAAGTACCATAACAAAATCCCAATCTAGGTCTCATGTCCACTTCTACCTAAAGACAAATTTGAATACAGAATTTTTTATAAATACCTCTATTGAATACAGACAAGTATGAAATTTCCATAAAAGAATATCCTATGTTACTTCCTTATTCTAAAACGGAAACAGTAAGCACTTTAGTAGAACTTCCAAATTGGAGTTGCCCAAAGAACACCAGATCATATTTTCAGATGTTTAGGAATCCAGTAAGGTATTTTCAGTGTTACAACTTAGTTGCTTTTAACTGTATTAACCCTTAAAATATCAGGATTGAAGATTGAACCATATGCTTTATGAAATTTTACACCCAAGAATAGGCATAGACAGAAAATGATACTCTTGATGTGAAGTGGGAGGCAGATACATCCCTAAACTGAGTGTTTCCCATATTATGTGTGTTACCCTAAACTGTTTGTTTTCCTCAATCTAACTTTTCAAATAAACACTGAAAAATATTTCAACATTCATACGCCTTGCAAATATTTTATTCCCTGAAAAGATGATATTGTTGCATATATTGACGACTACCCGGGCCATGATTCACATTGAAATTAAACATTACAAGTAGTCACAAAGAACAAATTATCAATCACATCATACCATTTCCATCATCATATGTACTAAAGTACACAGACTTATTTCTACAATAACAGAGAGACTTTTCTGACAGACCCTTACTTGAAAAGCAACTCGATCACTAGCTACCTTACTACAAGCAAGAAGAAAAGGACAGCACATTGATACGTTTTATTCAACTATAACCTACAATTTAATCCAGTAATGAATCTCACACTATTTGTTGGAATTGGATGACAAATTATCAAATCTAGTCAAGTAAACCAATATTTTTTTTCTATCTCTACCTTTTAAAAAGTTTGAGATAACTCTTATGAATAGTGTTTGGACAGTTATACTCTTTAAAATGTTATTTACTTATTTTCCCTCATTTATGTCAATTGGCTCATTATTTTAACTCATAAGAATAGTGTAGGACATTTATAACCCTTAAAATATTTGTTTGCATATTTTCTCTCATTAATGCCCCAACTTAAGTTGTAACATAAGGCCAAACCGAAAGAGCTTCTTGGACATGGCTAGCTATGGCACGCGTAAGCCGCCCTATTTCTATGAAAGTATTTCAACTTTTATCTGCGGTTGTGAGAGAGATAGTGTATATTTGTCAAGATCAAAGGCTAACTGATCAACCTAATCAAATAAACATGGGTGAAAAGAGAATCAGAGATCAACTGGTCAAAAGCAGGAGAAAAAAGAGAAATAGCTAGAGATAGTGAAAGGTAAAAATTAAATATTAAAGTGTGATAAAAATAAATTACTACCTCTGTTTATTTAGTAGACACCTTTTTTTTCATGCTTGCCAATGCACAATTTTACCAATATTGTTAATAATTAACATTGTAAAATTATAAAAAGTGAATTTTAATTAAATTTACATTGAGACAATTGAAACAAGATACTACATCACTATGTTTTATCGCATCTATAAATCACAAAACCTAGTCAAAGTGTGTCAACTAAGAAAAAAAAAAACAGAAGAGGTAATACATTTGCATTGGAGTCTTTGCAGAAAACTAGAGACAATTTCACAAACCTGAATTTCACTGAGAATTTATATCCCCCCGGGGAAATATGAATATTGGTTAAGAAGTCTGTTGGAGTATCAACATATATGAGATCTCCATTCAGCACTCTTACAGTAGTTTGCAATTCCAAGCTTGAACTTCGAAATGTAACTGTTCACATTATAGATCTTTAAATATAGGTCAAATGAATCTACTTAAATAAATGCAAAGTCTTCATGCTTAAAATCTTAGGACAACTTGCAGCATTATGAATCAATAATTACCTGACACTGTACCCTTCCCAATTGCCACAGCTTTACCCGAAAGTGAGTCCACAGAAACAACACTTTCATCACCACTTGACCATTGTCCTAATTCTTGACCATTTAGTCCTAACAAAGAAACTCAGCAAGATTGGTTGACAGAGGATCTCAAATCAGGAAATAAAATGCAGCACCAAGAAACTATGATCTTCAGTCAGGAAGAATTCCCTTCAATTATGGTAAATTGCTACTACCTGAGAAAATCAGCTAAGAAATCCAGTTTTGCATACATAAAAGCAAAGTAGATTTCTACCTAAAGTGTACTTGGACAAGGGATTTTTTGTTTTTTGTTTTTTTTTTTTTTTTGGGGGGGGGGGGGGGGGGGGGGATAAGAGATGAGTTTACAAAATACCAAATTATTTGAACTGAACTAAAATTATTTGAACTGAACTAAGAAGAATTAGCCGCTTTTACCTTCTACACTGAAGTTCAAATTGCTTCCAGGGTGAAGAATTGGATCTTGTGGATTGATATGAGCTCCCACAGAAACCTAAACATACCAAAGACTAATTCACAAGAAAAATCTATATAACATAATATTATAAGAATCAAAATGCAAAGAGAAGGAAGAGAAAACATCATCTTTAATCTTTTGATTAACACATAAAATTTAGTCATAAAAAAAAAGGGAGATTATATAAGGTAATCATGTTGAATATTGTTGAGAAGTCTGTTATTGACTTGTTGGAGAGCACCTTCCTCTCGAAAGAAGGCATTGTATTGTTGAACAATCAGTTTGATAATACAACTTATCCCTCTTAGCTATCCTTTTCTATCTAATTAGCTTTGCTTATTACTGTTTGGGAGCTAATTCCTAGCATATTCATATGCTAGAACAATGATCCCTGTTAAACAAACTTGTGCATAAGTTTATTAAGTATAAGGTGTGATACATATTATAGGATTAAAGAACATTTTAATTTTTTAGTACTAAGTTTCATAGAGGGATCAATCCCATCCTAGTCAAAAAGCTAAGGAAAACATCTCTGTTCATGTATCATGGAGAGTTTCTTTTCCGAAACACGTCAAACTAAGATCCTTTGTGTGTCTATCTTCCCCCAACGGATGGCATGACCTTCCCCTGCATCCTCCTCCCCCCTCCATCCAAATTTATATAATAAGAAAATATAAACATCGTGAGAATGGAAATTAAACTTTTGATGATATTCTTACTGTTAAACTTCACTCTTAACTTCTTAAGAATCAAGAAAATGCAAAGATGAGAGACCTGAGATAAACAATTACCATTACATAGTCTGACTTCTGCAGATTTCCACCAAATCTCACACGAACAAGAGCTCTGCCATGTTGCACTGCCTTTGACACAACCAATATAGAAAAATCATATATAATAAGATCATTAACCCAAGTCAAGTTACTTTATGATCCAAAAAAAAAATACGCCTTACACTATGTCTGGATAGAGAGAAATGAAGGGAAAGGAAGAGAAGAGAAAGGGAGGGATGCATCATACTTTGTTTGGGTATCTAATGTAAGGAGTGAAGGGGAGGGAATTGAAAGGAAAATGGAAGTTTACCTTCTCCCTCCCCTCACCTCCCCTTTCCCTTCACTATTGTTATCCAAACGTGGTGTTAGTCCTAAAATGATTTGGGGTCAGCTAATATCAACCGTCATAAGAAACCCCCCAAAAAAAAAAAAAAATAAATAAATAAAAATAAAAAAGGGACAAAAATCCAACTGATGACAAAATGAGTTAAATGTTACAAAGATTGGTCAAGCTAAGAGTACTTCGAATGAAATATGTTATAATATTACGGCAAGTAACTGAACCTTCATTCTCTGAGTAGGTAAGATAGTTAACATGAATACCTTGATTATAGCACTTCCATTTTTCTGATTAACATTATCAATAGCAACAACGTCCTTGAAGTTAGTCTCAATGTCAAACACCACAACATCATGAGCTTCAAGAAAGGGATTTCCTGCTCAAAGGAATTTTAAACATCGCAAGTTTCAAGAAAGGGATTTCCTGCTCAAAAGGAATTTTAACGTTTCATTTTTTTTAAAGATAATATCTTATCAATGATTAGCAAGTATGAATTAAAGTGCGATGTAGAATACCCAAATTGTCAAATAAATAAACAGGGAGTTCAAGTTCAGCGCCAACAGCAAGGTGGAATGTTAATTTCCTCGGGAATCTGATTTGAGCAACCTGGATTAGAAAGACAGTATGAACAAGGTAACAATGATTAGTCATGAAGATTAAGAAAACAAATCATCAAATAAGCAGACTGTAGCTCAATTGACCAAACCATATGCCACTGAGTGTCTATAATAGTACCTCAGCCACCCTCACACAAGAGGCAACCTCAATTCTCCCGATACTGAGGTCTTTGGCCTGGATACAAGCAAGATTGTTGCTCTCGGTTGTTGTAATACTATGGCCAGAAATAGAAATAACACCTTCAACGTTTTTTCCAGAACATCCCAACAAAGAGTAAGCAACTGTTTGACTCTGATTATCTTTAGTTTTTTGTGAATTTGAATAAGGAGGTAAGAGATCTGATGTGGTATAATGCGGAGGAAGAACCCAAGTAATTGGAATCCCTTGAGCAAGAGGAGGATCAGGCACAACCCTTATGAGTAGGGAAGCGCTGTAAGCCTTTGGATGTAAGTTAAAACCGGGAGACGAGAAGTCACAAGTGAATGTAAGTGCAATTTCGCTTCTCCCACCAGACCTGAGTTGAAAAAAAAAAAAGTACATTAAGAAAAGTACTGACTTTTTTAATTGTATTTTACCACCTAAAAAACCTGGTTTTTGATTCAACCACCAAAAATAATTCTATTTTATTTACCACCTCATTAAAAGAAAAGCTATTGATTTGACCACTAAGTGCCTGCACCTGGTGAGGAATTCGACTGTAGGGCCCGCATAATAGTTAGTTTGACCTTTTGAACACCTTTTCCCTTGAATTTTTCCAATGAACTAACCACCTAATATTATAGACTAATTTTCTTACAAATTTTGGGAGAGGAATTTAATGTTTGGAGGTTGAAGCAGTTGATTATGGAGGCTGAAGTAAGTTAAGAGTAACCAATGATGGTGAAATCATGGAAAAAGTGAGAATTTGAGCCCACAGCCGGAATCCTCACCGGACTCAGGGAACAGAGGTAAAATCAAATTTTAGTTTAGGTGGTTAAATCTAAAACTGGGTTATTTCAGGTGGTAAAACACAAAAAATACCTTATTAAATTGGCAAAATTATAGAAATTGCATGATTTTTACAAGGAATTTTTGTATTTTACCACCCTTAAAAGGCCCACTTTTTAATTCAACCACCTTTTTTTGTTAATTTAACCACCTAAAAAAGACAAAAATCTAGATTTCACATGAATGCAGACTTTCCCAGTGAAGCACTGAAGCACAAACATCCAGGTCCCATATGAAAACAGGGCCATTCCACATGAATGCAGATTTGCTAAGTGATGCACAAAAATCTGGAGCAGATGATTTCTCTGCTATTTTTTGTAAAGAACTCATGGTTACAGCCCAAAATAAAGTGTCCTAGTGTCCCACAAGTCAGAATATTAAGGTATAATATGAAGAGTCCAAGTAACATTGCTTTAATCACAACAGTAACTAAACCAAGAATCCTGCGAAAGTAACCTAGGTTAGTCAAATCAAGGTCTATTTAAAAGTCTTAGTCAAAGCATCAAATCAAAGCTCTGAGAAAGGCCTAACAAGATGAATTCAATGAGGTGCAGAAAGGCATAGTGGCTGTATTAATTTTATCTTTACAACCTTTTGATTCTATAAATTTTTGCTTCACTTCGATGAGATGCACACATCAAACCTGAGCTTTAGCCCTAGGCACAAGTTTTACATAATTTGCTTTATTCCAACTTTAGCCTTTTTCAGACACAGGTTTTACATAATTTTTTAATCATCACAATTCCTCAATCCGGAAACTATGTTTGGGTATGCACGTGCTGTATCACAAATTGTTGGGTACCAGTTCAAGGTGGTTCTCAATCTAGTAAACGATGATACACAAATCACAAACATTAATCATGCGGGACCTTAGCAGCAAACAAAACTCTTTTAATACAGTACCTTTATTCAAGCTGTTAAACTATGGATCCTAATAAGTTGACACACAAGAAAAGCTCATTTAGCCAAATCTCTCTACAATTTTATGCTATACATATCTCTTAACATACCTTCCAGTTAGAATCTTTATAAAATTGATTTCCTCCTCATACCCATAGCTGCTCAGCTCCAAATTTGGCCGTTTGTAGTTGAAATCACTCTTATGCTCGGCATGGTGGAAATCCAGTACCTAGTTATGAGTATCAGATCCATTTAGCACAGGAATTAGCATGAACTTATCAGTACAGCACTATATATAGGTGGTTATTTTCAAGAATCACAAATAATCTAACCTTTTCGTTGTCAGTAGTCCACTCGTAATTCTTGCAAAGCTCGTAAAATGAAAACAAGTCTCCCTAAATAAGTCAAGAATATCAGTAAAATTTAGAAAGAAAGGACAATAAACATATAGACATGTATCTGACTTCTCTTACCTCGACTAAGACAGGAAAAATAGGCATCTCACGTCCAACAGCCAACTGCTGACTCTGTACATTCAAAATTGCTGCAGATGGAATCCCTACTCTGACTATACCATATGCTTGACAAAGGACTGTTCTTCCACTTCCATAAAAGGTAGAAACTATGGTCTGGCAAGGGGAAAAAAAAGTAGTAAAAACAGTATAAATACATCAGTTTGACAGCAATTCATGCACTATGATACAAGAAGAAAACAAGAGTACTATCATTCTCTTACAGCATTTCCCAGTGCTATTGTATATATTTGTCCCACAGAAGCATGAACTGCCACAGAACTATCATTCATACTTGTATACTCAATGAAGACACCAATCCTTGGTCCTCCCTTCACAGTAAGCTAAAGAAGATGTTAGAAGCATGTCATGGAGATGGAACAAAAACAAATGTTCCTGAAAATATAGTTCAATTTAATATTCTGAATCAATTATATCCCTGCCAAGTAATTTACATAAGGCAGGACAACACAACTCATTTTGACAATGGTACAGAAAACACCATTTTAATTGGGAGTAGAGAAGATAAGCTTTTTTCCCAGCAGCACAATCTTCTCATACACGTAGTACTTTTTTTTTTTTTTTTTTTTATAATAACAAAATACACGTAGTACTTTGAAAGTTGCAATTAACTTTCAAAGGATATTCTCTTGAACTGAATTGAGCAAAGTGGAGGCAATATTTCTCTCTTGCACCAAGTATCCAATTTTAACTTAACGAAATGAGCTGGTAGAATACAAGGGGATAATACAAACATCATGTTGAAACATTCATTATAAATGGTTGAATTTAAATTATAAAAACTACCTGTACTATATCTAAATTATATATTTCTTGTACATAAGGAATTCCTTGTACATTGCATTATAATTTTAACAAAATGAGAATGATACCGTACACGACTCTTATAAGTTAAACAATATAAGGACCTACCCATTCAAGACCTTCCCGTATAATGACATTCATTGTACGTGACTAATTAAAAAGATAAAGGTCAAAAACAGGCAAATGATATATTTGAGACATATTGGAAGAGCAGACATGACACACGATTAAGAGACCTACAAAATTTTGTGTCCCAAATATACTGCAAATCTTTACTTACAGAATAAACTCAAAAAGACATAAGTAGAAGGTACTCTGTCTTGCTTAGATCTAACATTTTAATTAGAAAGTTTAAATTGTTGTTTACATTTATAGTACTATATAAAGAGAAAAGACCTTTTGGTTGATAAATTTTGCTTTCCTAAAATACCCTTCTACATTTTAAAAATTACATTTTTACCAAAAAGAAGTGCAATTAAAAATAAAATAAAATAAAAAAACTCTACTATCATAATTCATGACTACCTCTCTCATTTTTGTCTACAAAAACTACCATCTTACAAAAAAATACCATCCTTAAAATAAATCAAAAAATAAAAAAAAACACCACCATTAAGAAAAAAATTTATCTAAAAAAAACAGAAAATTGATCTTGATAGATTACTGATATGCACATCTCTTAGCTTGTATGTATAATATGAGGACAAGATTTTCATATACTTTAATATCACAAGTTTCATTGCTGTCAGAAATACAAGTTAAGGGAGAGTAACTGTCATGCAGGCTTTTATCACAGCTAAAATACCAATTGCCTAGTGCAAATAGATTATTGAGCAGTTATACTTGATAATATTATGATCAGATACTTACCACATAAGATGCACCAGGAACCAAAAATAAATCACTAGGGTGTACCAAAGGTTGAGCATAAACTTCAATCGTGATGTTTCCACTGTATATTTCTCTACCTGACTGCTGTCTAGAAGTAACCTGAAATATAATTTTAGCAAAAAGGATTAATTAATTAAAAAAAATAAGGATAAAAAATCCGTAATTTTTTAAAAAGAAAAAAAAGTTATTTCTACCAAGAAAAAAAGAATTAAAAAAAATAAAAAAGTTATCAATAATAGAATTTTCAATGTATGTATACTTACATAAAGAGAGGTTACTCCAGCCGATCTTCCATATATTGTAAAGTTGGAGGTATTAATATATCCGTCACCAATAGGTATATTATCACCATCTACAAGGTTGACTATATGGTCCTTTATGAATACTTGAATTTTCATGAAAGCATACTGCCAAAAGCAAAAATGAACTTAGAAGGATAAATTAGAGACAAAGGGAAATTGTCATATTTCATTGTATTTAATATGTGCCATTCAACTTAATAAAATGTTGCTTTCTCACATTACAAAGTCGGGGAAAGAAAATTATTTGGCACAATAAAAGTAACAACAATGTTTCATATATATCAAGATATTTTAAACCAATCTTATTCTTTACAATTTTAAAAGAAAAGGAGTAACTATTATAGTGCCAATTGTAACCTGGAAAACAGGCTGAAGCCGCTTATTTCCCTTAATAAATTGGTTATTAATGATAGTTCATAAGCAGATATGAAATTTATATCTTCTTCCGGATGTAAAAATGAATGTTTGGAAGACAGCCCCTCATACGTGATACTGGATTCACAACAGAGGAATGAAGAGAGAAATCAAACCTGAGAAGACTTAAATAAGTTCCCGTCATCTGTTCCAGCAAGAAGGTCAATAGAGATTAAGCTTCCCTCCTGCACGTCCCCAAGGCAGCTTGTTAATCCGTTTAAAACTACAATAATCCAAATTCAATATAAACTTACCATCAGGCTTATTCCTTTCTCTGGAATAATCTTGAGCCAGTCCACCTCTGCAACTTTTACCTAATATGTAAGCAAGAGAATTTTAAACAAAACCCATGTAATAGTTTTGATTTCAGACTGACATACTTTACAGCCAGAATATGCTTCATTCTACAAGACAGATGCTTTAAAAGGATACAGAAACTGCAGCTCATTATAGAGTTTAAAGTTTACTTCTTTACAGTCTACAGTAACATATAGTTTGATCACCGACAAATCAATTTGTATGTGGAAAACTTCACGGACAATAAAAATTAATTTTTTTTTAAAAAAAAAATATATATATATATATATATATATATATATATATATATAAAAAAATAAATAAATAAATAAATAAATAAATAAAACTCTGCTTGGTTAGGAGAGTTACCATTGAAGCAGCCTTAAGTGTAGGAGAAAGCCCTACATCAGTTACATCTACCACTGTAGTTCCCACACCTCTAGGAACTAAAGTCAATGGTGAACACTGTAAACCTGTTGCAGGCTGCATAACTTCCAGAACTCTAGAATCTTTCACATTAACCTTCAGAAAACAACTTCCTCCAACAACTGAAAGATTCATCTGAAATAAACAACATTTACATTTGCAGCTTGAATGAACATCAGGAATATGAAATTTAACTAGCATGCAATTTAATCAACCTACTTCAAGAAAGTTTCTGCTACACATTAATGCATTATCAATGCAAATATAGGATACAATAACAAAAGTGGAAACAGAGACGAAATTTGAAAACAGAAATGTACACTTTCACTCTCCTCATTTCTTTGGTAAGTGTTGCAACAGGAAGTGGAAAGAACTTTAGGGAACACAGGGGGTAAGAGTTAAATACTTATATATGAAAGGGAGGTTGCCCCATACTCAAACCTGTAATTAGGTGGATGTAGTATTAACTCCATTTTTAAGATAAAATATGGACTAATAGAGAGAGAGAGAAAAAAAAAAAAAAAAAACCCCTCCTTTGCCTAAGCCATAGTTTCATTTTACATAGTAGACAACTTTCCCTATGCATTTTTCAAACTAATTTGCCTCAGTTCCCTTTGTGCAGCTCGAAAAATAGTTTGGCAAATCAATTCACTTAGCCCTTAGAGCACAGGTGAAACTTTCCAATATACATTTGAATAATAATAACTGAATAGAACAGCTACCTTTGCATCAGGATTGAAGAAAAGCACGCTGAATTCAGGAAATACTTGTAGCGTAGAGACAACCTGCATTTTGTGAGAAATGTAAAGCTCATTATAATAGGAGTTCCTAATTTTAAATAATGTTTGAATGGAAAACTCTTGTTCTGCACTGTTGCGAAGATAACTTCTGGAGGAAATTGTTTCGTCCTCATTTTACAGAAATAATCTATGTTGCAGAACATACCTGAAGAAGAACAGCATCTCGAAGATCTGAAGCATCAAGTTGTGATAAAGGAGAGCCATTATTGAAATGACTCTTAACCACAGCATGAACAGTGCACTAGAAACCAAATAAAACATGCTAGATAAGGATAACAAGCTATGATTTAACACTATAGCACCAGACAAGTATAATCAAGGTAAATAAAACAAGATAACATTACAGAAACCTAGCACCAGAGGAAGCATATACTCCTTGATTAACGGTGCAAAACATTCAAAAACAATAAATTACTAAAGCAAGTAATTAAAACCTATGTTTTCCATTGATGGGTGTATTTTTCCAAACCATGGAAATAGAAGTCACATAAAAAAAAATAAAAATAAAAATAAAAAAACAAAACAAAACAAAAATGACCAAGTCCAAAGCAAAATTAAAATATTAAAACATATAACAATACCATCATGCTAAGTTAGAGCTCAGTATGATGAACTTACTTAAACAAGAAATTTTGGTAGCAAGCATGATCTAGTTAGAACATGTTATAAAAAGAATTTTAAAATAAAAAATAAAATAAATAAATAAAAATAAAAAATAAAAAAAGTGTGATCAAGAGCTAATTGCTTTTATTTTATTTTATTCACAGAAGATAAATTCAAAAACAAAAGAAGTTCAAAAGATGAAAATTGAAGCAAAGGATTATTCTAAATAAAGGTCCCAAAGATAGAGAGATCATTAAAAAGTTACAAACGCTGAACGCATCAACCACATCAAGCATAGAGACCGGACAACAATCATCACCAAGCTTAGCTTTTTCAGCAGTACCTGTCCTGATGTATTTTCCAGACGTAGGTATCTTTCCCAACTGGATACGGACAGTTGAGAATTATAAGCTTCATCCCAAGTTGCAAGCTCCTGACAGTTGTTCAATTCCCATCTTAAGGGGACAGAAGATGAGTTGGCAAAAGCATTTCTAGAATTACTGATCCCAACTGCTGATAGTCTAATGGTCCGCCCATTTGCCACAGCTTTAGGCATGGAGCGAATGCAACCAGGGTCACGATCAGCTTGAATAGCATATTGTATAATATCCAACTTGTTCACTGTAATAATATGCAAAAACACGAATAGTTGGAAACCCTTACACAAAAATTCTTCTTCTTGAATAACTCTCGAGAGTGGATTCTGGGTTTTTACGAAGATTGTATTGGGCAATTCTGCATCATAGTTAATTTTGGACAGGATTGGAATCCCTTACACATGGAGTTTCAAAAAAGATCAGTTTTAGCTGAGTTATCTATTCTCTTTAATAGAAGATTAGATGTGACGTAAGTTAAATAATTGATGTTTGATAGGGTCATACCAAAAAAAAAAAGGAAGCCTTAAAATTATTCAAGGACAGATGAGAATGGAAATTGTTCAAACTATTCTAGACAAAAGAAGCATCTCATAATGTTTCCTAAGGAGTCTATCTTTCAAATATTCAGCTTGAATGTGATTGGAAGCACATCGTTTATTAAATGAAACAGTTTTGTTAATGTGTTTCAGAACTTAGAGGACTAGTTATTTTCTGCATAATACTAAGGATTTTCAATTTTTATCAATTTTCAGGAGTTAGAACAGAAATTGGATAAAGAATTAGGAAACAAACCAGGTTCATCGGCTAGAACTACAATTGAACTAGGAAAGCTGCAACCAAGTCGCAATTTTGCCTCTGCAACAACAGGTTGCAGATGGTCATCTCCAACCAAATTTCCACGTTTGAAAACAAGTGTCTGAACATTAAAACAGGAAAGAAAGTAAGATCCCAAATCACCAAGATAAGATATACTTCTGCAGAAAATATTATCTGTAAAGAATAAAGTAAGAACAGCTAGACTTACAAAGTTACCAAGCACTTTGCATAAAACTGTGTATCCATTTCCTTCTGAACTTTGGACTTCATGGACAAGGACTCCATCCTTAGGAAGGGAACAAGTTTCATCAAGAACTTCTACAGTTTGAATATAATCAACTTCTTTCTTCCATCTTTCGGGTCCTCCAGCAAGTGCAACATTTAAATGGGATCCAAGGGCTAGATATAAATAGTTCAAATTCTCCCATCCATCACGCATTTGTTTTTCCTCCAAATCAAACCAATAACCACCAAACTTATTGCCATCTCCAGCTTGATGTAGAATAAGTGGTAAAAACGATGCAATAGAAGCAGATGCTTTTAACAATATCTGCTTGTTAAAATCAGTGTTTGTATGCATAGAAAAGGCTGCATGTAGAACAGTACGACCAGGACCAGTAGCTCTAAGGTGGGTCCAAGCACAAGTAGGACCTAGTTTAGATCGTTTGCTCTTCATGAGTTCATTCTTCATAGATGCCTCAATAGTAGAATTAACAATTATAAAAATTTCACTTCCAGTAGACCACTTTATGCGTGAACTAAAAGCATCGCAACGGTAAAAAAACACACCTGCCATCAACAAGAATTCATGAAATCAGACCCTAACATTTCAGTTAACTAAGAGCTAAATGAAACAAAACTCAATGAGTTTTACCATTTGATGCTTTCATAGACACAGCGGCTTGAAGATGTGACCCAACAACAGTCTCTACTGGATAGTCTGGCAACATAACTATTGAAGAAGGTAGAGCAACTTCAATGTGCACCTATATCACATAAAATTAAATAAGTACAGGATCACAGAATTAAAGAAAAGTATACAATTTTTGGTACATCAGATTCAATTACTGAAACATATTATATACCATATACCAAAGCATTAAATTTAATTTATTATGCAAATAATGATTCTTCCAAGAATTCAACAAGGACTTCTTGACAACATTTTGCCTTTACAGAATCAAGTCAAACCACCTTGATCTGATTTGAAGTTAATTTTCAATTGGCCTTTATCATGAAACAATGTAGTTGTAATAATTTGCAATCCTAGAGGCAATGGTGCGACCACATTATCCTGATTGATTTTCTCTTTCTTTTTAGAACATTATTTAAACGGACAAAAAGGAATGTCACCCGTTTATTTAAAGGAAGGCTAGCATCAATATATCAAGCTCTTAGCTGATTAAAACATCCATGTACAGAGAAATTCAGATAATCTTGAGCTATAAATAAATAATTCAAGATCAGATTAACAAATTAATGATGCTCAAGATGAAAGAGGTTTGTTGATTTGTTTTGTCAATCATTTCCCAAATCCAGTCCCTATATTACCTATAAACAGTGCTGGAATCAAAGAGAGGCTGGGGAAAGAAACAGTCCCTTCCCCGCAACCCCCCCCCCCCCCCACCCCCCAAAAAAAAATTCAGCCCCTGTCTTACCTATAAATAGTTGTAGAAACATACATTAGTTATACCTAACTGAGTTAGTAATTTTTTTTTTAAAAAAAAAAAAAGAAAACTGAGTTAGTATTTAATCATAGTCAAAGATGTCCATTACTATGTTAGTGAATTAGATATGAATATACTACCTCCGTTAACGGTTATTTGCAACATATACTATAAATGGATGCTAACTATTATGTGCAACAAATGTTTTTTTTTTCCTTTTTAGGTAATCATTTCTCTCTCTCTCTCTCCTCATCACATGCACCCAACTTTTTCTCTCTCAATTTTACTCTCACAAACAAATTTTGCCTAGGAGTCCGCAAACACCCCCTTTGTTGCAAATAATAGTTAACGGAGGAAGTATAATAAACCACTAGCAATAAAAAGTGAACAAATTATGGCTCTGCCATTTCTTAAGTAGACTAGTCTATAACAACATTAACTTCCCAATAAGTTACCAAAAATATCAACATCTTATCTTCATATATGACATCCAAAGAGGCCAAGTGATGTAACATAGCCCATTGCTCAACAATGGTACTGTATTCAACCGACCAACTATTTTTTGTCCTTTGATACAATTGTTCAAATAAACTATTATAGTACTATTTGGAAACCATCTGCTAAGCAGCTAAGGTTTACTATCATTTTAGATAGACAAATTTTTCCAATTATAAAAACAAGAGAAACCAGAGAAAAAAATAATAATAACAATAAATTTAATAACAAGCAAACAGTTGTTACCTCATCAAAATTGAGATCATCAAAAATAGAAACAGCTTTAACAGTGGCTTTACCAAGCCTTTTGGCCTGAACAACACCGGTTGCTGATACAGATAAAATACTATTATCAGAGGATAGCCACCTATAATCAGCAGGTGAATTTGCACAACCTACAACACCACCAATAAAAAAACATAGTTAGAGAGTCATAAAGTAGTATAACAAAGGTGGTAACCAATTGAGCCAGGCAGGATAAGGATACATACCTCCCGCGGCATTTAGCTGTGCTTCCTGGTAGATATCTGGTGACCACGGAAGCAGAAGGGGTGACAATGAAGTGTTCTTTCCTTCTCCTTTAACCCTCACTGGGTCACAGACCATAACTTCTTGAACAACCTTCAAAACCTATAGCAGAATCCACTTACATTAACACCCTCATACAACAAGATTTTGTGTTAGTTTTAGATACTGTTACTATCAGGGATCCATCTGTGACTTGATGGTGTATACTATATCGACTAATTCACAAAAGCCTAACATCAAATGAATGGGAGTCCATTCCACCAATAATTCAAATACTCAAACCTTGGAGGATCAATAGAGCAATATGCACAACAATAGAGAAGCTGCGTCTCTCTCATAAATTTGATAGCTTGCTCACCAGTCATCATGGCAAGCGGAATAGTACATATAACCTGCTGCTATTTGCATCACTGAGAAAGCAGCAGTATATAGAGAATTAAATAGGCTCTATGCAGATTATTTTGGAGCAGCTCTTTATTATGTTTAAAAGAGTTTATGAGAAAGTTCAAAGCTACAGAAGGACTTTCCCATAAATATGCTATCTTAAAGTCTAGAAAGCTCACATTGCTCAGTAGAAAATGTGTCATCCCAATATTGCTGGAGGATGGAAATCCATTGCTTCAGGTGCTTGTAATAAGAATTATATGATAAAGTTTCAATGGGCTTCTGCACAAGATCAGGACAGGTTATGGTTTAATGGATTCGTGCTCATTACATATGAGGCCCAGAGGCAGAGACTTCTGGACGTTGCAAAGTTCAAGCAATATGTACTGGGTCGTGTAAGAAAGTTAAGCTGCGGAGAGGTAGTTACAGCTTATGTTACTCGGACTCTTCATTTCACCTCACGTACCCGTGTCGACCCTCGACACTCGGACATGGGTATGACACCCGAACACTTCACTTTTAGTTAAAATCATGCAATGTTTTCACAAAATAGCCGAGTCGGACGCTTGGACACGTACCCGTGTCGGACATGGGTACCCGAGTCCAAGTAACATAGGACTTACAGCTAATGATGGTTAAACTTAGATGCAAACTAGTGTGAAATTTGTATGATCTGGGGCTCCGTAATTGTGTAATCAAGTGATCAACAATATAATTATGCGGAAATTATAGACTGGAAGCAAAGAAGAGCAATAAAGAGCACAAGAAGAATTTTACATGGAAACCCTTCTCTTTCCCAAAGGGAATCAAAAACCACGAACTTTGCACTAGGACTTTAATCAATGTATGAGATGATGATACAAGGGTCTAAAGATCTCCCAATCTAAGCCTAAACACAAATTCTCTCTCTTAGACTTGTCTAACCTCTCTAATCTGATAATTACACAGAATACCCAGTGAGTGTTATGTTCTTAAATGGCTTAATAAGCTATTTATAGGGTACATGGAGGGATTAAACGAGGAAGAGGGAGACCAAAGATGACTTGGTTGGAAGGAGTGAGGAAGGATATGAAGTGCATGGATTTACGTGAGGATGAAGTTTTGGATCGTAAGGGATGGAGGAGAAAGATTTATGTTGATGACTACACGGAATAATCAAATTTGGTTCATGTTAGCCGACCCCACTTTTGGGATTAAGGCTTTGATTGATTGATTGATTGATTGATTGAATAGTCTCCTAAGTCCTAACCCTAGTAGATTAACCCCATGTTTCAGGAGATATAGGGCCACAAGGTCATGTAGTGTAGTCCTCTTGTGACTTGTTTTAGCATCAGGGTACACGGTCGTGACTCGTGGCCTACACGATCGTGTAACTCAGCCTACACGGGCATGTAGTCAGCTTCCATCCTTAGACAAGCTCCCAACGCCTCAAACTCTCATGGTATCAAATCCCATAATTGTTTCTTTCTCCAAACAATCCTCCTAATTAAACCATTTCCACAAATCCAACAAAATTATCCATCAAAAATCAATCATCTGCTAAAGGGGAGATTTGCTAAGATTTAAATGGAAAAGGATAGTTTGAAACAATCAGTTCAGAGGATATATTGGTGATATGAAAACCTTGTTAGATGTGAGCTTGTTTAGTCCTTTTGTGTGTGAAGAGACTTCCCTCCAACCATAACTAGGAAGGGCTATTTGCTGATGCAGATTGCAGAATAAAGGATTGTTCTGACTTTTGAGGTTTTACATATCTGTTCTTCTATAATGTTAATAAAGAAATCAAAATTAATTTATCATCTTCCACAGTAAACAAACAGCCTAAATCAGAATCCCTTTTTCTATAGGTTTGGTTAAGAAAAAAAAAATTCACTTTTCAAAAGAAAAAGGATGCATATTAAATACTAAATAGTTTAGTGCCAACTTCCAAAGTGGAAGAATTATCACATAAGACTATAAGAGTGACAAATGATTTCAGTAATAGTCAAGATCTTCAATGTTATATTAGTGAAACATTACCTCTTTTGCCTCAAGATGGTCAGTAGAGTAAGTTAAAGAAGCTGATAACTTTCCAAGTCCTTCTATAGTGGCCTCTAAAATTCTAGAATGCTGCCAACCAGACTTGACGGCAACACTTTCTGGTACGGGATAATTTCTCCAGAGTTCCGGCTGATCATAGTTCAATTTCACATCCTCATTCTGCGTTCAAGTAATCAAGTAAGAACTCACACAGTTCACATACACCAAAAACGTTCACATACACCAAAAAAAAAATTGGGATTAAAAACAGGAAAATGAACGGTCACAATTTTTGTTTTGTAAAAAAATATTACACATGAGAAATGAAGTATCTAAATCAAACCCACAACTTACTAATATGTTCATTCAGGGACTCAGGGTATATGCTCTTTGACATGAACTCAGGCACACTAGACTTAAAAAGTGGAAAAGAAAACTGTAGCAAATAATAAATTTCAAGAGATGGAGAATTTGTGTGCTAATATTGAGAAGACTCGGGTCAAATTTTCCAGGACTGAAAAGATAACTGGTATTACACAAAAAATATACAAATAAGGGGTTTGTGGGAATTCCTTTTTTTTCTGAAATTAGTTGATTATAAACAAAAAATATACAAATAAGGGGTTTTGTAATAAGTGGTTCTCAATCAATTATAACATCCTTTTTTTCTTAACAAGGACTACAGCATTTTTTTGTCCTACCAGCAGCCTATTCTTTTAAAACCAAGGTTCAACCAAACACCACGGAGATATACAGATGTTAAAGTACCTTTGTTAAACAGATTACTCGAGCATCAGGCCCTCGAGAGAAAACCTTTAAATCAATGAGATATTGTCGACCAGAGACAACATACCAACATGCACTGGGGGGTGTAGGTTTTACTCCCTCAAAAGGGTCACCAGATTTAGATAGAGGCAGCAAGTGTAAAGACATATAATCTGGCAGAACAACATTCAGAGATGACATCTGGACATGCCCAGCAACCCTGGTATCCTCCACTATGATACTGGTTTCACCTAGTTTTAATGCATAAACAAGACCCATCATAGCATCCACCTGAGCTGTTGAAGTATTCAGTGCAAACCAGCGGTGATATGGAGAGGGCAAAGGCACAACTGCAAGGACAAACGTAAATGCTATGAGCAATTTGAAATAAATGCTTGCCTGCACATCCAGTTGTTACAAAGTATACAACGTTTTAAATAGTTTTTCAGCAGGTAAAAACTGGGTCTGTGGCAATAAGAGTTTGTAAGCATCAATAGACTTTAATGGAGAATCTAAATATAAAGTTATAATGAACTTTTTGGCTGAACGGAGCTTGATTATGTAATATAAATAACTATTGACTATATTGTTAAGTTACTTTTGCGAGATTAAAAAAACAACTTTTGGAAGTAGAGAGTCGCAAAATCTCACAATCATGCACTCACTTCATTAGATTAATTTTATTTAAAATTATTTTTAAGCATAATACCTCCTACAGTAGTTATTTGTCCCCTTTTTACAATTTGGTAATTTGGGTGGAAAGGCTAAAAGAAGAGTAAAACAGTAGTGCTAGGCATGTGTGGTGCAGACATATACTCTTATTTCAAGAATCCAGCAAATAAAGAGGCCTTTATGATTATGATGCTTTTAATTTACCAATTTGTCACCAGACACCATAGATTTAAACAAAACAAAAAAAAAAAAAAAAGGCATGCAACAGCTTTATTATATAGGCTTTTATAACATTTGCATGAAAATATACAAGAACAAGCTAGGGGAAAAAAACCTTGAGGAATGTTCCTCCTCATGACTTTAAGACTGTACTGCACTGTGCCACCAACAAGAACAAGAACTGGGGAAGGAGGATCCAATGACATGGCTTCTGCTACAGTCAAAACAATCTTATCTGTCATGTTATCAAATTGTGGCTCAAGCAAATGAACAGAGACAATTTCATGCCCAATGCCAACTCCCTTCACTAAAAAAAGGTCTGAAAACACTCCCTGCACATAAGATATTGATTAGACAAGCTGCATGTACACAATGAATTTAATACTGAACTTCTTATGAAATAGAACATACACTATCTTCAAGCTTTGTCTGAATATTTAAATCACCACAAAATCCACTGCAGTCACTTAAAGGAGAATCACCCAAAGGGACATGAACAAGGTGATGAGATGACTCGTCACTTTCAGGCATCAGTTGCCAAATGAACCTCAAACCCACTAATGAAGAGAAGACGTTATCTGCGTAACAGATCAAGAGTGAGCTTTATGCCATGAAATGAAGCTAATTCATAAACAGAGGCCAAGCAATAATCATAGCAAAAAATATCTTGAATTACTCAGAAGCTTCTTACTTATATAAACCATGAGAACTTTTAGTGATCCCACAAGAGGTCGTGAATAGATAAGATAAAATATATATAACTGTGATGTTGATACACTATTGCATTGAAGACTATAATTAGGAACTCATGCATAATAGGATCATCACATGTCAGTAATTCAGTATGTCAGAAGCACATAAGTGCCACCAAAAATAAACCGGAAAAGGGAAATAAATCATACCTAGGAGCATAACCACTAAAAGAACAAATACATCAAATTCAGGAGAAAATGTCAAGATTAGTGTTGTAAATACCTTCTTTGTCAAAAGCACGGACCCGAAGAGTTGCAAGACCATCCAAGTCAAGTTTAACAGAGCTATGGAAAATTTGGATCTTGGAGAACATATCAATGTATACCTTACAACGAACTACAGTTCCTGTGCGAACATCAGCGGCATAAACAGCAGTCTCCTTTCTTCCAGTGTAAGGAGCAATTGATCGTAACCGAGCACTTGTTGAACAATGGTTACTCTCATTGTATTCAGGTACAACAGATAACACATCATGATGATCCCATGACCTACCAAGCCAAAACATAAAATAACATGATTACTAGCTAAAATTATACTCCTTTTACTCATTTACTTGCGAACAAGAGATGATTATGGCTGAGGGCAGTCATTACAATCAGAAGGAAGGATTCATGGTTTTCTTATTCCCATTATAAGAGAGGCTGACGGAAAGAAGCTTAGTTTGAACATCCCAATAAAAGAATGTAATACCTATACTTAACAGCCTCAACAACCTCACCTCAGCTACAATTTGTTGATTAACCTTCAACATTTCACCAACTACTTTATTGTTGTTAACATTTCACATGCTATTTATGGACCTCAAGACAAGCTTTCATTCTCCTATGGAAAACTCTCTAGGGCTTTTAACGCCTATCCATGGACTTCATTGACCGTAACTCCATAATTTCTCCGGACTAAACTAGATAAGATGCCATGAGAGCAAATATCACCAAAATAATTATTGTTGGATTTTAATCAATCTCTTCAGTTCAACTTCTTACACATAATTTTTTGGCGTAACCACCTCATGTCTCTACATGACAAATTCATTTCATTATGACCATTCTTCTCCTCACAGTATCATTGGAAAGAGCTCAGTCAGGCTCACTTCAGTTGGCAATTCAACATACTTCTCATTAGACACAATTGTCCACCATATTTTATAATTTGTAAAGGGCACCGCTACAATAGATTAAATTGGGTTAACCCCCAATCTCCATAGCACCCAAAATCTTGCTCACATCTCAATTAAATATATATCCATTTGTCATTCTCACACAAATCTCTTAGATTCCTTCCTCTAACCTTTCAATATCCAGTGGGAAACCTTAACTTTTCTATTAATTCAAATTAGTAATTATATGGTCTCCATTTTCTAGACAGGGATGGTAAGGAGGGCAACACCTGCCTGTTCATAATTCATCATCTCAATCTTATTCTACAACATGCCATCACATCATGAAGGTAATGCCATAATGAATTGACTCACATCATATAAACGAATTAATGATGACTAGGATTCATTTCACTCTAAAGCCCTTATTTTACCTTGATATCGGAATATTTTTCCCATTAGTATTTATTCGTAATAATTGTTTGATTGAACCTTTTCCCATAACTTCAAAGTACTTCAATACTACTTCATTGGTTTCACTTGCATAGATATAAAGGGACATCTCTATGAATGTAACTCTCATATGTTGGTTGTTTGAGTTTTTGCCAAATGTATATGTTGACTTGAAATTGTGAAAGGCCCTTGTGATGGCATGTTTTTGACTTTCTAATGATGTATTGGAAGATACTCCCTCCATCCCTATTAGTTGACACAATTTCCTTATTACGTCGTCCTATATAGTTGACACACTTCTCTTTCTTTCTGCAATGTGAGACTTTCGGACCAGCTAGTAAGGAATATTCATGTTTTGGATGTTCAAAGAGTTAGTTATTGTTTAACTATGTAGTTGATTCGATGAAAACAGATAATTGAAAACAGCATGGCCTAATTACTTTGGAACTTCATCACACCCCCCCCCCCCCCCACCTCCCTTCCAAACATCATTTATCCGAAAAGACAAAAACCCCTCAACTTGATATATCATTGGAGTTGAAACACTACCCAAGATCAATTTATCTTGGTAAATTTAGCAATTACAACCAGTGTGGCTTATTCACTTAGCTTATTTTAGCTTCTTGCTCATTTAGTTATCGTTGTATCGCAACTCGCGACATATTTATTAGAAATATATCCAAATACAAAAGCCTGGTAAATGTAAAATCACACCCAAGACCGCTAGTAACTTTGAACTAACACCCGATTTCGCTTAAAATTTCATCCAACTCAAACAGGAGCAGTAGCATCAAAGGGTGAACAATATGTGAGCATAGTTCATCAAAATCAACCGATTGCAAACAGTTTGAGAGAAATGTCACAGCACAAAACAACTAACAAAAATATCATATTTCAGCTAATAATCCAAATAAAAACCTACCAAAAATATAAACCCACATCAAAAATTGATGAAGTAAAAGAGTGAAATTATTATCAACTGACCATTTGAAGCAGCCATCACTTCCAAGGAGACGATACTCAACAGGATGAGTCATTTTTGGTGGCAAAAGAATGTTAACATCAGCAATGTGGGGCCCAGAAATACATTGAACCCAGAAATTGTTTCCATTAAATAAGATTATAATAGCAAAAATAACGAACACATTGCTGAAATGAAGCAGCATGTTCAAAGAAAACACCCAGAAATCAGCAAAACGACATTGTCAAGAACAGAAGAACTGTTGGATATTGGAGGAGGTCAAGAGAGGGTTTAAAGAAGGAAGAAGAGGGGTTTAAGAAGTGAATAATTGAAGTTAAAAAGATTGTTGAAAGAGAATCTTTTGGATAAAAGAGATTTATGCATCAATTTTCAGGATGACACATTCGAGCACTACAGAGTATGTACGAGTATTTTGGAGTCCATCTAGGGCATAGGAGCTATTTACAATCTTTTGTAAAGAGGTGTTCCAAACGGAGGGTTGCGAGATAATGAAATTATGTCTCACAAGGGCAATATAGGCATTTCAGACGTCATTTTAGAGATGTTTCATTGAGCTGTTAAATCATACCACTGGAACTTCAGTGGTACAAAATACACTCTCAGTGGTATAAAATGTAGTCTCAGTGGTACTTAAAAAGATTCAACTAGAGTTTCAGTTGAACAAAATATAGACTCAGTGGTAGTGGTCCCGTTAAATTTTTGTCCGTTTTGCACGTAAAGTGGGGCCCACACTACCTTTTTCACTCTTCCTATCACTCTCCACATTTCTCTCTCTTCATTGTACCTTTTTAATTTTTTAATAGTTGTGAGACACTTTACTTTGTCTCACAACACTTCCTCCTTTGTAAATAGGAGGGCACAGGGGTAATTTGGCTAGCCGAGTCAATAAAATGCAATTTGTTTTCTTTTATTTATAGTGTTGACTTTAATATTGACTCCATTATATTTTGAAATGTAACAAGACATTTGAAAATGTCCTTTTAACTTTTGTTTAACTTTCTCTCTCTTTTATTTAGTTATTTCTCTCTCTTCTAACTTATTTGTTTCTTTGACTCTTAAAGTTCTCTGGTTTCTTCTCTTCTCCTCTGTCGTCCTTCATCTTTTGGGCTTCATCAGAGCATACCGTCGGGTTTTGTTAAGTGAAGTGAAGTAGTGAATTCCTGTCTTGTTAGGTAAGTCGTTGAATTTTGCATTTTTCTGGGCTTTGTTGAATTTGTGGGTGTTTAACTTGGTCGGTGGTAGGGTGTGAGTTAGTATGATTTTGTGTTTGCGAGTGGTTTTCATGTCATTTTTGGTGAAATTGAGTAGAATTTAATGTTATTTGCGATATATTACCTTTTAATTTTCGAAAAAGCAAGTCAATTAGGGTTTGTGTGTAGTGGTGTTAATCTCGATTCCGTGAATGTCAATTGTGGCAAAATTGTTTAGTGTGTAATGGTTTTTCCGTATTATTACCTTCTAAATTTGGGAAAATCTAGTCACCTAGTGTTTGTGATTAGGGTGTAACTCAAAAAAAATTGAATTGTGCTGTGGATGTTAGATGAATGCGTTTTATACTGTGTTATTTAGTTATTCATGCATGAGGAGGTTGAAACCTTTAACTAGTTGTTTATACGTTGAAGGAATGTTGAGTATGGTAAATTATGGGCTTATGAGTATGGTAATGATGTCCTCCCTTATTCTGGATTTTGGTCATAGCTGTTTTCCAAACATTTTTTAAGTTATTGTTGAAGTGAGGATGAAATCACTGTGTAAATGAAGTTTATTGATTCCATTGGTTGTATGAAATTGGATGATTAAGTGCTTGTGTTAACATGGCATGATTGGATAATGACTAAGAGGAAATGTTCTGAAGCCGGTGGAAGTGGTGTTGGTGGTAGAAAGGATGTGGTGAGTTGATGTGCTCGTGTTGACTATGTTTTTTGTTTGTTTATGGTTTATGTAATTTTGTGTTAACACTGCTGTCTATTCTGAAATTTTTTGGGTTGTAGGGGAAATTAGTGAAGGTGAATGATGGGGTTAAACCCAAAGGTGCTAACAAAGGCAAGAAGAAGGTAATTAGAAGGTAATTTTTTTATCATGATCCTGATTTTGAGCAAGAGGAATTGGAGGATTCCAATACTGGGGACGGTTATGAAGATAAACGATCTAAAGAGGAGGATTCAGAGTCATCAGATGGTGAGGGAGAGGATGGTGAGGGTGATGAACAAGAGGATGATACTCCTTCTGCTCAAAATAACAAGTGGCAGGAATTATGTATGCAGTTGCTGCAGGAACGACTTCAAAATGCAAAGAGGAAGGGTGGTAAATCAGTAAACAAAGCAGCCAAAAAGGCAAAGGTAATTGTTGTGATTCTTGTTGTATGCATAGTGTGTAAGTTTTGTGTAATTAATTCATGGTAAAATCCTTGTTATGTTCAGAAAAACCGAGGTGATGTAGTGAAGGAGGAAGAGTTGGTTGTTAAAACCCAATCTAGAAGGACTCAGAAGGTAATGTATCTAATCCGTGTTGACTCATGTGTTGGTGTAAGTACACTTAGAGAATGAATGATACATTTGAGGTAGTTGGAATGTACCATTAGTGTACTCAGTGGTTTTTTTATTAACATATTGTTGAAAGTGATTCCAAGTAATAATAATGGGAAAAGAAATGTATAGATGTACCATTATTGTAGTCAGTGGTGTTTTTTTATTAAAATAATGTTGAAAATGATTCCAAGTAATACTAATGGCTAAAGAAATGTATTGTACAACCAATACTAAATTGATAGTGGATTTATTACATGTAGTGCTATGACTAGCTTAGATATGTTGCTTGAATATGTTTCAGTCGTTTATGCATTTGAGGTAATCATGTGAAATTAAATTAAATGTACCACCATTATTAAAGTGATAGTGTATTGAGGTATTAGGACAAGCTTAGATATGTATCTTGAATGAGATCAATTTGATTATGCATCTGTTTTGTATTGTGTGGGCCTTTAATTTGAATGGTGTAAAGGCATTTGGAAGTTTGGTTAAGCAGTTTGATAAGACGCGGAAGGATTTGGTCAATGAAATGGGGTTTGGTGGCTGTTAAGCATGCCACTAGAATATTTGCCTTGCCTCGTAAATTTGCTTACTGGATGTTGTCAAGGGTTGATGGAGATGGTTCCATGGTATTTGGAGATGAGTATGTATGTCCTTTGTGTCCAGCTCAGGTGGAGTGGGTGCTTGGTATACCCAAGGGTTCCAAGCCAGTTCCATCTACCATTCCGGATGATGATGAAGTGATAAAGCTGAAATGAAACGTATTTCTAGACTGTTTGGCAAGCCTGGGGAGAGCATTCCTGCGGCAGCAGCTGTGGCTGCGGTGGTTCGTATTGATAAAAAAAGGGAAGTTGTTGCCTATAAAAACAGACAAGGAGAAGGCTGAGTTTAAGATTGCATTTCTGGTTGTTGCTCTTGGGTACATACTGTTACCACAACAAATTCATCAAATCTGGTTGTTTCTCTGGGACCTGCTTTAACTGTTTATAATGATGTTGCGAACCACGATTGGTGCACTTTGACTCATTCTTGGTTGTGCACAGCAGCGAGGAAGTTCCAGAAGAAGTTTACTGAAAATGGCTATGTTGTAGGCTCTGGAGGCTGCATTTTGTTTGTGTTGGTAAGCAATGTGTTACTGTATCTTATAAATCGTTGTTGATTAATGTTTTAGATTGTTACAAGTTGAGGGATTGTTTATTATTAGTTGTTGACAAAATCTTTAATGCATTCATGTTGTAATCCCATGTTATAGATTTTTTATATTGACCATCTGGATCGGGTACCCAAGTCTTGGGGACTGACTCCGAGGTTGGCGGCATGGTCACAGGAAGAAATTAACAAAGTTGTACAAGATGATAAAAAGAAGACGGGGGACTATGGTCTGTCGCTGGTTAGTGTTAAAATCATTGTTTGCTGTGTTTATTGTACAACATGACATCAGTGTTTATTGTGTAGTTGTGTATTCGTTTGATTAAGTTTGTTTGTTGTGCAGTCCGTGAATATTGCCTATGGGGAGGAGCATCCGCTGGCACCCCGTGACGGTCCAGTGATAGCTCTTGCACCTGCGCCCGCACCTTCACCTGCTCCTGCACCTGCTGTTGATGTGGATGGGATCACTGAGCAGGTCTGGAACTATTCTTTGGTTTACTAAAACGAAGAGTTATTGGTGTTGATGTTCACTTCTTATCTGTTGAAAATTACTATGTTATAGTGCGGGCGTGTTTTGCTTATTTATCCACTCTCTACTGCTATACAGTTCTAGTTATGATTTCATCATAGAGCATCATATGTTATTTTGAGTATTGTTGGAGTACTAATTGAAGAGGTTTTGCTTGACCCTTAGGAAGCATATGATTGAATTTTTGCAGAAATGGATTGAGGAATAAATTAGATGGCTTTTTGTTCTACGTTATAGTTCGATATTTTTTTTCTTGCTTAGGGCCTGACTTGGTTATCTTGCATTTATGTCAACTAGTTTTACAAAGGCATTTGTGATATAATTACTTTGTTAAAATGGAAATCTTGTAGTTAATTTATCAAAATGAAAATCTTATGTGACATAGGGCTGTGAGAAAATCATTCCTTTTAAGTATGTTGATGACTGTGGGCAATTGTGACATATGCTTTTCCAATCTTCATCTAGATTACCATGATGATAGCCTAGTGTAGGGAATATTTCAAGCGTTATCCCTAGCTTGAACCCCACTGTGATCATACACTTAAGCATGGTAGCGTCCAAAGGGAAAGAAGATAGAGCAAAAGAGTCGCCAACAAGTTTTAGGAACTTGTAAACCGTTCACGAGGTGAAGGTTACACCCCTTAACGATCCAAGAGATCGTTAACTCCAATAGGTCTGGAACCATGACTGGTAGTTCGGGGATGAAGGTACAAATCCAACCTAAAAGAGATTGAACCTGCCTAATAATAGGCCTCTACTTTATTCCGATCGTATTCATGTGCGCTTTCTGACTAACATACAATCAACAGGATTAACCCTAAACCTGTTTATCTATGTTGGTTGAATATTAATGCACAAATAAACTATTATTGGCGATCACTTGAATTATAATCAAATTAACCCTAAACAAGATTATTAATTATCTTATTAAGCGTGATTACAAGTACAAATTCCCTTTAAACATGCATAAAAGGCGTGATCAAGCAATAACAGTAAATAATCATCAAGCAACAAAATAATAATAATAAATTATAATCATAATAATAATCAAAACAATAATCATCATAATAATAATTATAATAATCATAATCATGTTAAAGCATAATAATAACAAGACCCTAGGCATGATACTAACAAGACTAATAACAAACCCTAGCATGTCACTAAACATTAAAAAATCAAAGCTTTAACCCTAACATGATACTACAATCATAAATATTAGGAAAAACATAGGAAGCATCATACTTTCAATCATACTTGATATTAAATTTACCCTAGACATGATATTAGGAATTTATTGTTGTCACCCTAAACATCAAATTAAGGAAAACAACCTAACATGATACTAGGAATCAAAATAACAATCTAAGCATGATTTCTATATCATAATAACTATGTAAACAATTAAAGCACTTACTTAGATGCCTCGTATCTCTTTCTAATAACAAAATACACACGTCTGTAACTTCAAGGAAAATATAATCAAACAATTAAATTAAATAATTGAAAGAGAGATTTGGGACCAAACCCTCAGAAATTAAAACCTTTCACGTCTAGGGCGAAGGCAAATTCGAACTTGGCTAGGTGTTTCTAGTGCTAATGTATGAGGAATTGTGTTTGAAAAAAGAGTTGGTTTAGAAAGAGAGAGAGAATATCAAGAGATTCTTGATGAGAGTTGGTGAGAATTGGTGAATGAAAACGGAGTTTTTAGGAAGCTATTTATAGAGAAAATCAGCCAAAAATATAAAAAATCGAAACAGAGTTCTGACCCGTAAAACGAGGTTAGCGCCAGACGCTGACATTAGCGCCAGACGCTGACTTTAGCGCCAGGCGCTAACGCTAGCGCCAGGCGCCAAGCTTAGCGTCAGGCGCTAATGCTGGCGTTTGGCGCCGACTTAAATATTGACGCGTTTTCTAAAATCAAATAGAAATTTTCGTACAGGAGGATAAAATCGTATTTTCCTAAAAAACATTCTTTTATTCTGATTAAAACTCTAAAAAGTCAACAAAAGTCAATTTATCAATGCTAATTAAATTAGGAATGAAAAGAACCTTCTAAAAGAATTTAGAAGACTAAAACCATTCCTAATTGCATTAGGAATGATAAATCTATATTAGGCCCTCCTCTAGATCATTGGGCCGCATATAAGGCTTAAACCAGGCCCAGTTCAGTAATTTGGCCATAACTTCCTCAATATTCATCGGAATTGAGCTAATAATATATCGTTGGAAATGTCTTTTCAAGCCCTATCCAAATACACTATTATTGGACCCATATCATGGACCAACCAAACTGGATTGGCTATTTTCTTAAAATAGGTTTTCAAAAACAGAGAGAAGAGAAAAGAAATTAAAACTATCCGCAACACTAAACTTTCCACACTTTCACTTAATTCGATCATGATTCGACGTGAAAGGTACTCATCACCGGGTTTGGTTTTGGGGAGACACAAATGGGTGTCTACACCTAGCCTGGTGATAATTTTTCTAGTTATAGTTTATTTTACGGCTAAAAAGATTTTCAGTTCATGGTTGGTTGGTCGTATTGCTTATTTAATTCTTAATGTATACAGGTGGTTTCTAGGGTGGTGCGTCAGTTGACTCCAAAGTTCATGGATGCAATTGATGACAAAATGGGTAAGATGTTGTACAGTATGAATGAAATGTTTAAAGAGAGTTTGGCCGTATCGGCCGCAACAAGGCAACCACTGAAAAGGGCTGTTAAGAATACTTTACCGATGGATAAACACACTAAGGTTGATACTATGGTGTTGGAGGTTGGTAAAACAGTTGGTGCAGCTGCTGATGGTGATAAAACCACTCAGGTTGATGTTGAGAAGGTTGCAGCTGAGTGTCTGAAGGATGCCTTGTTGGAGGGTGTTGATGGTGATGATAGCGAGCAGGGTAATACAGGGGGTGTTATTTCTGCAATGGCTGAAGAGGATGATGTTAATGACAATAAGGGTGATAGTCCTCATTCTGATGATGATGAAGAAATGGATGACGCTGATGTTCACCAACCAGGAGGAGAGTGTGTTGTGAAATAGGTTGGATCAAGGGGGACGACTGTTTTGGTGGCCGCCGGTTGTAGTGAGACAGAGTCTGACTATGAAGAGGAGTCTCTGTCCCCTAGCAATGACGATTCAGGTACTGGTGATAACAAGGTTGTAAAACCTACTGCTGTAGTCGTCGCTACGATGTGTAGCAAAGGGTCTGACACCCGTAGGCACACGACGCTGGAGGCAAGGATGCTGTTGTACGTGCGGCAATGGAAAGAGTTAAAAGACCCTAATTGGTATGTGTTGCTGATCTCTGTGTAATGAAGTTGTAAATTTTTCCATTTATAATCACTTAGCTGGTTTACAAAACAATTATGTGTCTATATGTTTTTGTATATGTGTCTAGCACTGGTGTTGTCCTCATATCCTGTGATGAGATGACTGCCGAGCAGAGGGATTGCTGTAACACCCCTAAATCTCCCTCTACGGAAATACCAGTATAATATGTATAATTATACCGTAGAGATAGACTTAGGCGTATTACCGCCGCGTGATTACGCAAGGCTACTTAACTTACTAAACAAAACAATACCTTGCCGCGGAAACTTCAAAACTTTTCTTATTAATAATAACTATAAATAGAAACCAATGTCATGAGTACTCAAATTAATACAAAGACCAAGATTCCTAAATTAGTGAAACCAAATCTCGGGACTCCAATGCATCGCTTTATTCACTTCACCTGAAATAACACTACTTACCATTACGGTAAACAGGGCGAACCAAAACAAATAAGAAGTACGGGTTAGCAAAATATGCTAAGTACGGTAAGTGCAAGATAATTAAACTCAATTTATTTGCAAACATGCTTTTAAAACCAATATCCAATAATTCTAAACTCATGGTTTAAAACCAATTCTCAATGTTCCAATAACCAGTAAAACCAATGCCAATTATTTAAAACCATTTCTTCATATTAAAACCCAATTCCTCATAATAAACCAATAAAACCAATTCCTCTCCTAAGTGTGCACACCCCCCAATCTAGTCTCCTTATGTTACAAGGCAATTCTTGAGGAAAGACCCGGTCATACAAAGTCCAAGGCCTTATCAATAAACCAAATCCGCATAGTGGGATTACTAACATGCTTATAAAGCATAATAATAAATCAATGATTCAATAAATCCTCTTTTAAATCCAATAATTCAACCTTTAATGAAAACAATCCAAACTCTTTTTCAATAAATCCAACTTTCTTTCAAAATCAATCCTTTTTAAACATGAATAATAAATTAATTAATCAAAACATGTTATAAAAATCAATACTCCAATTCAATTATTAAAACCAATCTTTAAACATACTTTTTTTTCATAAACCATAATTCAAGTCAATTTAATTCAAGCAACATAAATCATTCAAACATTTTCATTCAAATCGATCACTTTCAAGGTATCTAGCCACCTAACGTACCTTGATCCTTGCTTAGCCAAAAATCACTTCAAAAGAACTCTCAAGTAGCTTGATCAAAAACACCCTATAAATAAATATAACCTTAATTAATATAAGGTTATCAAATAATCACAAACAATTAAATTAAACCCTCCCAACTATATGTACATCACATGAACCTTTTAAATTAATTCCACATAACATCATTAAAATCTGTTTTTAGATAATTAAAACTTCTCATAATAATTTTATATTAATCTCCCATAATAATAATAATAATAATAATTGAATAAGAGAAAAGGAGAAGAAAGATAAGAAACCAAGGAGAAAGAAGAATTGGATTTTCGTTGGAAAAAGTAGGTAGAACTTGCAGAGACTATAACTCCTTTGTTATAACTCCGAATTGGGTGATTCTTGAGCCTAACCTCAAGGATTTTATGAAAGGAACAATTTTCTTTGAAACGTCAATACCCCAAAACTGAACAGAAGTTCTAGAAAACTGGCTTCAAATATAAATGGGATAATTTGTGTAAAATTGAGGAGAAGAAAAGAAGAGAATTGGTGTGAAGAATGTGAGAGGTATGAAGGGGTATTTATAGGCTAGCTCATGCAATAATTATTGCAGGAAAATGTCGGAATAATTATGGTAAGTAGGGTTTAAGGGATTACTTGGAGAAATGAGTAAAGATTTAAGGAAAGTTTTAATATTGAAGAGATTGTGTATAATTGAATATGGAAGGTATGTATATCATGAAAAATATTAAGGAAATTGGAATTACTTGGGGAATAATTAAGAAGAATGAATGGCAAGAAAATATAATGATTGGATATTAAAAAGATGGAGAATTAGAATTAAGGAAAATAGGAGATTTTAAGGAGATAATTAAAAATACAATTTACCAAAATATTTTTCCCAAAATCTACATGGGATGGCCGAAATTTTTTATCTTTCCTAAGCTCATATTTTCAGCCCTCCTATTTAGTATTTAGGAAATTATTTTTCTAGTTTTAAGGAATTAAAATAATTGTGTAAATATTATTTATTGTATAAAATAATTAAATGATAAAATATAAAATATTCACCAAATAATTTAACTGATAAAATCAGATTTTCACATAGGAAAATCCGAAATTTATTAGTTAAATAAATGGGATTTTCGGACTTATTAAAATAATAATAAAATATAGCTTTTGCCTTAATTAAAATATCCAAAATATCTAAATAATCCGGTTTTTAAAATAGGATAAATGGATAATAAATATTATCCAAAATAATAATTTGTTTTTAAAATACTTTTGGCGCCAAAATTCAAATATCATTTTGGCTCCAACTTTTAAATAGTAAGTTGAATTACTAAAATACCCTTTTTAGAAAATAATAATTAAATTAATTAATTAGGAAAATACGTATGAAAATACGAGGTATTACAATTGCTTTGGTATTGTTCATCCCAGAGCGAGGGTCGCATCAGGCTACATCTGGATGGCTAGTGTGCTGTACACAAAGCATTGGGCTACCAGAGAGTTTGTCAACCGGAGCAAGCATATCATGCTTGATCCAAGCTTTGCAGTAAGTACAATTATTTTGTTTGTTTGTTGTTATCTATATGTTGTGTGTTGGGTTGTGATATCTAGAAAGCATATCTGATAATGAGTGTGTGTGTTGTAGAATCGATTGCTGCTGAAGGAGGGCAAAGAAGAGCACGTAGCGCAGACGTACTGGAAATTGTTTTTAACCTATAATTTTCAACGGATTAAAAAGGTAATGGGGAGACCAAAAACTACAATTAATTAATGAAATTGTACAACTTAAAGTTCATGTTATTACCCATGTATGAAATGATTACACAGGTTTTTATCCCGGTACTTGAAGTCTCGAAAGAATCACCTAATGATGCACATTGGTGGTGCCTAGCCCTTGACTTGAAAGCAAGGAATTTGTGGATGATTGATTCCCTCTACCCCGAGCCTTACAACACACTTGCTAAGGAGGTTAAGATTCTGGTATGTATTCTCTTGTTTTAATGCATCTGTTACGTCTGGCTGTGGTACAAAAAATTTATATGCTAAAGAGGTTCATATTTTGGTGTGTATTCGAACACGTAGCTACATGGCATTGATGTGCTCTTCAACCTTAGTAACCCAGAATGGATAACGGGAGAAATTAGTGGTTGGAAAAAATGCCAAGTGAGGTTATTGGACCTTCTGATGCGTGAGTTTTGATTTGCTATTGGATTTGGATATTCTTCTTATATGTCTGCGATTCATTTGAGCTTATGCATGCTTCCTGTGGCTAATATGTAGGGAATTCTGTGGTGTCTACATGTTGGCTTTCATAAAGGTTTGTGCTGGAAGGTTCACAACTAAGTTCAGTGTGGTGAGTGTTAATATGTAGCGTTAAAGCAATTTTCCCTCAGTGGGTTTCTTTGGGAAGTGGCCTCACCATATGCATTCTTTCTTTGTAGGGAAAGATTCACAGTGCAAGGGAGAACTTATTTCTGGATGACCTGCAATGCGAATCTAACGACTTGGTTAATAACCTACAATCACTGATTCCCTCGGTTAGAAAGACATTGAGGCAGAGATAAGTGGAGTACGTGGATGGAATCATGTTTGGGGATTTGGATTTTTTTGGCTGTTTTATGATTTTCTTCTTTGTAGTGATCAGTGGTTTTTGAATAATGTTGATTATGTGATGAACTTACTAACTCAAATGTCTAGATGTCTTAATAATTAGTTGGAAATTTAGCCTTGGTATTAGTTGCCTGTGAAACTGTTTATAAGTAGACATGTTCAGTGATACATTTTTGGGTTGTTGTTTGTACCATTGATGGTATTATGCCAAGTATTTGTAGTTACTTGGTACCTAGTGGGACATATACATTTTGGACACTTTTATGACAGTGGTACATTATTTTGATGTGTACATACTACCTAAATGTGGGAATGTACAACTTATCATGTAGTTTATGATATTTCAGTTTGAGTCATCTTTAACTTCTTGATTTCGTTTCTGTTCTGTTACTCCACAAATGTAGGACATGTACCTTGAAATTCAATGGTAATACTAGTATCTAGATAGTGAAATTACTACTTAATAAGTTAAATTACCACAAATAATATTAAAAGGTAAGACTAGCTATAGTAATGACATGAGTGTCTTACTAAAAAATGATTGTTCGACGCCAAAGATCTCAGTCTTAACAAAAGAAATACATGAAATAACAGTGCTTAAAGTACAACCCAAGGTAACATATGTCTGAAGTAAATAGAAGAACCAGTACCCGCGACGGCGCCATCTTCAACTAGGATCTCCTCCACATCAAAGGTCCTTCCCGAACTGTTTGTGGTGCGACCCATCAAAAGCCAAGCCTAGGGATGGCAACGGATCCAGATTCGTTTTTGTATATAGGATCCAGATCCGACCCGGATCCGTCGGGTCTAGAAAATGAAGACCCGGATCCGGATCCGTCGGGTCCAATATATTTTGTCTAATTTTTTGCAATAAATGTAATGTTCGGGTCAAAAAAATTATTTCAAACTTACGTTGTTGGTTATTAAATTCAACCCAAAAATAACCAATTTATACACTCATATTTTGAATTAAAATTATAAACAACAAAAAAAATACGATGTTTCATATGAGCTAGTGAAAAAACAACGATGATGTATATAATATGAGCATCCAAAATTCATCTCTTGAAAGGGTTAATATTTATCATTACTAACATTATCAACATTTTTAATAAAGAAACAAAAAATTTAGTTTTTTCTAATTGGAAAAATAAAAAAAAACGGGTCCACGAATCTGGATCCGGGTCTAGGACCCAGACCCAGATCCAGATCCGTTTTTGTCAGCAGGACCCGGATCCGACCCGGATCCGTCGGGTCCAAAATTTGAAGACCCTGATCCATGAAAAACGGATCTGGATCCACGGATCCGGGTCGGGTCCAGATCCATTGCCCTCCCTAGCCAAGCCTGATGAGAACCAGTGGCTGTTTATGTCAGGATCCTCGTCCGAGCTGCATGGGTCGTTGTTCAGTTCTGGTTGATGAGGAGGTGTTATGTAAGTCCATGTTGGAGGTGGCGGCTTCAATTTCAAAAATATTTTTATTAAGAACACTTAAATGGAACACATCGTAATAAGTTTTAAGTAATAAGTGGTACATACTATACTACTATATGAAGCAAAGACATGACATACCCGAAAAACCGCATCCAAAACCATTCCCTCTGGCCTGGTTGATGTGTACAAGAAATTAGCAGTAAGTGCCCTTGGCCTCTAAAACACCAAAACTCCCCCTGGGTTGTTGTCTGGACCAGCTGTCTCGACTTCATAGTCACCTGGGAGATCACCCAACAACCCGTTCTTTGCGTAGTGATTGCCTACACGTGATTCCAATATGATAAATAAAATGGGGTTATAATGCTGATGCAGGGTTGTGAAGTTACAAACAAACGAGGGCCTTGTGCATCTGCTAGCAGTCCAACACAAAGCGAACGACCCAAATAGTATGGTGGTCTCGTGGCTACGGCCTGATACCAAATACTCTCCTGTGTAACTAACACGGTGGTATCTCTTTCTAATAGGCAGAATTTGGTGGAGCTTGGGCTTAATCGTGCAACCCGATATATTGAGCCTAATATGGGTATGTCCATCGACGACCTTTAATACATGAAGTGTATCTGTGTATGACCCAACAAAGATATTACGCCACATCATAGGGAAGTGACAGGGTAAAGTCGTATCCCCTAATAAAAAATAATTACCTAAATCACTAACTAAAGTAGATAGGGAAGTAGGGTCGATCTCCACAGGGAAACAAGTCTTTTTACTCCTAATTAAATATTATAATCTAAATTATTTAAGTAACCAATATTTATGAATGAATAAGAAACTAAACTAAAAAGAGTAGGAATAGGGAGAAAATAATATATAAAAGGATCTAGGGCATAGGTTCACCAATAAATAATACTCCGGGGTAAAATAGGGTAATCAATCATTGACATTGCATAAATAACATGATTAACAGGCTCTCGCAATTTATTAATCAATATAGATCTAACAGGCTCTCGCAATTTACTAGATCTAAGTTCTTATTGAAAATAGCCTTTAGTATCAAATTAACATCTGCTCGATTCATCAATTTAATATTGCCATACTTTTACAAGCCGCAATTGTAAAACATTAAAACAATCCAATAAGAAATCATCATGCAATACCAACAATCAATAATAGTCAATCATCAATGCATCAATTAACCAGATTGTAAAGGGCTCACGCTACGTATTACAATCACACAATTAATTTACCGGTATTAAATCTCATCTCTCGAATCTTGACTTAACCATTTATAAATTAACTTGCCTATTGAAACTAGACCTAAACATTAATTCTCATCTCTCGATTCTTGAATCAATATTGTCAAACTCATGCATAAAAGATAGGCCTAATCTAGTCACAGAGCATTAAATCAATCAATAGGAAATTAATCTAGCATTGATAATCAACAACAATAATTTACCCCTTCATATTATTTATGGATCCCCATAAACCCTAGAAATTAAACTACTCACACATAATTAAATATAAACTAGGCAAAGCAATAAAATAAATCATGATCAAAGGAATAAAATAGATAACTAAGATTAAGGGAAGAGAAATCGTTACCAAAATAGATCTGGAATTAAAGAAAGAAATAAGAACAAAGGTTTAGAGAGAGATTAAGAGAGAGAAAACTAAGTAGAGAGAGAAAGTCTAAGAGAAAAGGATTCAGAGAAGAAGAAGAGGGTCCAAGAGAAGAGACCCCTAATTATTCCGCACAAAACGTATTTAAAACAGAACTAAAAAAACTCCTAATTAGAAACTAATTGCTCGTCAAAAAATGGTTCTCCAGAAACACGCGCCCGATCGGGCTAGAGGCCGCCCGATCGGGCGCGCCTTTTTTTCCTCGCATGCTCTTCTCACTGCACCGCCCGATCGTGCTAAGCCTCGCACGATCGGGCGCGCCTCGGCTTGCTGCGCATCCTGCCCTTGCACGCATCCGCCCGATCGGGCGTATGCTTGCCCAATCGGGTCTGGTCTTCTTCTTCGAGGCTTGGACTTCGATTGGGCTAGATTTCTCGGCCCAATCCATATTTCCTCTCGGGTCTCGAATACATGGTCCAATTGCCTCGTGATCCAAATAACCGAGCCTTTAATCACCGGCTCGATGACTCTAGCCGGCCTTGGGCTCCAAAAGTGGTCGTGTTCCTCCAATGCTCGTAGTCGCTTAATAAAAATCCCGGGAAAATGCTCCAAAGGTGCAATTCCCTGCAAAACTTAACCAAAACTATGAAAACACTAGAAAACACATATTAGTAATAAAAGTGGCCCGAAAGAGCCAAAAACACTACTAATAATGACCACGGGACGGGGGTAAAACACTATATAAAATAGACACATCAAACTCCCCCAAGCCAAACCTTTGCTTGTCCCTAAGCAAAGAGCTCATCAATGAACATATAAAACATACTTCACCCCAATAAACAAATCAAAAGCCAACGATTCAAGGTAAATTAAACAAACATGCTTCAACGTCAATCAATCTTATTCATCTAATCACCCTTCCTCCCCAACAATTGTCAAGTAGAGCAAACCACAAGAGCATATAGAATTCAAGACTAGTGCTCACACACTCGACTCTCATTTATGTGGCGAGTAAAGAATGTACTCGATCGCTCTCCACCCAACCCCCTTTAATGTGAACAATGCCCTCCCAACTCACACTCTCGTGTGTATAAAAACATTGAACGCTCATCCTACTAGTCGACTCGAAATATGTCAAGTCATAACTTGCATTGAAAAACAACACTTTCACATTTACATAACTTCTATGCACAAGGTCGGAAGGTCTTTAAAGCTTGTAATGTAAGGCTAGGGTAAAGGTAGGATAAATTTGGGATAATGTGAGAGAAAAGCTATGCATTAAGGGAGCCAAATCCTAATAAACCCATGATCGAAAATAATGATCATACACATTTCCAACATAACCAACTCCAACAACAATCTACCAAATACACTCCAAACAATAAAACAATCCCAACACTCACAATTTCACTCATAAAAATATGATAATGTAGAACAAGAGTGAATAACAAACTTTGAACTCATAACTTGAAATATTTACATTGAAACTCAACCTTTTTTTTTTCTTTCTTTTGATTAACCTTCACTTAGAACATTTGAACATCAAGCATTTTTTTCCTTTTTTTCTTAGAAGTTCACTTTCTTTTTCTTTTCATATTTCTCACTTTTTTCCTTGAACTTCTTTTTTTCATCACACTTTTATTTTTCTCAAATATATACAACTTTCAAACTCATAAAAAAAACAAAAATATGATCAAGAACAAATTACTTCTCAAAACCCACCCAAATTGTGCAAATAAAGTGCACACTACAAAACTCCCTCACCTCACTCAATAATAGCTCCCCCAAGCCAAGCTTGGGACTAGTAACCAATGGGGCAATTAAGGCTTGTAATGTGGCTATAAACAATAAAAGGGCACAAGCAACAACATGGGTGACAAGAAGGGAACAAATGTATCTAAATACTCTGAAGGCTACCTAAAGAATGAACGCCTTCGTCCTCCTCATGTGCATAATAAAAAGTCATGAAACACTACTCATAGTTGTAAATCAATACTAAAATTCATTGACATACCAGGAATTATGGAACTATCACACATTTCCTAACCAAATCAACTAGTCAAGCACTATATTCACAAGTAGTTGGGAAAAATTGACGCAAATTAAGGAATCCAAACAATTAGACTTCAAATCATGACCAACAAATCCACAATATTCATCATCAAATACCAAGAATCAAAACAATTTTCTCAAGTATGGGGCACAGGGAAGTATGATTTACAATTCATTGGAACGTATTTTTGAATTTTTTTTTTATTTTTTCAATTTTTTTTTTATTTTTCATAAATAAGAAAGCAAAAAAACTACACTAGGAAAGCAAATAAAAACTATACTAGAAAGCAAAAAAAGGGAGAGAAGGAAGAGAATTTCTAAGATGAAAGAACACCCCCCAAGCCAAATCAAGCAATGCCCTCATTGACTTGGGAGAGTAGCCTACTCCTCATCTCCATCCATCCTAGAATAACCCCCGCCATGGCTAGAACCGGCTCCTCCATGGCTAGAACCACCACCATACCCCGAACCACCAGTATAGTAGTTAGGGTCTACATTCTCGCCAAACCCACCAAAAGGAGCATCGGTCCCATATCCATGGACCGATGAATAGTCCACATAGGTACCGAAGGCACTTGGGTCCGTGTAACCCCCTTGGGGGTATTGGAACCAATCAGGGGCAAGTGAATTGGGGGGAATAGCCCCCCGACGGGCATAATCATCATACATGGGGTATAAACCCCGCCCTAGGTTCCTCTCCACAACCCCAACCCTAGCATCTAGGGCTCCTACCCTAGAGTCCAAATTCCTAACCATACCCTCCATCCTCCCTTGCCCACTCTCTATCCGATCCAATTGGCTTCTAAAAGCCGAAAAGTCATATGGGGCGTTAGGGTCGATGTTGTAGTTGGTTGAGGAAGTGGGAATGTTATGTGTGTAGTGTTGGGGTGATGGTTGGTGGAAATGTTGTTGTGGTGAAGGAGGTGCTTGGTGGTGTGCTTGGGCCTCCCCTTGGTCTCCTAAATCAAAGGTATAGGAGGGAAGACCCTTCTCGAATTTGGTCAAGGCCGGGTTAGGCAAGGTGAAGGCGTTGTCTTTCCTACCCGACTCCCTATGAATCACTCACCAAGTCTCACCCCCTATCACATTTTTCCAGTTAAGGCCTCCTAAGTAGGGTGCGTCCATTAAGGTTGGTCCGGCTACCTTACCATCATCATCAAGGGTCCAACTAAAGTATTTGACCGCAATGTGGGTTACTAACCCACCAAAGTAAATTGGGACCCTAGACCTACCCGATTCGGCCGCATTGGCCACCCTCTGAAAGTGTTGGGCCATCCTATGAACTATGTTAAGCTTGTCACTCTTAGGAATCATGTATGATCCCAATAGTTCTAGTTCATCTCTCCTCACATTAGCCGGTTCATGCCTCCCAAAGATGGTGAGGCCAACAAACCGTTGCCAAAGTTTTGGCACGGGATGTTGAATCCAAGTGCCCTTGGCATGCTGGAGGTTTAAGTTAGGATTCCCTGTTAGAGCATGGTAGACAAAATTAATGTTGTCTTGGGGTGGTTCAATTGGTCTATCGGCTTTCAATTCAAACAATTTACCAAAATCCTTCAAAGACAATCTAATATCTTTATTAAACAAACGAAATTGAACATGAGAGATTAGAGCACTTGATTTTATGACATTAAAACTAGAAATGAATTCTAAGGTCAAATAATCATATGTATCATAATGTAATTGGAACAAACCACTCATGCAAATTCCCTTGAACAATTTCTCAACATATTTATCAATTCCTAGTCTAGAAAGCGTAGGGTGATGAATAAAACGGGTAGGAATTACCTGTCGCGTGACGAGGTTGAGCATCCTTTGCCTTTGCTCTTGGGTGGTGATGACCACCCTCTCCCACCCCGGAATTTGCAGCTCCGGGTCAATGGTAGGTGCTTGTTGCCTCGATCCTTCACCCCGAACAGTCCTAGACCTCTTGAAATCCATTTTATAGTGGAAATAGTAGGAATTGAAGCTTTCTCTCTCTTAGGGTTTGAGAAGAAATTGAGAGAAAGTGTTGAAAATTTAGTGTAGATTGTAAAGGAAGATGAGAGGAGTTGGAAAATGTAAGAATTTTCAAGTTTGGATGGAAGAATTGGAAGAGATCTTGGATTGAAGTGTGAGTTGAAGGTATGAAAATGGAGGTTTTAGAGAGAGAAAGTGAATGAAGGAGATGAAATAAGGAGAAAATGAGGAAAGAAAGAAGAGAAAAGAAAATAAAGGGGGGGACGGCCTGAAGGCGCGCCCGATCGGGCGGAGGGTTGAAATTCCAGAATACCAGTTGCGCGCCCGATCGGGCGAGCTCCGCCCGATCGGGCGCGAACGCGAACGAATTTTCGCCCTTTTGCTCGCCCGATCGGGCGAGCTTTGCCCGACATTTCTTTTCTTCTCACTCGATGAGCGCCCGATCAGGCGACCTCTCCCGATCGGGCGAAAAGAGAACTTGTTTCCAGGTCTCCTCTCGCGCCCGATCGGGCAGCCACGCCCGATCGGGCGAATAATAGAATGAAATCTGGGTTGCTTGCGCGCCCGATCGGGCAGATTCGCCCGATCGGGCGGATTGTGCTCCGATTTTTGCCTCACTTGCGCGCCCGATCGAGCCCGTACCAAGCCCTGCTTTCCGATTTCGTTTCTTCTTCAAAATTTTTCTAAGTCTTTATACCTGTCAAATTCATACCTGTACAACAACACTTAAAACTGGTGAAATATCACTCTCCTCGCCTCTCTAATGAAAAAATAAAAAAAGAGAAAAGGAAAACTAATCTAGAAAGCATAGAATACGGGTTGCCTCCCGCAAAGCGCTGGTTTATATAGGTCCCGCACGACCTCCTTACCAAGTATAATTCCTAGGACCCGTTACCTAACGCTTGATCGGGTGGTTTCTCACCCGGCCTAGCGATGTTTAGGCTGCGATACGGCTTCCTAACATAACCTGTGGGACGCCAAGTCGCCTTATGCAGTGGATCCTCCTTGACTTGGAATGGGGGATTTTCAATGCGACGCACTAAAAACCCTTCTTCGATCGAATGTTGCTTCAAATTGTCATTGCGCTCAACACTTGCAACTCGATCTAGCGGAACACTTACCGTAGGCTCGGTTCGCACAACTTGCTCGATCGGTTCCACTTGTTCATCCTCGAAACCAAGACCAACATTGTAGAGTGCTCTTTCTATTGCATCGACTTCCTTTTTCCATCTTTCTATCTCATCTGAAAAGGATGCAACACAAGATACCGCCTCCAAGGGATCTTTTTCAAGAGCTTGGGGCTTGTTAGAATAATTTACAACCACATTAACACTGAAACATTTCTCCTCGGTCATGGAGCTTTTGGGGGCATTATTCAGATTAAAAACAACTTTATCGTCTCCTACTGATAGTGTTAACTTACCACTTCTAACATCTATGACTGCTTCTGCAGTGTTAAGGAATGGTCTACCCAAAATAATTGGGGTTTGCACATCCTCAGCCATATCAAGAACAACAAAATCCACAGGTATATAAAATTTACCTACTCTGACGGGAACATCCTCTAAAACACCTAGGGGGTATTTGAAAGAACGATTGGCCATTTGCAGAGTTATATTGGTAGCTTTTAATTTACCCATATTCAACTTAGAACACACAGATAATGGCATGACGCTAACACTAGCACCCAAATCACATAATGCATTATCAATTAAGAGATTACCAATATGACAAGGGATAGAAAAACTACCCGGATCTTTTAACTTAGGCGGAGACTTATTTTGAAGTACGGCACTACACTCTGCAGTGAAAGCTACTGTCTCTACCTCACTAATAGACCTTTTTCTCGTCAAAATTTCTTTCATAAATTTTGCATATGAGGGGATTTGTGTGATCAATTCAGTGAAAGGAACTGTTACCTTCAAATCTTTTACCACCTCCAGAAACTTACCAAACTGCTTATCCAAGTTTGTCTTCAATTGACGATTGGGGAAAGGAAGTTTGATAATTGGCTTTTGAGCATTCTTATCTTTGTCTGGAGTAGCCACCTTCTCTGGAGTTATACCCTGCAATGTAGAATTAGATGTGTTAGTATTATCCTCTAGCCCTGCAGGGCTAGCAACTACATTGTTTGGTTTAATGGAATCAAGATTAGCATTATTTAATAAAATAGGTTCATCAACTCTGGGCATAGAGGGCCCTTCATAGTTTGAACCACTCCTTAGAGTGATTGCAAATGCTTGATCTGTAGGCCTAGTCGGCTGTGCCGGCAGGGCTCCCTGTTGGCGTGCTTGTAGAGTAGCGGAGAGTTGCGCAATTTGATTATCTACAATTTTGTTATGCGCTAGAATTTGATCATTTGTCGCATCTCTGCTCTCCATGTGCTTTTGCATATTGACCAACATTGTTCTAATTTCCCCCAAAGAAGGGTCTGAAGACGAGGGGGGTTGTTGTGGTTGATTCTTCTGGCCAGCATTGGGATGATAGTATTTCTGCTGCTGTTGCTGTGGCACCTGTGGTTCTTGTGGTGGTGGATTTTGAACATTAGTGCTCCGGTAGGAAAGGTATGGATGATTCCGATACCCGGGATTGTAAGTGTTGGAGTATGGGTTATTCTGCCTATAAGCTTGGAAGGCATTAACTTGCTCCACGGAACTCCTGCAATCCTGCTCCCAATGACCTACAATACCACAATTTTCACAGAAAGCCTCATTAGAATTATTATTAATCGCAGAAACATTGGCTACGTTAGCAGTGCTCAAATTATCTAATTTTTGACAAATAGAGGTTAGTTGAGCTTGCAAAAAGGATACAGAGTCGACGCTATGTTTCCCCTTGTTAGCAAATCCTCTGGGATTCCCATATTGGGAATTGTGTATCGCCATAACTTCAATAACCTGACCTGCGTCATCAACATTAAGATTCATAAATCTCCCACTAGCTGCAGAGTCTAAAATTATTCTAGAAGAATTTCCAATGCCGTTATAAAAGGCTTGGATTAACTGCCATTGTGCTAAATTGTGGTGAGGGCATTCTCTTTGTAAATCCTTGAACCTCTCCCAAGCCTCATGTAAAGACTCATCGGCTTCTTGGGCGAAGTTCTGAATCGCACTCCGTAGTACTGCTGTTCTCTCTGCAGGATAATATTTGTTATAAAAATTCAAAACAAGAGTTTCCCAGTCAGTTATACCAAGTGTAGTTCTATTTAAACCATTAAACCACAGTTTAGCTTTTCCAGTTAAAGAAATGGGAAAGAGAATCTCCCTGATTTGGTCTTGAGTGACCCCGGCTTGCCTTATGGTGTTGCAATATTGACAATAGTCGGCAATGTGAAGATTCGGGTCTTCACCCTTGGCTCCACTGAATTGCTTTCTCTCTATCATCGTGATAAATTGGGGTTTGATTTCGAATTGAACCCCATCAAGAGCCGGAGTAGGGGTGAAATGTGGAAAATCCGTAAGCTTTGGTTGTGAATAATCACTAAGCTTCTTTGGAGCCGTCATCTCTGATTCTGCGTCTGATGATGTCTCTGAATTGCTAGAACCAGTTGGAGGATCTCGGTGATTATTGTTATTATCACCAGAATCCGCCAGGATTTGCTTGTAGAAGTTTTTCTGTCTATGGAAGGAACGTTCAATCTCAGGATCGAATGGGATGTAACCTGATCTGGAACACCTGGGCATAAACAAAAACTAGAAGCAAATATGAGATTTGTCTCAGAGAACTAACGCTCTCTGAGACAAAAGGGAAATAATCTAGACTACAAAAATAATCAGAAATAAAAATAAAACCGTTTCCCCGGCAACGGCGCCAAATTTTGACAGGGTAAAGTCGTATCCCCTAATAAAAAATAATTACCTAAATCACTAACTAAAGTAGATAGGGAAGTAGGGTCGATCTCCACAGGGAAACAAGTCTTTTTACTCCTAATTAAATATTATAATCTAAATTATTTAAGTAACCAATATTTATGAATGAATAAGAAACTAAACTAAAAAGAGTAGGAATAGGGAGAAAATAATATATAAAAGGATCTAGGGCATAGGTTCACCAATAAATAATACTCCGGGGTAAAATAGGGTAATCAATCATTGACATTGCATAAATAACATGATTAACAGGCTCTCGCAATTTATTAATCAACATAGATCTAACAGGCTCTCGCAATTTACTAGATCTAAGTTCTTATTGAAAATAGCCTTTAGTATCAAATTAACATCTGCTCGATTCATCAATTTAATATTGCCATACTTTTACAAGCCGCAATTGTAAAACATTAAAACAATCCAATAAGAAATCATCATGCAATACCAACAATCAATAATAGTCAATCATCAATGCATCAATTAACCAGATTGTAAAGGGCTCACGCTACGTATTACAATCACACAATTAATTTACCGGTATTAAATCTCATCTCTCGAATCTTGACTTAACCATTTATAAATTAACTTGCCTATTGAAACTAGACCTAAACATTAATTCTCATCTCTCGATTCTTGAATCAATATTGTCAAACTCATGCATAAAAGATAGGCCTAATCTAGTCACAGAGCATTAAATCAATCAATAGGAAATTAATCTAGCATTGATAATCAACAACAATAATTTACCCCTTCATATTATTTATGGATCCCCATAAACCCTAGAAATTAAACTACTCACACATAATTAAATATAAACTAGGCAAAGCAATAAAATAAATCATGATCAAAGGAATAAAATAGATAACTAAGATTAAGGGAAGAGAAATCGTTACCAAAATAGATCTGGAATTAAAGAAAGAAATAAGAACAAAGGTTTAGAGAGAGATTAAGAGAGAGAAAACTAAGTAGAGAGAGAAAGTCTAAGAGAAAAGGATTCAGAGAAGAAGAAGAGGGTCCAAGAGAAGAGACCCCTAATTATTCCGCACAAAACGTATTTAAAACAGAACTAAAAAAAACTCCTAATTAGAAACTAATTGCTCGTCAAAAAATGGTTCTCCAGAAACACGCGCCCGATCGGGCTAGAGGCCGCCCGATCGGGCGCGCCTTTTTTTCCTCGCATGCTCTTCTCACTGCACCGCCCGATCGTGCTAAGCCTCGCACGATCGGGCGCGCCTCGGCTTGCTGCGCATCCTGCCCTTGCACGCATCCGCCCGATCGGGCGTATGCTTGCCCGATCGGGTCTGGTCTTCTTCTTCGAGGCTTGGACTTCGATTGGGCTAGATTTCTCGGCCCAATCCATATTTCCTCTCGGGTCTCGAATACATGGTCCAATTGCCTCGTGATCCAAATAACCGAGCCTTTAATCACCGGCTCAATGACTCTAGCCGGCCTTGGGCTCCAAAAGTGGTCGTGTTCCTCCAATGCTCGTAGTCGCTTAATAAAAATCCCGGGAAAATGCTCCAAAGGTGCAATTCCCTGCAAAACTTAACCAAAACTATGAAAACACTAGATAGGTACCACTACTATTTTCTGTAGTACAGTATTAATGGTTTTTGTTCTAGTTGGTACAGATAACCTAATGTAATTGCCAAAAATAAAAAAACTAAGTATAAAACTGATATAAAATAAGTACAAACAAGCATTTGTTAAAATAAAAACACACACACAACCATAGGAAACCATGATGATTACAATGTCAAAGGTAAAAGCAAAAATTAAACAAACACTACAGCATTGATTAAACTAGTTAAATATTAAAATAGGAAAACAAACTAACCCCCAAAAATTAAACAAACACTAAAGCATTGATTAAACTAGTAATAGGAAAACAAACTAATCCCTAATTAACTGCAAATCAAATCTAGGCCAATTTAATAAAAAGAGACAACCTTTTCTTGATAGTTAAAATACAAAATGTAATTGGCATAGATTAATTACCCCCCCCATCAGTTGAGTTTTTCAATTGTTGAAGTTGAGTGCCCATAATCAGGCCGGAAACCTCTAGAGACCAACGATCAAGGACATGGTACACAGCGTAGGGAACGGTGTCCTTGGGGCTGTCGGGACTCCTCTGCCTTCTCTGTCTCCCCTTGCGCCTGGTCCTCTCCACTGCCGAGACCTGCACCGGCGGTTGCACTCCTCCCCCACCCTGCGCATTTGCTGCACCAGCGTCTATCGCTCCTTGTCCACCATCAGTGGCCTCTACTCCATAACCATGACCAATTGTTCCCTGCCCTGCTGCACCACCGGCACCAGACACCCTCTTCATTGCCGCCGACTTTACTCCCTTGGTGGGTCTGTTCCTAGCACCCAACCTCACCGGACTTTTGTTGATGCTGGTGTTTTATGCTACATTGGTTTGTGCCTTTTGCTTGTTGATGTTAGCAATGTCCTTAGACACCTCATTTAACTAAACCTTTAAGATGCTGCATAGGAACTGGTGGTTTTTTAATTGCTTTGTTAACATCTCCTCCTTCTAACTTAAGGTATTCTAGCTCTGTGTATTTGGGTTGATATGTTTTGGCTTGGTCCATTAGCTGCTTACCTTTGTTGGGTTTCACCATTTTTGGTATTAAACAAATAAAAAAAATATGGAAGATCTCAAATTGATATTTGTGGGATTTGAGAAGAACAACGACGAAGAAAACAATCGTTAAATGAGAAAGAAATAGGAGACAGGTACATATAATGGGAGGGAAGTTGAATAATTAGTAGGGGGAGGAAGTTATTTTACATTGATCATGGGATGACGTCACACGTAAACCTTCAACTCTCTCTTTGAGTCTCCCTCTTTCTTCGCGCTTATTTACGTATCATAAATAAATTACCGTTCAATGTACCAACCTTCGAGGTGGCACATACATTAGTAAATAATGTACCATTGCACATTCATATGTTTTTATTTTACTTCGTTAGTAAATAATGTGACTAAAATACATGTGATTAATGTGTTAAATTTTACTTCGATAATTGATTAAAAATACATGATAATACAGCCCTTTAATAGGGATAGCAAACGGAAAAAATCGGTAGATAAGTCATGATCTAATAAGTAACTTACTTCTTACATAGCTGACACCTTTCATAAAAGACTACTTGAGAAAGACTTTTATTTTCATAACATTAAATAGAGTACTTGCTTCTTAAATAGTTGACACCTTTCATAACATTAATTTCTAATCCTAGCTGAGTACATCATTTGCGTTACCATACTAGCCACATTACTTGAATTACAATTTGAAATACAATAACACTACAATTAATAAAATTGTAATCCCAATATTGACGATGTTTATGTTTTGTTGCTCCAACTCCTCGACCCTACGAACTACGCCACCGATGTTCGGTGGTCCGTCCTTGACAAGGTCGGAATCCACAGCCCATTCCCAGTAACCGCAGTGGCGACATTTATAGTAAGGCCTTTTCGGATTCATTTCGGACATCGAGATGCAAAATTCGACGAGGGTAGCATCTTCCCCGTTGCAGTTGCAAATTCTTGCGGAAATCCATGAGATGTCAGCAGATGCACACGGTCGGCGAATTACCCGACTCCTCGAAGAGGCTGATGACATGGTTGACATAGTTTGTGGAGTACAAGTTTCTCAAGTAAGATGGTGAATGGACAGAACTAGAATAGTAGAGTCAAGTGAATAAGGGATTTACCAATGGTGATGGGTAGAAGGAAGAACTATATATAGGGGTAAATAATTACAACACAGAGCGGGAAAGTTGTTATTCTTTCGCGCCTGATTTTTACTTGGACCCTTAATTTTTAACGAGCTGAATTTTGACTATTTATGTTCACTAAGGCACGTATAGTAGGACCTATATGTACCAATAGTATACAATACGTAAGTCCTTATACCATAAATATAATATTGGTATAAATATGAACTTAAAATGTCTCACTACAAATATGAACTTCAAATGACTCACTAGTATACTATATCATGTTAAATGGTACAATATGTAACAGTAAGAGTACCACTGTGAAAGTCCCTTTGGTTAAGGTCATTAAGATTAGGGTGCAAAAAACATGTTTAGGGTTTTATTAAGAGCCCTGATTGTCCTTAAACTTATGTTTATGAATAGGTTTGTAAATTAAAGCACTAAAAATTGGATTCCAATAAATGATGAGCACTGAGTCAATAGTAACTGATTATTTATCTAAGCAAGGGTATATGGAAGTGTATCTTTTGTTACAAACTAACTGAATACAGGAATAAGCTAATGAATCCAATAGTATGTGTTTGTATTTAAAGTACATGTAACCCCGTCCTAAATCACGTCACCATTGACTAGTAAGGCCATTATATCGACTTTATAAGCCTCCAAACAATACAATTTATAAAGTTTCAATTGAATTTCATATATTTTTTCACAATTAGTCACTACCCGTATGGTAAGGAATTATTACTATTTGCAATTAGGTGGTACCTTTAGTCATATTATTTATACCTTAAACAAAGAAGTGGTACAGTAATGCCTCAAGTGGTACCCTAGACATGTGTGCTTTTTAGTGGTACCCTAATAAAATTGCGGTGTGCCTGGATTTACCGTGGCCTAATCACCATTGAATTGTATGCATTTTTTTTACCCAACCCATCGTAGGTGGGAGGGAGGGAGGTTCAGCTATCAGCACTAGGGGACAGAACTGTCTTGTCATAACAAACACAACTACCCACTATTAGTATAATATATTTGTACGCAAATGTACCATGTTACACAATTTATAGACCAAAGGGATTTTAAAGTACCACTGCAAAATTATGTATCAAATCTACTCCAAATATTTCAACCCTTTGACTTTGACATTATAATTACGACAGTAAGGGGAGTTATTTTTTTGCAGCTATTATCCAACTAACTACTTTAGAATTACACTACTGCAAAAAAAAAAGAACTATTTTTGTGCGAGGTCAGTGGGTGGAAGTAAGTGGTACAATATTGTATACGAAAATGGCATTATATGTACCATTATATTCTTTATCTATACTATTGGCACATTTAATAATCTTCCAGTAGGAACTATATAAATTGTTTAATTTCACAAAGTAGTTGGGGGGGGGTAATTTAATGAGGCTTTTGTACTATTAAACGTTGGCAGAGGACTATCTACTTTCATACATACATTTCTAAGTCAGTCCATACAATAGAAAAGTTTTCAAGAGAAAAAGGAAAAAAAAAAATGGGGAGAAATGGGAGCAAGAGAGTGTTTGCCTCCAACCGATTGTGTGATGAAAAGAAAGTGGCTCTTCGTAAGACCCTAAGGGGACTTATGAAGCGTTTGGAGTATATGAAAAAATGGCCATCATGATGCAAACGGTGTCGTTCGAGACTTTTACCTCCCTAAAAGAGGTAAAGAGATGATGTTATCGTACCAATCGGCAACGATAGCTCGCGGTGGGCTTCAAAATCCCATTACAGGGATTGATTTCCACCCCGAGTACCCATTCCTTACGTCGTTTAAAATAGGAGGTCCCGAAGACTTTTGCAAAGAGGCATATTGTTTCATGCACTACCTTGTGGATGCTCACAAGATTACGATTAGTGTTAATCTCCGAGAATTCTATGAAACAATGATAGATTGCTTGCGATCTTCGTGGTACTGCAGGCATTGGCTTCGGTTTTGGGAGCTCTTTATGTGTCACTATTATTGGGCTGCAAATGTGGAGAACATGCTCAACAACCACTATAAGGAAGGTGATAAATTTTGTCTTCTACTACTCGGCCATGATTTCACGTCCGATTATGACAGAGGCGTGGTTCATGTCAATGTAGAGTGGATGAATTTCTCTCACGAGGATCCTTATGATTAGATCCATTCGAGCGAGGAGCAATGCATGTATTTTAGGAGCAAGATGTAAGCTGAAAATGGGTACGATGAGATGCAACACTTGGATCTCATTACTAGGGAGCCCTTTGACTACGACGACTACCCATAGTGGTATGTCAATAGGTTGAATGCGGCCAAGAAAAGGTACGATAACAAGGTTAATCCGGATTCCGGAGAGTTTTGGGACGGACATGCGCCTGATTAAAATGACCCATACGTGGATCCATGGGAAGGATACCATGACTTTGGGTTGGATGATGATTGATTCCTGCTAGTTCTTGCATTTGCTTAGTAATGTTCGTTTCCCATGTAGTTCTATTCATGTTATGTACTGTTTTAATTCTAGTGGCACATTAAAATCTCTTTAAATGTACCATTTCAAATGTCATGTTCTGCCATTAAGTTGGAATTAAGTCCGTTGTTCCATGCTGACTTTGAAATCACATATGTTCTGCCATTAAATCGACAATAGGTAACTACACAAGTCATCTAACCACTATTCAAGTTAATAGAAAACAGTACATTCCTTTCTACAAATGTCAAATAATTTAGTGCATTGTTATTGTCACTAGCAAGCAGTGCTGCTTTATCACAACAAATGGTACATTAATGAGTGTTTTATATGTACCACTGGGGTAATGGATACAACTTACATACCCTCTAATTCGGATTGAACCTCCCTGTACCAGGAGTCAAACCAAGTAGACTAGCTAACACCCCCACCAGAGTTTCTACCCCTAACAGCAGTAAAGCAACCAAAAAAACCATCCAAATCCCTCATTTATATACCTCCAACCGACCGCATGTATTCATTTGTTGATAACGATACACTGGTTTGGGTTTGGGTAGCTTGCTTTTTGGCAGCATTTTTAGCCCTAGTAGCTTTTTCTTTGCCTTTTTTTTCTATGCATGATGGGTACTTCGAATTTGTAGTACGGTGAGCCTTCGTCTTTGGTAATGGTGGATCTTTAATCCTCCCCGAGGCAGATGCTTCACAACTGCCTTGGAAACCACTTACTGAAGTGTTGGTGTTTGGCAGACCGGAACCAATTGTCACTGGCGTGGTTGCGGGTTCAGGTTCCTTGTTCTGCGCCACAGAAGGAGTCCCAACAACACATTGACCACCTTCATCTGGAACATCATCTGCATTGGCCTTAGCTGCCTCTTCCTGCTTTTTGGCAACCATTGCCAACACTTCATCGACTCTCAGGTCCATGAGTTGCAGCATCTCTGACACGGCCTCAATACATGCAGATGCCTTCGAGCAAATTGGTTCATAAGTCCCCATAAGTTTGTGATATTGCCTCACCTCTTCGGTTTTAAGTGGATCATAATAAGCTACTTTTACATGTGTGTGTTTCTGTTGCACATTCTTTCTCCAACGACGAAGAATGTATTTCTCAGGAACAATTCCAACACCACTAAGGTCGTAGGCCATAATCATATGTCGACAAATGATTCCATGACACTCAAAGTGTTTACAGTCACAAGTTGCTTCATATGTCGATCTATCAAACAAAAGCCTATAACATCTCCGAACCTTTGTCACAAATATTTGCATATTTTGGCTTAATCACACTGTCTCCAATTTCAATTTGATCTAGACAACGCACATACAACACCTTGGTGAACTCCCGCTGAACTTCTTTGAATTTCGCGTCTGTATAGCACTTATGGAACACCTCCTCCATAGGGAAATCCGTCTTTAAATGCCTCACATAGCGGATCGTGTTGGAGTCAGCAACTCTTTCGGCCTCATCCCTTATGGTCATAGCATCACAGTAGCGAAGCACAAACTCAGACAAGGTTGTGTTTTTGTCAACATAACCTTTGAAAAAATGATTGAATCTTTCCGAACGTTGTGTTGTTTTCATCCCAGCCCAGAACAAATGTTTCAAATAGGCTGGGATCCACATATGTCTTTCCTCAAATAGACCTGCATGTAGCATATCCAAAAAGGAAATCAATAGCTTTCAAACGAAATGCTCATAATTGAAAATAGCATCTGCAACCTTAGTGGTACAAAATAAATGCCACCTGATGTATTAAAGTGCAACCAGTACATACAGTAGTACATAATAAAACAAATGCAGTCAACACCACAACACCAAAATTTCTTCAACCATGCTGCTCGCACACTAGATTAAAGTCCCTATTTCAGTGCTTCATGCATATCATGACATGGACTACACACCCAAAATGCAAGTGCAGTAACCAAGCTTAAGGACAAATCACCTACAGCAACAAACAACCATATACCTACAGCAATAAAAACAAACAAGTCACATAAAACAGATTAACCTTACCTTCCAGCCAACTGTTTTCTTGTAGCTCATAATATTCCACTGCATCCATCCAACGAGCTACAAATTCTTCTTCATCTAAACTACCATATATGATATTCTCAAACTCATCCTTCACAGCATCATATCGCTCATGCTTGCCAAATGCACCACCTATGACAAGTGTCACTCATGGTTATATTCACAGCTTTCCTAATAGCCAGATTTTGATCCGTCAGGATCGAGGCAGGAGCTTTCCTTCCCTTGCAATATAGCATTGTCCTTAACACCCACTCGTAGGTCTCTGCCGTCTCCCGAGATATCAATGCACATCCAAACAATATACTCTGTCCGTGGTGATTCACACCGACAAACAAAGCAAAGGGAAGGTGAAATTTGTTCGTTAAGTATGTACAGTCAAAATAGACAACATCTCCAAACTCTTCATACGCAACTCTACTCCTTGCATCTACCCAAACAACATCTTGTAATGCACCATCTTTCCCAAACCTACAAAGATGGAAAAAATTTTGATTGTCTGAACTCTCATTTTGTTGAAGTACTCTATCATTCTATTCGCATCACCCTCAGTTAGCTCCAGTCTTTATTTCCTAGCCACTGCATTCTCCAGGTCTTTCGGCGTAAATGACATCTCATCCACCCCGTTCTTCTCCCTCACAAAATAACTATACATCTGCGACACCTTTACCCTAGACTTCTTTGTATTACACACCCGGTTCACCAAGTGTCCATTTTTTGACACCAACTCATGCTTCTTTGTATTAGAACATTGTTACATCCTTTGCCTTTCCCGATGTAACTAAGTGACCTTTGTGCTCCAAGTGTAACCTACGAACAACCCAATTCCCTTCCTCATCCACACTAGCATACAACTCAACCTCACACCCACACTTTTTCGTCTTCCGTTTCACAACTATTTCCTCATCTTGCAACAACCCTTCCTTAAGTACATCAACTTTACGCTTCCTGGAGGGTCTTCCGTAGCAGTCGCAAGTCCACTTAGCATTCCTTTTCTGCTTACAATACGTTCCATCCCCCAATTTACTCTTCACCTTGGCAAACCCAGCAGCAGCCCTCACTATACCAAACCCCTTTTGCCTAGCATAACTCCAAAAATAACCATCAACCTCATCCCAACTACCAAATACCATACCCAAACTCGGGGCTGGTACTTCCTCTTCCACACCAAATACTGTGCTAACCATTACGATGTTCTTCTTGGGCGTTATGAAAGTAGTACTTCCTGCCCCTGCACCTCCATCTTCAACTCCTTCCTCCTCTTCTACTCCCTCAAAATCTGACCCCCCTTCATCTCCTTCACTATCAGACCCCCTTCCTCTCCCTTTGTATCAGACCCCCATTCCTATCCGTCATCTTCTAATCCCCCTTCAATTTCCTCCTCATCCCCTTCTCCATACCCATTCTGACTCTGAATACCCCAACATTGCCACACACATCATCATTATCATCACCACCAACGCCCCCCTAAAACAATGACACACAGAAAACAATCATATACACAACACCACCACAAGTAACTAAGAACAAAATCAACATTATACAAATCAATTTCTCCATAGCAAGTCATTGCTATAATAACAACAATAAAAACCAACTAGGATACGATCTGAAGATAAGATCACAACAGTTTCATAACAATTGCAGGAAGTGAAAGACTAGAGTCAGTAATTTTATTCTTCTTAGTTTTAAACTCATAGATTACATGACACATGCTGTGATTTTAATTGGGAAATATCACATAATCATAACATTTCCATACATTAAGAATACATAGCCACATAGAAATGATCCAAGAGTTCAACAATCCAAACAATTTGGGAATATATATAACATCATAAAATCAAACAAGTAGCATGCCTAGGTCAATAATCACAGTAGCAAGATTCATAGGGAGGGCAGTGCTCTCAAGTGCACCGTAAAAGAAATAGAGGGGGGGGGGCAATAATGCTACTAGGTTGGCAACAAGCTACTTTAATCCATATTAGATTCTGACTCCACCAAAGGTTGCATTAGTAAGATCCCCAATTTCAGCTACTCATTTAATTCAATTCAAGCTTTTTAGATGTAGTTTACTGAATTAGAATGCTTTGACCAATCCCAAATTTCCAAAAAAGCATCTCACATTACAATCAGTGGCACAACTAACAGATTGAAAACTAATTAAATGCTTATAACAGAGCAATTAAACTTAACTTGTGTGGGCAAATAGTCCTGTAAGATTTTTAAAAGGGCTCTCCAAAACCTCAAACCTCAAATGTACACACTCCTTATTCTTGTGATAAATACATAGTAAGAATCTAACAATTGTCACTAATTTAATCGGGTTACAATCAACTAATCGGGTTACAATCAACAATCTAACAATACAAATATCAATTTCTCCAAAAAATGACTTACATTTACACAATATGCCAAGTAATTTAAGCAATGTAACATTCACTATCAACAACAAATATGTAATTTGAAATACCCAAAAAAAACCCTAACTATTCAACTAATTCAATTGAACTGTGTTAATTCCCATAATTCATGCATTACTAATTGCTAAGTAAAAAAAAAAAATTCCCCATGCACAACAAATCGACCTATAGGGTTTCAAACACTTACATTGTCACTATCAAACCGCAACTCCCTCCTTGTGCAACCATGGCCTTCTTCTTCCCGCAATGCTTCCGCCAAGTCAACTCCCAATTTATCAACTAAACGATTTCGCATTGTCAAGATGATGTTCGAATTCACAAAATAACTGCAATTTTGGCTATAGCTAGCTATAAGAATCGTTTGAGCTTAGGTGTTCATGGTGGAACTCACCATTGAAGCCGCTGAAGTGGAGTGCTCAGACTTCCTCAATTTTTTTTAATACAATTATGCAAAATGTAAATTTTGTGGGGAGTGGGTAATTTTTGGTTTCCCGCTTCAAAAATCACTCCCCATTATTTTAGCTCAAAGTCCCGTTGGTTTTGAATCCCAATTGGCATTTTCAAGCCCCACACACCTTTGATAAAGTTCCACTTATTATCAAATTTTCCATCCTATATGTTAGCAAATCAATAGTTCCTATGCGCCTATAGTTTTCCGGTATTTTGCATTTGCTTTAATTAATTTACTAGGTTAGATCCCGTGCCATGCACGGTGATCTCTAATTATAAATTGAATTAGCCCTATATATATATATATATATATATATATATATATATATATATATATATATATATATATATATATATATATATATATATATATATATACTGAAGTGAGATCATGTGAGAACCATGTTGAATAATAAGAACTAAGAACCTACGTGCACAGTTGATAACGGTCTACATTAGACCTGCTTCATTAAGGGTATTATCGTAATACTTCACTTTGAATGACTACCCAAGATTTTCTCAGTTTCTTTTTTTTTTTTCTCTATCCCTATTTTCTTTAGATTCCCTCTCTTCTTCCAAACTCTATGTGAAGCGATTTTCTTTGATACGCTCTTCGATTTCTTCCGTTTTGTTCATCAATTTCTCGCATTTTCCTGTTAAGGTATTTAAATTTCGATTACTAGTTTGTTTAATTTGCTCGATTCAGTTAAAGTTTGCTGAATTTGGTTTCGATTAATTCGAGTTTGAATCTAGGGTTTTTAGCTATTTTATGTTTGATTAACTTGTGTTCGCATTTTATAATCAGATTAAATGGTTGAAAATTTGAAGATTTTTTTCTATTTTCTGTTTGATTATTGTGAATTTGATTATTGCATTTGCTTTAATTGAAGTTTTACCCCTCTTTGTGACGAATTTTTCTCCGACGCAACGATATACATTTAAGGTAAATTCGTAATTTTTTTACAACTTTGATTATTGAATTTCTTGAGATTTCAATTGAGTTTACTGAATTTAATATGTTCGAATTGTGGATTTTCTTAATTGGATTTCTGGTTGAAATTTTTTAATTCTAAATCGTTTTTTATTTATTTTTTAATATGTTCTATTGTGGTTTTTTTTATTAAATTGATTGAATTAGGGTATTGTGTTAAAGTTTTAATTATATGATTCTTACGATCTAATGTAATATATATTGTTTTTTTTTGTTAAGGTAATATATGATGATCTCCCTACAGTTTATTTGGGTTCCAGTCTAGAAATTTTATTAGTTGTTTTTAATATTCAATTTCACGAAATAATTATGGTAAAATTGAAATACGTATGGGTTTTAATTACTTTTTGTATAATTTCAGAGCGGTATGTTGATGTTATTTTGATTAGGGTATGTGATAACTAAATCCGGACACTTTTGAGCTTATGTAATTTACTTTTGAGATTATACTATTTACTTATGAACTTAAATTATTTACTTTTGAGTTGATGGTAATAATTAAGTTTGGTATTTGGTTGTGTGGTGTTAATGTTAATGGTTGCGTGAAGAGTTGCTGTGAGATTGGTTTTTGGTAGTAGCAGTAAGGGTATTATGGCAGCTTTGGCGTTGTGTTAGTGGTGTGGCTATTTGTGGTCAGGGGGTGTGGTGTTGTGTCACTGACTAATGCTGAGTAAATTAGAGAGTTGAATAGGTTAGTAATGTGCACATATTGTTTGATTGAGAATATGGTATAGTTCTTATGATTCTACAAGTATACTGATAACAAAAGAACCCGGATCTTTTACTTTTTCTGAGTAGTTTTGTAATATACATGCTGATTGGAGGTAGTTTCCATGTGTAAGCCTTCAAGAACCGAGTCATAGTCTCAACTATGGTCTTTACTTGCCTCTTTATCTTCATGTGTCAAAGGTTATAGAGTAATCAAAAGTGAGTTGAGCAAGTATTGCACGTCAACCGTATGTCTGTGGATCATTTGGAGTTTACTATTCTAAGAGAATTGAAGAATATATAGTCGTGGGCATGTCAATTGTAAGAGAAGATTCACACTGAAAGGACCGAGAAAATAAAGGCGAGGGAAACTTAAATTAATAGATAAGCAACAAGTTGTGGGCATTTAGAGAAGTTGCTTAGTTGATTCTTTAAAGTCGGTACTTTAGAGGCCTAAGATTATATGCTGTTCTAGTTTTCATACTAACATTCAAGGGCAAGTCAGCTTCTTACAACCCCTAAGCTTGTCAACAATGACACCTACTCCACCATTTTTAAGCCCACACTCAAGGGCATAATTTAACCTTAGCTCTGCATTGTTCAGATCAATCTGCTTTGCTTAGATTTATTTGGAGTGGTAGTTGCTGCACTTTAACTGGGATTTGGGCATATATTCTGTATATTTTTTTATTTATTACTTTTGATATAATTTGGTTTACTTTGAGTAATTTTTCCTTACTTTAAATGTTTAATGTACTAGAATTAGCCTACTAACTCAATATATTTACTTTTGAGATTTTATTGTTTACTTTTGAGAATTTTTTATTTACTTTTGAGATTTTTTTATTAGCTCAGCTATGTGAGTAGCAAGAAATGACCTGAAACCCCAGTAATTATACAATATAGAATTTTGTTTGAACTTAAGATATTAATTTAGTTAAGATAATTGAGCATGGAAGAGTTGGTTAACGTTGCCTTTTGTTGTGGTGAAGGATGATGATAATGCAATTGAAGGGGATTGAGGTGTATGTAAGGAAGTTGCGGGGGGAGTTTTGAATCAAGGAAGTGGTTGAGTGTTGTTGCCTTGCCAAGGCTGCTGCCGCAGCTATTGTCTTACCATGGCTTGTTGTTGTGCTGCTTTTGCTCTGCTGCCTACTGCTGCTATACTACTTTAGCTTACCCACTTGATGCTGTAAATGTTACTCTGCATTTATGTGAATAAACTATGTAACCTTGTATAGTTGTATTATATTTTTGGATGAATTTCGTAACATTACAACCCTATGTTAATATAAATATCCAAGTTTATATATATGTTAGTGTTTGTACATCAATTAAAGTGACAAAATCCAAGTTTGTATAAATTTTTTATTTACTTATGTGATAATTTTATTTACTTTTACAATTTTTTTTATTTACTTTTACTTTACTTTGAATGTTTAATATATACTAGGCTACTAGCTCAATAGGAAGAGCATTGTGCAATTGCACAAAAGATGTGGTTTCAAATACCATGTAGGTTTATTTGTGTACTCTAAAGATTAGACTTTGCGTTAAAGTTTACTTTATTTGTATGTTTCACTAAAAATCTTTTTATTTTTTTTATTTACTTACAATATTGTTTTATTTACTTTAAATTTGAAAACTTCTATATTGAATTCAATATATTTGTTTCTTATAACTTGACTCATCTTGTAAGGATATGAAAGTCAATGACTCAGAGTACAGTTTTTGTGATATAACAAAGTTTTCGTAGTTATTATTCAAGCTAATTTATTGTTCGTATACTTAAGAGCTAATGTGATTTAACTTTTAGTTATTTTGATTTACTTTTGAGCTATTTTGAATAACTTTAGAGTGTTTCTATATGTATTTCTAGAGAACCTATGTAGGAATCGAACCTATACCTCTATGCATCCGCATAATACTCTACCACTTGAGCTAATAGGTTTACTTTTTGGTTTCTTTTATTAACTTTATATTCTTTTTTATTAACTTTTAGAGACAGTTGATTTATATCTTATCATGAGATCAATGTTAATAAAGTAGAGTTATGATCATATGAAAAATTGTTGATAAAGTAGAAGATTATCACAGACAGAAAAGCACCTCCCATCAGAATTAATACGCAAGAAGAGTTGATTACCACAAAAATGACAAAAATATTGTAATAGACCGGCTTTAGAGGGGGGTAGTTTGGTAATACGGGCCAGCCACAATCAACAAGCAACAAGAGCAAAAGCAAAGGGCAGCAGTAGCAGGGAGCATTTCAAGGCCTCTAGACTCCAATTAGGTAGAAAACAAAATCAATTAAGAAGAGTAGGAAAAGAAGCAACCTTAGTCATATGATGTTTATTTATGTTTGTCTAAATTAGCTAAGTTCACATGTTAAGCCTTAAGGTCATCTATGACCATCTTAGTATAAGTAGTATGAGCAGTGTTAGTGGGAGATGAGGCAGAACATTGGTAAGGAAAACTTGGAGAGTTGCAACCTCAAGTTGCTAGGAGATTTGTAGCCTCAAGCTACTACTTGTATCCCTTAATCGTTTAGTTAATGAAGAAGTAGTCCTTCTCTTAATAATGAGCATTATTGAGTGAAATCAACCTTAGTCTATTACAAATATATTACAGGCTTAGGTGGCCATTAAGAGTTTAACAAAAGGAGCATTAGGGAACATACTAGTGGCTATCACAAGAGAAAAAATTAGCACTATTAATATATATGATGCTTAAAACCAAGCCTAAGCTTAAGGCAACCTAGCAGCTCATACACAAGCAAAATACAGAATTATCAAATTAATTACATTATATAATTCTCCAATAGAATTCTACAAAACCAATTGCAATTGAGACATAATCAGGGGTAGTTTGCTCAATACAACCTTATTTTGGCATAACCAGGTACCCTTTATATTAGCTTCTATCTACTAGAAGTGCACTACAAATGATGATACAAGGCATCCATTAGAAACTAACAGTAAACCAACTCCTATATCTCATAACAGTGCCTTTATGTTTATAAATTAGTAGCTGCCTGAATTCTTTTTAATAATGTTTCATTAAGAGGTTGAACAAACCATAATTAGGCTAGTCACTAAGAAACTTAGTTAAATGCACTCAAACTGAGACTCTCGTTTGCAATTACTAATTTCCTAGCAAACATTTTATCTAGTTTAGGAGCTGAGCAATTAGTCTACTTTTAAGAATATCTAATTTACTTTAAGAGTAATTTAGTTTACTTATTCAAGATCAATTAAATGTATTAAAAAATTTCAAACACATGTGCAAAGAAACGTGGAGAATATTGGACAATTAAGCATCATAAGCTTCACTTTATCCCTGTATGTTTCAAATGACCAAGAATTGAGCTCTAAATTTCTAGAAAATCATAAGCTAAAAACATTCAAAAAATCATATATATTCAATTGCTAAAAACTACTTATCGTAAGAATTCACTCAATACATAAGTTTGTTTGCAAACTCGCCAAAATTCACATAAAATTGAATGCTAGTGCTTTCAGATCTAAGTGTTTAGGAATTCTAGCTACAAAATCATCGCTATAACCATTCATAACCTCAATAATTATAAAAAAAAGAGTTCGAATTTCACTTTAAAGAACCCTAAATTGACAAAAAAAAAAAAAAAAAAAAAAAAAGGAAATTAACGATAAACCATTGAACTTGAAATTTGTGATTCAAAAAAAAAAAAAAAAAAAAAAAAGAGAAAAACAAACATCTTACCTCAGAACTTGTTTCATTGGAGTCGAGAAAGCTTGAAAGCCGCTTCAATGGAGTAGATTCGAAAGCCGCTTCAATGGAGAATTCAGAGGCACGGAGGAGAAAGTAAATGCTTGGAGGAGAGAGAAAACGCTTGGAGTAGATTCAATCTAAGGTTTGATTTAATTTGAGCCGCTCATCAAGTGTGCATATGTGGTAGATCTAACGACCCTAATTAATTCTCAGTTCCTATTATTTAGCTAGTTCTCATTATAACCTGGTTCTATATATACTCATCTGAGTCGTTGATCGCGCTCCGCGCTCAATCTTACAGCTCACATTGTACCCGCCTCATTAAGGGTATTTTTGTAATTTCACGCATTGAATGACTTTCGTTCTAACTCATGCGCCGCTTCATTTTCTTTCTCTCTCTTCTTTACACTTTCTCTCTCTTCATGCGTTTTCTCTCTCTTCTGCAGTTTTTCTTTGCAATTCAATTCTTGAATTTGTTCTTCAATGTTCGTTGCTAGTGATTTCAAGACAAGTATGTAATTTGATTTTTTTTTTCTTTGTTCTTTTTATTCAATTAGGGTTTGTATTTTGAGTTTTTATTATTCGATTTTGAATTAGGGTTTTTTTTCTGATTAATTTGCGATTTGCGTTTGTTTAATCTGAATAATATATATATATATATATATATATATATATATATATATATATATATATATATATATATTTGATTCAAAAAAAAATTCAGTACTTTTGATCCCTAATTTAGTTCCTCCCTCATAATTATTCGTTTGGTTTATATATGATTCGATCTTTGTTGTTGGTTTGTTATGAACAAGTAAGTTAATTTGATTTTGATTGTCGTTTTTGAATTTGGTTTAATTCGAATTTTTAATATTATGTGATTTCAATTGCGAAAACTAGAGTTTTCACAATTTTTTGTTTGGGTATTTGTGATTAATTTGTATTTTCTCTTTAATTTATAATCAGATTAATAATTTCGTGTTGTTTTGGTTGCAATTTTATGATCTGTTGCTATTCTTTGTGCAATGACATATAATTTTTGAGTTTTTGAAAAGTGCAATGCATTTCTAATTGTTTTCCAGGGGATAATTTAATGGTGAATTGGATCATCAGGGATATGCTTTGGGTGGTTGGATAATATTTACTTTTGGATAATTTCTTTTAATAAAATCTTATTTACTTTTATGAGTTTTTGTTTTACTTTTATGCCTTGAGTTCGCAATCGCGATTTGCGAGGCAATAGTATCTTGTTCAATGTATTGATGTAGTGGAAATGGCTTATATTTCGCTGGTACATTAATCTCTGTTTGTATGAAATGTATGATAATATAGCTTGCATTCTTGACTATGAGTTATGTCTTGGAGAAAGCCGATTGTGTTAGCTTGTACGTTCTTAACATTGATTATTGTTGTTATTCTGCATTTTTATTAGAATTTCACTTTACTAAGGCTTCAGTTTATTGATAAAGGTGGTTTGGGGATTTGGGGGTTTTACCTTGTGTTGGATTTTTAAAGTGGGCTATTAGTGGCTTAGTGTAGGTAGCTTTTGGGATCTACAAACCTTCAATCGGACTATACCATGGAATCTAATAATGATAGAACATACTAAGAAATGTGCGTAATGAATGATACATTGCTTATATATCTTAAGTAAGACTATCCACACTTTGACCCTTGACATATTGATAAGGTATTTCTGGGCTGCCTTCTAGAGATGTGGGATCATGCTTTACAAATGAGTTATAGGTAATTTAACCTTGGTGAGGTTATGCTTGCCAGTAGCCGATGGTGGTTGATGTGGTTTATTCTGCTTGTCATGTATCTTCTCTACATTGCTCTAGTATATCAGGCATATTGGATATATAGAGTATATAAAAAGGGATTATAGGGATCTGAATACATTTTGTGCATTCCACTACTGTAACACCCCAATAATTCTCTCTTAAAAACCCGTGAGAAACCTGTATACAACCGGAACAATTTCAAGAGAATTACTGGTGTGCTACCGCCACGTGTTCAAACGTTAAGGCTATCTCAGAAATTAGCAGCGGAAAACCAAAACAGTTTTAAATAAACCTCAAAACAAAGGAATTAAATCAAAATAAGTATTACAAGTTGGAACCATTAAGGCCCTTATTCAAAACCCAATAAAAGTAGTAAGTGTTTAAATTCAGAGTCCTAATAACTTCAAACTCAAAAGAATTAGCGTCAACTAAAAACAAATTAAATTAAATTCAAACTTTGCAAAATAAATAATATGGAAACAACCAACTCTCTACTCAAGATCCCACAACCCTGATGAATGCTGCATGTGTAAGAACCTGTGGTTATTCTGCTCCCCAATATTACAAGTGTAAAAATTGGATCATCACAGGGTCATTGAAAGGCGAAGGCCATGACCAAAGAAAGACACACACAAAAGCACGCAGTCAGCAAAGCTGAGTACATACAAGCTGCGAAAACGAATTGAGAGAATACCTAACATGCTACTAATATTCAAGCACAAGCATCATTAAATATAGACTCAATTCACGACTCGATTCACAAATTTATTAAGACCTCACTATTTAATATTAACTGACTCATTTATTTATTTCATTGGATTTAGCAATAGACAAGGTTGTCCAACCCATGTCCCATTTGGAACATCAATAAAGAAAAACCCCATGCCTCCTTTCGGAAACATCAATAAACATCCAACGACCACGGGCGCGACTCCGTGACCGTAGTTAGTATGAGATCTCACCTAACTCCTAGTTTTAGAAAAATAATATTTGAAAGAAGAGACTCGTAGATCAGACGGCCTCGAGAAAAGTACACGGCTAATACCCCATGTACCCCAACCCCTGATTGTCATTACTCTAGAAGTGCACCAATCCAGAGTTTTATTGCTCATCCATCTTGCACTTTACGTGATTTACAGGTTTAAACTCGGTGATGACTCCTATGCATAACAATACAATCAATCCAATATCAATTCAATCAAGTAAAACAACTTTTCAATTTCAATTCTTGATTTATTAGTGGTAAGCAACATTTATTATTTATTCCATTACTACCTCGGTGTATAAACACCTTGAGTGCATAAGGCACCCCAAAACCTTAACCTCGTCTTACAAGACTTGAATTTCTCCTTTACTCATCCTGTTTACATAATCCTGAACGAGTAATAATTTGATCTTTACACCAAACACATACCTTTGCCTTTAAGCGCACCTTGCATAAATAAAGCACAAATAATACTTGCATTATAAACTAGTGCACATCATTTGAAATTCACAATGTATAACCAGACAATTTAACCCAGTCAATCCTATACATGATACTAAGTTCTCGATCCGTCCTTAAACATGCACCTACAAGCAAGGTTTCGTATCTTGTACGTACCTTGTGTAAACAATCCGGTTGGCCACTTTAAAACTAGAAGTCGCCTTCTACAAAGTCCTCTCCTAAACCAAACAATTAGGAATAAATCAATACCAAAGCAATTAAAATTACAGCAATACTAAACTACTTTAAAACCTCTTAAATTACCAAAACAAAGTCTTTAGATTGTCCCCAAAAATCAAAGTTAGTAATATAACATCCCAACTTTAAGTTTACATGTTAGAATTATGAAAATATAGTGTTTTATATCAAATTACAACAACTTTGAAATAGGTAATTAAATCTGGAATTTTGTTTTAAATATATAAAATAACCCCATAAGCATAATTGCTTGAAATAGTCATTATATAGCAAGTTAGTGTGTTAAAAACCCAAGAATATATCAATTCAATGCAATTAGAGGCTTCAAAGTAAAAGGTATAAAATCTGAAAATTTTTATTAAGATTAGAATATAAAGTTCAAAGCTTTTTCAATCACAAAATACCCACAATAAATATTTTATAGGTTTAGAAGCATAAAAACATGAAATTAACACTACTAATCCATAAAAATTGAAACTTTATTAAATCTGAAAATTAATATACAACCAAAATAATCATACTTTGACATACTTTGAACATAGAATGATTAAGTAATTTGTTTAGTACGTTATTAAGCCTTTAAAACATGAAAAATCAACACTTTAAACCCTAAATTTATACATACCCAAATCTGAAAATTAATATAATACTTTAAACATGTTAAAACCCATAAATTTATAATCTTTTGTAATTTATACATACTATTAAAGCCTAATAACAATAATTTTATAATTGAAATCAAATAAAAATTGAATCTTTAAATCAAAATAACAAGAATAAAGGAAGAGAAATAAGGGGGAGGAGAAGAGGGGCAACTACTGTAGCTGCGGTGGCTGGGCAAAGGTCGACGGCGAACAGGTGGTGGCCGGAGTGGTGGTTCGTCGGCAGGGCAGCAGCAGCAGTTCGAGCTTCAAGGGTTTTTTTTTTTTTTTTTTTTTTTTTTTTTTTTTTTTTTTTGTGAATGTCGTGAAGAGGAGGAAGGGAAGTGAGGGGTTTTCCTCTTTTTGTTTTTTTTTTTATTTCACGTAGAAAGGAGAAAGAGAAGTTTGAGGGCTTTTTTTTTTTTTTTTTTTTGTAGAAGTATGGGCTTGACTTCCTAATCCAAGTAGAATTAGGATTGTTGTTTGGGCTTGAGTAAGTTAGTGTGTTAGACCACTAAGCTTAAAAGAGAGTTTTGATTACAACCAAAACTTAATAGTTTTAGTTTGAAAATAATTAAAATCTTATTACTTTACCTCAAATAAAATTCATACTTATAAAATAAGAAAAATATAAAAGTATTTATAAAATAAATACTAAATAAATACGTTATTATTAAATTAAAAATACGGGGGATTACAACTACAGGATTGCTGCATTATGTAATGATATTTTAGTCAGTTTTATCTCTAATAATTTTGATACTTTGTTTATTTTCAGGTTGAGTGTCCTAAGTATCCAGGCTTTTGTATAGCACGACAAAGGAAGGAATATATCCATTTGTTGAAATATTTCATACCCCAAAGCAAGTATGTCAGATCCTTCTATATCTAATACTCCGTAGTCTTTTGAGATTTGGACTATGCAAGCATCCAGTTTTAGGATCATACCTCCTTTCAAATTAGATTTACTTTTGAGATTGTTTTAATTACTTTTGAGATCGTTTTATTTACTTTTGAGATCGTTTTATTTTTCTTATTTACTTTTTGAGTAATTTTCTTTACTTCGACAATATACACTAGCCTACTAGCTCAATAGGTAGAGCATTGTGCAAGTGCACAAAAGATGTGGGTTCGAATCCCGGTTTAATACGGTTGCTAATTGATTATGATTACACTATTTGTATTATCTGGGGTCATGATTCATGAATGATTATCTTTTCTTCTGAAATCACAGTTGCAGACTTGCAGTTAGTTGTCTATAGTTGATGCCTTTTGATGAGTCTCTATCGTTTCGATCTCTGGAATTGTTTACTCAACTTGGAATTTCTCTGAAAATGCATTTGAGATTTTTAGATGTGGATTTAGCTGAAGGATAATTAAACCCTTAGATTAGATACACATATGTGTTTAGGCTATGTTTTCTATATCATTTTTTCTCCGTATTGCTCTATTTTGTAGGAGTTACGCGAGACAAAGGTGGATCTGGTTCACCTAATGAGTTGTAAGATTGAGGTTTCTTCATTATGTTGAAACAGGACTGCAGATCACACTAAATGGATAGGAGCATTTCACAAAAAACAAGATTTTGTTAATGTTGTAAAGGTTAGTGACAACTGGAATACTTTTGACTCTTTGTTATGTTACCTGGATTTTGCAAATCTATCATACTACTATGCTAGATTTTAGCTGGGAAAGTAACACTCATTAAGTGAGGACAAGTTTTTCTGTATAGTATGCATATTCTTCAAGTAGATTGATCAAACTGTTCCATTTAAAATACTGGTGGTGTCTGACTGTCAGCTACATGCATACTTAGCTTTGGTCTAGAGAGGTGAAGGAATTGATAGCTGATGACATCAACTAGTACAAACTCAGTGTAAGAAATTTCCGAATATGTGGAGAATCTGTTTGTCTCTTTTTTATTACTTTCAATGTTAAATATACAAGCCTACTAGCTCAACAGGTAGAGCATTGTGTAATTACACAAAGATGTGGGTTCGAATCCCACGTAGGTTCATTTGTGTAATATGAAGGACTAGGCTTTATAATAAAATTTAGTTGTTTGTTTAATTAGGTTTTAAATTATTATTTTTTTGTTTGCTTTTGGTATCGTTTTAGTTACAATTAATTTAAAACCCTTTACATTGAACTTTTGTAATTCGTATACTTTTAATAAATGATTTGTGTTTATTATTCGTATACTTTAGAGCTAATTTGATTTATTAATGATATTTTGATTTACTTTTTAGCATTGTTTATTTATTTTAGAGTTATTATGATTTACTTTTGACATATTTTGCTCTATGTTTGATTTCTTTTAATAGTTATTTTGATTTACTTTAGAGATATATTAATTAACATTTCTAGTTTTTCTACTTCAATGATATCTTGATTAACTTTTTAGTATTTACTTTAGAGTAATTATGATTTACTTATGACATATTTTACTCTACTTTTGATTAAACCTTTACATTGAGCTTCATATACTTCTTTCTCATAACTTGATTCATTTTGTAAGGATATTTAAATCAACAATTCAGAAATATTGGGCTATTTTCAAGGTTTCATAGTGTTAGTACTCATTAAAAGCTAATCAATTGTTCGTATACATCAAGCTAATTTGATTTACTTATTGGTTATTTTGGTTTACTGACAGGGTAAAGTCGTATCCCCTAATAAAAAATAATTACCTAAATCACTAACTAAAGTAGATAGGGAAGTAGGGTCGAACTCCACAGGGAAACAGGTCTTTTTAATCCTAATTAATTATTATAATCTAAATTATCTAAGTAACCAATATTTTTAGGTATGAATTCTATACTACGAAGAATTAGTTTAGGGAGAAAAGAAACAATAAAAAGGAAGCCTAGGGTCACAGGTTCACCAATAATTAATATTCCGAGATAGAACGAAGTAATTAATAATTAACAATGCACAGATAACATGATTAACAGGCTCTCGCAATTTATTAATCAACATAGATCTAACAGGCTCTCGCAATTTACTAGACCTAAGTTCCTATTAAAATTAGCCTTTAATATTAAATCAACATCTGCTCGATTCATCAATTCAATATTGCTAAACATTCACAATCAAATTACATCTGCTCGATTCATAATCTAATTGCAAAGAATTAAAACAATTCAATAGGAAATTATCATGCAATATCAATAATCAATAATAACAAACTATCCCTTCATATTAATTATGGATCCCCATAAACCCTAGAATGAAACTACTCAATCATCATAACTAAGCCAACCAAGTAAATAATTAAAAGCATAATCAAGAAAAGCAATTAAAATAGCTGAAATTAAAAGGGAAGAAATTGTACCAAAAATAAATCTGGAATTAAAGGAAGTATTAAGAACAAAAGTTTAGAGAGAATTTAAGAGAGAGAAAAATACTAAGTAGAGAGAGAAAGTCTAAGAAAGAAGGTAAGCTAATAATTCCGTACATAATCATATTTAAACCTTTCCTAAAACAAGAATTGAAACTAAACTTAATCAGCTACTAAGAAAACACGCGCCCGATCGGGCGCGCCTTTTTACTCTGCCCTTGCTTGGTATGCTGCGCCCGATCGAGCCTACGCTCACCCGATCGGGCGCGCTTCTTCCTGAGGTTTGCTTTTGCGTGCACTCGCCCGATCGGGCGTATGCTTGCCTGATCAGGCCCGACTTCTTCTCTGAGGCTTGGATTTCGATTGGGCTCGATTCCTCAGCCCAATCTGGATTTCCTCATCGGGTCTTGATTAATTGATCCAATAGCCCCGGTATCGCATACCGATCCCTTAATCACCGGCTCTCACCGATCCTGGGATTCAAGAGTGGTCGTGTCCTTCTAGCTTCCGTAGTCGATCCATAAAGCCCGGGAAAATGCTCCAAGAGTGCAATTTCCTGTAAAATACAACTAAAACTACGAAAACACTAGAACACACAAATTAGTAATAAAAGTGGACCGAAAGAGCAAAAAACACTACTAATAACGACCAAGGGACGGGGAACACTATATAAAATGGACATATCAAACTCCCCCAAGCCAAACCTTTGCTTGTCCCTAAGCAAAGAGCTCATCAATGAACATATAAAACATACTTCACCCCAATAATCAAATCAAAAACCAACGATTCAAGACAAATCTAATGAACACGCTTCAACATCAATCAATCATATTCATCTAATCACCCTTCCTCCCCAACAATTGTCAAGTAGAGCAAACCACAAGAGCATATAGAATTCAAGACTATTGCTCACACACTCAACTCTCATTTATGTGGCGAGTAAAGGATGTACTCGATCGCTCTCCAACCAACCCCTTTAATGTGAACAATGCCCTCCCAACTCACACTCTCGTGTGTATAAAAACATTGAACGCTCATCCTACTAGTCGACTCGAAATATGCCAAGTCATAACTTGCATTGATAAACAACACTTTCACATTTACATAACTTCTATGCACAAGGTCGGAAGGTCTTTTAAGCTTGTAATGTAAGGCTAGGGTAAAGGTAGGATAAATTTGGGATTATGTGAGAGAAAAGCTATGCTAAAAGGGAGCCAAATCCTAATAAACCCATGATAAAAAATAATGATCATACACATCTCCAACATAACCAACTCCAACAACAATCCACCAAATATACTCCAAACAATATAAACAATCCCAACACTTACAATAATCACTCATAAAAATATGATAATGTAGAACTTTGAGTGAAAAACAAACTTTGAACTCATTCTTTATTTCTTTTTTTCAAACTTGATTTTTTTTTTTCTCTTTTTTTTTCTAGAACAACCTTCAAATAGAACATTTGAGCATTAATTTTTTTTCTTTTGCTCTTTTTTTTTCTTTTTGACTCATATTGGAATTTTCAACTTTGAAACACAACATCAATATTTTCCAATCAAAAATCAAAGAACAATCACTCTTCTTTTATTCCCACATTGTGCAAATAATGTGCACACCACAACTCCCTCACCTCACCAACTAATAGCTCCCCCAAGCCAAGCTTGGGACTAGTAACCAATGGGGCTCAAATAGGCTTGTAATGTGGCTAATATAAACAATAAGAGGGCACAAGCAACAACATGGGTAACAAGAAGGGAACAAATGTATCTAAATACTCTGAAGGCTACCTAAAAGAATGAACGCCTTCGTCCTCCTCATGTGCATAATAATAAGTCATGAAACACTACTCATAGTTGCAAATCAATACTCAAATTCATTGACATACCAGGAATTATGGAACTATCATACATTCCTTACCAAATCAACTAGTCAAGCACTATATTCACAAGTAGTTGGACAAAATTGACTCATGTTTAGGAATCCAAGCAATCGAACTTCAAATCATGACCAACAAATCCACAATACTCATTATCAATAACCAAGAATCAAAACAAATTTTTCTCAAGTACGGGGCACAGGGAAGCATGATTTACAATTCATTGGAACGTATTTTTCAATTTTTTTATTTTTCAATTTTTTTGTATTTTTCATATATAAGAAAGCAATAAAAACTACACTAGGAAAGCAAATAAAAACTATACTAGAAAGCAAATAAAGAGAGAAAAGGAAGAGAATTACCAAATGAAAGAACACCCCCCCAAGCCAAATCAATCAATGCCATCATTGACTTGGGAGAGTAGCCTACTCCTCATCCTCATCCATCCTCGAATAGCCCCCGCCGTGGCTAGAACCGGCTCCTCCATGGCTAGAGCCACCACCTCCATACCCCGAACCACCTGCAAAGTAGTTAGGGTCCACATTCCCACCCATACCCCCAAAAGGAGCATCACCCCCATATTCGTGGACCGAAGAGTAGTCCACATAAGTACCATACGCACCGGGGTGAGAATACCCCCAATCAGGAGTAAGTGAATTGGGAGGAATAGCCCCCCGACGGGCGTAATCATCATACATGGGATAAAGGCCCCTCCCTAGGTTCCTCTCTATGTAACCAACCCGCCCATCTAAGGTGCTTAACCTAGAGTCTAGGTTTTGCATCATACCCTCAACTCTCCCTTGCCCCGTCTTGATGCGGTCTAATTGGCTCCTAAAAGCCGAAAAGTCATATGGGGCATTGGGGTCGACGTTGTAATCGACCGAGGAAGTGGGCATGCCATAGGTGAAGGGTGGAGGTGGTTGGTAGTGTGGTGAATGGTGAGTGGGGGAATGGTGGGGTTGTGGTGAAGGGTGAGGTGGTTGAACCTCACCTTGACCATTTATCTCGAAAGTATAAGAGGGCTTCCCCCTCTCAAATTTGGTCAAGGCGGGGTTGGGTAAGGTAAAGGCTTGGTCTCTCCTACCCGATTGTCGGTGGACTATCCACCAAGTATCACTCCCCACAGGTTGCACCCAGTTCAAACTCCCTAAATAGGGTAGGTCCATGAGGTTCGATCCTACAACTTTCCTATGCCCATCGGGGTTCCAACCTAGGTGTTTCCTAGCAATGTGGGTCACTAACCCCCCAAAATAAATAGGTGCCCTAGACCTACTAGCCTCGGCCGCATTGGCCGCCCTTTGGAAGTGATTGGCTATCCTATGGGGTATGTTCAATTTTTCAGCGGTAGGAATTATATAGGATGCCAATAGTTCCAATTCATCTCTCCTAACATTTGCCGGTTCATGCCTCCCAAAAATAGTGAGGCCGGCAAATCTTTGCCAAAGTTTTGGGACGGGATGTTGAATCCACGTCCCTTTGGCATGCTGGAGATTCACTAAATCCTCCCCAGTTAGCCTCTTATAGACCACGGCGGTGTGGTCTTGAGAGGGTTCAATTGGTTTATCCGATTTTAAATCAAACAACTTTCCAAATTCTTTAAGAGTTAGTCTCACATCGTTGTTTAATAATCGGAATTGTACATGAGTAATTAGTGCATTCATTTTAATAACATTAAAACTTGAAATAAATTCCAATGTTAAGTAGTCATATGTATCATGGCACATTTGAAAGAAACCACTCATGCCTATACCTTTGAACAATTTTTCCAAATATTTATCTAGGCCTAACCTAACTAGTGTGGGATGATGAATAAAACGGGTAGAGATTACCTGGCAATCGATGAGGTTGACCATCCTAACCCGTTGCTCCTCCGAGGTAATGACAACCTCCTCCCATCCCGGAATTTGAAGATCCGGGTTGACCGTTGGTTGTGGTGCCCTCGAACTCTCACCCCTTTGATTCCTTGAACGTTTTGAGGCCATCTTCTTGTAGAATAGTAGGAAATTGAAGGTTTCTCTCTCTTAGGGTTTGAGAAAATTTGAGAGAAAGTAGTGGAAAATTAGTGTAGATTATAGAGGAAGATGAGAGGAGTTGGAATATGTAAGAATTTTTGAGTTTTGATGGAAGAATTGGAGGAGATCTTGAAGTGAAGTGTAGGTTGAAGGTTTGAAAATGGAGGTTTTAGAGAGAGAAAGTGAAATGGAGAAGATGAAATAAGGAGAAAGTGAGGAAAGAAAGAAGAGAAAAGAAAATAAAGGGGTCGTGGCTGAAGGCGCGCCCGATCGGGCAAGCGTCGCCTGATCGGGCGAAAATTCGAATTTCCAGAACTCCAGTTGCGCGCCCGATCGGGCGCGAACACGAAGCAAAATTTCTCCACTTTGCTCGCCCGATCGGGCGAGCTTCGCCCGACATATCTTTTCCTTCACTCGATTTTCCACAAAAATGCGCCCGATCGGGCAAGCTTCGCCCGATCGGGCGAAAATAGCTCCGAATTCAACCTTGCTTGCGCGCCCGATCGGGCTGCTTAGCCCGATCGGGCGAATTTGTGGCTGAAATCTTGGGTTGCTTACGCGCCCGATCGATCGAGCCTCGCCCGATCGGGCCCGAGCCCAACTCGGCTGCACTCTTTTTTCTCCGATTTCTTTTCTTCTTCAAATTTTTTCTAAGTCTTTATGCCTGTCAAATTCATACCTGTACAACAACACTTATAACTGGTGAAATATCACTCTCCTCGCCTCTCTAAAATAAAAATCAAAAATAAGGAAAAGGGAAACTAGCCTAGAAAGCATGAAATACGGGTTGCCTCCCGCAAAGCGCTGGTTTATCTAGGTCCCGCACGACCTTCTTACCAAGTACAATATCTAGGACCCTTGGCCTAACGCTTGATCGGGTGGTTTCTCACCTGGTCTAGCGGTGTTCAGGCTGTGATTTAGCTTTCTGACATACCCTGTGGGACGCCAAACCACCTTATCTGGTGGATCCTCTTTGACTTGGATTGGGGGATCTTCAATGCTACGCACTAAAAATCCTTCTTCGATCGAGTGTTGCTTCAAATTGTCATTGCGTTCAACACTTGCAACTCGATCTGGCGGAACACTTACCGTAGGCTCGATTCGCACAACTTGCTTTAACGGTTCTACCTTTTCACCCTCAAAACCAAGACCAACATTGTAGAGTGCTCTTTCTATTGCATCGACTTCCTTCTGCCATTTGTCTATCTCATCTGAAAAGGATGCGACACAAGATACCGCCTCTAAGGGATCTTTTTCAAGAGCTTGGGGCTTATTAGAATAATTTACAACCACATTAATACTGAAACATTTCTCCTCAGTCATGGAGCTTTTAGGGGCATTATTCAGATTAAAAATAACTTTATCATCCCCTACTGATAGTGTTAACTTACCACTTCATACATCTATGACTGCTCCTGCAGTGTTAAGGAATGATCTACCCAAAATAATTGGGGTTTGCATATCCTCAGCCATGTCAAGAACAACAAAGTCTACAGGTATATAAAATTTACCTACTCTAACGGGGACATCCTCTAAAACACCTAAGGGGTATTTGAAAGAGCGGTCGGCCATTTGTAGAGTTATATTGGTGGCTTTTAATTTACCCATATTCAACTTAGAACACACAGATAATGGCATGACGCTAACACTAGCACCCAAATCACATAATGCATTATCAATCAAGAGATTGCCAATATGACAAGGGATAGAAAAACTACCCGGATCTTTTAATTTAGGTGGAGACTTATTCTGAAGTACGACACTACACTCTGTAGTGAAAGCTACTATCTCTACCTCACTAATAGACCTTTTTCTCGTCAATATTTCTTTCATAAATTTTGCATATGAGGGGATTTGTGTGATCAATTCAGTAAAGGGAACTGTTACCTTCAAATCTTTTACCACCTCCAGGAACCTACCAAACTGCTTATCCAAGTTTGTCTTCAATTGACGATTGGGGAAAGGAAGTTTGATAATTGGCTTTGGAACATTATTATTCTTGTCTGGAGTAGCCACCTTCTCTGGAGTTGTACCCTGCAATGTAGAATTAGATATGTTAGTTATATCCTTTAGCCCTGCAGGGCTATCAACTACATTGTTTGGTTTAATGGAATCAAGATTAGCATTATTTGATAAAACAGGTTCATCAACTCTGGGCTTAGGGGACCCTTCATAGTTTGAACCACTCCTTAGGGTAATTGCAAATGCTTGATCTGTTGGCCTATTCGGTTGTGCTGGCAGAGCTCCCTGTTGGCGGGCTTGTAGAGTAGCGGAGAGTTGCGCAATTTGATTATCCATAATTTTATTATGCGCTATAATTTGATCAATTGTCGCATCTCTGCTCTCCATGTGCTTTAGCATATTAGCCAACATTGCTCTAATTTCCACCAGAGAAGGGTCAGAAGATGGGGAGGGCTATTGTGGCTGGTTCTTCTGGCTAGCATTGGGATGATAATATTTCTGCTGCTGTGGCGCCTGTGGTTCTTGTGGTGGTGGATTTTGAACATTAGTGCTCCGGTAGGAAAGGTACGGATGATTCCGATACCCAGGATTGTAGGTGTTGGAGTATAGGTTATTCTGCCTATAAGCTTGGAAGGCATTAACTTGCTCCACGGAACTCCTGCAATCCTGCTCCCAATGACCTACAATACCACAATTTTCACAGAGAGCCTCATTAGAATTATTATTAATCGCAGAAACATTAGCTACATTAGCAGTGCTCAGATTATCTAATTTTTGGCAAATAGAGGTTAGTTGAGCTTGCAAAAAGGATACAGAGTCGACACTATGCTTCCCCTTGTTAGCAAATCATCTGGGATTCCCATATTGGGAATTGTGTATCGCCATATCTTCAATAACCTGACCTGCATCATCAACATTAAGATTCATGAATCTCCCACTAGCTGCAGAGTCTAAAATTATTCTAGAGGAATTTCCAATGCCGTTATAAAAGGCTTGGATTAACTGCCATTGCGCTAAATTATGGTGAGGGCATTCTCTTTGTAAGTCCTTGAACCTCTCCCAAGCCTCATATAAAGACTCATCGGCTTCTTGGGCAAAGTTCTGAATCGCACTTCGTAGTACTGCTGTTCTCTCTGCAGGATAATACTTGTTATAGAAATTCAAAACAAGAGTTTCCCAGTCAGTTATACCAAGTGTAGTTCTATTTAAGCCATTAAACCACAATTTAGCTTTTCCAGTTAAAGAGAAGGGAAAAAGAATCTCCCTGATTTGGTCTTGAGTGACCCCGGCTTGCCTGATGGTGTTGCAATATTGACAATAGTCGGCAATGTGAAGATTCGGGTCTTCACCCTTGGCTCCACTGAATTGCTTCCTCTCTATCATCGTTATAAATTGAGGTTTGATTTCGAATTGAACCCCATCAAGAGCCGGAGTAGGGGTGAGATGTGGAAAATTCGTAAGCTTTGGTTGTGAATAATCACTAAGCTGCTTTGGAGCCGTCATCTCTGATTCTGCGTCTGATGATGCCTCTAAATCGCTAGAATCAGTTGGAGGATCGCGGTGATTATTGTTATTATCACTAGAATCCGCCAGGATTTGCTTGTAGAGATTTTTCTGTTTATGGAAGGAACGTTCGATCTCAGGATTGAATGGGATATAACCTGATCTGGAACACCTGGGCATAAACAAAAACTAGAAGCAAATGTGAGATTTGTCTCAGAGAACTATCGCTCTCTGAGACAAAAAGGGAAATAATCTAGACCACAAAAACAATCAGAAATAAAAATAAAACCGTTTCCCCGGCAACGACGCCAAATTTTGACAGGGTAAAGTCGTATCCCTTAATAAAAAATAATTACCTAAATCACTAACTAAAGTAGATAGGGAAGTAGGGTCGAACTCCAGAGGGAAACATGTCTTTTTAATCCTAATTAAATATTATAATCTAAATTATCTAAGTAACCAATATTTTTAGGTATGAATTCTATACTACGAAGAATAAGTTTAGGGAGAAAAGAAACAATAAAAAGGAAGCCTAGGGTCACAGGTTCACCAATAATTAATATTTCGGGATAGAACGGAGTAATTAATAATTAACAATGCACAGATAACATGATTAACAGGCTCTCGCAATTTATTAATCAACATAGATTTAACAGGCTCTCGCAATTTACTAGACCTAAGTTCCTATTAAAATTAGCCTTTAATATTAAATCAACATCTGCTCGATTCATCAATTCAATATTGCTAAACATTCACAATCAAATTACATCTGCTCGATTCATAATCTAATTGCAAAGAATTAAAACAATTCAATAGGAAATTATCATGCAATATCAATAATCAATAATAACAAACTATCCCTTCATATTAATTATGGATCCCCATAAACCCTAGAATGAAACTACTCAGTAATCATCATAACTAAGCCAACCAAGTAAATAATTAAAAGCATAATCAAGAAAAGCAATTAAAATAGCTGAAATTAAAAGGGAAGAAATTGTACCAAAAATAAATCTGGAATTAAAGGAAGTATTAAGAACAAAAGTTTAGAGAGAATTTAAGAGAGAGAAAAATACTAAGTAGAGAGAGAAAGTCTAAGAAAGAAGGTAAGCTAATAATTCCGTACATAATCGTATTTAAACCTTTCCTAAAACAAGAATTGAAACTAAACTTAATCAGCTACTAAGAAAACACGCGCCCGATCGGGCGCGCCTTTTTACTCTGCCCTTGCTTGGTATGCTGCGCCCGATCGAGCCTACGCTCACCCGATCGGGCGCGCTTCTTCCTGAGGTTTGCTTTTGCGTGCACTCGCCCGATCGGGCCCGGCTTCCTCTCTGAGGCTTGGATTTCGATTGGGCTCGATTCTTCAGCCCAATCTGGATTTCCTCATCGGGTCTTGATTAATTGATCCAATAGCCCCGGTATCGCATACCGAGCCCTTAATCACCGGCTCTCACCGATCTTGGGCTTCAAGAGTGGTCGTGTCCTTCTAGCTTCCGTAGTCGATCCATAAAGCCCGGGAAAATGCTCCAAGAGTGCAATTTCCTGTAAAATACAACTAAAACTACGAAAACACTAGAACACACAAATTAGTAATAAAAGTGGCCCGAAAGAGCCAAAAACACTACTAATAACGACCAAGGGACAGGGATAAAACACTATATAAAATGGACATATCATTTACTTTTGAGGTATTTTGTATAACTTTAGAGTGTTTGATCCCTAAATCTAAAAAAGTTCATCACTTTATTCCTAGCATGTGTAACGAGTTTCTCTTTCTCTTACTATGAAATACTTCACCTTATGTAATTTCATTTTTGAAGAGTCTATATTGTTTCTGATGTATACTTTTAAATTTTGTTTTTAAGCTATTTTGATTTACTAAGTAGTTATTTTGATTTAGGGCCTGTTCCGATTGACTAAACTCAGCTGAACTGAACTGAACTGAACTGAACTAAACTGAACTGAACTGAGCTGAACTGAACTGAACTGAACTGAACTGAACTGAACTGAACTGAATTTCAATTGAACTTATTAATTAGTGATTTTTAACTACGGATTAGTGAACTTTGATTATTTATTGATTATTTATTACTATACATATGTGTATATACAAATGTACATATTATTATTATTATTATTATTATTATTATTATTATTAATTATTATTTATTGATTATTATTATTATTATTATTATTGTTATTATTATTATTATTATTATTATTATTATTATTATTATTATTTATTGATGATTATTATTATTATCTATTGATTATTATTATTTGTATTATTATTTCAATTATTATTGTTATTATTATTATTATGATTTTTATTATTATTTATTGATTATTATTATTATTATTATTATTATTATTATTATTATTATTATCATTATTATTATTATTATTGTTTTTGTTGTTGTTGTTGTTGTTGTCGTTGTAATAAGAGCTTAAAAGAATGAAATTTGGCTTTATATCATTAGCAATATCATTAGACGTAAATTAAGAGCTGAACTGAACTGAACTGAATTTCAACGGAAGAGAACAAGCCCTTACTTTTGAGAACTTTTCTTTTACTTTAGTGTGTTTATATTTATTATTTTAGATAACCTATGTAGGAATCGAACCTACACCTCTATGCATCTGCATAGTGCTCTACCACTAGAGCTAATAGGTTTACTTTAAAGTCTTTTTTATTCACTTTAGATTCTTATTTATCTACTTTAGTGATCACTTAGAAATTCCACGAAGAACAAATTTATCCATTAACCTGTAAACAATCAAATTAAACCACGGACATATGCAAACATGATTAATAGAATGAAATACGAACAAAACAAGATAAATATGCACATCAAGATAAACAGATGAACGTGTTTTCTTGTATTCTGATTTGAATCAATGCTTATACCAATTAAAAATACCCATGATTTTTTTGGCCTTTTGTGTTTAAGGATTCGGGTTAATGTTAGGTTCCTAAACCTGGCATTCAATCTCTGTAAGAAGTAGAACTGATGGTCATGGATTTTCATGGCATCTTGTCTTTAGGACTATACAAAGAGCTAGAGAAGGCAATAAGTTTTCCTTTTTCTAATATAATGGTATCACACCATGAAACTCAAAAGAACAACTCAAGGCCATGAATTATGATCATGACTTGACAGTTCATGATCTAGCTAAGTATGCTACATTTGCATGTAAAATTTGGAGATTAAGGCCGAGGTTGATAAGGATGTGGCCAAGGCTTGTGTGTTAGAGTCCACTCTAGACAAATTGTTAAGTGTTGATTGCAAATGCAAGTACTATCAGTTTGAGCAATAGTACTAGGATTTAAATTAATAGATTATGTACTATCTATAAGAAACCAAAGCCTCCATCCTTATCTCCAGCACATACAACATATCAGACTGAATATTAACATCAGAATAATGGGTAAGATCACATAGAGATGACATTTGAATGTTTACCTTTTTTTCCAATCAAACAAATGGAAGAGTTACAGTCTATCTACATAGACATACCTTCTCGGTCAAATCCAGAGCACCACTGATAATTGTTGTTTCATCATGGGTAAGATCACCTCCTTTGCCAGCCTACACTTTGATCAAGGTAATACAGGAACATAAATAAATAGGACTATCTATAATTCTATTTGTTGTTGTCAATAGATTTTAGTGTGCATGATGTTGATTTACCTCCTTGCCATGAATGCTAACAAGTGCTTTCAATTGAGCACGCCTGAAAAGAACCTCGTTATGGCCCAGCAAATAGTCTAGAACCTGACATACAAGAAAATATAATGCCATTGATATTGAGTATTAAACATTGCATGATTGATTTGCATCATATTGAGTCATATATGTATAGTAAAACAGGTCCATTCTCAATATTTCCTAGTTTATTCAAAGACAACCCACAATTAAAACCATAAGATTATTTTGGTTAACTTTTTCAGGTTTTTAGTAACTTTAACATGCTTTCTATCTACTTTTTATGGAAAATAGGTAAAATTTGAATTTTCTTTCATCATACGCAAATTTTATTACTTAATATCAATATATTTACAATTCTAATAGAGAAATCACAAGAAAAAAAAATCAAAAAAACAACAACAAAGTCAAATGCATAGAATAATACAAAATTCTATTTGATTATCTACTTTGGGAGTATTTTGGTCTACTTTAAAAGCTCTGTAGTTTACTTTAAGTGGAATTACATTCAAGACCAATTTTACGATAAAAAAATCAGCTTATACAAAACTTCACACTTCTCTCACCAATCTTGCTGCCAGATTTAATTAGATTTAATTGATTTTAAAACGGTTTTTTCACCAAATGCCCCTGAACTTTTCAAAAATTCACCAAATACCCTCAAGTTTTTCAAAATTCACTAAATGCCACTGACGTTTGTTAATATTCACACCGTGACCTCAAAATAATCCTGGCGTTAAAGTTCCGTTACCAATAAAATTTAATTCACCAAATGCCCTAACTTTGTTAAATAATTACACAAATACCCTTATTTTTAGAAGTATAAGTGTACAACGTCTAGTTTGAAATTTAAGGAAACAAGCCGTTAGTTTTGATTTTCACCCTTTATTTGCATAAATACTCGATACATAGCATCCTCTTATTTGCTTAACCACAAATTTTTAACTCCTTGAGAAATCAATCTAAATCATCCTCCTCAATGTATGAGAACTTTTGTGTAAGAGTTGCAAACAAAACTTGTGGTAGTAGCTAGGAGAAAATTTGCAGTAAGAACTTCTGAGTTCGCTAGCTAGTCCGCGGACAAGCCCAGACTGTTTACTAGGGTGGGTATAGACTAATTGTCAAGCCACATAAAAGGGGCTTGAGTTTTCTATATTAAGTCCGTTGGACAAAATATGAACTATAGTCCGATCCGTTTTCCGTCCAAGCCCGTAAGTAATCACCTCTATTTCATTTGGCCCTCTTTTTCTCTGTTTGCGAGGTCTCCGACACTTCTTTTTATGAATAGAGGTTGTTTGCAACTCTTACACAAAAGTACTCATACAGTGAGGAGGATTATTTAGATTGATAACTCATGGTGTTAAAAATTTGTGGTTAAGCAAATAAGAGAGATGCTATGTATCGAGTATTTATGCAAAAAAGGGTGAAAATCAAAACTAACGGCTAGTTTCCTTAAATTTCAAACTAGACATTGTACTTCCAAAAAAAGGGTATTTTGTGTAATTATTTAACAAAGATAGGGCATTTGGTGAATTAAATTTTATTACTAACGGAACTTTAACGCTAGAGGTCACAGTGTGAATATTAACAAACGTCAGTGGCATTTGGTGAATTTTGAAAAACTTGAGGGTATTTTGTGAATTATTGAAAAGTTCAAGGGATTTGGTGAAAAAACCGATTTTAAAATTTAAATGCCAGTTTTCAGATCTAGTTATTTAGGATTCAAGTAAGAAAATCAATCACGAAAATCTTTCTTAACCTCAATTTTTTGAATAAAATTCGAATTTCACTATAATGAACCTTAAATTGACCATAATCACCATAAACTACTGAAAATCAAACAATATTCAAATCAGCATCTCTGAAGTTTCGCATATATACGAACTTCAAAATTCACCATAAAAAGAGTTATAATCACTAAACTAAACTGAAAAAACACCAAATTGTTGACGAATTTGCAAATATAAGCTGCAAATTGATAGAATATAAAATCAGATTAGGCAAAAAACGTATTAAACCCTAAACATCGATTTATACAAAATTCCAATGCTTACCTCTATCGTCGAGAAATTTTGCAACAAATTCAGCACAATATTAAAGAATTATGTAAATTGTAGCACCTTTTATCTGATATTGGAGCTGTTGATTGAATTGAGGAAGCTTGAATGATGCTAGAGAGAGAAAATGGCGTAAATGATATGAGAAAGAAGAGAGAGTAAATGGCAAAGGAGAGAATTCCATGAAACACGTTCAATTTGTCCGATTTAATGTGGACCGTTAGATCACGCGCTTTTTGTGTTATATATATATATAGAAACATAACCATTAATTGCATTTAGATCCAATTATATATATATATATATATATATATATATATATATATATATATATATATATATATATATATATATATATATATATATATATATATATATATATATATATATATATATATATATATATATATATATATAACCATTATTTGCAATGGTATCTAGATCTAAATAATTTTAAACATATTAAAAATTTAACAAAATTATACAATACGGAGTACTCTTAAACCAGGAGTAATTATATTTGGAAGCCAAATAGGTTTTTATAAACCCATAAAAAAAACCCAACCACCAGCCAACCACGGAAACCACCGGCCAACCCCAACAACCACCACTCTAACCCTAAACGGCGGTGCTAATTCCCCTCCCCCTGCGACGGTTTCCCCTTCCCCCTCCCTCTGCGACGATTTCCCACTCATCGCTTTCCTCTTTCTCCTTCCCCATCCCCCCCTCCCCCTGCACTGCTTTCCCATTCCTCACTCGCCGATCTCCTCGCTGCTTACCTCTCCCACTTCCAAAAACCCTCAAAAACTCCTCCCCACCGTAAAAAACCCTAGTCGTTTAGGATTTTGTGGTGGTGGGAGGAACGATTGAGGATTTTTAGCAGTGGGGAGGGGTTTGTTGGTGGGATTTGGGGTTTCAGGGTGGTGTATTCGGGTTTTCACGGTGGTAGTTTCATGGGGAATGGGGGTGTTTCGGGGAAGGAGGACGACGGCGACGCGGTGGAGCTTGTTTCACGTGGATGGCCGGTGGGTAAAGTAGAGGCTGATTGGTGGTTGATGTTTAGCGTAAATATACCCTAGACGCTTGGTCTAATTAGAGAGGGACACGTGTCAATTTTGGACGGGTCCAACGGGACCACTCCCAGCTAACACCTTGTCAGCCTCAAATAACAAATAGAATGACGGCCTTCAGGGCCCAATTCCCAAGAATGCCGCAAAACGGCACATCCCATTAGGTCATGCTTATCTAATGAAGGGCACATTTTCCAACGACCCTATAAATAGGGAGATTTTCCCCATTTTGGGGGTGTTTTGGGTAAAAATACCCTATTCATGTGGACCAATCAGAGAGGGCCACATGTCAAGCCCAAGCAGGTCCATGTGGGCTAATAGCCAACTAACACGTGTTAGCCTCATATTCCTCCTGGAATTGCGGCCTTCAGGGCCCAATTCCCAAGAAACGCCACAAAACGGCACATCCCACCAAATCTAGGTCAAATGACCTAAGAGAGGGCATTTTTCCCAATGTCCCTATAAATAGGGAGATATCCCTCATTTTTGGGACATATTCAATCTTTTATTACACTTACCCTACATTCTCTTACATCAGAGAACACCTGATCTCGGAATCTGAGAAGATCTCACCTCAATTTTTGCACCTTTTCCTATTCTCCTTCAAGTACTAACTTGATCTTCGGAGGCGGAGCTCCAACCACCCGAAGTCTCCGTTGTTTTGTAGGTACAGGCCGCGTGCAACCAGTCTTCGAGCTGTAACTCTCCCGAGGGACAATAAACACCTAAAATAATTGGCGCCGTCTGTGGGGAGAGTACCTCAAAGATGGTTCAAGAGTCTGTACCGCCTTCTGACCCTAATATTCATCAGTCGGAGGTCTTTACAAACAAGGAAGAAGATGATCTTCAGGTTGAAACATATGTGGCCAACGATGGGTCACTCATTACTAGGCGCCTTCGTCCTAGAGATAACTTGGAACGAGGTGAAAGCCAGGCGGGTACCAGTAGAACCCCTGGGCAGCCGGAAGAGGAAACCCAAATGGCAAGCGTGTAATCCCCCATATTTTTCTAATATAATTATTTATTATTTCTACAAATATTTTAATCTTAGTTTTATAAGTATGAGTAATTTAATGTAAAAGTAATAAGATTTTACTAAACCAATATGTTTTAGTCTAATTACAACTCCCTTTTTAAGTATATTGGCCCAAAGTCGATTTTCATTCAAGCCCAAACTACCCAAATTCTACTCCTAATAGAATTGGAGAATTAAAACCCAAATAAAATAGCCCAAATTTCTTTCCTCTTCTTTTCATGTGAAAACAGAAAAAAAACCCCTCACATACTCTCTTCTCCTCTTTCACGCACACAACAACAGAAGAAAAAAAAACCCTTGAATCTTTAATGCCGCTGCTCCAAACGCACCACCACGCCACCCAGCCGCACCTCCGGCCACCCAACGCGCCACCAGCAGCTTGTAGTTCGCCCCTCTTCCTCCCTTTTTCCTCACTTCTCTTGTTTTGTTATTTTTGATTTAAAGCTTCAATTTTTATTTGATTTCAATTCTAAATTATTGTTATTATGGTTTGATTTTATATATAAGTTATAAAAGATTATAAATTTATGGGTTTTAGCATGTTTAATTTATGATACAAAATTTCAGATTTTATGTTATGTATAACTTAGGGTTTAAATGTTGATTTTTCATGGTTTAGGGTTTAAAAACGTGTTAAGCAAGTTAATTATCAATACTATGATGTCATAATGACAAAACCCACAATTTTATACTTAAAATTAATTTTCAGATTATATATTTTGTGAAATTAGAGTTTTATATTGTTTATTTGAAGGGTTTTAAGGTTTAATGTGTAATGCACTATCCTAACTATTGAATTATGAATGTAGATCTTCAAAAGTTTGAAATTTATAATTTAAATTATTTTTCAGATTTTATATAATCTGATTTTTATTAGTTTTGAGCCAAAAATAAAGTTTTAGAATGCTTCTATATGTTTTAAACAACTATTTATGCAATATGACAAGTATAGATTATTTGTATTGCAAAAACTATTAATAAAACAAATTTTCAGCATATGTTAGTAAGTTAAACTTGCTGTAATTTTGTATTATACGCTATATTTTCATGATTTTAACATATAAACTTATAGTTGGGATGTTATATTATTATTATTATTGACTAATGGGAACAATTTAAAAGCTTTATTTTGATGATTGAAGAGGTTTTAAAGTGGTTTAGTATTGTTGTAAATTTATTTGCTTGGGTATTGATTTATTTCTCATTGTTTGGTTTAGGAGAGGACTTTGTAGAAGGCGACTTATAGTTTTAAAGTGGCCAACCGAATTGTTTACACAAGGTACGTACAAGTTACGAAACCTTGCTTTTAGGTGCATGTTTAAGGACGGATTGAGAACTGAGTATCATGTATAGGGATGACTGGGTTAAATTGTTTGGTTATACATTGTGAATTTTGTATGACGTGCACTATTTTATATTGCAAGTATTATTTGTGCTCTAATTATGCAAGGTGCGCTTAGAGGCAAAGGTATGTGATTGGTGAAATGATTAGTTTATTACTCATTCATGATTATGGAAACATGATGAGTAAAGGAAGAATTTAAGTCTTATATGACGAGGTTAAGTTTGTGGGGTGCCTTATGCACTCAAGGTGTTTATACACTGAGGTAGTTAAAGGATTAAATAATAAATGTTGTTTGTCACTAATAAACCAAGAATTGAAATTGGAAACTTGCTTTGCTTGATTGAATTGATATTGGAATGTTTGTATTGTTATGCATATGAGTCATCACCGAGTCTACACTTGTAAATCACCTAACGTGCGAGATGGATGAGCAATAAAACTCTGGATTTGTGCACATTTGGAGTAATGACAATCAGGGGTTGGGGTACACGGGGTATTGGCCGTGCACTTTTCTTGAGGTCGTCTGATCTACGAGTCTCTTATTTTAAATACTTTTCAAAACAATGAGTTAGATGAGATCTCATACTAGCTACGGTCACGGAGTTGCGCCCGTGGTCATTGGATGTTTTATTGATGTTTCCTAATGGAGGCATGGGGTTTTCTTTTATTGATGTTCCAAATGGAGCATGGGTTGGACAACCTTGTCTATTGCTTAATCCAATGAAGAAAGATAATGATTTACCTATTCTTAATTAATGGAGTCTAAGTAATGTAAATAGTTGAGTCATGTGTCGAGTCTACACACTAATGATGTGTGATGATTGATTATTAGTAGCATGTTAGGGATTTCTTTTATGTTTTGCAGCTTGTATGTACTCAGCTTTGTTGATTGCGTGCTTTGTGTGTCTATCTTTGGTCATGACCTTTGCCTTTCAATGACCCTATGACGATCCAATTTTTATACTTGTAATATTGGGGAGCAGATTAACCACAGGTTCTTACACATGCAGCATCCGTTTCTAGGTGGTGGGATCTTGAGTGGAGTATTGGTTGCTTTTCTTATTTTTATTGTTATTTACTTTTGAAGTTATTTAAACTCAATTTTACTTTCATACTATTTCTATTGGTTTGAGTTTTGAATAAGGGCCCTAATGGTTCCAAGTTGTAAGATTTAATTTGGTTTTGGTTATTGGTTTTGAAACTTATTTATAACTGAGTTAGTTTTACCGCTGCTATTTTCTAATAAAGCCTTAACGTTTGAACACGTGGCGGTAGCACGCCAGTAATTCTCTTGAATGTTGTTCAGGGTCCTCACATGTTTAAAGAGAGAATTATTTGGGTGTTACAAAGCGGATCAGCCCTAGTCACCAGGGAAGAACTCATGAAATTCATGACTAGTTTTAAGGGTGAAATCAAGGATCTGATCACTAAAAGCAAGGCTGGCCCAAGCAAGGGTCAATCGGCAAGGAAGACTCCTCGGGCTGAGAGGAGGAAGCCAGTTAGGGACAGGCAACCAACTCCACACCCACAGGAGAAGGCAACCGCAACAATTGACTCGTCCAAGATCCTTCTGCCCTAGAAGGGTCCGAGAAAACCCCGCCGACAGGATCAACCAGGGGGTAACAAAAAATCTACCTCCGATGCTAGGGAAATCATTGAGCGCTGGAGAAGTCAGCAACTGTCTAAGTCAGACTCTACTTTGAGCTTTCTAGACAGCTTTAGAAATACATCTGCAAGGAATACTCAATCTTTGCATGAGAGCCATACAGGCGGTAATACCGTCCATTCTTGCCCTCAGATGATTGGGAATGAACTGTACATTCCCCCTATGGTCTACGGTCCGTATTCTCCGCATTTCATGCAACCGACCCTCTTTGGGGGTCAGGCAGCATACAATGTCCAACCTTTGGCATGGCAGCTCCGTTTGCTAAAACTTGGTGAACAAACTTCTGCGTGCACCAAGGAGATAACCGAAGCTGCACAGTCGGCCAAGGTTAAGAATGTGTTGGTGGGTGCCTATGACGGTACCACCAACCCGGAGGACCACCTCATGGCCTATTCCAACCTCATGCACATGCAAGGGTTGGAGGACACGATGTGGTGTCGGTGCTTCCCGGCTACATTGAAGGGAATTGCCCAACAATGGTTTGACAACTTGCCAGCCGGATGCATTGACAACTTTAGGAAGCTTGCCTCCCTTTTTGCCTCTAACTTTTCAATGACTATCCCTGTCAAGAAAACAAGTCTCAACTTGAGCACCATCTAGCAGGGAGAGAGAGAAGGACTTTGATCCTATGTCAGGCGGTTTAACCTGGTGAGAATCCAAATCCAGGGGTTGTCTAACGAGGTAGCTATAGACACCCAATTATGTCTCCCCAAAACTAAACCCAGTGATGAATACCTTTCACGTCATTTGATTATCGAACGAAGTGAAAGTGTGGAAAGTCTAGTGATGAGGATGTTTTTTATTAAAATATTTCTCTTTCTATTTTCAAAAATATTTCATTTCTTACCTTATTTATGAAAAATAGCCAATCTAATTTAGCTTGGTCCATAATAAGGGTCCAATAATAGTGTAGTTGGATTGGGCTAGAAAAGAGCTTTCCTATGATATATTATAAGCCTAATTCCGATTAATTATGAGGAAGTTATTGATTAAATTAGATTAGGCCCAATAATTTTAAATGTGGCACAATGATCTAGAGGAGGGCCTATTAATTATTATTCCGAAAGTGATTAGGATTGATTTAGGAATATTTAGAAGGTTCTTTTTAATTCTAATGAGATTAGGATTGCCAATTATATTTTCAAAAGATGTTTTATTTTGAATAAAATATATTAAATCTGATTTCGAAACTGTTTGGACGCATAATTACCAGCAACCGGTTTGGAAGGTAATTACGCGTGTAAAAGCGTGTTGACTTTTGAACCAGTGCGAGACGACAGAGTCGTCACCAGGCGCTGACCTTCGTCGTCTGGCGACGAGCTTGTCGTCTGGCGCTGACTCCTGTCGTTTGCGAGAGGTGGTATTTTATTCTTAATATGATTTTCTTCGATCCCGTGCTATTTTTCCTATAAATAGGGGTCGTATCTCCCTGTTTTCAAATCATCAACACCCAGAATTCTCTCTGTCTCTAAAAGCTAGAAGCTTTCTCTCTCTCTTCTTTATTTCTAAACCTTCCCTCTTACAAGATTCCTCACTCATTAGCTCTAGAATTACCTAGCCAAGTTCGAAGTTGCCTTCGCCCTAGACGTGAAAGTTTTGATATTTCTGAGGGTTTGGTCCCAAATCCCTATTTCAATTATTTAGTTTGATTTTTTGTTTTATTATTTTCCTTGAAGTTACTAACGTGTGTATTTTGTTATTAGAAAGAGGTATTAGACATCGAAGTAAGTAATTTAATTGTTTTATTGATCTTTTGATATAGAAATCATGCTTAGATTATTTTGTTGATTCCTAGTATCATGTTAGGATGTTTTATTGCTTCCTAGTATTATGTTTAGGGTTAAATAATATTTCTAATCTCAAGTATGATTATTATTATTCTTCCTATTTATTTCCTAAATATAATGTTAGTATCATGTTAGGGCTAAAGCTTTGATTTTTAATGTTTAGTTACATGCTAGGGTTTGTTATTAATCTTGTTAGTATCATGCTTAGGATCTTGCTATTAATTTTATGATTTAACATGATTATGATAATTGTTATGATTATTGTTATTGCTTGATCACACCTTTAATGCATATTTAAAGGGAATTTGTACTTGTAATCACGCCTAATAAATAATTAATAATCTTGTTTAAGGTTAATATGATTATAATTCAAGTGATCTCCAATAATAGATTTGTTTATGCATTAATATTCAACCAACATATATTAAACAGGTTTAGGGTAAATCTATTGATTGCATGTTAGTCAGAAAGTGCACATGAATACGAGAAGAATAAAGTAGAGGCCTATTTTTAGGGCAAGTTCAATCTCTTCTAGGTTGGATTTATACCTTCATCCCCAAACTTCCAGTCATGGTTCCAAACCTATTGGATTTTACGATCTCCTGGATCGTTAAGGGGTGTAACCTTCACCCTGTGAACGGTTTACAAGTTCGTAACACTTGTTGGCGACTCTTTTACTCTAGTTTCCTTCCCTTTGGACGCCACCATGCTTAAGTGTATGATCACAGTGGAGCTCAAGTGTGGGATGCTTTAAATATATTCCCTACAGTTTTTTTGGCGACTCCACTAGGGAGGATTTCTATTTTAATTCATGAAATTTATTTTGGCAATGATTTAGAATGAGTGGATGAGACTCGAAAAATTCTAAGTATTTCATGTGCGTAATTTTGATTGACATTATTAGCATAAGCATAAAAATGTTCTCATTGGAAAGACCATCCGTAATGAGTAAAAAACATAGGACTTTTTACACGTAGGAATCTAGAGAAATATCTTTCACAACTAAAGTCGAAATAATGCTACGAAAAAACTGGAAAATTCAAGAATAGAAAGATGCCGAGGCATGTAGGAATTAGCGCTGAGAAAACAGGGTCAGTGCCAAACGATGGCGATGTCGCCTGGCGACGGTGCCAGCGTCTAGCGACGACACTATTTTATCGCGCCAAATTCTTTCACTACCGAGCCAGAAATCTACCTTCTTGTTTTGAATAGTTTTCTAGTACTTTTTGCTCGGTTTTACTTCCTGATTGAGTTTTTCCCTTTTTTCTGAAACCCATATGTGTTCTACATATGTACATAACCCTCTGGGAATTCATGCTCTATCTACCCAATCGAACGCTCATGGCAACGAAGGATACATTCGAGATTGTTGAATTCACCAAACCATGGAAGCGAGTTTTACTCGTGGGGTCCCATCCACACGCGCCAACCCTTCCAAAGGTAAGGCTTCCACGCGGTGCATCCGGACTCATAACCATGGACCCTCTTTGACTAACCCATATCCTGAACTTTAGAGAACTAGAGCCATGGTTAGGTTGCAAACTCATTGCATCATATCGTGACTATATGACTACTTTTATATTATTTGTTGTGCATATTATATGTGTTTTCCTTAACCGTTTGTTTGACTTGTGTATGAGTTAAATAAATAAATTAACGACTTAAGGACTTTGCTAATTTAAATAATTAATTAATTAATGATTGATTAAAGTATAATAAATTGATCAAACTTGACTTAGCACGACTTTTAGCATTGTCCCTTTAGAGCAAAGTACAGTAAATAGTCCCAAATCGATGCTCCAGATTGGCGTAGAGATTTGGTCTGTGGCGCCACACGCTAGTGTTCGGCGCCAGGCGACGATCTCGTCGTCTGGCGCAGTACCTTAGCGTTTGGCGATAGTACTGTCGTGTGACGAAAGCCTGTAGTTTTGCTCGAGTCTTCACGACGAGTTAGTCTAATCAATTTGCTATTACGGTTTAATCAGTTTATTAATGACAGTAATCATGTCTAGTCCTTAATTGAGTCTAGGCACATAGTCCCATGGTCTTACAAAAGAGTCAAAGTATGTCACTCACATTCACTATTAAAGCACACACATAATATGTCACATTTTGACCAGTCTAGAGAGTCTTCTATGCACGTCTTTTCCGTCATTATTTTTAGGGGCGTAAGTCGGATATTAATCCTCTAATTAGACCATACTTGTTTAAACCCTTGTTCTTCAAAAAAACACACCCTATATATGCTTTTTTGTTTTTAAAATCAATAAAGTCAAAGTCAAATTCGAGTCAAGTAATTAAAACAAATAAATGATTTAATTTACAGCGCTTGGTCAAGTAAGGAAGGGTGGTTAATCAAAGACAATACTTTTGTTCAGATACTCCTTTTTGACAAACCCATTACTCGGAAAAGAAAAGCTAAGAAGATCATGGCCTCTCAAGAAGAAGTTAATGAACTCAAGAAGGATGTAGCCAGCCTAACTGAATTGATGAAGAATATAACACTTCAAGTAGGGGTGGCAATTCATGTCAGTGGGTCAGATTTCAAGTCGCTTTTAGGTTATGCTTAGAAACAATAAAAAATAGTGTAAAACTTAATATTATTACGAAATATGAAATTTTGGTCAAATCGGGTCGAATTCGGGTTATTCGAGTTCAGATTGGGTTGGGTTCGGTTCGGGTTTCTCTCATTAACTTCGGGTTGGGTTCGTTCGGGTTATCGGGTCAGGTCAGGGATTTCTAGCCTTAACTTCAAGTTAATGACCCTATAAGGCAACAACAAATGGAGCTCATGCAAGAAAGCTTGAGCAAGATATCCAATGACTATAGGTTCTGGGGCACTAGCTCACAAGGGGTCTTAGTGGACAAGGAACTTCTTCTGTAGAAGTTCAATGCCACTGAAATCCCTAAGTTCAAGGCAACAGACAATCCCTACTTCCACTTAAGAGCATTTGAGACAATAATGAATATAAAGAGGATCGATAAGAAAAATTTTCATACATTGTTTTCTTTATCACTTGAAACTGTTTGTCAACAATGGTTCTTTTCCCTTTACAAGGAGAAAACCTCTACTTGGGATACCATTGTAAATGATTTTATTGATAGGTACAAGTGTAATATTCAAGTTGAAACTGATCATAGGGAACTTGAGATACTTAAACAAAAAGAGAATGAAGGGTTCACTTCTTTCTTTAATAAGTAGAGGGAAACCTCTGCTAAGATGATTGAGGTACCTACTGAGAAAGAATCTGTGAGGTTGTTCATAAAGAACCTCCAAGAAAGATATTCTAAACATCTCAAGTATCAAAGCAACTTGAACACCTTTAAGGCCATCTATGACATTGGAATTAATATTGAAGACGACCTTGCAAAGCAAAAAGCTGCTAATACTAACTCCAACAGTGGATGGAAAGGAAAGAAGAACGACAATCCTTCTTCTTCCAATATTACCCACTCAAACAATGTTAGCACCTTTAATCTTAATGAAGTCCTTGCTATGAACAATCAGGGACAAAAGAAACCATTTAGGAGAAACTTTACTCATATTGGAATGAGTTATGACACCGCATTTGACCGCCTTCATGCAAAAGGTCTTATAACTCCTATCGGACCATTTGGGGATCCACCAGTCAAAAAGAGATCGGCTAATTGGAACCCCAATGCACACTGCAAATACCATCAAGGCAGGGGCCATCTTACTGAGAATTGCTGGAAGTTAAAGGAAGCTATCCAGGACTTCATTGACAACAACAAACTCCCAGTGCCTCCTGCAAGCAAGAAGCCAAGTATCAACAGTGCACCACTTTCTGATTCCTTGGCCATCTCTGATGAGGAAAACTCTGTTGATTCCTCATCTTTGATCAAACCAATCGAAGAAACTCATACCCTTGAAGAAGAAGAAGAAGTATTCTTTGACGCCATGAGTAAACCGTACCTAATGCAACAACCGCCCACTAAGGAAGATATATTGCTTCTCGTATATTCGGTAGAGAAATTCGTAGGCATGTGTAGAAGAATTCTTGAACGCACAGAACAAGAACGAAATAAACATGTCAACAAAGAGGTAACACCAACTACGAAGAAACCATTCTCTCTTCAAGTAGTTGAAACACCTAAAAGAAGCCATAGGTCCTACACTCCAATTGGGACCACCTATGCAAACATGTTCAAAATTCTCTCCGAGAGTGGCAAGATTAAACCTCTCGAACCGAGACAATTTGAATCACTAAAGAGGACGGATAGGTTTTACTTTCCATATCACTAATCAGAGGGACATACAATAGAACACTGTTTTAAATTTAAGGATTTAATCCAAAAACTGATTGATGACAAAAAGATAGTCCAAATTCCACAAGAGAAAGATGCTACCATTAATAAAGTTTGGGACAGTGACGATGAGGATGTCTACCTCAAAGATATGGAAGAGACCCCACTCTCCACAATATATCCGGTGGACAACATTTGGGATGAGTAAGATTCACCCATAGATGTCCTTACAAGGTCCGGGAGAATGCAACCTCCCATTACTGTACAACAACCTATCCCTACTACTCAGCAAGTTTCCATACCTATCATAGAAGACACTGATGTTGTCAAGCAATTAAAGAAGACTAAAGTTGACATGAATGTATGGAAACTCTTATCCACATCTCATCAACATAGGTTGGCAGTAATGAATTCTTTGGACAAAATAGGAATAGATTCTGAAACCACTCCTAGGGGTTGGCTAACTTTCTCACAAGTGATCTTCCTAGTCTAATAAATTTGATCACTTTTTCTGACAAGGACTTATCTCCAGAGGGTGATAAGCATAATAAAGCATTAAATCTCACGATAATCTACAAGAGAATGAATGTCCCAATGACTCTTGTCGATAATGGATCAGCAATTAACGTCTGTCCACTCCGAACTGCGAGGATGTTAAGGATAAAAGATGAAGACTTGTCTCCGTCTACACAGGGAATAAGAGCTTATTACAACACTCTCCGCCAAGCTCTTGGGAATATCGCCATGAATGTAATGGCTGGAGTCATAAAACACGCCACTACTTTTCAAGTGGTAGACATTAAAGCCTCTTTCAACCTATTGTTAGGATGTCCTTGGCTTCACGACCTAAAGGTCGTCTCTTCATCCGTTCATCAACAAGTGAAGGCTATAGTTGGAGGAATCCCTGTCACAATTGATGCTTCATCAATGAGAATCAAGGCTATAAAAAATTCCATAATAAACGTGGAGCATGATGAAGATGACGAAGACTTGTGGGGCTTTAAAGAAGAGGTCTCCTTAATTGAGGAGGATGAAAGGACCCCTCTTCACTACGACCTCCACTCTAACATGATGGTAAATGCTATCCTCAAGAAACAGGGACACTTTCCTGGGAAGACCCTCGGAAAGAAGAAAGGAATAACAAAACAAATGGGACTACCTAGCCTCCTTAAATTGGACAATTTTGGACTTGATTTTGAACCGACTCCGAAAGATCTTAAGCGAGCCCGGGAAAAAGCAAATGCACGTAGAAGTGCTTGTACCCAAAAGAAAGCAATCCCAATGGATCTTTATCCTCTTACCCTAAATGGGAAATTCATAAAAGAGGGAGAGGATTATCCATGCTATGAATTTCCTGAACCCTTTGTCAAGAATGGGATAAGACAACATGGGTTCAAAATATTTCTGGATTGCAAATTTATAGATGATGTCCCAACTCCCATCCATAAGGAAAGAGCACCCCCATACTTTGACTTTAATGTCATGGGACTCCTCTTTGGGTATGAAAAGAATGAGCCAACGCATATCGAAGACAACTCTTTGCTCATTCAAACAGTACTACAAAGTGATAACTTTGATCCTTCCAAACTTATCACTCCGGCAGAGGGTCTAGTTCAAGGATGAAGAAATACCGGGAAGGTGACTACTCCAAGCGGCAAGAAAGATTTCTATAACAACCGGACAAGGACCAATGTTCGATGAATCGTCTAAGTCAGAGTCCGAGTCAGAGTCTTCCCCTATCGGGTCTTCTAAGTCTTTAGTCATAGCACCCCCTCCTAGTTTTTCTTCTTTAGCGTCTTCCCCTAGAATAGTCCATAATCAAGTCCCAACGGACGCCACTTTATTTGATGTAATGATTTCCGAATTCAATAATATGTCTTCTTCTGCTTACTCCTTGTGTCATTCTTTAACTCAAGATGATGAGTATTGCTTAACTAACAATGAAAGTAAAAAAGAAATAATTAAAGCAATGGAAACACTTGAAAGTAAATCACCGATAATCTAGGATACTGAAACGGTTGACTTCTCAAAATATCCAACCATTAAAAGAGAAGTTAAAATCGGACTAACATTTAATAAAAATGAAAGAACCGATTTTATTAATCTATTAAAAGAATTTATCGATGTATTCGCTTGATCATATGAAGATATGCCAGACATTAATAGAGAAATAACTCAACACACAATTCCACTAATTCTAGGAATGAAACCTGTAAAAGAAAAGTTACGTCGAATGAAACTCAATGTAGCTTTTAAAATAAAAGAAGAAGTACAAAAACAAATAATAGCAGGTTCTATTAGGGTATCCAAATACCCCGAATGGGTTGCAAATGTAGTCCTAGTTCCGAAGAAGGATGGAAGGGTACGAATGTGTATCGACTATCGAGATCTAAATAAGACAAGTCCAAAGGCAACTTCCCTTTACCACATATCGATATTCTAGTAGATAATACAGCGAACCACACACTTTTCTCATTTATGGATAGATACGCAGGGTACAATCAGATCCTCATGGTAGAAGAAGACATGGAGAAGATAACGTTTATAACACCTTGGGGCACTTACTGTTACACGGTGATGCCATTCGGGTTGAAAAACGCGGGTGCCACTTACCAACGAGCAACAACTTCTTTACTCCATGACATGATGCACAAGGAAGTCGAAGTCTATGTAGATGACATGATTGTGAAATCAAAGGATCGACCAGGGCATTTAGTAGCCCTAAGAAAATTCTTTGAAAGGTTAAGAAAATACAACATGAGGTTAAACCCATCCAAGTGTGCTTTTAGAGTCACCTCAGGAAATCTCTTAGGATATGTCATTAACTCTAGAGGAATAGATATAGACCCAACCAAGATCAAAGCAATCATGTCAATGCCACCGCCTTAAACCGAAAAACAAATTCGGGGATTCATTGGCCGGTTGCAATACATAAGTAGGTTCATATCTAAATTGACAACAATATGTGAACCAATGTTCAAAAAGCTAAAAAAGAATGTGGCAGTAATATAGGAAGAAGAGTGTCAAGAAGCCTTTAAAAAGATCAAAGCCTATCTAACTAATCCTCCAGTATTAGAACAAGCACTCCCAAGGATTCCTCTTAAGTTGTACTTAACAGTCACCAAAGAGACAATGGGGGCTATGCTCACACAAGAAGTATAAGGAAAGGAGAATACCATCTACTATCTAAGCAAAAAAATGCTCAAGTATGAAATACGCTTTACCCCACTTGAGAAATTGTGCCTCGTATTGGTATGGGCCACAACCAAGTTAAGACATTACATGCTTGTTCATACGGTCTTCGTAGTATCTTAAATGGATCCACTAAAGTATCATTTTGAGAAATTTACACTAAATGGGCGAATATCGAGATGGATAGTCAATTTAGCCCATTTTGATGTAAGGTTCATGCCTGAAAAGGCTATTAAAGGATCCGTGGTCTCATATTTCTTAGCGGATTTTCCAATATAAGATTCCACGCCTATACATGAGAATGATTTTCTAGACGAAGACTTGATGGTCACAAAAGATGATACTTGGACTCTTTACTTTGATGGAGCCTCAAACAAAAAGGGATATGGTGTAGGAGTACTATTGGTATCACCTAAAGAGGAACATGTTCTAATCTCCATAAAGCTAGATTTCGACGTTACCAATAACGCTGCAGAATACGAAGCATGCGTGGTAGGCCTCGAAACAGCATTGGCGTTGGGAGTAAAGGAACTTCGAATTTTCGGGGATTCTTCATTGATTATCGATCACATTTCCAAGAGATGGAAAGTAAGGAGTGAAAGCTTGGCCCCTTACCAAACCTACTTGGAAACTCTCACAAACCAGCTGGAAAAGGTAGAATACACATATCTACCTAGAGAGGAAAATCAATTTGCTGATGCCTTGGCAAGACTAGACTAAATAGTTAGGATTCCTATAGAAATTGAGCAAATGCCCTTAACAATAGAAAAGAGGCACAAACCGGCTTACATCCAAGCAATAGAGGATGACAAAGTAACCTAAGAGGAAGAAGAAGAGGAAGAACCTTGGTATACAAACATCCTCAAATATGTCACAAAAGGATAATATCCACTCCATGTTGACAAAAGAGCAAAAGGAGTCTTAAGACTTTTGGCTTCCCAATATGTGCTCATTAACGACGAGTTACACAAAAGGGTACCTAAAGGTCGAGCCCTTCTATGTGTAGGCAAAAAGGAAGCCCAAAGGGCTATGAGAATAGTCCACGAAGGGACATGTGGAACACACGTAAATGGCAAAATGCTAGTCCAAAAGATAATGCGCGAAGGGTATTATTGGACTACCATGAATAAGGGACTGTCATCAATATGTCCAAAGATGCCCTAAATGCCAAATATATGCTAACTTGCAACATGTTCCCCCGTCTCTCCTCTACACCTATACATCACCATGGCCATTCTCAACATGGGGAATAGACATCATTGGAAAAATTACTCCTCCAGGAACAGGAGGCCATGAATATATATTAGTAGCAATTGATTACTTCACTAAATGGGTTGAAGCAAAATCATATGCTAAGCTCATTGCAAAACACGTAGCACTATTTATCGAAAGAAACATCATTTGTCGATATGGAGTCCCACATGAAATGATAAGTGACAATGGAACTCACTTTCAAGCAGAATGTGAAGAATTGTCACAAAAATATGGCATTAAGAACCATCATTATTCTCCGTATAGACCTCAAGCAAATGGTGCCGTTGAGGCAGCTAATAAAAATTTAAAGACAATCATCGAGAAGATGACAGAAAATTACAAAGATTGGCCTGACAAACTCCACTTTGCCCTGTGGGGTTATCGCACGTCAATTCGGACATCAACAGGGAATATACCATTTTCCTTAGTCTATGGAATGGATGCCGTACAACCTGTAGAGCTAGAAATACCTTCTCTATGCATCGCGTTAGAAAGTAAACTTGATGAAGTAGAATGGACTAGAGCGAGATATGAAGAGCTAATTTTACATGATGAAAAGCGACTAGAGGCTCTACATCATACTCAATGTTATCAAACGCGTATGGCTAGGCACTTCAACAAGAAAGTCAAGACAAGGAATATCAAAGTAAGAGACTTGGTGTTAAAAGCATTAAGGAAAAATGTTTTAGACCCAAGAGGCAAGTTTAGACCCAATTGGTCTGGGCTATATATTGTCAAGACTATCAGGAGGTGCTGCAAAACTGACTAATATGGATGGCAATGAGTTCTCGAACATGACAAATCTTGACCAACTTAAGAAGTACTACCCATAATTACTTGAGTTGGACATTCAAGAGAGTTACGTTTGGCCTGAGTCGTTAGGAAGGGACTCGTAGGCAACCCTTATAGAGTGTGGTCACTTTAATTTTTACAAACCTCGTATTCCAGCAAATCAACTCAGAGAAATTAGCGCTAAAATTTGCAAACGCATCCTAGAAAAGTTGTCGCCTAACGACAGAAGTCAGCGTCGGCCGACATCAACAGCGTTTGGCGACGAGGACAACGCCAGGCGACGAAGAGCGACGTCTGGCGATAAACTTAAATTTCGACGCCAATTTTTCTGCATTAAACTGAGCGAATTTCGATGAATTTCGGAAATTTTTGACTTCCATACTCGAATATTTTTAGAAAATAATTAAGTGTTTTCATTGCTTTGATGGAAATTATAATGTAAATGTTGATTTAATTTAAAAAGCTGAAAATTGCATTAATAAAATAAAGTAAAATTACATTATTGATGGAATTTAAATGAAAGCTTAAAAAATAAATTAACTTTAAAAAAAATCAAATTTGTCTAATAAATTGAAAGTTAAGCAATGCTCTAATCTTTCTTCTCTTTCTTTGTTCTCTTACTATTCTTGTAAGCTTCTTTTTCCTCATCCATTACTTTTGCTAGCAAGCATCCTTTTGCGGATCCTCATTCAATTTTGGTGTAAATAGTTTCTCCCTTAGCCAATACACCATGTTTCTTCTCTACCCAAATCTTCTTTTCTGTAGAGTCAACTTTCCTTTTCTCTTTGCCTTTAGTAGTGTCTTTCTTTCTAGGCATCATAGGTGTTTTAAACTCAACTCTTTCACCTAAGGGTTCCTTAACAGGAACAATCTTGTCCCCCAAACGATTCTTCACATTGGTTTTATCTAAATCTTTCTTCTTGTCCTTTTTAGACCTATCAAGTAGCTAATGCTTCACATCCTTGGACAAAGAAGGAGGAACCTTTTGGGTAACAACTTCCCATAAGGCCTAGCACTCCAATAAGCATCAAATCTCTCTACTTCTTGTGAAACAGGAAATTCATAAGGACGACGAAGATCTCTAGAAGGAATGGTTTGAGCAAGGCCATACTGTCTTTTTACCCTACAGGGGTAATAAAAAGTCAACTTGGATACGCTTGGAAGACGGCAGAAGGGTTGCTTGTTGATACCAACCATCTTCTCAATTTTCCACCATGGGATGATCCAATTGATAGCAAAATCACAAGAGGCGAATATCATGCTCCACTCCGGGCGACCCATCTTTATGGAAAAGTGCTTCTTTCGCCTAACAAAGCAGTTTGGTGTTATTTTTCAATATTGTCAGGAGGACTAATTAATTCTAGCCTCTCCATTAGCCACATATGCAAAAATTCAATGCAAATAATTAGTATTACTATACAAAAATATATGTTTTTGATTTCTGTAATTAAAAATATTATTTTTCTACCTGCTGTAATAGAATTGGAGAGCCTCGAAAAGGTGCTTTTGGATTTTTATTTAATTCATCTAAACTAAGCATAATCTCTCCAACAATTAATGGCATTGGATTCCTCCCTGATTCAATTTGTTCCATCACAAACACTAAAATTGCTTGACCCTCGCGATTATTACCACTAGTGAGGAGATATTGGCTAAACATGCAAAAGAGAATAACTCTTCTTCTATAAACATGAAAAGACTTAGAATATGGTCTATCAAAGTAGTGGTGTGCGAATTCTTTAGATTAACTACAGTACCATCTACAATATTTGTTAGATCCTTGTCTTTCAGATTAAAGAAGCGCTTAAAATCTTTATAATAGTATTCGCTAACATTAGGAATTACCGTAAGATCCATGGAAGGAAAGCCTAGAATGACACCAAATTCTTCCGGCAAAGGACTAATTTCATCACAGCCTAATCTAAATTAATGTGTATCTTGATCCCAATATTCTAAGGCGGTATGAATAAAATCTATATCTATGTCTACCCCCTTAATACCATAAATAATTAATGCTATAACTATTATTTTAATATGTTCAAAATATACAAAACTCGATAGATTTGGGGGCTATTTATGGAAAAAATTGGTACAGTTTGTTTCCTGGAAGGATTCGGAGAAAAAAAGTGTTCGCCAGACTGTAAGGACAGCGTCTGGCGACGAGGCCTGTCACTAGACGACGAGTTCAGTGTCTGGCGACGACGTTAGCGCTTGGCGACAAAGAGTTGGTTCGACGACAACTTATTCGCGTTATGCAAACTGATAACACGATATTATACACGATTTATATGTGATATTTGGTCATGTTTTATTGTGTTTTCTTCATTCTCCTAATCTTTTTGAGCTATTATTCTTTCTATTTCGATACTACTCTTCTCGGTTTGTTTGTTTTTGTTTTTATAGGAATAGGGCTCGATTTGCATGGAATTCATTTTGATCGCGAGATATTTCTTTATATGGAGCGTTTCTAGCACCAATGGAGCATTTTGGCAGCCTACTCCACAGCTTGGTTGTGGCGTGCAACCTTATGGCCACAACCTGGTTGTGGGCGTCCATTATTGGAGCAAAGGAGAGGCGCAGACAGCCCGCTCCACACCCTGGTTGTGGCGGTTTTCTTCGTGCCACAACCAACCTGTGGCAGCTCGTTTCGGTGGAGTTTGAGAGTCCTATTTAGATAAAAATATCTACTTTTATGCTAGGATATATATAGGTTTTAGATAATCTTTTATTTATCACTTTTTTATCACTTTTTCAGATATTATTTTTAGACTTCTTTTTGGGTATTACGTTCTTCCATATTATTTTCTAGGGTTTTGCTTTCAAGATTCAAGATTTCATAATTAATTCCAAGTATTGATTTCTTCTCTCAATTCTCTATTTTATTATTGTTAATTATGTTTTCTTTATTGATTATTATTCTTGATTTCATTAATATGTTTGAGTAGTTTCCGTATTCCAAGATCTAGCGGAACCCGAATATGATTAATGCTTGATTTAATTCTTTAAATTCTCTAATGATAATTGCAATTGATGTGCTTAATTGATTGTTCTCATGCCAATACTAGATTAGGGATAATTGGTATTGTTATTAATCCATTGTTTTAATCGCAACGGGAGTTGGGTTTTGACGGATTTGAATAAATCAATTAAGGGTTTGAAGTTCATCACGGGAGTAGTTGAATGGATGATTAGGAAGTTAGAGTAATGTGCTCAAGGTCTTTAATTTACATGATTCCACGGAAGTAGGCTTGATTGTGATTAGAGAAGCCATTGATAACTCGGGAGAGACCATTGGTACTATTTAGGGATTACTTTTCCTCTTTAATCAATTGAATTATATGTTAGGGGTAGAACTACTATTGCATTAATTGTATTCGTGGTAATGCTTGATCTTGGATATCTGTAGTATTTGATTATCGTATGATTTAGTTTAATTGTCGTTCTTGATATTTAGTTATTAATTCTCAATTATTTGATTTGGTTACTTGCTTAGTAGTTACTTGAGTCTAATTGATTAGTTGAACCATAGTCTCTTGGGATCCGACCCTTGCTTGCTCGTCTACATAGTAGTGGTCTAGTAAGGTTTATTTTTGTTAGGTACGCGACACGCCTATCAAATTTTGGCGCCGTTGTCGGGGACTAACGGTTTTATTCTAGTTATTTGTGATTCGTTTTACTGAGCATATATTTTGTTGCTTCGGCTATTGTTCCTTGTGTCTTTGATCTCCCGTTTTAGTTTCTTTGTTGCATGCAAACTCGAAGTTCAGGTTCAGATGATTTAACACCTTTTGATTCTGAGATCGAAGCTACTGCAAGAAGACGAAGGGGTAGAAGAAGGAGAAATCGAAATATAAGAAACATGGTCGACCCAGGAACAAAATCTCTTTTGGAGTATGGTATTCCGGATACAAGAACCAGATTCCTCTCTAGTATTGTTAGACCACCTGTCACCGCTCAGAGCTTTGAATTGAAGCCCCAGTTCATACAATTCATCTCTAGTGATTCTTTTGCGGGCTCACCGAACGATTTCCCTGTGACTCACATAGACAGTTTCTTGGAGAAATGTGACACTATGAAGCTCAATGGTGTCACTGATGATGCTATTAGACTACGCCTTTTCCCCTTTTCACTACGGGATAGAGCAAGGGAGTGGTTACGAGATGAAGGTATTGGTTCTTTTGATACGTGGGATAAGCTTGTCAAGGCCTTCTTAGTGAAATTTTTGGGGCAAGAGAAAACTGCAAAATTAAGAAACGAGCTATCTACCTTCCATCAATCTAATGATGAATCCTTATATGAGGCATGGAGAAGGTTTAAGCGATTGCAGAGACAATGCCCTCACCATGGTATTCCAGAATGGATGTTGATCCAAACATTCTACAATGGTTTAACCCATGAGTTTCGCATATACATTGATGCTGCGTCTGGAGGTTCTATCATGACGAAGAATCCAACCGATGCGAAGGATTTGATTGAGAAGATGGCGTCTAATGATAATTACCTTCCAAGGGGACGAAATGCTATCAACACAGGTAATAAACATGATGTTGATGCTCTAACCATGTTGACTAGATCTGTGCAGGCGCTAACTCATAAAGTCAATCAACTCCAAGATGAGTCCCCTCAACCCTCGATGGAAACTTGTCAGATGTGTGGATTGCAAGGCCATACTGTGCGGGAGTGTCAACCCAATTATGATGGAATGACGATAAAGCAAGCTAATTCTTTCTATACCACGACCTCCACAAGGCCAGTTGATGAAGGGTGGAGAAATCATCAAGGGTTCTCATACAAGAACACTCAAGCTATAGCAAATCCTCCACCACCACCAGCTTTTCAAGCAAGGGCACCGTTCAATCATCATCCCATGCACCAACCACCACCTCAATCTTCAAATCTTGAATCCATTATGGAGACTTTTGCTACCTCCCAACGTCAACAACAAGAGCTTATATCAAAGCAATTTGATTTACAAGCAAAACAAAATGAATATTTTGAAAACTCGATTCAATTGCTTGTTGCTCAAAATAAGAGGATAGAAACTCATCTTTCTCAACTATCACAACAAGTGAGTCATCTATCAACTCTTCAAGATCAAGCAAAAGTCCAAACGAAACAATGCAATGCAATTTTCGTGAAAAGAGATGGATTGACTACGGGGGGATTAGAGGAGAAAATGTGCAATCTAGAGTCAAAAACTGAAATGAGCGAGAATGAAGGTCCCAAATATGTCGCTCCACAAGCCTATGAGGAACCGATGCCTTTCCCGCAAAGGTTATCAAAAGCCGTGCTCGATAAGCATTTTGGGAAGTATTCCGAGACTCTTAAGAAGGTATATGCTAGCATTCCTTTTTCCGATCTTGTAATTCAAATGCCTCAATTTGCAAATTTTGTGAAAGGAATTCTAGATCATGATCATAATGATAAGAAATTAGAATGTTTGTTAGTAAAGGAGAAATGTCGTGATCTTTTACATGATAGCTTACCACCTAAATTGCATGATCCTGGTAGTTTTACTATCCCTTGTATGATAAACGAAACATATTTTGATATGGTCTTGTGTGATCTGGGTGCTAGTGTTAACTTAATGCCTTCTTCAGTATATGACAAATTAGGTTTGAAAAACCTTAAACCCTCTCCTATATCTCTTCATATGGCTGATAGAACTGTTAGACTACCTAAGGGTGTAGTTGAAGATGTATTAGTTGGGATTGGTGAACTTGTTTTTCCTGTTGACTTTGTTGTAGTGGATATGAAAGAAGACCATAAGATCCCACTTATCTTTGGTCGCCCTTTTTCTTGCTACAAGTCAAGCTTTAATAGATGTTCCTCAAGGACAAGTGACCATTAGAGCTCAGGATAAGAAAGTTGTGTTTAAGCTTTTCAATGACCATAATTTCACTTTTGATGGTGGTACTTGTTTGAGAATTGATGCTACTAACCCTTTGGTTGATAAGTGTGTTTCTAATAGATATCTTGTGAGCAAAAATGACTATATTCCACCGCATGATGGGTTTAGCTACATCAAAATGAGTTCGGATACAAATTATATCAACTCTAGTTTGAAGGAGTCATATACATGTGAACACAATTAAAGACAAGACCGTAGAGAATCCTCTCTGCGTGGTGGCGATCCAGGTTGAGCTATAAAAGGAGGTCGAGCTTATGACCTTAAAAACAAGCGCTTTTTAGGAGGCAACCCAACTTTCTAACTCTTAATTTAGCTTTTTTTTTTTATTTTTTTTTTAATTTTTTTTAGTTAGTTTTTTAATTCTTCTCTCAAAAAAAAAAAAAAAAAAAAAAAAATTCGTGCCGCTACTATTCCATTGCTTCTTGTAGGAGACTCGTTGGAATAACTAAGGCGGTTTGGTTTGAGGAATTGTTACACTTTGGAACTTCATGGCTAAAAATTTTAAATTGAGGATTTGGCGCGAATTCGATTCGATGCATTATATTAATTACTCGAGCCCTCCTCGTCTACCTCCGCCATAATGCTTTGTGAGTACTTTTCCCCTATTTTATTTATTCATGACATATTGTTGCACTGTGGACATTGCAAATTTTAAGTGTGGGGGAGGGTTTTATTATCCCAATGATTGATAAATCATGCTTCTCTGTGCCCCATACTAAAATAAAATTATTTTGATCATTGGTATATGATGATGAGTATTGTGGATAAGTTGCCATGATTTGATATTTGATTGCTTTGATGCTTTAACATACGTCAATTTTGTCCAACTGCTTGTGAATATAGTGCTTGACTAGTTGATTTGGTGAGGAATGTGTGTTAGTTCCTGGTATGTCAATGAATTTGAGTATTGGTTTGCAACTACGAGTAGTGTTTCATGACTCACTATTATGCACATTGAGGAGGACGAAGGCGTTGTTCTCTTAGGTAGCCTTCAGATGAATTTAGATACAGTTTTTCCCTTCTTGCTACCCATGTTGTTGCCTTGACTTTTTATTGTTTATTTAGCCACATTACAAGCCTATTTGAGCCCCATTGGTTACTAGTCCCAAGCTTGGCTTGGGGGAGCTATTAGTTGGTGAGTTGAGGGAGTTGTGGTGTGCATATTATCGACACAACGTGGGAATAAAAGATGAGTAATTTGTTCCTTGATTATTGTGATTGGAAAAAAATGTTGACAATTTGTGTTTTAAAGTTGAAAATTCCAATGTGAGATGTAAAAAAAAAAAAGAGTAAAAGGAAAAAAAATTGTTTCAATGTTCAAGTGTAATAGTTGAAGGTTGCTCAAGAAAAAAAAAATTCAAAAGAAAAAAGAATGAGTTCAAAGTTTGTTTATTCACTCAAATTCTATATCATTATATTTTTATGAGTGATTTATTGTAAGAGTTGAAAAATATTATTGTTATGATTGGAGTTGTATTTGGTGAATTTTTGGTGGAGTTGAGTATGTTGGAGATGTTTGGTCATTACTTGTTTTTGACCTTCGGTTTTATTAGGATATGGCTCCCTTAAGCATAGCTTTGCTCTCACTTTTTCCAAATATTTTCCTACCCTTTACCCTAGCCTTACATTACAAGCTTTAAAGACCTTCCGACCTTTGTGCATAAAGTTGCGTGAACGTGAGATTAGTTGTTTATCAATGCGAAGAATGATTTGACATATTTTGAGTCGACTACTTAAGTTGAGTGCTATTCTCTTTAAACACACGAGTGTTGTGAGTTTGGGAGGGCATTGTTCACATGAAGGGGTTGGGATGGAGAGCGATCGAGTACATCTTTTACTCGCCACATAAATGAGAGTCGAGTGTGTGAGCACTAGTCTTGAATTCTATATGCTCTTGTGGTTTGCTCTATTTGACAATTGTTAGGGAGGATGAGTGATTGGATGGTTGAGTTTGGTTGATTTTGAAGCATATTTGTTAGATTTACCTTGAATTGGTTATTCTTGATTTTGATTATTTTTAGGGTGAAGTATTGATTTATTTATTCGTTGCTTTACTCGAGGACGAGCAAAGGTTTAGCTTGGGGGAATTTCATAACACGATATTATACACGATTTATATGTGATATTTGGTCATGTTTTATTGTGTTTTCTTCATTCTCCTAATCTTTTTGAGCTATTATTCTTTCTATTTCGATACTACTCTTCTCGGTTTGTTTGTTTTTGTTTTTATAGGAATAGGGCTCGATTTGCATGGAATTCATTTTGATCGCGAGATATTTCTTTATATGGAGCGTTTCTAGCACCAATGGAGCATTTTGGCAGCCTACTCCACAGCTTGGTTGTGGCGTGCAACCTTATGGCCACAACCTGGTTGTGGGCGTCCATTATTGGAGCAAAGGAGAGGCGAAGATAGCCCGCTCCACACCCTGGTTGTGGCGGTTTTCTTCGTGCCACAACCAACCTGTGGCAGCTCGTTTCGGTGGCGTTTGAGAGTCCTATTTAGATAAAAATATCTAATTTTATGCTAGGATATAAATAGGTTTTAGATAATCTTTTATTTATCACTTTTTTTTTTATCACTTTTTCAGATATTATTTTTAGACTTCTTTTTGTGTATTACGTTCTTCCATATTATTTTCTAGGGTTTTGCTTTCAAGATTCAAGATTTCATAATTAATTCCAAGTATTGATTTCTTCTCTCAATTCTCTATTTTATTATTGTTAATTATGTTTTCTTTATTGATTATTATTCTTGATTTCATTAATATGTGTGAGTAGTTTCCCTATTCCAAGATCTAGCGGAACTCGAATATGATTAATGCTTGATTTAATTCTTTAAATTATCTTATGATAATTGCAATTGATATGCTTAATTGATTGTTCTCATGCCAATACTAGATTAGGGATAATTGGTATTGTTATTAATCCATTGTTTTAATCGCAACGGGAGTTGGGTTTTGACAGATTTGAATAAATCAATTAAGGGTTTGAAGTTCATCACGGGAGTAGTTGAATGGATGATTAGGAAGTTAGAGTAATGTGCTCAAGGTCTTTAATTTACATGATTCCACAGAAGTAGGCTTGATTGTGATTAGAGAAGCCATTGATAACTCGGGAGAGACCATTGGTACTATTTAGGGATTACTTTTCCTCTTTAATCAATTGAATTATATGTTAGGGGTAGAACTACTATTGCATTAATTGTATTCGTGGTAATGCTTGATCTTGGATATCTTTAGTATTTGATTATCGTATTGTTTAGTTTAATTGTCGTTCTTGATATTTAGTTATTAATTCTCAATTATTTGATTTGGTTACTTGCTTAGTAGTTACTTGAGTCTAATTGATTAGTTGAACCATAGTCTCTTGGGATCCGACCCTTGCTTGCCCGTCTACATAGTAGTGGTCTAGTTAGGTTTATTTTTGTTAGGTACGCGACACGCCTATCACAAACCATATGTGTTCTTCGATTACGACTCGATTTTTGTGCATTGACTTTATATATTTGACTTCTTTCAAACATTTTTTCGATTAATTTAAGCTTAATTAATTTTAAGCTTATGTTAGTCAAAATTTTATTTTTTATTTTTTCTTTTTTGGGGAGAGAGTCGAATACCCTCCATTAATAATAAAAATGATGGAAATTTTTTACGCATAAATTTTCGCAAAAATTAGTCACAATTTTTTCACACACTCACATGCACATAAAATAAATTAGAAAATGCAAAGATAAAATAAGCATAATAAAGTTGTATATACAATATGTCTAATATAGAAGTTATATAATACAAATTAGCAAAGTTCTACAAGTCAAATAAAATAAACACAGGTACAGCTACAGTGCCGGAGGACGCAAATGGGGAGGCACTCCCAAAGTGTCAAAGAATAAGGTAGATCGCGGAGTATGCCCCTCACCGGCCCCAGGATCAACAGAGTAGGGCCACCCCATCCAGGCTAACTCTAGAGCTGAATAGCTAATGGTGGAGGCTGCGCGCGGCTGCTGCGACGACAAGCCAACCTCGTATGCCCACCACCCTCTAAAGGAGTCGATGGCACGCCTCCTTTGCCTACCGACCTAGCATGTGCACCATCAGACGAAGAGCCTGAACCCTCCGGTCTCTCAGGAGGAGCCGTCTCCGATCGACCACCCTCACCCCTGGAAGAGGTACGACGACGTCTCGAGTCGGACCTCTCTCTCCTAGCCTCAGGTCTCGTCCGGGTATCTGGAGGAATAGGTTGTCCCTACAAAAGTAAGCCATGTCAGATGCTAAATGAGTAAATCAATCATAAAATAAGAATAAAAGAAATACCTCTGCAGTGTCATCACGACAAGAAACTCGATCCCTCATTCTCACCAATTGGTAACGAAAGACGTCCAAACCTCTCGCAATCATCGTTACCACCTCGCGAGAGAACTGTCAAGAGATGAGTCAGTAATGATCAAAGATATATGTGCAAGTGAAAAGGCAAATAAATGACTCACCCAAGTCTGATGACGTGGTATCGACTTCTAAATAAAGCGACGAATCGGAGGAGCTAGAGGAATCATCTCCTCAACAGGGCCATACATCCTATGATAGGTGATGGACACAAGTGGAGCAACAAACTCCGCGTGCACGTCCTACAAAATAAACTGGGTAATTAATATCAGCTTGGGGGCTATACAAGAGACAAATGCACAAGATAAAAAATACCTCCTCACCTCCCTTTGGAAAAACGGGTGGTGGAGCCAAGAGCGGTAGTAGTTCCTCTGAGTAGCATAGCTTCGAACGAGCGTGCGTCCGCCTAGGCGTATCCTCTGGCGCCCCGCTAAAGTCCTCAACATCTCCTTATCGAATATATGCCAAGGAGGGCGAGCTAGAACAACGAAGGCCTCTGAGGAGTGCTGAATAGCCACTCTCTTGCCAAGATACACTACAACATCATACGTCCCCTGGAAATAGCGACGCTGAGCGGTGTATTGCGCAGCAAGCGCAGAAACGTCAAAATCAGCCCACGATCGAAACTCTGCGGCCGGCTCTTACAAAATGCATACTCATAAGACAAAATCCTTCTAAAGATATAAAAAGGTAAGTATCCGAGGAACATACCGAGAGGATCAACTCTCGAATGCGCCTAGAAGTGACATCCGCACTGTGACGACCTCCCCAACCGAAAACAACGGGAAGCTCGCGAGGTGAAGGTCTCGCCGACTCGAGAGATGGAAAGTACTCGTAGAGCTAGATCTACGAAAATAAAGAAATGTCAACAAATGCCAAAATATATCTAGAGCTTACGGTGTACCTCTGCGACTCTCCAAAAGCTAGAAAGTGCGATGTCTCCCTCGAAGGAGCTATGACGACTAGAAAGTCGCAGTCCGACTATAAAGTCCGCATAGGCCAAGCTGGCCTAATCATATGACCCGACTGAGGAAAGGTTGCGAACAGTAGGCAGGTAGTAGAGTAACACTCGACTACCTCTGTCAGGTGAAAAGGTCCCTAACAACAGGATTAGAGAAAAAATGCTCACCCGCTGCTCTAGGGTAGTCGCATGGTCCTGAAAGGCCGCCGCAAGCATGCTCCGGCGGATGCATCTAGTGCTAAGCTACGTCGGATCAGCCTCAACACGAGCCCGAATAGTGATAGGGCCCAACAGCTCCAGTACCTCTGGAGAAAAGACAATGATCTCGCCATTGAAAGGGAGCGGGACCGAAGTGAACTTCAATCTCGTGATGAGACTAAAGTTACTGAGGGTAACGGTCATCTCACCCCAAGGGAAATGGAAGGTGTTGGTGGTGTCCTAAAAGAACTCCACCAAAGCTCAAACTATGTGGTGGCTCTGACCGAAAGAGTACATAGCTTGAGTGGCTCGCAACAAAGGAGTCAAGCCACATGACTCCCACAGAAGGCGCAGACCAGCATGATCGCGAGAGTACGTATCGTACAAAGAGCCGATGGTTGTGTTGCCAGAACCATGGCTACGGACCCTCTCGCTGAGAATCCCTCGACGAACGCGCTCTGAAATGTGGAAGTCTGGCGTGAAGTACAAAGTGTGCTTGTCCCACTCTATAAACCTCCCTAGAGAAGAGGAGGTACTTACGGGATCGTCCTCCCAATGAGCCTCCCTAGAACGAGAATGAGAACCCGAACCTCATCGTCTAGCCATGCTATATTGTGCAAAAGACCAATAAATTATGGTTCTATAGTATATAAGGTTCGCCTAGCCGCATGATACTATGTTCGCAAAAAACAGAGTACGGAGTACTAAAACAGAGTATAATTTCAATCCGAGCATAAATGGAAAATTTCAGCAGTCAAACAATTTCTTGCAATACTATAATAAATATTGTGACAAATTTTGACAAAAATGGCTAGCAAAAATCCGAAGAACGTCACATTGTTCTCACGAGTTCAAGGGGGTCAACAACGAAAATTTGCTCATTTCTTCACCAAATTAAGTAAGACAAGTTTCAGAATGCTTTAAACATGATATATTAACATAATCCAGCAATTTCAAGACATAAAATTTGATAAACAAAGCAAATTAGGCATAATTGGGTTTGATTTATTCAATTACCCGCGCAAAAATATCTCTGAATTCAACAAAAATCGTATTAAATTTGAGAAAAACTCACATGGATCTAGAAAATAGATGAGACAAGCTTTGATTTGCAACAAATTTGAGCGAATTTAGTGGATAAACGAGCAAGAACGGTCGATTCAAAGTTTCAAGCAAAAAACGAGCAAGTAGCAGCAGTAGTCATGGCAAATGAATAAGAAAGGGGTTTTATTTCAAAAAGCCGACACCAGCGCCAGACGATGAGCTCGTCACCAGGCGCTGACCTTCGTCGCCTGGCGACAAAGTAGAATTGCGGCGATAGTGCTTTCCAGCGTGCGCTGGTGCGGCGACAGAACACGTGGCCCTCATAAATGACTATGTGGACCTTATGCAGCAATTTAGGGTTCCTTGGTATGCCAGTTAGCCCCTATAAGCAATTTGACATGACTAAGTAATTGGCTCGATTACAATCACAATAGGTGATCGACCAGATAAAAGATCCTCTCACTTAGCTTAAAGCGTCTAAACATTGGCTCATCGCAAAAGCACCGACATAATGGTTCACAAGCACCAAAAAGCACCGATGTGGTTCACAAGCATCAAAATGCGCCGACGTACTGGGACCGCAGAAATTTCAGCAAATATCACAGCAACAAAGTTCAAGCGAGCTTTAAGGATCGATCAACAAGCGTTGGCCTTCGACAATTTTCTTTGGTATATTATCGCAAACTAAAGATGGCTTCAAGCGAAGTTATCTTCGACGGCGTTCCTTAGGATGTGGAAGGTTGTTAGAAAATAGGAGGTGATTTCAAGCAAAGTTATCTTCGATCATGTTCCCTAGGATGTGGAATATGGTCATAAAATGGCAGAAATTGAAGGCAGCTGCAAGAGTGGTAGTCTTCAAGCGGTATCCCCTAGCTTAAGAAAGATCGTCAACAAAGTCGATTACTTTAGAGACGTGTGCTCGACAGTACAAGATACGCGTTTCTTAACTCTTTTATCTGTTTAACTAATGCTAGTTTGCAGGTATCAACGTTACAAGAATGATTTAGGATCGCTGAACGTTTGAATCATTCTCCGTCCCTATTGCTACTTTGAACTTTGTTTTCAAAATATAAGTTTCTCCAAACTCAGTCAAAGTGGGGGCTTTTGTAAACACCCAAATGTGACTCTCCAAAACCAAACCCAGTGATAAATACCTTTCACGCCATTTGATTATTGAACGAAGTGAAAGTGTGGACAGTCTAGTGATGAGGATTTTTTTATTAAAATATTTCTCTTTCTGTTTTCAAAAATATTTCTTTTCTTACCTTATTTATGAAAAATAGCCAGTCTAATTTAGCTCGGTCCATAATAAGGGTCCAATAATAGTGTAGTTGGATTGGGCTCAAAAAGAGCTTTCCAATGATATATTATAAGCCCAATTCCGATGAATTATGAGGAAGTTATGGATTAAATTATATTAGGCCCAATGATTTTAAATGTGGCCCAATGATCTAGAGAATGGCCTATTAATTATTATTCCTAAAGTGATTAGGATTAATTTTAAGAATATCTAGAAGGTTATTTTTTATTCTAATGAGATTAGGACTGACAATTATATTTTCAAAAGATGTTTTATTTTGAATAAAATATATTAAATCTGATTTCGAAACTGTTTGGACGCATAATTACTTGCAACCTGTTGGAGGGTAATTATGCGTGTAAAATCGTGTTGACTTTTGAAACAGTGCGAGACGACAGAGTCGTCGCCAGGCGCTGACCTTCGTCGTCTGGCGACGAGCTTGTCGTCTGGCGCTGACTCTTGTCGTTTGCGACAGAAGGTATTTTATTTCGAATATGATTTTCTTCGATCTCGTGCTATTTTTCCTATAAATAGGGGTCGTATCTCCCTGTTTTCAAATCATCAACACCCAGAATTCTCTCTCTCTCTAAAAGCTAGAAGCTTTCTCTCTCTCTTATTTTTCTAAACCTTCCCTCTTAAAAGATTCCTCACTCATTAGCTCTAGAAACACCTAGCCAAGTTCGAAGTTGCCTTCGCCCTAGACGTGAAAGGTTTGATATTTCTGAGGGTTTGGTCCCAAATCCCTATTTCAATTATTTAATTTAATTGTTTGTTTTATTATTTTCCTTGAAGTTAGTAATGAGTGTATTTTGTTATTAGATAGAGGTACAAGGCATCGAAGTAAGTAATTTAATTGTTTTATTGATCTTTTGATATAAAATCATGCTTAGATTATTTTGTTAATTTCTAGTATCATGTTAGGATGTTTTATTGCTTCCTAGTATCATGTTTAGGGTTAAGTAATATTTCTAATATCAAGTATGATTATTATGATTCTTCCCATTTCTTTTCTAGATATCATGTTAGTATCATGTTAGGGCTAAAGCTTTAATTTTTAATGTTTAGTGACATGCTAGGGTTTGTTATTCATCTTTTTAGTATCATGCCTAAGATTTTGCTATTGATGTTATGCTTTAACATGATTATGATAATTGTTACTATTATTGTTATGATTATTGTGATTATGTTGCTTGATGATTTTTTTTCTTGATCACGCCTTTTATGCATGTATAAAGGGAATTTGTACATGTAATCACGGTTAATAAGATAATTAATAATCTTATTTAGGTTAATATGATTCAAGTGATCACTAATAATAGTTTTATTTAATATTCAACCAACATAGATTAAACAGGTTTAGGGTAAAACAATTAATTGCATGTTAGTTAGAAAGCGCACATGAATACGAGAAGAATAAATTAGAGGCCTATTTTTAGGGTAATTTCAATCTCTTTTAGGTTGAATTTGTACCTTCATCCCCGAACTTCCAGTCATGGTTCCAGAGCTATTGGAGTTAAAGATCTCCTGGATCGTTAAGGGGTGTAACCTTCACCCTGTGAACGGTTTACAAGTTCCTAAAACTTGTTGGCAACTCTTTTACTCTAGCTTCCTTCTCTTTGGATGCCACCATGCATAAGTGTATGATCACAGTGGGGCTCAAGTGTGGGATGCTTGAAATATTCCCTACAATAGCCTATACAGACTTCTTTAAGGGTCTGAAGGATGGGTCGACTTTTAAGTTAGACCTTGTTCGAAAGAGTGTTTTCACCCTTTAAGAGGCGTTGATAGAGGCGGAGAGCTTTATCCAAGCTACTGACCTCTGCTCATCCAGTCATCATTCGGACTCTAAGAAGTCCGACAAACATAAAGAAAGTTGGTCTGCTCAGAAAGCTAAAGAGAGCAAAAAGAGAAAAGAAGTTTGGGCGATTGATGAGACTGATCAGCCGTTCAAAAAGAAAAAGTAAGAGTTCAAACCGTATGTCTCACGGTATGAATTCAATAAAGACTGTTACACCATCTGCATAGAGGTGAAGGATCAGCTGACTCTTGAAAAGCCGAATCCAATGAAGAGTACCGTTTAGTCATGGAACAAGAATAAATACTGTCACTTCCATGAGTAAGTAGGCTGTAGACACCTACTTTTGGCCCCTTGTCCCGAAAGGAAGTGCAATGATGTTACAAAAATCCATTCTTCATGTTAGATCATAGTTGAAGTGTTTATGGACTACTAAATGCATTATGAAGTAAGTTAAAACTCATATTTGAGACCAATTAATCTTAGAGCCTTGTCCAATTACTAATTAGGCCTAAAACGTGCTCATAAATGTTTAAACTTGATTAATAACGGACCCAAATGCGGCAAATGCAATGATTCGATCCAATGGATCTTACATTGTTGAAAACCGAGCCAAAAAGATAAAACAACCATCATATTTCCATTCATGGCCTATAAAAGATGGATTTCTATTTCAAAGAGCTTTCCAACGGTACATTATAAGCCCAATTCCGAGTTAAAACGAAGAAGTTATGATCAAAACACTAAACCGGGCCCTAAAACCAATACCCTTTAACTCTAATAGCCATATCTTTTGATTCATGTTAGATTTTAACCTAATTATAAAAGAATTGGAAAGTAGACATTCATAGCTTTCCAATGATATCTCACACGCCTAAATCCGACTTTGCAATAAAAAGTTATTGAAGTTTTAAAAATGCATTTTCGTATAAGGCAAACCGCATCCCAGCGCAACCCAGTAAGTTGTGCGCGCCTGGCGCGCGCGACTCATTGAGATGCACGCAGCATCCAGCACGACTCAGAGAGTTGCACGCGCCACCCGAAGGCACGGATCTAAAACCCTAAACCTAGATCCCTACGCCTATAAATAGAGGGTCTTCGTTCAGCATTACGAGGACCGAAGAAATCAGAATTAAAACCCTAGCATTCTCAAAACCCTAATATCTCAACTTCTCTTACTATCATACTACTATTCTTCTCTCTTACCAAATACTTTCCAACCCTAATTGAATCCATTGAAGTCCTTGGAGGTACGAAGAAGAAAGAAAGTCCATAAACACATTAAACAGAGATTTAACATAAAAGAAGAACGGTTAGTTTCCTGAGCACTTAGATAAATCACTTTTCTTTTATTGTTTAGATAACTTTTATTGAATAAGTAGTGTTATTTGATCACTTTAAACAAACTTTTAATTAATTAATTCACATAGTTTTCTTTCGTTAATCAAGACTAGAATTTGATAATTAATTGTTGTTTTATCACTTAAGACAAGGCAAATATTGTTTATTTTGTTCTTATTACGAATATTGATTAAACAAAGAATAATGACTTTTGCAATGTAATTCCTACGTGATTAATGCTTGTAAATAAAATCAACTAACTTAGTCTTTAGGTAGCGCGTTGCATATATTGTTTGGTAATGAAATTGTGAAAAAGGAAGAGCTAGTAGAGACTGTACTAGGGCTAAGATAGCGATTCCCCTCTAAAGTGAACGTTACCTTAGTACCCTCACCCCCGAACTCGTTTCTGGTTTATGTAGACCAATTTGGGAATGGGTAAACTTACGATTCGTGTAATTATCCCTTGAACTCTACTTGGGAGAAAGGCATGAACGAGGTTTATGAGTTTTCCTAAAACTCATAGGCGACTCCTACTTGTTTCTTACAAATAAGCGTGATGAGCGTATCATTTCTAATTCAAGGTCTGCTCAACAGTCAGGAATTCAAATCCTAATACACCCTAACCAGTGTAAAGTCCTACGCTTTTAAAGGGCCATAGGCATCTAAGTAGAAAGATCCCCTACGATGGGAACACCCTCCTTACACTGGCGACTCCACTGGGGAATTAGAGGTTACAAGATTAGTTCATAGTTATGGTTCAAGGTTTCCAACACTAGGTTGCCTATGGATTGTAACGAGAACTAACTTGGATAAAATCTAGTTAGAGAGCGAGACTCGAACGCATAATATCTTCCTTTTTCACAAAAGTAAAAATCAAACAAGCAACATTGCATCATGCATAATCATAGCACACTTTAACCATTGGGGATTGACTCATTGACTAGGGGTTGCCAACACTAGGCTTCTATCCCAAAATCAATAACAATCATCCACCCATATCGCCAACAAAATGTTGGGAGGGCTATGTCATGGGTCAACACGTTGAGTGATTGATTCGTGCATCGTCCCTTAAGATATGGTACCTTTGGACACCCAAGCCTTGACCTTAGAATGGAATTTTATGCTTTGACGGTTCCTTTTATGTGCTTATGTGACTACATGAATATGTGCTTCGTGTCTAATCTAACTAATTCTAACTTTTTACCTAGAGATATAATAATAAAAAAAAATCGCAAAAATTATGGTTCGACAAAAAAAAAAAAAAGAATTTTTTATCGTTCTTATAAAGCTGCGTGCGCCCTCCAAGCGCAAGTTCAGAAGTTGCGCGCGGCACCTCCACGCAACTCTGTGTCATGCGCGCGCCTACTGTTCAACGTTGACATTGACTTGTTACGAGCAAAATCATACTGAGAAAACGATATTACCGCTTCAAGGTTAATCGTTAAGTAGTTGGTTAAAATATCTCTTTGGCTAACAACGTTGTCTAATTTAGTTACCTTTACTTTTATCGTCGTTTTCGTTTTTTTTTTTTTAAAAAAATCGAAAAAAATATTTTTTTATCGTTCCTTTTCCGTTTTTCCCAAAAAAAAAAAACGCATGTGGTAGATGCTACTCTTGAAAATGCACTTCCACCTTAGCGCAAGACAGAAAATTGCGCACGATACTATTTTTTATTATAATGATTCGTTTACGTACTTTATAATCAAACTAATGACATTAATTCTTATGAGGTTCGTCATTAGAAGTTCGCATCCCTTAATAGGACGTCATCAATATGTTTATTCTTAAACGTGCCTATTTTCGTGTTCATCATGTTTTAGTTGTAATTAATCAACCTTTATTTAAGAGTATAATTTATTTACATCTTCTATGGTTTAAAAAGAAAATCCCGAGAACCTTACTTGGGATATTTGCCTCACACACAAAAAAAAAAAAAGAGAGAGAGAGAGAGAGATAGAACAAAAAAAAAATCGTTCTTAAAAAAATAATAAGTATGATACAAAAAAAAAATTATTATTCTAAAAAAAAGAGAAGATAATGAATGATAAAACCGAGAAAAAGATTTAATTATTTCTTTGATTTTACATTTGGAGGCCATCATTCTTTTTAAGCAAATAATAATATATTATCCTTTTAAGATGAGCAATATGAGAATCATAATTTTTTTAAAAAATGATATAGATCTCTATTGCAATCTAAATGATCAACAAATAACATAGTATATTTGATCATTTTAAAGAGTATGTTCGGGTTGATTAATATTCCTGAAAATTTGATGAGCATTCTCAATCCTACTTTCTTCTTTTTCTGTTCTACCTTTTTCCGAAAACAATTCATTTAAAGTAAAATCCTTATATGATTACCTTGTTGAAATCAACACAAATCATGACATTCCATTAATGATTGTTCGTGAATTTTTTGACATTCTTCATCAACAAACTTGCTTAAAGTGAATTCGTATTACAAGGATTAAAAAAAAAAGAAATAAAACAATTAGTTTGACTTTGATTCATTAATTTGAGTGCTTGGTAGAAAAGGTTTAAGTGAACGCGCTCAATTTCTCGTGATACACATTACTAGATCATCTTCCACATTCGCATACTAGTCCAATCATGGGTGACAAAGCAGCAATGGAGAAACTTAGAGAGGAACTCCAAAACCTAAAGGCCCTACGAGAAGAAGAAGCCCACATGAAGGCTCATAAAAAAGCAGAAAAGGCTAAAATAAAAGCAGAAAAAGAAAACATTCTGCAAGAAAAAGCAAGAGCCGAAAGAGTTGAGGCCTTGGAGAAACTTGTCCTTCGAGCTAACTCAGGGAAGAATTAATTCAATTATAAGCTTGAACAACAACCTAGTGGAAATACTTTCCCGGAAAAGTTCAACCTTTAAGGTTACAGACAATCCTAAGACTCACTTAATGAGCTTTATTAGAATTATGGCATTGAAAGGGGTTGAGCCAAGCCTATACGCATGTACTTTTCCTCTTTCATTGGACCCAACTTCTAGATCATGGTTTTATAACCTCGATGCAAAACAAACTTCCACTTGGAGTGACGTTATAAAAGCGTTTTTAACCCGATATGGAGATAACATCGAGCTCACAACTACCTTGCGCGATCTCGAATTACTTAAGCAAGGGAAAGAAGAAGGCTCCATTGAGTTCTTTTCCGGGTGGCGATCAAAGGTTGCTCTTATTTCACAAAGACCTCCGGATCATGAACTTGTCCCAAAGTTCATAAACAATATGTCTCCACAATACAAACGCCATTTACAATACCTTGGTTTAGACACATTTCAAAAAGTCTATAATGTGGGAACATTAATTGAAAGGGACTTAATAAATGAAACCATGAATCGTATAGACGGACTTGATTTTTAGAAAGGATTTTACCTACGTCAAATAAGGACAAAGCTCGAAGACGCAATCTCAATAAGTTGTCAACAATTCAAGATGTAGCACCCTAATTCTTGTTTTGTTTCTTTCCTTTGTTTTTTTAGGATAGACTAAGAGATTCATGCTGTCGAATCTACTTATTTTGTACTCTCATTAATTAATGAATATAAAATATATTTTCAAGTACGTCTATCTTGTTCTCTTTTCAATCTTTTTATTGTTATTGACTTGAATTAAATAAAACGTATACATAAAAAACATGCAATATCAAAAGGCATACATACTTAACACTTTAAGAATCTTGATGAGCTTTGGCTTATAAGATGTATTGAATGAAAAGAGGCCAATCTTAGGCCCACAAAGAAAGGATATGATGATTTCACCAACATAGGAGGCAACTTGAAACTCCACAAATATAATCCCATGTTCTTAACCTTAGAAAAAATCCATCTTTTTGGCAGCCCTTTTGAGCCTCGTCAATTGAGCCTTAGTTATTCAACCTACATTATTCCATAACTTGGGATGGGAATGGTGCAAAGATACAAATAGGAAATTGGGGGAACGAAACATAAGAGGGGGACACAAAGTTAGTCTAAACCCAAAAGGAAAGATCAAATGCAAAAGAAAAAAAAACGTTCTAAACCCAAAACAAAACTTGTTCAAAAAAAAGGAGAGAAAGATAAAAAAAAAAGAGAGACGACAAAGAAAAGGCAACTAATGTAGGAGTTGTTACACAAAGCATAAAGGTTTAATTTTGATAAGCACCAAAAGTAAAGGATTTTTGGAGTATACTTGAGCCTGTCCATTCTTCATAACCCTAAGCCTAGCCACGTTACAACCTTGGAAAGGTCCTCCTTGAGGTAGACCATAACCATATACCAAAATCATCATTCCATGAAAATATGGCCAATCTTAGGCCTTTGCACATATGGACCTACTATTGAGTAGTCATGTTCATATATAAAATGCATGAAGTGTTGAGTTATGATTATAAGATCATATAAAAAAATTCAAATGATTTGGATGATTTGATAGCCATTGGCATGATTACATCATGTTAGTAAAGCAATCGTATCAAACTAAATTCGATGTTTTCCATATCTTTTGCCAAAGAAAAATGAGATGATTATAACTTTAATAAAAAAAATAAAATAATCATCTTATTTTCTTTTTATAATAGGGCTATTTATTACCAAGGTAATTCAGGTTCTATATACATTGCCTAGAAAGAAAAAGAGTTAATACAATAAATTTATTTGATATATCGACGGTCTCAACGTCAACTTTAGATGTCTTTTACAACTCTTGAGCATTAGTCTTCTCACTTTTCATGAGCAACTAATATGTCCGCCTGCGTGGAATATCTTCATCTTCTGTTAGCGAGGAACATTGATTGAACATGATCGCTACATGAAAAAATGATCGTTATCGCTATCACACGTATACCTCACTGCCAAGTCATCACAATGATTCAATTATTAAGTCAATAATCCTTGCCTTTCTAAAACATGTCTAATTCTCTTTCTGTATTCTTTTACGGGAAAGTTGGATTCCTCTCCCTTTTTATGCAAATCCGTCTTTTTTGTTCATTTCCTTTTTGGGGGCTAAGTCGGGATGATCCATCCCATTTGGAAACTAAAATACTTGAAAAATAGTATATGTTTTTGAAAAATAGTATAATTTTTTTGCTCTTTGCCTCAAACAGGGGGCTTAAAAAAGCCTGGAGGGCCCTGGACATCCCCACTTCTATCTATTTACAGATTTGAATACGCTATTTATGCTGCGAAATCAATGTCATGCAAAGCTAATTACGAACCATCTTAATAACTTTAAATGACAAAGGGAAGAATACCACTCCCTATTATTTGACCAAGATAATTAATTATGTTACTTGATCAAACAATTTATGATAAACATATGCAATATTCCACAAATTGAAAATAGAAATCTTGGGGCTTTAAATAAACATGCGAAACATCCCCTAGCATATGCATACATGAATTCCAAAAGCCACCTAAGTCTACACTTGGGGGCTTCAATTTAAAAATATAGGTCTCACCTTAACTTTCATTTTAAAACGAGACAATATTTTAGAAAGTGATTCGAATGATTTTATAAATTGTTCTAACACTTTACCAAACCTAGGTTTAATAAACATTCATTTTCAAACTACGGTGCTTATTTCATTGAAAGAACTTCACTTTCAATTAGAAAAATATGACAATGATGACAAGCAGAAAAACATAAACAAAATCAGATATACTAAAGTTTGCTCACATTTTCATATCTTTGTTGAAATAAGTTGCAAATTACAACTTATCTTCATCAATCTTGGACAAAAAAGTCACACTCAATTACGAGCTAGACTTTTCTTTCCATTTTGGGTCCAGTTTTGAAATTAATATAATTACTGGACCCCTTTTCATGTTTTGAATTCTAGTTCAAAACAACATGTTTATAATAAAAATAGTATTCAAAATTTCCTTTCTAAATTTTTGTTTTCTCAAATAAATAAATTTTCAGATTCTCAATAACCGTTTGAATAATACATGTATATACATAAATATTTCAAAAAGGAATGGATTAAGATTCGACTTCTTCTTGACTCGAACTTGTTCTCGCTTAGCTCTCCTGCGAATATTGGCTAAGGGATGGTAAACAAACCACCTACAAGACTAAAATCAAAGATTGATAAGAACAAAGAAAATATGTGATGTTCTAAATCAACATTGAGAATAAAATCACCGCAATGATCTTTACAACCGTTTAGACATTAGGTAAGATTACTAAACCTTAAACACAATTGTTTTGGTTTATAAACAAGCAAAGAACAAACTTGCTTTCTTGAACATGACTTTAACTAAAATGTGAAAGCCATGTCATTGTCCTAAATATCTCAAAACAAAAATAGGACATATACATAGGTCCATCTTAGTATCATATGAATGGCCTAAAGAATAGCAAGTCATTAGAACTACCCCAAATTGGGGGATCTAAGACATGTGAAATAGTAAGAATGCGCATAACCTGACACATGGGTGCTCCAATATCCACAAAAAAAGAGATATCCATGCCATTCGAGCTACTTTTGGGAATCGCCTAAGCTACAAATGGTTTACGTAAATCTCGAGCCTTAAAATTTTCAAATGCATCACAATGATTTAATAATCATTTTGTTTCTTTGAAAACTAAGTTTCCAACTGAGCTTGGCCATTAAACAGATTACATATTCGAGCCATTTTCAAGTTCAACTTCAAAAAACTAATCTTAGAGCATAATTGTTGTTTCAATACTTCAATTTAATCTAAAGGTTAGAGAGTATGACTAGTATAGAGCAAAGAAACAAAATCATGATACATACTGTTTTGGGTGTTTTTGTCCCTCGGGAGAGTTACAACACGAAGACTGATCCGGGATGAGCTATACCTGCAAAACAAACGGAGACACCTGTTGGGTGGTGCTCCGCCTCCGACGATCAAGTTAGTCACTTGAAAGGGAATAAAGAGTACGGAAATTTAGGTGGGTATCTGCTCGGATTCCAAGCTCAGGTGTTTCTCTGATGTAAGAGAATGCAGGTGTATTAAATGGTAAAACGTTCTGCCCTCAAAAAGAGGGGTATCTCCCTATTTATAGGGTCTTTGGGAGTTGTGCCCCTGATTAGGTTACTGAACCCTAATCATTGGTGGGCTGCGCCGTTTTGCGGCATTCTCGGGATTTGGGCCTGAAGGCCGCCTTTTTTCCCTTATTTTCTGGAGTGACACGTGTCGAGCAGGGATTGGTCCTCTTTGGGCCATCCTGAGGCTGACACGTGTCATCCTCTGATTAGACCACGTGGCGGGGTAAAATTACCCTAAACATTTGCCCCTCAAAGATGTGACGTGGCACGCCACGTGGCATCTGTGACACATGTCACGCTCCGGTTGGCGGTAATTTTACCGTTACAAAGTAACTGTTCACCTTCTGGGTAAATTACGGAAATGCCCCCAAATTTACCCTCTATATATAGCCGTTTTACCCTCATAATTTTGTACGTTTACAAAAATTTCCAAGAGAGAAAAACTTTGAGAGAGCAGAAGTCACTTGTTTGAGTCAGACGTGAGTAAGAAAGCTTGTTCTTCAGCAATACAGCCGGTCCCGCCTATATTCAGATACCAAATCGAAAGGTACCGTCTCTGTCTCTCTCAGCTCTTTTCTTTTTTCACCGTTTGTACATATTTCTTGCAATAAATGGATGCATCACCAACACACACGGCACGACCTAGGTTAGAGTCCAGCCGGTCACCAGGGTCGGCTGAGTCTAGGACTGGGAGTGCCGGCTCGGGGTGTTGGGACCACCCTTTGCCATGGATTCCGACCAGTTATGTGTCTGTGCAGGACACCATGGCTCGGACAATGCAGACGGCCACGGACCCGAATTACAGAAGCGAAGGCTCAGGCGGCCAAACGCCTGAGGGAGAAACGTTTGGTCAGGGAAACTAGATGGCTCTGGAGAGATCCCCTCCGCGCGCCCCTTCAACCCCTGTAGACTCTTTTTTGGAAGAGTGCGATCAAGGCGGCGACGAGGCCGCCTCTGCCCCCATAGACCAAAGCGAGGGGGAGACGGAGAGCGACAGCTCCGCCTCTACCTCCGAGAGCAGCGATGACTTGGCCCCTCTTCCGGATAGCGAGGAGGAAGAAAGGAAAAAGTGGAGTGAGAAGGACGATCCCTTCAGCATCCACGTCTCCTCCAAGAACCGAATCCAGATGGGGGAGAACTTAGAGAACTTTAAGAAAATGCACCCGCTAGGAGACGGGTATAAGATCCGGGTGCCGCCTGAGCTGGGCACCATCGCTTGGGGGAATGATCAAGAGAACGCCAACAGCTATTTTGGCTGTTATGAGGCGGCGTTCAAAGCCGGCCTTCGCTTCCCCCTTCACCAGGCGGTGAAGGCAATTTTGAGAGGCTACGGCCTTGGGCTCTGGCAACTTACCCCCAACTCCTGGACCAACATTCTGGGGTATGTTGCCGCCTGCGAGTTCCAAGGGCTTAACCCCGGCTGAGAGGCTTTTGCAAGCATGCATTACCTCAGCAGAAGCCCAGGCGGCTGGAGAGCGTGGTATACTCTAACCACACAGCCGCAATACATGATGACCTTGGACAAGGTCTCAAAGTTCGATGGCTGGAAGCACAGGTTCTACCTGATGTCAGCCCCAACCAGACGGGAAAATTATGAATTCCGTCTGTACAATAAGAAGCCTGACTTGTTGGGCAGGAAGTGCGCTCTTCCCCGGATCCTAGAGAAATACTTTGACAAAATAATCGAGGCAGACTTTTCCGGCCTCACAGACGCAACTCTGTCAACCGGGGAAACAATAAAAGTCCCTAAGAATTGGATTCCCAAGAGCGCCTGGTTCAGGGATGAATGTTTCCTAGCCGCCTGCGGGCTAGGACACATGTTTAATAAACGTATGCGCCTGAGTTCACACCGTCTGTAGTATTTTTCTATCGGAATTGATTTATGATTCTGACCAATTTCTATCTTTTTGCAGAAGAAGCACTAAACATGTTGCAGTCGGAGAAAACTCCCAAGCGGTCTTCTGCGACCATCCGCAAAGATCTTGCGGAGAAAGCTGCGGCCGAGCTCAGGGCCAAGGTATTGAGCGCCTGACCCTTTCTTAAGTTTATTTTATAAACTGTCTTGCCCGGATACTAACCTTGACTTGTTTATTTTCACAGGGGGAGAAGTTGGGAAATCGTTTGAGAAGAACCTCAAACGGGCTAGGGAGGAGGCCCCAGCCATTCTTAACAAGATAAAAAAGTCCGCCTCTGCGTCAACTCCTGGCGCCTCAGCCGGGGCTAAGACGATGCGGATAGCGGGGCGACTCGAGAAGGTAGGCGGCAGCCTGTACCTTGATCTTGTCAACCCCTCAGCAACCGCAGGGTTCACCACGCCTGCAAGCGGTTCTCGCTTGGCCGGCTCTGAAGGTAAGAACCCTTTTGAATCCCCGCTTGAGCTGGGGTGGCCTTTACGGGTGAAATCCCACTCTCAACAGACGTCATCCTCAGACGGTCGGCAACAGATAGATGTTGCCTTAGTTTCGCACTCATCACGTATTGATTGTGGTGCAGATCAATCTCCCCGCTGGCTAGACGTCCAGAAGCACGCCAAGGCCATGCTGGATGCCGTCCGGAAGAGGGATAAGGACAATATCCCTGGGATAGAGACGTTCAATCTTGAACGCATTCTATCCCTTCTGGCTGAGGTAAGAAACTTGTCAATTCAATGTTATTTTTTCCAAGTGTTTTACCCCGCCTGCAATTCTTATACCGCCTGCTTTTTTGCAGGCCATGCTGCGGGTGGACGGGCTCAAACGTCCTTATTCCCGCAAACGGGAAGAGGTAAAAAGGGCCAAGAAGTCCACCATAGACGCTAATAATATTGCTTTCCACTCAATTATCGTAAATGAACTTGAAACTAAAGCAATAGTTATGACACAGGCGTCTAAAATCCAGCAGCTGGAGCTAGATCTGAAGGCGGCCGACCAGCGGGTAACGGATGCTGAGACGGCCAAGAAGGGGGCGGTGGAGGCCCAGAAGAAAGCAGACAAGAGCGCCAAAGAGGCTGAAGAGGCGCTCAAGAAGGCCCAGGCGGACCTTAGCAAACTGAAATCCAAGGTTGAGAGGCTGGAAAAGGATGCTGCTCAAGCTCAGAAAAACTTTGCAGCAACCCTGGAGGCGGAGCAAAACCGCCTTGTTGCTGAAAGTGATGCTGACAACGACGCCCGTATGAAGATTGCTTGGGCTGCCTTGTATCCAAATGCTGATTATAGCATCTGGACAATGGCACACAGCTATGCCGAGTACGTGGTGTACTTGAGAGAGCAAGGCGAGCCAGAGCCTGCCTCCTTTGAAGCCTGGCTCAGCAACAATGAGCCGACCGCGCCTGAGCTTCCTGGTCCCGGCGAAGCGCACCAAATTCTCAGATGATGAGGAGAAGGGGGAGAACCAGGAGGCTCCGTCTGCAGGCCAGAAGTGACCCCTCAGCGGCAGTATGCCAGTCTTTGCTTTTTTAATTCCTTTTTATTCAGCGGCTGTATGCCAAAACTTGCTTTCTCCGGCCTGCGTGCCGAGTATTCTTGTATTTACCGGCTGTGGAGCCGTGTCAATTAACAATTTCTTTCTCCCGGACGGGGTCCGTTTAACATTTGATCCATTACAACCGTTTGGTTGGATGGACTTTTATGAATTGCACCGACTAAGTCGGTTTTGATTATTTTGCATTTGAATTTTTAATTTTTTCCTATCTTATGAAAAGCATGCGGCGATTTTTTGCCTAACTAGTCAATAGTCTGGCTGTCCTTGCCCCTGGACGGCTGTGTGATTAGTTTCAATTGGAGCTGGTTGATTGACTTGAAAACGTCTGATGCTGCAAAGAGCATGATATGTTTGTAAGTCAATCAATCACAGTAGTGATTGCCCCAAACCAAGTGCACAGCCGTACACCAACAGGCGTTTCGGTCACTACCCAGACGGCTTATGTCCATCTTGGTAGAGATTTCATAGCCATTGAACTCTTGCCCCCATTGGGGTGAGGTGCAATTTTTAGAATAAATAACCTAAGTGAGAACTTCAGCCGGTGACCGACTGATGCCTATGGGCATCCGGTATTTAGGAACTTATTCGTTCTTCATAGGTTATTTCGGTCAGACGGCTATGAGTTGACCAATTTGGTCGTTCAATTTTTGCCGTCTGCATGGATACGTAGAACCGATTGATAATCTGTTCTCTGCGACGATTGCACCCGGAGGGGTGTCGCCGGACGCCTTTGTCCATGTTGGGACAGGCGATTTTATAAAAAGAGCAACCATCCGGCCATTTTAGACTCTGGTCTTGTTTGAGACCGGTTGTGTAGCCACTAAACGTTTTTGTGCTTAGTTTCTTAATCAGTGTTGAATTTACACTAAGTATCAAACTTAGTTTTTTAAGCAAGCGAGTCTATCTGGGTATTACCCAGATGGACAGGCAAATATTTGATCATGCTAAGTATCAAACTTAGTTAGATAAATGGAGAATCCTTCTGAGTATTACCCAGGCGGATAGTTAAGCAGTTGAATAAACAAAGTATCCAACTTAAATTGGAGAATCCGTCTGAGTATTACCCAGGCGGATAGTCAAGCAGTTGAGTAAACAAAGTATCCAACTTAAATAAACAAGGGATCCGAGCATTACCCAGGCGGATAAACAAATGTAACCTTCACTAAGTATCGAACTTAGTTAGGTAGATAGGGAATCCGCCTGGATATTACCCGGATGGATAATCTAACGATAACTCAATTTTGCAAACAAAGACTGAATCTTCAATAATTGACTCATTGTTTACAAAGAATTACATTCTCAGAAGTAGTACTTTTTTAGATTGTCTACATTCCAAGTTCTAGGCAGGCGCCTGCCGTCTGGGGTTTCCAGGCGGTAGGTGCCGTCCCTTACTTCTTCATAGATCCGGTAGGGACCTTCCCAATTTGGTGTTAGCTTTCCCAACTCATTGGCCCTACCGGTTGCCTCCATTTTTCGTAACACTAAGTCGTCAACTTTCAAAGGACGCTTGTGTACTTTTTTGTTGTAGGCTCTAGTCATTCTCAGACGGTAAATCTCATGACGCAAGGCGGCATTGCCCCGGCGTTCTGGGAGTGAATCCAATGCCAGGCGCATTGCTTCCCAATTTGCCTCTTCATCATACAGCATGACTCTGAGAGTCGGCTCGTAGTGTTCGATGGGCAAGACGGCTTCAGCACCGTAAACCATGAGAAATGGGGTTTCACCGGTTGCCCCTTTCGCTGTTGTCCGGATGGCCCATAGGACATGGATTAACTCTTCTGCCCATAAGCCACCGGCTCTTTCAATTTTCTTTTTAATGCCGTCTGAGATGAGTTTGTTGAAAGCTTCAACTTGGTCGTTTGCTTGGGGCCGGCCAACAGATGCAAAGTAACTTGAGATCCCCTGATCTCCCAACCAAGTTTTTAACTGAGGCGTCTCAAACTGAGGACCATTATCAAACACCATAGACATGGGTACCCCGTACCGGGTGATAACATTCTTCCAGATGAAGGAAATGACGTCTGAGGTCTTGATGTTTTTAACCGCCTCAGCCTCAACCCACTTGGTGAAATAATCCACAGCCACTAAGATATAGCACTTTCCGCCTGGAGCAGGCGTGTAAGGACCTAGAATGTCCATGCCCCACTTTGCAAACGGGATTGGACTGTGGATGGCCGTCAGATCAGTAGCCGGACGATGAATAAGTTTTCCAAACTTTTTGGCACTTGTCACATTTTTTCACCAATTCCTTGGCGTTTGCTTCAAGAGTGGGCCAAAAGTAATGTCGTCTGGCTCTGACGGCTAGGGACCTGCCGCCTATGTGAGAGGCGCAGAATCCCGAGTGCAAGTCTTCGAGAACTTCTTTCCCCTTTTCTGGGGTGACACACTTCAACAAAGGCTTCAGAAACCCCGCCTTGAAGAGTTCTCCATTTTTCAACTCGAATCTTGAAGCTTGCTTTTTCAGGACGGCTGCAACCTGTGGCGAATCAGGAAGTGTGCCGTTTGAGAGATAGGCCCGGATGCCATCCATCCAGGTAGAGCTTCGGTCCAGAATTCCAACGGGATCCTCATAGATGCTTCTCTTTTCAATAACTTCCCAGAAGACTGACCGAGGCGTATCATGGCAGGCGGAAGATGCCAGTTTCGACAATGCATCCGCCTGGTTGTTTTCCGACCTAGGCACCTTATTCAGTCGGAATTCCTCAAGTGCCTTGGTCTCCTCTTTGATTGCTTGAAGATATTTAATCATAGCCGGATGGGTAGTCTCATAACTTCCCTCGTACTGGCTAACAACCAATTGAGAATCAGAGTAGGCGTCAATTTTCATGGCCCCTGCCGCCTTACACATGCGTATGCCGGCTAGCAGGGCTTCATATTCCACCTCATTGTTAGAGGCCTGAAACTTGAAGCGTAGTGCATATTCAAATCTGTCTCCTTCAGGAGACTCATAAATTACGCCTGCACCACAGCCGGTCTTTGTAGAGCTCCCGTCTACGTACACTTTCCAAACCTGATAAAGGTTATCCGGAGCCACCGGACGAGTCATTTCTACAATGAAGTCGGCAAACGCCTGACCTTTCACTGCCTTTCTTGGTTCGTAAGTGATTTCAAGGCTTTGCATTTCAATAGCCCATTTCAACATTCTCCCGGATGAGTCCAAGGTAGACATCGGCCGCTTGAGTGGATGGTCCGTGTAGATCACCACCTGATGTGCCAAAAAGTAAGGCTTCAATTTTTTGAATGCCATATACAAAGTAAGGCCAAATCTTTCAACCATGGGGTACCGGAGTTCAGCATTTTTAAGAACATGGCTAATGAAGTAAACCGGGAGCTGCACGCCGTCTCGCTCAGTAAGGAGAACGGCACTGAGGGCATGGTCTGAGACGGCTAAGTACATGTACAACGTCTCCCTAGGCAAAGGACTGACCAACCTAGGAAGAGAGTGCAAATGCTCTTTCAACCTCTGGAACGCCGCCTCAGCATCATCCCCCCATTCAAATCTGGTCTTCTTCCTGATTTGTTGGAAGAAGTAGAGACATTTGTCGCCTGACCGGCTGAGGAACCTCCCCAAGGCGGCCAGGCAACCGGTGAGTCTCTGGACTTCCTTGACAGAACGGGGTGACTTCATGTCTATCACTGCCTGTATCTTTTCAGGGTTAGCCTCTATCCCCCTTTGATCAATCAGGAATCCGAGAAACTTCCCAGACTCAACACCAAAGACGCATTTCTTAGGATTTAACATAACCTTATGCCGCCTGAGGGTGGTGAATGTTTCTCGGAGATCAGCAAGGTGATCCGTCTGCTGTTTGGATTTGACTATCATGTCATTAATGTACGCCTCCACATTCCTCCCAATCTGATTAATGAAGACCGTATTAATCATCCGTTGGAAAGTGGCAGGCGCATTTTTCAAGCCAAACGACATCACAGTATAACAAAATAGCCCCTGATCAGTGACGAAGGCCGTCTTCTCTTGATCTTTCTTCCACAGGGGTATCTGATGGAAGCCAGAGTAGGCATCCATAAAGCTCATCAAGGCGTGACCGGCTGTAGAATCGATCAGACTGTCGATCTTTGGAAGCGGATAACTGTCCTTTGGACACGCCTTGTTGAGGTCTGTGTAATCAACACACATGCGCCAAGTCCCATTCGGTTTCTTAACAAGGACCACATTGGCCACCCAGTCGGGAAAATTACAGGGCCGGATGAACCTGGCGTCTAGCAGCTTTTTAACTTCGGTAGCTGCCGCCTGACTTCTTTCCTCGCCGTGATTTCTTTTCTTTTGCCGGATCAGCTTCTTTTTAGGGTCCACGGCGAGTTTGTGGACAGCAAGATCCGGGCTGACGCCTGGCATCTCCTCCACTTCAAAGGCAAAAATGTCTTTGAATTCCTTCAGCAGAAGGTGCAAGCTTGCACCCAAGGTAGCATGAGCTACCGTCCCAACCTTAACAGTACGTTCTGGACGGCTGTCGTCCAGAACGAGATCAATGCTTTCGCCAGCCGGTTGGGGACGGAGCTCATCTGACCGTTCACCGGTCAGTGATTGCTATTTTTTCTCTTTCTTCACCTCCACCAGCAGGGGAGCCTTTCTTTTCTTCCCGGCTGCTGATGGGGCAGGAGCTGGGTCGGCATCCTTGACGTTGTCAAGGTCTATTGGTTCCTGTCCGCCTGGGGTCACAGTATCTCGGACGGCTGAGAGATAGCACTCTCGGGCCGTCTTCTGATCCCCATTCAAGGAACCAACAGAGCCGTCATCCCTCTCTTACTTGATGAGCATGAGAGACGGGATGATTACGGCCTTGGCTACATTGAGGGTTGGCCTGCCAAGGATGATGTTATAGGCGGCCAACTCCTCAACGACCAAGAATCTGACGACCATATGTCGTCCCTGGCCTTTTTTCTCCCAGCCGGATGGGTAAGTCAATTCTCCCGGCTGGGTAGACCATCCCACCCCCAAAACCAACCAAGGGGTGGGTGACCGGATGCATGCTGCCGACGTTGTATTTCAGCTTTGCAGGCACCGGAGGCTGATGATGTCTGATGAGCTGCCGGTGTCTATAAGGATCCGTCTAACCAGCTGGTTGGCAACCTTACATTCGATGACCACCGGGTCATCATGCGGGCGGCGGACGCTGCCCCTGTCCTTCTCAGTGATCAACACGTCTGGGAAGGAGGAGCTGGCTTCCGCCTGTTCATCATCATCTTTGTCCATCTTTCGAAGATGGCTCTTGGTGCCCCGGATAGTAGGGCCACCACATGAGAACCCGCCTGCTATGGTGTAGACAGGCTCCTTGTCGGTATCCGAACTACTAGCAGGCTGGGGGGTAGTCTTGGAGGACTGACCCTTGTTTTTCTTTTTTGCCCTGGCTGGGGACTTAGAAATGTAGGACTTCAACAGCCCTTTGTCAGCCAGACGGTCCAACGCCCGCTGAAGACTAAAGCAGTCGTTGGTGTTATGGCCAACTTCCTCATGGAACTGACAGAATTTATTCTTGTTCCGTGACTGGACAAAACTCTTCATAGGATTCGGCTTCTCAATGGACAGCCGGTACTTTACCTCCATGAGGATGGAGTTGCAATTTTTGTTAAACTCGTACTTGGGGACGTACAGTTTAAAATCTTTCTTTTTCTTCTGGGACGGCTGGTCAGAGTCAGTAACCGCCCAGACTTCTTTTCTTTTCTTGCTCTCTTCTTTGTTTTTGGCCGGCTGACTTTCTGTTTGTCGGACTTCTTAGAGTCCGACTGGCTACCAGGCAAGCAGAGGTCGGTAGCTTGAATGTAGCTTTTCGCCTCCCTCAGGGCCGCCTGTAGGGTGAAAGCCCCTTTTCTGACGAGGTCGAACTTAAAAGTCGACCCGTCTCTCAGACCCTTGAAAAAGTCTGTAAAAGCTACCTCGTCAGACAGTCCCTGAATCTGAATTCTTATCAGATTGAACCGCCTGACATATGAGCGCAACCCTTCTTTCTCTCCCTGCTTAACAGTGCTCAAATCAAGGCTTGTTTTCTTAGCAGGGATGTTCATTGAGAAGTTGGAAGCAAATAGGAAGGCAAGCTTCCTGAAGCTGTCTATGGACCCGGCTGGCAAGTTGCCAAACCATTGTTGGGCAATTCCCTTCAATGTAGCTGGGAAGTATCGACACCAAGTGGCATCATCCAACCCCTGCAGATACATGAGGTTGGTGTAAGCCATGAGGTGGTCTTCCTGATTGGTGGTGTCATCATAGGTACCAACCAACACATTCTTAACCTTGGACGGCTGTGCCGCCTCGGTTATCTCCCGAGTGAACGCAGAAGGTTGTTCACCCAGGCGCAGCAGACGAAGCTGCCAGTCCAATGGTTGGACATTTGGATATGCCGCCTAACCCCCAAAGAAGGCCGGCTGCATGAAGTGAGGAGAATACTGCCCGTAAGCCTGAGTAGGCACATACGGGACAGCTCCAATCATATGAGGGCCAGAATAGACGGTATTACCGCCTGTCTGACTCTCATGCAAGGAGGGTGCACTCCCTGCAGAAATGTTGTTGAAGCTGTCTGGGAAGTTCGACGTTGAAGCCGACTCAGACATCGATTGATTTCTCTTCCGGTTAATAATTTCCCGGGCATCAAGAGTTGATTTTTTACTTCTCACCGGCTGTTGGGGTCGGCGAGTGTTATTTGTGTTCCTCCAAGGAAGGAGAATTTTAGACCAATCAATGGTCCCGGCTGCCTTCTCCTTTGGATGAGGAGTAGGCTGCCGGTTTCTGACTGACTTCCCCTTCTCTGGAGGAGTCTTCTTAGCCGACTGACTTTTACTTGGGCCAGCCCGGTTTTTGGTGATCAGCTCTGTAATTTCACTCTTCAAACTAGTCATGAACCTCTGAGTTCGTCTCGGGTGACAGGGGCTGATCCAGCTGCCGTTTGGGTTGCCCCTTCCGGCTGCCCAGTGGGTCTGCTGGGACCCGCCTGGGAGGCGCCCCGCTCCAGAGTCTCTCTGGGCCGGATGCGCTTGACTCTGAGAGAGCCGTCCTCAGCTGTAGAGGTTTCGACCTGAGGATCCTCATCCTCCTCATGGTCTGTAAAGACTTCTGGGTCTTCACCCAGACGGTTAGGAGGTACAAACTCTTGAACCATCTTCGAGGTACTCTCCCCACAGACGGCGCCAAATGTTTTGGGTGTTTTTGTCCCTCGGGAGAGTTACAACACGAAGACTGATCCGGGATGAGCTGTACCTGCAAAACAAACGGAGACACCTGTTGGGTGGTGCTCCGCCTCCGACGATCAAGTTAGTAACTTGAAAGGGAATAAAGAGTACGGAAATTTAGGTGGGTATCTGCTCGGATTCCAAGCTCAGGTGTTTCTCTGATGTAAGAGAATGCAGGTGTATTAAATGGTAAAACGTTCTGCCCTCAAAATGAGGGGTATCTCCCTATTTATAGGGTCTTTGGGAGTTGTGCCCTTGATTAGGTTATTGAACCCTAATCATTGGTGGACTGCGCCGTTTTGCGACATTCTCGGGATTTGGGCCCGAAGGCCGCCTTTTTTCCCTTATTTTCTGGAGTGACACGTGTCGAGCAGGGATTGGTCCTCTTTGGGCCATCCTGAGGCTGACACGTGTCATCCTCTGATTAGACCACGTGGCGGGGTAAAATTACCCTAAACACATACTTGCTCATACGAAAGTTTAGTACTCAATCATTCATCATGAAAATTGTATCAAGACACTTTAATAACATAAGACAAACAATTTCATGAGTTAGAATGTAAACAAAAGACTCCTAAACTTTAAATTAAGGAGTCTTTATTTAAAATTATTCTCCATTGTTGCACACATTGGAATTTCGCAAGGAGGATAAGACCTAATTTCTCGAGTTTTAAACAGTGACAAAATTTGAACTCAAAAGAAAGAACTCAAAAGTAGCAAGAATAGACGAAAAATTTGAACAAAATTTCATTTTTCCTCTCACTTGTTCTAATGAATGACCAATATTACTAGACTTAGCAAATTTCCTTTGTTAAAGCTATGAATAGTAAAAAACAATTTAAACACACTAGTTTAATCATTTCCAAAATCCTAGTTGTTATCATAATAAGAAGAAACATAGGATCTTTAGACCCATTTCAAGTAACATGAAAGGGTCTAATTATTAACAACAAGCAAATCATCGAAGTCACCCAACACTGGGGGCTACAACATTCAAAAATATAAAATGAGGCTTATGAATCCGAAATATAACCAAGCTACACCAGTTCGATGATTCATCAAGAATTTCTTAAACTAACTAGTTTTGTGCAAATCTTGAAATCACAGTTTTATAAGTGAATAATAATAACCATCGGTTATTTTTATCATTGATAAAGCCAATTTTTCAACTTACGTATGAAAATAATAAACATGAGTCAAAGACCAAATTTATGCTATTATCAAAGTTCAAAATTAATGCATAATTGTTGTTCTAAACACTTCAATTTACATTAAAATTAACAAGTATAGTCTATGTGAGCAAAAAAGTGAAATAAAGTTCAAGCACAAATTTAAAATTAGATTGAACAAAACAAACACCTATATGCTTGACATCTCATACAGGATCAATACTTTACAACTTCACAAGAAATTTGTTGCCATATATTTCTTAAAACAACGACAAACAAACAAATTCATGAAAACAAGTCGTATCGAAAACCCCAACTCCAAGTTAGGATTCTTCATTCGACTTCTCCATTTTATTGGCCAAGATCAAAGTCTGGTAAAATAAAAAGAGCAAGATTTACTTTCCTTAGCTTTAAACGACAATTAGAAAATGGGAAGAGATCAAAGTTGGAGAAAGAGGAGAAGAAGAAAGTGAGTTGCAGATCGCGCTTCTCCAACTCTTTTACTAATTCAAATGTTGCGCGCAACTCATCAAGTTGCACGTGGCATCCCAGCGCAACCTAGTTTCTTGTGCGCGCCTAGCCAGCGCGACTTACTATGTTGCACGCGAACACTGGTCACTTAAAAGATCAGTACTTCGATTTTTATCCGTTTTGAATTTTTCCCAACGGTTTTGTACGTTGTTAGACGTAATAACGCACGAATTATTGAAATCTTATAAAATTGTTGTGTATCCAGTAGTTTCTTTTCTTCTTTAATAGTTTTTTGCATCATCCTACATGCACACCGTGCTTTGTGCCTTCCCTAAGCATACATTTTGGACGTTTTTTTCGTAAGAGTGTCTTAAGACGTTCCGTAGTTGTGCTTTACGTAAAAGCTCCCAAAGACAGGTTTGTCATTTTACTGTACTGACGTTATAAATGTACGAATTTTCTTCTTTTTTTACGTCCACAGCAAAAAGGAAGGCGTCATTATGCAGCGTAAAAATGCAAGGCGTTATCATACAACGTAAAATTGTAGGAAGCGTCGGTGGAGGCATCGTCCCAGACAATGAAATTGAAAATAAACCCTGGTCCCTAGGAGTAATGACCGGCCTAAACTCAGACTGCGAAGGCTGGAATGGCTGAGAATACCGAGGCTGCTGCCACCGAGTCTCCTAAAACGATTAAAAAGGCCGAGGTTGCTGCCACTGAGTCTCTTGAAACGATTGAGAAAACTGAGACTGTGGCCACCGAGTTTGAAGTCCCTAAAATGGCTGAGAAGTCTGAGGTTGTTGCCGCTGTGTCTGAGAACGCCGACGAACCTTAGGGGATCGTCTGCGATGACTAGGCCCCCCCTCGTCGGAGCCTCTATGCCTCGAGCGCGAGCGAGACCTCCGTCGCCTCCGTCACTCTAACAACTCGCACCGCGTCGTTTGATACAAGAAAAGACGAGCATGAGAAAATAGATGAATATACCTCATGAACATCGTTTGAGCCACTCTAACAAATCGCACCGCTTCGTAGCTTGATGACACAATGCTTCAAAGCATCAATAAACTTCATAAAGCCCATCATATCCGAGTGCGTGACTTGAAACCAAAAAAATCAGTAACAAGTGGTATTAAGAAGATTGAAAGACATGTCAAAAAGCTTACCAGCTCGAACTCATCGGGTAGGGACTCTTGCGCCTGTCTGAAACCCTCTGGTGCATTAGCAATATGCTCCTGCCAATCGGCCCCGGGTAACGAACGGATTGAGGAGGGAGCTCGACCTTCCCCCTACGACGAACAGTTGTCTAAAACATGATCGAATAATTAGGTTATTCGACGGTTTAAACAGGGACTAGAAAAATAAAATTTGTTAAAGAAAAGCAAACCTCGGGAAGACGTGGCGGAGGGGAAAAGTAAGGAAGCAAGTCATGGGAATAATTGCTCTCCATACGCACGAACTCCTGCTAAGGAAACATATAGCGCTCCCCCTGAGCGCAGGGAAATTAGGTCGTTGACTAACCTCCTCATGGCCAAACAAAATTTATTATAATCCTAAACTAACCCCTAAACAAGTCTAGTGGTAAGTTTGGAATCGAACCACAAGGAACGGTAATGTTAGATTGTTCTTGATCTAATGCTTAAGCTACGCCAAAGCCCGTTTATGGATAGTGGACACTACAACTACACTAACACACATATAAAGAACAAATATTATAAAGTCTACTAGGGTAAAGATCCACTTTGAACAATTAACAAGTTAATGAGAATCCATTTGAAAATCAATCATGTAAAGAAAGAATTAAAATGGGAATTAATTACACTCAAGAGCAATCTCTCAAATTCCTAGCCTAGATCCCTCATTGACTAGGTGCATAGAAGAAATTTACCCAATATGCAATCAAATATAACAATTCTAATTCACAATCCCTTGTTAAACTATAACTAATATGCAATTAAGTTTGCTATCATGGGAGATCAATCCAATCTAAAACAAACAACAAGCCATCATCAATTCAATCAATTTAATCACACAATTATCATCAAATTTATCTCAAATAACTCAATTAACCATTACAAAGCTTCACTCAACACCTAGTAGAAGGAAACCTACTCAAACATGATTATCAAAGCAATTAAAGAAAGCTTAAAGAGAAAAGAGAGTAAGAATTCTCATTGATATAAGATGGAGATGTTCAAATCATCAAATTCCTCCTTTGATTATCCAAAATCCATGAAAACCATTGTGTTTCTCACTTTCTCTCTCTTAAATTTGAGAGTTTCTCTCTCTAAAAACCTAAAACTAATCTAAAAACTATTGAAGAAATGAATTCTTCCCTCTAAAATGAGCAAAAAATCTATTTGTACCCCTTACTAAATTGCCTAGGAAGCTCCGCAAAAAGTCGAGCAGCGCGTAGAGGAGTGGGCGCTCCAATTTCATGCACGGGCGCTCCTAGCTACAGCAAAATATGGCAGAATCGTTCCAGAAAGTTTGGCGCGGGCGCTCCTCATAGGGTGCGCGCCCGCTCCTATCGCACTGGGCAAATCGCTCAGCTTCAAATGAGCATATCTCCCACGTTTTACATTAGAAATGGGCATATGACCTGTCGTTGGATAGCTCTCAAGATAAGATTTCATCTCCAATTAGAATCGACCCAAAATGTTTTGTAGATAAAAAGATATAGGCGTTTGAAGTTCAATCTTGCAAATCAAGTGCACATTTCTTCCTTATTTGTTCTTTTATGTTTTATATTTCTTGAATCTTGAGCAATAAACTTATCCAAGTGTTCCTAAGCATAAGAATAAACCAATAAAGTTTAATCTAATGCCATAAGTAACCAAAATATGCAAGAAAAGCCAAAATTGAGCAATAACGACATTTCACACGTAAACATGACAAATGTAGTAAAACGTTATTAAAACCAAGTAAAAAGATATAAAAAATATGAAAAACTAACTAGAAAACTCTTAAAAATAACGACATAAATGACACTTATCACCCCCGTCTAGCAACTCCCTCAACAAGCCCGAGTCCAACATCGACTCAGGTGGAGGCAATGACACCACAAAGTGATCAGCGCTGTGCTGACAAACAACACGCTCTCCAAGGTACCAAACAAAGCGTGATGTACCAAGGAAGACAGTACGGCACACCAAAAGCTCCAAAGCCTCGGGAAGGTCGGTCATGCCAGCCCAAGGCTGATATTGGATCTCGACAGCAATTTGAAAACCCCAAGAAATTGCAATAAATGCCGAAAAATAACATTAAAGTAATAAATAACACACTATGAAGTTGATCCTTACACCAATAGTAAAGGTGCCCCAACGCAGCAACCCGCGCTGTTGGGTTTGGTGAGTCCGACTCATCGGGGAAACAAACCCAAAAACAAGACCGCACTCGCAATAAATAAAACCATAAACATAATTAACTTAATGACAAGATTAATATAATGAATATACCTTTGAAGCGTGCTTCGCCCGACCACTAAGGCTCTTACTTGAAATCTAGCCTCGAAAATACGAAGGCCTCCAACGATAATCCACCCACAACTTGAACACCGACTAGGTCTAATGTCTTGGGGTTAGCAAGACCCAACCGAAAACCCCGAGTAATTGAGTTCAAAGGCTTTCAAAAATGTGATACCTTTTTCAACTCTTGAGTTCAAAGGTTTTCACTACTAGTGATCCTTTTTCCAACTCTTACTCAAGCAAGTAATTTCAAGCCATGCCTTGACTATTTATAAGGAAATCTTCCTTGTGAATTCCACTCATCTTTCAATGTGGGACTTTTTCACAAAAATATCCCACATGGAAAGATTGATGAATTCAACCCTTAGTTAAATAAACTAAGGAACAAGTAACAAGTGTCACATGGTTAGGTGAGGACCACTTTCTCACTTGGTCCCCAAGGCAACTCACATGCATTGTGAGCTAACCATGTGTCACCCAACCTTGAGCCCCAAGTTTGGTTGGGCCACTTTCTTTTGGCCTGTGTCCATGACCCGTCACCCTGATCGACGTCCCCCTTGCCACATACGCTGCCACCATGGCGTGTTGCCAACGTGGCGCGCTGCCACTTAAAGGCTTCCATGTGCGTTGCCACGTGTGCTGCCACGTGGCACACTTCTATTTGGCGCGGTACTCTTGTTTTTGCGTGGCTAGGGTTTTTGCTTGTTACTTGAAGCATTTTCCCATCTCGCCAATTCCTAAATTTTGGCTCGACATTTGAGATTCTTCGACGCTCGGTTTTGACTCTCCAAGCTCGAATTTTCGACGTCTAAATATGAATTACTTGGTCAACTCATTAATTCCTTCCGAATTAATTCGTCGCTTTGGCTCGTTAGTTGCTTGAGTGTGACCTGAAGGGTTCAGTCAAGATTAAGCAGTAATATTAATTATTCATTAATATTACTTATCGGAAGTGGCCTCCACCAAGGCATTTTGATCTCTTGAACTTACTAAAAATATTAGCTTTCTAATAATTCTGAACCCATTATCAGAATAATACACATGTTCTAAGGACACTATTCCTTTCAATCTCCCACTTGTCCTTCCGGACAAGTGTACTTTTAGTGTATAACCCTTTTCCTATGTCGCTTAATGCCTCTTCATGAACTATAAGGTAACATTTATTTGTCATCCTTATTGCGTCCAGAAGTGTTTCTTGATTCCGAGTCCGACTGTCAATAAACAGATGATTTCTAAAATCCATTCAAGCACGGCCATTGTAGACACCTAAAAATGTCTCCTCAAAACCAAACCCGATGATATTATTGGTTCGGTTGAGTATTTAATCTTTGGAGTGCTTCAATCCATGTTTTATCCAATATATTTCATAAACCAATCCATTTCCTAGCTCATTTCCCTAAACCATAGCTTCTTATCCACGTTTCGTATCCACATCGCAAAACCAAGAGAAAATGATTTTTTGGTCTTATAATTTTGTTCCAATTATTATTTGGTTGAATAGGCCTTGAAATACGCTTTCCAACCATATATCATAAGCCCAATTCCGAGCTATAACGAAAAAGATATGAGCAAAACACTATACTCGACCCAAAACCAACACCCTTCCTCTAAAACGGCCATATATTAAAATCTAAAAATCATTGTGACCAGATTCTAATTGGGTTCGAAAGTAGACTTGATAAGCTTTCCAATGATATATTATATGTCTTATTTCCAGTTACAGATCAAAAGTTATGATGATTTTAAAAACGGGTAAAAAAACTGGAATCACCGTGTCACGGGAGTGTGCCCCGTCTGACGGTGCCTGGTGCCGTGACACGGTACTGTACATTGTGTCACAGTGCCATTTTTGAAGCTCTTTCGCGTCAAATTCCACCGTGGCACGGTACCTGTTGTCGTGACACGGTACTTGTTGTCGTGACACGGTATTTCCCACCGTATCACGGTACTTTTTCCGTGTAATTTCCGCGTTTTCCCATACCGTGACACGGTGTATTGTACCGTGCCACGGTGGACAGTATCGTGTCATCATACGTGTGCTGTGTCACGGAATTTTCTCATGTCTTTTCCGCGTAAACCCATCACACGTTTTCACTTCCTGTAGGTAAAATATATCCCGCGCCACTCAAGTTGTCTACCGCGTCTGACGCTGCCTAGCACCGGTTCACGGTGTTCTCTGTCGTGTCGCGGTGTTATTTTTTAGGGTTTTAATCTTTTTAGGGTTCCGTGTGTTCCCTCTGCTCATTTTCCCTATAAATAGGACCCCCGTTTCTGCAGTTCGGGGCATCAAATCCTTGTCTCTTTCTCTTTTTTACACCAAAAATTATTCTCTACTCTTTCTCTCACATCCTAAGATTTAAACCTATATTCCTAATTACATAATTCTTCCCCTAAGCACTCCAAGGAGTCCATACAACACCCGAGGTTCCGTCCTTAAACCAAGGCGTGAAAGGTACAAATAACTGAGGGTTTGGACCAAATCAACTCTACTTTTTATCTTTTTTAATTTAATTTCCATTTGGTTTATATTTTTATTGAAGTTACTAACAGTTTATTCATGATGTAGCAATTCAAGGAAACGCAGAAAGTGAGTAATTAATCACTTAATTACTCTTATTTTTATTCTTATTGCTAGTATCATGATTAGGGTTAATTTATTATTTGATTTGACTAACGCTATTATTGTTGAATTTCTTCCAATATTAATGTTTTTTCTATTATTTATTATTATGATCACCATATTGCATGTTTAAAGGGAATATGTAATTGAAAATCACGCCTAATAATATAATTTGGACGACCGATTTAGGTTCCTTTTTAATCTTGTTATTAATTCAAGTGATCACGATATTTTAGAATTATATGTTGCATTAATATTAAACCAATTTATCTTAATAATAGTCTGAAGCAAATTGAATTTTTGTTTGTATGCCTTTGAGATCCAATTTTCACAATAAGAATCGAGTAGAGGCCAATACGGGCGAATGTGACTCTATGACTCACTTCTTACCATCATCCCCGATCCTCCTTTCGTGGTTCCGAACCATATGGAATTATAAACTCATGGATTATGAATGGGGTGTAACCTTTACGGGTCAATCGTTGTTGCCTATTGTTTTCCCTTTATTCGTGGTTGCCTTTTATGATCCGTGAACGGTTTACAAGTTCCTTAAAAACTTGTTGGCGGCTCCCTATTTTCCTTGTCCCTAATCGTATACGTCAATTCCCACTTCCTAAGAGTGCCAAGCATATTCACACATGCTTTAACGTAGGCGCACTTATAGCGATGCCTACAATTTGGCGATTCCACTAGGGAGGATTCTTGGTTATATATCGATTTGAGTGATCGATATTTAATTAAGATGAGTGGATGAGACTTGAAAGATTCTTGAAAAATATTCCTGTGATTAATTTGGTATTTTTGCATAAGCATAGACGTTTAAACATCGCATTTAGGTCTTGCACGTAAGAAAAATTGAATAACTTGATTGCGTACAATGGAAAACAGGACACCAGTCACATTTTCTGACTGTCGTTCCACGGCAGAATCTGTCGTGTCACGGTGCAGTATACCGGTCTAACGATGTGCAGCACTGTGGAATGGTGCTCTCTGCCGTGTCACGACAGTCCTTAAATCAGTCCGGTAGCTTGTTTTCTCTTCTCACAGTCAACTTTCTTCGATTTTCTGAAAAAACGTGTGTGTTCTACATGCATCTTAGCCCCGAGGGATTTAAACTTTATCAACCCAAAAAACGCTCATGGCAATAAGGGTTCATCCGTGTTATTAAATCCACCAAACCATGGAGTTGAGTTCGATTTCATCACAAACTCGCGGAGCCGCCCGTTGGCATACACCCTCAAGGGAGGCTGCCTTGCTAACGCGTCCAAACTCTTAACCATGGTACCCTATTGACACTAAATAAACCTGACCATAATAGAACATAGAACTTGACCTTAGGTTGCGAACTATTTTTTACATCATTGTGCCTACGTGTTTTATGTTAGGTCGTTTTGATCCTAACCTTAACGATCTTTCTTTGTCTATGGTGGATTATTTTATGACTAACAATTTCCAATGGACCGTACTCACTTATTAATTAGCGCCAAAAAAAAAATTATTATCGTGCCACGTCAGCATCCATCGTGCCACGGGAAAGTCCACCGTGTCACGGCAGTTTCCACCGTGGCACGGTTGAATTCCAGCACAAAAAAAAAAATTAAATAAAAATTGTCGTGCCATGTCCGCATCCACCGTGCCACGGGAATGTCCACCGTGTCACGACAGTTTCCACCGTGGCACTGCAGAATTCCAGCAAAAAAAAAAAGATCACCGCGTCACGGAAGCTTGTACCGTGACACGGTACAGTTTGCCGTGTCACGGTGCTTAGGAAACAAGTCCAGTCAGTTTTTTTTTTAGTTTTCCGTGTTAATTTGGTACTCGCGTCAGTAATTTTTGTTACTGTTCACATGTCTAGCCATACGATCATACCACGAGTCTTATAACATCACTTAATCACTCACGAGTCAAGTATAGTCCACACACTTTTTTTTTTGACTCGAGTCATACACCATGTCGTTTATGATCGTATACTAGGTTCATGCACCCCCATTTCCGTCATAAAAAAAGATGAGTGGATCGGAGTTATTCTCACCTATTTTCAAATGAATTTTTTTTCCTATCTTGAGAAATGTGTCAAACAATTAAGTGCGATTGTTTTATTTCACAGCACTTTTTCAAGGAGCAGGGGTAGATTGGTACGGTTCGAGTCATTACTACATCAACCTCTTAGACCTAAGAGGCGTTTAAAGAGAACTTTGCCATCTCCACGTCACTCATCACCTTCAAACGACTTTTAGTTTGTCCCAATGGCCACTAAGGAAGATATTGAGAATGTTAACAAGTCCATTGAGACAATGTCTAACATGTTACAAGCACTCACTACCAGAATCAACACAGTAGAGAAAAACAATGTTACTACGGCTGCAATGGACATGATCTAAGAGCAAATGAGCAAGATTTCTGAGGATTTCACCTATGTGGAACGACCTCCCACTCCTTTGGATGTGAAGGACAGACTCCCTAAAAATTTCTCCACTGCTGATATTCCAAAGTTCAAGCCTACTGACAATCCAATATTCCATTTGAAGGCGTTCTCTGCAACCATGGATCTTAATGGATTGGACGTAACACTCTTCCCTACGGTGTTCCCTCTCTCCTTAGAACATGTTTGCCAACAATGGTTTTATTCCCTAGATACCAAGCGTATTGCGACTTGGCAAGATGTCACCGACAGTTTCATGAACCATTACAAGTGTAACATTCAAAGTAAAACTTCTGAACGTGAACTCTCCATTCTCAAACAGAAAGAGAATGAAGGCTTCACTGCTTATCTGAATAGGTGGAGGGAAACAACAGCACTCTTGGTAGATCCTCCCAAAGAAAAAGAGATGATTCGCCTCTTCATCCAAAATTTGACTCACAAGTACAAGCAACATCTCAAATTTCTTCATCTGAACACTTTCGAAGCTGTATACGACATCGACATCAATATCGAGGATGAGCTAATAAAGACTGATGGTAGTAACAATAATAACACTTGGAAAAACAAGAAGAACGACCATCCTTCTTCTTCATCTTCTAAGCACGAAAACTACCAACAATGTAAGCCAATTTGATCTCAATTAAGTTTTAGCTCTTGATGCTCCATTGCCCAAGAAGACAAAGAACTTACACTCCTTTAGGAATGACTTATGATGCGGCCTTTGATTGCCTTTACGGTCAAGGCTTGGTCACACCTATTGGGCCATATCCAGAACCAAGACCTAAAGAAAGGAGCGCCAAATGGAATCCCAATGCCCATTGCATGTACCATCAAGGAAGGGGCCACACTACGGAGCAATGTTGGAATTTGAAGGACGTCATTCAGGACTTGGTGGATGCAAACAAACTTCCTGTACCTCTAGGCGGAAAGAAGTAATGAACACAAGGCACACAACAAATCCTTTGTGCAAGATTTCATGTTTTTTTTTTTTTTTTTTTTTTTTTTTTTTTTTTTTTATCATTCATCTCCATTCCCCATTCATGTCTAGCATAGGTTTTTCATTTCAAATTTTTATATGTTTCATGTGTTTCATTCACCTTTTCCATTAATAAAATGAGCAAATTTCTTTTACATCTCGATCATAGAATTTTTCATTCACTCATTCTAAAAAAAATCATCAATTACCGAACTAAACACAAGGTACACCAATGGCTTGAGGCACCTCTGCAACCCTGTCATTTCCTGTTAACCGTTCAATCACATTCAATTTCTTCATCAACCACTTTGAGCCTCGTCTAACTTTTGGCCTTCATTTCTTCAACCCACATTTACTTAACCCTGGGATTGGAAGATGCGTAATTGTATAACATTCAAAAAGCAAGTAAAAAAAAAAGCAGCAAAGCAACAATAAAACAATGTCTAAAGGCAAGTGTTCCAATGTCTTTGATATGAACACTTCTCGAATTGCGTCTCTCATTGAGTGCTTGGTACCGTGCCAGAGAAACATGAATGCTAAGTGAGTGATGGACCGCATGATCAGAGATTGCCCACATTGATTCAAAAGAATGAAAAAAAAGCAAAAAAAAAAAAGAAGAAAAAATTAAAATAAACTAGTAAAATTCAAAACAAAAAAATATATGAAAAATAAAACTTGCAAAGTCTAATACACAATTGCATATCTTAGGGGTTTCTCTCGGGTCTTGAGCCTTTTACCCCTTTCTTCCTTAAACCTTCAGCTTAACCACCTTACAACCCTTGAAAGACCTCTTTGAGGTGTACACACACTTGTGCAAAGTTCGGTTAGAGCTACATTCGGCCTGATTCCTAACGGATACGTAGGCAACCTCACATCGAGGTGCGGCCACATTCATATCCATATCCATGCATGATCGAGTCAAAGAATATCCAATGCTTAATCCTATGACCCGATCCATCTAGAGCTAGACTTGGGGGCTTGAACCCACATCATTTAGCCTACCTATCCTAAAGAGTCACCATATCGACTCTTGTCATATCTGTTTCCCTCACCATAGCCATTGCAGCCTCACCTAGTATCACTTTCACACACTTCTTTCACACATACATAGCCATATCAGCTATCCCTTAGAAACCTTTTATCATGAAATCTAGCTTGTTTCCCCACTGTGCATGCTTCATTATATTTCAAGACAACATTCATTAAAAGAAACATTGTATACTTGCTTAGCTTCCTAACCTGAGCAATGTTAATAGTTTCATGCATCGCATAATGTGTTGAGCAACATTTATATATCAATGATTTGTAATCATACAAAGCATATCGTTCTTAGCTCCTTGACCTAAGCAACGTTCATTATGCAATAATCACTTCATCTATATACGTGCTTAGCTTCAAGACCTAAGTGACGTTCAAGATCGTTTCTTTACACCATATATGATGCTTAGCTCCATGACCTAAGTTCATTCATCTATCATGTCACATGATGTAATTTTCCTTAGCCTCCTGGCCTAAGAACATACATCATGCATAAATTATTTTCTAGACAAGAAATTTAATTCATGCGATACATTTCGTCTTGCTCAACGAAGAAGTTCAAAACTTTATCCCCTTTCTCATAACTTTTCTTTTGGGGAAATTAAAAAACGTTTTAAAAATTTTCTCATCGAGGGAAGTTCGAAAATAAAACTTTTTTTCACGTCTTTCTCGGGAGAGAGTCGGTACCCTCCACTCATCTCATGACAAAAATGACGGAATTTTTTTTGCTTTTGCATTTTTGATTGCTTGTGTCTGTGCACACACACTCAAACTATACAGACACAAACACAAGTTATACTCATGTCATGTCATGTCGTGTCAAGTCAAACTTGGTCAAGTCAATCATAGTCTATACGAGTCCCTTGGCAAATTTTATTTTGCAGGTCTCAATTACAGCCCACGTCTGGGACAAGCTGACCATCTACAGCCCACGTCCGGGGACAAGCAGACCAGCTACATCCCACATCCGGGGACAAGTGGACCATCTACAGCCCACGTTCGGGGACAAGCGAACCAATTACATCCCACGTTCGGGGACAAGCAAACCATTTACAAACCACGTTCGGGGACAAATGAACCAACTACAGCCCACGTCCGGGGATAAGCGGACCATCTACAGCTTACATTCGGGGACAAGCGAACCAACTACAGCCCACGTTCGGGGACAATCGAACCACCATCATTTCACGACGCAAGGTTCTCAATACACATAGACTTGCAATCTAATCATTTTTTGACTTTCCTCAAGCATGGAAAGTATTATCGGTGGGTTTCTTCAAGCATAGAAAATCGCCAAATTCATATGTCGACTTTCCTCAAGCATGGAAAGTATCATCTGGTAGAGAAAGCTACCAAACTCATCAGTCGACTTTCCTCATGCATGGAAAGTATTTCAAAAAAACGTCATTCGGTGGATTCCTTCAAGCATAGGAAGCTACCAAACTCATTTGTTACCGATACACTGGTGTCAGATAAGCATTATATTCCTTTACTCTTTTATCTGTGGAACTAATATTTTTCTGCAGGCATTGGCGTATACAGAGTGATTTAGGATTGCAGAACGTCTTAAATAATTCTCCGTCCCTATCGACTACTTTGACTATCGTTTTAACACCTGACGTTTCAACAAACTTAGTCAAAGTGGGGGCTTTTGTAGACACCTAAAAATGTCTCCCCAAAACCAAACCCGATGATGAACACCTTTCACCGCCATTATTGGTTGGGTATAGTATTTAATCTTTGGAGTTCTTAAATCCATGCTTTATCCAATATATTTTATAAACGAATCCATTTTCTAGCTCATTTCCCTAAACCATAGCTTGTTATCCACTTTTCGTGTCCACATCGCAAAACTGAGAGAAACTGATTTTTTGGTATAATAATTTTGATCCAATTATTATTTGGTTGAATAGAACTTGAAATAAGCTTTCCAACCATATATCATAAGCCCAATTCCGACCTATAACCAAAAAGATATGAGCAAAACACTAAACTCGACCCAAAACCGACACCCTTCCACTAAAACGGAAAAATCTTAAAATATACAACTCATTTTGACCTTATTCTAATTGGTTTGGGAAATTAGACTTGATAAGATTTCCAATGATATATTATATTCCTTATTACAAGTTACGGATCAAAAGTTATGATGATTTTAAAAACAGGTAAAAAACTGGAATCACCGCGCACAGTGGAAAAGCACCGTGTCACGGGAGTGTGCCGCATCTGACGGTGCCTTCCCCCGTCTAACGGTGCCTGGTTCCGTGACACGGTAATTTACATCGTGTCACGGTGCCATTTTTGAAGCTCTTTCGCGTCAAATTCCACCGTGGCACGGTACCTGTAGTCGTGACACGGTACTTGCTGCCGTGACACGGTATTTCCCACCGTGTCACGGTGCTTTTTCAGTGTAATTTCCGCGTTTTCCCATACCGTGACACAGTGTACTGTGCCGTGCTACGGTGGACACTTTCGTATCACGGTACGTGTGCCGTGTCACGGAATTTTCTCGTGTCTTTTCTGCATAAACCCTTCTGCGTTTTCACTTCCCGTAGGTCAAATATATCCCGCGCCACTCCAGTTGTCCACCACGTCTGACGGTGCCTGGCACCGTGTCACGGTGTTCTATGCCATGTCGCGGTGTTATTTTTTAGGGTTTTTTTTTTCTTTTTAGGGTTCCGTGTGTTCCCTCTGCTCATTTTCCCTATGAATAGGACCCCCCTTTTGCAGTTCGGGGCATCAAATCCTTGTCTCTTTCTCTCTTTAACACCAAAAATAATTCTCTTCTCTTTCTCTCATATTCTAAGATTTAAACCTATATTCCTAATTACATCATTCTTCCCCGAAGAACTCCAAGGAGTCCATACAACACCCGAGGTTCCGTCCTTAAACCAAGGCGTGAAAGGTACAAATAACTGAGGGTTTGGACCAAATCAACTCTACTTTTTATATTTTTATCACTTAATTACTCTTATTTTTATTATTATTGCTAGTATCATGATTAGGGTTAATTTATTATTTGATTTGACTAATGCTATTATTGTTGAATTTCTTCCAATATTAATGTTTGTTCTATTATTTATTATTATGATCAGCATATTGCATGTTTAAAGGGAATATGTAATTGAAAATCACGCCTAATAAGATAATTTGGACGACCGATTTAGGTTCCTTTTTAATCTTGTTATTAATTCAAGTGATCACAATATTTTAGAATTATATGTTGCATTAATATTAAACCAATTTAGCTTAATAATAGTTTGGAGCAAATTGAATTTTTGTTTGTATGTCTTTGAGATCGCTGGAATCACTTTTCACAATAAGAATCGAGTAGAGGCTTATACGGGAGAATGTGACTCCATGACTCACTTCGTACCATCATCCTCGATCCTCATTTCGTGGTTCCAAACCATATGGATTTAGTAATCTTATGGATTTTGAATTGGGTGTATTTTAAAAGTTCCTCCTGTCGTTGTCCCTTTATTCGTGGTTGCCTTTTATGATCCCTGAACGGTTTACAAGTTCCTTAAAAACTTGTTGGCGGCTCCCTACTTTCCTTGTCCATAATCGTATATGTCAATTCCCGATTCCTAAGAGTGCCAAGCATATTCACACATGCTTTAACGTAGGCGCACTTCGAGCGACGCCTACAGCCGTGCATTTTACAATCTCGCTCTATGAGAGGCCTTGTAAACAACAAAGACATCTTCCCTATTTTTAGTAGGGGGACATCTTCCCTAGCCGCCCGAGTGATGCCATTATAATCCCCTATTACGGCAGATGTTTGACATCACCAAAGCGGACTAGTACTTAAACAAGAAAGCTCACAATACTCATGGTCGAGGAAAAAGGTTCCGATAGCAATAATGAGAAGTATACTTATGACGATTTTTAATCTCTTAAAGTATTCTCATAAGTCGATCCAGTATGGTTCTAAACCAATACCTGTGTAAATTATTCATGACGATCATGTACTTTTAGCACAAGAAACGATGCTATAAATCAAACTACACACTAATTTCAAATGGTCACTAATCGTCCATCGTTTAAATGACCTCAATTAGGGATAATTTTTTATTATAATATTCAACGTTCACTTAATAGGTGTTTCCTTACCAAGACTTGTCTAGATACCCTATTTTGAATATTCCGAGAATCTAATGGACTCATTATTTAATTCTAAACCACAATGAGATAGAAAACGGAGTGATAAAAAATTGCGTGAAATTTTAAATTACTACAAAACCTGAATGGTTCATCTTATGATAAATGGTTTTTCCGAATCTTTTTAGAGTATCACTCTTTATAAAACATCTATAGAAATCATACCCATGTCTAATATGGTTGATTTCTTTTATGCTATTGTGAATGTTGTCGTTCACTTATTGCATAGGTTTAATTATAACTACTTTGCTAATTTTAGCATCTTCATTACTGTAGACATCTAAAAATGTCTCCCCAAAACCAAACCCGATGATGAACAACCTTTCACCGCCACTATTGGTCGGGTTTAGTATTTAATCCCGAGAGTGCTTAAAAAATCGTATTTTATTAAATTCATATTTTTGAACAGTCCATGGATTAGTCTTGATGTTTGGTAAAAGCATAGTTTTAATTTCAGCCCAAACTTATTAATTAATTCTAGCCCAAACCTTTTTTATTTTATTGCTTTATTATTTATTTTTGGCCCAAACCCTTTATTTATTTTTATTTAATTATTTTCTTAATTTAGCCCGAATAATAAAAAGTCAGAATAGGCCCGAAATTATCAATCGGCACTTAAAATGCCGAAGGAAATTAGGGTTAAAAATGTATTTAGACGGAAAAACACACAGGAATTTCCCGCGCCACGGCAGGTACCTACCGTGTCACGGGAATCCTTCCCGTCTGACGGTGGGATTTCCCGTGACACGGGAGGTCTACCGTGACACGGGACATTCCGTGTCTTTTCCGCGTAAACCCTTAACGCGTTTTTTATCCCGTTTTCTGAAAATTTCCCGTGTCACACCAAAAATGTACCGTGTCACGGGAAAATGTACCGTCTGACGGTGGAGCTTCCCGTGTCACGGTATGGTTTGACCGTGTCACGGGATACTTTTTTAGGGTTTTTATCATTTTTGGGTTCTGTGTGCTCCCTCAGCACATTTTCCCTATAAATACCCCCTCATTTCTGATGAACAGGGCACCGAGTAATTCGATTATTTTATTTTCTCTCTTCTATGCTTTAGCCTAAACACTAGCCTACCCTTTTCTACTTCAAATTCCTTCTTCAAGTACTCAAAGGAGTCCATACTTCACTCGTGGTTCCATCCTTAAGCCAAGGCGTGAAAGGTAGAATTGTTTGAGGGTTTGGCCCCAAAATCAAATTTACTTTATTTAATTTAATTTAATCATTGCTTTATTATTTTCTTGAAGTTACTAACTCGTTTATTATTTTGTAGTTGCAAACAAACAGAATCAAAGTAAGAGTCATGCTCCTTTTATTTTTATTATTTTTCTAACGATTTTATGTTGTTGAAATTGTGATTAATTTGGTTTTGATATTAATGTTGTTCTATTATTTTATGATCACTATATTGCATGTTTAAAGGGAATATGTAATTGAAAATCACGCCTAATAAGATAATTTGGACAACCGGTTTAGGTTCCTTTTTAATCTTGTTATTAATTCAAGTGATCACAATATTTTAGAATTATGTGTTGCATTAATATTCAACCAATTTAGCTAAATAATAGTTTGGAGCAAATTGAATATTCTGTTTGTATGCCTTTGAGATCGCAGGAATGCTTTTCACTATAAGAATCGAGTAGATGCCAATACGGGCGAATGTGACTCCATGACTCACTTTGTACCATCATCCCCGATCCTCCTTTCGTGGTTCTGAACCATATGGAGTTAGTAATCTCATGGATTATGAATGGGGTGTAACCTTCACGGGTCAATCGTTGTTGCCTATCGTTGTCCCTTATCGTGGTTGCCTTTTTATGATCCGTGAACGGTTTACAAGTTCCTTAAAAAACTTGTTGGCGGCTCCCTACTTTATTTGTCCCTAATCGTTGTCCCTAATCGTAATGTAAATTCCCACTTCCTATGAGTGCCAAGCATATTCACCACATGCTTTTAACGTAGGCGCACTTCGAGCGACGCCTACAATTACTGATCACTTTCATACTAAAATGATAAAATTTGAGAGTGTCATGGATTATATGTGATTTAGGATTTATTGTCCAAGTGATGGCTCCCACTCATTTTCACAATTGAGATCTTCAACTTGACAACCTACAATCATTAAAGTTCAACAACGAACTTTCCATAGAACATCTTCTTTATTATCGCCATTAAGGAAACAATATTCTTAACATATATTTTAGTATACTTCCAAATTAGATGCTTTGCTTGGGTTTCACTCCAAACGACTCACAATGATTTGAGATACCCTAATCACTTGTGATCATGGAAATTAACTTTAAATTCCCGCACATTACACATGGATGTACATCCATGTTACCATTCTCAAGCCACGACTCATTGTTAGCTCGTGCTTATAAATAGCTTCCTTGTTAAGGATTTAATCCTTGTTAAGGTTTATGCTTGCAACATAAATTCTCAAATTGTATTTGTTTCCACAAGTCAAGAACTCATCCTGTTACTTATCCAAGTACTTTGGATGTTCTTGGCCATAATCTAACAATCTATTACATAGATTCAGGTTGATTGGTACTACATACATACTTCACATGCTTTAAGCATGTAAGTCGTGCAACGATTCCATATCATAGTGTACATGATGGATTAAGTTTCAGAGTAGTTCTCAATCTTATTCCATCAATGTGACATTTTAGCTCATTCAGTTTCATTGAGTCTTGCTAAGTTTTTTGGTGTGTGATATGGTTGAAAGTCTCTATTAGAGTCTTTCATGTTTGACTTAGTATTTAGCCTAGCTTATACGTAGTTCAAACATTTTTAGTTCAAACATTTAGTATTAATTCTTTACAATATATCTTAATACCCAATATGTACTAAGTATCGTCTTTAGCTTGGTCCATTGTCAAAATTACTTTCAAATCTAAGCAGTTAGCATTTGATAGTTATTTGTCAGAATAAAGTTTGTAAACTTTTCATTGGACCTTTATATAATTTACTTTTTCTCCCACTAAACTTCTTATTCATAAGAGTTTCTATGTTTCTCGATAAGCCAATACTCTTATTAACTTCATGAGAAAACACGTTCCAATTCCTAAATGCAATGCTTCCTTAATCCCATGACGGATTCCTTAAGCTTGCTTTCAAATCTAGCATTATTTAGATTTTCAAAACCTTTAAACAATTTTCATAGTCACTTCCACAATTCTATTTTAGGAAGGCGATTTTGGTATCTATTTTATCATATTTCATATGTGCAATTTTACTAGAACATTAACGAAATAACTTTAGCATTCCGATTGGTGAACAGGTTTTTATTAAAATCAACTCCGTGAATTTAATTGTATCATTTTCAACCAATCTAGCTATGTATACATATACATTTCCACATTTGTTAGTTTTCTCCTTGAAAACTTATTTGCAATCGATGGGTCTTTCAACCTTTATGCAAATTAATCAAGTTTTAAACATGATTTTCAAACATGGGGTCTGTTTTGGATTTTCATGGCCTCTAACCATTATTCAGAATTTGGATTTGTCGTAGCTATTTTACAAGACATTATTCCCTTACTATATAATAGTAAATAGTATGCTTGTAAGTCTTAGGTTTATTTCTAACTTAATAGAAAATTTATAGGATTCAATCCAAGCCTTTGGTGAATTCTATACCTATACGGGGTTATTTCATCAAACACTCAGTTTGAAAGCGCTTCCAAAGCCCTTTGATTTTCTTGATCTTACTCCAACTTTTCAAAAGTTTTGTGAGAAATGAATTCTCTTTTAAGGCACTTGTAAAGTCCTTTTGAGTATTCTTGATCAAGTATTCTAACGAAGCCCTTTTAAGGTCTTCTAAGATTCTCAGTTTTAGTTTGTTTCTAAGCTCTATTGTTTAAATCGAGTTCATTTTCCTCCCACTTGTCGTTTTGGAAATGTGTTACATTCTAGAAAGACACCACTTAGACCAATAAACTTTATGTTCTCAATTAGGTTGTGGAGGTAGTGCCCGTAACCTCACTTGAAAGCTTACAAAGAGACATGTATATTGTCTTTGGGTAAAATTTTGTTGTGAAACAAACATTTAGCTCCCACTTGAGCTTTCTTAGCCTTTAATGAGCCATTAAGCTCCCACCGAGCCATCTATATCTTTTTAAGCTGGTGAGCTCCCACTAGGTCACTTGTCTCCCACTGAGCCAGTGAACTCCTACTGTGGCTAAGAGCCTTAGACATATACTTGAAAAGACGTTTAGAAGTTAATTCTATCCATAACTTAATATTGCGTCCTTTCTTAGCTTCGACATTTTGTTTAGTGTAACATTAGTCCTTCGTGCAAATCTTTAGAACTTTATAGGAAGGGATGTGATCCATCATTGTTCGAGTCATTTTTAAATGGCATCGAGGTCTCCGTGAAGACACACTATGTTCTTTGTGGAGTTATTTATGAAAATTTCATTTTCATAACTTTGTGATGGTCACGCTTGGCTCAAGCAAACATCGCTTGATCTAATCTAGACATTTTGATATCTTGCCAAGTCGATTATGTACTTCAGTGAACTCTTGAACTATTCAAGGTTAAGTTTGTTCACATTTGATGAATATAGCCATATTCTTTCAAATTATTTGTTAAATGTTGAAGTAAATGAATCCTCTTTAGCTTTTTGGAGTCAATTGTCTATACCAAGAACAATAGCTCTTTACTTTCTCGGTTTCAACAAGTAAAACTTGCTTTTCTTAGAACGATTCCGAATCGATCAACTATCAAGAGTCTATCTAATAGAGCCCTGAGTACGTTCTTGTTGATGTGACATTGCTAAAGATGTTCGGAACGCAAATCATGCCCATGACTTTGAGCTATTTCCAGTTTATAATCTTAAGAAAATGTTTGTTTATAATATAGCATTCCTGACTCATGGTTTAGACAACCATGCCATTCAAATAAATTTGCAACTATTGCTCATTGCTTTGAATGTGAGTCTTTCCGTGTGTAAACGGATCAATTGCTGATTATGGAACGCAATAACCATTTATTTGTTCCAGCCTTAGCTTAAAGGTCTTTAAACAAAGCATACGACCTTACATCTAATGTAGCACCATTTGCTTCATTCTAAGCTTGTAAGTCAATAACTTAACTTATCTTCAATAGTTTGAGGTCACTTTCAAAGTAGAACACTCAAGTAGTATCCGATACTTTGTGAAGATAATGAGTTCCTAAGTTAACTTCAATAACATGAATTCTTTAGTAAAATGGAATCTTATTCCTTTTCTTTGTTTCTCATTTCCTATATTTGTTATCATACTTTTTCTCATAATCTTTAAGAACCATTTCTTTAAGAGTCTTCGACTTTTATACTTTGTTAGGCATAATTAAGCATCTTTTACTTTAATTCACGCTTGAATTATTACATCAATGAGTCCTACTCATCTATGTATTCAGCGAAAAGATATGTTGGTCGTCAATATTGACAATTTGAGTTTGCAACTCAATACTTCATGTTTTATCAAAACTACCTAGTATTTTGAATGCATGATGTCCAACCATCCTTTAGGACTTTGTTATAAAAGTCATTTATGAGAATTGTATTTTAGAAATGCTTTACTTTTCTATGACAACCATTCTCATAGATTTCCTTTACCAATCATGGAAAACAATACAGTTTGATTTTGAATTCTACAAATATAAGTGCAAAGTATAACCATTTATCAAGTAAATAACATAATGTAGACACCCAAATGTGTCTCCCCAAAACCAAACCCAGTGATGAATACCTTTCGCGTCATTTGATTATCGAACGAGGTGAAAGTGTGGAAAGTCTAATGATGAGGATGCTTTTATTAAAATATTTCACTTTCTGTTTTCTAAAAATATTTATTTTCTCGCTCCTATTTATAAAAAATAGCCAGTCCAATTTGGTTTGGTCCATAATAAAGGTCCAATAAAAGTGTAGTTTGATTGGGCTCGAAAAGAGCTTTCCAATGATATATTATAGGCCCAATTCCGATGACTTGTGAGGAAGTTATGGATTAAATTACATTAGGCCCAATGATTTTCAAAGGTGCCCCGATGATCTAGAGGAGGGCCTATTAACTATTATTCATATTTTTAAAAGAATGTTTTATTTAGAATAAAATATATTAAATCTGATTTGGAAAATTGCTCGGACGCATAATTACCTGAAACCGGTCTTGAAGGTAATTACGCGTGGAAAAGCGTGTTAACTTTTGGACTAGCGCAAGACAATGGAGTCATTGCCAGGCGTTGACCTTCGTTGCCTGGCGTTGGCCTTCGTCGCCTGGCGACAAGCTCGTCGTTTGGCACTAGCTCCTATCGTTTTCGACAGGAGGAGTTTTATTCTGAATATGATTTTCTTTAATCCCGTACTATTTTTCTTATAAATAGGGGTTGTATCTCCCTGTTTTCAAATCATCTACATTGACAATCTATATCTTCTCCCTCTCTCTAAAAACTAGAAGCTTTCTCTCTCTCTATTCTTCCGCAGAAGTTCAATGCCACTGACATCCCTAAGTTCAAGGCAATAGATAATCCTTACTTCCACTTAAGGGAATTCGAGACAATAAGGCAAAATTTCCGAGATACGGATTGTTGCTTTATTGTAGCAACATTTCAAAGGATGGATTGTTACGTGGCATTGAAAATTTTCTCTAAATCGGATTGTATATATTTTTCAAGAGTTTTTTGTTGACAATTGTTCCTAAAGAAAAGAGGATTGTCATCACCCAAAGCATCAACAACAAAATTCAAACGAGCATGGAGGATCGACGAGCGTTGATCTTTGGTAATTTTCTTTGGAATATTATCGCAATAACTGAGGATCGTTTCGAGCAAAGCAATCTTCCCCATGTTCCCTGGCTTACGGAAAGTGGTCACAAGGTGGTAGAAGATCGTTTCGGGCGAAACAATCTTCGATAGTGTTCCCTGGCTTGCGAAATATTATCATAGCGGAAATCAGAGGCAGTTACAGGCATAGCGGTCTTCAGGCGGTATCCCCTAGGTTGAGGAGGATCATCAAAAGCTCTTTGTTCAGAGACGTGTGGACATATCAAAAGCTCCATTGTATAGAGACGAGTGAACATCTACAACGGCAAAGCACGACCACAACATCAAAATAGAAAGATGGCGTTCCCTAGCTTGTGAAAGGTTGTCACAACAACAAATGCAGCAACAAATTGGTTACCCTTAGAGATATGTTCTCGATGATGCACGATACTCGTTTCTTAACTCTCTTATCTATTTTTTCTAACACTAGTTTGCAGGTATCGGCGTTACAAGAATGATTTAGGATTACACAACATTCTGAATCATTCTTCGTCCCTATCGTTACTTTGAATTTTGTTTTCGAGACATAAGTTTCTCCAAACTCAGTCAAAGTGGGGGCTTCTGTAGACACCCAAATGTGTCTCCCTAAAACAAAACCCAGTAATGAATACCTTTCAAGTCATTTGATTATCGAACGAGGTGATAGTGTGGAAAGTCTAATGATGAGGATGTTTTTATTAAAATATTTCTCTTTCTATTTTCTAAAAATATTTCTTTTCTCGCTCCTATTCATGAAAAATAGTCAGTCCTATTTGGGTTAGTTCCCTAATAAAGGTCCAATAATAGTGCAGTTGGATTGGGTTCGAAAACAGTTTTCCAATGATATATTATAGGCCCAATTCCGATTATTAGTGAGTAAGTTATGGATTAAATTAGATTAGGCCCTATGATTTTTAAAGGTGGCCCGATGATCTAGAGGAGGGCCTATTAACTATTAATCATATTTTTAAAAGAATGTTTTATTTAGAATAAAATATATTAAATCTGATTTCGAAAACTACTCGGACGCATAATTACTTTAAACCGGTCTTTAAGGTAATTACGCGTGGAAAAGCGCGTTGACTTTTAGACCAGCGCGAGACGACCGAATCATTGCTGGGCGCTGACCTTCTTCGCGTGGCGTCGGCTTTCGTTGCCTTCCGTTGAGCTCGTCGTTTGGCGCTGGCTCCTGTCGTTTGCGACAAGAAGAGTTTTATTCCGAATATAATTTTCTTTGATCCCGTGCTATTTTTCTTATAAATAGGGGTCGTATGTCCCTGTTTTCAATTCATCTACATTCACAATCTATAAGATTCTCCCTCTCTCTAAAAACTAGAAGCTTTCTCTCTCTATTCTATTTCTAAACCTTCCCTTTTACAAAATTCCTCACACATTAGCTCTATAAACACCTAGCAAAGTTCGAAGTTGCCTTTGCCCTAGACGTGAAAGGTTTGATATTTCTGAGGGTTTGGTCCCTAATACCTATTTCAATTCTTTAATTTACGGAAAAATTGCCCCCAATAATACAACCTTTTGCCCGTCCACTGAAAATAATCCCACCTTTGGATTATTTTTTTAATAATCCCACCTTTACCCCCCGAACTTTTTAATGGTCCCAACCGTTCAGTTAACTTGTTATAGCAAATTACTTTACACGTGTTAGCACCCAATTAGTCTAAAAAAATAAATAAATAAATTGAAAAAAAAATTAAAATAACAATTAATTAATTTTAGAAACCACCACCAGCCAAACCACCTCCCCTGCCACCAATCTCGGCGCACCGACCGCCCTTTCCACCCCTTCCAGCGCGCCGACCTCCTATGCCACCCCTCCCCTGAACCACCGTCAAACCGCCTCCCCTGAACCACCTCAAACCCCTCCCTCCCTCACGAAATCACCGTCAAACCCCTCACTCCCTCACGAAACCACACACCACTCAAGCCACCGTCATCCCTGCCACGTGGCTCCGGCCAGTGAGCCCCCTATTCCCCGCCGACCTGATGCCAGCCCGCAAACGCGCCACCTTCCCAAGCGCACCAACAACCGCCGACAAACAACTAGAGCAGCCACACTAACCTCCTTGTCCACAATCCTGGTCGTGCTGACCTCCCCTGCCCACAATCTTAACCGCGCTGACCTCCCCTGCTCACGATTTTGGCTGCCGACCTCCTTGCCTCTAGTTTCACACGCACCGATCTCCCCTGGTCTGCCCTTGGTTTTGTCCGCGCGCAAACCTCCCCACCTCATTTTCTGGGATCTAGTTTGGTGGGGTTTCGAATGGCTTAGGGTTAGTGGTGTTTTGATTTTCGAAGGAGGTTTTGGGGTTGGGTTGGGTAGGGTTTCGATGAGTGCGGTGGGTTTATTGGTGGCGGTGGTTTCCGGTATGGGTGGAGTGGTGGTTCTAGTGTCTGACTTTAGGTGGTGGTGGGGATGGTGGAGGCTGAAGGGTGGTGATGATTTTTTTATTTGATTTTTTATTAAATTTTATTTTTTATTTTGGACAAATCAAGTTGTGACACGTGTACATTGAAATTAATAAAAAAATTACCTTTTTAACCGGTTTCTGGTCACTCGGGACCATTATGAGCAGATTTAGTACAAAAGTCGGATTATATAAAAATAATCCAAAGGTGGGATTATATTTAGCGGACAGCCCAAAGGTGGGATTATTCCGGACAATTTTTCCTTAATTTAATTGTTTTGTTTTATATTTTCCTTAAAGTTACTAACGTGTGTATTTTGTTATTAGAAAGAGATACGAGGCATTGAAGCACAAGGTATACCAATGATTTGAGGCACCCCTTGTAGTCACATCATATTGTCTTTCACCTTTCTAATTTACAATCCTTTCTTCATAAACCACTTTGCGCCTTGTCTAACGATAGACCTTTTAGTTTTCAACTTATATATCTACCTAACCTTGGGATGGGATGGGATGGTGTGCAACTTATGCAACTTCAAAAAGCTTGAGTGACTAAAATAGCAAAAAAAAATAATAATAAATAAAAGTGTACAAAAGGGCAAGTGTTCCAATGTCATTGACATGAACATGTCTTTGATATGAACACATCTCAGATTGTGTCTCTTATCGAGTGCTCGATACCGTGCCTGAGAAACATGAATGCCAAGTGAGTGATAGACTACGTGATTGGGATTGCCCACACTTATAAAAATAAAATAAATGCTAAAGCAAAATAAAGAGCTAAAAAGAGTAAAAACTCGAGTATAAAAAATAAAAAGATTCCAAAGCAAGGTTGCACACCATAGGGGCTTTTCAAGGGTCTTGAGATTTTATCCCTTTCTTCTATAACCTTTAGCCTAACCACGTTACAACCCCTTAAAAAGACCTTTTTGAGGTATACACACACTTGTGCGAGGTTCGGCTAGAGCTACGTTCGGCCTGATTCCTAACGGATACGTAGGCAACCTCACATCGAGGTGCGACCGTAATAAACATGCATTTATATTCACATTCACACATCATGATTATATCAAGGGATCCCCTATTCTCATTCCTTTTTACTTAGAGCTAGACTTTGGGGCTTGATCCCTACATCATTAGCTTACCTAGCCTAAGAGTCACCACCATTTGACTCTTTTCAATATATTTTCCCACACACTTAGCTCTTGCGGCCTAACTTTAGTATCACTATCACACACATCACAGATACATGACCAAATATAATTCCCTTAGGAACCCTTTGTCATGAAATCTTAACACAACGTTGAAGCATCCCTTTTCATATCAACATCAATCATCGTTGCATCACAAAGTATGAAGAACTTAGCCTCCGCGCCTAAGTTACCTAAATACTTTCATTATCAAGTCAACTAGGATAGTCTAAGATGTTACAATCCTTGTACTTTGAGAGACAACATTTTACTAAGCTCATTCAACATGCACCTTCAAAAAGCTTCACTTCGATTCTTTTTCGTGCCTTTCTTTTTCGGGAGAAAGTCGGTACCCTCCACAAAAATGATGGAAATTTTTTTCTTTTTTGCAATTTCGAGTCGCACGATCACATTACAATGCACACACGAGTCATGTACACATTGAGTCATGTCGTGTCATATCACCTTGATTTGAGTCTAACACATGTGTCAAACACTTTGAGTCGAGTCAACCTCGAGTCAATCACAGCGAGTCAAGTTTATACCTTGAGTCATGTCAAGTCAATGAGTCAAATAATACTAAACCTTAGGTCAACCCTAAAGAAATATAAGCAAAGTCCTATAGTCTAAGATATAAATGCAGGTGCATCCCAGCAAGCGAGGAAATTCCTGGATTTTTTTTTAAAAAACCGCGAATATGACATCGGAGATTCCTCCAAGATAAGAGGAGTTACATGGATTAGTAAATTAGAGATGAAGAGCTTTAATTTACAAAAGATTTGAGCAGATTTGGTTGAAAGGAAACGACTAAGCTCAAATTTCGGAGCAAAACCAAGCAACAACGACAATAAGAGCAGCATAGGGAAGACCCGACTCCAGCGCCAGACGACAACATCCACCGTCTGACAATAGATGTCAGCGCCTGGCGCTAGATCCCAGCGTCTGGCGACAGAGCAAAATCGTAGCGCCAGAGATATTTTACCAGCGACAGAGCTCGAAGCCTCTCAGAAGATCAATTTTAGGTTCCTTGGTACGCTAGTTAGCCCCTATAAGCAATTTGACAAGATTGAGTAGTTGATTTGATTACAACCGCAAATAAGTGATCGACCTGACGAAAGATCGTCTCACTTAGCTTAAAGCGCCTAAACGTTGGCTCATCACAAAGGCACCGACATACTGGTTAAGAAGCACCGACATACAGGTTCACAATTCAAAGCGCCAACATACTGGTTTACAAGCAGCTGAAGCGCCGACGCACCGGCTAAAGCAAAGTTCAAGCGAGCTTTAAGGATCGACAAGCGTTGGTCTTCGGTAGTTTTCTTCGAAATATTATCGCAACAACTGACGATGACTTCAAGAGAGGTTATTTTTAGACAGCATTCGCTATGATTGTGGAGGTTGTCACCAATATTCGATAAGATAGCACGAGATGGGCGGTCTTTGACGACAGTCGCTAAGATTGTGGAGGTTGTCACCGAGATTTGAGAAAATAGCACGAGATGGGCGGTCTTCGACGACATTCGCTAAGATTGTGGAGGTTGTCACCAAGATTTGAGAAGATAGCACGAGATGGGCGGTCTTCGACGGCATTTGCTAAGATTGTGAAGGTTGTCACCGAGATTTGAGAAGGACGGTTCGTGATGAAGCGGTCTTTAGCGACTTTTGCTATGATTGGAAAGGTTGTCACTATGATTCAAGAAAAGGCTCGAGATGTAGCAACATTGATCGACGGCGTTCCCTAGATTGCGGAAGATCGTCAAAACAAGCAGCAAGATGGCGTTCCCTAGCTTGTGGAAGGTTGTCACAACAACAGCAAATACAGTAACAAATCAGTTACTTTCAGAGACGTGTGCTCGACGGTGCAAGATACGCGTTTCTTAACTCTTTTATCTGTTTAACTAATGCTAGTTTGCAGGTATCAGCGTTACAAGAATGATTTAGGATCGCATAACGTTTTGAATCATTCTCCGTCCCTATCGCTACATTGACTTTCGTTTTTGAAACTTGCGTTTCTCCAAACTCAGTCAAGGTGGGGGCTTCTGTAGACACCCATTTGTGTCTCCCCAAAACCAAACCCGGTGATGAGTACCTTTCACGTCCAATCATAATCGAATGAAGTGAAAGTGTGGAAAGTCTAGTGTTGCGGATAGTTTTAATTTCTTTTCTTTTCTCTTTGTTTTTGAAAAACTATTTTAAGAAAACAGCCAATCCAGTTTGTTTGGTCCATAATAAGGGTCCAATAATGGTGTAGTTGGATGGATCTTGAAAAGAGCTTTCCAACGATATATTATAAGCCCAATTCCGATGAATAATGAGGATGTTATGGCCAAATTACTAAACTGGGCCAGGTTTGAGCCTTATCAGCGGCCCAATGATCTAGAGGAGGGCCTAATATGGATTTATCATTCCTAATTCAATTAGGAATGGTTTTAGTCTTCTAGATTCTTCTAGAAGGTTCTTCTCATTCCTAATTCAATTAGCATTGATAAATTGACTTTTGTTGAATATTTGGAGTTTTAATCAAAATAAAAGAGTGTTTTTAAGGAAAATACGATTTTGTCCTTCTGTACAATTAAGTTTTATCTGAATTTAGAAAACGCGTGAAAGAATTAATTAGCGCCTAACGCAAGACATTAGCGCCTGGCGCCTGGCGCTAATGGTCAGCGCCTGGCGCTAACTTGTTTTTTCCTCGTCGAAACTCTTATTTGTTTTTCTATCTTTTTGGCTGATTTTCTCTATAAATAGCCTCCTAAAAATCTCCGTTTTTCATCAACAACTCTCTAATTATCTTCTCTCTCTAAAGCCAAAGCTTATTATCTCTCTCTCTCTTTTCTAAACTAGCCTTTTTACAAACAAATTCCGCATTCACAAGACTTAAAAGCATCTAGCCAAATTCGAAGTTGCCTTCGCCCTAGACGTGAAAGGTTTTGATTTCTGAGGGTTTGGTCCCAAATCTCTATTTCAATTATTTAATTTAATTGTTTGTTTATTATTTTTCTTGAAGTTACTAACGTGTGTATTTTGTTATTAGAAAGAGGTACGAGGCATCCAAGTAAGTGCTTTAATTAATTTTATTGATATTATGATGTGGAAATCATGCTTATGATGTTATTTTGATTCCTAGTATCATTCTTAGGATGGTATTTTGATTCTTAGTATCATGTCTAGGGTAAAGAATAAGTTTTTAAAATCAATTATGGTTCCTGCGATGCTTCCTATTTTCTTTCCTAATATTCATGTTAGTATCATGTTAGGGCTAAAGCTTTGATTTTTATTTCTTAGTGACATGCTAGGGTTTGTTATTAATCTTGTTAGTATCATGCCTAGGATCTTGCTATTATTATGCTTTAACATGATTATTTTTATAATTGTTATAATTATTATTATTATTATTATTATTATTATTATTATTATTATTATTATTATTATTATTATTATTATTATTATTATTATTATTATTATTATTATAGCTTGATCACCCCTTTTATGCATGTTTGAAGGGAATTGGTACTTGTAATCACGCTTAATAAGATAATTAATAATCTTGTTTAGGGTTAATCCGATTATAATTCAAGTGATCGCCAATAATAGTTTTAGTTGTGCATTAATATTCAACCAACATAGATAAACAGGTTTAGGGTAATCCTATTGATTGCATGTTAGTCAGAAAGCGCACATTAATACGATCAGAATAAAGTAGAGGCCTATTATTAGGGCAGGTTCAATCTCTTTTAGGTTGGATTTGTACCTTCATCCCCGAACTACTAGTCATGGTTCCAGACCTATTGGAGTTAACGATCTTCTGGATCGTTAAGGGGTGTAACCTTCACCCTGTGAACGGTTTACAAGTTCCTAAAACTTGTTGGCGACTCTTTTGCTCTATCTTCTTTCCCTTCTGACGCCACAGTACTTTAGTGTATGATCACAATGGGGTTCAAGTTTGGGGTAATGCTTGAAATATTCCCTACACAAAGCATGTCACTTACGCTCCCCAAATAAAGCACACACTAATGCACACTTTGACCATGTCTAAGGGAGTCTTGTATACGCGTATTTTCCGTGTTTTTTTTAGGGGGGTAAGTCGGATATTAATCTTCCAATTGAACCACTTGTTTGAATCCTATACTTAACTCCCAAAAATGTAGATCTTATTTTTGCCAAAAATATGCACCCTATTTTTGCTTTTTTCTTTTTCAAAACGTAAAGTCAAAGTCAATTTAAGTCAAGTCATTAAAAAAAATGGTTTAATTTACAGCGCGTGGTCAAGAAAGGAAGGGCGTTTGATTAAAGACAACCTTTTTATCCAAGTCCAACTTTTTGACAAACCGATCGCTCGTAAAAGGAAAGCTAAGACAATAATGGCAACTCAAGAGGAGGTAAATGAGCTCAGGAACCAATTGATTACTGTGACTGAGGCGTTAAAGGTTTTAACCCTCAAAATCGATGATCCTGTGAAGCAACAACAGATGGACCTCATGCAAGAGAGTTTGAGCAAACTGTCTAGTGACTATAAGTTTCAAGGAATTAGCTCACAAGGGGTCTCGGTGGACAAGGATCTTCTTCCGTAGAAGTTCAATGCCAACGACATCCCAAAATTCAAAGCGGCTGACAACCCTTACTTTCATCTAAGAGCCTTAGAAACAATAATGAGCATCAAAGACATTGATAAGAAGGTTATTTCCCTCTTTGTTCTCTCTATCTCGCAAAACCGTTTGCCAACAATGGTTCTTTTCTCTTGAGAAAGAAGGAACCTCTACTTGGGAGTCTATAGTAAACGCTTTCATTGATAGATACAAGTGCAATATTCAAGTTGAAACTGACTATAAGGAACTTGAAATCCTCAAGTAGAAGGAGAATGAAGGCTTTACCTCTTTCTTTACCAAATGGAGAGAAACCTCTGCTAAGATGATTTAGGTACCAAGCAAAAAAGAATCCGTGAGGTTATTCATCAAAAACCTTCAAGAGAAGTACTCCAATCATCTCAAATACCAGAATAATCTCCATACCTTCAAGGTCGTTTATGACATTAGAATCAATATTGAAGACGACCTGGCTAAGCTGAAAGCTGCTAAAAGTAACTCCAACATTGGCTATAGAGGCAAGAAGAACGACAATCCTTCTTCTTCCAAAACCACCCACTTAAACAATGTTAGTACCTTCAACTTAAGTGAAGTCCTTGCTATGAATAATCAAGGACAAAAGAAACCATTTAGGAGGAACTTTACTCCTATAGGTATGAGTTATGACACCGCGTTTGACCGATTAAATGCAAAAGGTCTTAAAACTCCTATTGGACCATATGGGGACCCATTGGTCGAAAAGAGGACAGCTAACTGGAACCCCAATGCACATTGCAAGTATCACCAAGGTAGGGGCCATCTTACCGAAAATTGTTGGAAGCTTAAGGAAGCTATCAAAGACTTAATCGACAACAACAAACTGCCATTGCCTCCTGCCAGTAAGAAGCCGAGCATTGATAATGCACCTCTCGCTCACTCCTTAGCCATCTCTGATGAGGAAAACGAGGTTGATCCCTCATCTCTCATCAAACCTATCGAAGAAATCCATGCTATTGAAGAAGAGGAGGAGATCTTTTTCGATGCCATGGATGACTTTCCTGAACTAGCAAGTAAAGAGGATATACAATTGCTTACATTGTCCATGTTGGAGGGATCAAACTTGCTACGTGAAGCTCTCGAAGTTGCGAAGAAACAATTAGAACAGCTTCAGAAAAAGTGTGACAAGGTCCCATCCACAAAGAAGAAACCCTTTTCTCTACAAGTAATTGACAAACCCAAGAAGAGTAATAGACTCTATACTCCAATTGGGATTCCATATGCTCAAATGTTCAATATGCTCTCCGAGAGTGGCGAGGTCAAACCTCTCGAACCGAGACCATTTGAATCATTAAAAAGGACATATAGGTTCTACTGTCAATACCATCAATCAGGGGGTGACACTATCGAAAACTGTTTTAAATTCAAAGATTTAATTCAGAAAATGATTCATGATAAAAAGCTAATCCAAATTCCACAAGAGGAAGACATAAGTATTAAAAGAGTTTGGGACAGTGATGACGAAGACGTCTACTTAAAAGACATGGTAGGACCTCCACCTTCAGTGTCATATGCCATGGATGACTTCTGGGATGAAGAAGATTCATACATAGACGTCCTCATAAGATCTGGGAGAATGCAACCTCCCATTTCAACACAACCTATACCGACTACGCAACAAGTTCCCATACCTATCATAGAAGACAATGATATTGTCAAACAGTTTAAGAAAACCAAGGTTGAAATGAATGTATGGAAGCTTCTAGCAACATCTCGAGAACATAGGTTGGCAGTGATGAATGCCTTGGATAAGATAGGGATAGATTCTGACACTACTCCTGAGGGGTTGGCTAACTTCCTTACGAGTGATCTCACTAGTCCTATCAACTTGATCACCTTTTCTGACAAGAACTTACCTCTAGAAGGTGACAAGCATTATAAGGCATTAAACCTCACAGTAGTTTGCAAGATAATGAACGTCCCTATGACTCTTGTAGACAATGGATCGGCCATTAGTGTCTGTCCACTCAGAACTGCGAGGATGCTAGGCATAAGGGATGAAGACCTAACCCCGTCAACACAAGGAATAAGAGCTTACGATAACACTCGTCGTTAAGCTCTCAGCAAGATTACTATGAATATAACGACGGGAGCAATAGAACACGCTACTACATTCCAAGTAGTAGATATTAAGGCTTCATTCAATTTATTGTTGGGACGCCCTTTGCTTCATGACCTAAAGGCCATCCCTTCATCTCTCCACCAACAGGTAAAGGCCATAGTTGGAGGAATTCGCATTACGATCGATGCTTCACCCATGAGGATTAAAGCCATAGAAAATCCAATAATTAATGTGGAGCACGATGAAGATGATGAAGATTTGTGGGGCTTTAATGAAGAGGTCTCTTGAATCGAGGAAGATGAAAGGACCCTTCTCTGCCACGACCCCCACTCCAATATGATAGTGAATGCTATTCTGAAGAAACAAGGACATTTTCCCGGGATGACCCTAGGAAAGAAAAAAGGAATAGCAAAATCGCTGGAATCACCTGGCCTCCCTAAATTAGACACTTTCGGACTTGGTTTCGAACCGACCCGGGAAGATCTCAAGCGAGCCCAGGAAAAGTCAAAAGCACGTACTCGCATCCAAAATAAAGAAATCCCAATGGATCAGTATCCTCTTACACTCAATGGACAATTCATAAAAGAAGGAGAGGACTATCCATGCTACGAATTTCCCGAACCTTTTGTCGTAAATGGCATAAGGCAACCGGGATTCGAAATTTTCCTAGATTGCTATTTTCTATATGAAATCCCAATTCCTATCCACAAGGAGAAAGCACCCTCGTGCTTTGACTTTAATGTCATGGGATTACTATTTGGGCGAGAAAAAGATGAGCCAACGTACATAGAGGATAACTCCTCGCTCATCCTAACGGTCCTACAAAGCGAAAGCTTTTATCCCTCAAGACTCATCACTTCATCAGAAGGACCACTACAAGGGTGGTGCAAGACAGTCAAGGTGACTACTCCAAGCGGAAGGAAAATCTCCATTACGACGGGGCAAAGATCGATGTTCAAAGAGTCGTCTGAGTAAGAGTCAGAGTCAGAGAATTTTCCCGTAGAGTCATCTAAATCTTTAGTTGTAGCACCCCCTTCTTCTATCTCTTCCCCTAGGATGGTTAACAATCAAGTCCCTGAGGACTTATCTCTCTTTGATGTAATGATTTCCGAATTTAATCATATGTCTTCTTCCTGTTACTCCTCGTGCCTTTCTTTAACCCAAGATGACGAGCATTGCTTAACTAACAATGAAAATGACAAAGAACTTATTAAAGCAATGGAAACACTTGAAAAGAAAACACCGATAATTGAGGAAACTGAGACGGTTGATATCTCAAATGATTCAACCAATAAAAGAGAAGTTAAAATCGGATTAACACTTAATGAACAAGAAAGAATCGATTTAATTAATTTATTTAAAGAATTCATCGATGTATTCGCTTGGTCATATGAAGATGTGCCAGGCATTAATAGAGAAATAGCTCAACACACCATACCACTAATTCCAGGAATGAAACCTGTAAAACAAAAGTTGCGTCGAATGAAACCCGACGTAGCTTTTAAAATAAAAGAAGAAGTTCAAAAACAAATAACTACAGGTTTTATCAAGGTATCCAAATACCCCGAATGGGTCGCCAATGTCGTCCCAGTTCCGAAAAAGGATGGAAGGGTAAGAATGTGTGTCGACTATCGAGATCTAAATAAGGAAATTCCAAAGGACGACTTCCCTTTACCACAGATCGATATTCTGGAAGATAATACAGCGAATCATGCACTTCTTTCGTTCATGGATGGATACGCGGGGTACAATCAAATTCTCATGGCAGATGAAGACATGGAGAAAACAACCTTCATAACACCATGGGGTACTTACTGCTACACGGTAATGCCATTCGGGTTGAAAAACGCGGGTGCTACTTACCAACGAGGAGCGACTGCCTTGCTCCATGACATGATTCACAAAGAAGTTGAGGTATATGTGGACGATATGATTGTGAAGTCAAAAGATCGCCCAGGTAATCAAATAGCCTTGAGAAAATTCTTCGAAAGGCTAAGAAAATACAACATGAGGTTTAATCCATCCAAGTGCACTTTTGGAGTCACCTCAGGCAAGCTTTTGGGTTATGTCATAAGCTCTAGAGGAATAGAGATAGACAAAACCAAGATTAAGGCAATCATGTCAATGCCACCGCCCAAAACCGAGAAACAAATTCGAGGATTTATTGACCCGTTGCAATATATAAGCAGGTTCATATCAAAATTGACAACAATATGTGAACCAATATTCAAAAAGCTTAAAAATAATGTACCAGTAATATGGGATGACAAGTGTCAAAAAGCCTTTGAAAAGATCAAAGCCTATCTCGCAAATCCTCACGTATTGGCACCAGCACTTCCGGGAATACCTCTTAGGTTGTACTTAACAGTCACCAAAGAAACAATGGGAGCCATGCTAGCGCAAGAAGTAGAAGGCAAAGAAAATGTGATCTACTATCTAAGAAAAAAGATGCTCGAGTATAAAATACGCTATACACCACTTGAGAAATTGTGCCTCGCATTGGTGTGGGCCACAACCAAGTTAAGACATTACATGCTCGTGAATACGGTTTTTGTAGTTTCCCGATTGGATCAACTCAAATATTTATTCGAAAATTCTATGCTCAATGGGCGCATATCAAGATGGATAGTCAACTTAGCCCAATTTGACGTAAGATTCATGCCTCAAAAAGCTATCAAAGGATCTGTGGTTTCAGATTTTCTAGCGGACTTTCCAATAGACGATTCAACGCCAATACACGACAATGAATTTCCAGACGAAGACTTGATGGTCACGGAGGATGATACTTGGACTTTATTCATCGATGGAGCCTCAAACCAAAAAGGATGTGGTGTTGGAGTACTACTAGTATCACCTAAAGAAGAGCACGTTCCAATCTCCATAAAGCTTGATTTTGACATTACCAACAACGCGGCTGAATACGAAGCATGCGTGGTAGGCCTTGAAACGGCTTTGGCATTGGGAGTGAAGAAATTACGAATATTCGGAGGCTTTTCATTGATCATCAATCAAATCTCTAAGAGATGGAAAGTAAGGGGCGAAAGTCTAGCCCCTTACCAAACTTATCTGGAAACTCTCACTAATTAGTTAGAGAAGGTGGAATACACGTATCTACCTAGAGAAGAAAATCAATTTACTGATGCCTTAGCAAGACTAGCCTCAATGGTTAGGATTCCTACATAAATCGAGCAAACGCCTCTAACTATAGAAAAAAGGCATAAACTAGCTTACATTCAAGCTATAGAAGATGATGAAGCGATCCAAGATGAAGAAGAAGAAGAAGATGAACCGTGGTATACGGATATACTTAACTATGTCACCATAGGAGAATACCCTCCCCATGTTGAAAAAAGAGCGAAACGAGCATTAAGACTTTTGGCTACCCATTACGTAGTCATAGACAACGAGTTACACAAAAGGGTACTTAAGGGTCGAGCTCTCTTATGTCTAGGAAAAAAGGATGCTCAAGGAGCAATGAGGATAGTCCACGAAGGCATTTGTAAAACTCACGTAATTGTCAAAATGCTAGTCCAAAAGATAATGCGAGAAGGATACTATTGGACTACCATGAATTGGGATTGTCATCAATACGTAAAAAGATGTCCTAAATGCCAAATCTACGCAAATTTACAACATGTTCCTCCATCCCTACTATACACCTACACTTCGCCATGGCCATTCTCTACATGGGGAATTGACATTATTTGTAAAATCACTCCCCCAGGAACAGGAGGTCACGAATATATCTTAGTAGCAATTGATTACTTCACAAAGTGGGTCGAAGCACAATCATACGCTAAACTCACTACAAAACATGTAGCAATCTTTATCGAAAGAAATATTATTTGTCGATATGGAGTCCCACATGAAATGATAAGTACAATGGAACTCACTTTCAAGATGAGTGTGAAGAATTGTTACAAAAATATGGCGTACAACACCATCATTCTTCTCCTTATAGACCTCAGGCAAACAGAGCAGTAGAAGCAGCTAATAAAAATTTAAAGACTATCATCGAGAAACTGATAGAAAATTACAAGGATTGGCCTAACAAACTCCACTTTGCATTGTGGGGTTATCGCACGTCGATCCGCACATCAATAGGAAATACGCCATTTTCCTTGGTTTATGGAATGGATGCCGTGCAACCTGTAGAGCTAGAGATACCATCTCTACGCATTGCATTAGAAAGCAAACTCGATGAAGTTGAATGGACTAGGGCGAGATATGAGGAGCTAATTCTACTTGATAAAAAACGACTAGAAGCTCTACATCATACTCAATGCTACCAAACTCGTATGGCTAGGCATTTTAATAAGAAGGTCAAGACAACAAACATCAAAGTAGGAGACTTGGTGTTAAAAGCATTAAGAAAAAATGTTTTAGATCCAAGGGGGAAATTTAGGCCTAATTGGTCTGGACCCTATATTGTCAAAACAATCCTATCAGGAGGTGCAGCAAAATTAACTGATATGGATGGCAATGAGTTCTCGAACATGACGAATCTTGACCAAATTAAAAAGTACTACCCATAATAACTTGAGTAGGATAGTCAAGAGAGCTACGTTTGGCCTGATACCTTAAGAAAGGATACGTAGGCAACCCTTTACGGGTGCGGCCACTTTATTTTTTTTGCAAACCTCGCATCCCAGACTTACCAATAAATTTGACAGAAACTCGACGAAACATCGGCATCACTGAAAAAGTTCTATCGCCTGCAGATTAACATTAGCGCCAGACGACAATGCTTGTCGCCCGACGCCAGACTGTCGCTGCTGGCGCCAGTCGTAAAAGCGCGGCGCCATTTTTCTGCAAAGTGCCTGGGAATTTTTCGGTGTTTTTGGGAAAATTTACAACTTCCGTACTCGAAAAAATTTCTGGAAAATTAAATTTTCAGTTTTCATTGCTTTAATAAATTAAATTTAAAGGAGATGATTTAATTAAAAAAAAAAAAAGAGCTGAAGTTTCATTAATAAAATAAACTAATAATTATATTATTGATGAAATTTAAATAAAGCTTAAATAAACTAACTTTAAATTTAAAATTGAGTCTAATAATTGAAAGTTAAGCAATGCTTTAATCTTTTTTCTCTTTCTTTGCTCTCTTCCAATTTTTGTCTGTATCCTCTTCTTCATCCATAACTTTAGCTAGTAGGCATCAGTTATAGGACCAACCTTCAATTTTAGAGTAAATAGTTTCTCCCTTAGCTAGGAATCCATGTTTCTTCTCTACCCAAGCCTTCTTTTCTGAAGTATCAGCTTTTCTCTTTCCTTTATCCTTCATAGAGCTTTTCTTCCTAGGCATTGTAGGTGTTTTGAACTCAACCTTTTCACCCAAGCGTTCCTTAACTGGAATCACTTTGTCACCTAGACGACTCTTCACATAAGTTTTACTCTGATTTTTCTTCATTTCCTTTGAAGGTTTCTTCAGAAGCCACTTCTTCACATCATTGGGCAAGGAAGGAGGAACCTTTTGGGTAATCACTTCCCATAAAGGTCTAGCTCTCCAATAAGCATCAAATTTGTCTACTTCTTGAGAGACAGGAAATTCATAGGGACAACGAAGATCCCCGAAAGGAATTGTTTGAAGTAGGTCGTACTATCAATTTACCCTGCAGGGATAATAAAAAGTCATCCTGGACAAGCTTGGAAGACGACAGAAGGGTTGCTTGTTGACACCAATCATCTTTTCTATTTTCCACCAAGGGATGACCCACTTGATGGTAAAATTGCAAGAGCCGAAGACCTTATTCCATTAATGGCGCTCCATCTTAGTGAAGCGTTTCTTCCTTCTCACAAAGCAATTTGGAGTATATTTTTCAACATTGTCTGGAGGACTAATTAATTCTAGTCTTTCCATTAGCCACATCCGTAAAAAAATTCAATGCAAATAAATTAATATTACTATACAAAAATATATTTTTAATTTCTGTAAATAAAATTTTTTATTTCTCTACCAGTAATAAAATTGGAGAGCCCCGAAAAGGTGCTTTTGGATTTTTCTTTAATTCATCAAGACTAAGCATAGTCTCTCCAACAATTAATGGCATTGGATTTCTCCTAGATTCAATATGCTCTAAGACAGTTGATATGATCGCTTGACCCTCATTAGCTCTACCACTAGTGAGAAGATATTGGTTAAGCACGCAAAAAAGAAAAGCCCTTCTTCTATAAACATGAAAAGACTCAGAACAAGGTCTATCAAAATAATGGCAAGCAAATTCTTTCAAATTAACTATGCTACCATCTACTATATTTGTTAGATCTTTGTCTTTTAAATTAAAGAAGCGCTCAAAATCCTTATAATAATATTCATTTATTTTAGGGATTACTACGAGATCTTATGCAGGGAAGCCTAAGATAGCACCGAATTCTTCAGGCAAAGGGCTAATTTCAACACACCCTAATCTAAAACAATGAGTATCCACATCCCAATATTCTAAGGCGGTATGAATAAAGTCTACATAAAGATCTACCCCCTTGACACCATAAATACTCCCCATATGAAAAAAAATCTAATTCTTTTCTCTCCTTGGCAGTTAGAGACTGACACCATTCATGAGTAAAGTTGGTAAAACTTTTAGAAACTAAAGACATGATTTTTATTCAAAAGCTAAGATAATATTTAATCTGCTGAAATTATGAATAAAATCTGCTGAGCAGGGGGCTATTTATGCAAAAATTGGCACAGTTTCGATCCGGATAGGATTCGGAGTCAGCGCTCATCAACGCCAGATAATAGACATTGGCGCCTGACGCCAGAGCCTGGCGCCAAACGCTAGGAGTTAGTGTCTGGCGCTAACCCAAAACGCGTGGCGCCAGATCGCGCTGCGTGTCTTATCATACGGGCTTTTCGAAAAACCACGTTTTTTTGCCTGATTCGAGTCTCACCGATGACTTTACGATATTTTATTCTTTTAATACCCTTTTTCTAATTATATTTTTCCTTTTTTCTTAATTAATATGTCAATCATATTAATTATATCCTTTTTTGGATTTTATTTACACTTAATTTTTAAGTTTTTGAAAATCCAATATTTTTTATTTTTATTTTTCTTTTTGGGGGAGAAAGTCGGATACCCTCCATCAATAATAAAAATGACGGAATTTTTGCGCAAAATTATTAATTATCACAATTCTTTGCACACACAAACATGCACATAAAAATGAAAAAATAATAAATAAATGTTAATTAAAATAAAATCATAGTAGTATGTATATACAAATACGTCTAATAAATGAGTCTAATGAAGGCAAAATTCTATACAAATTCAAAATAATAAAAAAGCACAGGCATAAACTACGGCGCTGGGGGACGTACACCCATCATCTCATAAAACTGCGCAGTACGAGGAGTAACCTCTCCACCAGCCCCAGCTCCAACTCCAGTCTCGTTGGGGAGGCGGAAAACTCAGCTCAGGACCCGTCCACCCAATATCAACCTAAGGCTGCGGAGGCTGCTGTGATGATGAGCCGACCTCATACATCCCACCACCTCCAAGAGCCGAAGTAGCCTCTCCCTGGCCTACCGGCGCAGCGTGTGCATCCTCAGATGAAGAGTCTGAGCCCTCCACCGCCTCGGTCCGGGTAGCCTCAGAAGGACCACCCCGACCGCTTGAACTAGTACGACGACGTCTCGAGCTAGACCTCGTCGGCTCCCTCCGCACCTCCGGTCTCGCCCGGGTACGAGAAGGAATGGGCTGACCCTGCAAGAAGAACCTAAGTCAGAAACAATCAAAATATAAGCAGTTATGCAAAAATAAGAAGGGAAACTACCTCCTGAACGGCGTCGTCGCGACGACACATAGCCACATTCCTCATCCGAAGGAGCTGGCTCCGGAAGGCATCTATGCACCGTGCCATCGCTATGACCACCTCGCGCGAGAACTGTCAAGGAAATAAAGTCAGTAATGATGCATAACATATATGGACAAAAATTGCAAATAAATAAAGCTTACCCGAGTCTGGTGACGAGGAATCGACCGCTCCACAAAGCGCTCACCCTCAGGAGCCGGAGGAATCATCTCCTCGATCGGCCCGTATGTCCCTTGATAATGGATGGACATACGAGGTGGCACGAACTCAGTAGGTCCAGCCTGACAAAATCTAATCAAAGTAAGTCAAATATTACTTGGGGGCTACTTAACGGAAGGTAAAAGATGAAAATCATACCGCCACCTCCTCGGCCAGTACAGGGACTGGAGCTAAAACGGTAGTAGCTCCTCCTCATAGCACCGCCCAGGGAGCGTATAAGATCGCCAAGGGGTACCAACTCTCTCTGACATGCTCACCAACCTCGCGTCGTTAAACATGTGACGCGGCGGAGGAGCAGGAACGACAAAAGTGTCCGAGGAATGCTGAATAGCAACCTTATCTCAAAGATATGCGACTGCTCCATATGTCCCTAAGAAATAGCGACGCTCAGCGGTATACTGCGCAGCTAACCCAGGGACAACCAAGCCGGTCCACGGCCGGTACTACACGTTAGGCTCCTGCAAAGAACGCCTATAAGATAAGAATCCATCAAAGGTAATACGAAAGTGTTCAAATATGAAAAGAACCATACCGAGATGATCTGATCTCGGACATAAGTAGCAGACATCCTAGCACGGCGGCCTCCCCAAGAGGCACTCACTGGAAAACTGCGCGGCGATGGTCTCGCTGGCGCAACCGAGGGAAAGTTCTCGTAGAACTAGAGTTACAAAAGGCAAAAAGTATCAGTAAATATTAATCAAAGCTTAGAGCTAACCTTTATGGGAGATAAAGTATACCTCTACTACTCTCCAAAAGCCGGACAGAGCGACGTTCACCGTGAAGGACCGGTGTCAACACGAGTCTCGCAACGCTCGAACAAAGTCAGCATAGGCCAAGCTGGCCCAGTCATAAGTCCCGATCAAGTGTAGATCACGGACCGTAGGTAGGTAGTAAAGTAGCACTCTACTACCCTTGTTAGGGGAGAACGTCCCTGACAGCAAGATAAGCACAAAGATGCGCACCCGCTGCTCTCGGGTGGTCGCATTATCCTCAAAAGCCACCGCTAGAGTCGAACGATGAATGTCCTTGGCGCTGAACTAAGTCGACTCTACCTCAGCACGAGCCCGAACAGAAATCGGACCCAGCAGCTCCTCAACCTCAGGAGAAAAGAAGCTGATCTCGTTGTCAAACGACAACGCAACATAACTAAACTCCAGTCCCGTAATAAGACTAAAGTTGGTTGGGGTGACCATTATCTCACCCCAAGGAAAGTGGAAAGTGATGGTGGTGTCCCAAAAGAAATCCACCAGGGCACGAACCATGTGCTGACCCCTGCTTGAGGCAATCATGGCCTCCGAGGTCTCAAAAAGCGCAGTTAACCCGCAAGACTCCTAGAGAAGTCTCACCTCTCCATCAATGCCGATGTACATCTTGTACAGGCCGGCCAGGGTATCACAACCTGAGCCTTGGTAGCGCGTCCTACCAACCTTGATCCCGCGTCGCACCCTCTCAAAAATATGGTGGACGGGGGAGAAGTACAGAGTTCGCTCATCCCACTGAGGGAGGGGACCAAGAGAAGTGGACGGGTCGGCGTCCTCCTCTACGGGCTCATGCTCCCGTCGTACGTCTCGGGATCGTGAACTCGAACCTCGTTGTCTGGCCATGCTACATTGTGCAAAATCAGCATAAATTAAGTTTCTATAGTATCTAAGGTTCGCCTAACCGCATGATACCATGTTCGCAAAAAACAGAGTACGTATTACTAAATAGAGCATAATTTCAAATCAAGCATATACGACATTTTTCAAGCATCCAAACAATTTCTTGCAATACTATGGTAATTATTGTGACAAATTGGACAAGAATTGCTAGCAAAAACATCAAGAACAGGTCACATTGTATTCCCGACCTTAAGAGGTCCAACAATGGTGATTTGTTCGTTTCTTCAACAAATTGAGTCAAACAAGTCTCAAATTACTCCCAAGGCAATATATAAGCATAATCAAGCAATTTCATGGCATAAAATTTAACAAACAAAGTTCAAAAAATTTGTGAACAAACATGCGCGAAATTCATTAAAACCGGAGTGAGTTTGGAGAAAACTTACATAGATCGGGAAAATGGATGGAATAAGCTTTGATTTGCAACAAAATTGAGCGAATTTGGTTGAGAAACGAGCAAGAACGGATGAATTGAAGTTCCGCAGCGATTTCTCGAGCAAAATGAGCAGTAGCAGCGAAAAATGACGAAGAAAGGGGTATATATGGAAATCCCGACTCTAGCACCAAGCGATAGGCCCTGGCGCCAGAAGATATGGTTTAGAGCCTGGCGCTAGTGCCAGCGCCTGGCGCTAGAGCCATATAGTAGGCGCCAACAATATTTAAGCGGCGATAGAATGTTCAGCCACTTAGTGCGGTTGTTTCAACTTCTTACATCAATTTTGGGTTCCTTGGTACGCCAGTTAGCCCCTCTAAGCAATTTGACATGATTTAGTAATCAGCTCGATTACAATTACATAAAGTGATCGACCTAATGAATGACCGTCTCACTTAGCTTAAAGCGCCTAAGCATTGGCTCATTGCAAAGCACCGACGTAATGGTTCATATAATTCAAAATCACCGACATACTGGTTCAAAATTCAGCAAAGGCATCGACATATTGGTTCATAATGCAGTGAAGGCACCAACATACAGGTTCAAAAACAGCAAAATCGCCGACGTACTGGCATAGCGGAAGCAAAGTTCAAGCGAACTTTTAAAAGATCGACAAGCGTGGGTTTCGGTAATTTTCCTCGGAATATTATCGCAACAAGTGAGGATACCTTCGGGCGAGGATATCTTTGGCAGCGTTCCCTAGCTTGCGGAGAGTTGTCACAAACAACTGGAGGTGATTTCAAGCGAAGTTGTCTTCGATCGTGTTCCCTGGCTTGCGAAAGATGGTCACAAAGTGCTAGAAGGTGGTTCAAGCGAAGCAATCTTCGATGGGGTTCTCTAGCTTGCAGAAGTCTATCATGGAAGAATTGGAGGTAGTTACAGGCGTAGCAGTCTTTAGGCGACATTCTCTAGCTCGTAGGAGATCGTCAAAAATACAAAACAATACAACAATTCGGCAGCAAATCGGTTACCTTTAGAGACGTGTGCTCGACGGTGCAAGATATGCGTTTCTTAACTCTTTTATCTGTTTAACTAACGCTAGTTTGCAGGTATCGGCGTTACAAGAATTATTTAGGATTGCAGAACGTTCTGAATCATTCTCCGTCCCTATTGCTACTTTGACTTTTGTTTTTGAAACTTGCGTTTCTCCAAACTCAGTCAATGTTGGGGCTTCTATAGACACCCATTTGTGTCTCCCTAAAACCAAACCCGGTGTTGAATACCTTTCGCGTTGAATCATAATCGAATAAAGTGAAAGTGTGGAAAGTCTAGTGTTGCGGATAGTTTTAATTTCTTTTCTTTTCTCTCTGTTTTTAAAAAACCTATTTGAAGAAAACAGCCAATCCAATTTGGTTGGTCTATAGCAAGGTTCCAATAATGGTGTAGTTGGATGGGGCTTGAAAAGAGCTTTCCAACAATATATTATAAGCTCAATTCCGATGAATAATGAGGAAGTTATGGCAAAATTACTAAACTAGGCCCGATTTAATGCTTATATGCGGCCCAATGATCTAGAGAAGGACCTAGTATGGATTTATCATTCCTAATGCAATTAGAATTGATTTTAGTCTTCTAGATTCTTCCAGAAGGTTCTTTTCATTTCTAATTCAAATAACATTGATAAATTGACTTTGGTTGACTCTTTAGAGTTTTAATCAGAATAAAAGAGTGTTTTTAAGGAAAATACGATTTTGCCCTTCTGTACGGCTAAATTTTATCTAAATTAAGAAAACGCATGAAAATAATAATTAGCGCCTAACGACAGACATTAGCGCCTGGCGCTAAAGCTTGGCGCCTGGCGCTAACGTTCAGGGTCTGGCGCTAATCTGTTTTATCCTCGTCGAGACTCTGATTTATTTTTCTATCCGTTTGGCTGATTTTCACTGTAAATAGCCTCCTAAAACCTCCATTTTCCATCATCAACTATCATCAATGACTCTCTAATTCTCTTCTCTCTCTAAGCTAAAGCTTACTCTCTTTCTCTCTCTCTTTTCCGAACCAACCCTTTTGCAAACAAAATTCCGCATTCACAAGACCAAGAAACACCTAGCATAATTTGAAGTTGCCTTCGCCCTAGACGTGAAAGGTTTTAATTTCTGAGGGTTTGGTCCCAAATCTCTATTTCAATTATTTAATTTAATTTTTTTATTATTATTTTCCTTGAAGTTACTAACGTGTGTATTTTGTTATTAGAAAGAGGTACGAGGCATCCAAGTAAGTGCTTTAATTGTTTACATTGTTATTATGATATAGAAATCATGTTTAAGTTATTATTATGATTTCTAGCATCATGTTAGGGAGTTTTGATCTTCCTAGTATCATGTCTAGGGTAACTTTAATATCAAATATGACAATTGTGTTTCCTGCAATGCTTCCTATTTTCTTTTCTAATATTCGTGTTAGTATCAGGTTAGGGCTATATATTTGATCTTTATTGTTTGGTGACGTGCTAGGATTTGTTATTAATCTTGTTAGTATCATGCCTAGGATCTTGCTATTATTATGCTTTATTTTTAACATGATTAATTTAATTATTATTAACATTTTGGCTATTATTTTGATGATTATTATTATGTTGGTTGATATATATTTTATTGTTATTGCTTGATCACACCTTTTATGCATGTTTGAAGGGAATTGGTACTTGTAATCACGCTTATATAAGATAATTAATAATCTTTTTTAGGGTTAATATGATTATAATTCAATTGATCTCCAATAATAGTTTTGTTTGTGCATTAATATTTAACCAACGCAGATAAACAGGTTTAGGGATAATCCTATTGATTGCATGTTAGTCAGAAAGCGCACATGAATACGATCAGAATAAAGTAGAGGCCTATTATTAGGGCAGGCTCAATCTATTTTAGGTTGGATTTGTACTTTCATCCCCGAACTACCAGTCATGATTCCAGACCTATAGGAGCTAACGATCTCCTGGATAGTTAAAGGGTGTAACCTTCACCTCGTGAACGGTTTACAAGTTCCTAAAACTTGTTGGCGACTCTTTTGCTCTATCTTCTTTCTCTTTGAACGCCACCGTACTATAGTGTATGATCACAGTGGGGTTCAAGTTAGGGATAATGCTTGTAATATTCCCTACAGTTTTATTGGTTTATTATGAGGAACTGGTTTATAATATGAGGAATTGGTTTTTAAAATAGTTGGTATTGGTTTTTATTGATTATTGATATTGGAATATTGAGGATCGGTTTTGAATCATGAGTTTTAAATTATTAGAATTGGTTTTAAAAGCATGTTTCGAAATAAATTGGGTTTACACTATCTTGCACTTATCGTACTTAGAATAATTTGCTAATCCGTATTTCTTATTTGTTTTGGTTCACCCTGTTTACAGTAATGGTAAGCACTGTTGACTATTTCAAGTGGAGTAATGAATGAGCATATGGAAGTCCCGGGATTTGCTTCACCTAGTTTAGGAATGTTGGTCTTGTCTTTATTTTTAAGCACTCATAATAATGTTACTATTTTTATAAGTATTAATAAAAGAAAGTTGAGTTTCCGCTACAAGTTTTGTTGTTGAGTAAAGTATTTTTAGTAGCGTTACGTAATCACGCGGCGGTAATACGCCCAAGTCTATCTCTACAGTATAATTAAACATATTCTACTACTATTTTCGTAGAGGGAGATTTGGGGTGTTACAATGTTAGTATCATGTTAGGGCTAAAGCTTTGATCTTTAATATTTAGTGACATGCTAGGGTTTGTTATTAATCTTGTTAGTATCATGCCTAGGATCTTGCTATTAATATTATGATTCTTATCATGAATATGATTATAATTATTATGATGTTTATTGTTATACTGTTGCTTGATATTTATATTTATTGTTATTGCTTGATCACGCCTTTTATGCATGTTTAAAGGGAATTTGTACTTGTAATCACGCTTAATAAGACGATTAATAATTTTGTTTAGGCTAACATGATAATAATTCAAGTGATCGGCACTAATAGATTTATTTGTGCATTAATATTCAACCAACATAGATAAATAGGTTTAGGGTTAACCTATTGATTGTAGGTTAGTCAGAAAGCGCACATGAATACGAGAAGAATAAAGTAAAGGCCTATCTTTAGGGCAAGTTCTGTCTCTTTTAGGTTGGATTTGTACTTTTATCCTCGAACTTCCATTCTTGGTTCCAGACCTATTGGAGTTAACGATCTCCTGGATCGTTAAGGGGTGTAACCTTCACCATGCGAACGGTTTACAAGTTCCTAAAACTCTTTGGAGACTCTTTTGCTCTAGCTCCCTTCCCTTTGGACGCCACCATGCTTAAGTGTATGATCATAGTGGGGCTCGAGTGTCGGATGGCTTGAAATATTCCCTATAGTTTTTTTGCAACTCCGCTGGGGAAGATTTCTATTTTATTTCCTAAAATTTATTTTGGCAATGATTTAGAATGAGTGGATGAGACTCGAAAAGTTCTAAATATTTCATGTGCGTAATTTTGGTTGACATTATTGGCATTAGCATAAAAAAAGGTTCTCATTGGAAAGACCATCCATAATGAGTAAAAAACATAGGATTTTTACATGTAGGAATCTAGGGAAATATCTTTCACAACTAAAATCGAAATAATGCTATGAAAAAAATTGGAAAATTGAAGAATAGAAAGCTGCTGAGGCATGTTGGAATTAGCGTTGAGAAAACAGCGTCGGCGCCTAACGTTGGCGTCGTAGCTAGGCGAAAAGCTTTTTGTATGGCAACGGGGTCAGCGTCAGGTGACGGAACTATTTTCTTGTGCCAAATTCTTCCACTACCAAGCCAGAAATCTACCTTCTTGTTTCGACTAGTTTTCTAGTACTGTTTGCTCGGTTCTACATCCTAATTGAGTTAATCCTTATTTTCTGAAATCCATATGTGTTCTACATATGGACATAACCCTCTAGGAATTCATGCTCCATATACCCAATCAAACGCTCCTGGCAACGAAGGGTACATCCGAGAATGTTGAATTCACCAAACCATGGAAGCGAGTTTAACTCGCGGGTTCCCATCCACACGCGCCAACCCTTCCAAAGGTAAGGCTTCCGCGCGGTGCATCCGGAATCATAACCATGGATCCTCTTTGACTAACCCATGTCCCAAACTTTAGAGAGCTAGAGCCATGGTTAGGTTGCAAACTCATTGCATCATATCGTGACTATATGACTACTTGTGCATTATTTGTTGTGTAAACTATATGTGTTTTTCGTAACCGTTTGTTTGACTTGTGTATGAGTTAAATAAATTAAATAATGACTAAAAGGACTTTGATAATTTAATTAATTAATTAATTAATAATTAAAGTTTAATAAATTTGTCAAACTTGACTTAGTATGACTTTTAGGCTAATCCCTTTACAGCAAAATACTGGAAACAGTCCCAGATCGATGTTCCATAACGGCGTAAATATCTGGACTGTGGCGCCACACGCTAGTGATCGGCGCCAGGCGACGATCCCGTCGCCTGGCGCTTGCTTCCAGCGTCTGGCGACGGTACTATCGTCTAACGACAGCCAGTAATCTTGCTCGAGTCTTCATGATGTGTTAGTTTAATTAATCTACTAATACAGTTTAATCAGTTTATTAATGGCAATAATTATATTTAGTCCTTAATCGATTCTAGGCACATAGTCCCATGGTCTCACAAAAGAGTCAAAGTATGTCACCTACACTCACTAGTTTAGCACACACTTTGTGAATATGTCACCATGACCATGTCTTAAGTTCATGCATGAGTAGCCCTTTCCGTCATTTGAGTTGGGGGTAAATTCTATTCCTAATTCTTCTATATATCCCCATCTACATCATATTTCCATTCTCTACATGCTTTCTCCATATCACAATATTCATTCTTCCAACCTCTTTCCGTCTATTGCATGTTGAAAAGAGTTTGAGTCAAATAATTAACAGTAAATATCCCCAATTTCCTTTCCACAGCACTTGGTCAAGGAGGAAGGGGCGATTAATCAAGGACAACACTTTTGTTCAAATGCTACTCTTTGACAAACCCCTTAGGCGGAAAAGAAAGGCTAAGAATATAATGGCGTCTCAAGAAGAATTTAATGAACTCAAGAAGGATGTGGCCAACCTAACTAAATTGATGAAGAGTATAGCTCTTTAAGTCAATGACCCTGTGAGGCAACAACAAATAGAGCTCATGCAAGAAAGTTTGAGCAAAATATCTAATGACTATAGAATCCAGGGCGTTAGCTCACAAGGGGTCTTGGTGGACAAGGAATTTCTTCCGCAGAAGTTCAATGCCACTGACATCCCTAAGTTCAAGGCAACAGATAATCCTTACTTGCAATTAAGGGCATTCGAGACAATAATGAATATTAAGGGGATAAATAAGAAAATTTTTCATACAATGTTTTCATTATCACTTGAAAGCGTTTGTCAACAATGGTTCTTTTCTCCTGATAAAGAGAAAACCTCTACTTGGGATGCTATTGTAAACGCTTTCATTGATAGATATAAGTGTAATATTCAAGTCAAAGCCGACTATAGACAACTTGATATGTTAAGACAAAAAGAGAATGAAGGCTTTGCTTCTTTCTTTAATAAGTGGAGGGAAACTTCCGCTAAGATGATTGAGGTGCCCACCGAAAAAGAATCTGTAAGGATTTTTATCAAGATCTCTAAGAGAAGTATTCAAAGCATTTAAAATATCAACATAATTTGAATACTTTCAAGGCCGTCTATGACATCGGTATCGAAATCAAAGATTACCTCGCAAAGAAAAAAGCTACTAACAATAGTAACAATAGTGGCTGAAAAGGAAAGAAGAACGACAATCCTTCTTCTTTCGAAAACGCTCACTCTAGTAACAATTTTAGTACCTTTGATCTCAATGAAGTCTTAGCCATGGATAATCAAGGATCTAAAAAGAAATCGAAAAGAGAGATCACGCCCATTGGAATGACCTATTATGTTGCTTTTGATCGTCTCTATGATTGAGGATTAATCAAACCTATTCGCCCTACCGAGGATCCAACGCTAGAAAAGCGATCTTCAAGATGGGTTCCCAATTTTTATTGCAAGTACCATCAAGGAAATGGTCATACCACCGATGAATGCTATAGATTTCAAAATCTCATTCAAGATCTCATAGAAGCAAACAAGATCCCATTGCCTCTAGCTAGCAATTCCAAGAAGACCGGGTGATGATAAGATCAAGACACAAGGCGGGCTTCAATGACAAGATTTCATGCCCCTTTTTTCTATCTCTTTTTCATTCTTCCTATCCCCAACAAGTCTAGCATAGGCATCCTCCATTTTCCTTAGAATTACTTTGTAGGTTTTTTCTTTTTCCCTTTTAATAAAATGAGCATTTATTTCCTTGCATTGCATTAAAAAAAATCTATGTCGAACTAAGCACAAGGTATACCCATGATTAGAGGCACCTCTTGTAGCCATGTTATACCTTTCACCCTTTAAATATATAATCCCTTTCTTGATGAACCACTTTGAGCCTCGTCTAATGATAGACCTTTCTTTCTTCGACCCACATCTACCTAACCTTGGGATGGAATGGTGTGCAATTTATGCAAATTTCAAAGAGAAAAAGATTCAGTGAATCAAAAGATTAAAATAGCAAAAATAATAAAATGTACAAAAGAGAAAGTGTTCCAATGTCTTTGACATGAACATGTCTTTGATATGAACACATCTCATATTTCGTCTCTTATCGAGTTCTCGGTACCGTTCATGAGAAACATGAATGCCAAGTGAGTTATAGACCGCATGATCAGGATTGCCCACACTTATAGAAAAAGATTCAAATATGAAAAATGCAAAAGCAAAAAAAAAGAGCAAAATGTAAATAAAAGAGAGTTTAAAAGTGAGAAAAACTCAAGCATAAAAATACAAGGATTCAAATGCAAGGTTGCACACCTTAGGAGCTTATCTAGGGGCTTGATATTTTATCCCTTTCTTCTATAACCCTTAGCCTAACCACGTTACAACCCTTAAAAGACCTCTTTGAGGTATACACACACTTGTGCGAGGTTCGGCTAGAGCTAGGTTTGGCCTGATTCCTAACGGATACTTAGGCAACCTAGCATTGGGTTGCAACCATAATAAACATGCATTCATATTCACATTCACACACTCACACCATGATCATATCAAAGGATATCCAATGCTCATCCTTATCCATGTAGAGCTAGACTTTTGGGCTTGATCCCTACATTATTAGCTTACCCAGCCAAAGAGTTACCATCATTTGACTCTTCTTGAAATAATGTATTTCCATACACTTAGCCCATGCGGCCTAGCTTTAGTGTCACTATCACACACATCACAGATACATGACCAAATAGTACTTCCCTTCGGAACCCTTTTTCATGAAGTCTTGCATAACACTGAAGCATGCCTTGTCATATCAACACCAATCATCATTGCATCATAAAGTATGAAATACTTGGCCTCCGTGCCTAAGTTACCTAAATACTTTCATTATCAAGTTAACTAGGATAGTCTAAGATGTTACAATCCTTGTACTGTGAGAGACAACATTAACGGATTAAGCCCATTCAACATGCACCTTCAAAAACTTCGCTTCTTTCTTTGTTCACGTCTTTCTTTTTCGAGAGGAAGTCGGTACCCTCCACAAAAATTACGGAAATTTTTGTTTTTCTTCATTTCGAGTCATGTACATATCGAGCTTCATGAGTCAACACTATGCGCACTCGAGTCATACAAAGTGAGTCATCATTAAGTCATGTTTATACCTTGAGTCAATTCAAGTCAATGAATCAAGCAACACTAAGTCTTAGGTCAACCCTAATTACATGAGAAAAGTCCTATAGTCCAAAATGTAAATGCAGGTACACTAAGTCCTAGACGGACGGGTATGCTTTACAAAAGGTTTAAAGCAAAAAGACGTAAACCACATAGCAAATCAACTAAATTCAGCTTGATTGCAATCATATTTGATTGTTGATCGGCCTGATGGCGGTCATATTAATTAATTGGGTTCCTTGGTACGCCAGTTACCCCCTACAAGCAAATTGTCATGATTAGTAGTCGGCACAATTACAATCGTAGTAAGTGATTGACTTGACGACGATCGTCTCACTTAGCTTAAGCGCCTAAGCATTGGCTCATTACAAGCACCAAGGTGTAAGGAGGGTGATCCCATAGTAGGGGTCCTTCCTTAGATGCCCATGAGAGTTTAAAATCATAGGACTTTACACTTGTTAGGGTGTATTAGGATTTGAATTCTGTACTATTTGGGAGACCTTGAATTAGGAATGATACTCTCATCACTCTTTTTTGTAAGAAACAAGTAGGAGTCGCTAATGAGTTTTAGGAAAACTCATAAACCTCGTTCATGCCTTTTTTCCAAGTAGAGTTCGAGGGATAATTAGCACGAACAATAAGTTTACCCATGCCCAAATTAGTCTACATAAACCAGAAATGAGTTCGGGAGCGAGGGTACTAAGATAACGTTCCCTTTAGAGGGGAATCGCTATCTTAGCCCTAGTATGGCCTCAACTAGCTCTTCCTTTTTCACAATTTCATTACCAAACAATATATGCAACGTTATACCTAAACACTAAGTTAGCTGATTTTATTTACAAACATTAATCAAGTAGGAATTACATTGCAAAACTTGTTATTCTCTGTTCAATCAATATTCGTGAAAAGAACAAAATAAACAATATTCGCCTTGTCTTATGTGATAAAACAACAATTAATTATCAAATTCTATTCTTGATTAAAAAAAACAATACTATGTGAATTAATTAATTAAAAGTTTGTTTAAAGTGATCAAACAACACTAATTAATCAATTAAAGTTATTTAAAAAATAAAAGAAAAGTGATTTATCTAAGTGCTTAGTAAACTAACCGTTCTTCTTTTATGTTAAATCTCCGTTTAATGTGTTTATGGACTTTCTTTATTCTTTGTACCTCCAAGGACTTCAATGGATTCAATTAGGGTTGGAAATTATTTGGGAAGAGAGAAGAAAAAGTAGTATGATAGTAAGAGAAGGTGAGAGATTAGGGTTTTCAGAATACTAGGGTTTTAATTCTGAATTTTTCGATCCTTATAATGCTGAACGAAGACCCCTATTTATAGGTGTAGGGATCTAGGTTTAGGGTTTTAGAGCCGCGCAGTCAAGTGGCGCGCGCAACTCCTTGAGTTGCGCTGGGTGCCGCACGCGTCTCAATGAGTCGCGCGCTGGTTTGCGGTTTGCCTAACACAAAAATGCGCTTTTAAAACTTCCATAACCTTTGATTTCGGAGTCGGAGTAAGGCGTGTGAGATATCATTGGAAAGCTCTGAATTTCTACTTTCTAATGCCGTTAGAATTAGGTTAAAATATATTATGGATAAAAAGTTATGGCCGTTGGAGTGAAAGGGTGTTGGTTCTAGGGCCCGGTTTAGTGTTTTGATCATAACGTCTTTGTTTTGGCTAGAAATTGGGCTTATTATATATCGTTAGAAATATCTTTGAAAGGGCTATCCATCGATATAGGCCTTTTATGGGAATTTGATAGTTTTTTCATCTTGTTGGCTTGGTTTTTCAACAATGTAGGTTCCATTGGATCCAATCATTGCAATTGACGCATTTGGGTCCGTTATTAATCAAGTTTAAACATGTATGAACACGTTTTAGGCCTAATTAGTATTAATACATGGCTCTAAGATAACTTAGTCTCAAATATGGGTTTTAACTTACTTCATAATGCTTTTTGTAGTCTATAAACACTTCAACTTTGATCTAACATGAAGAACGGATTTTTGTAACATCATCGCACTTCCTTTCGGGACAAGAGGCCAAAAGTAGGTGTCTACAGTTAGCCCCTAATTTTATCAAGTCTAGAATAGACGATGATCAAAGTAGTCAAGGAAATAAATCCGATACTCATTCCGTAAAGTTCTCATAGAATAGAGAATCTTTCAGAAATGTTTAAGGATGTCGAAAAAATCCTTGGTTCGCTAAGTGTTTGAAACAAGTAGCTATTAAGGCCAGAAAAAGTTTTTCCTAGTCTTAACGCGCTACAGAATCTAGATTGATCCTTTGCAATTGTATAACACTTTTACAAGTAAAGGAGTTCTAGGTGATGTCAAGTCATGAGAAGAGATCGATTTTAAAAGGATAAAAGGGGATGATTTCCTCTCAATAGTGTCATCGTTGGTCTAAAGTCCCTCGATATGTCATTGAAACTTTAGCCTGACTTTAACAAAGTAAAAAAGATGAAAAGGGGTTTTCGGTATTCGAGCCGAAATGTTCCGGTATTCGAGTCGGGTTTGGTATTTGAGCCGCATGTCCACAAGATAGAAATACATGTCTCAGGACTGGAGCCATTTATCCAAATCCAGTAAGAGGGAAGGAAGTCAGCAACTGTCTCAGCAGTTTTGTCCACAAGATGAGTACACGTGTCTGAGGACTGGGGGCACGTGACTACATAGGTGCGACATCGTCTTGTCGCTTCTTTATATAGGGGGTGGTCAAACACCCAAACTGTATTATACATCGTCTTATCACTTCCATTCAAGAAGTGCCTGTTCCAGATGATTCGGCGCGCCTGTCGACTCGTGAGCTAACGCCTACAGTAATTCTCTACCTTTTAGTTTCGAGAGGTAGATCTCGCAAAGCTTGGGCTGAAGTGAAATTTTACGCAACACCTACGCCGTACAATTTTGCGCTGTATGATACGCCATTTGCATTTATACGCTACATGAAAACGCCTTCCTTTTTGCTTCGGGCATGAAAAAAGAAGAAAACCCGGACATTTGTAACGTCAGTATAGTAAAATGACAAACCTGTCTATGGGTTCTTTTACGTAAAGCACCACCACGGAACATCTTAAGGCACTCTTATGAAAAACGTTCAAAACATATGCTTAGGGAAGGCACAAAGCACGGTGTGCATGCAAAAAAACTAACAAAGAAGAAAACAAACTACAAAATGAAAAGAAGTTTAAAAGATTTTGATAATTTGCGTTCCATTACGTCTAATAACGAGCAAAAACCGTTGAAAAATGACCAAACGGATCAAAATCTGGATGCCGGTCATGTTAATGATTAGTATCCGCGCGCAACTCAGTAGGTCGTGCTGGCCAGGCACGTGCATCTTACTGAGTTGTGCTGGTCTGTCACGCACAACTAATTCAGTTGCGCGTGACATTTAATTCAGCAAAAAGAGAATTACTGAGCGCGATTTTTCATTTCTCTTTCTCTCTCCTTCCTTCACGATTATCGCTTCTTTCTCTCTCAAAATACCTCGGATTTTCTTATTTTTCAAAGCTAAAGGAAGTAGATCCGTCCCTTATTAATATTTGCCATAATTCATTCATTCTTGGCTGAATTTGGGCGATTTTCAAATCGTTAAACCCCAAATTTTGAATTTCGGGGGTACTTGATTCGAATTTTTCATGAATCTGTTTGTTTGTCGTTGTGACATGTTTAAGCAATATATTGCAACAAATTTCATGTAAAGTGACAAAGTATTGATCCTATATGAGCATGCCAAGCATATATATTTTTTTTGTTCTAATTTTGACTTTGTGCTTGAACTTTATTGCTCGCATAGACTATACTTGTTAATTTTAATGTAAATTAAAGTGTTTAGAACAACAATTATGCATTAGAATTATCAATGAAAATTTGAACTTTTATAATAGCATGAATCTGTTCTTGCGACTCATGTTTATTATTATTTTTTTTTTCATGCGTAAGTTGAAAAATTGGTTTTATCAATGATAAAAATAACCGATGGTTAATATTATTCACTTATAAAACTGTGATCTCAAGATTTGCACAAAACTAGTTGGTTTAGGAAATTCTTGAAGACATCATCGAACTAGAGTAGTTTGGCCATACTTCGGGCTTTTGAGCCCCCATTTTATGTTATCGAATATTGTAGCCCCCAATGTTGGGTGACTTTGATGACTTGTTTGTTTTTAATAATTAGACCCTTTCATGTTGCTTGAAATGGGTCTAGAAATCCCGTGTTTCGTCTTATTATGATAACAACTAGGATCTTGGAAACGATTAAACTAGTGTGGTTAAATCGATTTTTTGACCATTCTTGTTTTTAACAAAGACATTTGCTAAGTCTAGTAATATTGGTCATTCAATAGAACAAGTAAGAGGAAAAATGAAATGTTTTTGAAATTTTTTTTTGTCTATTCTTGCTACTTTTGACTTCTTTCTTTTGAGCTCAAATTTTGTTACTGTTTTGAAGCTAAAAAAAAGTACATGTTATCCTCCTTGTGAAATTCCAATGTGTGCAACAATGGAGAATAATTTGAAATGAAGACTCCTTAATTTAGAATTTAGGAGTCTTTGTTTATATTCTAACTCATGAAATTGTTTGTTTTATATTAATAATGTGTCTTGATACAATTTTCATGATAAATGATTGAGTACTAAACTTTCGTATGAGCAAGTATGATTTTGTTTCTTTTGCCCTATACTAGTCATACTCTCTAATCTCTAGAGTAAATTGAAGTATTGAAACAACAATTATGCACTAAGATTAGTTTTTGAAGTTGAACTTGAAAATGGCTCAAGTAAGTAACCTGTTTAATGGCCAAGTTCAGTTGCAAACTTAGTTTTCAAAGGAACAACATGATTATTATATCATTTTGATTAATTTAAAAATTGTAAGGCTCGAGATCTATGTAAACCATTTATAGTTTAGGCGATTCTCAAAAGTAGCTCGAATTTCATGAATATCACATTTTGTTTTTTTTTTTTTTTTTTTTATATTGGAGCCCCCATGTGTCGGGTTATGCGCATTCTTGCTATTTTGCAAGTCTTGGAGCCCCCAATTAGGGGTAAATTCTAATGACTTGCTAGTGTTTAGGCCATTCATATGATATTGAGATGGACCTGTGATTATATCCTATTTTTGTTTTTGAAATATTTAGGACAGTGATATGGATTACATATTTTAGTTAAAGTTATTTTCGAGAAAGCAAGTTAGTTTTTTGCTAGTTTATAGACCAAAAAACAATTGTGTTTAAGGTTTAGTAATCTTACCTAATGTCTAAACGCTTGTAAAGATCATTGCGGTGATTTTATTCTTCAAAGTTGATTTAGAACATCATATATTTTCTTTGTTCTTGTCAATCTTTGATTTTGGTCTTGTAGGTGGTTTGTTTACCATCCTTTAGCTAATAAGCGAGAACAAGTTCGAGTCAAGAAGAAGACGAATCTTAATTCATTCCTTTTGGAAATATTTATGTATATACATGTATTATCCAAACGGTTATTGAGAATCTGAAAATTTTTTATTTTGAGAAAACAAAAATTCAGAAAAGAAATTTTGAATACTATTTTTAATTAGAAACATGTTGTTTCAAATAAAATTTAAAGTTTGAAAAGGGTCCAATAGTTTGTTTTGAAAAGCAACTTTTTCTAGTAGGCAAAAATCATAATCATATTTTTTTCTAAACTGGACCCAAAATGGAAAGAAATGTCTAGCTCGTAATTGAGTGTGACTTTTTTATCCAAGATTGATGAAGGTAAGATGTAATTCGCAACTTATTTCAACAAGATATGAAAATGTGAGCAAACTTTTGCATATCTAATTTTGTTTATGTTCTACTTTTTAGTGTTTGTCATCATTGTCATATTTTGATAATTGAAAGTGAAGTTCTTTCAGTTAAATAAGCACCATAGTCTGAAAATGAATGTTTATCAAACTTACACTAGTAGAATAAACGTGATGGGAAGCCCCAATAGGCAAGCGGTTTTAAAAATCCGCTTGCCATTCACCCTGTTTTTTTTTAAACATGTAATATGAAATGGCAAGCGGTTTTGGCGCGAACCGCTGGCCAATATATATAATGACAAGCGGTTTGGGGTTGAACCGCTTGCCATTACATATATTGGCAAGCGGTTCAACCCCAAACCGCTTGCCAATTAAAAAAAAAAACCCTAAAAGTGCTTACATACCCCTCCTCTTTTATTTCTCCTCCTCTTCCTTACCCCGGCCTCTCTCTCTCCTCTTTCATTTCGGCTACTCTCTCTCTCTCTCTCTCCTCTTTCATTTCGCCCTTCTTCTTTCATTTTCTACTCTCATTTTCCCTCTCTCTCCTCTTTCCTCTAACTCGCCCTTTCTACTTTCATTTTCTCTTTTCTTTGTTCTTTCTCATCTCATCAAATTTGAACATAATTGGGTATTTTTGAGCTAATTTCGAGGATAATTTCAACCAAATTTCGAACAATTTTTAACAATTTCGAGCAAATTCGTGCATGCATGTGGGTGTATAAGATTTTTAGGTCAAATTCGACCATGAAAACTCTAGATCTAGAGTTTTTATGGTCGAATTTGACCTTTAAAACCATAATTTGAAGCCAAAATCGGGTTAGATTGATGGTTTTTTTAATTTTTATTTCGATTTTAGTTTTATTTTTTATTTTAATTTTAGTTTGATTCGTGGTGGGTGGTGGTCGTGGGTGGAGGTCGTGGTGGGTGGGGGTCTGGTTTGGGTTAGGGTCGTGGGTGGGTTGGGGTCTGGTTTGGGTTAGGGTCGTGGGTGGGTGGTGGTCGTGGGTGGAGGTCGTGGGTGGGTGGGGGTCTGGTTTGGGTTAGGGTCGTGGGTGGGTGGGGGTCTGGTTTGGGTTAGGGTCGTTGGTGGAGGTCTGGATTGGGTTAGGGTCGTGGGTGGGTGGGGGTCTGGTTTGGGTTAGGGTCGTGGGTGGGTGGTGGTCGTGGGTGGAGGTCGTTGTGGGTGGGGGTCTTGTTTGAGTTTTTAGCTTTAAAATTTTGTTGTTTATAATTTAAGATCTGGATTTTTTTTTTTTTTTACACAAAAGATCTGAAATTAAGTTACATATTGTTGTTTATTTTTTAAATATATTGTTTGGCATATACGGTTAATCGGGATAGGGTGGTGGTGGTGATACGGGTTAAGGTGGTTGGTGGTGTTGATACGGGTTAAGGTGGTTGGTGGTGGCGGCTGGTGGCGCGTGCGGCTGGAGGTGCACGGCTGGTGAACAAGAGCAGCATCAGTTGTAATATGCTTGAATTTTTTTTTTATGAAAATGTAATATTACAACAATTAATTAATAAAAATATTAATGTTTTTGCATATATTATGTTTGTGTTTCAATTTAATTGGAAAAACTAAAAAAAAAAAAAAAAAAATTTATTTTTTATACCCATAATGGGCAGCGGTTTTGGCGCCAAACCGCTACCCTTTCACTACAAATGGCAAGCGGTTTAGAACCGCTTGCCATTTAAAAGGCTAATGGCAAGCCCCCCAATGGCATGCGGTTCAGAATCGCTTCCCATTAGGGGGTTTGAACCGCTTCCCATCACGTTTATTCTACTAGTGTTAGGTGTGGTGGAGTGTTAGAATAATTTATAAAATTGTTCTAATCACTTTCCAAAATATGGTCTTATAATGAAAATTGAGTTAAGACCTATATTTTTATAGCCCCAAAGTGTAACCTTAGGTGGCTTTTGCAATTCATGTATACATATGCTAGGGGATATTTCTCATTTTTTTTTTTTTGAAGCCCCAAGGTTTGTATTTTTAATTTGTGGAATATTGCATATGTTTGTCATGAATTGTTTGATCAAGTAACATAATTAATTATCTTGGTCAAATAATAGGAAGTGGTATTCTTCCCTTTGTCATTTAAAGTTATTAAGATGGTTCATAATAAGCTTTTCATGACATTGATTTCGCAGCATAAATAGGGTGTTAAAATTTGTAAATAGAGAGAAGTGGGGATGTCCTGGCTTTTTAGCCCCCAGTTTGATGCAAAGAGTGAAAAAATTACACTGTTGTTCAAGTATTTTTATTGCCAAATGGGAGGGATCATCCCGACTTACCCCCTAAAAAAGAAATGAACAAATAAGACGGATTTGTAAAAAAAGGAAGAGGAATCCAACTTTCCCATAGAAGAATAAAGAAAGAGAATTAGACATGTTTTCGAAAAGCAAGGATTATTGACTTAATATTTGAATCATCGTGATGACTTGGCAGTAAGGTATACATTAACACGTGTGATAGCGATAACGATCATTTTTTCATGTAGTGATCATGTTCAATTAATATTCCTTGCTTAGAGAAGATAGAGATATCCCACGTAGGCGGACAATTTAGTTGCTCATGACAAGTGAAAAAGACCAATTCTCAAAAGTTGTAAAAGACATCTAAAGTTGACGTCGAGGCTGTCGATATATCAAATCAATTTATTGTATTAACTCTTTTTCTTTTAGGCAATGTATATAGAACTTGAATTACCTTGGTAATAAATAGCCCTATTATTAAAAGAAAATAAGATGATTGTTTTTTTTTTTTTTAAAGTGATAGTCATCTCATTTTTCTTTGGCAAAGGATATGGAAAACATCGAATTTAGTTTGATTCGATTGCTTTACTAACATGATGTAATCAAGCCAATGGCTATCAAATCATCCAAATCATTTGAAACTTTTTTTTATATGATCTTAATCATAACTCAACACTTCATGCATTTTAAATATGGGCATGACTATTTAATAGTAGGACCGGCCTAATATTGGCCATATTTTCATGGAATGATGATTTTGGTATATGGTTGTGGTCTACCTCAAGGAGGGCCTTTCCAAGGTCGTAACGTGGCTAGGCTTGGGGTTATGAAGAATGGATAGGCTCAAGTATACTCCCAAAATCCCTTACTTTTGGTGCTTCTTAAATTAAAACCTTTTTGCTTTGTGTGGCAACATCCTATATTAGGTGCCTTTTCCTTGTCCTCTCTTTTTTTTTTTTTTTCTTTCTCTTTTTTTTTCGACAAGTTTTGTTTTAGGTTTAGAACAATTTTTCTTTTTTCTTTTGCATTTGATCTTTTCTTTTGGGTTTAGACTAACTTTGTGTCCCCCTCGTATGTTTCGTTCCCTCAATTTCCTATTTGTATCTTTGCACCATTCCCATCCCAAGGTATGGAATAATGTAGGTTGAATAACTAAGGCTCAATTGACAAAGCTCAAAAGGGCTGTCAAAAAGATGGATTTTCTCTAAGGTTAAGAACATGAGATTATATTTATGGAGTTTCAAGTTGCCTCTTGTGTTGGTGAAATCATCATATCCTTTCTTTGTGGGCCTAAGATGGGCCTCTTTTCATTCAATACATCTTGTAAGCCAAAGCTCATCAAGATTCTTAAAGTGTTGAGTATGTATGCCTTTTGATATTTCATGTTTGTATGTATACGTTTTATTTAATTCAAGTCAATAACAATAAAGATTTTGAAAAGAGAACAAGATATACGTACTTGAAAATATATTTTTTATTCATTAATTAACGAGAGTACAAAATAAGTAGATTTGACAGCATGAATCTCTTAGTCTATCATAAAAAATAAAGGAAAGAAACAAAACAAGACCTAGGGTGTTACATCTTGAATTTTTGACAACTTCTTGAGATTGCGTCTTTGAGCTTTGTCCGTTTCTGATGTAGGTGAAATCCTCTCTAAAAATCAAGTACATCTATATGTTTCATGGTTTCATTTATCAAGTCCCTTTCAATTAATATTCCCACAGTATAGACTTTTTGAAATGTGTCTAAACCAAGGTATTGTAAATGACACTTATATGGTGGAGACATATTGTCTATGAACTTTGGGACAAGTTCATGATCCGGAGGTCTTTGTGGAATAAGAGCAACCTTTGATCGCCACCTAGAAAAGAAGTCAATGAAGCCTTCTTCTTCCCCTTGCTTAAGCAATTCTAGATCGCGCAAGGTAGTTGTGAGCTCGATGTTATCTCCATATTGGGTTAAAAGCGCAAATACAACGTCACTCCAAGTGGAAGTTTGTTTTGCATCGAAGATATAAAACCATGATCTTGCAGTTGGGTCCAATGAAAGAGGAAAAGTACATGCATATAGGCTTGGCTCAACCCCTTTCAATGACATAATTCCAATAAAGCTCATTAAGTGAGTCCTAGGATTGTCTGTAACCTTAAAGATTGGCAAATCCATAGTCAAGAACTTTTCTGGGAGAGTCTTGCCACTAGGTTGTGGTGCAATCTCATAGTTGAAGTACTTATTCCCTGAGTTAGCACGAAGGACAAGTTTCTCCAAGGCCTCTACTCTTTCGGCTCTTGCTTTTTCTTGCAGAATGTTTTTTTTTTCTTTTTCTGCTTTTATTTTTGCCTTTTCTGCTTTTTTATGAGAATTCATTTGGGCTTCTTCTTCTCGTAAGGCCTTTAGGTTTTGGAGTTCCTCTCTAAGTTTCTCCAATGCTGCTTTGTCACCCATGATTGGACTAGTATGCGAATGTGGAATATGACCTAGTAATGTGTGTCACGAGAAATTGAGCGCGTTCACTTAAACCTTTTCTACCAAGCATTCAAATAATGCATCAAAGTCAAAATGATTGTTTCACTTCTTTTTTTTAATCCTTGTAATAAAAAATCACTTTAAGCAAGTTTGTTGATGAAGAATGTCGAAAAATTCACGAACAATCAGTAATGGAATGTCATGATTTGTGTTGACTTTAACAAGGTAATCATCTAAGAATTTTACTTTAAATGAATTGTTTTCAAAAAAAGGTAGAAGAAAAAGACAAAAAAGTTGGATTCAAAATGCTCATCAAATTTTAGGATTATTAATCAACCCGAACATACTCCTTAAATGATCAAATATTCTATGGTATTTGTTGATCACTTAGATTGCAATAGAGATGTATATCATTTTTTTCAATTATAATTCTCATATTGCTCATCTTTAAAGGATAATATTTTACTATTTGCTTAAAAAGAATGATGGCCTCCGAATGTAAAATCCAAGAAATAATTAAATCATTTTCTTGGTTTTATCATTCATTATCTTCTCTTTTTTTTTAAGAATAATATTTTTTTTTGTATCGTACTCTATTTATATATATATATATATATATATATATATATATATATATATATATATATATATATATATATATATATATATATATTTGTTTAAGAACGACATTTCTTTTTTTTTGTTCTATTTCTCTCTCTCTTTTTTTTTGTGTGAGGCAATCATCCCAAGTAAAGTTCTCGGGATTTTCTTTTTAAACCATAGAAGAGGTAAATAAATTATACTCTTAAATCAAGGTTGACCAATTACAATTTAAAAATGATGAACACGAAATAGGCACATTTAAGAATAAACATATTGATGAAGTCTTATTTAAGAGATGCGAACTTCTAATGATGAACCTCATAAGAAGTAATGTCATTAGTTTGATTTTAAAGTACGTAAACAAATCATTATAATCAAAAATAGTATCGCGCGTAATTTTCCGTATTGCGCTAAGGTGGAAAGTGCATCTTCAAGAGTAGCATCTACCACATGCGTTTTTTTTTTGTTTGTTTTTTTTTTTTTTTTGCAAAAACGATAAAAAACTTTTTTTTTTTTTTGCGAAAACGCAAAAAAGAACGATAAAAACATTTTTTTGTGAAAACGCAAAATGAACTATAAAAAAAACATGTTCTTGGATTTTTCAAAAAAACAAAAAAAATGATCATAGTAAAGTTAGACAACGTTGTTAGCCAAAGAGATATTTTTAGCACCTACTTAACGATTAACCTTGAAGCGGGGGTATCGTTCTCTCTGTATGATATTGCTCGTAACGAGTCAAAGTCAACGTTGAACAGTGGGCGCGCTCAAGACACAGTGTTGCGCGGAGGTGCCGCGCGCAACTTCTGAACTTGCGCTAGAAAGGCGCGCACAACTTTGACAGTTGCGCTTGCCACCTGGTAGGTTCGACAATTTTTTTTTTTTTTTTTTTTTTTTGTGAAAACGCAACACGAACGATTTTTTTTTTGTCGAACCATAATTTTTGCAAATTTTTTTTTATTATATCTATAGGTAATAAGTTGGAAATAGTTACATTAGACACGAAGCACATATTCATGAAGTCACATAAGCACATAAAAGGAACCGTCAAAACATACAATGTCATTCTAAGGTCAAGGCTTGGGTGTCCAAAGGTACCATATCTTAAGGGACGATGCACAAATCAATCACTCAACGTGTTGACCCATGACATAGCTCTCCCAACATTTTGTTGGCGATATGGGTGGGGTGGTTGTTATTGATTTTGGGATAGAATCCTAGTGTTGGCAACCCCTAGTCAATGAGCCAATCCCCAATGGTTAAATTGTGCTATGATTATGCATGATGCAGTGTTGCTTGTTTGATTTTTACTTTTGTGAAAAAGGAAGATATTATGCGTTCGAGTCTCGCTCTCTAACTAGAGATTATCCAAGTTAGTTCTCGTTACAATCCATAGGCAACCTAGTTTTTGAACCATAACTACGAACTAATCTTGTAACCTCTAAGTCCCAAGTGGAGTCGCCATTGTAAGGAGGGTGATCCCATCGTAATGAGTCCTTCCTTAGATGCCCATGGCCGTTTAAAATCCTAGGACTTTAAACTTGTTAGGGTGTATTAGGATTTGAATTCCTGAATGTTTGGGAGACCTTGAATTAGAAATGATACTCTCAGCACACTTTTTTATAAGAAACAAGTAGGAGTCGCCAATGATTTTTAGGAAAACTCATAAACCTCGTTCATGCCTTTCTCCCAAGTAGAGTTCGAGGGATAATTAGCACGAATCATAAGTTTACCCATGCCCAAATTAGTCTACATAAACCAGAAATGAGTTCGGGAGCGAGGGTACCAAGATAACGTTCCCTTTAGTGGGGAATCGCTATCTTAGCCCTAGTATGGCCTCTATTAGATCTTCCTTTTTTACAATTTCATTACCAAACAATATATGCAACGTGATACCTAAAGACTAAGTTAGTTGATTTTATTTACAAGCATTAATGAAGTAGGAATTAAATTGCAAAAGTCGTTATTCTTTGTTTAATCAATATTCGTGAAAAGAACAAAATAAACAATATTCGCCTTGTCTTAAGTGTTAAAACAACAATTAATTATCAAATTCTATTCTTGATTAACAAAAGAGTACTATGTGAATTAATTAATTAAAAGTTTGTTTAAAGTGATCAAACAACACTAATTAATCAATTAAAGTTATTTAAACAATAAGAGAAAAGTGATTTATCTAAGTGATGCTCAGGAAACTAACCGTTCTTCTATTATGTTAAATCTTCGTTTAATGTGTTACATGGACTTTCTTTTTTCTTTGTACCTCCAAGGACTTCAATGGATTCAATTAGGGTTGGAAATTATTTGGGATGAGAGAAGAAAAAGTAGTATGATAGTAAGAAAAGTTGAGAGATTAGGGTTTTGAGAATACTAGGGTTTTAATTCTGATTTTTTCGGTCCTCGTAATGCTGAACAAAGACCCCTATTTATAGGCGTAGGGATCTAGGTTTAGGGTTTCAGAGCCCCGTCGTCAGGTGGCGCGTGCAACTCTTTAAGTCACGCTGGGTGCCGCGCGCGTCTCAATGTGTCGCGCGTGCAAGGCGCGCGCAACTGATCGAGTTGCGCTGGTTTGCTATTTGCCTTATACGAAAATGCGTTTTTAAAACTTCCATAACTTTTGGTTGCGGAGTCGGATTAAGGTGTGTGAGATATCATTGGAAAGATCTGAATGTCTACTTTCCAATTCTGTTAGATCTAGGTTAACATATGTTACGAATCAAAAGTTTTGGTCGTTGGACTGCAAGGGTGTCGGTTTTAGGGCCCGGTTTAGTGTTTTGATCATGACTTCTTCGTTTTGGATCGAAATTGGGCTTATAATATACCGTTGTAAAGCTCTTTGAATTGGATATCCATATGTTTAGGCTTTTTATGGGAATTTGATAGTTGTTTCATCTGTTTGGCTTGGTTTTTCAACAATGTAGGTTCCATTGGATCCAATCATTGCATTTGACGCATTTGGGTGCGTTATTAATCAAGTTTAAACATGAATGAACACGTTTTAGGCCTAATTAGTAATCGAACAAGGCTCTAAGATAACTTGGTGTTAAATATGGGTTTTAAATTACTTCATAATGCTTTTCGTAGTCCATAATCACTTCAACTTTGATCTAACATGAAGAACGGATTTTTGTAACATCATCGCACTTCCTTTCGGGAAAAGAGGCCAAAAGTAGGTGTCTACACAAGGCATCGGTTCAAAAGCAAGCACTTATACGACAATTTTTCCAAGATTGGATTGTCATCCCCGACTGACAATATTTCCAAATATGGATTGTCGCGTATTCTTCTTAAACAAAAATTTGTCCTAGATTGGATTGTCATCTCTGGCAAAGTTTCCAAGCGTGGATTGTCATGCTCTTGCTCTATTCGGCAATTTTTTCAAAGTTCGGATTGTCATCGCTGGCAAGTTTTCCGAGATTGGATTGTCATACACATAGTTCCCTATGGAAAAATTTCCCAAAGGATTGTCGCAGGTCTCTATTCATCTTAATATTTCAGCAAAGGTTCCTCAACGTGGATTGTCATTCATTTCAGTAAGAGACAATTTTTTCCGAAGTGGATTGTCAATGGACTCTTTTTTGCAAAAGTTCCTAGACGCAGATTGCCAATTGTGGCAACATTTTCTTAAAAAGGATTATCTCATAGCATTGGAAAATTTCCAAGGTGGATTTCTTTCAATAGTTATGTTCCAAGATGTGGGTTGTCGATCGTAGCAAGGTTATATTATAGATTGTTACGAAGCATTTGCAACTTTTCCCAAAAATGGATTTTGGCAAAATTTCCGAGATACGAATTTTTGTTTTATTGTAGCAACATTTCCAAGGACGAATTGTTACGTAGCATTGACATTTTTCCCTAAATCGGATTGTCTACATTATTCATGAGTTGTGTTGACAATTGTTCCTAAAGATAAGAGGATTGTTATCACCTAAAGCATCAACAACAAAATTCAAACGAGCATGGAAGATCGACGGGTGTTGATCTTTGGCAATTTTCTTCAGATTATTATGGCAATAACTGAGGATCGTTTCTGGTGAAGCAATCTTCGAACATGTTCCCTGGCTTGCGGAAAGTGGTCACAAGGTGGTAGAAGATTGTTTCAGGCGAAACAATCTTTGATAGTGTTCCCTGGCTTGCGGAAAATTATCATAGTGGAAATCAGTGGCAGTTACGGGCATAGAAGTCTTAAGGCGGTATCCCCTAACTTGAGGAGGATCGTCAAAATCTCTTTGTTCAGAGACGCATGGACATATAAAAAGCTCCATTGTTCTGAGACGAGTGAACATAAACAGCAGCAAAGCACGACCACAACATCAAAATAGCAAGATGGTGTTCCCTATCTTGTGGAAGGTTGCCTGATGAGTGGCATTTATGCCACTCTTTTATCCTTTTTCTCTAAGGATTCTCCCCTCGTTTGCACTTGTTTGGCCCTCTTTCTAAGCATTTTTACTTAGCTTTGCTTTCTCTTTTCTTTCTCCTTTATCCTCCCTTTTCTTAGTCTTCCCGCTTTGTTCTTATTGTGCTTTTCATGCTTATGCTTTGTAGGAACCATCGATATTTTCAAGAGGAGGAAGCTAAGCTCAAAGGAAGCTAGAGGAAGCATGATTCAGAAGAGGTTCGGCCGAACCTCCTGATGGTGTGGCCGAACCAAGGTGTGGCCGAACCTGCTCAGTGGTTTGGCCGAACTTCGAGGCAGGGGCAAGATGAAAATTGGCAGTTTTGCAGGAGTGGCCGAACCACAGGAGTTCGACCAGACCAGGATCAGGGAGGTTCGACCGAACCTACCCATGGTTCGGCCGAACCTACCCTGTAGTCCGGCCGAACCTTCCCATTTGTTCGGTCGGACCTCTCCTTTTCTCAGCTGACTCTGTACGGACTATATAAGTCCCTTTTTTTAGAACGTTTTGGGGAGATTAACTTAGTTTTTAATTTTTCTACATTTTTAGCATAATCTAGATAGAGAAACTTCATTAGTAGAGAGAGAAAGTGTGGATTTCTATTGATGAACTTGGATATTGAAGAAGGAGCTTGATTGAATCTTTGTAAATATTCATCTTCAATGAATGAGCAATCTCTTACTCTTTTTCTTTACTTTTGTATCTAGTTTTGTTTGCTTATTTTGATTTTCCTTCTTTGCTTATTGATCATGTTGATGCTTATTGATTTGATGATTGATATTGTCTTCAATATGATTTGTGAGTAGTCACCTAGCCAAGGGTGTGGGGATGGTGTAGTTGTTAATTGATTCATGCTTATGATGTTGGGGGTTATGTTAATGGTGGTTAAAGTCTTTGTATGCTTGATATTCTTTGGTCTTTCTTGCAAGTGCACATTGTTAGTTGATCAAAGATGAGTCTTTACTAACAAGTAACGGAAGTTGACTTAGTTGAGATTCATTACTATCGATAATTCTTTGTTTGCACCTTCTAATATATGGTTCTAATGTGGAAACATAGAGGCTATGTTAGGAGAAATCGATTAACCCCGGAAGGCGGTTAGATCGAGCTTTATTTCGATATTCTTGCATGCTTAGTTTATCATTGCTTTGCTTCTGTGTTATTGCATGATTAAGTGACATCTACATCTACCCACTTCCCTTGGTGTTTAGTTATATTGATCTTTAATCATTCTTAATCCTTAGTTTAATCTCTTAGTTATTCATACTTCTTGTCCCGAGATAGCTTAAAGTCTTAAGTAGTGAATGCGGTGTTTATGCATGTCTCCCTGTGGTTCGACCCCTCTATTTACCCTATACACGTATTAGGTTGGTAGAGCGTTATAAATTAATTTGACTTAGGTGTAGTCGCTCGACGACACGATTATTCCCTTGTCATTGCCACAATAACAAATACAATAACAAATGGGTTAACCTCAAAGACGTGTGCTCGACAATGCAAGATAGGTGTTTCTTAACTCTCTTATCTGTTTTAACTAACGCTAGTTTGCAGGTATCGGCGTTGCAAGAATGATTTAAAATTGCAGAACATTCTGAATCATTCTCCGTCCCTATCGTTACCTTGACTTTCGTTTTTGAAACATAAGTTTCTCCAAACTCAATCAAAGTGGGGGCTTCTGTAGACACCCAAATGTGTCTCCCCAAAACCAAACCCAGTGATCAATACCTTTCGCGTCATTTGATTATCGAACGAGGTGAAAGTGTGGAAAGTCCAATGACGAGGATGTTTTTATTAAAATATTTCTCTTTCTGTTTTCTAAAAATATTTCTTTTCTCGCTCCTATTTATGAAAAATATCCAGTCAAATTTGGTTTGGTCCATAATAAAGGTCCAATAATAGTGTAGTTGGATTGGGCTCGAAAAGAGCTTTCCAATGATATATTATAGGCCCAATTGCGATGACTTGTGAGGAAGTTATAGATTAAATTCGATTAAGCCCAATGATTTTCAAAGGTGGCCCGATTGTCTTGAGGAGGGCCTATTCACTATTATAATATTTTAAAAATAATGTTTTATTTAGAATAAAATATATTAAATTTGATTTCGAAAACTGCTCGGACGCATAATTACCATAAATCGGTCTTGAAGGTAATTACACGGGGAAAAGCGCGTAGACTTTTGGACCAGCGTGAGACGACGGAGTCGTCGCTAGGCGCTGAACTTCGTCGCCTGGCGTTGGCCTTCATCGCCTAGCGCTTGCTCTTGTCGTTTTCGACAGGAGGAGTTTTTTTTTTCCGAATATGATTTTCTATGATCTCGTACTATTTTTCTTATAAATAGGGATCGTATCTCCCTATTTTCAAATCATCTACATTCACAATCTATAATCTACTCCCTCTCTCTAAAAACTAGAAGCTCTCTCTGTCTCTCTATTCTTTTTCTAAACCTTCCATTTTACAAAATTCCTCACTCATTAGCGCTAGAATCACCTAGCTAAGTTCAAAGTTGCCTTCGCCCTAGACTTGAAAGGTTTGATATTTCTGAGGGTTTGGTCCCAAATCCCTATTTCAATTCTTTAATTTAATTGTTTTGTTTAAATTTTTCTTGATGTCACTAACGCGTGTATTTTGTTATTAGAAAGAGATACGAGGCATCGAAGTAAGTACTTTAATTGCTTAATTATTCTTTTGATATAGAAATCATGCTTAGATTGTTTTATTGATTCCTAGTATCATGTTAGGATGTTCTATTGCTTCCTAGTATCATGTTTAGGGTAATAATTAAGTTTCCAATATCAAGTATGATTAAAAGAATGATTCTTATTTCTTTCCTAATATCATGTTAGTATCATGTTAGGGTTAAAGCTTTGATCTTTAATATTTAGGGACATGCTAGGGTTTGTTATTAATCTTGTTAGTATCATGCCTAGGATCATGCTATTAATATTATGATTGTTATCATGAATATGATTATAATTATTATGATTATTATTGTTATCATGTTGCTTGATATTTATATTTATTGTTAGTGCTTGATCACACCTTTTATGCATGTTGAAAGGGAATTTGTACTTCTAATGACGCTTAATAAGATGATTAATAATCTTGTTTAGGTTAATATGATTATAATTCAAGTGATCGCCAATAATAGATTTATTTGTGCATAAATATTTAACTAACATAGATAAACAGGTTTAGGGTTAACCTATTGATTGTTAGGACTCCATCACTCATATCGTTGAGTACAACCAAAACCAACTTGCATACCCGATATGCCTTATGAGTCTAGGGAGTAATAGTGATGCCTCGCTTTGGCGTAGCCCATCACTACTCTCAATAGGTCGATAAGTGTTGTTTTGGAATCGCAATTTCTTTCAATATTTTAGGGACTTAGGGTTTCGATGTTAGTTGATTTAAGTGAACTTAATTAATCATCACAACATTCGAAATCCTAAACATGCATCTAACATATAATTCTTATATAAATGATCATAAATATGTAAAGCATAAGCATTTTGATGCATATTGGCAACTAGCATGACCCCTTGAATTCTTCAAGTCTTCAAAATGTCTTCTTTTGAAACTTCATGGCTTTGTCTTCCAAGAACCTCCGTCTTCAAGACTTGACCAAAATTATGCAACTACTAGTATCTACGATTAGGACTAATCTAAATGTTAAGGTACAAAAGTACTCAACGGTACGCAATCCGTATTTAGATTTACAAAAATACATCACAGATCGCAGTCTGTATTTTCTACCTTAATCGGGCCCACTAGTTGCCACTTTATAAAACATGTGAGAGAATATACATTCCATTAATCCGTTCACTATTTGTGAATGGCACATGCATTATACAACAATAAACAAGTAACAATGCATAAACACGCGACAACTAGTAACTAATCAAGGTAATTAATCTAATTAACATGCCTAATTAAAACTAGTCAAAGTTGTTTTAATCGATTATGTAAATAAGCGCAATTAATATTTGAAGCTCCCACTAAATTCCGCATCCATCTTAATTAATCCAATTAATTAAGAAGATAAAACCCAATTATTTGCCGAAATAAAATTTTTGCAAATGTCGCTCATAAAACCGAGGCCTAGCCTCCAAAATTTATTGAAATAATTAAAACCAAATTATATTAAATTAATATAATAATTAAATCGGAAAAATAAAAAAAAAATTTACGTAGTCCAAAATATCCAAGTGCCTAGCACTAAGACTTGGAGTGCTCACAATTCACGCATAAGAAATGTCTATGCTTATTACCCTCAATTTCGTGGCAAGCTACGCACACATACACACTCAATGCAAGCCCCACAAACGGCTTACCTACGGCCTTCCATAAGACGGTTGTCATGGTGCGCCAAAATTCCACACAACAGCTCCCCCGCACACACGCACCACTTCAAGGCGCCTAGCAGCCTCGGCAGCCCCATGTGGGTTGCGTGAGCAACCCGGCTGGCCGAGAGCATACTTGGGGCTCTTAGGCCTTGATTTAGTGCTCATCCCTAGGGAAAAATCCCGATTTTGTGTGACATATTTAATCAATTTTAAATTAATTTTAGAATAAATTAATTTTGAGAAAAATGAATATATAACAAGTCCATCTTAAATAAATTCATCCAAGTGCATAAAACCAAAAATTATTCCAAGAACCATTTATAAGGAGGGTGTTCCCATCGTAAGAGGTCCTCTCTTTAAATGCTCATTGTCCCTGTAGAAGCCTAGGACTTTACACTTGTTAGGGTGTATTAGGATTTGAATTCCTGACTGTTTGAAGGACCTTGAATTAGAATTGATTCTATCATTACACTTTTTTGCAAAAAACAAGTAGGAGTCACCAATGAGTTTTATGAATAACTCATACACCTCGTTCATGCCTTTCTTCCATGTGGAATTCATGGAATGATTGGCACGAATCATAACTTTACCCATGCCCAAATTAATCTATAAACCAGAAATGTGTTCGGGAGCGAGCGTACTAAAATAACGTTCCTTTTAGAGAGGAATCGTTATCCTAGCCCTAGTGCGGCCTCTACTAGCTCTTCCTTTTTTACAATTTCATCACCAAAAAAATATATGCAACGCGATACATAAACTATGTTAGTTGATTTTATTTACAAGCATTAATTCACGTAGGAATTACATCGTAACGTTGTTATTCTTATTTAATCATATTCGTGAAAAGAACGATAAAATAAACAAGATTTGCCTTGGCTTAAGTGATCAACCAACAATTATTTAATTCAATTCTAATCTTTATTTAACGCAAGATACTATGTGGAATTGATTAATTAATTATTTTGAAGGTGCTCAAAGAACACTAATTAATTAATTAAAGTCCTTTTAAACAAGAAAATAACCATGATTTAACTAAGTGCTCGGGTATTTTCCACTTCTCTTTGATCGATCTCAGTTTAGAACACTTATGGACTCCTTCTTGTTGGGGAACCTCCACCGTAGTAACAAAGTATAAAAAGGGTGAGTGTTTAGGACAAGAAGGGGTAGGTTGCACAAGTTCACAAGTATTTCGCCAGAGTTTTAGGTTAATTTCTATCTGTTTAAGCCTCGGTCTAAGCTCGTATTTATAGGGAATTATTTGTGTAGGGAATATTTCAATCATTACCCCAAACGGTAACCCCACTGTGATCGTACACTAAAGTACGGTGGCGTTAAAAGGGAAGGAAGCTAGAGCAAAAGAGTCGCCAACAAGTTTTAGGAACTTGTAAACCGTTCACAGGGTGAAGGTTACACCCCTTAACGATCCGGGAGATCGTTAAATCCAATAGGTCTGGAACCATGACTGGTGTTCGTGGATGAAGTTACAAATCCAACCTAAAAGAGATTGAACCTGCCCTAATAATAGGCCTCTACTTTATTCTGATCGTATTCATGTGCGCTTTCTGACTAACATGCAATCAATAGGATTAACCCTAAACCTGTTTATCCATGTGTTTCGTGGGTTTTTGTCCCTTGGGAGAGTTACAACACTAAGACTGGATTCAGCAAAGGGCGCCTGTACCTGCAAAGCAAACGGACCGCCGGATGGTCGGTGGTTCGCCTCCGAAGATTAAGTTAGTAAGTATTCGGAGTAAAACGTCCGGAAATAAAGTTATCTTGAAGCTCAGGTAAGGTGCTGTCTGTTTCTTGAAAACGACAGCTTTGTAATAAATGTGAAAGTGACGTGTTGTCTCGTTTTCAGTGTATTCTGTCTGTGTCATAAATGAAGGAACTTTCCCTATTTATAGGGTCTTTTGGATAAGTGTGCCCTCCCTAGGATCTGGTGACCTAGGGATTACGTCACGCCGCAAAACGGCGCCTCAAGGTTTGGGCCCTTCAAGGCCGCCAGTCTAGAAGCAATGTCTGAGTGACACGTGTCACTAAGCCTCAAAGGCTTTTGGGCATCTGTTAGGGTGACACGTGTCGCCCTCTTAATGGTCCATGTTGGATCATCAATCATCCCAGAACAGAGGGATGGCTGCCTACCACGTGTCACCATCTTAAAGGTCCAGGTGGCACCACTACCTATGACACGTGGCGGCTCCTGATTGGGTCACTTGGCTGGGTATAAAAATACCCAAATCATTTGCCCCTCACAGGGGTCACGTGCATTGCATATGACACATGTGACAGGTGTCAACATCCGACTGGCCGGATTTTCAAATTATATTTTGGGGGGAAAAATTAGGGTTTACCTTTTCTGTAAATAGAAGGGTTTGACTTCCTTTTGGATTCACATTTGCGTGAATCTCCAAGGAATCTTGAATCTTCTGACCTTCAAGGACTTTGACTTTCTAGAGCATCCGACAGTCGGCCCCCTTAGTTCGCCTGCCTCATCAAGCGCCCAAGACCGACGTCTTTCGTTACCTTCTTCTAAGGTAATTGCCTGATCCCTTTTCACTTATTTTTTGCATTTTTCTTTTATCGAAATGGTTTCCCAAACGCACACGGCACGACCTAGGTTAGCGATCAACCGGTCACCGGGGACGGCTGAATCTAGAACTAGGAGTGTCGAATGCTCGTTCGAGAACTTTCCTTTTAGTACATCTATAAATCCGACAGTGTCTGTGCCTCTGCAGGACACGATGGCCGGAACAAAGTAAACGACAAGGAGATATAGAGCGGCTGGTTCCTTTTACCATTCGGACAGTGAGACTGTCAATTCCGATGGCTCCATTAGGGTGCCTGTCAATGAGGTTAGAAGAGACCCGCCTAGCACCGTTAGCACTCCAAATGATTCATTTTTGGAGGAGTGCGACGAGGAATTTGAGAACCCCGGGCCGAGTGGATCGGTGCCGGATGATGAGTTGGGGGAGGACGCTGCTGGCAACAGCCGGCAGTCCCCTAGCTCGGATGAGAGTTCTGATGACTCGGCATCATCGTCTTCCAACTACGTCCCTCTTGACTCAGAGGAGGCGCAGTCCATCTTAAAGGCTGCCAAAGAGTCCCTCTCCGTTGAGAAGGGAGAGGGTTGGGCAGAGCCGTCTGCTTCCAGGCGGCATGAACGTGCGCCCTACTATCTGCACGTTCCGGAAGGCAGGCGGAAGATCATGGCGGATGATCTTCCCAAATTTCTTTCTTCCCATGTCATGGGACATGGTTTCCTTCTGTCCGTGCCGGATGCTGAGGACACGGTCACCTGACCTAAGATGGCTGTTTATGGTGAACAGTGTTTCGGCTGCTATGAGGCGGCCATCTAGGCAGGACTTTGCTTTCCTCTCTATCCGGTCGTGGAGAGGATCTTAGATGGATACCAACTGGGTATCTGGAAAATAGCCCCCAACTCTTGGGTAAATATATTGGGCTACGTTGCTACTTGCGAGATGCTGGAGGTGGATCCCAACTTTGAGGCGTTTGCTCATATGCACTATCTGAGCAGAACGCCCAATCCAAGTGGTATCGGCTGGTTTACGTTGACCAGCCATACCCGGTACATGATGACGCTGGGGAAAGAGAAAAAATGGAAAGACTGGCGGACCAAGTTTTATATAGTCTCTTCCCCATACGCCCAAAAGAACAGGCGGTACAACCGCTGGACTCAGTATCCTCTCCTCTTGGCTGGGAAAAAGGCTCTTCCGCCTGTTCCCAAGCGAGCCCAAGAGGAGATTTTTTACCGGGGCCTCTAGTCTGTAGTCGTCCGGACAGACAAAGAGGCGGGGGTTAAGGAAGTTACCCCCCAGAGCTATATTCCCCGATTCGAGTGGCTCTCGGACGGGACGTACTTAGCCGCCTGCGGGCTTAGTACTGAAATGCCGAGAGGTAGCTGGCCGCATGATTTTATTACCTTTGCTTACTTTTCATTATTTGTTTCTTTGCCAACACTTGGTTTCTTGTTGCAGATAAAGCAATGGCAAAGCTTCCGGCCCACAAGAAACCAGCCCTCTCCGCCGCCTTCTACCGCTCAAACATAAAACAGGCGAATGAGCAGCCGCTAGGCGACACTCCTAAGGTAATGAGTCTGCAAAGGTTTCTCTTAGTGAATTGTGTTCTCATACTCTGTTTATGAAACTCACCCTTGGACCTCTTTTCAGAGTGCTTCATCAAAGCCCACCCCTTCTTCTCATCCGGACCCCAAGCTGCGAAAGCAGACGGCTGGCGACGTTTCTCAGAGCCGGAGGAAACACGTCGCCACCAAGCCCGCCAAGAAGGGGACAGGCGCCTCTTCCCCCACCAAAACACCATCAAAGCCGGACGCTCTTCAACGAGCGTCGAAGAGTGGCAAAACGCCACTCACCACTGCTGGCGGCACAGCAGGTGGCAGCGAAGCTGCCTGGGGAGATGGAGGTAAGCCATCCAACCATTCGACCATGCACTTCATAAAAGGGCACAATATTCAATTTTTGACTTAGCTGCATTGGTTTGATAGATGCCCCAGCGAGGCCAACTGTCCTCCAGATGGCACGACGGATGCTCAGGACGCTCGATCCTGAGGACAAGGAGGTCGTCAGAGGAGTCGGCACCCCGGACCTGGACGGAATTCTTGCGCTTCTTTGCGAAGTACAATTCCTTACAATCTTAGTTTATGTATATATTTTTTTCGAATGGTTACTGACAAGCTTCTTGGATCTGGGCGCTTGCAGGCTATGCTGCGCGTTAGTGGTCTCAAAGGGCCCCTCAACGAGAAGACTAAGGAGGTAAAGACAGCGAATGCTCGGGCCGCCTCTACTTTGGACAAAGCTCAGTTTGAGATTGCTCAAAATGAGATTCTGACACTTGATATGTTGTATTCCCAGGCGTTTGCCAACCTGCAAGTTCAGCAGAACTTGGACGCGGCCAAGAAGCGGGTGAGGGATCTCCAGGACCAGGTCAAGGGCCTCAACGAGCAGCTGGACAACCTCAAGGAGGCGGAGTCCAAAGCGGCTATCCTGGAGGCGACGGTCAAGAGACTTAGAGGTCGGCTGAGCAACCATGAGAACCAACTCCGGACCAAGTATAGGTCCTTGATGGAGGAGGAGAAACAAACCCTGGTCAAACAAATGATGGACGAAAACGAATTCATCATGCGTGCGGCCTGGGCGGCTGCTCAGCCGTCTGCCGATTATCAAACCTGGAAGGTCCAGTTGATAAGGCTAATGACGAGTTCAATGCCCGTCTCCTCAGAGAGGCTTAAGTGGCGACCGAGAAGGATGCGGCTGCCAAGAGTGCCTCGGGGGAGTCTAGCTCATCTGGTGGCTCGTCGTCTGGGGACAAGGAGAAGGATGATCAGGAGGAGGGTGAGGAAAATAGAGAGCATGCGCCGGATTGAGGAAAAGGCGGATGCCGATGCTGAGAAGCTCCCCTGATCTTTAAGCTTTACCAGTCTTTCTGCGTCCGAATGGCCATATGTTTATCTTTTTGGCCTGTGCGCCGTGTATTTGAATGTTTCTTTACCGATCAATAGGTCGGGTTACTTAACAATTTCCCTGGCTTGGCCAGTTAACATTTGCCAGTCGTCAATTTTGACGGATGTTTAATTTTATGAATCATCAGGGTCATTCGACCGGTTTTATTTACATTGGTGTTTATGCATGCTTTAAAAATTTTCAAAGCTTATTTTTATGCATGGAATTTTAGCTAAGTATTTTAGCCCATATAGTATGCGAATGTTCTTGCCCCTGGGCAGATGTCGATTGGTTTCGGTTGATTGGATTGATTGACTTAGAAATTATTGATACTTAGAAGAGTATGCATGGTGATTGCCCCAAACCAAGCGACAGACGTCCATATAGAGCAGTCGATTCTTTGATTTCATTCGGCCATAGGCCTCGTTAAAAATAAATGCTAAGTTTAAACTTAGCCTGTTGTTTAGAGAAAGTATTCCGCCTAGTTTGCCCCAATAGCAGAATAGGCGCATTCGGCTATAAGCCTACGCATAATGCTAAGTTTTTGGACTTAGATTTTTTGATTGAGAAAGAGTTCTCTGCCTGCCCTGCCCCAGCGCAAAAACAGGCGCATCCAGCCTTATGCCTCGATAGCTTGTAATCCTGAAACAATGACCTCTTTTCAATTGTACTAGAACAATTCAAAAAACTCTCGGCCTTTTAGATTTCACTTTTGATTTATTCAAACGAATGTGGATGCGTTTTTAGCATTCGGTAGGGCCGTTTGATGTATTAGTAGAGCAATGTGCCACCCAAATTGGAGATTCTTCTCCTCGACAAATTTGCCCGAATGGACGTCGTCGGTTATCTGACTCATGTTGGAGCAGACGATCATATTCATGTTGGAGCAGATTGTGGCCGTCGGCCTCTATTGTTTTATTAATATCCGGCCATTGGCCTCTTATAAAAATGGTAAATAGCTGTTAAGCGTTGGACTTAACTTGAAAATAAATCAGTAGGGTCGACTGCTTTGGTGCAGTCGGCTCCTTCTGACGGAATGGGGCGTCTGCTGTTAGGACAGACGCTTTGAGAATAGAGTGGTCTTCTGTACGTTGTAATTTACAAAATTTAGCAAGGATACAAGTTTGGGAAACGAAGGCATATTCTCATTAATCAGAACTTTGAAGTAATTACAAAAATTCTTAGAAGTAGTACTTTTTTAAGTTGTCTACATTCCAAGTTCTAGGCAGCCGCCTACCGTCTGGTTCTTCCAGTCGATAGGTGCCGTCTCTTACTTCATCATAGATTCGGTAGGGGCCTTCCCAATTTGGGATTAGCTTTCCCTACTCATTCGCCCTACCGACTGCCTCCATTTTCCGTAGCACAAAGTCCCCCACTTTGAGAGGACGCTTGTGTACTCTTTTGTTGTAGGCCCGAGTCATTCTCAGACGGTAAATCTCATGGCGCAAGGCAGCATTGCCCCTGCGCTCTGGAAGTGAGTCCAATGCCAGCCGCATGGCCTCCGAGTTTACTTCTTCGTCATATAACATGACTCGAAGAGTCGGCTCATAGTGTTCGATGGGCAGGACAGCTTTTGCACCATACACCATGAGGAATGGGGTTTCTCCAGTTTCCCCTTTGGCGGTTGTTCTGATGGCCTAGAGGACGTGTGGTAATTCATCCGCCCAAGGGCCACCAGCCCTTTCTATTTTCTTTTTAATCCCATTTGAGATTAACTTGTTGAATGCTTCGACCTTGCCGTTTGCTTGGGGCCGGCCGAATGATGCAAAGAAGCTTGAGATCCCTTGGTCTCCCAACCAAGTCTTGAGCTGAGGCGTCTCAAACTGAGGTCCGTTGTCAAAAACAATAGACATAGGCACCCTGAAACGGGTGATAACATTCCTCCATATGAAGGAGATGACATCTTTGGTCTTGATGTTTTTGACAGCCTCCGCCTCTACCCACTTGGTAAAGTAATCCACAGCTACCAATATGTAGCGCTTGTTGCCTGGTACTGCTGTGTAAGGCCCCAGTATGTCCATGCCCCATTTGGAAAAGGGTATTGGTCTGTGGCCGGACGATGGATGAGCTTGCCAAACTTTTGTCACTTGTCACATTTTTTGACCATTTCCATGGCATCCGACTCCAGAGTAGGCCAAAAATAGAGCCACCTGGCCTTGGCAGCTAGGGACCTGCCGCCTATATGGGAGGCACAGAAACCCGCATGCAAATCTTTGAGGACCTCTTTACCCTTCTCATGGGTAACACACTTCAACAGGGATTTTAATAAACCACTTTTGAAGAGTTCTCCTTGTCTCAGCTCGAACTTTGCCGCTTTCTTCTTTAGAACAGCCGCCTCCTGAGGTGAATCAGGGAGCGTGTCGTCTGCAAGATAGGCCCGGATGTTTTCCATCCAGGTAGAGCTTCGGTCGAGAATTCCAATGGGGTCTTCATTAGATATACTTCTCTATTCCATGACCTCCTAGAAAACCGACTGAGGCGTTTCACAGGAGGCGGATGATGCCAGTTTTACAGAGCATCCGCCTGATTGTTTGAAGATCTGGGCACTTGAGTTAGATGAAACTCCTCAAGTGTCCCGACTTCATTTTTGACCACCTACAAATATTTTATCATGGCCGGATGAGTGGCCTCGTACGTTCCATTGACCTGGAGTACGACCAGTTGAGAATCGGAGCAGGCGTCAATTTTCTTTGCCCCTGCCGCCTTGTAATACTGAATGCCGGCTAGCAGGGCCTCATATTCGGCCTCATTGTTAGAGACCTAGAACTTGAACCGCAATGCATATTCGTACTTATCTCCCTCAGGAGATTGACAGATAATCCCTGCACCGCAGCCGTTCGTAGTGGAGCTCCCGTCCACATACACTTTCCAAACCTGGTCAGTATTATTCAGTGCAACCGGCCTTGTCATTTCAACAATAAAGTCGGCGAATGCTTGCCCCTTTATTGCCTTCCTTGGTTCGTAAGTGATTTCTAACCCTTGCATTTCAATCGCCCATTTGAGCATTCGTCAAGAAAACTCCAAGGTTGTGAGCGGCCGCTTGATCGGTTAGTTAGTATAGACCTCTACTGCATGCGCCAAGAAGTAGGGTTTTAGCTTATTGATGGTCATGTAAAGGGCAAGGCCAAATTTTTCAACCATGGGGCACCGAAGCTCTGCGTTCCTGAGAACATGGCTAATGAAATACACAGGGAGCTGGATGCCGTCTCTTTCAGCTAAGAGAACGGCACTGAGGGCATGATCAGAGACGGCTAAATACATGAAGAGCTTCTCTTTGGGCAAAGGGCTAACAAGCCTCGGCAAAGAGTGCAGATGAGTTTTCAGCTTTTGAAAGGCTGCCTCTACATCGTCCCCCCATTCAAAGTTGGTCTTCTTTTTGATTGCATGGAAGAAGTAGAGACACTTGTCACCTGATTGGCTGAGGAATCTCCCCAAGGCCACCAGGAAAACTGTTAACTTTTGCACTTCCTTCACAGTACGGGGTGACTGCATGTCGATTACCGCCTGTATTTTCTCATGGTTGGCCTCTATTCCCCTTTGGTCAATCAAAAATCCGAGAAACTTCCCAGACTCAACACCAAAGACACACTTTTTTTGGTTTAGCATGACCTTGTGCCGCCGGAGTGTGGCGAATGTTTCTCGGAGATCAGCAAGATGATCCGCCTGTTGTTTGGATTTGACTATAATGTCATCAATGTACGCCTCTACATTCCTTCCGATTTGATTAATGAAGACCGTATTAATCATTCGTTGGAGCAGGCGCATTCTTCAAACCAAACGGCATCCCCGTATAACAGAACAACCCCTGATCAGTGACGAATGCCGTCTTTTCTTGATCTTTTTTCCATAGGGGGATCTGATCGAAACCTGAATAGGCGTCCATAAAACTCATCAGGGCATGTCCGGCTGTTGAATCGACCAGACTGTCGATCTTAGGCAGTGGATAGCTATCCTTTGGACATGCCTTGTTGAGGTATGTGTAATTAACACACATGCGCCAAGTTCCATTTGGCTTTTTTACTAACACAACGTTAGCTACCCACTCAGGGAAATTGCACGGCCGAATGAACTTGGCGTCCAGCAGCTTTTTAACTTCGGCGGCTGCAACCTGACGTCTTTTCTCGCCATGGTTTCTTTTATTTTGCCGAATGGGCTTCTTTTTAGGATCCACGGCGAGTTTGTGGACAGCAAGATCCGGGCTGATGCCTGGCATCTCATCTACATCAAAGGCAAAGATGTCTTTGAATTCTCTCAACAGCTGATGCAGGCTCTCACCCAGCTTAATAAATGCAACCGTCCCCACCTTAACCGTCCGCTCTGACCGACTGTCGTCCAGAGGGATATCAATGTGTTCGCCAGCAGGCTGGGGACGGAGATCATCTGACCGTTCCCCGGTCAGTGATTGCTATTGTTTTTCTTTTTTGACAACCACCAGCTGATCAATCTTTCTTTTCTTTCCGGCTGGTGGGGCCGACTGTTTTTCCTCTACATCGTCGAGGTCGATTGTTTGCTTGCCCTGGCCGGATGCTGCGGCCGCGGGCTTGACGTCCTAGAGATAACACTCTCGAGCCGTCTTGTGGTCCCCATTGAGGGAACCGACTATTCCATCATCTTTCTCATACTTGAGCAGCATGAGAGCAGGGATAATGACGACCTTACACTCATTTAGAGTGGGGCGGCCAAAGATGAGGTTGTAAGCTATGAGCTCTTCAACCACTAGGAAACGGATGGTCATGTGTCGATCGTCTCCCCTGTTCCCCAGGCGGACGGGTAAGTCAATTCGTCCGACTGGGTGCACAAGTCCTCCCCTAAACCCAACAAGGGTGAGAGAGACCTCCATCATGCTATCCGGTTTGTATTTGAGATTGGATAAGCATTTGAGGCTGATGAGGTCCGAGGAGCATCCTGTGTCAATCAAAATTCGACCAACCAGTTGGTTGGCCACCTTGCATTCAATGACCACAGGGTCATCATGCGGCCGGCAGACTTTGCCTCTATCCTGCTCGGTGATGACAACTTTAGGGAAGGCGGATGTGCCTACCGCCTCTCGTTCCTCAACAGAGTTGACCATCTTTCTCAGATGGTCCTTGGTGCCCCAAATGGTCGGGCCACCACCGGCAAATCCGCCTGCTATTGTGTATACCGGATCTTCGTCGGTTTCAGCACTAACAGCAGGCTGGGGAGTGTTTTTCTTGGACTGCCCCGGATTTGCCTTTGAAGTCACTTTGGACTTCACATAGGACTTCAGCTGTCCTTTGTCGGCCAGACGGTCGAGCTCCCCCTTGAGACTGAAGCAGTCGTTCGTGTTATGGCCGACATCCTCATGGAAATGGCAATGCTTGTTTTTGTTCCGATTTTCAGCGGAACCTTTCATAGGGGTCGACTTCTCAAGAGTCAGCCGATCCTTAATTTCCAAGAGGATGGAGAAGCAGTCCTTGTGGAACTCGTACCTTGGAACGTACGGTTTCCACTCTTTTTTCTTCTTCTGGGCCGGTTGATCAGAGTTATCAATGGCCAAGATTTGTTTTTTCTTTTTGCTCTCTTCTAGCTTATGAGCCGGCTGAGTAGGCCAACTCTCCTTCTGTCGGTCAAACTTTTTAGGGTCCGACTGCTTATTGGAGGAGCAGAGTTCGGTCGCCTGTATATAGGCTTCCGCCTCTCGCAAGGCTCCCTACAGAGTGGAAATTTATTTGCGGACGAGTTCATATTTAAAAGTAGACCCGTCCTTCAAACCCTTAAAGAAGTCTGTGAAGGTAACCTCATCAGACAGCCCATGAATCTGGATTCGTACCAGATTAAACCGCCTGACATAGGAACGCAGGCATTCTCTATCTCTTTGTTGTACATTGCCCAAATCAAGGCTTGTCCTTTTGGGAGGGATGTTCATAGAGAAGTTTGAAGCGAACAAGAACGCAAGCGTCTTAAAGCTATTGATACAACCAGCCGGCAGATTGCCGAACCACTGTTGGGCTATGCTCTTCAAGGTGGCTGGAAAACAACGACACCATGCGGCATCATCCAACCCTTGTAAATAAATGAGGTGGGTGTATGCTAGCAGGTGATCTTTTGGTTTGGAGGTCCCATCATAGGTTCCAACCAGAACATTTTTAACCTTAGTCGACTGTTCGGCTTCGGTTATTTCCCTGGAGAAGGCAGAGGGTTGATCTCCAAGGTGTTGCAGCCTGAGCTGCCAGCCATCTGCTGATAGCCGTATGCCTCCTAGCCTCCAAAGAGGGCATGTTGCATGTAAGGTAAAGCAGGCGACTGGTACAATTGTGGAGCCATGTACTGGACCGACTGGATCACATGAGGGCTAGACTGAACCCGTGGGCTGCTTGCTGGAGTCTCATGTACAGACAAGGAATACCTCGCAGAGGTTTTCTGAAAGCTATCATGGTAGGTCGACGTTAAAGCCGACTCTGATAGCTGGGTTTTCTTCTGCTCAATGTAGTGTCGAGCATCAGAGAATGTTTTCTTGCTTCCATCCGGCTCTATGTGCCGGATGGCTTTTCTTGTGCCCGTTTCTGGGAAACGGAGCCTAGTGAGGTCGAATTGGGGCTTGGCCTTCTCCGTAGGGGCAGGATGAGGAGTCGGCTAGCGGTCCCTGACCGACTTCTGTTTGCCAGCTTGGGCTGGCTTCTTGGCCGACTGCTCCTTTCTAGGAGTAGGCGACTTCTTGGAGGCAAGTTGTTTGATTTCACCCCTGAGACTGCTCAGGAGTTTCATGAGTTCATCTCGAGTGACGGGAGTCGATCTTGCCGCCTGGGAAGGATCACCCGTTCTCACCGAGGGCTTCTTTGGCTGACCAGTAGTTTTTCTTGGCCCCGCCTGATCAGTGTGACGCTCCCGCTTTTCCCTACTACGGATGCGTCTTGAGATGAGGGACCCGTTAGGATCCACATAGGTTTTGACGTGAGCGTCGTCCCCTAAGTCATGGTCCGTCTAGACCACTATGTCTTCTGGAAGCCGATTGGTCTCAAGATTCGGTACAGGAACTTGTGAAGCCATCTCAGAGGTACTCTCCCCACAGACGGCGCCAAATGTTTCGGGGGTTTTTGTCCCTTGGGAGAGTTACAACACTAAGACTGGATTCAGCAAAGGGCGCCTATACCTGCAAAGCAAACGGACCGCCGGATGGTCAGTGGTCCGCCTCCGAAGATTAAGTTAGTAAGTATTCGTAGTAAAACATGCGGAAATAAAGTTATCTGCTTGGATTCCAAGCTCAGGTAAGGTGCTGTCTGTTTCTTGAAAACGACAGCTCTGTAATAAATGTGAAAGTGACTTGTTGTCTCATTTTCAGTGTATTATGTCTGTGTCTTAAATGAAGGAAATGTCCCTATTTATAAGGTCTTTTGGATAAGTGTGCCCTCCCTAGGATCTAGTGACTTAGGGATTAGGTCACGCCGCAAAACGGCGCCTCAAGGTTTGGGCCCTAGAAGGCCGCCATTCTAGAAGCAATGTCTGAGTGACACGTGTCACTGAGCCTCAAAGGCTTTTGGGCATCTCTTACGGTGACACGTGTCGCCCTCTTAATGGTCCATTCTGGATCATCAATCATCCCGGAACGGAGGGATGACCGCCTACCACGTGTCACCATCTTAAAGGTCCAGGTGGCACCTCTACCTATGACACGTGGCGGCTCATGATTGGGCCACTTGGCTGGGTATAAAAATACCCAAATCACTATGTTGGTTGAATTTAATGCACAAATAAATCTATAATTGGAGATCACTTGAATTATATTCAAATTAACCTTAAACAAGATTATTAATTATCTTATTAAGCATGATTACAAGTACTAATTCCCTTTAAACACGCATAAAAGGTGTGATCAAGCAATAAATTTAAAAGAAGCATCAAAAAACAAAATAATCTAAATAATAATAATAATCATAAAAATAATTATGTTAAAGCATAATAATAGCAAGATCCTAGGTATGATACTAACAAGATTAATAACAAACCCTAGCATGTCACTAAATAATAAAGTTCAAATATTTAGCCATAAATGATACTAATATGAATATTAGGAAAGAAATAAAAGGCATCCTAGAAATCATAATTGATCTAAGAAAGTTATTCTTTACCCTAAACATGATACTAAGAAGATCAAAACACCCTAGACATGATATCTATATCATAGTATAAATAAATCAATTAAAGCACTTGCTTGGATGCCTCGTACCTCTTTCTAATAACAAATCACACGCGTTAATAACTTCAAGGAAAATAATAATCAAACAATTAAATTAAATAATTGAAAGAGAGATTTGGGACCAAACCCTCAGAAATAAAAACCTTTCACGTCTAGGGCGAAGGCAACTTCGAACTTGGCTAGGTGTTTCTAGATCTTGTGAATGCGGAATTTTGTAGAGAAAGCTTGAGAGAGAGAAGAGATTCTTGAAAACTAGAGAGAATAAGAATTTCGAAGAGAATAAAACACGTTTGGCGCCAGACACTAGACATTAGCGCCAGACGCTAGGCATTAGCGCCAGACGCTAATCCTTGGCGCTAAGCGCTAATCTTGTCGTTAGGCGCTAGAAAAAGTTTTCACGCGTTTTCTTAATTTTGATAAATTTTAGCCATACAGAAGGGTAACATCGTATTTTCCTTAAAAACACTTCTTTTATTCTGATTAAAACTCTAAAAAGTCAACTAAAGTCAATTTATCAATGCTAATTAAATTAGGAATGAAAAGAACCTTCTAGAAGAATCTAGAAGACTATAATCAATTCTAATTTCATTAGGAATGATAAATCAATATTAGGCCCTCCTCTAGATCATTGGGCCGCATATATAGATCAAATCGGGCCTAGTTTAGTATTTTGGCCATAACATCCTCATTATTCATCGGAATTGGGCTTATAATATATCGTTGGAAATGTCTTTTCAAGCCCTATCTAACTACACTATTATTGGACCCTTTCCATGGACCAAACCAAACTAGATTGGATGTTTTCTAAAAATCGGTTTTCAAAAATAAAGAAAAAGAAAAGAAATTCAAACTAACTGCAACACTAGACTTTCCACACTTTCACTTCATTCGATTATGATTCGACGTGAATGGTACTCATCACTGGGTTTGGTTTTAGGGAGACACAAATGGGTGTCTACAGAAGCCCCACCTTTGATTGAGTTTGTAGAAACGTCAGTTTCGAAAACGATAGTCAAAGTATTGATAGGGATAGAGAATAATTTAGAACGTTCTGGATCCTAAATCATTCTTGTAACGCCAATACCTGCAAACTAGCGTCAGTTAAAACATATAAAAGAGTTAAGAAACGCGTATCTTGCACCGTCGAGCACATGTCTATGGAGGTAACCGATTTGTTGCATTGCTGTTGTGACAACCTTCCGCAAGCTAGGGAATGCCATCCTGCTATTTGGTCGTGCTTTGCCGCGGTTGATGCTCACTCTTCTCTGAACAAAAGAGCTTCTTTTTTAGGATTGTTCACTCGTCTCTGAACAAAAGAGCTTCTTTTTTAGGATTGTTCACTCATCTCTGAACAAAAGAGCTTTAATAGGATGTCCACGCGTCTTTGAGCAGGAGAGCTTGAAATACATTTCCACGCGTCACTAAACAAAAAGAGCTTTGAATGATATGCCCACGCGTCTCTGAACAAAAGAGCTTTGAATGATATGCCCACGCGTCTCTGAACAAAGGAGCTTTGATGTTATGTCCACGCGTCTCGGAACAAAAGAGCTTGATGATATGTCCACGCGTCTCTGAATAAAAGAGCTTGTTGATATGTCCACGCGTCTCTGAACAAAAGAGCTTGATGATATGTCCACGCGTCTCTGAACAAAAGAGCTTTGATGATATTTCCATGCGTCTCTAAAAAAAAGAGCTTTGACGATATGTCCACGCGTCTCTGAACAAAAGAGCTTTTGATGATATGTCCACGCGTTTCTAAACTAAAGATCTTTGATGATATGTCCACGCGTCTTTGAACAAAAGAGCTTGATGATACTTGAATGTTTTTTGCGATCGTTCGGTTGGATGCGAACAGGAGCTTTGTTGAATGGTTGTATCCTGTAAAAATAAAAAGATTGCCAAAAGATTTTGCTAGCATTTTTTTTAGGGTTGACCTAAGGCTTGATGTTTTTCTTAGGGTTGACCTAAGGTGATTGGACTGAGTTGACTCAATGCGACTAACTGACTTGAGGTTACCTCAACGTGACTAACTGACTTGAGGTTGACTCAACGTGACTGACTGACTTGAGGTTGACCCAAGGTGAAATGACACGTGTGCATTGTATTATTATCGTGCGACTCAAAAATGCAAAAAAGCAAAAATTTTCCGTCATTTTTGTGGAGGGTACCGACTTTCTTCCGAAAAAGAAAGACGCGAAAAAAAAGAAAGAAGAGAAGTTTTTGAAGGTGCATGTTGAATGAGCTTAATCCGTTAACGTTGTCTCTAATATTAAAAGGATTGTAACATCTTAGACTATCCTAGTTGACTCGATAATGAAATTATTTAGGTAACTTAGGCGCAGAGGCTTAGTACTTCAAATTTTATGATGTAATGATGAGTGACGAAGTATGCTTCAATGTTGTGTTAAGAATTCATGACAAAGGGTTCCTAAGGGAAGTATATTTGATCATGTATCTGTGATGTGTGTGAAAGTGACACTAAGGTTAGGCTACAAAGGATAAGTGTGTGGAAAAAGATAATATTTCAAGAAGAGTCAAATGATGGTGACTCTTAGGCTAGGTAAGCTAAAGATGTAGGGATCAAGCCCCCAAGTCTAGCTCTAAGTGAATAGTGATGAGCATTGGAGATCCTTTGATATGATCATGGTGTGAGTGTGTGAATGTGAATATGAATGCATGTTTATTACGGCCGCACCTCAATGTGAGGTTGCCTACGTATCCGTTATGAATCAGGCAAAACGTAGCTCTAGCCGAACTTCGCACAAGTGTGTGTATACCTCAGAAAGGTCTTTTAAGGGTTGTAACGTGGTTAGGCTAAAGGTAGAAGAAGAACGGGATAAAGGCTCAAGACCCTTGATAAGCCCCCAAGGTGTGCAACCTTGCTTTTGAATCTTTGTATTTTTATGCTTGAGGTTTTCTACTCTTTTTTGGCTCTTTCTTTTTCTTCAGCATTTATTTTATTTTTATAAGTGTGGGCAATCCCGATCATGCGGTCTATCACTCACTTGGTATTCATGTTTCTCTGGCACGGAACCGAGTACTCGATAAGAGACGCAATTTGAGACATGTTCATATCAAAGATATTTTCATATTAAGGACATTGGAACACTTGCCCTTTTGTACACTTTTATTTATTTATTTATTTTTGCTTATTTTTTGCTATTTTATTTTTTTGAATCACTCAAGCTTTTGTTCTTTGAAAAATTGCATAAGTTTCACACCATCCTATCCCAAGGTTAGGTAGATGTAGGTTGAAAAATGAAACATTTATCGTTAGACGAGGCTCAAAGTGGTTTATGAAGAAAGGATTGTGAATTAGAAAGGTGAAAGTAAAATGATGTGGCTACAAGGGGTGCCTCAAATCATTGGTATACCTTGTGCTTGGTTTGACATTTTATTTATTTATTTATTTTTTTTAATGCAATGCAATGCAATGATCATATGCGAGGAAATAAATGCTCATTTTATTTAAAAAGTGAAGGGTAAAAATCAAACTCTAAGAAATAAATTCAAGGAGGATGAAGTGTGCCTATGATTGAATTATTGGGGAAAGGGTTTGAAAAAAAGAAGAAGAAAGCATGAAATCTTGGTGAGAAGCTTGCCTTGTGTATTTGTTTCATCATTACCCTCAGTTTTTTTGTTTGTCAATCGCATGACTAAACATGCATGGATGGAAGAAGGTAGGAAGAATGAAGGTTGCGATATGGAAAAAGCATGTAGCGAATGGAAAGATGATGTAGATGGAGCGATATGGAAAAAACCGACTCATGCATGAACCTAAGACATGGTCATGGTGATATATACTCAAAGTGTGTGCTACAACTAGTGGGTGTAGTGAGCGTAGGTGACATGATTAGACTCGTGTCATGACCATGTGGCTAGACTATGTGACTAGACTCAAGCAAAGACTAAGTTAAGACTTCATGTATATGCATTAAACTGGACATGTTGTAATATTTTCGTCATAACATTTGATCTGTGACTCAGATTGGGATTAAACAAACGCCAAATTAAAGATAACACTCGGGGCTACATATCCATAGGTTGTAAGACTCTTAGTTCTTCCTAGAATTTCGGCTATGCCCAAAACAAGTTGACGCTTGTGCAGTATACGGGAATAAAAATCTGGGTTGACTTAATGGAACTATGACTCGATTTTTGTTATATTTTTTAGCTCAAACTAATTAATCAATTAATTAAACAAAGTCCTTTAGTCATCAATTAGTTTATTTAGGCTTAAACACAAGTCAAACAAATGGTTAGGAAAAAACACATAGAGTATGCACAAGCAAAGAATGCACAATTAGTCAAGTAGTCACAATATGATGGAATGAGTTTGCAACCTAACCATGGCTCTAGTTCTCTAAAGTTCAGGATATGGGTTAGTCAAAGAGGGTCCATGGTTAATTGTCCGGATGCACCGTGCAGAAGCCTCACCTTTTGAATGGTTTGCGCGAGTGGATGGGACACCGTGAGTTTGGTGAATTCAACATTCTCGGATGTACCATTTGTTGCACAGAGCGTTCAATCAGGTAGATGGAGCATGAATTCCCAGAGGGTTATGTCCATATGTAGAACACATATGGGTTTCAGATAAGTGAGAAAAACTCAATCAGGAAGTAGGATCGAGCAAACAGCGATAAAAACTTGTCAAAATTAGAACGCATATTTCAGGCTCGGTATTGGAAGAACTTGGCGCCGGCGAACAGAGGTGGGCGCCGCGATTTGGCTTTGGCGCCTGGCGACAGGAACTGTCGCCTGGCGCCAGAGTCAAATCATCGGTGCTAGACTCTGTTTTCTGACGCTAGTTCCTAATGCCTCACCGGCTTTTGTGCTCGATAAAATTTTCCAGTTTCGCGGAGCATTATTTTGATCCTAGTTGTGAAAGATATTCCTCAAATTTCCTACGTGTAAAAATCCTATGTTTTTAACTCATTACGGATGGTCATTCCAATGAGATCTTTTTTATGCATATGACAATAATGTTAATCAAAATTACGCACATGAAACTTAGAACTTTTCGAGTCTCATCCACTCATTCTAAATCATTGCCGAAATAATTTTCAGGAATTAAAATAGAAATCCTCCCCAGTGGAGTCGCCAAAAAACTGTAGGGAATATTTCAAGAACTACCCCAAACTTGAACCCTAATGTGATCATACACTAAAGTACAGTGGCGTCAAAAGGGAAGGAAGCTAGAGCATAAGAGTCGCCAACAAGTTTTAGGAACATGTAAACCGTTCACAAGGTGAAGGTTACACCCCTTAACGATCCAAGAGATCGTTAACTCCAATAGGTCTGGAACCATGACTGGTGTTCGAGGATGAAAGTACAAATCCAACCGAAAAGAGATTGAACCTGCCCTAATAATAGGCCTCTACTTTATTCTGATCGTTTTCATATGCGCTTTCTGACTAACAAACACTCAATAGGACTAACCCTAAACCTTTTTATCTATGTTGGTTGAATTTAATGCACAAATAAATCTATTATTGGCGATCACTTGAGTTATAATCAAATTAACCCTAAACAAGATTATTAATTATCTTATTAAGCTTGATTTCAAGTACTAATTCCCTTTAAACATGCGTAAAAGGTGTGATCAAGCAATAAATATAAAATAAGCATCAAGCAACATAATAATCAAAATAATAATAATAATCATAACAATAATTTTGTTAAAGCATAATAATAGCAAGATCCTAGGCATGATACTAACAAGATTAATAACAAACCCTAGCATGTCACTATACAATAAAGATAAAATATTTAGCCCTAACATGATACTAACATGAATATTAGGAATGAAATAAAAGGCATCACAAATTTCATAATTGATCTAAGGAACTTATTCTTTACCCTAAACATGTTACTAGGAAGATCAAAACACCCTAGATATGATTTCTATGTCATAGTATCAATAAATCAATTAAAGCACTTACTTGGATGCCTCGTACCTCTTTCTAATAAAAAAACACACGCGTTAGTAACTTCAAGGAAAATAATAATCAAACAATTAAATTAAATAATTGAAAGTGAGATTTGGGATCAAACCCTCATAAATTAAAACCTTTCACGTCTAGGGCGAAGGCAACTTCGAACTTGGCTAGGTGTTTCTAGATCTTTTGAATGCAGAATTTTGTAGAGAAAGCTTGAGAGAGAGAAGAGATTCTTGAAAACTAGAGAGAATAAGAAAATTAATTGTTGTTGATGATTGAAAACGGAGGTTTAGGAGGCTATTTATAGAGAAAATCAGCCGGATGGATAGGAAAACGAATGAAAGTTTCGAAGAGAATAAAACACGATTGGCGCTAGACGCCAGAAATTAGCGCCCGATGCTAAGGCTAGCGCAAGACGCCAATTCTTAGCGCCAAGCGCTAATCCTGTCGTTAGGCCCTAGAAATAGTTTTCACACATTTTCTTAATTTTGATAGAATTTAGCCGTATAGGAGGGCAAAATTGTATTTTACTTAAAAACACTTCTTTTATTCTGATTAAAACTCTAAAAAGTCAACTAAAGTCAATTTATAAATTCTAATTGCATTAGGAACGATAAATCAATATTAGGCCCTCCTCTAAATCATTGGGCCGCATATAAAGATCAAATCGGGTCCTATTTAGTATTGTGGCCATAACTTCCTCATTATTCATCGAAATTGGACATATAATATATTGTTGGAAAGGTCTTTTCAAGCCATATCCAAAAACACTATTATTGGACCCTTGCCTTGGACCAAACAAAACTGGATTTGCTGTTTTCTAAAAATAGGTTTTCAAAAACAGAGAGAAAGAAAAGAATAAAAACTAACCGCAACGCTAGACTTTCCATACTTTCACTTCATTCGATTATGATTCGACGTGAAAGGTACTCATCACTGGGTTTGGTTTTGGGGAGACACAAATGGGTGTCTACAATTAGGTTTAGGGTTTTGAGCATTTTGTCGCAGCAGGTGTCACGCGCATCAGGATGAGTTGCGCGCGGCATCCCAGCGCAAGTAATTGTTTTGGGCGCGGCTTTATGGTAAGATTCGATTTTATATTTTCCGTATAAATCTGAATCATCCGCAACGAAACTCTGGGGGTTGCGCTGGGTTTCACGCGCAACTGAATTAGTTGCGCGCGACAGCCCAACGAGACTCTTTGAGATGCACGCGGCTTTTTCTGCGACAGCACTAAGATTTAACCTAGGCGCTCCTAAATCCGTCATTATTAGGTTTTAGGCACGGGATTAAGCCTTATTATGATCGGGTTTAGTTAATTTGACCTTTTTTGGCTTTTTCTTTAATTTAGGCTAGTCTTTTGTGTTTTTTAGATTTAACTAGTTATCCATAAGTATTCTTCACTTCGATCAAACACGAGGTTTTATTTTTCGTCATTGCACTTCCTGGCGGGACAGGAGGCCATAAGTAGATGTCTACAGTTAGCCCCCACTTTGATCGAGTCTTGAATAGACGACGATCAAAGTAGTCAAGGAAATAAATCCGAGACTCATTCTGCGAAGTCCTCTAAGGATAGAGAATCTTCAGTAATGTTTATGGATGTCAAAACAATCCTTGGTTCGCTAAGTGTTTGAAACAAGTAGCTATTAAGATTAGAAAACGTTCTTCCTAGTCTTAACGAGCTAAAGAATCTAGATTCATCCTTTGCAATTGTAGAACGCTTTTACAAGTAAAGGTTTTCTGGGTGATGTCAAGTCATGAGAACAGATCGGTTTTAAAAGGATAAAAGGGGAAGATTTCCACTCAATCGTGTCATTGTTGGTCTAAAGTCCCTCGATAGGTCATTGAAACTTTAGCGTGACTTTAACAAAGTAAAAGATGAAAATGGGTTTTCGGTATTAGAGCCGAAATGGTCCGGTATTCGAGCCGGGTCCGGTATTCGAGCCGGAAGTCCACAAGATAGAAATACATGTCTCAAGACTGGAGGCATCTATCCAAATTCAGTGAGAGGGAAGAAAGTCAACAACTCTCTTAGTAGCTTTGTCCACAAGATGAGTACACGTGTCTCAGGACTGGGGGCACGTGACTACATAGGCGCGACATCGTCTCGTCGCTTCTTTATACATGGGATGATTTCGACACCCAAACTATCCAGTAAGTTAGTAAGCGCACTAACTTCCGTAGTTGCTCCTATTCAAGAAGTGCCTGTTCCTGAAGGTTTGGCGCGTCTGTTTACTCGTGAGCTAACGCCTCTAGTAATTCTTTACCTTTTAGTCCCGAGAGGTAGATCTCGCAAAGCTTGGGCTGAGTGAAATTTTACGCAACACCTACGCTGTACAATTTTGCGTCGTACGATACGCCATTTGCATTTTACGCTGCATGAAAACGCCTTCCTTTTTGCTTCGGACGTGAAAAAAGAAGAAAACTCGGACATTTGTAACGTCAGTACAGTAAAATGACAAACTTGTCTATGGGTGCTTTTACGTAAAGCACCACCACGGAACGTCTTAAGGCACTCTTACGAAAAATGTTCAAAACGTATGCTGGAGGAAGGCACAAAGCACGGTGTGCATGCAAGAACGATGCAAAAAAACTAACAAAGAAGAAAGCAAACTACAATATGCAAAGCAATTTAAAAAGATTTTGATAATTTGCACGCCATTACGTTTAATAATGAGCAAAAACCGTTGAAAAATGATCAAATAGCTCAAAATCAAGATTTTGGTCATTTTAGTGACTAGTATCCGTGCGCAACTCAGAGGGTCGCGCTGGCCAGGCGCGCGCATCGTTCTGAGTTGCGCTGGTATGTCACGCGCAACAGATTAAGTTACGCGCGACATTTATGTTAGTAAAGTGAAAATCGCAAACGCGATTTTTCACTTCACTCTTTCATTCTCCTTCCTTCGCCATTTTCGACCCTATCTCTCTCTAGGAAGCTCGGATTTTTGCGATTTTCAAAGCTAAAGGAAGCAAATTTCGTCCTTCATTCATATTAGTCGTAATCCAATGTAATTTTTTTGCTAGAAATTTTTCTTTTCTGGCTGAATTCGAACGATTTTCGAATCGTTAAACCCCACATTTCGAATTTGGGGGTTTTTTATTTAGTCCATTATTCTTGAAATTGGTTGTTCTATGTTGTCATGCTATGTTTAAAGAGTGTTTTGCAAGAAATTTCATGAAAAATGGTTAAGTATTGAACCTTGTATGAGCATTTCTTTGTTCAAGTTCGTTCTTGCTCTTTTTCTTCGAATTTTTCTTGATTCTATTGCTTTTTCTTTCTCATTTTGGTTATAATTGCTGATTATGAAGTAGATTATAGTGATGGAACTAATATCATTTTCATAATTCATTTTTGTGAATTTTGAATTGTTGAAAAATGGCGCGAAACATACTCTTAGCTTACTCTTGCCATGTTTAAACTTCAAAATTGTTTGGTAGACGATAACCATGTTTATATTATTGTTATTCGTCTAGAATTAGTTGATTCTTTGAGATTTTTTAAATACAATCCCTTGAATACTTGGTTGAAACTGGTATAGAATGGCTTTTGTGGGTGTTAGAAGCCCCCATTTACTGAGTTTAACTGCAGGTATCGTAGCCCCCAAGTATGGGTGGCATTCGATTTTCGTATTTTGCCATATCGGCAACCGTTATGCTGCCGAAATGGGTCTAGAATACGTATATTAGTTTAGTTTAGGAAATAAAGTAAACTAATTAAGGAAACGTTATCCATCATAGCATGGACTCGCCTCCATTTGTTGATGATGAGGAGATTCTTGGTGGTCCAGACGAGGCGGTTCGGCCTCGGAAGAGGGTGACCTGTCCTCAAGAGAAGGTTCAAGAGCGACGCGTCGCGGCCGATCGACGTTGTAGGAGGATGTGGTTTGGAAGGCTCCTCCCAACTAGGACCCTAGGGTCCTTAAGTGGGACCTAGACCATCACGTTTCGATTAGAGGGTGGCGCGGCCACTACAAGAAAATAACCTTTTTGTAGCGATTATTTTAACCTTTAGTATCGATTATAATTGAAACAAAAAGCTTTCCCAACGAATGGTCATTCGATACAATATCTCCCGTTGCCTTAGCCTTTAGTAGTGGTTTTCAATATCGTTGGGGTTGACCTCAATAATCGATACGATAAACTACATCCAATCGTGGTGATTATTGTAGCGATTACAATCGCTATAAATGTTTAACTCATTTTCTTAAAAAAAAAAACATTGGTATGATCTTTACAAGATTCGAACATGCAACCTCAAACTCTTATATTAAATGTTTCACCAATAAGCTATGACATATTTTATGTATTCTTTGTCACACAATATTAATATATCTAGTGTTGAAAGGGATTTTTTTATCGATTTTTAGGATTTAGTGGCGATTGTAAATGATACGATTTCTCAAAATTATATAAATGTGTAAAAATAGTGTGGATATGTATTATTATGTTTTCTGTATCGATTTTATATGGGAAAACCATGGAGATTGTAAAATGATACGACATCCTTAATTATTTCACAAACATACTTGCATATTGTAGCGAATGTACAATCGCTACAAAATAATCGCTACGAAAAGACATTTTACTTGTAGTAGGCATTGTGAGTTTTTCGCACCTTTGTTTCTTTCTTTTTTCTTTTGTTTCTTCTCCTTTTTAAAACATAACTGTAGACACCTAAAAATGTCTCCCCAAAACCAAAGCCGATGATGAACAACCTTTCACCGCCACTATTGGTCGGGTTTAGTATTTAATCCCGAGAGTGCTTAAAAAATCGTATTTTATTAAATTCATATTTTTGAATAGTCCATGGATTAGTCTTGATGTTTGGTAAAGGCATAGTTTTAATTTCAGCCCAAACTTATTAATTAATTTTTAGCCCAAGCCTTTTTTATTTTATTGTTTTATTATTTATTTTTGGCCCAAACCCTTTATTTATTTTTATTTAATTATTTTCTTATTTTAGCCCGAATAATAATAAGTCAGTAAAAGCCCAAAATTATCAATCGGCACTTAAAATGCCGAAGGAAATTAGGGTTAAAAATGTATTTAGACGGAAAAACAGGCTGGAATTTCCCGCACCACGGCAGGTACCTACCGTGTCACGGGAATCCTTCCCGTCTGACGGTGGGATTTCCCGTGACACGGGAGGTCTGCCGTGACACGGGACATTCCGTGTCTTTTCCCGTTTTCTGAAAATTTCCCGCGTCACACCAAAAATGTACCGTGTCACGAGAAAGTGTATCGTCTGACGGTGGAGCTTCCCGTGTCACGGTACAGTTTGACCGTGTCTTGGGATACCTTTTTAGGGTTTTTATCATTTTAGGGTTCCGTGTGCTCCCTCAGCACATTTTCCCTATAAATACCCCCTCATTTCTGATGAACGGGGCACCGAGTAATTCTCTGATTTAATTTTCTCTCTTCTATGCTTTAGCCTAAACACTAGCCTACCCCTTTTCTACTTCAAAATTCCTTCTTCAAGCACTCAAAGGAGTCCATATTTTACTCGTGGTTCTGTCCTTAAGCCAACGTGTGAAAGGTAGAATTGTTTGAGGGTTTGGCCCCAAAATCAACTTTATTTAATTTAATTTAATTTAATTATTGTTTTATTATTTTTTTGAAGTTACTAACTCGTTTATTATTTTGTAGTTGCAAACAAACAGAATCAAAGTAAGAGTCATGCTCTTTTTATTCTTATTATTTTTCTAACGATTTTATGTTGTTGGAATTGTGATTAATTTGGTTTTAATATTAATGTTATTCTATTATTGATCACCGTATTGCATGTTTAAAGGGAATATGTAATTGAAAATCACGCCTAATAAGATAATTTGGATAACCGGTTTAGGGTCCTTTTAATCTTATTATTAATTGAAGTGATCACCAATATTTTAGAATTATGTGTGCATTAATATTAAACCAATTTAGTTAAATAATAGTTTGGAGCGAATTGAATTATTGTTTGTATGCCTTTGAGATCACAGGAATGCTTTTCAATATAAGAATCGAGTAGAGGCCAATACGGGCGAATGTGACTCCATGACTCACTTCGTACCATCATCCCCGATCCTCCTTTCGTGGTTCCGAACCATATGGAGTTAGTAATCTCATGGATTATGAATGGGGTGTAACCTTTACGAGTCATTCGTTGTTGCCTTCGTTGTCCCTTATTCGTGTTTGCCTTTTATGATCCGTGAACGGTTTACAAGTTCCTTAAAAACTTGTTGGCGGCTCCCTATTTTCCTTGTCCCTAATCGTATTATGTCAATTCCTAATTCCTATGAGTGTCAAGCATATTCACCACATGCTTTAACGAAGGCGCACTTCGAACGACGCCTACAATTTGGCGACTCCACTGGGGACCGATTCTTGGTTATTTATCAATTTGAGTGATCGATATTTAATTAATATGAATGGATGAGACTTGAAAGATTCTTGAAAAATATTCCTGTGATTAATTTGGCATTTTTTCATATGCATAGACGTTTAACCGTCTCATTCAGGTCTGTCCCGTAGGAAAAATTGGATAACTTGGTTGCGCGCGAAGGAAAACAGGGCACCAGTCAGATCTTCTGACTACCATGCCACGGCAGAATCTGCCGTGTCACTGTACAGTGCACCGTCTGACGGTGCACAGTACCGTGACACGGGAATTTTTGCCGTGTCACGGCAGTCCTAAAATCAGTCCGGTGGCTTATTTTCTTTCCTCACAGTTGACTTCCTTCGATTTTTCTGAAAAAACGTATGTGTTCTACATGCGTCTTAGCCCAGGGGATTTAAGCTCTATCGACCCAAAAACGCTCATGGCAATAAGGGTTCATCCGAGTTATTAAATCCACCCAAACCATGGAGTCGAGTTCGATTTCATCACGAACTCGCTGAGCCGCCCGTTGGCATACACCCTCAAGGGAGGCTGCCTTGCTAACGCGTCCAAACTCTTAACCATGGTACCCTTTTGACACCCAAATCTTGACCAATAGTTGAACATAGATCTTGACTCTAGGTTGCGAACTTTTTTTACATCATCGTGCCTAAATGCTATGTAGTTGTTTGGTGCTAACCTTCATGTGTTTGCTCTTTTGTTTAACCCATGACCGAGGGTTTTTATTCTCACATAGTAATTAGTACGGATCTAAAATCGGTTAAAATCTGGAAAAATCACAAAACTGACCTGGAACTGCGCACCGTTTCACGGCATGTTCTGCCGCGCCACGGTGAACAGTGCCGTGACACGGGGCTGTCTACCGTCTGACGGCAGACTGCACCGTGTCACGACAGTCTGCACCGTGACACGGTGCCAACGAAAGTATCCTGTCAGTCTTTTTTTTCGATTTTTGTGTGAATGTTGTGTCCAGTTTGGTGTCATGTCTAGCTATACCGTCAAAACACGCGTCTATAACCTCACTTAATCACTCACATGTCGTGTTCACACACTTTTTTGCTTTAAGTCGTGCACCACTTTTTTGACCGTATTTTAGGGAAGTCTTGTTTTTGTGTCGTTTTTTTTTTTCGGAGTAAGTCAGATGGTATCCTCCCTTTAAAAATAAACAAGTAGAATTTCTAAATTATAGATTTTTTTTTTTAAAAAAAATAAATAAAAATAAAAATAAAATTCTCGTGCCACGTCAGCATCCACCGTGGCACGGGAATGGTTGCCGCGACACGGGACTGTCCACCGTGTCACGGCACAGTCCACATTGGCACGGTGGACCTGCAAAAAAAAAATAAAAATAAAAATAAAAAAAATTATCGTGCCACGTCAACATCCACCGTGGCACGGGAATGGTTGCCGCGACACGGGACTGTCCACCGTGTCACGGCACAGTCCACCGTGGCACGGTGGACTTGCAAAAAAAAAAAAAATCCCGTGCCACGTCAGCATCCACCGTGGCACGGGAATGGTTGCCTCGACACGGGACTGTCCACCGTGGCGCGGTGGACCTGCAAAAGAAAAAAAAAAAAAAAAAAGGTTGCCGCGCCACGGGAAACTCTACCATGTCACAGCAAATTTCCACCGTGACACGGTTGAATTTCCAAAAAAAAAAAAAAAAAAAAAAAAGAAAGCGTCAGTCAAGTCTTCCGTGTTAATTTGGTCCTCGCGTCAGTCATTTTGGTTATTATTCACATGTCTAGCCATACGATCATACCACGAGTCTTATAACATCACTTAGTCACTCACGAGTCAAGTATAGTCCACACACTTTCTTTATGTTCCGACTCGAGTCGTGCACCAGGTCGTTTATGATCGTATATTAGGTTCATGCACCCTTTTTTCGTCATAATAAAAAATGAGTGGAGTTTTCTCACCTGTTTTCAAATGTCTATTTTTTTCCTTCCTTTCCTATCTTGAGCAATGAGTCAAACAATTAAGTGAATTATTTTATTTCACAGTACTTGGTCAAGGAACAGGGATAGATCAATACGGTTCGAGCCATTACCGCAACAATCTCTCAGATCTAATAGGCGTTCAAAGAGAACTTTGCCATCTCCGTTACTCATCACCTTTCAATGGCCACTAAAGAAGACATTGAGAACATCAAAAAATCCATTGAGGCACTGTCTTCCATGATGCAAACCCTTACCACTAGGGTCACTACCATGGAACAAAACAAGGTCACTGTTTCCACCCTTGACAAACTGAAGTAACAAATGAGTAAGATTTCTGAGGATTTCACTTATGTGGAACGGCCTCCCACTCCTTTGAATGTGAAGGACAGACTCCCTGAAAAGTTCTCCACTGCTGATATTCCAAAGTTCAAGCCTACTGACAATCCAATATTCCATTTGAAGGCATTCTCTGCAACCATGGCTCTTAAGGGATTGGACGTAACACTCTTCCCTACGGTGTTCCCTCTCTCCTTAGAACATGCTTGCCAACAATGGTTTTATTCCTTAGATGTCAAGCATACTGCGACTTGGCAAGATGTCACCGACAGTTTCATGAATCGTTACAAATGTAACATTCAAACTAAAACTTCTGAACGTGAACTCTCCATTCTCAAACAGAAAGAGAATGAAGGCTTCAGCGCTTACCTGAACAGGTGGAGGGAAACAACTTCACTCTTGGTAGATCCTCCCAAAGAAAGAGAGATGGTTCGCCTCTTTATTCAAAATCTGACTCATAAATATAGGGAACATCTCAAATTTCTTCCACTGAACACTTTCGAAGCTGTATACGACATCGGCATCAATATCGAGGATGAGCTAATAAAGACTGCTGGTAGTAACAATAATAACACTTGGAAAAACAAGAAGAACGACCATCCTTCTTCTTCGTCTTCTAAGCACGAAAATACTACCAACAATATAAGCCAAGTTGATCTCAATGAAGTGTTAGCTCTTGATACTCCATTGCCCAAGAAGAAAAGAACTTACACTCCTTTAGGAATGACTTATGATGCGGCCTTTAATCGCCTTTACAGTCAAGGCTTGATCACACCTATTGGGCCATTTCCAGAGCCAAAACCTGAAGAAAGGAGCACCAAATGGAATCCCAATGCCCATTGCAAGTACCATCAAGGAAGGGGCCACACTACGGAGCAATGTTGGAATTTGAAGGACGTCATTCAAGACTTGGTGGATGCAAACAAACTTCCTGTCCCTCTAGGCGGCAAGAAGTAATGAATATAAGGCACACAGATCCTTCGTGCAAGATTTCATGATTTCTTTCTTTATCATTCTTCTCCATTCCCCCATTCATGTCTAGCATAGGTTTTCCACTTTGAATTTTTTTATATGTTTCATGTGTTTCGTTCACCTTTTCCATTAATAAAATGAGCAATTTTCCTTTACATCTCGATCATAGAATTTTTCATTCATTCATTCATTCTCAATATAAAAAAAAAAAAAAAAATCAATTACCGAACTAAACCCAAGGTACACCAATGACTTGAGGCACCTTTGCAACCATGTCATTCCCTGTTAACCGTTCAATCACATTCCATTTCTTCATCAACCATTTTGAGCCTCGTCTAACGTTTGACCTTCATTTCTTCAACCCACATTCACTTAACCCTGGGATTGGAAGATGTGTAATTGTATAACATTCAAAAGGCAAGTAAAAAAAAAAAAAAAAAAAAGCAGCAAAGCAACAATAAAACAATGTCTAAAGGCAAGTGTTCCAATGTCTTTGATATGAACACGTCTCAAATTGCGTCTCTCATCGAGTGCTCGGTACCGTGCCTGAGAAACATGAATGCTAAGTGAGTGATGGACCGCATGATCTGAGTTGCCTACATTGATTCAAAAGAATGAAAAAAAAAAGTTCAAAGCAAAAAAAAAAAAAAAAAAAAAAATGTGTTGAAAATAAACTTGCAAAATTCAAAATTTTCAAATTCACAATTACACATCTTGGGGGCTTCTCTCGGGTCTTGAGCCTTTTACCTCTTTCTTCCTTAAACCATCAACTTAACCACATTACAACCCTTGAAAGACCTCTTTGAGGTGTACATACACTTGTGCAAAGTTCGGTTAGAGCTACGTTCGGCCTGATTCCTAACGGATACGTAGGCAACCTCACATCAAGGTGCAGCCACATTCATATTCATATCCATGCATGATCGAGTCAAAGAATATCCAATTCTTATCCGTACCCATTTAGAGCTAGACTTGGGGGCTTGAACCCAAATCACATTAGCTTACCCAGCCTGAAGAGTCATCATCTTTAACTCTTCTCACATCTCTTTCCATCGCTATAACCCTTGCAGCCAGCCTTAGTATCACATTCACACACTTCACTCACACATCCATATCCATATCCATATCAATCATCCTTCCCTTTAAGAGCCCTTTATCATGAAATCTTGTTTCAACACTGTGCATGTTTCATCATATTTAAAGACAACATTCAGTAGAAGAAACATTGTATACTTGCTTAGCTTCCTGACCTGAGCAATGTTCATTGTTTCGCATAATGTGCTTAGAAACATTTATATATTAATGATTTTTAATCATACAAAGCATATCGTGCTTAGCTCCTTGACATAAGCAACGTTCATTATGCAATAATCACTATACGTGCTTAGCTTCCAGACCTAAGTGACGTTCAAAATCGCTTCTTTACACCATATATGATGCTTAGCTCCATGACTTAAGTTCATTCATCTATCGTGTCACATGATGTAATTGTCCTTAGCCTCTTGGCCTAAGAACATGCATCATGCATACATTATTTTCAGGACAAACAATTCAATCCATACGATTCATTTCGTCTTGCTCAAGGAGGAAGTTCAAAACTTCTCTCCCTTTTCATTATTTTATTTTGGGGAAGTTCAAAAAAACTTTTTCTAAGTTTTCATCGAAGGAAGTTCGAAAATAAAAGTTCAGTTTTCACATCTTTCTTTTTCGGGAGAAAGTCGGTACCCTCCACTCATGACAAAAATTGACGGAAAATTTTTGCTTTTGCATCTTCGTTTGCTTGTGTCTGCACACACACATATACACACACACACACACACACACACTCATAAGTCATACACATGTCATGTCACATCAAGTCAAACTTGGTCAAGTTAGTGGTCAAGTCAATCACAGTATATACGAGTCCATTGGCAAATTTATTTTTGCAAGTCTTATCTACAGCCCACGTCCGGGGACAAACGGACCATCTACAGCCCACGTCCGGGGACAAGCGGACCATCTACAGCCCACGTCCGGGGACAAGCGGACCACCATCATTTCATGACGCAAGGTTCTCGATACACAGAGACTTGCAATCTCATCATCTTTCGACTTTCCTCAAGCATGGAAAGTATTATCCGGTGGATTTTTCTTCAAGTATAGAAAACCGCCAAATCGGCTTTCCTCAAGAATGGAAGGCATTATCGGTGGAATTCTTCAAGCATAGAATGACACCATATTCATCAGTCGACTTTCCTCAGGCTTGGAAAGCGTTATCGGTGGAGTTTTCTTCAAGTATAGAAAACCGCCAAGTTGGCTTTCCTCAAGCTTGGAAAGCGTTATCGGTGGATTTTTCTTCAAGTATAGAAAACCGCCAAGTCGGCTTTCCTCAAGCATGGAAAGCATCATCGGTGGATTTCTTCAAGCATAGAATGACACCAAATTCATACGTCGACTTTCCTCAAGCATGGAAAGTATTATCCGGTAGGTTTCTTCAGGCTTAGAAAACTACCAAACTCTTCAGTCGGCTTTCCTCAAGCATGGAAAGCGTTTCAACAAATGTCACTCGGTGGATTCCTTCAAGCTTAGGAAGCTGCCAAATTCGTTCGTCACCAATACACTGGTGCCAGATACGTATTCTATCCCTTTACTCTTTTATCTGTAGAACTAACATTTTTCTACAGGTATCGGCGTATACAGAGTGATTTAGGATCGCAGAACGTCTTAAATCATTCTCCGTCCCTATCGGCTACTTTGACTATCATTTTCGAAACTGACGTTTCTACAAACTCAGTCAAAGTGGGGGCTTCTGTAGACACCTAAAAATGTCTCCCTAAAACCAAACCCGATGATGAACAACCTTTCACCGCCACTATTGGTCGGGTTTAGTATTTAATCCCGAGAGTGCTTAAAAAATCGTATTTTATTAAATTCATATTTTTGAACAGTCCATGGATTAGTCTTGATGTTTGGTAAAGGCATAGTTTTAATTTCAGCCCAAACTTATTAATTAATTTTTAGCCCAAGCCTTTTTTATTTTATTGTTTTATTATTTATTTTTGGCCCAAACCCTTTATTTATTTTTATTTAATTATTTTCTTATTTTAGCCCGAATAATAAAAAGTCAGAAAAAGCCCGAAATTATCAATCGACACTTAAAATGCCGAAGGAAATTAGGGTTAAAAATGTATTTAGACGGAAAAACAGGCTGGAATTTCCCGCGCCACGGCAGGTACCTACCGTGTCACGGGAATCCTTCCCGTCTGACGGTGGGATTTCCCGTGACACGGGAGGTCTGCCGTGACACGGGACATTCCGTGTCTTTTCCGCGTAAACCCTTAACGCGTTTTTTATCCCGTTTTCTGAAAATTTCCCGCGTCACACAAAAAATGTACCGTGTCACGGGAAAGTGTATCGTCTGACGGTGGAGCTTCCCGTGTCACGGTACAGTTTGACCGTGTCACGGGATACCTTTTTAGGGTTTTTATCATTTTAGGGTTCTGTGTGCTCCCTCAGCACATTTTCCCTATAAATACCCCCTCATTTCTGATGAACAGGGCACCGAGTAATTCTCTGATTTAATTTTCTCTCTTCTATGCTTTAGCCTAAACACTAGCCTACCCCTTTTCTACTTCAAAATTCCTTCTTCAAGCACTCAAAGGAGTCCATATTTTACTCGTGGTTCTGTCCTTAAGCCAACGCGTGAAAGGTAGAATTGTTTGAGGGTTTGGCCCCAAAATCAACTTTATTTTATTTAATTTAATTTAATTATTGTTTTATTATTTTCTTGAAGCTACTAACTCGTTTATTATTTTGTAGTTGCAAACAAACAGAATCAAAGTAAGAGTCATGCTCTTTTTATTCTTATTATTTTTCTAGCGATTTTATGTTGTTGGAATTGTGATTAATTTGGTTTTAATATTAATGTTATTCTATTATTGATCACCGTATTGCATGTTTAAAGGGAATATGTAATTGAAAATCACGCCTAATAAGATAATTTGGATAACCGGTTTAGGGTCCTTTTAATCTTATTATTAATTGAAGTGATCGCCAATATTTTAGAATTATGTGTGCATTAATATTAAACCAATTTAGTTAAATAATAGTTTGGAGCGAATTGAATTATTGTTTGTATGTCTTTGAGATCACAGGGAAATGCTTTTCAATATAAGAATCGAGTAGAGGCCAATACGGGCGAATGTGACTCCATGACTCACTTCGTACCATCATCCCCGATCCTCCTTTCGTGGTTCCGAACCATATGGAGTTAGTAATCTCATAGATTATGAATGGGGTGTAACCTTCACGGGTCAATCGTTGTTGCCTTCGTTGTCCCTTATTCGTGGTTGCCTTTTATGATCCGTGAACGGTTTACAAGTTCCTTAAAAACTTGTTGGCGGCTCCCTACTTTCCTTGTCCCTAATCGTATTATGTCAATTCCTACTTCCTATGAGTGCCAAGCATATTCACCACATGCTTTAATGAAGGCGCACTTCGAACGACGCCTACAATAACTGTTGTGTTTTTTTTTTTTAATTTATTTTTATTTTTATCCTTTTATTTAGAGTGATCCTAGCATGCGTTTGTACGACTTTAGCGACCAGCGAGCCCATTTTGAGAGTTTGCCCGAGGTGGCAAAGGAGATTGTAGCACTTTCTGGGACTGACTCCCAGCTGGCGGCTCTTCGGGAATTATCGAGTCAGCCTGCATCGTCACCTTTCCTCCGTGGATTGTTGGAGTTTGGTGGGATTCCACCAACACTTTCCACTTTCCATGGGGAGAGATGACGGTTACCCCTTTTGACTTCCCTATGATTAAGGGTTTTCCTTTCAGAGGCGAGCCTGTAGTCATAGAGTTTGTTAAGGGGTCAGACGAGAGATTGCGCGACCTTGTGGGGGACCCTCTTACGTTGGCCTTTCACGTGTACGCGCAATCTTGTCCGTACTTGGTTCTTACCGACAAATTATCGGCTGACGAGCTTGACCGACAGTGTACACCTGAGCAGCTGGCTCGGATATACATTGCTCACGTTCTTTCCGTCCCCGTTTGGAGTGATCGAGGAGAGCGTTTCTCCATTGGGTTACTCATTTGCCTTAGTGATTTGGGTCAAGTAGGTGACCTGAGTTGGGCGGAGGTGTCGTTGTCTGTATGCTTACAGCCTTGGGCAAGGCAACCTGGGTGATGGATTCCGCGGCAGCTACTAAGATGCCTCGGATCTCGCTTACGTGGCACGGTCGTATCCTTAAGGTACGTGTTTTAAGCTTTTTTCGGTTATTACTTTCGCTTTTTCCTTTTAGGCTTTTTTTTCGGTTTCAGGCTTAGGGATACTCGTAACTGCCTTTCTTAGCCCCCAGGATGCTTGGGGCTGCTCGTTTTCCTATCGGCTATTGATTGGTCGCGATTAAGAAGAGACAACCTACTTTTGCCAGCGACTTTCGCCAGAGGATCCTTTCGGCGACCCGTGCGTCGGTGAGTATTCCAACTACATGTGCTCTTTTTGTTTTTATTTTCAATTTCTGATGATTTTTCATGTGGTTGTGTTTTATAGATCGATCTCCGTCCTTAGAGTTTGATCGTCGGAGTCCCCGAGGCTATCCGGTCTGGCATGGTTTCTTGCCGTTTCCGGGCCCTCTGTACGGGACACTCGGTGTTCTAGAGGACAGACTCTTAGTTTTTAGGCGAGCGTGTTCTCTGGCAGTTTTCGTCCGAAGAGCCTTTGGTTCATGCGGATCCCCCCAATCCGGATGCTACGTTCGGACTTGCTGTCTACCGAGGATCGAGCTCAGGCGATCCTTGGTTATCCAGCGGTGCAGCTGGTGCTCTCGGTGGTTTCTTATCCGGCTTTTATAGCATTCAGGCTGACTTCTTTTCCGGCTTTTATTCCGGTTAGTACTGTACCTCTCTTTTTTCCGTGTTTCGGTTTATTTTTCGAAACTTTGATCCTTCTATCGTTTTTTGTCATATATAGTTTAGCGGGTCGAGATAGGTGGTTGGGTGCCTCCTACAGCGGAGATCACGTATACCGATGTTGTCGGATCGGTAATTCGTGAGACCCTTCCAGCAGTAGAGGATGACGAGGGGATACCGTTTATACCTGAGACGGTTGAGTCGATATGTCTTTTGTTTATATGTACTTAAACATTTCTATTTATTTTTTTTCATATACATTTGTTTATTAACTGTCTTTGTATCTTTAGAACAGGTTCCGCGGGAAACCGTGAACGGCATGATGAGGACTTTATGTGCTTTCCGAGTTGCTTATCGGAGAGCCCTCGTGACTTTATCATGCCGTGATCATCGGATGATCGAGGTAAGTTTTATTTCTTTTCTTTTCAACAAAGTTATTACATTTCATGTAGTTCATCTTCGTTTTGGATTTTGTAGGATGTGCAGCAACCGTCTAGAAGTCGCCGAGCACCCTGATTCATCTTGTACAAATTTTTATATATTTTTTTTAGGAAACTGATGTATTTTTGCATTATTTTACATATAACACATTTGTATATATGTCATTATTATATATTTTTTGTTTCCATGTGTTCTTTATTATTATTAGCAAAAAAAATTCGAGGGAGGGAAAGGGTTCCCGACTTATTCCCGTCGAAAAAATAACCAAAACTCGAATTAGAAGGCGAAAAGAAAACAAAAGAGAAAATAAGAAAAAAATAATAAAAAAAGAAAATAAGGAAGTAGGAAAAATAATAAAAAAGAAAGTGAAAGTAGGAAAATAAAATAGAAAATAAAAAGAAAAAAAGAAAGAAGGCAAGAAAAAGGACACAAGGTGTTAGAAGGCAAGCGTATGATTTGTCTTAAGATTTCGTGAAGATTCTGTCATTATATGAGCCAAAATACGGAAATAAATCCAACTCACATGCCGCATCAGGGAAGACGCGCGCAACTGCGTGAGTTGCGCACGGCTGTCGCTCACATGTGAATTAGTTGCGCGCGGTTGTCGCGCGCAACTCATGAGTTGCGTGCGCCACCTGTTGGTGAACTTTCCTTTAAGCCGAATTTGCCGAAAATTTGCCCCTCTTGGGTCTATTTAAACTTGGTTTCATGTAGGCTTTTGATCATCTCGCATTCATTAGCTTAGTAATATAAGAAACTAAAAAGAATTAATCTCTCTAAATTCTCATTCTCTTTTTTTTGTTTTTTTTTAACAACGGTGAAAACCTTTGAACAACGTTTGAAGCAATGGGTCACTTCCCATTCAACCGAGGACAAACTAGCTTTCAAAATGTACCACTTAGACCCTCTATTAAATTATATGCAACTAGTGGTTAACTTTGATTTTCTTCATGCCGCAATCAACCATTGGGACTCTAACAACCATCTTTTCTTGTTCAAAGGGGACGAAATTGTCCCCCTTCGCGGTGAGTTTGAGGTCTTGCTAGGTTTCCCTACAAATACTTTCCTTGGTACTTATTCGCCTACCTTGTCGGATCCCAAACCTATATTCTAAAGATTGTTTGGCTTGTCCAACAATGATATGACCAACATTGGAATTGAAGAAGGCGTGAACTTGATTCAATTTATTGAACATTTTGTCGCCCCTCGTGATAACATGCCTAAACAACGCTTTAAAATTTGTGCTTTATGTTATTGTCTTGTTGTTAAATGTTTACTTAGGACAGGCAAAGAATACGGAGATTATTCCATGGTGTCCATAGTAGAGCAAATAGAGGGATGTCATTCATCCGCTCCTTTGGTTTTGGCGGAAACCGTTCGGTGCTTGAATCGCCTTAGAAGAGATCTTAACGAAAACGGTTTCATGGGAAGTCCACTCCTATTACACGTACATTTTTTTTCGGCGTTTATCAGCGCAAGTCACGAAGTTGTGCTGGCATGACCAGCACAATCTTCTTCGCTGCGCGCGGAGGGTGCGCGTAACTGATTTGGTTGCGCGCGCCACCCGCTTGTGTTAAAAAATCGCAAACTGATTTTTTTTTTCTTCTTCTTCTTTTTCAGATTTGGCTCATGGAGCTCTTGTGAATTGTCGATCAGACACAAAACCTTAAGCCTAATGGAGTAAAGACATTCCCTGAACGTCGTTTTTCTTTTATGGGGTTCCTAACATATGTTTTGTGATTCCTTGGTGGAACATAAATAGTACGAATGGGAATAGTCTCAATTGCCCTTACATTAGGCCTTTAGGCCTATCTAGTACTACTTATATTTTTCCTTGTAGGGTAATGAGACAATACGAGATGAGACAATTTATTCCCCCGCAAGATTGTGATGCCCCTAAAGATGTGATCTTTAAACCCAAAAGAAATCCTCGTTGGATGGAATATTGGTCAAGTCTTCTAGGTGGGTAATACAAAATCCTACCGCGAGTATTACATTGTCTTCCTTTTACAAAGCTTGGATGAATGCGGCGGATAAGGGCGAATTAAACAAGGCTCGATCTCAACTTCAAGTCGCCACCGCTCGTAATCCACCTATGCCTTTGATGCATTCAACCACTACTACTCCTCCTAGTGGCAAAAACAAAGGAGTGAGAAGAAAATTAGACTTTTCATCCCCTAAGGCTCGTTCAAAGGAAACAAAAAGGAAAGCTCCCTCCAAACCCGCGCAACAAGGTGTGAAAATCAAAGAACCTTCACTAAATACTCGCAAGAAAGCTCCAACAGTCAAAGGGAAAGGAAAACAGGTTACTAAGGCCCCAATCCCTAAATTGAAAAACAATGTTTGGGTGAAGAAGAAGAGTGTAGGGGAAAGCTCAAGGGTTTCTGAAAATACTGCGATGGAAACTACTCCTCCATCATCTGTGACAATTGAGGACATAGTAAAACCTTAGAGTGTTACACAATTTTACCATTAGTTTTTTTTCGAATAAAGTGTAATCACTACTATGTTTTTTTTTTTTGTTTACAGTCTAGTTCAACAATGTCTCTCTCTTGAAATTTGGATGAAATAAAAAATGAGCTTTATATTTTTATATTTTGATAAGACCGAATCATAAAGATTGCCTACGTATTCGCATTACGAAATCAGGTCTTTGTGTAATTCTAATGTTTTTTTTATTATTTTTTATTTTTCTTTAATCTCTTAGGTAGAAATTAAATGAAAAATTAACCAAACCTTGTTTAAAGAAAATTAAATCAAAGTTTAATTTTACTTTCCAAGTATATGTTATATTTAAGAAATACCCTCTTTTTGACGCAAGTAGAAATTGCAATTTCATTCAAACGTAAACTTTGGGTTCGCAAATTGTCATTAGGTGGCGCGCGCAACGTCTGTAGTTGCACGAGCCTGTTGTGCAGAACAAAATCTGTTGCGCGTGAGATCCGCGCGCAACTCTTCCAGTTGCGCGCGACACCAGTGCTACTAATGTCTCTAAAAAATTGTTTTAAAATTCTATATTATTAGCCCCCCAAGTGTGAAGATTTTTTCTTGATGTTCGAAAAAAATTGAACACTTAGAACGGTTTATTATTTCTAAGTTACCCCCCCTTAGTGTTATGTATTTTACCGTGTTATTCAGTAAAATGCATAACACTTAGAATCTTTCAATTGAATGCTAATTAAAATTGGTTGTAAGAGTGAACGAGTTTATCAGGATTTTCATATGTAATATTTCTTAAGTCGATCAATGTTTATTAATTGTCAAATTTTATCTCCTCCAATATCCAATAATCTGACGGCTCCTCCTGATAGGATTACAATTACGCGGTAGGGACCTATCTAATTAGGTTTGAATTTTCCTCTTGGATCGGTTGGTGGACCCCTAACCTCCTTTAGTAAAAAGTCACCTTCTTTTATATTTCTAGGCTTTACCCTTTTATTAAAATGACGCGCAATGCGCCTTTGGTAGACTTGTACATGATGCAAAGCCCTTAATCGTCGCTCATCGAGGAATGAAAGCTCTTCATACCTCTCTCTTACCCATTCAGCTTCTAGTGGCTTAATTTCAAGTACGATGCGTAGGGATTGTATTTCCAGTTCGACTGGTTGAACTGCGTCCATTTCGAAAACTAAGGAGTATGGAGTTACTCCAATTGATGTTCGTATAGACGTTCTATAACCCCATAATGCAAAGTGTAGTTTATTCGGCTAGTCTTTATAATTTTCTGCCATTTTCTTAATGATGACTGTTATATTCTTATTTGTCGACTCTACAGCTCCATTTATTTAAGGTCTGTATGGGGATGAATGATGATGTTTTACTTTATAACGAGTTAAGAGGGTCTTGACTTCAGCTGATCACTAATTAGTTCATGTGGAACTCCATATCTACAAAATATTTTTCGTTCGAGAAACTTTGCGACTTGTTTAGAAGTGATATTCACGTAAGAAGCAGCCTCAATCCACTGAGTGATGTAATCGATGGCTACTAATACGTACTCGTGCCCTCCTGTTCTTGTTGGAGAGACTTTTCCAATTATGTCAATTCCCTAAGTTGAAAAAGGCCAAGGGGAAGTGAGATTGTATAGTTCGGATGGTAGAAGGTGTTGTAAATTAGCAAACATTTGGCACTCTAGACTTTTTTTAACATATTGTATGCAATCATGTTCCATAGTGTACCAATAGTACCCTTGTCGTGAAACTCTTTTTTAAAGCATTTTACCATTCATGTGAGGTCCACAAACACCTTTGTGAGAATTTTCGAAGTATGGAAGGTCTAGTGTTGCGGATAGTTTTTATTTATTTTCGGGATATGTGCCTGTAGACACCCATTTGTGTCTCCCCAAAACCAAACCCAGTGATGAGTACCTTTCACGTCGAATCATTATCGAATGAAGTGAAAGTGTGGAAGGTCTAGTGTTGCGGATAGTTTTTATTTATTTTCTTTCTCTCTGTTTTTGAAAACCTATTTTAAGAAAAGAGCCAATCCAGTTTGATTTGGTCCATTGCAAGGGTCCAATAATAGTGTAGTTTGGTTGGGTTTCAAAAAGAGCTTTCCAACGATACATTATAAGCCCAATTCCGATGAATAATGAGGAAGTTATGGTCAAATTACTAAATTGGGCCCGGTTTGATATTTATATGCGGCGCAATGATCTAGAGGAGGGCCTAATATTGATTTATCATTCCTAATGCAATTAGAATTGATTATTGTCTTCTAGATTCTTCTAGAAGGTTCTTTTCATTCCTAATTTAATTAGCATTGATAAATTGACTTTAGTTGACTTTTTAGAGTTTTAATCAGAATAATGGAAGTGTTTTTAAGGAAAAAGCGTGGAAATTTTTTTCTAGCACCTGTCGACAAGAATAGCGCCCTGGCGCTAATGCTTGGCGTCTGGATCTAGGCTTAGCGTCTGGCGCTAATTCTTTTTATTCTTTTCAAAACTCTGATTCGTTTTTTCTATCCATCTGGCTGATTTTCTCTATAAATAGCCTCCTAAACCTTCGTTTTCAATCATCAAAAATCAACAATTCTCTAATTCTCTCTCTCTCAAGAAATTCTTACTCTCTTTCTCTCTCTTTTCTAAACTAGCTTCTCATACAAAATTCCGCGTTCACGAGATCTAGAAACACCTAGCCAAGTTCGAAGTTGCCTTCGCCCTAGACGTGAAAGGTTTTAATTTCTGAGGGTTTGGTCCCAAATCTCTCTTTCAATTATTTAATTTGATTGTTGATTATTATTTTCCTTGAAGTTACTAACGTGTGTATTTTGTTATTAGAAAGAGATACGACGCATCCAAGTAAGTGCTTTAATTGTTTTATTGATATTAAGATATAGAAATCATGTCTAGGTTGTTATTTTGATTCCTAGTGTCATGTTAGGGAGTTTTGATTTTCCTAGCATCATGTTAGAGTAATAACTACAATTTCTAATATCAAATATGCTTATTATGATTTCTGCGATGCTTCCTATTTTCTTCCTAATATTCATGTTAGTATCACGTTAGGTCCAAAGCTTTGACTTTTAATGTTTAGTGACATGCTAGGGTTTGTTATTAATCTTATTAGTATCATGTCTAGGATCTTGCTATTAATATTATGCTTTAATATGATTATTTTATGGTGATGATTATAATTGTTATAATACAATACTACATTTTCAACCTATTGCAACCCCTAATTCCGTTGCATTAGGCGTCAAAATCAATGGCATTAGGCCTATTGCAACGGCCATGTACCGTGGCATCTGCTTGCGTTGCATTAGGTCTAATGCCACGGTACATGACACCTAATGCCACGGTATCTATGATCCGTTGCATTAGCTCAATACCTAATGCAACGGCATAAATTATCCGTGGCAATAGATTACCGACCAATAATTATGATGAAATTGGCACCTAATGCAACAGTTGTTGTATACAACGATATATGGAGAGTGTATCTATTACAACGACATTATTATTATTATTATTATTATTATTATTATTATTATTATTATTATTGTTATTATTATTATTATTATTATTATTATTATTATTATTATTATTATTATTATTATTATTATTATTATTATTATTATAATTATTATTATTATTATTATTATTATTATTATTATTATTATTATTCTATTTTTATTTTTATTTTTTTTAATGGAACGGTAAAATAATATTATATGAGTTAGTTATATTAGTTGTAAATTAAATCACTAATTAAATTAGTCACTACAAATCTAAATATACTAACATGCTAAGAGAAACAAAAGTTCATTAAATTTATATATAATAATTATAATGCTAAATACGTACATTACAAAATATTATTTACTTGTTTTCGGTATGACACCCTACTAATAAACTAAAGTTATATAATTAATTTAATCATCCAAAATACAAATTCCAACATATATATAAGCCGAATTTTTCAAATCTTCATTCACAACGTACTTGAACTAATAGAATAGGAGTCGCCAAAATATTTGCACCATTTGTTAGATGACTAACTAGTCATCTAGTCACTATATTTCATCTCCATTTTGCTCACCATGCACCTACACGTAAAAAAGAATAAAATAATAGAACTAAACAATAGAAAAATAATGTGACTAAATAATTTAACTAAATAATAGAACCGAATTAAGGAAACTCATAAATCACAACAAAATTGTAGTATTCATAAAGCACAACAATAAAAATAATACAACTATATCTTTTGACATATTATTATAAGAAAGTGGTGTAAAGAATCAAGAGCACAGACCCACCAATGGGTTGAAAAATGGACAATTTCTGTCCAGAAACTATTTAAAAATCCTCTGTTTTAATTTTCTTGGTACTATCATTTATTTGGAAAGAATAATGAGCTTTCTTTACTCTAATTTTCATGACGCAAAATCTGAGGTTTTTGCACTCAAGGAGCTCTGAGTCAGGTCCTCCGGGGTTTGAGCAAGAACAGGACAATCAGCAGGCCTTTAATTCAGATATATGCAATGTTGTCAACACATATACAATATACAATTAGTTACAGGAGCTAGGGTTTGCAGCACTATCACATTAGGTATTTCTCACAATCGAAGGAATGGGAAGAAAAGAAAATGGGAATGGCTCCTGAATTCTGATGGTGTCACTTTTAAACGGGGGGAAAATCTGAGTGTGATTCTCAGAGGCCTGGAAGAAGCTCTAAGACTGCAGCTTTGGCACTTGATTATTGAGGTTGCAGACAGAAGAATTCTCAAGTGGATGCAAAGTGATCATATTAGTATGCTAGGGGATAGGATGATAGAAAAGAAAATTGATGACATTGTACCCTATTTTCATTGTATTTCTGTTAGATTCACTAAGTTTAGGGATTAACCTCCCTTTTTTCTAGCTGTCAAAAAAAAATTCTTGATACAAATAAATCATCAAGAATTATTAGAGATTACAACACCATTTACAACAAGTTTACAAAACCAACTGATGATATAAGAGATTCAGTATCAGCATCATCCACACCAAAAAAAATAATATATGGTTGTACACTTGACTGATCAACACCAAAAAAAATAATATATGCTTATGCTTATGATCGTGCAGCCTATAAATTCTAAGGCGAGTGAAGAAAAATACTCCACTAAGGGGGTGAGCAACATGGTAGGAGGAGTGACTGCTCTGTTGTGACTGTGGTCAGATAGTGAAGAAAAATAAGCAACTACAGTAGCTGGTCATGGGTACAGAACAGGGCAACGACAATTGATGAGTTGTGCAGCAAGTGAAGACAAAACCAGCTACTAAATCAGTTCGGGGACTGGTGTATATAAGTGAAAAAAGGGGGGAAACGTAAGGCCAACAAAACCAACCAAAAGCATGAACATCAACAACAGCAACATACAATAATAAAAGCAACAACAAATAAAAAAAGAATCAACCATTAAAAAGAAATAAAAGCAATAAAGCAAAAGTGTGCATCATAAAAATACGTCAACAACAACATATATTTCAACAGTAGCTATGGCAGAATCAGGTCAATAGCATAAACTAAATTTAGACAGAAGCAACAAAAAATAATTTATGTTACCTGATTAAATGTAGCCCTAGATTTAGAAGATTTCCTATTTTGGTCAAGTAGAAGATGTGGCGCACAACATGCATCCTTTGGAGCCGATGGAATCGAAAAATCAGGAATGACAAGATTGATCCCGGGGTTAGCATCCTGAAGTTGAGTCAAAATTGAAGTTGTTACGCTTGGTGCAAGTTGTTTTACTAATTGAGCTTGTATATTTTCTAAGAATTCCGCTGGGAATATGAAATCTGACTTTTTTTTCTTTTTTCTTCAAATCTGACTTTTTCACACCTTTTCCTTGTAGGCGTACACGGCTTCTACGCTTAGGTTCTGGAATCACTTCAGAGTAAGGGTCCTTAGAGCTACTACCATCTTCATTTTGGGAAGACTCCAAAGCATCCGTTTTAGCCTATATTAGGAAAATAAAGCCACGTGATTATTATTTATCAAAACAAAACAAATATAACATAGATATAACATGCATGTTAACTCACAATATTTTCTGCTATATTTTCATGGTTGGTAAGGTATGTCCTTCCCACTGTTCTCTTCCTTGACTCCTTATAGATCCTTGCTTGAGAAGGTTCTTGTTTATCAGAATCTTGTTGTTTCTGTGAAACATTATACATAATATTAAAGTGATTACAAATAATTAAAGGATAGGGGTGAAAGCCTCATGTAGTATATGTAATTATTGTAAAATAATGATTATAAAAATAAGGCAAAATTGGCCTCAACACTCTGAACTTTGGCTTGGGTGCACTCAGGACCCTGAACTAAGAAAAATAGCCAAAACACCATGAAGTATTAGCATGGGTGCACTAAGCACCATACAAGAAATTTTCCGGCCAAAAGTGGCCGGATTCCGGCGACTTCTTTTTTTTAATAAAAAATGTTTTTTTTTTAATAAAAAATGTTTTTTTTAATAAAAAATGTTTTTTTTATTAAAAAAATGTTTTTTTTCTTCTTCTTCTTATTATTATTATTATTATTATTATTTTTACGAAAATACCTCGATTTGCGTGTTGTTATTTTTTTGACGGAAATTGTGCAGGTAAAGTTTCGGGGTCATTTTTACACTTAATGGGTCCAAATTTAGCTCAGATTTTGCAAAAAAAAACGAAAATACCTCGTTTTGCGTGTCGAGAAATATCTAAGTAGCTAAGACACGCAAATCGAGATATTTTTTGACACGTAAAACGAGGTATTTCCATTATTTTTTTGCGAATTCAGAGCTTAATTTGGAACCATTAAGGATAAAAATGACCCCCGAAACCTTACCCGAACAATTTCCGTCACAAAAAATAACAATACGCAAATCGAGATATTCCTCGACACGCAAAACGAGGTATTTCCATTACTTTTTTGTAAATTCCGAGCTTAATTTGGATCCATAAAGTAAAAATGACCCCCGAAACCTTACCCGAACAATTTTCGTAAAAAAATAAATAACAACACGCAAATCGAGGTATTTTTGTAATAATAATAATAATAATAACAATAAAAATATTAAATAATAATAATAATGATGATGATGATGATGATGATGATAATAATAATAATAATAATAATAATAATAATAATAATAATAACATATTTTTATTAAAAAAAAAAAGTCGCCGGAATCCGGCCACTTTTGGCCGGAAAATTTCTTGTATGGTGCTAAATGCACCCATGCCAATACTTCAGGGTGTTTTGGCTATTTTTCTTAGTTCAAGGCGCTGAGTACACCCAAACCAAAGTTCAAAGTGTTGAGGCCAATTTTGCCTAAAAATAATAAAATTGTCTAAAAATGAGATGAATTATTTTACCAACTCATGGCGTAAAATTGCGTAAGAGTTACGGCCCCATAGTGTGCATGTCATCTAAAATTAGGTGATTGTCTTTGTTGATCTTACTGATTTCCTATGTGATAACACAATAAAGATTTAAAAATTTTGAACCACGTAAATAAATCATAAAAAAAGTAAACTGTAATAGGCTATTAAGGTCATGAAACTATGTCAATATTGCACAAAACATTTCAAAACCATATACATAATACCTCGACCACTTTAGAATGCCAATATTGCAAAAGCTCTCTAAATTGAGGTTCTGAAATTGTGTCTGGTTTATGAAACCATCTTAAAGCATCAGTGGGATATGCATAGAAGTGGTTCTTCTTAGTCAAGCATTTATGAGCTTTCCAGCTTCCATTGATAGCTTGCATCACCCATTCTCTTCCAGCTTCAGGAACCATATACTTTTCCTACACAAATCATGAATATATAATTATTTATTGTCTAGTAACAAAATATGAAGCATTTTTTTAAAATGAAATCCAACAAACTTAAGCTAAAGAATTATATTACTACATACTTGGACATACTCCCACATTTTGTCAAGTGTGGGTAAACATGGAAACTTAATGTAATTTAGTGGTGCAAGTTCAGAATCCCTTGCCACAGTACCCAAGAATTGCTTGAACTCCTGAACAATTTCACATGTAGGTCCAATTGGTTGGCCCAGTGAGTGTAAAACAATAACTTCACGCTCTCCTCTAGTTCGTGCATGAACCTTGGGTAGCATTGTTGGACCTCGATGCCTTTTGCTTTTAGGAGCTTTTTCAGGTTCTGAATCAAGAGGTTCTTGGACAGAATTTGTGTGGCGAGACAAGAAAAGAATCAGTATGAGTGATAAACAATACTTCTGAAGTATATTTATAAACATGTATTGAAAACCTAAGGAACCTTGATAATACTTCTGAAGTATATTTATAAACATTTATAGAAAGAATTCGAAAATGAATCAAACGTGAAGGACATTTCAGTAACTTCTAGTCAGACACTCTATACAGCCAGATTACTTATTCAATATAGGAAGCATTAAGGTGTTGGGTGGTTTGATTTTGATTTAGGTGTTCTGCATAATTTATAATTAGCTGATACAGATGCTACGACAGTTAATTCAGGAAGTGCAACAAGCAACACCCAAGGCAGAAGCTAATAGTTACGTATTTTGAAGCAGGTGTAGTGTAATTTTGTTTTCTTGTTTTGAGCTGCATGGACCTGAATTATTAGGAATATGATATGATTCAAGACTCAAAGAATCTCTTCGAGGTCTGAGTGCACTATGTACACATGTAAGCGGAAACTGATAGACTTATTACAATCTTCTGAAACCATTGAGATCAGTGGTCATGAAGGGACTCTACTAACTATTGATGAGGTCGTTCAGGTGCACTATGATCGTATCGCTTTTAATCCTTTCAGTTTCTTGCTATATTCCAAAGGTTTGTGGATTAGTGGCTTTGTTGTTAAATTTGTACAGTGATTATGATTTGTCCTAATAAATTATAAGCTGCCTGTTGATTGCTATATTCCAAAGTTGTACAGTTGCTTTCTATAAATTGAGATTAGTGGTCATAAAGGTACTACAAGCGTGTTGATCTTGTAAAGAAATTGTCAGTTCTTTTGCTAATAAAGCTCACAGACCTGCGGTTTTCTAAGTTTATTTTTTATTTTTTATTTTTTTTTATTGGTAGCCAATTTTTTTTATCAATTATCAATGGCAGCCCTTTGTTTTTTACTTTTACATTTTTACTTTTACCTAAAGTGACATTAATGAAAGTAGTTTTAAAATTCTATTATATTTTAACTTAACTATAAATAAGCATTCACTTCCCCACCATTATGTGCGGCAAAAACGATCATGGGGTTATCTTGGTTTTATTCCATGCTTGCTTCCTTATGACTGATTTAGAATTTAAGTAGTTTTCAATGTGGCTATAGACACAGCTTTTCCACTGCACAAACAAATGCTCAGATGTTTATTTTATTTTTTCTCTTAATATGTCTATGATTATTATGAAGGACTTTCTTGCTAGTTTATCTATTATTCCATATTCTAAGTAAATTAACTCTGAGAGATTTCCCATGTTTCATATAGATTCCTAAATGCTTTGTACAGGTGAGTGTGAACAGCCTAGGCTAGCAAATAACAAAATCAGATCACAAAAAAAATAAGCATGCAATAGAGCACTTGAACAGTAGCAGTAGACCAACAAACAGCAAAGCCTAGGCAACAACAACAACAAAGAATAGCAACAACAAAACCTCAATAAATAGAAGACAAATATATCAGCTCTAACAACAAAACAAAACAAATTTTCCGAGATAACTCGATTCCGAATACTGACTGGTCAGCTAATTACTAAGGCAGCTACTGGTAGAATCCAACTCACAATGTACTCCAATATTTCATAAATCTTGAAATAAATTTAAGCCCATTTAGTAAACAAATCCAGATATAATAAGAGAAAAACAATTCACTAGACTTTAACATGTTAACAAAAGCTAAAATAAATAATACTACGTAAAATGATTGTAAATACCTTGCATTCCTTCGCTTCCAAACTGAAATTGAACTTCATCTTTTAATTCTTTATCACCCTCATATTCATTACCAACATCATCATCATTCTCATTTAGTGCATCCACTTCATCATTCTCACTTAGTACATCAGCATCATCATTGCTATTTTCATTAAATGCAGCGCCATTATTCATTGCTTTTCTTGTCAGAGAATTATTCAAAGACTGATTTCTTGATACAAACCCATCATTATTTTCTTTTTGCCTTTTCCGGAACTCAAGGTACGCTGACATAGAACCAGGAGAGCAAAACGCTCGTTTTGTTCCCTTCTTTTCTGAGATAACTTGCTGCTTCTTTTGGATGCGTTGATCTTTAACACTAGCAACCTCAATTGAGTAAATGTTCTGAACTTCATCAACTGCATGCTTCTTACGGCTATTCACTTCCACAACATCAGCCATAGTTTTAGGGAGAAATGATGATTTCTTTACTTGCTTTGAAACCTATAAAAAAAAGGCAATTATAGCATTACTAATTGCATGTAAACCGTGAAAAACAATATAAAATAGTGTGTATAAATGACAAAATAGAAGTGAACACCTGCTTACAAGCTTTTCTTTTTCCAGAAGTGACATTTTCACCTTCCATAATGTCATCAATTTCAACCTCATTTGCACCATCATATTCCGACGTAGAGTCATCATCTTCATTTTCTGGTATACTATTCTGCCTTGCACTTGGACAAATTAAGGCTTTTGTTTTTTCTTGAAGTATCTTATTAGCTACAGATGCTGATCCTCGGGCTTCCATTCTCTCTGCATTGAATTTCAGTTTTTGAAGCTGTTGCAACTCATATTCAGTAAGCTGACTTTGGGAAGTAGGAACTTTGGGTCTACTCGGTTTCATCTGGAAAAAAATGGAAGTATGTTAATTATGTATGTAAATATAATAAACTGAAATAAATTGCCATGTAAATATAATAAACTAATAAATTGCAATGTAAAAAAAAAATGGAAGTATGTTAATTATGTATGTAAAATAACATTTAGTGAAGTATTAAAATAATGTATGTCAATACCATCTGAAAACTCTCTAGGAGGGATTTGAACAGCATAATGCCAACCTTCTCTATTCAAATCTTCCACATAAAACACTTGATGTGATTGAGTTGCTAAGATGAAAGGTTCTTCTTCAGAAACGGTCTTATTCATATTAACCGTAATAAGCTCATCATCATCCTTCTCTGAGTGAAACCATTGACATCTAAATAAGACAACACTGCAATGACCATGATAAGATATCTCAATGATTTCAGCTATTGAACCATAATAATTAACATTTCCCACAACAGGATTTTGATCTTTGGAGCTTGCAAAGCTATGTGTAATGGCTGTTAGAGTGACACCACTATTTTGAGTTACGTAGTTTGCATCTCGCTTCATGGTATGAAATATATAGCCGTTAACCGAGTATCGTGTGTACTTTTTGGCAACATGAGAGGGACCTTTTGATAACCACAAAATATGGTCCGGGATATTATCATGGCCATCTTTAAGAATCAAATCAACTTTCTCCCTCAACCAATCCATGAAATCCTTGCTATGGTCTTGAGCACTTTTCCATTTTCTTTTCCTTTTAGCACTTACACAAATCTTGTGCTCAGTGTAAAAAAAAATATTTCTCTTACTAACGCACTAGAGTTAGAATAAAGACATTTTATTAAAAAATATTAATAAACCTAAATTTTGATTACAAATCTTACCTTATATATTTCTCAACTTCCTCACAATGACAATTGAACAAGACATAACGATGTGCTTGTGCCCATGTATTGCGATCAATTATGTTTCCACGATTTTTTTCTTTGAGGTCCATCCTTTTCCTTTGATAGGATGTCCTACCTTAGGGAAAAATGATTTTGAGGTACCACACTCATTAACTTCAGGTGTGGCTTTGCTTGATCGTTTAAAAAATCTAGCTATGAAAGCAACACATTCTTTAGCTTGGTATCCTTCTGCCATTGAGCCTTCTGGGCGAGCCTTGTGTCGAACATCTTGTTTAATTTCATGAAGATTCCTCTCTATTCCATACATACACCTTGAACTCACAGGTCCACCCAACTTAATTTGGTCAACCATGTGTATGGGTAAATGTTCCATTATATAAAAAAAAAAAGCAGGTGGAAAAATCCTCTCAAGTAGGCATAGAGTTTCAACTATCTCAGATTGCAATTTATCAAGATCTCGAGGATCAATAGTTTTACTCCATATACCTTTGAAAAAAGCAGAAAGCCTTATCAAGACTAGCAACATCTTTGGGTAATGTTGCCTTCACAGCAATTAGAAGAAGATAATTCATCATAAAATGAGCATCATGACTTTTGTAGCCTGCTATTTTCCTTTCTCCAACTTGCACACAACGACTAAGGTTTAAAGCATAACCTTGAGGAAGCTTAGCATTTTTTATAACCTGGAAAAACTTATGCTTTTGCTCCAATGACATCCAAAAGCGAGATCTTGGAAATTCTTCACTACCATCTTCCAATTCAATTGGTTGAAGCTCTGGCATCAAATTATGTTCTACCAAATCTTGACGAGCACTCACATTATCCTTGGTCTTTGGAGAAATGTCTAATAATGTCCCAATGATATTATCAAATAAATTTTTCTCAATATGCATTACATCAAGATTATGGTGATTAGAGCAATGCTTCCAATATGGTAACTCAAAAAATATGGGTATCTTTCTCCACGAATTCGGATCATCCACATCACGCCTTGGTTTCTTTTGCTTCTTTCCAAATGCATCTGGAAAATCACGTAACATATTCTCAATATCAATTCCATTCAATGGAATAGGTTGACATCTTTCCTCAAGTTTTCCGTCAAAATTCCTCTTATCATGACGCCAAGGGTGAGATGGATCCAAAAATTTACGATTTTCCCTATACACAGTCTTACCACTACAAGGCAACCACTCAGAAGATGTTTCATAATGACATTCAGGGCATGCCAAGTATCCTTTTGTGCTCCACCCAGATAACATTGCATAACCCGGAAAATCACTCACGGTAATCATCAATGCTACATGCATGCCAAACCTTTGATTAGTCGAAGCATCATAAGTTTCTAACCCTAACTCCCACAAATCCTTCAAGTCCTTGATAAGTGGCTGCAAATATATGTCAATGTCAGAGGAAGACGGGCCGGGAATTAGTAAGGCTAGCATCAAAAACTCAGGCTTCATAATTATCCAAGGAGGCAAGTTATAATTAATCAACATAACTGGCCATGTACTATGGACAATGCTCATTGAATTGAATGGGCTAAATCCATCTGTGGCTAACCCAAGCCTCACATTGCGTGGGTCATCAGCAAACTTTGGGTATACAGAATCAAATTCCTTCCAAGCTTGACCATCAACAGGATGATGTAAGAGATGATCATTTTCACGCCCATCAGTATGCCAAGTCATGTATTTCTCCGTCTCTTGACACAAAAATAGTCGTTGAAGCCTTTTCTTGATTGGAAAGTACCTAAGAATCTTTTGAGGAATCCTATAGGTTTTTCCATTTTCAATTTCTATGTCATTCTCTGTGTCATTTGATTTCCATATTGGCGTCTCACAAACATGGCAGCTTGTTGCATTTTCATGCTCTTCCCAATATATCATGCAATCATTTGGGCACGCATCTATCTTAGTGTAATCCAACCCCAACACTTTCAGAACACTTTTTGCTTCATTAAAAGAAGTTGGTAGTTTCGCATCAGGTAACACCTCCCTTATAAGCTCCAATATATCTCCAAAAGCAACATTAGTTAGCTTATGATCACACTTCAAAATAAAAAGATGGATCATGAAGGAAAGTTTTGAATGATTTTTACAACCAGGGAACAATTCTTCCTGGCCCTCTTGAACTAACTTGAAAAACTTTTTTGCCTCGTCATTTGGCCCCTTTCTAAGAGCATCATGTGCATCATGCAACAATTCTAATATGTCATCATTAAAATCATTTGGGATGACCCTTCTTCATTATCCAAAACAGTTTGTTCCCTTTGAAAGTTGATCCCTAACTCTGATAACTTATCCGTTCGTGGAACAAAACCATTACAAATAAGGTGATCTCTCACAACACCTTCATGACGCCAAAAAAGATAATGACAACTTTCACAAGGACAACAAATTTGATTTCACAAGGACAACTCCCCGTTCATATTCACCACTCCATTTGGCAAACATCCACTACTCTTTAGTTCCACTATCTGGGTTATTTTACTTAATTTTTAAAATAAAAACATTTAATCAATTCACTAAGAGTTAAGAGAGTCACTGACAGAAACCTTTAATTATCAGAAACTGACAGAAACCTTTCATTATTAGAAATTGACAGAAACCTTAACCAGCAACTAACAGAAACCTTTCATTATCAAAACAGCAACAATCAAAGTACCTAAGAACCCTTCATGTACATGATCAATTCAAAAGTCCAAAAGAAATTGATACCTTTCATTATTAAGCAATATATATTAGACAGATTTGTATCCTCAATAATCAAAATTAGTGGCTTTATTTTGAAATCTGAATATCTAATTCAGATCATAGATGAAGTAAACTAAAAATGCATAAAATATATGATATTAAGCCCATAATATTTTCAAGATCAGAAACATATATAAACTAATGCAAAGGACTCAGTTCAGATCAGAAAGTGGAATTGAAGTACATAAATCGAGTCAATGGTTGTTTCAAGATAAATTATGCTATAAGAATTGGATATAAGGAGTCGCTACATGGCATCCTATTTATCAAATGTTGAAAGTTATTGGTCATTATTCTATCATTTTCATTTTTAATAGAACAGAGTGATTAAGATTTCCTGATTTAAAATGGGTGAGTGACATGACACACATTGTTGCTTCTATGTGAAAGCTATGTTATAGTATACATAGTTATGTCAACAACTAAAATTATTGCTTTCAACTTTATAAATTAGGATCACATCCCCATATCGTATTACTTTTTGTTGTGCTGATGATGCTTCCTTGCATAATGTTATGGTTCATGTTGACGAAAAAATCCAACAAACTCAACTACATCTTTCCTTGCAGATTTTGGAACTAGAGATTTTGGTTTGCCTGCAAAGACTTCAAATATCAAAGTGAAATGGTGGTCAAAGGGTTACATTTTTTAGGCCTAATGGATATTTTTCATTGTATCCTACCATGTAGATCCTACGAAGTGTACTCTTAAATTTTATGTTTATTTTCAATACAGTTTATTTCATTATAAGACTTCATATAAATCTGTAGGGATAGGGCCATTCCTTTTGGATCAATCGTAAATGTCTTGCTTGAATTGTGATTCATACATATGCTAATGGGTGAAGAATAAATTTAGTAATACTTAATTGTCTCTTGCTCTATAAATTATTCCTTTACTATGCTTAAAGCCATAACGTTCCAACTGGCACTCATCTAATTGAAGTGGCTGCAACTGGTTATTTCTTTTCACCGGTATGTCTATTTTATGGGGTTTTTTATTTTTATTTTTTTGGAGGTATGGGTAATCACTGTTTAGTATTTTTTTCATGTTGTTTGTGTAGGTTCGTGTTGATGTTAGTGCTAGAAAACCTTGAATAGTCCAGGCTGCATTGACGGAAACCATAAGAGGGTTGTCTGAGTTGGCTTTGGAGCCCTTGAGACAGGAATACTACTTTGGCTCTATGAGGTAATCCATGAACTAGTCTTGTTTATCACGGAGTATCATTCTATCCAACAATGTATCATTCTATCCAACAGTGAATCTCACACAATTGGTCATGCTTTGCTAACCACAGAAAAGGGAACCCCTCTCACCTCTGTCTCTAGTGAAGTGCCCTATGGGTCTTATGGTTGGCTTCATGTTGTTAGTTGTTTTCGTGATGCCCAAACTAATGGAAAACATGGGTAACTGTTCTGAACTCTTAAATTAGTTAACTCTATTCTCGCTTATATAGAATAGCATCTATTTGTGAATTAAAAATTAAAAATTTAATTTATCAAAATCAAGCAGCAACACCCCGAATTTCGAGCACAATATACACCAGAAAATCACAGCATTTTTTCCCCATATAATTTGAGCAAAAACAACTACAAATCCAACCAAACATACCCCAACAATGTATAGCATTTTCACAGTAAAGTTTGAGGAAAAAAAACCTGAAATTAAAACTCAAAGATAAAGAAAATTCCATATTCCATGGCCTCAAATACAAATTCCCAAAGACAGCAATAAAAATTTAAAATTTAATTTATCAAAATGCAACAACAAAAATTTCAATTAAGAAATTTCTGAAATGAAGAATCGTTGTATACCTTGAACTCAAAGTCGAAATATCAGCCACAGGGACATGTAAGACGAAAATGGAACTTCTCCATTTGAATTACGCCGCCTCTTGAGCAACCAAACGTTACCTGAAGTTCGAACAACCAGCCACCTCTTGAGTACCGCCTTCCTCTACTTCATTAAGTTTTCCTCTCTGAATTTTCAAGAAATTATAAGTAATTTTTTAGTAATTTATGGCCTTAAAATCGGAGATTTGGGGAAAATTGAGAATTTGAAGTTTTTGGATTTGCTAATTAAAATAGCTTAATAGAATTGGGGGAAATGGAGGATTGGGGCAAATGGAGAATTGGGGGAAATGGAGGAATGGAGAAAATGGAGAATTGGAAGAATGAAGGAAAATGGGGAAAATAGTACAGTAGAGAGAAAATAGTACGTGTAAGGGTTCCTTATCTTTTTCCCTTGGAATAGTGTAAGGGTTCAAAATATTTGGGCAAAAAAAGTAGAGGGAAGCTGAAATTTTCGGCGCGCCTCCTACTTTTTCCATTACATAATCACAAACCGTTGCAATAGCTTTCCTTTTTGTTGAAATATCTAGGCTGATGCAACGGTTCATTAGAGCCGTGGTAATAGCTCTACTTCTTACAACATTAATACTGAATCCGTCGCATTAGCCTACTCTATTGCAACGGCAATAAAAATACCGTTGCATTAGCCTTTATTTGGCCGTGGCATTTGATATAAAATGTAGTAGTGATAATTGTTATTTATTATTATGATGTTGCATGACATGATATTTATTGTTATTGCTTGATCACGTCTTTTATGCATGTTTAAAGGAAATTGGTACTTGTAATCATGCTTAATAAGATAATTAATAATCTTGTTTAGGGTTAATTTGATTATATTTCATGTGATCGCTAATAATAGTTTTATTTGTGCATTAATATTCAACTAACATAGATAAACAGGTTTAGGGTTAATCCTATTGATTGCATGTTAGTCAGAAAGCGAACATGAATACGATCAAAATAAAGTAGAGCCCTATTGTTAGGGTCGGTTCAATCTCTTTTAGGTTGGATTTGTACCTTCATCCCCAAACTACAAGTCATGGTTCCTGAGCTATTGGAGTTGACGATCTCCTCGTTAAGGGGTGTAACCTTCACCTCGTGAACGGTTTACAAGTTCCTAAAACTTGTTAGCGACTCTTTTGCTCTAGCTTCCTTCCCTTTGGACGCCACCGTACTTTAGTGTATGATCACAGTGGGGTTCAAGTTAGGGGTAAATCTTGAAATATTCCCTACAGTTTTTGGCGACTATTTCGGCAATGATTTAGAATGAGTGGATGAGACTCGAAAAGTTCTAAGTATTTCATGTGCGTAATTTTTATTAACATTATTGTCATATGCATAAAAAATATCTCATTGGAAAGACCATCCGTAATGAGTTTAAAACATAGGATTTTTACACGTAGGAAATTTGAGGAATATCTTTCACAACTAGGATCGAAATAATGCTGCGCGAAACTGGAAAATTTTATCGAGAATAGAAAGCTGCTGAGGCATGTAGGAACTAGGATCGAAATAATGCTGAGGCATGTAGGACAGCTCCTGTCGCCAGACGCCAAAGCCAAATCGCGGCACCTGCCTCTATTCCCTGGCGCGAAGTTCTTCCAATACCGAGCCAGAAATATGCGTTCTAATTTTAACCAGTTTTTATCACTGTTTGATCGTTCCTACTTCCTGATTGAGTTTTTCTCACTTTTTTGAAACCCATATGTGTTCTACATATGGAAATAACCCTCTGGGAATTCATACTCCGTCTACCTAATTGAACGCGCTGTGCAACAGAGGGTACATCCGAGAATGTTGAATTCACCAAACCATGGAAGCGAGTTTTTAACTCGTTGTGTCCAATCCACTCACGCCAACCCTTCAAAGGTAAGGCTTCCGCGCGGTGCATCCGGACAATTAACCATGCATGGACCCTGTTTAACTAACCCATATCCTGAACTTTAGAGAACTAGAGCCATGGTTAGGTTGCAAACTCATTGCATCATATTGTGACTACTTGACTAATTGTGCATTATTTGTTGTGCATACTCTATGGGTTTCTCCTAATCGTTTGTTTGACTTGTGTTAAGATTAAATAAACTGATTAATGACTAAAAGAACTTTGCCTAATTAATTAATTAATTTGGGTAATTAAAGTCTAATAATATAATCAGAATTGACTTAGTACGAATTTAGGCACACCCCGTAGAGTAATAATACTGAAAGCAGTTCTAGATCAACGTTCCAGGAATGGCGCTGCAACTTGGACTGCAGCGCCACATTATGGAGTGTAGCGCCTGGAAATAGCTATGTTTTCTGGAGCTACACTACAAAATGCGGCGCCAGTCCTGTCGTTTTGACGACAGTTTGGTATGTTGCTCGAGTCATCACTTTGTGTCTAATTGAACAGTTTGCTAATCAACTCGTTTATTTTTATTAATAATAATACCTTGTTAAGTCTTTAATTGAGTCTAGGCACTAAGTCCCATGGTTTTACACAAGAGTCAAAACATGTCACTTGCACTCACCATATAAAGCTCATACAAGTCAAAGTCAATTTGAGTCAAGTCATTAAAACAAAAATGGGTTAATTTACAGCGCGTGGTCAAGAAAGGAAGGGCGTTTGATCAAAGACAACCTTTTCATTCAATTTCAACTTTTCGACAAACCAATCTCTCAAAAAAGGAAAGCTAAGAAGATAATGGCAACTCAAGAGGAAGTTAATGAACTTAGGAACCAACTGATTACTGTGACTGAGGGGTTGAAGGTTTTAACCCTCAAAATCGATGGCCATGTGAAGCAACAACAGATGGACCTCATGCAAGAAAGCTTGAGCAAGCTATCTAGTGACTACAAGTTTCAAGGCATTAGTTCACAAGGGGTCTCGATGGACAAGGAGCTTCTTCCGCGGAAGTTCAATGCCAACGACATCCCGAAATTCAAAGAACCTGACAACCCTTACTTTCATCTAAGAGATTTTAAAACAATAATGAGTATTAAGGGTATTAATAAGAAAGTGTTTCCTTCTATATTTTCTCTATATCTTGAAACCGTTTGCCAACAATGGTTCTTCTCCCTTGACAAAGAGAAAACCTCTACTTGGGAGTCAATAGTGAACGCTTTCATTGATAGGTATAAGTGCAACATTCAAGTTTAAACTGATTACAGGAAACTTGAAATACTCAAGTAGAAGGAGAATGAAGGTTTCACTTCTTTCTTTAACAAATGGAGAGAAACCTCTACTAGGATGATTGAAGTACCAAGCGAAAAAGAATCTGTGAGGTTGTTCATCAAGAACCTTCAAGAGAAGTAAACCAAGCATCTCAAATACCAAAATAATCTCCATACCTTCAAGGTCGTCTATGACATTGGAATTAATATTGAAGACGACCTGGCTAAGCTGAAAGCTGCTAACAGTAACTCCAACAGTGGCTGGAAAGGCAAGAAGAGCGAAAATCCTTCTTCTTCCAAAACCACCCACTCAAACAATGTTAGCACTTTTAATTTGAGTGAAGTCCTTGCTATGAACAACCAAGGACAAAAGAAACCATTTAGGAGGAACTTTACTCCTATAGGTATTTTCCTGGAATGACTCTAGGAAAGAAGAAAGGAATAGCAAAATAGGTGGAATTACCTGGCCTTCCTAAGTTAGAGACTTTCGGACTTGGTTTGGAACCGACTTGGGAAGATCTCAAGCGATCCCAGGAAAGGTCTAAGGCGCGTAGGAACGCTCGCATCTAAAAGAAAGCAATTCCAATGGATTAGTATCCTCTTACTCTCAATGGACAATTCATAAAAGAAGGATAGGACTATCCGTGCTATGAATTTCCCGAACCTTTTGTTAAAAATGGCATAAGGCAACCGGGATTCGAAATTTTCTTAGATTGTTATTTTCTAGATGAAATCCCAACTCCTATCCACAAGGAGAAAGCACCCCCATGCTTTGACGTTAATGTCATGGGATTATTATTTGGGCGAGAAAAAGATGAGCCGAGATACATAGAGGATAACTCCCCGCTCATCCAAACGGTCCTACAAAATGAGAACTTTGAAACATCAAAGCTCATCACTCCAGTAGAAGGATCAATACAAGGATGGCGCAAGACGGTCAAGGTGACTACTCCAAGTGGAAGGAAAATCTCCATAACGACAGGGCCAGGACCGATGTTCGAAGAGTCGTCTGAGTCAGAGTTAGAGTCATAGTTTTTTCCTGTAGAGTCATCCAAGTCCTTAGTTGTAGCACCCCTCCTTCTTCTCTTTCTTCTCCTAGGGTAGTTAGCAATCAAGTCCCTGAGGACATTTCCCTTTTCGATGTAATGATTTTCGAATTCAATAATATGTCTTCTTCTTCTTACTCCTCGTGCTTTTCTTTAACCCTAGATGACGAGCATTGCTTAACTAACAATGAAAATGACAAAGAATTTATTTAATGCAATGGAAACACTTGAAAAGAAAACACCGATAATTGAGGAAATTGAGACGGTTGATATCTCAAATGATTCAACCATTAAAAGAGAGGTAAAAATCGGATTAACACTTAATGAACAAGAAAGAACCGATTTAATTAATCTACTCAAAGAATTCATCGATGTATTTGCTTGGTCATATGAAGATATGCCAGGTATTAATAGAGAAATAGCTTAACACACTATACCACTAATTCCAGGAATGAAACCTGTAAAACAAAAGTTGCGTCAAATGAAATCCGATGTAGCTCTTAAAATAAAAGAAGAAGTTCAAAAGCAAATAACTGCAGGTTTTATCAGGGTATCCAAATACCCCGAATGGGTGGCCAACGTCGTCCTAGTTTCGAAGAAGGATGGAAGGGTAAGAATGTGTGTCGACTGTCGAGATCTAAATAAGGTAAGTCCGAAGGACGACTTCCCTTTACAACACATCGATATTTTGGTAGATAATACAGCGAATCATGCACTTCTCTCGTTCATGGATGGATACGCGGGATACAATCATATTCTCGTGGTAGAAGAAGACATGGAGAAAACAACCTTCATAGCACCATGGGGTACTTACTGCTACACGGTAATGCCATTCGGGTTGAAAAACGCGGGTGCTACTTACCAACGAGCAGCGACTGCCTTACTCCATGACATGATGCACAAAGAAGTTGAAGTATATGTGGACGATATGATTGTAAAATCAAAAGATCGCCCAGGACATCAAGTAGCCTTGATAAAATTCTTTGAAAGGCTAAGGAAATACAACATGAGGTTGAATCCATCCAAGCGTGCTTTTGGGTTATGTCATAAGATCTAGAGGAATAGAGATAAACCCAACCAAGATCAAGGCAATCATGTCAATGCCACCGCCCAAAACCGAGAAACAAGTTCGAGGATTTATTGGCCGGTTGCAATACATAAGTAGGTTCATATCCAAATTAACAACGATATGTTAACCAATATTCAAGAAACTCAAAAACAATGTACCTGTAATATGGGACGATGAATGTCAAAAAGCCTTTGAAGAGATCAAAGCCTATTTCGCAAATTATCCCGTATTAGCACCAGCACTTCCAGGAATACCTCTTAGGTTGTACCTAACAGTCACCAAGGAGACAATGGGAGCCATGATTGCGCAAGAAGTAGAAGGTAAAGAAAATGCAATCTACTATCTAAGTAAAAAGATGCTCGAATATGAAGTACGATATTCACCGCTTGAGAAATTGTGCCTCGCATTGGTGTGGGCTACAACCAAGTTAAGACATTACATGCTTCTGCATACAGTCTTTGTAGTTTCCCGAATGGATCAACTTAAGTATTTATTCGAGAAATCTACAATCAATGGGCGCATATCAAGATGGATAGTCAACTTAGCACAGTTCGATGTAAGATTCATGCCTCAAAAGGCTATCAAAGGATCTGTGGTCTCAGATTTCCTAGCAGTTTTTCCAATAGAAGATCCAACGCCAATACACGATAATAAATTTCCAAACGAAGACTTGATGGTCACAGAAGATGATACTTGAACCTTATACTTGGATGAGGCCTCAAACCAAAAGGGATGTGGCATTGGAGTATTATTAGTATCACCTAAGGAAGAGCATGTTCCAATCTCCATAAAGATAGATTTCGACGTTACCAACAACGCTGCTGAATACGAAGCATGCGTGGTAGGCCTTGAAACAGCTTTGGCATTGGGAGTGAAGAAATTACGAATATTCGGGGACTCTTCATTGATCATCATCCAGATTTCTAAAAGATGGAAAGTAAGGAGCAAAAGTCTAGCCCCTTACCAAAATTATCTGGAAACTCTCACCAATCAGTTAGAAAAGGTAGAATACACATATCTACCAAGAGAAGAAAATCAATTTGCTGATGCCTTGTCAAGACTAGCCTCAATGGTTAGGATTCCTACGGAAATCGAGCAAATGCCTCTAACCATAGAAAAAAGGCATAAACCGGCTTATATTCAAGCTATAGAAGATGATGAAGTGATCCAAGATGAAGAGGAAGATGAAGATTAACCGTGGTATACAGACATACTTAACTATGTCACCAAATGAGAATACCCTCCTCATGCTGACAAAAGAACAAAACGATCATTAAGACTCTTGGCTTCCCAATCCGTACTCATAGACAACGAGTTGCATAAAAGGGTACCTAAGGGTCGATCTCTCTTATGTGTAAGGAAAAAGGATGCTCAAAGAGCTATGAAGATAGTCCACGAAGGCATTTGTGGAACCCATGTTAATGGAAAAATGCTAGTCCAAAAGATAATGCGAGAAGGATACTATTGGACTACCATGAATAAGGATTGCCATGAATATATGAAAAGATGCCCTAAATGCCAAATCTACGCCACTTTACAATATGTTCCTCCATCTCTACTTTACACCTACACTTCACCATGACCATTCTCTACATGGGGAATTGATATTATTGGTAAAATTACTCCTCCAGGAACAGGAGGTCATGAATACATCCTAGTAGCAATTGATTACTTCACAAAGTGGGTTGAAGCACAATCATATGCTAAACTCACTGCAAAACATGTAGCACTCTTTATCGAAAGGAATATTATTTTTCGATATGGAGTCCCACGTGAAATGATAAGTGACAATGGAACTCACTTTCAAGCTGAGTGTGAAGAATTGTTACAAAAATATGGCATTTAACACCATCATTCTTCTCCTTATAGACCTCAAGCGAATGGATCAGTTGAAGTAGCTAATAAAAAATCTAAAGACTATCATCGAGAAAATGACATAAAATTACAAGGATTGGCCTAACAAACTCCATTTCGCACTTTGGGGTTATCGCACGTTAATTCGCACGTCAACAGGAAATACGCCATTCTCCTTGGTTTATGGAATGGATGTCGTACAACCTGTAGAGCTAGAGATACCATCTCTACGCATTACACTAGAAAGTAAACTCGATGAAGTTTAATGGACTAGGGCAAGATATGAGGAGCTAATTCTACTTGATGAAAAGCGACTAGAAGCTCTACATCATACTTAATGCTATCAATCGTATGGCTAGGCATTTTAATAAGAAGGTCAAGACAGGAAACATTGAAGTAGGAGACTTGGTGTTAAAAGCATTAAGGAAATATATTTTAGATCCAAGGGGAAAATTTAGACCTAATTGGTCAGGACCCTATATTGTCAAAACAATCCTATTAGGAAGTGCGGCAAAATTAACTGATATGGATGGCAATGAATTCTCGAACACGAAAAATCTTGACCAACTTAAAAAGTACTACCCATAATTACTTGAGAAAGATACTCAAGAGAGCTACGTTTAGCCTGATTCCTAAGGAAAGGATACGTAGGCAACCCTTTACGGGTGCGGCTGTAAGGAGGGTGATCCCATCGTAAGGGGTACTCTCTTTAAATTCCCTTAGCCACTTAAAAGCCTAGGACTTTACACTTCTTAAGGTGTATTAGGATTTGAATTCTTGCCTGTTTGGGGGACCTTGAATTAGAATTGATTCCATCATAACGGTTTTATTTTTTTTATAAGAAACAAGTAGGAGTCGCCAATGAGTTTTAGGAAAAACTCATAAACCTCATTCATGCCTTTTTTCCATGTGGAGTTCATGGAATAATTAGCAAAAATCATAAGTTTACCCATGCCCAGATTGGTCTATAAACCATAAATGAGTCCGGGAGCGAGGGTACTAAGATAACGTTCCTTTTAGAGGGGAATCGTCATCCTAGCCCTAGTACGGCCTCTACTAGCTCTTCCTTTTTTACAATTTCATCACCAAACAATATATGCAACGCGATACCTAAAATTATGTTAGTTGATTTTATTTACAAACATTAATTCACGTAGGAATTACATTGCAAGGTCGTTATTCTTATTTAATAATATTCGTGAAAGAACAATAAATAAACAAGATTTGCCTTGGCTTAGGTGATCAACCAACAATTATTTAATTCAATTCTAGTCTTTATTTAACGCAAAATACTATGTGGAATTGATTAATGTATTATTTTACAAGAGATCAAACAACACTAAATAATTTATTAAAGTCCTTTTAAACAAGAAAATAAAGGTGATTTAACTAAGTGCTCAGGAATTTACCACTTCTCTTTGCTAGATCTCCGTTTAGAAGACTTATGGACACCTTCTTGTTGGGGAACCTCCACCGTAGTAACAAAGTATCGAAAGGGTGAGTGTTTAGGATAAGAGGGCTAGGTTGCACAACTTAACAAGTTATTTCGCCAGAGTTTTTAGGTTAATTTATGTCTGTTGAAGCCTCGGTTTAAGCTCGTATTTATAAAGAAGGATTAGGTTTAGGGTTTCGAGCTATCTGCCGCAGCAGGTGTCGCGTGCAACAGATGAAGTTGCGCGCGGCAACCCAGCGCAAGTTATAGAGTTGCGCTGCTATGTGCAGCGCAAGTTATAGAGTTGCGCTGCTATGTGCAGCGCAACTTTTGGTCTTGCGCGCGGCTTTATGGTAAGATTCAATTTTATATTTTTCCGTATAATTTTCGAATAATTACCAATATTCTACAGCGCCACTCTAGAAATTGCGCTGGGTGGCGCGCTCAACTGAAATAGTTGTGTGCGGCAGCCCAGCGCGACTTTGTGAGATGCGCGCGACTTTTTGTGCGGGAGCACTAAGTTTTAACCTAGGCGCTCCTAAATCCGTCTTTATTAGGGTTTAAGCACGGGATTAAGCATAATTATGATCGGGTTTTTTTAATTGGACTTTTGTTTTGGCTTTTCTTTAATTGGGGCTAGTCTTTTGTTTTTTGTGACTTAACCAGTTATCCATAAGTATTTTTTACTTTTATCCAACATGAAGATGGCTTTATTTATCGTCATTACACTTCCTGTCGGGACAGGAGGCCAGAATTAGATGTATACAGTTATCCCCCACTTTGATCGAGTCTAAAATAAACGATGATCAAAGTAGTCAAGGAAATAAATCTGAGACTCATTCTGCGAAGTTCTCTAAGGATAGAGAATCTTTTAGTAATGTTTAAGGATGTCGAAACAATCCTTGGTTCACTAAGTGTTTAAAACAAGTAGCTATTAAGGCTAGAAAAAGTCCTTCCTAGTCTTAACGCGCTAAAGAATCTAGATTGATCCTTTGCAATTGTAGAATGCTCTTACAAGTAAAAGTATCCTAGGTGATGTCTAGTCATGAAAAGAAATCGGTTTTAAAAGGATAAAAGGGGAGGATTTCCTGTCAATTGTGTCATTATTGGTCTAAAGTCCCTCGATAGGATAAAAGCCGAAATGGTTCGGTATTCGAGCCAGGTCCGGTATTCGAGCCGGATGTCCACAAGATAGAAATACATGTCTCAGGATTGGAGACATATATCCAAAATCAGTGAGAGGAATGAAAGTCAGCAACTTTCTCATCAGTTTTGTCCACAAGATGAGTACACGTGTCTCGGGACTGGGGGCACGTGTCTACATAGGCGCGACATCGTCTCGTCGCTTCTTTATACAGGGGGGCGGATTCGACACCCTAACTGTCCAGTAAGTTAGGAAGCGCACTAACTACCGTATTTGCTCCCATTCAAAAAGTTCCTGTTCCTGAAGGTTCGGCACGCCTGTCGACTAGTTAAGCTGACGCCTACAGTAATTCTCTACCTATTAGTTCCGAGACACTAGTGGAAAAAATCTCATTTGTAACAAGCTATTCGTAACGGGCATATGATTTTCCGTTACAATTACATCATTTGTAACGGGAAAATTCAATGTCCGTTACGAATAACCAACTAGTCGTAACCAACAAGTCTTGCCCGTTACGAATAACCAACTAGTCGTAACCAACAAGTCTTGCCCGTTACGAATAACCAACTAATCGTAACCAACAAATCTTGCAAGTTACAAATAACCAACAAGTCTTGCCCGTTACGAATAGGTTTCAAAGTAAACCCTAACTTTTAATTTCCCCTTTCTCTCTCTCTCAAAATATTGTTTCCCTTTTCTCTCTCCAACATTGAAGCAGCTCGGTCATAGTTTGCTCATCGTCATCCCTCAACTCCTCAGCTCAAGCTCCGTTTTTTCTCTCTCTCTATTGAGTAACGAGGATGTCAAGCGTATCGTTGCAGTGCGGAGATTGTGGAGCTCTTTTGAAATCCGTAGCAGAAGCTCAACAACATGCGGAGCTCACTTCTCTCTCCAATTTCTCTGAATCTAATGAGCCTTTTCTTAATCTCATCTACTCTTCCTGCGGCAAACCCTACCGCTCCAAAACTGTAATCTCCTCTCTCTTTTCCATTGTTCATATTCAATTTGAAATTAGGATTTTTTTATATGTTGAATTTGATTTATCAGGAGAGTGATTTCAAAGTAAACCCTAACTTTTAATTTCCCCTTCTTCTTGATCCCGTTCTTAGGGTTTTCGTTTTTCGAAGCTCAGATTTTCTTCAAGTTTCGCCGCCATGGGAAGAAGTAAGATCTTCATTGATGCGTTACTTTTTCTGGAATAGTGTTTAGATTGTACTGCCAGTTGTCAATTTTTTTTTTGTATGTTCAATCGATTTTGTGAATTCAGTTTCTTCGTCAAATTGGGGTTAATATTCGAATTTCGTTGTTTTTTTCTGCTAGTTTTTGCTTGATTTTTTTGTGTTGATATGATCATTTTGAGTGTTTGTTTGCTATGAAGTCTGTAACTTTTCCTATTTTTGTTTCGATTTGATCAATTTATTTTTTAACAAATACTGATAATTTGTGGTAATTCCGATGAAGTTGGGTTTATGTTTGTTTGATTAATTTATGAACAAATGACAATAAAATTGATGCAATTTTTATTTTTAATTATTGTTTAAGATGTGTTGCGTATTAATCCGATTATTGTTTGATTAGTTTTTATTTTTAATTATTGTTTTAATTGTTGTTTGATTAATTTATTAACAAATGACAATGAAAGTGTTTGACTGTTCTATAAGTTTACTGGAACGTGGAACATGGAACTCTCTAGTGGTTCCATTGGTTGAATTGTACTAGGGGTTAGGTTTATTACTCTGATTATTATGTGATAAATACCCATATAATATGAGTTTTATGAAAGGAACATTTTTATTGCTTTGTTTTGCAGCTGAAGGGACCTGAAGGCGATCAGATCCTTGACACCCATGATAAGATCAGTGAAAAATTCGACTTTACCGCTCATAAAAAAGGACCTTTCAGTTTTTGCTTCACCAATAAGTCACCTTATCATGAAACCATTGATTTTGATGTACAAGTCGGACATTTTACATACTATGACCAGCATGCAAAGGATGGTAAGACAACATTTTTCCCTATTTTAGCTTCATAAGAGGTTTCGAATATACTGATATAAGGTGAGATGGATATTTGTCAAATTTCGGTTCATGTTTGCAGAGCATGTGAAACCTTTGGTAGAGCAGATTGAAAAGCTCGGTCAATGTCTTTACAACATTCAGTTTGAACAGCATTGGCTAGAGGCACATACTGATCGACAAGCACTAGGTACTTTATTAATCTCCTCTTGAGTTTAGAAATCAACCATTTCAGATGCCTTCTTGAATTTTAGAGTACTTTCTAATACCTACATTCCTTGTGGTCACTTCTACACGACGTTGAATTCATCTGTTAGTGGGCCTAACAATGGTCTGCCATAAGTAGTAATATCTCTAAGTGTTGGTATAAACTGTTATCGTGTTGATTGTCTCTTATCTGTATGACAATGCAGTGAATAAAGCTATGAGCAAGAGAGCAATCCATAAAGCCGTTACGGAATCATTTGCTCTAGTTGGTGCGAGCGTGTTGCAAATATACTTATTGTGGCGATTATTTGAAAGGAAGCTTGGGACTTCAAGAGTCTAAAAGATTCATCACATTAGTGATTTGCTAACATATTATAATCTTGGTGTTTCACTGTTTTGGGAAATAGCTTAGTCTTGCTTTAGGATCTTTCTATTATGTTATTTTTAAATGAAGATATCAATGGATTTTCCCTTTCTTCTTCTTTTTTATTTTATTTTATTTATTTATTTATTTATTTATTTGTAACAAAGAATCTTTGAAGTATAGGTTTTTAATTGGGTGAATCAAAGAAATTATTAAACTTTGCATATCAAAGAAATTAGTATAGATTAACATCTTGGTGTTTCTCTGATTGTTATCTTTTGGTGCTCTTGAAGGTACTAATATGTTGCATAGAAACTGCTGGAAACACCATGACTCGACATAAGGCTCTAAAAGAACAGTACTTATTCTGCTGCTCATGTCCTCGTTGCATTATATTAGTAAGTGCCTCAATTTATGTCATTTTGCATTTATCACTCTAAAGCTTATGGTGGAAGCTTGTTACTTTCTGTTGTTTAACATTGATCCATTGTATCATATATAAGGGGAAAATGATCACATAGCTAGGAAAAAATTGAAATTCATACAAATGGATCGGAGGTCAATACACTACTCACCCCATATTGCTATAAATTATGAGTTTTATTTCTATAATTTGGACCAACACATGAAAGATGGGATAGATAGAAGTCCCTTAGGCAATTTTGAAGCATTTTTATAGTAAATGGTCATATTTCATTGATTTCAATTCATAGAAACCAAAATATAAGTTAATTATGGATGTTATATGTTTTATTTCTATAATTTGGACTAATACATGAAAGATGGGAAAGATATAAGTCCCTAAGGCAATTTTAAAGCCTTTTTGGCTCTAAATGCTCCAAAAAGTGAGTAAATGGTCACTTTTCATTAATTTAAATTCAAAGAAACCAAAATATAAGTTAATTAAGGATGCTAAGTGTTTTATTTCTATAATTTGGACCAATAGATGAAAGATGGGAAAGATAGAAGTCCCTTAAGCAATTTAAAGCCTTTTTGGCTCTAAATGCTCTCAAAAGTGAGTAAATGGTCATATTTCATTGATTTCAATTCATAGAAACCAAAATATATGTTAATTATGGATTTTATGGGTTTTATTTTTATAATTTGGATTAATACATGAAATATGGGAAAGATAGAAGTCCCTTAGGTAATTTTGAAGCCTTTTTGGCTCTAAGTGCTCCCAAAAGAGAGTAAATGCTCACTTTTCATTGATTTCAATTCAAAGAAACCAAAATATAAGTTAATTAAGGATGCTATGTGTTTTATTTCTATAATTTGGACAAATACATGAAATTAAAGATGGGAAAGATAGAAGTCCCTTATGCAATTTTGAAACCTTTTTTGCTCTAAATGCTCTTAAAAGTGAGTAAATGGTCATATTTCATTGATTTAAATTTATAGAAATCAAAATATAAGTTAATTAAGGATGCGATGTGTTACATTGTGTTAATTTGAACCAATACATGAAAGATGGGAAAGATAGAAGTCCCTTAGGCAATTTTGAAGCCTTTTTGGCTCTATACGCTCCCAAAAGTGAGTAAATGGTCACTTTTCATTGATTTTAATTCATAGAAACTAAAATATAAGAGAATTAAGGATGTTATGTGTTTTATTGTGTTAATTTAAACCAATAAATGAAAGATGGGAAAGATAAAAGTCCCTTAGGCAAGTTTCAAGCCTTTTTGGCTCTATACGCTCCCAAAAGTGAGTAAATAGTCACATTTCATTGATTTCAATTCATAGACACCAAAATATAAGTTAATTAAAGATTTTATGTGTTTTATTGTGTTCATTTAAACCAATACATGAAAGATGGGAGAGATAAAAGTCCCTTAGGCAAGTTTGAAGCCTTTTTGGTTCTATACGCTCCCAAAAGTGAGTAAATGGTAACTTGTCATTGATTTCAATTCATAGAAATGAAAATATAAGTTAATTAAGGATGTTATATGTTTTTTGTGTTAATTGGACCAATACATGAAAGATGGGAAAGATAGAAGTCCCTTAGGCAATTTTGAAGCCTTTTTAGCTCTATACGCTCCCAAAAGTGAGTAAATGGTCACTTTTCATTGATTTCAATTCATATAAACTAAAATATAATTTAACTTAGGATGTTATGTGTTTTATTGTGTTAATTTAAACCAATAAATGAAATATGGGAAAGATAAAAGTCCCTTAGGCAAGTTTCAAGCCTTTTTGGCACTATACGCTCCCAAAAGTGAGTAAAAAGTCACTTTTCATTGATTTACATTCATATAAACCAAAATATAAGTTAATTAAGGATTTTATGTGCTTTATTGTGTTAATTTAAACCAATACATGAAAGATGGGAAAGATAAAAGTCCCTTAGGCAAGTTTCAAGCCTTTTTGGCTCTATACGCTCCCAAAAGTAAGTAAATAGTCACTTTTCATTGATTTCAATTCATAGAAACCAAAATATAAGTTAATTAAGCATGTTATGTGTTTTATTGTGTTAATTTAAACCAATACATGAAATATGGGAAAGATAAAAGTCCCTTAGGAAAGTTTGAAGCCTTTTTGGCTCTATACGCTCCCAAAAGTGAGTAAATGGTCACTTTTCATTGATTTCAATTCATAGAAATGAAAATATAAGTTAATTAAGGATGTTATATGTTTTGTTGTGTTAATTGGACTATTACATAAAAGATGGGAAAGATAGAAGTCCCTTAGGCAATTTTGAAGCCTTTTTGGCTCTATACGCTTCCAAAAGTGAGTAAATGGCCACTTTTCATTGATTTCAATTCATAGAAACCAAAATATAAGTTAATTAAGGATGTTATGTGTTTTATTGTGTTAATTTAAACCAATACATGAAATATGGGAAAGATAAAAGTCCCTTAGGCAAGTTTCAAGCCTTTTTGGCTCTATACGCTCCCAAAAGTGAGTAAATAGTCACTTTTCATTGATTTCAATTCATAGAAACCAAAATATAAGTTAATTAAGGATGTTATGTGTTTTATTGTGTTAATTTAAACCAATACATGATAGATAGGAAAGATAAAAGTCCCTTAGGCAAGTTTGAAGCCTTTTTGGCTCTATACGCTCCCAAAAGTGAGTAAATGGTCACTTTTCATTGATTTCAATTCATAGAAATCAAAATATAAGTTAATTAAGGATTTTATATGTTTTGTTGTGTTAATTGGACCAATACATGAAAGATGGGAAAGATAGAAGTCCCTTAGGCAATTTTAAAGCCTTTTTGGCTTTATACGCTCTCAAAAGTGAGTAAATGGTCACTTTTCATTGATTTCAATTCATAGAAAAAAAAATATAAGTTAATTAAGGATGTTATGTGTTTTATTTCTATATTTTGATTTTTTTTTTCTATAATTTGGACCATCACCTTTATTCTAATGATTGTTTTTATTATGGATTGTTTTTATTTTGTAACTTCATTCATATGTTTTATTTTTTTAATAGGATTTTTGTCCAAGGACAGCCCCGTATGATGTTGACGAGTTGAATGTGGTTCGAGAATAGTGGGCGCAATACTTTAGAAGTAAATATTTATTGAATGCATAACTATTAGTTTAGGTAGAACAAAGTAATATTATTAGTGTTGTTGTATGTGTTGGATAAATTTATACAAGTTTTTATTTGTAATGTAGTTTTACTACTTCAATTTTTATATTACGTCGTATTAATTTTTAAGAAAGATTGTTTGGTATAATTGTTTATTTACAGGAACAGGTTTATTATAACAGGTTTTAATTAATATATATTAATTATATATAAATACATGTTGCCGAAATTTAGTCAAAAAAATTAATTTAATGATTATTTTTAACGGGCAGGAGAATTTTCAGTTACAAATAATCACTTATTCGTAACAGGCATTTTTGTTGCCCGTAACAAATAAGTATTTAACTATATACTATAAAACTTTATTCGTAACGGACATTTCAGTTACGAATAATCACTTATTCGTAACGGGCATTTGAGGTGCCCGTTACGAATAAGGACTTATTTTAATACAAAAAAAGGCCTTAATCGTAACGGACACTTCAAGTGCCCGTTATGAATAACCCATTATTCGTAACTGGCATTTAAAATGTCCGTTACGAATAACCCATTATCTTTAAAAATTTACCACTTAGACCCTTTATTGAATTACATGCAATTAGTGGTTAACTTTGATTTTCTTTATGCCGCCGTCAACCATTGGGACTCTAACCACCATCTTTTCTTGTTTAGAGGGGCTTAAATTGTCCCCCTTCCTGGTGAGTTTGAAGCCTTGCTAGGTTTCCCTACAAACACTCTCCCCGTGACTTATTCGCCTATCTTGTCGGATCCCAAACCTATATTCCAAAGATTTTTTGATTTGTCCGACAATGATATGACCAACATAGGAACTGAAGAAGGCGTGAACTTAATTCTATTTATTGAACACTTCATCGCCCCTCTCGTGACAACATGACTAAACAACGCTTTGAAATTCGTGCTTTATGTTATTGTCTTGTTGTTAATTGTTTACTTAGGACAGGCAAAGAATACGGAGATTATTCAATGGTGTCCATAGTATAGCAAATAGAGGGATGTCATTCACCCGCTCCTTTGGTTTTGGCGGAAACCGTCTTGTGCTTGAATTGCCTCAGAGGAAATCCTAATGAAAACGGTTTCACTGGAAGTCCACTCCTATTACACGTACGTTAAATTTTTTTTTCCGGCGTTTATCAGCGCAAGTAAAGAAGTTGCGCTGGCATGACCAGCGCAATCTTCTGAGTTGCGCGCGGAGGGTGCGCGCAACTAATTTAGTTGCGCGCGCCACTTGTTCGTGTAATAAATCGCAAAATAATTTTTTTCTTTTTTTAGATTTGGCTCATGGAGTGTTTGCAAATTGTTGATCAGCCTCAAAACCTTTAGACTTTTCCTGGACGTCGAATCCTTTATAAACATAAGAATGAAGAGGAGTGGACGTGTTTTTCTGTCATGGAGTTCCTAACATACGGTTTGTGATTCCTTGGTGGAACATAATTAGTATGATTGGGAATAGTCTCAATTGCCCTTACATTAGGCTTTTAGGCCTATCTAGTACTACCTATATTTTTCCTTGTAGGGTGATAAGACAATACGGGATGAGGCAATATATTTCTTCGCAAGATTGTGATGCCCCTAAAGATGTGACTTTTAAACCCGAAAGGATTGTTCGTTGGATGGAATATTGGTCAAGTCTTCGTAAATGGGTAATATAAAATCCTCCTGAGAGTATCACATTATCTTCCTTTTATAAGGCTTGGATGAATGCGACATATAAGGGTGAGTTAAACAAGGCTCGATCTCAACTTCAAGCCGCCACCGCTCGCAATCCACCTAAACCTTTGATGCATTCAACCACTACTACTCCTCCTAGTGGTCAAAACAAAGGAGTGAGAAGAAAGTTAGACTTCTCATCCCCTAAGGCTCGTTCGAAGGAAACAAAAAGAAAGGCTCCTTCCAAACCCGCGCAACAAGGTGTGAAAATTAAATAACCTTCGCCAAATACTCACAAGAAAGCTCCAATAGTCAAAGGGAAAGGAAAATAGATTGCAAAGGCCCCAATCCCAAAACTGAAAAACAATGTTTGGGTGAAATAGAAGAGTGTAGGGGAAAGCTCCAAGGTTTCTGAAAATGTTGCGATGGAAACTACTCCTCCATCTTCTGTGACAGTCGAGGACATAGTAAAACCTTAGAGTGTTACACAATTTTACCATTAGTTCTTTTTTTCGAACAAAGTGTAATCACTACTATGTCTTTTTTGTTTACTGCCTAGTTTAATAATGTCTCTCTTTTGAATTTTGAATGGAATAAAATGAGATTTATATTTTTATATTTTGATATGACCGAACCATAAAAATTTCCTACGTATTCTCTTTGCTAAATTAGGTCTTTGCATAGTTCTAATTTTTTTATATTATTATGTATTTTTTTTATTTTTTCTTTAATCTCATAGATTGAAATTAAATGAAAAAAAAATAATCAAACCTTGTTTAAAAGAATTAAATAAAAGTTTAATTTTATTTTCCGAGTATATGTTATATTTAAGAAAGACCTTCTTTTTGTCGTAAGTAGAAATCGTAACTTCATTCAAACGCAAACAATCGGGTTCGCAGTTCGTCATCAGGTGGCGCGCTCAACTTCTGGAGTTGCGCGAGCCTGCCACGCGCAACAAAATTAGTTGCGTGTGACATCCGCACGCAACTATTCCTGTTGCGCGCGACACCTATGCTACGAATGTCTCGAAAAAAAAAATTATTTTAAAAATTCGTATTATTACCCCCCCCCCAAGTGTGAAGATTTTTTTGTAATGTTCGAAAAAATTTGAACACTTATAACGGTTTATTATTTCTAAATTACCCCCCCAAGTGTTATGTATTTTACCGTGTTATTCGGTAAAATGCATAACACTTAGAATCTTTCAATCGAATGCTAATTAAAGTTGGTTGTAAGAGTGAACGAGTTTTATCCGGATTTCATATGTAATATTTCTTTAGGCGATCAATGTTTATTAACTGGCGAATTTCATCTCCTCCAATATCCATTAATCTGACGGCTCCTCCTAATAGGATTTCAATTACGCGGTAGGGACCTATCCAATTAGGTTTGAATTTCCTTCTTGGATCGGTTGTGGACCCCTAACCTCCTTTAGTAAAAAGTCACCTTCTTTTATATTTCTAGGCTTTACCCTTTTATTAAAATGACGCGCAATGCGCCTTTAGTAGACTTGTACATGATGAAAAGCCCTTAATCGTCGCTCATCGAGGAATAAAAGCTCTTCATACCTCGCTCTTACCCATTCGGCTTCCGGTAGCTTACTTTCGAGTACAATGCGTAGGGATGGTATTTCCAGTTCGACTGGTTGAACTGCGTCCATTCCAAAAACTAAGGAGTATGGAGTTACCCCTATTGATGTTCGTATAGACGTTTTATAACCCCATAATACGAAGTGTAGTTTATTCGGCCAGTCTTTGTAATTTTCTGCCATTTTCTTAATGATGATTGTTATATTTTTGTTTGCCAACTCTACAGCTCCATTCATTTGAGGTCTGTATGGGGAAGAGTGATGGTGTTTTACTTTATAACGATTTAAGAGGGTCTCGACTTCAGCTTTGAATTGGGATCCCTGATCACTAATTAGTTCATGTGGAACTCCATATCTGCAAAAGATGTTTCGTTCGAGAAACTTTGCGACATGTTTAGAAGTGATATTCACGTAAGAAGCAGCCTCAATCCACTTAGTAAAGTAATCAATGGAAACTAATACGTACTCGTGCCCTCCTGATCTTGTTGGAGAGACTTTTCCAATTATGTCAATTCCCCAAGTCGAAAAAGGCCAAGGGGGAGTGAGATTGTATAGTTCGAATGGTGGAAGGTGTTGTAAATTAGCGAACATTTGGCACTGTGAACATTTTTTAACATATTGTATGCAATCATATTCCATAGTGGAACAATAGTACCCTTGCCGTGAAATTATTTTTGAAACCATTTTACCATTCATGTGCGGTCCACAAACACCTTTGTGAGTATTTTTCATAAGGCGTGTGGATTCCGGTTGGTCTATACATAGTAAGATTTGACTATTAGGTCCCTTTTTGCATAATTGACCATTTATTAGACCATATTGGGCCGCAAGTGTTCGTAAGGCTCGTTGGTCTTTCGATGAAGTATTTTCGGGATATGTGCCATGAGTAATATATTGGAGGATATGATCATACCAAGGATTCTCTCCTTCAATGTCATTTATTTCCTCTATTGCGTTACAATACGCTGGTTCATCTCTTCTATCAACGCATAATGGCATCATATTTAAGTGATCAGGAATGTTGATCATTGAGGCTAATTTTGCTAGCGCATCGGCAAATTGATTGTCATCCCATGGGAGATATTTAAAATCAATATGTTCAAAATGCTCGATGAGTTGTTCTAGGTGTGCTTGGTATAATATCATTTTGGAGTTCTTTATTTTCCATTTTTTTATTATATGATTTATAATCAAACTGGAGTCTCCATATACCTCTAATTTTTGCACACCTATGCTAGTTGCGACTTCTAGTCCAATAATGCACGCTTTACATTCTGCGACATTTTTAGTAACCTCAAAGTCTAATTTAACAGAGATTGGAGTATGTGCTCCCTTTTGACTTATGAGTAACACTCCTACGCCACATCCTTTTTGATTGGACGAACCGTCGAAGTACATTACCCATTTGTCATCTTGTGTCATGAGAATCTCTTCATCCGGAAGATGAGTAGTTTCTGCATGACTTGTTTGAATTGGATGTTGTGCCAAGAAGTCGGAAATTACTTTTCCTTTCATTGATTTTTCAGGAATATATTTCAGCTCAAATTCGGCCAAAATCACCAACCACTTAGATATTCTTCCTTGTATGGGTGGTTATTCAAACAAATACTTTATCGGATTTTGTTGAGAAATCACATGAGTAGTGTGTGGTAACATATAATGTCATAACTTTTTGGTTGCCCACACTAATGCTAGGCTTGTCTTTTCCAAAACGCTATATTTTGTTTCGTATTTGATGAATTTTTTACTTATATAATATATTGCACGTTCGACTTTTTCTACCTCTTGTGCTAACATGGCGCTTGTGGTTGTGTCTGTAACTGTAATGTATAGCCTAAAAGGTAGTTTGGGTATTGGTGGTGCTAAAATTGGTGGACTTTTGAAATAATCTTTGATTTTCTCAAAGGCCTTTTGGCATTGATCGTCCCATTCATGTTTCTCCTCTTTTTTCAATTTTTTAAATATTGACTCACAAGTCATAGTTAATTTGTTGATAAATCGACTAATGTATTGTAACTTGCCAAGGAATCCCCTAATTTCTTTTTCTATTTGAGGGGGAGGCATGTCAACAATTGCCTTAATTTTAGAGGGATCGATCTTGATGCCACGTGTGCTTACTACGTATCCGAGTTACTTGCCAGAAGTGACTCCGATGGCGCATTTTTGTGGATTCAATAGCATTTTATATTCTTTTATGCGAGAGAAAAATTTGCGTAAAGCTTTTAATTTATATGTCCCATTCTATCTTTAGACTTCACTATCATATCATCCACATACACTTCTATTTCTTTATGCATCATATCATGCAAGAGAGTCGTAGCCGTTCTTTGGTACGTAGCTCCTGCATTTTCTAAACCAAATGGCATAACTGTGTAGCAATACGTAGCCCAAGGGGTAATAAAGCATGTCTTTTCTTCATCTTCTTTTTCCATTAAAATTTGGTTGTAACCTGCGTATCCATCCATAACGGATAACATCGCATGTTCAGCCGTGTTATCTACCAATATATCAATATGTGGTAGAGGAAAATCGTCTTTAGTGCTAGCTTTATTAAGATCCCTAAAGTTGACACACATACGAACTCGTCCATCTTTTTTAGGGACTGGAACGATGTTCGCTACCCATTCTGGGTAATTACATATGCAAATAAAACCGGCGTCTAACTGTTTTTGTAATTCTTCTTGTATTTTTAATGCGACGTCAGGTTTCATTCGTTAAAGTTTTTGTTTTACTGGTTTAGAAGTATGGTTCAAGGGAATGGTATGTTCCGCGATTTCCCTATCTCTTCCAGGCATGTCCTTGTATGACCAAGCGAACACGTCTTCGAATTCTTTGAGCGTCGATATGAGGGTCGATCGCTCTTCCGGATTTAGAGTTAAGCCAATTTTGACTTCTCTCTTATTTTCGTTAGTTCCTATATTAACTATTTCAGTTTCTTCAATAATAGGGTTCTTTTGTTCTCGTTCATTCATTAATTCAACAGATTTATTAATGTTATCATCTTCATTAGATTGATTGTTAGATTATTCGAAAGATTCAAGAGAAGGAATATACTCGGAAATAGAGCTCATATTATTAAAATCAAAAGAGAGTACATCAAGAGAAGAATCCCTTTTGGGATCTTTGTCCTTAGAGATAGAAAATAAAGACTCAGTAATGGCCACTAGGCCTAGATTTTCATCTTCCCTAGAGTCTACAATGGATTCATCGTCCGATTCTTCAAACATCTTCCCTTCACCTGTGACAATCTCCAGTTTATCGCCTTTGTGATTGATCCATTTGAAATATTTCCTCCATCCATGCTCAAAAGTTTCGTTTGAAGGGGTGATCAACAAGGCTGGATCAAAGGCTTCATCTTGAATGGCGTTTTGATTGGTCATTGTTGCGACGTGATTTTGCTCTAGTCCAAATAGCAAGTTAAATGCTTTCCCATCATAGCACCCTAGAGTTGGGTGTTTTGATTTAACGATACTAAGATCTTCATCCAAGAAGTAGCAATCATGAAATATCTCAAATCAAGGCATCTTGATTCCTTCAAAAACTAAGGGTTACGGAAAGTCGTAGCATGGGTAATCTTCTCCCTCCCTAATGAATTGTCCATTAAGGGTTCGTTGATAGGATGGGAGTAAAGTGATTATCCCTTTCTTATTATTGTCTCTACGTGCTTTTTTTTGGCATCGTGATACTACAATTCTTCTTTGGTTGGTTTATATCCCAATCCAAAGGAGAAGCTTTTCTTTGGGATAGGAAGTAAGAGAGATTTCTTCATTCCTATTCCCAAAGGCATCCTAGGAAAGTAACTTCTCTTGAGCAAGATGTTGTTTACTATCCGAGTGGAATATGGATCAAGCTTGAATGGTTCTTCCAAGTCTTCTTCCATTCCAATTGTGAAGATTGGCTCCACGGAAAATCCCCACATGTCCTCTTCATCATTATCATGGTTTATTTCTAAGAGTTATTGATCATTTATCGCTATTTTGAGTGGAGAAGCATGTATAGTCATATGAATCCCTTGATAGTGTAACCTAATCATTTGATGAAGTGAGGATGGTATTGCACCAAGCTCGTGTATCCAAGGACGTCCAGGTAAAAGGTTGAATGTAGGTTTCATTTCCACAAAATGGAATTCAACCATCTTTTGAATAAGGCCTGTGGTAATTGGTAGCTTAACAGTTCCACACACCGATCTTCTCGAATTGTCATAGGCCCTTATGCTTTGTTTTGTTGATTGGAAATCTTTTTCTGGATTTAGGCCTAAGTATTTTGTCGTTCGTAATGGGCATACGTTTACAGCCGACCCATTGTCTACCAAAGTTATAGGGATGTTGTATCCCTTGCATCCTACAGTTAAGTATAACGCATTGTTGTGGGTAATGTCCTTTAAAGGCAAATCTTCATTAGTGATAACAATTGACTTGTCGGATTTCTCACTAGTAAGAAAGCTAACGAGATCCCGAGGGGTTGTGTCCGTACTTACAGACAAAGCCGTTAGAGCGTTCATGAGAGAATTCATATGTTTTTTAGAAGTACTTAGGAGTTCTCAAATGCTAACATTCGCCTTGGATTGGCGAATTTGTTTGACCAATGGATCTTCCACCTCAAGTGGAAATGGTATTGTATTTTGTGTTTGACTTTGAGTTTGACTTTGTGTGGTTGAAGATCCATTTGGTGGTGGTTCTTGGTAGACTCGCCCAGAACGAGTTAAATGTTCTATCTCATTTGGGTTAGTCACAGGACTCATAAACCAACTTTCTTCTAGAGGCCTTGGATGTGCCTCCATTTCAAGATGCTCCATGAGTTGTGCTTGATGTCATTGTTCATCCAAGGAAAGATTCGATAAGTCTTGCAATTTCCCCAAGAAATGATCCCAATCAAGCGTTCCATTTGTTTCATTTTGTAAACAAGATGGAGGTGGGACGGCGGCATACTTAGAGACATATAAGTCTTGAAAAACGTCGTCCCATAGTCCACATACTTCATTAGTTTCTCCTATGAGTATTGTGGATAGAGGTTCTCCTATGGGTGTGATATAGTCCAAAGGATTGAACATGTCACTTCTCATATGGTCTTCCTCAATGTTAAACACCCCTAAGGGGGATTCATTATTTTTAGGTTTAGGCGTGGGAATTCTCCCATCGTCTACTAAATCTTGTATTTTGTGCTTTAAAACATAGCAACGTTCAGTATCGTGTCTAACGCCTCTATGATAAGAACAATAAGCACTACCATTCCATTGAGGAAACCTCTTTTCTGGTGGAGTGGGTGGTGTTGGCCGTGTTAGGGCAAGTAAGGCTTTTTCATTTAGTTTTTCTAGCAATTCTTTATAGCTTACAGGAAATGGAGTAAATTTTCTCTCTTTTTTCCATCTTTTCCTAGGATCATCATATCGATTAGTGTTATTTTATTGCGTGGAAGTCGCAAATACGTCAATAAAGGATGATGCATTATCATTCCCCTTCTTGTTGTTATTCTTAGGTTGATGATGATAATGAGGTTTGCTTGCTTTTTCCTTAGCAAGATCATCTTCAATTTTAGTAGCCACATAATAGACCTTTTGAAAAGTGCCTAGACCAAGGTAACGTAGATGTTTGTTGTACTTTTCAGGACAATTGTCAATGAATTTTTGTACTAACTCGAGTTCAAGAGGCCTTTGGGCAAGGTGGGCCGCCTTTTCTCGCCATCTACTATAGAAAGCAAGGAAACCTTCATTGTCTCCTTGATTAAGCATCTCGAGTTCACGTAGAGTTGACTTGAACTCTATATTACTTTCGTATTGGGTGATGAAAGCCGAAACTACATCTTCCCATGTTGCTTTGAATTTTGGATCTAGCCCATAGTACCACTCTCTCGTGGTTGGGTCTAGTGATAAAGGGAAAGTCAAAGCATAGGGCTTAGGATCAACTCCCTTTAGTGCCATAGTGCTAGTAAAACACATTAAGTGATTTTGTGGATTATTGGTCACCTTAAATATTGGCAAGTCCGTAGCTACGAACTTTTCTGGTAAAGCAAGTCTTGGGGGAGGAGCAAACTTTTCTGCGTCAAAGTACTTGTTCCCCATTGTAGAACGAGGAGCTAGCTTCACTAACGACTTTTCTTTTATGGATAGTTGCTCCATCTTTTCTTGTAAGGCTAATGCTTCAACTTTTTTTCTTTTTTAGCATTTTCCATCTTCTTAATTCTCCTCTCCTCGGCCTCTTGATCCTTTTCCTCTCTCATACGAAGAATCTCTTGTTGAAGTTCTTCGACGGTTATCATTGTTGTTGGACTAGGATTAGTTGTCGAATGAAAGTGGTTTGAAAGGGGTTGATCTTTGGGTGGGAAACGTAGAATGCGATTGCCCGGGGGTCCTCTTTCCTAAGCTTGAAAACTGGCCCTAAAGGAGTACGAAAGGATAAGTAAATCGATACGCTTGCTTTTGAAGGAAGAAAAAAAAAAGAAAAGAGACGCAAAATATACTCAAACGGATAACATCACCCTTAACAATTCTTCAATGAAGATATTATTTGGACGAGTCAATTTGTTTTTTGGGAAATCAAAACTGACTCGTCCAGTGGGCGCACGCAACTTACTATGTTGCGCGCGGCTGTCGCGCCCAACAAAATGACTTGCACTGGGAGGGGTCGCGCCACTTCGTGAGTTGCGCGCGCCACCTCGTGAGTTGCGCGCGCCACCTCGTGAGTTGCGCGCGCCACCTCGTGAGTTGCGCGCGCCACCTCGTGAGTTGCGCACGCCACCTGCTCGTAGTATTTTTTTAATTCGAGCGTTTTTTTTTTAATTGAATTTTTTTGTTTGACCTTGTTTTTTTCTTTTTTTTTTTTATGTTATCCTTTGAATATGATGCTAAATCACGAAGAGACAACTTCATAATTGGAAACCTAGACCAAAGTAAAAAAAAAAAAAGAAGACTATCCTAACACATTGCACATAGTCACATAATCACATAAGCATGTTATAAGTCAAGATCCACGCAATGCCATTCTACGGTCAAAAAAGGCTTGGGTGTCCAAAGGTACCATACCTTAAGAAACGACGTATAAATTAATCACTCAACGTGTTGACCCATGACATCGCCCTCCCAACATTTTGTTGGTGATATGGGTGGGATGATTATTATTGATTTTGGGATATACGCCTAGTGTTGGCGACCCCTAGTCAATGAGCCAATCCCCAATGGTTTAAGTGTGCTATGCTTATGCATGATGCAATGTTGCTTGTTTGGTTTTTACTTTCGTGCAAAAGGAAGATATTATGCGTTCAAGTCTCGCTCTCTAACTAGAGATTATCCAAGTTAATTCTCGTTACAACCCATAGGCAACCTAGTGTTGGATACCTTGGACCATAACTACGAATTAATCATGTAACCTCTAAGTCCCCAGTGAAGTCGCCACTGTAAGGAGGGTGATCCCGTCGTAAGGGGTACTCTCCTTAAATGCCCTTGGCCACTTAAAAGCCTAGGACTTTACACTTGTTAAGCTGTAGTAGGATTTGAATTCTTGACTGTTTGGGGGACCTTGAATTAGAATTGATTCCATCATCACACTTTTTTTTTATAAGAAACAAGTAGGAGTCGCCAATGAGTTTTAGGGAAAAACTCATAAACCTCATTCATGCCTTTCTTCCATGTGGAGTTCATGGAATAATTAGCACAAATCATAAGTTTACCCATGCCCAAATTGGTCTATAAACCAGAAATGAATTCGGGAGCGGGGATACTAAGGTAACGTTCCTTTTAGAGGGGAATCGTCATTCTAGCCCTAGTACGACCTCTACTAGCTCTTTCTTTTTTACAATTTCATCACCAAACAATATATGTAACGCGATACCTAAAACTACGTTAGTTGATTTTATTTACAAGCATTAATTCGCGTAGGAATTACATTGCAAGGTCGTTATTCTTATTTAATAATATTCGTGAAAGAACAATAAATAAACAAGATTTACCTTGGCTTAGGTGATCAACCAACAATTATTTAATTCAATTCTAGTCTTTATTTAACGCAAAATACTATGTGGAATTGGTTAATTAATTATTTTAAAAGTGATCAAACAACACTAAATAATTTATTAAAGTCCTTTTAAACCAAGAAAATAAAGGTGATTTAACTAAGTGCTTGGGAATTTACCACTTCTCTTTGCTAGATCTCCGTTTAGAACACTTCTGGACACCTTCTTGTTGGGGAACCTCCACCGTAGTAATAAAGTATCGAAAGGGTGAGTGTTTAGGACAAGAGGGCTAGGTTGCACAAGTTCAGAAGTTATTTCACCAGAGTTTTTAGGTTAATTTATGTCTGTTGAAGCCTCGGTTTAAGCTTGTATTTATAGAGAAGGATTAGGTTTAGGGTTTTTAGCAATCTGCCGCAGCAGGTGTCGCGCGCAACAGATGAAGTTGCACGCGGCAACCCAGCACAAGTTATAGAGTTGCGCTACTATGTGCAGCGCAACTTTTGGTCTTGCGCGCGGCTTTATGGTAAGATTCGATTTTATATTTTCCGTATAATTTCCGAATAATTACAAATCTTCTGCAGTGCCCCTCTTGAAGTTGCGTTGGGTGGCGCGCGCAACTGAATTAGTTGCGCTCGGCAGCCCTGCGCGACTTTGTGAGATGCGCACAACTTTTTCCGTGGCAGCACTAAGTTTTAACCTAGGCGCTCCTAAATCCGCCATTATTAGGGTTTAAGCACGGGCTTAAGCCTAATTATGATCGGGTTTAGTTAATTGGACCTTTGTTTTGGCTTTTATTTAATTTAGGGTAGTCTTTTGTGTTTTGCGGTTTAACCAGTTATCCATAAGTATTCTTCACTTTGATCCAACATGAAGATGGCTTTATTTATCGTCATTGCATTTCCTGTCGGGACAGGAGGCCAAAAGTAGATGTCTAAAGTTAACCCCCACTTTAATTTTCACAAATCTCGCATCCCAGATATAAAAAGAAATTTGACAGAAATTCGACAAAGCATCGGCGTCACAGAAAAAGCTCTGTCGCCGACCGATGAACCGTATCGTCAGACGACAACGTCTAATAAATTTCATTAATAAAATAAACTAAAAATTACATCTTAAAATTTTTAAGGGATATAATGACGTCATAGTTGGGTTTAATAGGGGTTTGGTAGTAATCGCAACATCTTAAAATTTTTTGCGGTAGTAAGTCACAACTTTTTTAATTTGCGGTAGTATTTACAAAGTGGTATTAACTTGCGGTAGTAATTGGAAAATTATCCTAAAATAAATAACTAAGATTAAGAGAAGAGAAATCGTTACCAAAGAAATTTGGAATTAAGAATAGAGTTAAGAACAAAGTACATAAGAGAGATAACTAATCTAAAATCTAAGTAGAGAGATAAAATCTAAGAAAGAATTAAGAAAGAGTAAAAAGAAGATCCTCAACTCGTTTTACGGAAAAGTATTTATACTAGCGAGAATCCAAAACTAAAACAAACTTAAAAGACGCTAATTAACTTCTAATAATAACACGCGCTTGATCAGGCGAGGCACCGCCCGATCGGGCGCGCCTTTTTCCCCTCAAGTATGAATCTCGCGCCTGGCCAGGCACGAGTTCGGGCGCCAGCCTTTGCTTCCCTCGCCCGGCCAGGCGCGCCTCCAGGCCCCAGCCTCTTTGGCCGGGCGGCTCTCTTGGGCCACTATTTGGACTTCGATTCGGCTCTAATTCTTCGAGCCAATTTAGGTTTCCTCTTTGGGTCATGAATAATTGGTCCAAATGCCCCGGTATCACATACACTGAGCCCTTAATCACCGGTTCGATGGCTCTAACCGGCCCTGCGCTATAGAAACTGGTCGTGCTTCTCCAATGCTCGTAATTGCTCCAAAATATCTCAGGAAAATACTCCAAAAGTGTAATTCCCTGCAAAAGTCAACCAAATCTACGAAAACACTACAAAACACCAATTAGTAATAAAAGTGGCTCTAAAGCGCCAAAAACACTACTAATTATGACCAAGGGACGGGGGTAAAATACTATATAAATTGGACATATCAAACTCCCCCAAGCCAAACCTTTGCTTGTCCCTAAGCAAAGATCTCATCAATGAATAAATAAATATGCTTCACCCCAAAAAGTAAAAATCAAGCAGAAACAATTCAGGGTAAATCCAATAAACATGCTTCAAAGTCAACCAATCAAATCCGTCCAATTACCCTTCCTCCCTAACAATTGTCAAACAGAGCAAACCACAAGAGCATATAGAATTCAAGACTAGTGCTCACACACTCAACTCTCATTTATGTGGCTAGTAAAAGATGTACTCGATCGCTCTCCATCCAACCCCTTTATGTGAACAATGCCCTCCCAACTCACACTCTCGTGTGTTTAAAGCAATGAATGCTCAACCTACTAGTCGACTCGAAATATGTCAAATCATAACTTGCATTGATAAACAACACTTTCACATTCATACAACACTATGTACAAAGGTCGGAAGGTCTTTAAAGCTTGTAAGGTAAGGCTAGGGTAAAAGGTATGAATCATTTGGGAACAAGTGAGAGAAAAGCTATACTTAAGGGAGCAAATCCTAGTAAAACCCATGATCAAAATAAATAATGATCAACATCTCCTACATTACTCAATTCTAACAAAAATCCACCAAATACAACTCCAAATAATATAAACAATCCCAACTCTTACAATTTCACTCATAAGATATAATAATAATAAGGAACTGGAGTGAATAAACAAACTTTATTTTCCAAACTTGAATTTTTTCATTGAAGCTCACAATTTTTCTTCACTTTTGATCAACCTTCATCGTAGAACATTTGAACATTGAATACTTTTTTTTCTTTTTCTTGATTTTCTTATTGAAGTTCACTTATATTTTTTTTCACTTTTTTTTTCTTGAACTTCTCTTTTTTTCATAACACCAAACTTTATTTTTTTTTTCAAGAAAATATACCTTTCAAACTCATAAAAAATAAACATGATCAAGAACAAAATAACTTCTTAAAACCCACCCAAATTGTGCAAATAATAAGCACACTACAAACTCCTTCACCTCACTCCTCCCCCTAGCCAAGCTTGGGACTAGTAACCAATGGGGCAAAGTAGGCTTATAATGTGGCTAATAAGCAACAAAAAGTCAAGGCAACAACATAGGTAGCAAGAAGGGAACAAATGTATCTACAATCATCTGAAGGCCACCTAAAAGAATGAACGCCTTCGTCCTCCACAATGAGCCTAATAATGAGTCATACAAACATTACTCATAGTTGCAAATCAATACTCAAATTCATTGACATACCAGGAACTATCACACATTCCTAATCAAATCAACTAGTCAAGCACTATATATATTCATAAGCAGTTGGGCAAAATTGAATCATGTTAAGGTTTCAAGGCAACCAAACATCAAATCATGATCAACAAATCCCCAATGCTTATCATCAATAACCAAGAATCAAAACAATTTTCTCAAGTAAGGGGCACAGGGAAGCATGATTTATAATTCATTGGAATGTATTTTTGAATTTTTTTTATTTTTCAATAAAAGAAAGCAATAAAACTAACCTAGAAAGCAATAAATCTAAACTAAGAAAACACACCAAAACAAAAGAAAAGAGAAAAAGAAAGATACCAAATCCAAAATCTCCCCCAAGCTAGAATCAGACAATGTCCTCATTGGCTCGGGAACTAGCCCATCATAGCTAGTCCTGATCATCCTCATCCATGGAGCCGAAACATCCACCTCCACTGCCACCTGCACCACCTGCACTAGAAGAGCTACCACCAAAATAATCAACATGAAAACTCCCCCCCCCCCCCCGCCGGTCCCCCGAAAGGAATGTCCTGGTCGTACCCATGGAAGGCAGAATAGTCAGTATAAATGCAATGGGCAGTGGGATCCTTATCCTATCCCTAGGGTGGAGGCTGAAACCAGTCAGGGTAGATAGCATCGTCGGGAATATTGCCCCGACGAGCATAATCATCGTACATAGGGTAGAGAGCTCTACCCTAGTTCCTCTCCAGGTACCCCAACCTCTGGTCAACGAAACCTACCATCCTCATAAGGTCAGTGTGGGAATGCTCGATACGTCCTAAAGCCTGACCTATACTCTAAAAGGTCCCAAACTGGGTCAAAGACAACATAGGGGACGGAGTGAGACATGCGAGGTGCAGAAAATGCTACCTCGGGCTCTGGCTGGGGTGGTGGAACTGGTGGTTGTACTGGTGGTGCTTGCCCCCTAGCTTTGGCAACTAAAAGGTCATATGTTTAAGACCCTTACCCAGGGGGAAAGGCGATCATGTCAGGACTAGGTAGGGAAAAGATGGGAAATAGTTGCTCGATCCCAGTCCTAATACACCAGTAGGGTGTCTGCTCACCATCCGATCGTACCCAACCCAACTCCTCTGGGTACCTAGTGGTCATGTAGGTATTAGGTCAACAATAGGTCATCTGGTGGGGTGATATGTCCATTTTATATAGTGTTTTATCCTCGTCCCTTGGTCGTTATTAGTAGTGTTTTTGGCTCTTTCGGGCCACTTTTATTACTAATTTGTGTGTTCTAGTGTTTTCGTAGTCTTAGTTGTATTTTACAGGAAATTGCACTCTTGGAGCATTTTCCCGGGCTTTGTTGGATCGACTACGGAAGCTAGAAGGACACGACCACTTTTGGAGCCCAAGACCGGTGAGAGCCGGTGATTAAGGGCTCGGTAATCGGGATACCGAGGTATATGGACCGAGTGATCAAGACCCTAAGTGGATATCCGGATTGGGCCGAAGAAATAAGCCCAATCGAAGCTCCGAGCCTCGAGGTGAAGCAAGGGCCCGATCGGGCAGCTTAGCTCGATCGGGCAAGGCGCGCAAGAGTGTGCTGGTGCGTGGCCAAAGGCGCGCCCGATCGGGTGAGCTGCTAGCTCGATCGGGCGCGGCTGTGAGAAGATTAGTGAGAGAAAACGGCGCGCCCGATCGGGCGGCCTCTAGCCCGATCGGGCGCGTGTTTCTAGAAGAACTGTTTTGTCGAGCAATTAGTTTCTAATTAGGAAGTTGTTTTGTTTAAGTACGGTTTTAGGGGGATTAATTTGACTTACCCTTCTTTCTTAGACTTTCTCTCTATACTTAGTATTCTCTCTCTCTTAAACTCTCTCTAAACCTTTGTTCTTAATTCTTTCATTAATTCCAGATTTATTTTGGTAACGATTTCTCTTCCCTTAATCTTAGTTGTTTATTTTATTCCTTTCATCATGATTTATTTTATTACTTTGATTAGTTTAGTTTTTATTATGTGTGAGTAGTTTAATTTCTAGGGTTTATGGGAATCTAATAAATAATATGAAGGGGTAAATTATTGTTGTTGATTATCAATGCTAGATTGATTTCCTATTGATTGATTTAATGCTCTGTGACTAGATTACGCCTATCTTTTATGCATGAGTTTGACAATATTGATTCAAGAATCGAGAGATGAGAATTAATGTTTAGGTCTAATTTCAATAGGCAAGTTAATTTATAAATGGTTAAGTCGAGATTCGAGAGATGAGATTTAATACCGGTAGATTAATTCTGTGATTGTAATACGTAGCGAGAGCCCTTTACAATCTGGTTAATTGACGCATTGATGATTAACTATTATTGATTATTGGTATTGCATGATAATTTCTTATTGGGTTGTTTTAATGTTTTACAATTGCGGCTTGTAAAAGTATAGCAATATTAAATTGATGAATCGAGCAGATGTTAATTTGATATTAAAGGCTATTTTCAATAAGAACTTAGATCTAGTAAATTGCGAGAGCCTGTTAGGTCTATGTTGATTAATAAATTGCGAGAGCCTGTTAATCGTGTTATTTATGCAATGTCAATGATTGATTACTATGTTTTACCCTGGAGTATTATTTATTGGTGAACCTATGCCCTAGATCCTTTCATATATTGTTTTCTTCCTTTTCTCAACCTTAGTAGTTTAGTTTCTTACTTAATTATAAATATTGGTTACTTAAATAATTTAGATTATAATAATTGATTAGGAGTAAAAAGACTTGTTTCCCTGTGGAGATCGACCCTACTTCCCTATCTACTTTAGTTAGAGGACTTAGGAATTATTTTTGATTAGGGGATACGACTTTACCCTGTCAAAATTTGGCGCCGTTGCCGGGGAAACGGCTTTATTTTTATTTCTGATTGTTTTTGTGGTCTAGATTATTCCTCTTTTGTCTCAGAGAGCGTCAGTTCTCTGAGACAAATCTCATATTTGCTTCTAGTTTTTGTTTATGCCCAGGTGTTCCAGATCAGGTTACATCCCATTCGATCCTGAGATCGAACGTTCCTTCCATAGACAGAAAAACTTCTACAAGCAAATCCTGGCGAATTCTGGTGATAATAACAATAATCACCGCGATCCTCCAACTGATTCCAGCGATTTAGAGGCATCATCAGACGCAGAATCAGAGATGACGGCTCCAAAGAAGCTTAGTGATTATTCACAACCAAAGCTTACGGATTTTCCACATCTCACCCCTACTCCGGCTCTTGATGGGGTTCAATTTGAAATTAAACCTCAATTTATAACGATGATAGAGAGGAAGCAATTCAGTGGAGCAAAGGGTGAAGACCCGAATCTTCACATTGCCGACTATTGTCAATATTGAAACACCATCAGACAAGTCGGGGTCACTCAAGACCAAATCAGGGAGATTCTTTTTCCTTTCTCTTTAACTAGAAAAGCTAAATTGTGGTTTAATGGCTTAAATAGAACTACACTTGGTATAACTGACTGGGAAACTCTTGTTTTGAATTTCTATAACAAGTATTATCCTGCAGAGAGAACAGCAGTACTACGGAGTGCGATTCAGAACTTTGCCCAAGAAGCCGATGAGTCTTTATATGAGGCTTGGGAGAGGTTCAAGGACCTACAAAGAGAATGCCCTCACCATAATTTAGCACAATGGCAGTTAATCCAAGCCTTTTATAACGGCATTGGAAATTCCTCTAGAATAATTTTAGACTCTGCAGCTAGTGGGAGATTTATGAATCTTAATGTTGATGATGCAGGTCAGGTTATTGAAGATATGGCGATACACAATTCCCAATATGGGAATCCCAGAGGATTTGCTAACAAGGGGAAGCATAGTGTCGACTCTGTATCCTTTTTGCAAGCTCAACTAACCTCTATTTGCCAAAAATTAGATAATCTGAGCACTGCTAATGTAGCTAATGTTTCTGCAATTAATAATAATTCTAATGAGGCTTTCTGTGAAAATTGTGGTATTGTAGGTCATTGGGAGCAGGATTGCAGGAGTTCCGTGGAGCAAGTTAATGCCTTCCAAGCTTATAGGCAGAATAACCCATACTCCAACACTTACAATCCTGGGTATCGGAATCATCCATACCTTTCCTACCAGAGCACTAATGTTCAAAATCCACCACCACAAGAACCACAGGCACCACAACAACAGCAGCAGAAATATTATCATCCCAATGCTAGCCAGAAGAATCAACCACAACAACCCCCCTCATCTTCCGACCCTTCTCTGGCGGAAATTAGAGCAATGTTGGTCAATATGCAAAAGCACATGGAGAGCAGAGATGCGACAATTGATCAAATTCTAGCGCATAATAAAATTGTAGATAATCAAATTGCGCAACTCTCCGCTACTCTACAAGCACGCCAACAGGGAGCCTTGCCGGCATAGCCGACTAGGCCTACGGATCAAGCATTTGCAATTACTCTAAGGAGTGGTTCAAACTATGAAGGGCCCTCTATGCCCAGAGTTGATGAACCTGTTTTATCAAATAATGCTAATCTTGATTCTATTAAACCAAACAATGTAGTTGATAGCCCTGCAGGGCTAAAAGATAATACTAACATATCTAATTCTACATTGCAGGGTACAACTCCAGAGAAGGTGGCTACTCCAGACAAGAATAAGAATGCTCCAAAGTCAATCATCAAACTTCCTTTCCCCAATCGTCAATTGAAGACAAACTTGGATAAGCAGTTTGGTAAGTTCCTGGAGGTGGTTAAAGATTTGAAGGTAACAGTTCCCTTTACTGAATTGATCACACAAATCCCCTCATATGCAAAATTTATGAAAGAAATTTTGACGAGAAAAAGGTCTATTAGTGAGGTAGAGATAGTAGCTTTCACTGCAGAGTGTAGTGTCGTACTTCAAAATAAGTCTCCACCTAAATTAAAAGATCCGGGTAGTTTTTCTATCCCTTGTCATATTGGCAATCTCTTGATTGATAATGCATTATGCGATTTGGGTGCTAGTGTTAGCGTCATGCCATTATCTGTGTGTTCCAAGTTGAATATGGGTAAGTTAAAAGCTACCAATATAACTCTACAAATGGTCGACCGTTCTTTCAAATACCCCTTAGGTGTTTTAGAGGATGTCCCCGTTAGAGTAGGTAAATTTTATATACCTGTGGATTTTGTTGTTCTTGATATGGCTGAGGATATGCAAACCCCAATTATTTTGGGTAGACCATTCCTTAACACTGCAGGAGCAGTCATAGATGTAAGAAGTGGTAAGTTAACACTATCAGTAGGGGACGATAAAGTGGTTTTTAATCTGAATAAGGCTCCTAAATGCTCCATGACTGAGGAGAAATGTTTCAGTGTTAATGTGGTTGTAAATTATTCTAACAAGCCCCAAGCTCTTGAAAAAGATCCCTTGTAGGCGGTATCTTGTGTTGCATCCTTTTCAGGTGAGAAAGACAAATGGCAGAAGGAATTCGATGCAATAGAAAGAGCACTCTACAATGTTGGTCTTGGTTTCGAGGATGAACAAGTGGAACCGGTCGAGCAAGTTGTGCGAATCGAGCCTACGGTAAGTGTTCCGCCAGATCGAGTTGCAAGTGTTGAACGCAATGACAATTTGAAGCAACATTCGATCGAAGAAGGGTTTTTAGTGCGTAGCATTGAAGATCCCCCAGTCCAAGTCAAGGAGGATCCACCAGATAAGGCGACTTGGCGTCCCACAGGTTACGTCAGGAAGCCGCATCGCAGCCTAAACATCGCTAGACCGGGTGAGAAACCACCCGATCAAGCGTTAGGCCAAGGGTCCTAGAAATTGTACTTGGTAAGAGGGTCGTGCGGGACCTAGATAAACCACCGCTTTGCGGGAGGCAACCCGTATTTCGTGCTTTCTAGACTAGTTTTCCTTTTCTCTTATTTTTATTTTTATTTTAGAGAGGTGAGGAGAGTGTAATTTTGCCGTTTATAAGTGTTTTTGTACAGGTATAGGTTAAAGAGATCGAAAGACTTAGAAAAAAAATTTTGAAGACGAAGAAGAGCTAAGAAAACGACTGGGCACGGGCCCGATCGGGCGAGGCTTGCCCGATCGGGCGCGCAAGAGAAAGTTTTATCCAGCCTTTAATTCGCCCGATCGGGCGTGGCTGCTCGATCGGGCGCGAGAGGAGAGCTGGAAACGAGCTTTTTTTCGCCCGATCGGGCGAAGCTACCCGATCAGGCGCGCAAGTTCAGTCACAAACTCGAACAAATTTCGCCCGATCGGGCGAGGTCGCCCGATCGGGCGCAAATCGAGTGAAGGAAAAGATATGTCGGGCGGAGCTCGCCCGATCGGGCGCGCAACTGAGATTTCGAAATAACAATTATCCGCCCGATCGGGTGAGGCTTACCCGATCGGGCGCGCCTAATTTTGGTCGTCCCCTATATTTTTCTTCTCCTTTCTTTCCTCATTTCCTCCTTACTTCATCTTCTTCTACTTTACTTTCTCTCTCTAAAACCTCCATCTTTATACCTTCAAACCACTTATTCTTCAAGATCCTCTTCAATTCTTCCATCAAAACTCAAAATTTTTTACATATTTCTAATCCTTTCACCTTTCTCTGCAATCTAAACCCAATTTCTACCATTCTCTCTCAACTTTTTCTAAAACCTAAGAGAGAGAAACCACTCAATTCCTATTCTTTACACCATCAATGGCTTTCAAGAGATCAAGAACGGTGAGGGGCGAAGGCTCAAGGAACCAAGAGGCGAGAATTGACCCGGACTTGCAAATTCCGGGATGGGAGAGGGTGGTCATCACCACCCAAGAGCAAAAACAGAGGATGCTTAACCTCATCACGAGGCAGGTAATTCCCACTCGTTTCATTCATCACCCTACTCTTATTAAACTAGGTATTGATAAGCATGTAGAAAATTTATTTAAAGGAGTTGGCATGAGCGGTTTCTTTGACATGCATTACGATACTTATGATTATTTAACCTTAGAATTCGTCTCTAGTTTTAATGTCATAAAATCAAATGCCTTAATTTCTCATGTTCAATTTCGGTTATTCAATAATGATATTAGATTGACTTTGAAAGAGTTTGGTAAAAATTTTGAGCTAAAATCGGATAGGCCTCTTGAACCACCCCAAGACAACATTGCCGTTGTCTATCAATCCCTTACGGGGGATCCTAACTTGAACCTCCAACATGCTAAAGGTACTTGGATACAACATCCCGTGCCAAAGATTTGGCAACGGTTTGTTGGCCTTACCATTTTTGGTAGGCATGAACCCGCCAATGTTAGGCGGGATGAGCTTGAATTACTAGGGTCATACATGATCCCTAGAAGTGAAAAGCTCAATATAGTCCACAAAATGGCCAACAACTTCCAACGGGTGGCCAATGCGGCCGAGGCGGGTAGGTCTAGGGTGCCCATTTACTTTGGTGGCCTAGTTACACATATAGCGGTCAAACACCTTAGCTTTGTCCCTAACGATGATGGTAAGGTAGCCGGCCCAACTCTTATGGACCTACCCTATCTAGGTAGCCTTAATTGGGTTAATGTCATAGGAGGGGATACTTGGTGGGTGATTCAACGGGAATCGGGTAGGAGGGATAATTCTTTCACTTTACCCCACCCCACCTTGACCAAATTTGAGAAGGGGAAGCTTTCTTACACTTTTGCGCTTGACGGTCAAGGTGAGGTGCAACCGCCTCACCCTTCACCCCAACCCCATCACTCACCAATTGACCACTCACCTCCTCACCATTCACCACACTATCCACCACCTCAACCCTTTACATACGATATCCCCACTTCCTCTACCAACTACAACATAGACCCTAACGCCCCTTATGACTTCTCGGCTTTTAGGAGCCAGTTGGATAGGATTGAGACGGGGCAAGGGAGAGTTGACGGTTTGGTTAGGAATTGGATGCTAGAGTAGGGTCTCTATATAGACGGGTAGGTCATGTGGAGAGGAACCTAGGGAGGGGTTTATACCCCATGTATGATGACTACGCCCGTCGGGGGGCTATCCCCCCCGATTCACTTGTCCCTGATTGGTTCCAATATCCGCAGGGTGGATATACGAACCCAATTGCCTTTGGTACCTACGTCGACTACTCATCGGTCCATGGTTATGGGACCGATGTACCTTTTGGTGGGCTTGAGGGGAATACGGACCATAACTACTTTGCAGGTGGTTCGGGGTATGGAGGTGGTGGCTCTAGCCATGGAGGTGGTGGTTCTAGCCACGGCGGGGGCTATTCGAGGATGGATGAGGATGAGGAGTAGGCTACTCTCCCAAGTCAATGAGGGCATTGCTTGATTTGGCTTGGGGGGTTGTTCTTTCACTTGGTAATTCTCTTCCTTTTCTCTCTTTATTTGCTTTCTAGTATAGTTTTTATTTGCTTTCCTAGTGTAGTTTTTATTGCTTTCTTATATATGAAAAATACAAAAAAAAATTGAAAAAAAATAAAAAAATTCAAAAATACGTTCCAATGAATTATGAATCATACTTCCCTGTGCCCCATACTTGAAAAAAATTTGTTTTGATTCTTGGTATTTGATGATGAACATTGTGGATTTGTTGGTCATGATTTGAAGTTTGATTGCTTGGATTCCTAAACATGAGTCAATTTTGTCCAACTATTTGTGAATATAGTGCTTGACTAGTTGATTTGGTTAGGAAATGTGTGATAGTTCCATAATTCCTGGTATGTCAATGAATTTGAGTATTGATTTGCAACTATGAGTAGTGTTTCATGACTTATTATTATGCACATGAGGAGGACGAAGGCGTTCATTCTTTTAGGTAGCCTTCAGAGTATTAGATACATTTGTTCCCTTCTTGTTACCCATGTTGTTGCTTGTGCCCTTTTATTATTTATTTAGCCACATTACAAGCCTATATGAGCCCCATTGGTTACTAGTCCCAAGCTTGGCTTGGGGGAGCTATTAGTTGGTGAGGTGAGGGAGTTGCGGTGTGCATATTACTTGCACAATGTGAGAATAAAAGAAGAGTTATTGTTCTTTGATTTTTTATTGGAAAATATTGATATTGTGTTTCAAAGTTGAATTTTCCAATATGAGTTAAAAAGAAAAAAAAAAGAGCAAAAGAAAAAAATTTATTAATGCTCAAATGTTCTATTTGAAGGTTGTTCAAGGAAAAAGAAAAAAAAGAATGAGTTCAAAGTTTGTTTTTCACTCAAAGTTCTACATTATCATATTTTTATGAGTGATTATTGTAAGTGTTGGGATTGTTTATATTGTTTGGAGTATATTTGGTGGATTGTTGTTGGAGTTGGTTATGTTGGAGATGTGTATAATCATCATTATTTTGATCATGGGTTTTATTAGTATATGGCTCCTTTAAGCATAGCTTTTCTCTCACTTAATCCCAAATTTATCCTACCTTTACCCTAGCCTTACATTACAAGCTTAAAAGACCTTCCGACCTTGTGCATAGAAGTTATGTAAATGTGAAAGTGTTGTTTATCAATGCAAGTTATGACTTGGCATATTTCGAGTCGACTAGTAGGATGAGCGTTCAATGTTTTTATACACACGAGAGTGTGAGTTGGGAGGGCATTGTTCACATTAAAGGGGTTGGTTGGAGAGCGATCGAGTACATTCTTTACTCGCCACATAAATGAGAGTTGAGTGTGTGAGCACTAGTCTTGAATTCTATATGCTCTTGTGGTTTGCTCTATTTGACAATTGTTAAGGAGGAAGGGTGATTAGATGAATAAGAATGATTGATGTTGAAGCATGTTCATTAGATTTGCCTTGAATCGTTAGTTTTTGATTTGATTATTGGGGTGAAGTATGATTTATATGTTCATTGATGAGCTCTTTGCTTAGAGACAAGCAAAGGTTTGGCTTGGGGGAGTTCGATATGTCCATTTTATATAGTGTTTTATCCCCGTCCCTTGGTCGTTATTAGTAGTGTTTTTGGCTCTTTCGGGCCACTTTTATTACTAATTTATGTGTTCTAGTGTTTTCGTAGTCTTAGTTGTATTTTACAGGAAATTGCACTCTTGGAGCATTTTCCCGGGCTTTATTGGATCGACTACGGAAGCTAGAAGGACACGACCACTTTTGGAGCCCAAGACCGGTGAGAGCCGGTGATTAAGGGCTCGGTAATCGGGATACCGAGGTATATGGACCGAGTGATCAAGACCCTAAGTGGATATCCGGATTGGGCCGAAGAAATAAGCTCAATCGAAGCTCCGAGCCTCGAGGTGAAGCAAGGGCCCGATCGGGCAGCTTAGCTCGATCGGGCAAGGCGCGCAAGAGTGTGCTGGTGCGTGGCCAAAGGCGCGCCCGATCGGGTGAGCTGCTAGCTCGATCGGGCGCGGCTGTGAGAAGAGTAGTGCGAGAAAACGGCGCGCCCGATCGGGCGGCTTCTAGCCCGATCGGGCGCGTGTTTCTGGAAGAACTCTTTTGTCGAGCAATTAGTTTCTAATTAGGAAGTTGTTTTAGTTTTGTTTAAGTACGGTTTTAGGGGGATTAATTTGACTTACCCTTCTTTCTTAGACTTTCTCTCTCTACTTAGTATTCTCTCTCTCTTAAACTCTCTCTAAACCTTTGTTCTTAATTCTTTCATTAATTCCAGATTTATTTTGGTAACGATTTCTCTTCCCTTAATCTTAGTTGTTTATTTTATTCCTTTCATCATGATTTATTTTATTACTTTGATTAGTTTAGTTTTTATTATGTGCGAGTAGTTTAATTTCTAGGGTTTATGGGAATCTAATAAATAATATGAAGGGGTAAATTATTGTTGTTGATTATCAATGCTAGATTGATTTCCTATTGATTGATTTAATGCTCTGTGACTAGATTAGGCCTATCTTTTATGCATGAGTTTGACAATATTGATTCAAGAATCGAGAGATGAGAACTAATGTTTAGGTCTAATTTCAATAGGCAAGTTAATTTATAAATGGTTAAGTCGAGATTCGAGAGATGAGATTTAATACCTGTAGATTAATTCTGTGATTGTAATACGTAGCGAGAGCCCTTTACAATCTGGTTAATTGACGCATTGATGATTAACTATTATTGATTATTGGTATTGCATGATAATTTCTTATTGGATTGTTTTAATGTTTTACAATTGCGGCTTGTAAAAGTATAGCAATATTAAATTGATGAATCGAGCAGATGTTAATTTGATATTAAAGGCTATTTTCAATAAGAACTTAGATCTAGTAAATTGCGAGAGCCTGTTAGGTCTATGTTGATTAATAAATTGCGAGAGCCTGTTAATCGTGTTATTTATGCAATGTCAATGATTGATTACTATGTTTTACCCTGGAGTATTATTTATTGGTGAACCTATGCCCTAGATCCTTTCATATATTGTTTTCTTCCTTTTCTCAACCTTAGTAGTTTAGTTTCTTACTGAATTATAAATATTGGTTACTTAAATAATTTAGATTATAATAATTGATTAGGAGTAAAAAGACTTGTTTCCCTGTGGAGATCGACCCTACTTCCCTATCTACTTTAGTTAGAGGACTTAGGAATTATTTTTGATTAGGGGATACGACTTTACCCTGTCATGGGGTCTAGTCTCTACAATATCGGCCTTCTTAATAGCTATCCTATTGATAAGGCCACCTAGACGGATGGGGGTACTAGCGACGTTACTAGCCGTGGCATGCCTAGCTAAGTGATGGATGATATACCTAGCTATGTTAAGCTTCCCGAATCCAAACACATATTGTCCAATAACAGCAAGTTCATTGGTCTGACAGTTATGGGGCTCGTTCTGACCTAAAAAGCTAACACCCGCAAATCTTTGCCAAATTTTTGGGAACGGAGTGATGGATTGGTTTAGCACTAGCATGTTGGGCGTTAGGCGCCGGCAAACCAGTCAAAGCAGTATAAATATCATCCATTTTGTGTTCAGCATGCCATTGATGAGGCAAATTATTTTCCAAATCAAACAATTTACAAAAATCAACAAAAGTTAAAGTAATATTTCTACTATTTAACCTTAAAATCAATTTTGGCCCAGTTTTATGGTTATGAACATGCAAAGAGGAAAGAAATTCACAGGTTAATTCACGATAAGTGGCATAATGCATATCAACAAATTTCTTCATACCAATATCGTTCAAAAATCTCCTAACATAATCATATAGTCCTAATGCTTCTAGAGTAGGGCGGTGTAACGACCGTGAAGGAATTACCTCACACTCGTCGAGTTGCTCAAGCTTTTCCTTCTGTTCCAGGGTTTCTATCTTGATCGTCGGCCAATGTGGTAGTTGCAATGTCGGGTGTATTGCTGACTTGAGCTCGAGCTTCCCCCTAGAAGTGTTCTTGCCCTCTTTGCCGCCATTTTTGAGAATTTTTGAAAATGGGTCTAAAAATTATTTGAATGGAACTTGAAGATTTTTGTGTAGGATTGTAGAGAATGAAGAGAGGATTAAGAATATGTAAAAATATTTGGATTTGGGTGAGAAATGAAGAGAGAATCTTAGAGAGAAGGTAGAGGTTTTAAGTTTTTAGAGAGAGAAAGTTATGGAGGAAAGAGATAGGAATAAGAAAAGAAAGAAGAAGAAATAAACCGGATGGTTGTCGCGCCCGGTCGGGCGGGTGTTCGCCCGATCAGGCGATCTGGTTTTTTATTATGCTATGCTCTCGTGCCCGGCCGGGCGTCATTCGCCCAATCGGGGGATCTAAATGCCCGATTTTCTTCTACTCTCGTGCCCGATCGGGAGATCTTATGCCCAAAAATTACTTATCTCTCGCGCCCAGTCGGGCGGCATACGCCCAATCGGGCGGAAAAATATGTCCGTATACGTCAAATCTCGCGCCCGGTCGGGCGAAAATTGAACTTTTTCAACCCTTTCTCTCGCGCCCGGTCGGGCGAGCTTCGCCCGATCGGGCCCGAGGCTAAATGGACGAGTATTCTGTTTTGTTCTTTTCTTCAATTTTTGCCTAACTCTTTTCCTTAAAACCTGTATAAAAACTCATAAAATTTATTAAATTCCCATTTCTCTCCTCTCATATATAAGAAAAAGAAAGAAATACTAGTCTAAAAAGCATTAAGTTACGGGTTGCCTCCCGCAAAGCGCTGGTTTATCTAGGTACCGCACGACCTTCTTACCAAGTACAAGAACTAGGACCCTTGGCCTAATGCTTGGTTGGGTGGTTTCTCACCCGGTCGAGCGGTGTTTAGGCCACGACGCGGCTTCCTGACATACCCTGTGGGACGCCAATTCACCTTATCTGGTGGATCCTCCTTGACTTGGATTGGGGGCTCTTCAATGCTACTCACTAAAGATCCCTCTTCGATCGAGGGTTGCTTCAAACTGTTACTTCATTTAGCACTTGCAACTCGATCTGGCGGAACACTCACCGTAGGCTCAATTTCCACAACTTGCTTGATTGATTCCACCTTTTCATCCTCAAAGCCAAGACCGACAGTGTAGAGGGCTCTTTCTATCGTATCAACTTCCTTCTGCCATTTGTCTATCTCATCTAAAAGGGATGCAACACAAGATACCGCCTCTAAGGGATCTTTTACAAGAGATTTGGGCTTGTTAGAATAATTATGAACCACATTAAAACTAAAGCACTTCTCCTCTGTCATGGGGCTTTTAGGGGTATCATTAAGATTAAAAATAATTTTATCGTCCCCTACTGATAGTGTTAATTTGCCACTTCTCACATCTATAACTACTCCTGCAGTGTTAAGGAATGGTCTACCCAAAATGAATGGGGTTTGCATATCCTTAGCCATATCAAGAACAACAAAATCAACAAGTATATAAAATTTACCTACTCTAACGGGAACATCCTCTAAAACACCTAAGGGGTATTTGAAAGAACGGTCGACCGTTTGTAGAGTAATATTAGTAGCTTTTAATTTACCCATATTTAGCTTGGAACACACGGATAATGGCATAACACTAACGCTAGCACCCAAATCACACAATGCATTATCAATCATTAGATTGCCAATATGACAAGGGATAGAAAAACTACCCAGATATTTTAATTTAGGTGGAGATTTATTTTGAAATACGACACTACACTCTGCAGTGAAAGCTACTGTCTCTACCTCACTAATAGACCTTTTTCTTCTCAATATTTCCTTCATAAATTTTGCATATGCAGGAATTTGTGTGATTAGTTCAGTGAAGGGAACTGTTACCTTCAAATCTTTTACCATCTCCAGGAACTTACCAAACTGCTTATCCAAATTTGTTTTCAAGTGACGATTGGGGAATAGAAGTTTGATAACTGGATTTGGAGCATTATTGCTCTTATCTGGAGTGGCCACCTTCTCTGGAGTCGTACCCTACAATGTATAATTAGATATATTAGTACTATGCTTTAGCCCTGTAGGGCTATTAGCTACATTGTCAGGTTTAACGGAATCAAGATTTGCATTATTTATTAAAACAAGTTCATCAACTCTGGGCATAGGGAGCCCTTCATAGTCTGAACCACTCCTTAGAGTAATTGCATAGGCTTGATCCATAGGCCTGGTCAGCTGTGCTGGCAGGGCTCCCGGTTGATGGGCTTGTAGAGTAGCGGAAAGTTGCGCAATTTTATTACCTATAATTTTATTGTGTGCAAGGATTGAATCAATTTGGGCATCCCTACTCTCCATGTGCTTCTGCATATTAACCAGCATCGCTCTAATTTCTACCAAAGCAGGGTCGGAAGATGAGGAGGGTTGTTGTGGTTGGTTCTTCTGGCCAGCATTAGGGTGGTAATATTTCTGCTGTTGTTGTTGTGGCACCTGTGGTTCTTGTGGTGGTGGTGGATTTTGAACATTAGTGCTTCGATAGGAAAGGTACGGATGATTCCGGTACCCAGGATTGTAGGTGTTGGAGTATGGGTTATTCTGCCTATAAGCTTGAAAGGCATTAACTTGCTCCACAAAACTCCTGCAATCTTGCTCCCAATGACCTAGAATTCCACAATTTTCACAGAAAGCCTTATTAGCATTATTATAAACTGCAGAAACATTAGCTACATGAGCAGTGCTAAGATTATCTAATTTCTGGCAGATAGAGGTTAATTGAGCTTGCAAAAAGGATACAGAGTCAACACTATGCTTCCCCTTGTTAGCAAAGCCTCTAGGATTCCCATATTGGGAATTGTGTATCGCCATATCTTCAATAACCTGACCTGCATCATCAACATTAAGATTCATAAATCTCCCACTAGCCGCAGAATCTAAGATTATTCTGGATGAATTTCCAATGCCATTGTAAAAGACTTGGATTAACTACCATTGTGCCAAATTATGGTGGGGGCATTCTCTTTGTAGGTCCTTGAACCTCTCCCAAGCCTCATATAAAGTTTCATCGGCTTCTTTGGAAATGTTTTGAATTGCACTCCGTAGTATAGCTGTTCTCTCTGCAGGATAATATTTGTTACAAAAATTCAAAACAAGAGTTTCCCAGTCAGTTATACCAAGTGCAGTTCTATTTAATCCATTAAACCATAATTTGGCTTTTCCAGTTAAAGAAAAAGGAAAGAGAATCTCCTTGATTTGATCTTGTGTGACCCCGGCTTGCCTGATGGTATTACAGTACTGACAATAGTCTGCAATATGAAGATTTGGGTCTTCACCCTTAGCTCCACTAAATTGCTTCCTCTCTATCATCGTTATAAATTGGGGTTTAATCTCAAATTGTACCCCATCAAGAGCTGGAGTGGGAGTGAGGTGTGGAAAATCTGTAGGCTTTGGTTGTGAATAATCACTAAGCTTCTTTGGAGCCGTCATCTCTGATTCTGGATCTGATGATACCTTTGAATCGCTAGAATCAGTTGGAGGATCTCGGTGATTATTATTATCACCAGAATCTGCCAGAATTTGCTTGTAGAAATTCTTCTATCTATGGAAGGATCGTTCGATCTCAGGATTGAATGGGATGTAACCTGATTTGGAACACCTGAGCATAAACAAAAAAAACTAAAAGCAAATATGAGACTTGCCTCAAAGAACTAACGTTCTCTTAGAAAAAAAAAAAATAACCTAGACTACAAAAATAATCAGAAATAAAAATAAAACCGTTTCCCCGACAACGACGCCAAATTTTGACAGGGTAAAGTCGTATCCCCTAATCAAAAGTAATTCCTAAATCCTCTAACTAATGTAGATAGGGAAGTAGGGTCGAATCCACAGAGAAACAAGTCTTTCTATTCCTAATTAATTAAAGTAATCTAAATTAATAAGAAACCAAAATATTATAATCGAAGGGAACTAAACTACTAAGAGTAAAAGTGGGAAAGAATAAAAGTAGGAGGAGAAGCAATGAATAAAATGCCTAGGGCATAGGTTCACCAATAAATAATATTCCAGGGTAAAACATCATAATCAATCAACAATACATACATTAATCAGATCATAAAGGGCTTTCGCTACGTATTACAATCACACAATTAATTTACCGGTATTAAATCTCATCTCTCGAATCTCGACTTAACCATTTATAAATTAACATGCCTATTGAAACTAGACCTAAACATTAATTCTCATCAGTCGAATCTCGAATCAATATTGTCAAACTCATGCATAAAAGATCTGCGCAAATCTAGTCACAGAACATTAAATCAATCAATAGGAAATTAATCTAGCATTGACAATTAACAACAATAAATTACCCCTTCATATTATTTATGGATCCCCACAAACATTAGAAATAAAACTACCCACACATAATAAAAACTAAACTAATCAAAGTAATAAAACAAGTCATAATCAAAGGAATAAAATAAATAACTAAGATTAAGAGAAGAGAAATCGTTACAAAAGAAATCAGGAATTAAGAATAGAGTTAAGAACAAAGTATATGAGAGATAAAACTAATCTAAAAGCTAAGTAGAGAGAGAAAATCTAAGAAAGAATTAAGAAATAGTAAAAAGAAGATCCTCAACTCGTTTTACGGAAAAGTATTTATACTAGCGAGAATCCTAAACTAAAACAAACTTAAACGACGCTAATTAACTCCAAATAATAACAAGCACCCGGTCGGGCGAGGCACCGCCCGATCGGGCGCGCCGTTTTCCCCTCAAGTATGAATCTCGCGCCCGGCCGGGCGCGAGTTTGGGCGCCAGCCTTTGCTTCCCTCGCCCGGCCGGGCGCGCCTCCGGGTGCCAGCCTCTTTGGCCGGGCGGCTCTCTTGGGCCACTATTTGGACTTCGATTGGGCTCCAATTCTTCGGGCCAGTCTGGGTTTCCTCTTCGGGTCTTGAATACTTGTTCCATATGCCCCGGTATCACATATACCGATCCCTTAATCACCGGTTCGATGGCTCTAACCGGCCCTGGGCTATAGAAACTGGTCGTGCTTCTCCAATGCTCATAATTGCTCCATAATATCTCGGGAAAATGCTCCAAAAGTGCAAATCCCTGCAAAAGTCAACCAAATCTACGAAAACACTAGAAAACACCAATTAGTAATAAAAGTGGCTCCAAAGAGCCAAAAACACTACTAATTATGACCAATGGGCGGGGGTAAAATACTATATTAATTGGACATATCAGTACTGCACATCAAGCTCCTGCGAAGAATGCCTATGAGATGAGAATCTAACAAAGGCAATACAAAAGTGTTCACTATGCAAAATCATACCGAGAGGATCTGATCTCGAACATAGGCGGTAGACATCCCAACATGGCGATCTCCCCAGTAGGCGCTCACAAGAAACCCATGGGGCGACGGTCTTACCGACACGACTAAAGGGAAGTACTCGTAGAACCAAATTTACAAAAGACAAAAAGTATCAGCAAGTGATGAACCAAAGCTTAGAGTTAAACTTTATGGGAGATAATGTATACTTCTACGACTCTCCAGAAGCTCGACAGAGTGACATTCCCCATAATTGACCGATGTCGACACGGGTCTAGCAACGCTCGAATAAATTCTGCATAGGACAAGCTGACCCAGTCATAAGTCCCGATCATGTGAAGATCACGGACTGCAGGAAGGTAAAACAGCAGCACTCTACTACCCTTGTTAGGGGAAAACGTCCCTGACAGCAAGATAAGTACAAAAAAGTCAGTAAAAAGTAAATTGGCTTTTTATTTGTAGCCAACACTTAGAGCATGCACAGCGGATAACCATTGTGCATGGTTATTAAGAGAGAGAAACTAGGAAAATAATAAAAAATTGAGGAGAGAGAAAATTTTGGAGCAAAATTCTTGTAACCAGGTTATTGTTGTAACCGGTTATGAAGGGTGGTTATTGAAAAAAAAAACCACTTTTTGAGTTTAAGTTTTGTCCTTGGTGATGTGGCACAAGGAAATTGAGACATCCATTTATTTGTTGAATGGTTGAGATTTACTCTGAATTTATAACCGTTGTAATTTTTGTAACGGCCATAATTTTTAAAATACAATTCTAAAAAATAAAATAAAAATACTATCGGCTCTATTTTATTTTCCTTTATAAAATGAGCCCAATATTGAGGTATTTTAAAACAGTTTTATGAAAGTGAATAATACTCTTTTATAAATCAAAGTGAATTTTTATAAGTCATTTTATCTAATTAATGTATGTTAATAAATAATTATTAGTGTTGATTGAATATTACCAAGTGCATTAGTTATATTACTTATATATGATAGAATTTAAGATATAGATTGTGTGGTGGGGTTTGGTAAAAGTAGGAGAGAGAAAATGTATAACCAAAAAGTTGAGATTAACTATTGGGATACATTGGTTATTAAATGAGTATAAGAATGGTTATGGATGAGATGAAAGATGGAGAAATTAATAAAATAACCTATAACCACAATGGTTGTGGGCAACCATTGCGTTTACTCTTAAACGTCCATTACAACTAATCATTAAAAAAACCTTACCGAGCTAACCTATTTTCCTTCATACGAGTAGCCGTCTCTCTCTCTTGTCATCTTCTCTCTCCTCTCTCTTTCTCTTGAAACTTCTCCATCTTCCTCCTCCTTATTTTTGCCACCAATCATGGGCTTTGACGCCCTTCCTCCTTCTTTCTTCCATTCTTACGGTATTACCCCCATTGGAGAATAGGTAAAATGTTTTTATTTAATCTCCGATTGTCAATTTAAGAATCAAGTGTTTTAGAATTTATGGTTTTAGCGAAGGAGGAAGAGGCAAGAGGGAACATGACAGAGGAAAAGAAGATGATCCTTCGGGGTTCAGGTGGTAGCTGCTCGAAAATGACGAGTTTCTCTATCGTCATTCTCTTTATATATATTCTTCTACAGTGTTTCTTTGGTTTTCGCGTATGTATTTGTTGAATTATTAATTGATTGTTGTTTATTGTTGTTGTTGTTTTTGTTGTTGTTGTGCTGGGGAGTGAAAACCATGGCCGAAGTTAGGGATTTTGCAATAACGTAGTGATTCTTTAGTAATTTCAAGTTTTTTTTTTTCCTTCCAATGAATATGATTTTTAGTATGAAACTCGCCTGTGTGTGTTTGTTTTTTTTTTTTTAATTGCTTTTCCAAATTTTTAACTTCATATTAATTTTGTTAGTATTTTCGTTAATAAGTTAGTGTTAGTCTACATAGTCACTACATGTTTTTATGGTTTAATCTTTCGTGGTTTTCAAATTTTTATAACGTGAGGCATGGTAATCTTCTGGGTTTGTTTGTATAGTGTTTCATTTATCCCTTTGTTCAATAAGTATGAAAATTGTGTAATCAATATTAATGTTTTAAATTGGTCAATTTAGTGTTAAATTAAAGAGTTATATAAACTAAAGTCTGCAAATTACCATCAAAGTTGAATTCATTTGAGTATTTATGCCCAATAGTTCACAAGTAACCTTAATTGTATTTGTCTCTGTAAGCTTGTTGACTAGGTAACTCTCTAGTTTTCATGCATCTTTATCTTCCTACCCTAAAAAATCGTCTACCAGTGTTTGTTGTTTTTTATCTTAATATTTACAATATGCTTTTAAATTGGTTAAATAGATTCTAATTTATGTAATCTTTAAGTAATGTGCACTTGTCTGAAGTTAATTATGATTTAATTGTGGATTTTGATGGTGAAATAAACTTATTTAGTTTGATTTTTTTTAGTATTTGCGTTTATTTTATTAATGGCAGTCAGAGAAGTCGGTTGCCTAAACATGTGATGCTACTTGTTATTTTTTTGCTGCTGGTTGAAGATGGAAGTAAAAACAGTAAAAGGAAATTAATTGAAAGAAATAGGTCTTGATTAAGAGGGAGGAGGGGGTATATTTTAGACTCTTTATGAGTCTATCTAGAGTGTAGTGGACTATGTTTCATACCTGTTTTAAATGTTGTCTGGATTGTGGACTTATACTCCCTTGAACAGTGGACTGGTGTCCATAAAGGAGTTAAATTCAGAATTTTTTGTTAATGTTTTGCTGATCAGTCATTATTTGGCGGTATCAACTTTTATTGAATGTTGTCTGAATTGGTAAGAGACGTAAGTTTTCTATTATTCTGGTGAGTAATCTAATTAATTCCTGTATATATTGAACTTATGAATTTTAACAATACGAGCTTATGAATTATAACAATGCAAAGTATTTTGCTTCATTTATGCTATGGATGAACTATAATTTTCAATGGGTATGCCTATTTATTGTTTTTGTAGTGGGAAGCTCTTGATCTATTACTCATATTCATATCTACATTGGGACTTCCTGTTTCAACAAGAGCATACATCTATACATTGATCTTTGTAAGTGACAGATATTTAGATGTTATCACCTTGCATATTACATGTTAGGTTTGTATAATAAAATATTATTGATGCTTATCTTTGGCCTCTGTATTTAATGAGTATGCTTATATACCTTTAAGTAACTCTATTTCTTTTTCCCTTTGTGGATTTTCCTATTACTTGCTCTCATGTGTATATCTGAGACATTTAGAATTGAAGCAGCCAAGGCTCAACGTTCACAAGCTGCTTAGATAAGAGTCCCTCAATTTTATTAATTTTTTTAGGCATTGGATTCTCTAAAACTTTGAAAATCTTTCAAATTGATTGCTTGTCTTATATTTGTGTTTTAGTACCTGACTTACTGTTTGGGTTAGGGTTCTTAATTTGCTAATTTGTGATTTTTTTTATTTATGTTTTAGGAGGCCAGAAAGATTGGGTTAGATATTTTTAAGGATGACTATATGACCAACCCCAATGATAGCAAGGAACTGAAGTCTGAGATGGCTTTTAGTGTACAAAAAAGGATACTATTGTTTTGTACAATGGAAAAGAAACTCTTATTTCTATCCATGAGAGGAAGCGGTTTTAGGTAGCACATGAAGGAAACTTATGCTCAAATGCTTTTGGCAGCATCAGTAATAATGCATCTGAATGCATATCAGCATCTGACAAAACTAAGTGTGTAAAACAAGTTCTATTGATGCAGCTGAAGACAGAGACACTGGTGACAAAGAAATCAAGAATGGCAGTGTTAATCTTTTTATTGTTGAGGATAGAGATAGAGAAATGTCCGAGACATCATGTACCAGACATGTTGTATCATGCTTTGATGTTGGAAGTGTCTGCACTGAGGTGTCTGAGCAGTGTGAGAATAACCCAGAAGTTGATACTATTGCCGTTGTTGATGAGCATGAATTTCACTTGAAACATTATAATAAAAGTGCTATTTTGAATAGTACCCCACATAAGGATATTCTATTCTGATTGGAAAAGCTATGTGGTAATTATTTTTTTTCCATTAAGTGAGACTTCTAAAACTCTTGATTTATGTATTTACTTTTTCCATTTTTATGAGTTTACCTGTTTGTCGTGTTATGCCTTTGTGAACATAATGCTGCATTATATATGAATGATCATTGACCTTTATTTTCAACCAATTCCTTAGGTTCAGTTGAAAAGGAAGTGGTGACTATGGCTCAAGAAATAGGATGTACTAAGGAAGCAGAAGATTTGAGCATATGTGGAATAAGACTCTGAGAACTGCTATTCATGAAAAGCTTAATGAAGCTCATGAACAAGAATTTTGCCAACAAAGTAATTGGCAACATACTCTTTCTTAAACTTTTGACGTTATTATCTTCATTTAAGAAGGCTCTAACTTATTTTCTGAAATTTTCCTTTAATCTATGTAGCTATGTCTGTTGGTTCAATCAAGAAGAATTTTATCTGAAATCCAATTTGGTGTATATGTTATGTTTGTGACATGAAATATTTGGATTTGTTATAAATTATTATAATAAATTGGGTGGTAAATGGAAAGAAGAATATGGGTATTTGTAACTAGCACCTGAAATGCTAGTTACAAATGCCCCTAATTTTTTGTCTTATTCGGAGATTATTCATAACGGACATTGTAATTGCCTGTTAAGAATTACTACTTATTCGTAACGGGCAACTACAATCACTACTACAAAAATGGCCAAAGAGACCCAATATAAAAGACCTGTTAAATACATAAGCGGTCTCTTTGTTTCAAGAGACCATTTATCACTAATAACTGGTCTAAAAAAATTCAAAAGACCATTTTTTTAAGATAACGGGTCTCTCCCGGTTTTTTAGAGTTTTATTTTTTTAAAAATTAAATTAGCTTGAGACCGGTTCTTTTAGAAAACAGGTCTCTTGGGATTTTTTAAAAAAATCGAGGAATATAGAGAGACCCGTCATTTTAGATGACAGGTCTCAAGTAATATCCAAAAACCGGTCAATTAAAATAACCGATCTCTTAAATGTTGTTTTTTAAAATGTGAGAAATTAGAGAGACCCGTTATCCTAAATAACAGGTCTCTCGAATTGATTCACCCATATATGTAGGCAGCCAATCCGCCATACGCCCATTAAGTCCTAAACCCTAGAACCTTCATTTTGCCTCTCTTGTCTGCTGCCACTCTACACTCTCTTTCATCTCTTCTTTTCTTTCTCTCTTACTCATCTTCATCTGTCTTCCTCAGCTTGCATTGCTCATTTTTTTTGGTTTCTAAAGCGAATCTCGCACAAAATGAAATAAAAAATTTGGTTCATTTACTTCTTTCCTTAATCTTAAGAAATTATCTTTCCTCTATTGTTACAAAGATTCAAATCTATTGTCAAGGTGAGTTTTGTATTTTATTAAGTGTTGATCTTCATGTTTTTCAGTTTTTCTTAATGAAAAATCTGAATTTCTTATAATAATTGTTTTTTAACATCCTTTTTTATTGTTAAAAAACAATAATTTGTCCGATTTTCGTTTAGACATGATAATAGATTGTTTGTTTGCTTTTTATTGTTTTCGTTTCAAAAACTATTTTTGCCATTTTTCGAACTATGAAAGATGTTTAGCCATGATAATGATATTTGTCCGATTATCATGATAATGATTTTTGTTAAGCCATGATAATGATATTTTCATTTGAAAACACCTTTCATAGTCAATTCTAAGTATTTTTCGTTATTATTGCTTACATCTTTCATATGATGTCAGATCTAGTAATTTCTGTCTTTATTAATTTCACATTTGATTTTTTATTTCTGTTTCCTTTTTCAATTTCGATTTCAGCACTTTAGATTTAAGTTCTGGTATTTTTTTTTTTAAATTCCTTTAAGAATTTCTCGATGAATTTTTCTTTAACTTGTGTTTGAAATTAGTAATTTTTTTTCCCGACATTTTTTGTTCAATATCATTTTAAACGAATTTTACATTAGATCTCGTATTTCATTAGTTAAATTGACTTAAAATTTTTGTTTTTGTTTTTTTTTTCTATTTCAATATGTTAATGGTTCTTATTTGTTTTCTGGATAATAATATTTGATTTTTTTTTACATGTCTGTATCTGTGGTTGTAGGTAACGATCTCCCAACCTTCAACTTTGAACTGAAGAAATCAGTAATTGAATATCTGTGAAGTTCATAGTTATTTTTTTTGGAATTTTTAGATTTATTTATGTATTAAACTTTCATTGAAATCCGTACTATGTACGTAATTTTTGAAGTGTATGAAATACAAGAATTATTTTTTTACTTCTTATTTAATAATAAAAAAAATTTAAATTAAATAAGTTATTATTGATGTTTAATATTGATGAATGTAATTATAAAAAAAATAAAAAATAAAAAATAAAAAAAAACCTTTTTTTTTATTGTAGATGAGAACAAAGAGACCTGTTAAGTTTAAAAGCGGTCTCACTTTTCTCCAAAAAAGAGACTTCTTATTTAAGATATGTGGTCTCAGTTTAAGAAAATAAAGACCGCTTTTCTTATAAAGGCAATCTCAATTTCCTAAAAATTGAGACCGCTTATATGTAAGAGGCGGTCTTAGCTTTTTCATTCTAGAGACCGCCTTTAATAAAGCAATCTCTTTGCCAAAGAGACCGCTGCGCTAGAGACCGCCTCTAAGGCAGTCTCTTTGGCTAATTTAAATGGGTCTCTTTGACCAATTTTATAGTAGTGAATGTCCGTTAGGAATAAGTAGTTATTCGTAATGGGCATCGTAAGTGTCTATTACGAATAAGTACTTATTCGTAACGAACATTGTAAGTGCCCGTTATGAATAATGGGTTATTCGTAAAGGGAGTTTCAAGTGCTCATTACGAATAATGACTTATTGTATTAAAATAACATCTTATTCGTAACGGGCACCTGAAACGCCCGATACAAATAACCCATTATACGTAATGGACGTTCAGTTGCCCGTTACAAATAAGTTGTTTATTGTAACGGACATTGCCCGTTACGAATAATAATGGCCATCCGTAACGGCAGCATACGTAATGGACGCTGCCCCTTACGGATCGACCCTTTTTGCTTGTTACGGATGGCCTTTTTTTCACTAGTATGAGTTGCTCTAGGTATGCTTGTTATAATATCATTGTGGAGTTCTTTATTTTCAATATTTTGAGTATATGATTTATTATCAAACTAGAATCTCCATAAACCTCTAAGTTTTGCACACCTACGCTAGCTGCTGCTTCTAGTCCAATAATACACGCTTCACATTTCGCAGCATTATTAGTAACCTTAAAGTCTAGTTTAACAGAGTTTTGAGTATGTGCTCCCTCTGGACTTATGAGTAACACTCCCACACCACATCATTTGTTATTGGATGCATTGTCGAAGTACATTACCCATTTGTCATCTTGCGTCATGAGAATTTCTTCATCCGGAAGATGAGTATATTCTACATGACTTGTTTGAATAGGATGTTGGGCCATAAAATCAGATATGACTTTCCCTTTATTGACTTTTCAGGGATATATTTTAGTTCGAATCCGGCAAACGTTACAACCAACTTGGATATTCTTCCTTGTATGGGTGGTTGTTCAAACAAATACTTTATCGAATTTTGTTGCGAAATCACATGAATAATGTGGGATAGCATATAATGTCATAATTTTTTAGTTGCCCACAACAATGCTAAACTTGTTTTTTCCAAGGTGTTTATTTTGTTTCATATTGAATGAATTTTTTACTTATGTAATATATTGCACGCTCGGCTTTTTCTACCTCTTGTGCTAACATGGCTCTTGTGGCCGTATCTGTGACTGTGATGTATAGCCTAAGAGGAAGGTTGGGTACTAGTGGCGTTAAAACTGGTGGACTTTTGAGGTAATCTTTAATTTTCTCAAAGGCTTTTTGGCATTGATCTTCCCATTCATATTTTTCCTCTTTTTAAAATTTTTTAAATATTAGATCACAAGTCATAGTCTATTTGTTGATAAATTGACTTATGTACTGCAGTTTACCAAGGAACCCCCTAATTTCTTTTTCTGTTCAAGGGGGAGGCATATCAACAATTGCCTTTATTTTAGAGGGATCGATCTCAATACCGCGTTTTCTTACTACGTATCCGAGTAACTTGTCAGAATTTACTCTGAAGGCGCATTTTTGTGGATTCAATCGCATTTTATATTCTTTTATGCGAGTGAAGAATTTGCGTAAAGCTTTTATATGTCCCATTTTATCTTTGGAATTTACAATTATATCATCCACATATACTTCTATTTCTTTATGCATAATATCATGAAAGAGAGTCGTAGCCGCTTTTGGTACGTAGCTCCTGCATTTTTCAGACCAAATGGCATGACTGTATAGCAATATGTACCCAAAGGGTTGATAAAACATGTCTTTTCTTCGTCTTCTTTTGCCATTAGAATTTGGTTGTAACCTGCGTATCCATCCATAAAGGATAACATTGCATGTTTAGCCGTGTTATCTACCAATATGTTAATATGAGGTAGAGGAAAATTGTCTTTAGGGCTAGCCTTGTTAAGGTCCCTAAAGTCGACATACATGCGAGCTCGTCCATCCTTTTTAGGGATTGGGACGATGTTCGCTACCCATTTTGGGTAATTACATACGCGAATGAAACCTGTGTCTAATTGCTTTTGTACTTCTTCTTTTATTTTCAGAGCAACATCAGGTTTCATTCGTCGAAGTTTTTGTTTCACTGGTTTAGAAGTAGGGTTCAAGGGAATGGTATGTTCCGCATTTTCCCTATCTATTCCAGGCTTGTCCTTGTATGACCAAGCAAACACGTCTTCAAATTCTTTGAGCATCAATATGAGGATCGATCGCTCTTCCAGATTTAATGTTAAGCCAATTTTGGCTTCTATTTTGTTCTCACTAGTTCCTATATTGATTGTTTCAATTTCTTCAATTATAGGGTTCTTTTGTTCTCGTTCATTCATTAATTCAACCAATTTCTTAATATTATCATCTTCATTAGATTGATTGTTATAGCATTCAAAAGATTAAAGAGTAGGCAAATAATCGGAAATAGAGATCATATTATTGAAATCAAAAGAAAGTACATGAAGAGAAGAATCTTTTGCGATCTTTGTCCTTAAAATAGAAAATAAAGACTCAGTATTGGCCACAAATCCTAAATTTTCAGCTTCCTTAAAGTCTAAATTGGACTCGTCGTTAGATTCTTCAAACATCTTCCCTTCGCCAGTAATGATTTCCAACTTTTCACCTTTATGAATGATCCATTTGAAAGATTTCCTCCATCCATGCTCAAAGGTCTCATTAGAAAGGGTGATCAACAAGGTTGGGTCAAAAGTTTCATCTTGAAAGGCGTTCTGATTTGTCATTGTAGAAACACGATTCTGCTCTAGTCAAAATAGCAAGTTGAATGCTTGCCTATCATAGCACCCTAGAGTTGGGTGTTTTGATTGAACGATTTTGAAATCGTCATTCAAGAAGTATCAATCGTAGAATATCTCGAATCCAAGCTTCTTGATACCTTCTAGAACTAGTGGTTCTGGAACGTCATAGCATGGGTAATCCTCTACCTCCCTAATGAATTTTCCATTAAGGGTTCGTTTGTAGGATGGGAGTAAAGTGATTCTCCCTTTCTTATTGTTGTCTCTACGTGATTTTATTTTAGCATCGTGAGATCCTATCTCTTCTTTGGTTGGTTTGTATCCCAATCCAAAGGAGAAGCTTTTCTTTGGGATAGGAAGTAAGAGAGACCTCTTCAATCCTATTCCCAAAGGCAACCCCGGAAAGTAACTACTCATGAATAAGATGTTTTTTACTATTGGGGTTGAGTATGGATTAAGTTTGAATGGTTATTCAAGGCTCTCCTTCATTTCTATTGTGCAAATTGCCTTTGCGCCGAATCCCCACATGTCCTCTTCATCATTATCATGGTTTATTTCTAAAAGTGATTGATCGTTTATTGCTATTTTGAGAGGAGAAGCATGAACGATCATAGGAAGACCTTGATAGTTTAACATAACCATTTGATGAAGTGGGGATGGTATTGCACCAAGCTCATGTATCCAAGGACGTCCAAGAAGAAGATTGAATGTAGGTTTAATATCCATGACATGGAATTCAACCATCTTAACAGCATGAATGGTCATAGGAAGACCTTTACCTTGTTGTAATTGGTAGCTTAACAGTTCCACACACTGATCTCCTCGAGTTTTCATAGGCCCTGATGCTTTGTGTTGTTGATTCGAAGTCTTTTTCTTAATTAAGGCCTAGAAATTTTGCAGTTCGTAATGGGCACACATTTACAATTGACCCATTGTCTACCAAAGTAAGATGGATGTTGTATCCCTTTCACCCCAAAGTTAAGTATAATGCATTATTGTGGGTAGTGTCTTTTAGAGGAAAATTCTCAGTAGTAAAAATGATTGATTTGTCGGATTCATTGCTAGAAAGCAAACTAACGAGATCCTAGAGAGTTGTGTCTGTGCTTATAGACAAACCATTAGAGCGGTCATAAGAGAATTCTTATGTTCTTTAGAAGTACTTAGGAGTTCCCAAATACTAACATTCGCCTTGGATTGGCGAAGTTGTTTGAACAATGGATCTTCCTGAAGGAATTGTGTCTTCGATAAGTGCAATTACTAGATATATCAAGGATCACTATTATGGAGATAATAAGTTCATTCTATTGGGGCGTCATCCTCTATTGCTAGACTATGAGAGATGATCTTTGGGCTAGTTAAATAGTCCAAAGCCCTTTAGAATGGATCCTATAAGGTCACACACAAGGGTAATGGGTTAAGCAAGTTAGAGGCCCATTACTGGGCCTCATGAACATTTAATTAGTCATAAGTATGATTGGGCTAAGTGTAGTTTGAGTGGGATTAGGAATTGGGCTTTGACTTGGACTATTATTTAGAGATATGATCTATAAATAATAGTCATGCCTAGGGTTGATTAATTAAGTCACAATTAACATACAGTGAATTGTGAATCTAAGCAACCGTCATCCAAAGTCCTCTCTCCTCTCAAACACACGGCCCTCTCTCTCCCCTCTCACCCACGGCCGGCCACCCTAGTGGTCCTCGTGGTGTTGCGCGGTGGTCTTGGCTAGTTCGTTGTTCGTTCATCTCCGTAGAAGGTCGATTGAAGAGTTCTCTCGCGACTAACTAGCATTAGTGGAGGTCTTAATCCGTGCTCGTGGACCAAGTAGAGGAATCACACTTGAGGTTCTTTATCTCCCTAGTTCTTGCTCGATCACCGGTGGAATCACGCTTCAAAGGTATTATTCTTACTCTTTATGTGTTATGCATGAGATCCTTGGTTAGGTGCTATATGAATATGATTCATGATTATTTCCGCTGCGTAGTACCTATAAACTCCTACAGTGGTATCAGTTAGCCTCTTGCAATTACATATATTGAGTAATAATTCTTTGATAATCCACAATTTTAATTCAATTAGGAGGGAGAATAATTTAATTATGGGTCAATTGTTATTTTAAATGTGATTTAACAATATAGAATCATTAAAGGTGTTTAATTTGCTCCATATTAACCTTGAATTGATCCGATTTTTTGCCCTAATAGCTTCGAAAATTTCGAACCCCAAGAACCCTAATTTTCGAAAATTTCAAAAATTTAAACCCTAATTTGTGAAATTTTGTGTTTAATTTTTGATTTATTTCGATTGTAATATGTTTGAAGAATTTAATCTATTTGATTACATGTTAAAATTATGAATTTTCATGATCCAATTATTTAATTTAAGTGTTAAATTAAATTGGGGATTAATTTCATCAAGAACCTTAATTTCAAAATTGAATATGATTTAGTTTTGGAATTAATTGGACCACATAAAGTTTAATTCAATTTTACAAAAATCTGTTTTGTTTTATTGAAAATCAAAAAAAAAAAAAAAAAAGGAAAATAATTTCAGCAGCAGCAACCGCGGCTGGGTGGCGCTGCCACGGCGGCTGCCGCTGCTGGTGGTCCGGAGGGAGGGGCGGGGAGGGACAGCAGCACGGGTCAGAACAGCAGCACCGTGTACCTGCAGCGCGGCACTGCTGCTACTGCCCTGCGCCGCTGCGAGCAGCGTACACCTTGCGGTGTACGGCCACCGTGGCTGGCTTCGGCTGGCCACACCACGGTGGCTGGCGACAGCTTATTCAAAAAAAAAAAAATAATTTATTTTGGATAAAATCAGATTTCAAATTTTTAAAAGGATAAGTTTTAATTTTGAAAAGATATTTAACAAAATTAAAGTTGTTAGTTTTGTTAAGTTTGGATAATTATGGAGCAAAAGATTCTATTTGGATAATGATTGATTAATAATGTGATTATCCCATAATTATTTATGGATAATAATTGATTTAAAATATGTGATTGGTTAGTAATTAGGATAGAATTTCCTAAATTAATTAGGATAATCATGGAAAATAAATATGATTTATCTTCCATAATTCAAATAAGATTTGATTCTATCTCATACCTAAATTAAAATATATGATATTTTATGATTGGTCATGAATAATATATGATATTATCTAATTACAGTAATTAATTAAAAATATGAGATATTTTATGCCATGTTTCCTCAATTATGATCATTCGATGTTATAGTTTAGGAAAGCATGATGAGTGATTTATTGTGTGGCACTTTATAATATATGATATTATTTATTGCTATATATATAAAGACTAGTATGGCCCATAGATTCTAAATACGATCTGCGCATCGTTTCGTATTTTTGTAATCTAAATACGGTCTGCGTACCGTTAAGTATTTTTGTAATTTATTTTATTTATTTAAGTAGTAAATAGAATAGAATAGTATTACAGGTTGCAGTTAATCCAAGAAATCCATGGAGTAAAGGCCCAAAGGAGCAAGATGGATGAGATCCATAAAAGTTCAAGTGGGAGCTTTTTGCTTTATTAGTTTTTCTCAGGATTAAGGGGCCATACTATGTCATGATTTATTTATGCATTAGTAGATTATGCATGTTAGATTTTTTATGTTGATTGATGATGCGTTAGAGTTCACTAAATAATCACAACATAATAAATCTAGATCCCAGTAATATTGAGGCAGTTTTTCCAATTAAAAACCCGATGAAACCTTTGACATTTATGATGGGTCATGCCAAAGCTGGGCATCATAATTTTCATTGGGGAGTGGGGGTAGGACAAATTCTACACTTTTAATTGGTTATACTCAACAGGGTTACCTAAAGATAAAGTTTAGAACCCTGAAGCTAAGGGTAATAATTAAACATGTGATGATTAATTATTCAACCAAGAATTACAAGAGTTGTAATCAGTAAAGAGTTTACTCACCTTGAAAATGTAATAGTTGATGGCAGGGCCAAAGTCCGGTCAATTATTGCATAAATAAAGGATCTTGGAATCATTTTATTCAATAGGGATCATTTAAAATTGAATAAATGCTTTAAAGTTACCAATAAATTCTAAAATTGCTTATGGTACTTTAAATTTGTAAACATAATTATTGAATTTTGCCTCGTTTTGTTTTTGTTTGTAGATGAATAACCTATATGACAACACAGATTTACCAATGAAACTCAATTTAAGGCTAAATCTCAGAAACTACAGGCAATGGGAGGACGAATTGAGAAGTGTTCTCATAAGCCACAAGCTTGAAGCTCATCTGTATGTACCCATTGGGAACAAGTGTGCTCTAGGTCAGGATCCTAAAAGGCATGCGAAATTAGTTTCGGATGCACAAAGGGTCAAGTACCTAATACTGGAATCTATTCCAAATTGTTTGGTTAATAGGTTCAGACGGTATGAGGTGACCAACTTGTATCAATGCCTTCGTGCTATCTGTAGAGGAGGCATGGGGGCATTGGGTAGTGGAGGTGTCAACGATCCTAATGTAAGAGAGGTTGTTAACTCGATCCCTCAGATTTACTATTCCTGGGCTGACAGTTTAAGGTATGATACTTACAAGATACATGGTAAGATAATGGCAAAGAAACTCTTACCTGGTCAGTCATTAAGGAACCATGTTCATGAATTGATTGATTTAATCAATCAAATGGATATCCTTGGGAAACCGATCGATGATGACTCTGCGCGTGACATTATCTTGTTCTCGCTCCATGATGGTTTTGACATAGTAAGACTTTCTCATAATGATGAGGGATCATCAGCAAATTTGATCAACATCTTACTTAACCATGCTGAAGAGTACCTGATAAGGAGAGAATGCCAGTGCTTCTATTGTGGTGGATGGCAAGTCCATACACCAGGGTGTCCCCATTACACACCAGTGAAAACAGAAGGTAAGGAGTTACTTGATGTTTTTGTTGTAGAGATTAATCTTACTTCATCCTCCACTTGGGTATTCGATACCGGTTGTGGTGCTCATATCGTTAATGACGTGCAGGGCTTAAAAGAAAGTAGGAAGCTATATCCAGGGGAAGTAACACTTCGAGTAGGAAATGGAGCAAAAGTTGCTGCACTTGCTATTGGGAGTTATCATTTGAGACTTCCTTCTGGACTTATTTTAGTACTTAATAACTGTTATTTCGTACCCAGCATTACTAAAAACATTATTTCAGTTCCAGTTTTAGATACTGAAGGATTTTCATTTGAAATAAGAGACAAGCGTTGTTTTATTTCGAAAGAAAGTATGTTATATGCTAATGCTAAGTTAATCAATGGCTTGTATGGTTTAGAATATGCAACTCATGTCTACAACATAGATCATAAAAAGCAGAACACAGATTATTCAAACCCAACTTACCTATGGCATTGTAGGCTTGGTCACATCAACCAAAAGCGCATCCAGAAATTACAAAAGGATGGACTCCTTTCTTCCTTTGATTATGAATCATTTGAAAATTGTGAGTCATGCTTGCTTGGTAAAATGACTAAGTCACCCTTTACGGGTGTAGGTGAAAGAGCAAGTGACCTTTTGGGACTCATACATACGGATGTGTGTGGACCAATGAGTTCAAAGGCTAGGGGTCAACATAGATACTTCATTACTTTTACTGATGATTTAAGTAGATTTGGATATGTTTACTTAATGAAGCAGAAGTTGGAAGCCTTTGAAAAGTTCAAAGAATTCCAGAATGAGGTACAAAACCAACTTGGGAAAACAATCAAGGCATTGCGATCTGATCGTGGTGGTGAATATTTAACCCAAGAATTTGATGAACATCTAATTAATTGTGGAATAATTTCACAGTTAACTCCTCCAGGGACGCCACAGTTAAATGGGGTGTCAGAAAGGAGGAATAGGACCTTACTAGATATGGTTCGATCCATGATGAACTTTACTGATCTTCACATATCATTCTAGGGATATGCATTAGAGGCAGCTGCGAACATACTGAACAGAAGCCCATCCAAAGCAGTTGAGACAACACCATATGAGTTATGGACTGGAAAAGTTCCGAAATTGTCTTATCTCAAGATTTGGGGATGTGAGGTCTATGTAAAATGTTTACAAAGCGACAAATTACACCCAAAATCAGACAAGTGTTTCTTTGTGGGTTATCCTAAAGAAACAAAAGGGTATTACTTCTACGATCGCGAAGATAACAAAGTGTTTGTTGCTCGCGATGGTGTCTTTCTAGAAAAGGAATTTCTATCTAGAAAGCCAAGTGGGAGTAAAGTAGTTCTCGAAGAAATTCGAGACGAGCAACAAATGGATGTGGATAACACCACATCAGAGGCGAGGGCGCATGAATCGATTAATCATGCGTCGGAGCAAGCTAATTTGACTAGCGAGACTCCTATCGTCCCACTTGAATCTAATTCATGCGAAAATCTTCAAGGAGTTGGAGAGAAAATTTCTACTGTTGCTCCTACCCCACGTAGGTCTGCCAGAATCAGAAACAAACAGTTTGTTGAGGTTCTGTTAACTGAGGATTCTGAAATCTTCCTATTGGAGAATGAGGAACCCACAACCTACAAGCAAGCTTTGGTGAGCCCCAACTCAAATGAATGGCTTGAGGCCATGAAATCCGAAATGGAATCAATGTCTGAAAATGCTGTGTGGACCCTGGTGGACTTGCCTGATGGGGTAAAACCTATTGGTTGCAAGTGGGTTTACAAGATTAAGACAGACAAGGATGGAAATGCCTACATCTATAAAGCAAGACTGGTAGAAAAAGGATACAAACAGATTCATGGTATTGACTATGATGAAACCTTTTCTCCAGTAGCAATGCTTAAGTCCATTCGGATTCTTCTAGCGATTGCTGCATTTTTCGATTACGAAATTTGGCAGATGGATGTCAAAACCGCCTTCTTGAATGGGTTCTTGATGGAGGAAGTGTATATGACACAACCTGAGGGTTTTGAAGATCCAGAAAATCCTGGAAAGGTATGCAAACTTCAGAAATCCATTTATGGATTGAAGCAAGCATCAAGGAGTTGGAACCTTCGTTTTGATGAAGCAATCAAACAGTTTGGTTTTCTCAAAAGCGAAGAGGAACCTTGTGTATACAAGAAGTCCAGTGGGAGCGGCATAGTTTTCTTAGTCTTGTATGTAGATGACATACTCCTCATGGGGAACGACATACCAATGCTTGAGTCAGTCAAGGACTGGTTGAAGAGTTGTTTCTCCATGAAAGACTTGGGTGACGCCGAGTACATTTTGGGAATCAAGATTCATCGAGACAGGTCTCGAAGAATGATTGGGCTGAGTCAAGAGACTTATATTGATAAGGTTCTTGATAAGTTCGAGATGTCAAAATCCAAGAGAGGATTTCTCCCCATGTCTCATGGCATTACGCTCAGTAAATCTCAATGTCCGGTTACACCAGACGAGATGAGACGTATGGCGATTGTACCTTATGCTTCGGCGGTAGGGTCAATAATGTATGCCATGATCTGTACAAGGCCGGATGTTTCATATGCTTTAAGCATGTGTAGCAGATTTCAGGAAAATCCAGGAGAAGCACACTGGATAGCTGCCAAGAACATCCTTAAGTACTTGAGAAGGACTAAAGGAATGTTTCTAGTATATGGTGGCGAAGATGAGTTGGTTGTCAAAGGTTATACGGATGCGAGTTTCCAAACAGACAGAGATGATTTTAAATCCCAGTCTGGATACATTTTCTGTCTGAATGGAGGAGCAGTGAGCTGGAAGAGTTCAAAGCAAAGCACTGTCGCAGACTCTACAACAGAATCAGAGTACTTAGCTGCTGTTGAAGCAGCTAAGGAAGCAATTTGGATAAAGAAGTTCCTAACTGAGCTTGATATTGTACCAAGTGCTCAAAATGGAATCGAATTGCATTGTGACAACAATGGCGCCATTGCTCAATCAAAGGAGCCTAGGTCACACTTCAAATCCAAACATGTTGAGAGGAAGTATTACCTCATTCGAGAGATCGTTGGCAGAGGAGATGTCAAGATGTGCAAAGTTCATACGGATGAGAATGTCTCTGATCCACTTACTAAACCCCTTCCATTGCCTAAGCATGAGAAGCACACTAGTGCAATTGGATTGAGGCAAATGATGTAATTAAAGGTTGTATCTGTTTTTGGAGAAAAATAAGTTACATATGTAATACATTCATTTGCAGAATTATGTTTAATCAGAAATTTATTATTTCTCTTTTTTAATTGTGGTTTCAATATTAAATAAAATGTCCAAAATAATTATGGATTGATGGGCTCGTCAGGTTAGTTTATTTAAATAACCTGGTGAATGAAACCCCATAGGTGAACAAAATCCATACATTATTTTAGTTCCTAGTCTAGAGTCATTAAAGTGGACATAAATGGTCTCTTTGAATGGACTAGCATGTAAGATTGATTGGATAGCGCTGTTTCTTGGGCTATGGGAGCGTAGTGAAGCTCGGTCAATCACATGGGTATGCATGAATGAAGCATGATCGAACTATAAACCTACTTTGAAGTTCAAGCATAGAACTTCCGGATATATTAGTGGATTCCTTTGACATGAGTGGAACATTGATTTCATTCGATGATTGGTGTAACTGTGTACATTCAAACGTCTTGCCGTAACTGGAGATTATAAAGGGTGTTTCCTGGTTACCTCATGATTTGAGTGGGAGCCTTGGTTGCCACAAAATTGGATTGAGTCTACCTATTTAATTAGAAATGTGTCTTGGCCCCTTAAGGAGGGAGAATTCAGAAAATGTATGGCCATACTCAAATGGATTACAAAGTAATCATTTGTTTTGTAATTCTAACTCAGTTTCTCAAGAAAATATTTGTAGATTAATATGATCACGACATGAGATGCAATCATATTATCAAATCGACACACATTGACTTAAGGAATTTGAATATTGCGCACTTGTCTCAGACAAGTGGGAGATTGAAGGAATTGTGTCTTCGATAAGTGCAATTACTAGATATATCAAGGATCACTATTATGGAGATAATAAGTTCATTCTATTGGGGCGTCATCCTCTGTTGCTAGACTATGAGAGATGATATTTGGGCTAGTTAAATAGTCCAAAGCCCTTTAGAATGGATCCTATAAGGTCACACACAAGGGTAATGGGTTAAGCAAGTTAGAGGCCCATTAATGGGCCTCATGAACATTTAATTAGTCATAAGTATGATTGGGCTAAGTGTAGTTTGAGTGGGATTAGGAATTGGGCTTTGACTTGGACTATTATTTAGAGATATGATCTATAAATAATAGTCATGCCTAGGGTTGATTAATTAAGTCACAATTAACATACAGTGAATTGTGAATCTAAGAAACCGTCATCCAAAGTCCTCTCTCCTCTCAAACACACGGCCCTCTCTCTCCCCTCTCACCCACGGCCGGCCACCCTAGTGGTCCTCGTGGTGTTGCGCGGTGGTCCTTGGCTAGTTCGTTGTTCGTTCATCTCCGTAGAAGGTCGATTGAAGAGTTCTCTCGCGACTAACTAGCATTAGTGGAGGTCTTAATCCGTGCCCGTGGACCAAGTAGAGGAATCACACTTGAGGTTCTTTATCTCCCTATTTCTTGCTCGATCACCGGTGGAATCACGCTTCAAAGGTATTATTCTTACTCTTTATGTGTTATGCATGAGATCCTTGGTTAGGTGCTATATGAATATGATTCATGATTATTTCCGCTGCGTAGTACCTATAAACTCCTACACTTCCCCCTCAAGGGGAGGTGGTATTGAATATTGAGTTTGACCATGAGTTTGATTTTAAGTCGTCGAAGATCCATTTGGTAGTGCTTGATAAACTCGCCCAGAACGAGCTAGATGATCTATCTCATTTGGGTTAGTTCTAGGACTCGTGAACCGATTTTCTTCTAGAGACTTTGAATGTGCCTCCATTTCAAGATGTTCCGTGATTTTTGTTTGATGCTATTGTTCATCCAAGGAGAGATTTAATAAATCTTGTGATATTCCCAAGAAATGACCCCAATCAAGCGCTCCACTTGTCTCATTTTGTAGACAAGTTGGAGGTGGGACAGCGGCGTACTTAGAGACATATAAGTCTTGGAAGTCGTCATCCCATAATCCACACACTTTGATAATTGCCCCTAAGAGTGTTGTGGATAGAGGTTTCCCTATAGGTGTGATATAGTCTAAAATATTGAACGTATCACTTCCCATATGTTCCTCATATATATGAAATACCCCTAATGGGGATACATTATCGTTGGGTTTAGGCGTGGGAATTCTCCCATCGTCTACTAAATCGTGTACTTTGTGCTTTAGGACATAACAACGTTCGATATCATGCTCAACACCTCTATGATAAGCACAGTAAGCATTGCCATCCCATTGGGTAGATCGTTTTTCTGGTGGAGTGGGTGGCATTGGCCCTGTTGGTGTAAGTAAACCTTTTTCGTTTAATTTTTCTAACAACTCTTTGTAGCTCACAGGGAAATGTGTGAATCTTCTTTCTTTTGTCCATCTTCTTTGAGGATCATTACTGTGATATTGAGTTGTGCTATTATATTGCGCAGAAGTCGCAAATACATCAATAGAGGATAAAGTGTTATCATTCCCCTTCTTGTAGTTATTCTTAGGTTGAGGATGATGAGGCTTATTTGGTTTTTCATAGCAAGATCATCTTCAATCCTAGTAGCCACAGAATAAACCTTTTGGAATGTGTCAACCCAAGGTAACGTAGATGTTTGTTATACTTTTCATGACAATTGTCAATGAATTTTTGTACTAAATCGAGTTCAGGTGGCCTTTGGGCAAGGTGGGCCGCCTTTTCTCTCCATCTACCATAGAAACCAAGGAAACCTTCATTGTCGCCTTGCTTAAGCATTTCAAGTTCACGTAGAGTTGATTTGTACTCTATGTTATTCTCATATTGGGTAATGAAAGCCGAGACTACATCTTCCCATGTTGCTTTGAATTTTGGATCTAGCCTATAGTACAACTCTCTCACAGTTGGTTCTAGAGATAAAGGGTAAGTTAAAGCATAAAGCTTAGGATCAACTCCCTTTAAAGCCATAGTGCCAGTAAAGCACATTAAATGATTTTGCGGATTATTGGTCACCTTAAATATTGGCAAGTCCGTAGCTACTAACTTTTCTAGTAAAGTGAGTCTGGTAGGAGGAGAAAACTTTTCTTCATTGAAGTACTTGTTCCCCATTGTATAACGAAGAACATGCTTCTCAACCGACTCCTCTTTGATGGAAAATTGTTCCATCTTTTGTTGCAAAACTAAGCTTCTGCATTTTTCTTTTCAGCTTTTTCGAGTTTCTTAATCCTTCTCTCCTCGGCCTCTTAAGCCTTTTCTTCTCTCAAGCGAGCAATATCTTCTTCAAGTTGCTCTATGGATGACATTGTTGTTGGACTAGAACTTGTTTTAGAGGGAAAGTGGTTTGAAAGGGGTGGATTGTTTGGCGGTAAACGTAGAATGTGAGCGCCCGGGAGACTTCGTTCCCAAGCTTGAAAACCGACGCTAACAGAAGTACAAAAGGATAAGTAAATCAATACGCTTGTTTTAGGAATAAAGAAGAGGAAAGAACGCAGGATATATTCGAACGGATAACATCGCCTTTAAACAGTTCGTCAACCAAGATATTGTTTGAACGAGCCAATTTGTTTTTCGCAAAATAAAAAAGGCTCGTAGAAGAAGGCGCGCGCAAGTAACTATGTTGTGTGCGACTGGCGTGCGCATCCTAATCTCTTGCGCTAGTTGTGGTCGCGTAACTCAATGATTTGCGTGCGCCACCTGCTCTTGCAACTCGTTCTTTTTCAAGCAGTTATTTTTTGTATTTTTAATTCTTTTTTCTTTTATTACCCTTCGAATATGACTCAAAATTACGAAGAGACAACTTCGTAATTGGGAACCTAAACCAAACTAAACAGAAAAAATCTATCCTAACACGTCACACATAGTCACGTAATCAGATAAGCATACAATAAGCCAAGGTTCATGTAATGCCATTTTAAGGTCATAAGCTTGGGTGTCCAAAGGTACCATATCTTAAGGAACGATGCACAAATCAATCACTCAACGTGTTGACTCATTACATAGCCCTCCTAACATTTTGTTTGCAATATGGGTGGTGTTTTGGGTGTTTTTGTCCCTCGGGAGAGTTACAACACGAAGACTGGTCCGGGATGAGCTGTACCTGCAAAACAAACGGAGACACCTGTTGGGTGGTGCTCCGCCTCCAACGATCAAGTTAGTAACTTGAAAAGGAATAAAGAGTACGGAAATTTAGGTGGGAATCTGCTTGGATTCCAAGCTCAGGTGTTTCTCTGATGTAAGAGAATGCAGAGGTAATGAATGGTAAAAACGTGCCCTCAAAATGAGGGACATCTCCCTATTTATAGGGTCTTGGGGAATTTCCCCTGATTAGGTCACTGAACCCTAATCATTGGTGGGCTGCGCCGTTTTTCGGCGTTCTCGGGATTTGGGCCTAAAGGCCGCCTTTTTCCCTAATTATCTGGAATGACACGTGTCGAGCAGGGATTGGTCCACTTTAGGCCATCCTGAGGCTGACACGTGTCATCCTCTGATTGGACCACGTGGCGGGGTAAAATTACCCTAAACATTTGCCCCTCACGGATGTGACGTGGCACACCACGTGGCATCTGTGACACATGTCACGCTCCGGTTGGCGGTGATTTTACTGTTACAAAGTAATTGTTCACCTTCTGGGTAAATTACGGAAATGCCCCCAATTTTACCCTTTATATATAGTCGTTTACCCTCATAATTTTGTACGCTTACAAAAATTTCCAAGAGAGAAAAACTTTGAGAGAGCAGAAGTCACTTATTTGAGTCAGACGTGAGCAAAAAGGGCTTGCTCTTCAGCGATACAGCCGGTCCCGCCTACACTCAGATACTAACTTGAAAGGTACCGTCTCTATCTCTCTCAACTCTTTTCTTTTTTCACCGCTTGTACATATTTCTTGCAATAAATGGATGCATCACCAACACACACGGCACGACCTAGGTTAGAGTCCAGCCGGTCACCAGGGTCGGCTGAGTCTAGGACTGGGAGTGCCGACTCGGGGTGTTGGGACCACCCTTTGCCATGGATTCCGACCAGTTATGTGTTTGTGCAGGACACCATGGCTCGGACAATGCAGACGGCCACGGACCCAAATTACAAGAGCAAAGGCTCATGCGGCCAAACGCCTGAGGGAGAAATGTCTGGTCAGGGAAACCAGACGGCTCTGGAGAGATCCCCTCCGCGCGCCCCTTCAACCCCTGCAGACTCTTTTTTGGAAGAGTGCGATCAAGGCGGCGACGAGGCCGCCTCTGCCCCTATAGACCAAAGCGAGGGGGAGACGGAGAGCCACAGCTCCGCCTCTACCTCTGAGAGCAGCGACGACTTGCCCCCTCTTCCGGATAGCGAGGAGGAAGAAAGGAAAAAGTGGAGTGAGAAGGACGATCCCTTCAGCATCCACGTCTCCTCCAAGGACCGAATCCAGATGGGGGAGAACTTAGAAAACTTTAAGAAAATGCACCCGCTAGGAGACGGGTATAAGATCCGGGTGCCGCCTGAGCTGGGCACCATTGCTTGGGGAGATGATCAAGAGAACGCCAACAGCTATTTTGGCTGTTATGAGGCGGCGTTCAAAGCCGGCCTTCGCTTCCCCCTTCACCAGGCGGTGAAGGCAATTTTGAGAGGCTACGGCCTAGGGCTCTGGCAACTTACCCCCAACTCCTGGACTAACATTCTGGGGTATGTTGCCGCCTGCGAGCTCCAAGGGCTTAACCCCGGCTGGGAGGCTTTTGCAAGCATGCATTACCTCAGCAGGAGCCCAGGCGGCTGGAGAGCGTGGTATACTCTTACCACACAGCCGCAATACATGATGACCTTGGACAAGGTCTCAAAGTTCGATGGCTGGAAGCACAGGTTCTACCTGATGTCAGCCCCAACCAGACGGGAGAATTATGAATTCCGTCTGTACAATAAGAAGCCTGACTTGTTGGGCAGGAAGTGCGCTCTTCCCCGGATCCCAGAGGAAGACTTTGACAAAATAATCGAGGCAGACTTTTTCGGCCTCACAGACGCAACTCTGTCAACCAGGGAAACAATAAAAGTCCCTAAGAACTGGATTCCCAAGAGCGCCTGGTTCAGGGATGAATGTTTCCTAGCCGTCTACGGGCTAGGGCACATGTTTAACAAACGTATGCGCCTGATGTCACACCGTCTGTAGTATCTTTCTATCGGAATTGATTTATGATTGACCAATTTCTTTCTTTTTGCAGAAGAAGCGCTAAACATGTTGCAGTCGGAGAAAACCCCCAAGCGGTCTTCTGCGACCATCCGCAAAGATCTTGCGGAGAAAGCTGCGGCCGAGCTCAGGGCCAAGGTAATGAGCGCCTGACCCTTTATTAAGTTTATTTTATAAACTGTCTTGCCCGGATGCTAACCTTGACTTGTTTCTTTTCACAGGGGGGGAAGTTGGGAAGTCGTTTGAGAAGAACCTCAAACGGGCTAGAGAGGAGGCCCCAGCCGTTCTAAACAAAATAAAAAAGTCCGCCTCTACGTCAACTCCTGGCGCCTCAGCCGGGTCTAAGACGATACGGATAGCGGGGCGACTCGAGAAGGTAGGCGGCAGCCTTTGCCTTGATCTTGTCAACCCCTCAGCAACCGCAGGGTTCACTACGCCTGCAAGCTGTTCCCGCTTGGCCGGCTCTGAAGGTAAGAACCCTTTTGAATCCCCGCTTGAGCTGGGGTGGCCTTTACGGGTGAAATCCCACTCCCAACAGACGTCATCCTCAGACGGTCGGCAACAGATAGGTGCTGCCTTAGTTTCGCACTCATCACGTGTTGATTGTGGTGCAGATCAATCTCCCCGCTGGCCAGACGTCCAGAAGCACGCCAAGGCCATGCTGGACGCCGTCCGGAAGAGGGATAAAGACAATATCCCTGGGATAGAGACGTTCAATCTTGAACGCATTCTATCCCTTCTGGCTGAGGTAAGAAACTTGTCAATTCCATGTTATATTTTTCAAGTAATTACCCCGCCTGTAATTCTTATACCGCCTGCTTTTTTGCAGACCATGCTGCGGGTGGACGGGCTCAAACGTCCTTATTCCCGCAAACGGGAAGAGGTAAAAAGGGCCAAGAAGTCTGCCATAGACGCTGATAATATTGCTTTCCACTCAACTATCGTAAATGAACTTGAAACTAAAGCAATAATTATGACACAGGCGTCTAAAATCCAGCAGCTGGAGCTAGATCTGAAGGCGGCCGACCAGCGGGTAACGGATGCTGAGACGGCCAAGAAGGGGGTGGAGGAGGCTCAGAAGAAAGCAGACGAGAGCGCCAAACAGGCTGAAGAGGCGCTCAATAAGGCCCAGGCGGACCTTGGCAAACTGAAATCCAGGGTTGAGAGGCTGGAGAAGGATGTTGCTCAAGCTCAGAAGAACTTTGCAGCAACCTTGGAGGCGGAGCAAAACCGCCTTGTTGCTGAAAGTGATGCTGACAACGACGCCCGTATGAAGATTGCTTGGGCTGCCTTGTATCCAGACGCTGATTATATCATCTAGACAATGGCACACAGCTATGCCGAGTACGTGGTGTACTTGAGAGAGCAAGGTGAGCCAGAGCCTGCCTCCTTTGAAGCCTGGCTCAGCAATAATGAGCCGTCCGCGCCTGAGCTTCCTGGTCCCGGCGAAGCACATCAAATTCTCTCAGATGATGAGGAGAAGGGGGAGAACCAGGAGGCTCCGTCTGCAGGCCAGAAGTGACTTTTCAGCGGCAGTATGCCAATCTTTGCTTTTGTCTTTTTCTCTTATTCAACGGCTGTATGCCAAAACTTGCTTTTTCCGGCCTGCGTGCCGAGTATTCTTGTATTTACCGGCTGTGGAGCCGTGTTAATTAACAATTTCTTTCTCCCGGACGAGGTCCGGTTAACATTTGATCCATTACAACCGTTTGGTTGGATGGACTTTTATGAATTGCACCGACTAAGTCGGTTTTGATTATTTTGCATTTGAATTTTTAATTTTTGCCTATCTTATGAAAAGCATGCGGCGATTCTTTGCCTAACTAGTCAATAGTCTGGCTGTCCTTGCCCCTGGACGGCTGTGTGATTGGTTTCAGTTGGAGCTGGTTGATTGACTTGAAAACGTCTGATGCTGCAAAGAGCATGATATGTTTGTAAGTCAATCAATCACAGTAGTGATTGCCCCAAACCAAGTGCACAGCCGTACACCCACAGGCGTTTCGGTCACTACCCAGACGGGTTACGCCCGTCTTGGTAGAGATTTCATAGCCATTGAACTCTTGCCCCAATTGGGGTGAGGTGCAATTTTTGGAATGGATAACCTAAGTGAGAACTTCAGCCGGTGACCGACTGATGCCTATGGGCACCCGGTATTTAGGGACTTATTCGTTCTTCGTAGGTTATTTCGGTCAGACGGCTATGAGTTGACCAATTCGGTCGTTCAATTTTTGTCGTCTGCATGGATACGTAGAACCGACAGATAATCTGTTCTCTACGACGATTGCACCCGGAGGGGTGTCGCCGGATGCCTTTGTCCATGTTGGGACAGGCGATTTTATAAAAAGAGCAACCATCCGGCCATTTTAGCCTTTGGTCTTGTTTGAGACCGGTTGTGTAGCCACTAAACGTTTTTGTGCTTAGTTTCTTAATCAGTGTTGAATTTACACTAAGTATCGAACTTAGTTTTTTAGTCAAACGAGTCTGTCTGGGTACTACCCAGGCGGATCATGGTAAGTATAAAACTTAGTTAGAAAAATGGAGAACTCGTCTAAGTATTACCCAGGCGGACAGTTAAGCAGTTGAACAAGCAAAGTATCCAGCTTAAGTAAACAAGGGATCCGAGCATTACCCAGGCGGATAAATGTAACCTTCACTAAGTATCGAACTTAGTTAGGTAGATGGGGAATCCGCCTGGATATTACCCGGATGGATAATCAAACGATAACTCAATTTTGCAAACAAAGGCTGAATCTTCAATAATTGACTCATTGTTTACAAAGAATTACATTCTCAGAAGTAGTACTTTTTTAGATTGTCTACATTCCAAGTTCTAGGCAGGCGCCTACCGTCTGGGGTTTCCAGGCGGTAGGTGCCGTCCCTTACTTCTTCATAGATCCGGTAGGGGCCTTCCCAATTTGGTGTTAGCTTTCCCAACTCATTGGCCCTACCGGTTGCCTCCATCTTTCGTAACACTAAGTCGTCAACTTTCAAAGGACGCTTGTGTACTTTTTTGTTGTAGGCTCTAGTCATTCTCAGACGGTAAATCTCATGACGTAAGGCGGCATTGCCCCGGCGTTCTGGAAGTGAATCCAATGCCAGGCGCATTGCTTCCCAATTTGCCTCTTCATCATACAGCATGACTCTGAGAGTCGGCTCGTAATGTTCGATGGGCAAGACGGCTTCAGCACCGTAAACCATGAGAAATGGGGTTTCACCGGTTGCCCCTATCGCTGTTGTCCGGATGGCTCATAGGACATGGATTAATTCTTCTGCCCATAAGCCACTGGCTCTTTCTATTTTCTTTTTAATGCCGTCTGAGATGAGTTTGTTGAAAGCTTCAACTTGGCCGTTTGCTTGGGGCCGGCCTACAGATGCAAAATAACTTGAGATCCCTTGATCTCCCAACCAAGTTTTTAGCTGAGGCATCTCAAACTGAGGACCATTATCAAACACCATAGACATGGGTACCCCGTACCGGGTGATAACATTCTTCCAAATGAAGGAAATGACGTCTGAGGTCTTGATGTTTTTGACCGCCTCAGCCTCAACCCACTTGGTGAAATAATCCACAGCCACTAAGATATAGCGTTTTCCGCCTGGAGCTGGCGTGTAAGGACCTAAAATGTCCATGCCCCACTTTGCAAACGGGACTGGACTGTGGATGGCCGTCAGATCAGTAGCCGGACGGTGAATAAGTTTTCCAAACTTTTGGCACTTGTCACATTTTTTCACCAATTCCTTGGCGTCTGCTTCAAGAGTGGGCCAAAAGTAATGTCGTCTGGCTCTGACGGCTAGGGACCTGCCGCCTATGTGAGAGGCGCAGAATCCTGAGTGCAAGTCTTCGAGAACTTCTTTCCCCTTTTCTGGGGTGACACACTTCAACAAAGGCTTCAGAAACCCCGCCTTGAAGAGTTCTCCATTTTTCAACTCGAATCTTGCAGCTTGCTTTTTCAGGACGGCTGCTTCCTGTGGCGAATCAGGAAGTGTACCGTCTGAGAGATAGGCCCGGATGCCATCCATCCAGGTAGAGCTTTGGTCCAGAATTCCAACGGGATCCTCATAGATGCTTCTCTTTTCAAGAACTTCCCAGAAGACTGACCGAGACGTATCATGGCAGGCGGAAGATGCTAGTTTCGACAATGCATCCGCCTGGTTGTTTTCCGACCTAGGCACCTGATTCAGCCGGAATTCCTCAAGTGCCTTGGTCTCTTCTTTGACTGCCTGAAGATATTTAATCATAGCCGGATGGGTAGCCTCATAGCTTCCCTCATACTGGCTAACAACCAATTGAGAATCAGAGAAGGCGTCAATTTTCATGGCCCCTGCCGCCTTACACATGCGTATGCCAGCTAGCAGGGCTTCATATTCCACCTCATTGTTAGAGGCCTGAAACTTGAAGCGTAGTGCATAGTCAAATCTGTCTCCTTCAGGAGACTCATAAATTACGCCTGCACCACAGCCGTTCTTTGTAGAGCTCCCGTCTACATACACTTTCCAAACCTGATCAAGATTATCCGGAGCCACCGGACGAGTCATTTCTACAATGAAGTCGGCAAACGCCTGACCTTTCACTGCCTTTCTTGGTTCGTAAGTGATTTCAAGACTTTGCAGTTCAATAGCCCATTTCAACATTCTCCCGGATGAGTCCAAGGTACACATCGGCCGCTTGAGTGGCTGGTCCGTGTAGATCACCGCCGGATGTGCCAAAAAGTAAGGCTTCAATTTTTTGAATGCCATATACAAAGCAAGGCCAAATTTCTCAACCATGGGGTACCGGAGTTCAGCATTTTTAAGAACATGGCTAATGAAGTAAACCGGGAGCTGCACGCCGTCTCGCTCAGTAAGGAGAACGGCACTGAGGGCATGGTCTAAGACGGCTAAGTACATATACAACGTCTCTCTAGGCAAAGGACTGACCAACCTAGGCAGAGAATGCAAATGCTCTTTCAACCTCTGGAACGCCACCTCAGCATCATCCCCCCACTCAAATCTGGTCTTCTTCCTGATTGCTTGGAAGAAGTAGAGGCATTTGTCGCCTGACCGGCTGAGGAACCTCCCCAAGGCGGCCAGGCAACCGGTGAGTCTCTGGACTTCCTTGACAGAACGGGGTGACTTCATGTCTATCACCGCCTGTATCTTTTCAGGGTTAGCCTCTATCCCCCTTTGATCAATCAGGAATCCGAGAAACTTCCCAGACTCTACACCAAAGACGCATTTCTTAGGATTTAACATAACCTTATGCCGCCTGAGGGTGGTGAATGTTTCTCGGAGATCAGCAAGGTGATCCGTCTGTAGCTTGGATTTGACTATCATGTCATCAATGTACGCCTCCACATTCCTCCCAATCTGATTAATGAAGATCGTATTAATCATCCGTTGGAAAGTGGCAGGCGCATTTTTCAAGCCAAACGGCATCACAGTATAACAAAATAGCCCCTGATCAGTGACGAAGGCCGTCTTCTCTTGATCTTTCTTCCACAGGGGTATCTGATGGAAGCCGGAGTAGGCCTGCATAAAACTCATCAAGGCGTGACCGGCTGTAGAGTTGACCAGACTGTCGATCTTTGGAAGCGGATAACTGTCCTTTGGACACGCCTTGTTGAGGTTTGTGTAATCAACACACATGCGCCAGGTCCCATTCGGTTTCTTAACAAGGACCACATTGGCCACCCAGTCGGGAAAATTACAGGGCCGGATGAACCTGGCGTCTAGCAGCTTTTTGACTTCGGCAGCTGCCGCCTGACTTCTTTCCTCGCCGTGGTTTCTTTTCTTTTGCCGGATAGGCTTCTTTTTGGGGTCCACGGCGAGCTTGTGGACAGCAAGATCCGGGCTGACGCCTGGCATCTCTTCCACTTCAAAGGCAAAAATGTCTTTGAATTCTTTCAGCAGAAGGTGCAAGCTTGCACCCAAGGTAGCATGAGCTACCGTCCCAACCTTAACAATACGTTCTGGACGGCTGTCGTCCAGAACGAGATCAATGCTTTCACCAGCCAATTGAGGACGGAGCTCGTCTGACCGTTCACCGGTCAGTGATTGCTATTTTTTCTCTTTCTTCACCTCCACCGGCAGGGGAGCCTTTCTTTTCTTCCCAGCTGCTGATGGGGCGGGAACTGGGTCGGCATCCTTCACATTGTCAAGGTCTATTGGTTCCTGACCGCCTGGGGTCACTGTATCTCGGACGGCTGAGAGATAACACTCTCGGGCCGTCTTCTGATCCCCATTCAAGGAACCAACAGAGCCGTCATCCCTCTCATACTTGATGAGCATGATAGACGGGATGATTACGGCCTTGGCTACGTTGAGGGTTGGCCTGCCAAGGATGATGTTATAGGCGGTCAATTCCTCAACAACCAAGAATATGACGACCATATGTCGTCCCTGGCTTTTCTCTCCCAGCCGGATGGGTAAGTCAATTCTCCCGGCTGGGTAGACCATCCCACCCCCAAAACCAACCAAGGGGTGGGTGACTGGATGCATGCTGCCGACGTTGTATTTCAGCTTTTGCAGGCACCGGAGGCTGATGATGTCTGATGAGCTGCCGGTGTCTATAAGGATCCGCCCAACCAGCTGATTGGCAACCTTACATTCGATAACGACCGGGTCATCATGCGGGCGGCGGACGCTGCCCCTGTCCTTCTCAGTGATCAACACGTCTAGGAAGGAGGAGCTGGCTTCCGCCTGCTCATCATCATCTTTGTCCATCTTTTGAAGATGGCTCTTGGTGCCCCGGATGGTAGGGCCACCACATGAGAACCCGCCTGCTATGGTGTAGACTGGCTCCTTGTCGGTATCCGAGCTACTAGCAGGCTGGGGGGTAGTCTTGGAGGACTGACCCTTGTTTTTCTTTTTTGCCCCGGCTGAGGACTAAGAAATGTAGGACTTTAGCAGCCCTTTGTCAGCCAGACGGTCCAACGCTCGCTGAAGACTAAAGTAGTCGTTGGTGTCATGGCCAACTTCCTCATGGAACTGACAAAATTTATTTTTGTTCCGTGACTGGACAGAACTCTTCATAGGATTCGGCTTCTCAATGGACAGCCGGTCCTTTACCTCCATGAGGATGGAGTTGCAATCTTTGTTAAACTCGTACTTGGGGACGTACGGCTTAAACTCTTTCTTTTTCTTCTGGGACGGCTGGTCAGACTCAGTAACCGCCCATACTTCTTTTCTTTTCTTGCTCTCTTCTTTGTTTTTGGCCGGCTGAGCTGACCGGCTGACTTTCTGTTTGTCGGACTTCTTAGAGTCCGACTGGCTACCAGGCGAGCAGAGGTCGGTAGCTTGGATGTAGCTTTCCGCCTCCCTCAGGGCCGCCTGTAAGGTGAAAGCCCTTTTTCTGACGAGGTCGAACTTAAAAGTCGACCCGTCTCTCAGACCCTTGAAAAAGTCTGTAAAAGCTACCTCGTCAGACAATCCTTGAATCTGAATTCTTATCAGATTGAACCGCTTGACATATGAGCGCAGCCCTTCTTTCTCTCCCTGCTTAACAGTGCTCAAATCAAGGCTTGTTTTCTTAGCAGGGATGTTCATTGAGAAGTTGGAAGCAAACAGGAAGGCAAGCTTCCTGAAGCTGTCTATGGACCCGGCTGGCAGGTTGCCAAACCATTGTTGGGCAATGCCCTTCAATGTAGCCGGGAAGCATCGACACCAGACGGCATCGTCCAACCCCTGCAGATACATGAGGTTGGTGTAAGCCATGAGGTGGTCTTCCGGATTGGTGGTGCCATCATAGGTACCAACCAACACATTCTTAACCTTGGACGGCTGTGCCGCCTCGGTTATCTCCCGAGTGAACGCAGAAGGTTGTTCACCCAGGCGCAGCAGACGAAGCTGCCAGTCCAATGGCTGGACATTTGGATATGCCGCCTGACCCCCAAAGAAGGCCGGCTGCATGAAGTGAGGAGGATACTGCCCGTAAGCCGGAGTAGGCACATACGGGACAGCTCCAATCATATGAGGGCCAGAATGGACGGTATTACCGCCTGTCTGACTCTCATGCAAGGAGGGTGCACTCCCTGCAAAAATGTTGTTGAAGCTGTCTGGAAAGTTCGACGTTGAAGCCGACTCAGACAGCGATTGATTTCTCTTCCGGTTAATAATTTCCCGGGCATCAGAAGTTGGTTTTTTACTTCTCACCGGCTGTTGGGGCCGGCGCGTGTTATTGGTGTTCCTCCCAGGAAGGAGAATCTTCGACCAATCAATGGTCCCGGCTGCCTTCTCCTTTGGATGAGGAGTGGGCTGCCGGTTTCTGACTGACTTCCCCTTCTCTGGAGGAGTCTTCTTAGCCGACTGACCTTTACTTGGGCCAGCCCGGCTTTTTGTGATCAGCTCTGTAATTTCACCCTTGAAACTAGTCATGAACCTCATGAGTTCGTCTCGGGTGACAGGGGCTGATCCAGCTGCCGTTTGGGTTGCCCCTTCCGGCTGCCCAGTGGGTCTGCTCGGACCCGCCTAGGAGGCGCCCCGCTCCAGAGTCTCTCTGGGCCGGATGCGCTTGACTCTGAGAGAGCCATCCTCGGCTGTAGAGGTTTCGACCTGAGGATCCTCATCCTCCTCATGGTCTGTAAAAACTTCTGGGTCTTCACCCAGACGGTTAGGTGGCACAAACTCTTGAACCATCTTCGAGGTACTCTCCCCACAGACGGCGCCAAATGTTTTGGGTGCTTTTGTCCCTCGGGAGAGTTACAACACGAAGACTGATCCGGGATGAGCTGTACCTGCAAAATAAACGGAGACACCTGTTGGGTGGTGCTCCGCCTCCAACGATCAAGTTAGTAACTTGAAAAGGAATAAAGAGTACGGAAATTTAGGTGGGAATCTGCTTGGATTCCAAGCTCAGGTGTTTCTCTGATGTAAGAGAATGCAGAGGTAATGAATGGTAAAAACGTGCCCTCAAAATGAGGGACATCTCCCTATTTATAGGGTCTTGGGGAATTGCCCCTGATTAGGTCACTAAACCCTAATCATTGGTGGGATGCGCCGTTTTTCGGCGTTCTCGGGATTTGGGCCTGAAGGCCGCCTTTTTCCCTAATTATCTGGAATGACACGTGTCGAGCAGGGATTGGTCCACTTTGGGCCATCCTGAGGCTGACACGTGTCATCCTCTGATTGGACCACGTGGCGGGGTAAAATTACCCTAAACAGGTGGGATGATTGTTATTGATTTTGGGATAGAAGCCTAGTGTTGGCAACCCCTAGTTAATGAGCTAATCCCTAAAGGTTAAAGTATGCTATGATTATGCATGATGCAATGTTGCTTGTTTGATTTTTACTTTTGTGAAAAAGGAAGATATTATGCGTTTTGAGTCTCGCTCTCTAACTAGAGATTATCCAAGTTAATTCTCGTTACAATCCATAGGCAACCTAGTGTTGGAAACCTTGAACCATAACTACGAACTAAACTTGTAACCTCTAAGTCCCCAGCAGAGTCGCCATTGTAAGGAAGGTGTTCCCATCATAGGAGATCCTTCTCCTTAAATGCCCATGACCCTTTAAAAGCGTAAGACTTTACACTTGTTAGGGTGTATTAGGATTTAAATTCCTGACTGTTTGGGAGACCTTGTTGGGGTTTGGTGAGTCCTACTCACCGCGGAAACAAACCCAAATACAAGACCGCTCTCGCAATAAATATAACCATAAACATAATTAAATTAATCAGAAGATTAAGATAAAACGATTACCTTTGGAGCGTGCTTCGCCCAACCGAAAGGGGCTCTTACTTCAAAAGCAAGCCTCGAAATTACGACGGCATCCAACTATAGTCCACCCATAACTCGACCACCGAAAATGGTCCAATGCCTTGGGGTTAGCAAAGCCCGACCAAAACTCGAGTAATTAATGAGTTCAAAGGTTTTCACAATGGTGATGCCTTTTTCAACTCTTACTCAAGTTCTTATCCCAATACCCCAACTTGGGTATTTATAGGGAAATGCATGAGTGTGAAAAGCTCTCCAATAAATGTGGGAGAATTTGATTTTCCCATTTTATTTTAAAGCTAAAATAAAATTAATAATCAAACTAGTAATAAATCAACAAGTGGCAAACTCATGTGAGAGGTTAGGTGAGGACCATTTGGAGGAGGGGGGGACCAAACTTACTCCCCACTCTCTCCCTAACCTTGCGTCACTTGGCAACTCCCACTTGGGCACCAAGGCACCCAAGTGGGCTACCTATTTGCTGCTGCCCTTTTCTCGATCCACCCATCCCCGCAACATAAAATGCGGGCTGCTGCTCGCACTCTCTCGACCAAGGAACCCAAGTGTGCTTCCTATTTGCTGCTGCTGCCGAAAGCTACTGCTACCATGCCACGCACCTAGTGCGGGCTGCTAGCTGCAGCATGCTAGCACGCCACGCACTAGGTGCGGGCAGCTAGCCGAAGCTTCCTAGCAAGCCCTGCACTTAGTGCGTGCTGCTAGCTTGGCTATACCCCTAGCACTCGGTGTTCTGATGCTAGGGGTATTTTGGTCTTTGTTGATTTATTATTATTTTCACGTCTCGTCTTTTACTATTTTTTGACTCAACTTCCAACGTTCGGTTTCGACGCTCTAAGCTCGAATTTCCGTCATCTAAATATTAATTACTCGGTTTACTTATAAATTCCTTCCGGATTAATTCTTCGCTTCGGTTCGTTAGTTGCTTGGGTGTGAACCGAAGGGTTCAGTCAAGATTAAGATGTAATATTAATTATGCATTAATATTACTAATCAGAAGCGGCCTCCACCCAGGCATTCCGATCACTTTACCTTACTGAATATATTTTCTTTCTAATAATTCTGAACCCAATAACGGAATAGTACACTTGTTCGAAGGACACCATTCCTTTTAATCTCCCACTTGTCCTTCCGGACAAGTACGCATTTAGTGTACAACCCCTTTCCTATGTCTCTTCATGAACTATAGGGTAAGATTATTCGTCATCCCTATTACGTCCAGATGTGTTTCTCAAAATCCGAGTTTGACTGTTAATAAGCAGATGATTTCTAAAATCCATCTGAGCACGGCTATGCATTTTCACAGTCTCGCTCTTCGAGAGGCCTTGTAAACAATAAGACATGTTCCCTATTGTTATTAGGGGGACATTCCCAATCTTGTAATGTAGCTTTTCTTACTAATAGGACCTAGCCGCCTGATAGCCGTCGTTATAATCCCCAATTACTGCAGACATTTGACCGACATAAAAAAACGGACTAGTACTCAAACAAGAGACCTCACAATACTCATGGTCAAGGAAAAGAGTTCCGATAGCAATAATGAGAAATATACTTATGACGATTTTGAATTTCTTAAATTATTCTCATAGGTCGATCCAGTATGGTTCTAAACCAATACCTTTGCAAATGATTTACGTCCTTGTAGCACAAGAAACGGTGCTGTAAATCATACTACACACTAATCTCTATTGGTCATTAATCGTCCACTATATAAATGACCTTGATTAGGGATAATTTTCGATTAAATTATTCAATGTTCACTTAATAGGTGTTTCTTTATCCAAGACATTGTTTTGATACCCTATTTTAAATATTCTTTAAATCGAATGGACTCATTATTTAATTCTAAACCACAATTAAATAGAAACGGAGTGATTTAAATCGCATGAAAATTTAATTACTCCAAAACTGAATGGTTCATCATAGTGTTTTACATCAACATTGTCTAAAATTTAATTAAAAACACTAAAATAAGGAAATCAAAGCCGGTTTCCAATATGCTTGATTCCCATTGCCTCAACGTGTTTGTTGTGCTTCACTTGAGACATAGGTTTTGTAAGTGGATCAACCTCATTATCATCCGTTCCAACTTTGCAAATTCTGATTTCACCTTCTGATTTCCATTATCTAATCATGTGAAATCGCCTTTTAACATGTTTGACCTTCTGATGTTCTCGAGGCTCTCTAGCCTGAGCTCCCATTGTTGTCACAATAGAGATCTATTGGACCCTTGATGGAGGGTACAACATCAAGTTCCCCAATGAATTTGCGAATCCAAACCGCCTCCTTAGCTGCCTCAAATGCTGCTAAGTATTCGGCTTTAGTTGTAGAAGCAGCAGTTGTGCTTTGCTTAGCAATCTTCCAACTAAACGCTCCTCTATTGAGACAAAATATGTACCCAGACTCTGACTTGAAGTCGTCTCTATCTATCTGGAAGCTTGCGTCGGTGTATCCCTCAACAACCAATTCATCTCTACCGCCATAGACCAGGAATTTATCGTTGTTCCTTTTTAGGTACTTTAGGATATTCTTGGCCGCAGTCCAATGCGCCTCTCCTAGGTCTGATTGGTATCGGCTCGTAGCGCTCAAGGCATACGATACATCTGGCCTAGTACATATAATGGCATACATGATTGATCTAATAAGCGAAGCATATGGAATCTCATTCATCCTTTCCCGCTCATCAGGTGTCTTTGGACACTGATTCTTGCTTAGGGTTATGCCATATGACATGGGTAGGTGGCCTCTCTTGGCTCCTTCCATGTGGAATCGAGCTAGTACCTTATCAATATAAGTACTTTCACTCAATCCTATCATCCTCTTTGATCTATCCCTGTAGATCTTGATGCCGAATATGTACTGAGCCTCTCCCAAGTCATTCATTGAAAAACATTTTCCGAGCTAAGCCTTTACAGACTCTAATAACGGAATGTTGTTTCCAATGAGCAAGATGTCGTCGACATATAAGACTAGGAAGACGATGTCACTCCCACTGACCTTCTTGTAAACACAAGATTCATCTGGATTTTTGATAAAACCAAATTTACTAATGGCTTCATCGAATCGCAGATTCCAACTTCTACTTGCTTGCTTTAATCCATAAATGGACTTCTTAAGCTTGCATACCTTTCTAGCATTGTTTTGGTCGACAAAACCTTTAGGTTGTGTCATGTACACAGTTTCTTCCAAAATTCCATTGAGGAAGGTGGTTTTAACGTCCATCTGCCATATTTCATAATTGTAATATGCAGCATTCGCTAGAAGAATCCGAACGGACTTAAGCATTGCAACTGGAGAAAAGGTTTCATCGTAATCAATACCATGAACTTGTTTGTAACCTTTTGCTACCAGTCTAGCTTTGTAAATGAATACATTTCCATCTTTGTCGATTTTCAACTTGAAAATCCATTTACATCCGATAGGTGTGTAACCTTCGGGTAAATCAACCAAGTCCCATACTTGATTTTCAAACATAGAGTCCATTTCGGATTTTATGGCCTCTTGCCATTTTAAAGAGTCGGGCCTCGTCATAGCTTGCTTGTAGGTTGTCGGCTCATCTCCATCCATGATTAGGATGTCCTGATTCTCGGTTAAAAACAATCCGAGATATCTTTCAAGTTGAGATCTCGGCCTCTGAGACCTACGTAGGGTAATGGACTGAGCATTTGCATTGTCGGTTTGACTTTTCATATTTTGACTTTGACCAATGTCAACAGATGCTTCGTGAGCACTTTGATTGTCAATTTGTCCTTTTTGCTCGTCCTCTCGAACATCATCAAGTTCGATTTTCCTCCCACTTGTCATTTTTGAAATATGCCCCTTCTCCAAAAAGACACCATCACGATCAATAAACATTTTGTTCTCGGATTTGTTGTAGAAGTAATACCCCTTGGTTTCTTTTTGGATACCCCACAAAGAAAACCTTGTCAGATTTTGGATGAAGTTTGTCAGACATGAGTCTCTTGTCATTTTCTTCGCATCCCCAAATCTTTAGAAAAGTCAACCTAGGAGGTTTCTTCGTCCATAATTCATATGGAGTCTTTTCCACAGCTTTTGACGGAGCACGATTCAGTGTAAGTACCGCAGTTAAAAAGTGCATGTCCCCAGAAAGAGATTGGAAGTTCACTAAGACCCATAGTCGATCGTACCATGTCTAACAAGGTTCGATTTCTCCTTTCAGATACTCCGTTCCATTGAGGAGTTCCCGGAGGTGTCAATTATGAAATTATCCCATGTTCTTTCATATGGTCATCGAATTCTTAGCTCAAATATTTGCCACCTCGATCCGATCGAAGCGCTTTGATTTTCTTGCCAAGTTTATTTTCAACTTCACTCTTAAATTCTTTGAATTTATCAAACGATTCATATTTGTGTGACATTAGATAGACATAGCTATATCTACTATAGTCATCCATGAAGGTTATGAAATACCGATAACCATTCCTTGCGGGTGTACTCATTGGCCCACACACATCGGTGTGTATTAGGCCTAATAAGTCACCGGCCCTTTCTCCTAACTTGGAGAATGGTTACTTTATCATCTTGCCTAGTAAACATCCTTCCCAATTTTCAAATGATTCTAAATCAAATGAGTCTAGAATGCCTTCTTGTAGAAGTTTCTTGATGCGTTTGATGTTAATGTGGCCAAGACGACAATGCCACAAGTAAGTTTGACTTAACTCCATGGCCATAACTCTTTTGGTATCATCATAAACAATTTTGTTTAAACACACAAAAGGTGTCATTTCCATTAATAATATAAACAAGACATGAAACAAAAGGTCTTGTGATCAAGGTTAAAATGACGTCCAACGTCGCAAGATCAAAGTATGGTATATGAGATTACAAGCTTTCTTTGGATAGACTTTCTTCATCTTCCACTTGTGTACTCATGACCACTTGAAAAACATCGCTCATTTTGTTCCTGAAACGGGAGCATAAAGTGAGTCAATTTTCCGATATCTTATACCTTATAAATTACTTATTTTCAAGTGTCAAGATGATACCTGAGATTGAGGCTTTCTTTCCTCTTGCCTCATCTTCCAGATACTCGCTTCATTATCTTTTGTAGTGGCCTTGCTTACTACAATAGAAGCAGCGCATCTTAGCCTTGTTTTTGAACTCCATCTTCTTGAGCCTTAGAGCAAACTTAGCCACCTTGTAAGAATCGGTATTTTGGAGCTCTTGGACAACTTCCTTGTAGGATAGTTTATTCCGATTGTTGGTAAGTTGCATCTTAATTGCAACGTACCCCGAGTGGAGTGAGCATAAAAGCATATGAGCCGCTTGCTCATCCTCCACCAGTTTACCAATCAGTTCTAGATGGTTGAATAACCTTGTCATCTTTTGCACATGGGCTTCAAGTGGCATCCTAGGTCTAAGTCTTGCACTATAGACCCTAGCCCACAATTCTTGCCTCTCTTTGTTGAGACACCCATCTTGTGGTGGCTTGATCCTCATGTTAGATAATGACCTAGTCACTTCTTCCACAAGTCCATCATAGTTTCCCTTATCTCTCTTTGTTACGCTCAAATTGACCACATCTTCTAGAGCCTTGAGAAGTACATCCGGAAGGTAGTTGGTGAATTTCTTCTTCCACTGTTCCCGTATGGAGTTTGCCATGAGTCGAGAGACTCTGTTGCAATCATAACTCCACTCCTCATGAGGCACATCACTCATAATCCCTTTTGAGTAAAAACTCGGGATGGGCGTATTCAAGATATGCTCTAGGTAGCAATTGCGGAGGGTCAAACGGAGTTCCTCTTCCCATTCCTTAAAGTTTACCAAATTCAAGCTAAATCATAACTTCTTGGGAAGTTCTGGGAATATTAGATTGTTGTCGATAGTTGAAGACATGATTTTACAATTGAAAGAATTTTAAATGAAAAACCATTCAAAAAATACTTAAATAAGATTGAATTTAATTCATGCATATTTGAATACTTATTTAACGTCTTATTTACACATAAAATTGTCCCCATATTGTGAAAATAAGGCGATTCCAAGATCCAAGGGATCAACCAGTATTTTAGGCATGCTTTGGCTTGTCCTAACACTTGTTATCCCAAGGTAAGCATTACCTTGCTAATGGCTCCGAGCCATTCTTGGTTAGATAATCGTCGCATCCAATGCATTTTGACGATGTATCTCTTTTGCCACGGCATGTGAGGACTCCTCACTCATACTGATGAGTTCAACCAAAACCATCATGCACAACCGGTGTGCCTTACGTTCATCAAAGTAGTAATGGTACCTCGCTTTGGCGTAACCCACCATTACACTCATTCGGTGTGCAAGTTTTGTTTTGGAAAGGCAAGTTTAACTCAATATTATTAGGGACCTAGGTTATGTATGTTGGTTGATTTAAGTGAACTTAATTAATCATCGCAACATAAAGAAAGCCTAAACATGCATCTAACATATCATTCATATATAAAGCATAAATATAAAGCATAAGTATAAGATGCATATTGGCAACTAGCATGACCCCTTGAAATCTTCAAGTCTTCAAAAGGTCTTCACTTGCAATTTCAAGGCTTCTTCTTCCAAGAAACTGCGTCTTCAAGACTTAACCAAACTATGCAAATACTAGTATCTACGATTAGGACTAATCTAAATATTAAGGTACAAAAATATTCAATGGTGCGTAGACCGTATTTAGATTTACAAAAATACATCACGGCACGTAGTCCGTATTTTCTATCCTAATTGGGTCCCACTAGTTGTCATTTCATAAAACCTGTGAGAGAATTGACAAGGGGTGAACTAGCTCGTTGGACTAATCCTCCCTAAGCCAAACAAAATTTATGAACACTTAACTAACCTAAATACAAGTATAGAGGTAAGTCAAGGGTCGAACCCAAAGGAATGGTAATGTCTAAGTGCTTTCAATTATGTGCCTAAGCTAGGTCGAAGTCTAAGGATAAAAGGTGACACTAACAACTACTTAAACGGAGAAACCAAACAAATAAAGTGCTAGGGATTAGGATTAACAAATAATAGCAATGAACATAGCAAATTGGGATAGGAAGTCGACTAAGTCAAGCAATGTGAGGGAAGATCAATCATGCAACCAAAAGAGCATATCAAGCTATTCTCCTAGAGGTCTAACTAGCGTCAACTATGATAAACTCTAGCTAGGAAACGTCACAAGACACCTCAATCGTGTATATGCAAGCCACAAATTAATGGTCCGTATCAATGTGAACTTACAATGCAATCTAGTGTGAATAACTAGGGTGATCAAGCCTAAATCAAACACACACATGCACATAATAAATTAACCAATTTAATCACATCATCAACTCCATCAATTTCCCCCAATCTACATCAATCCATCACATAATATAAGCTTCACCATCACCCTAGCAAGGAAACTACTCTAACAACATCATCAAATCAACAAACAACTAAAGGAATCAAGAATCAACAAAATATGAAGAACAATTACACTAATCAAAGATCAAACATCAAAGTCCAATCAAACTAAATCAAACAAACATGAATAAACTAATCAAAACAATAAATGAGATAGATTTAGAAATGCTCATTGATAATAGAGAAGATCTCCAATACAATTGTCACCCTTGCATCTTCAATCTCTCAAATAACCATTGAAATTCCTCACTTTCTCTCTCTAAAATCTACTCCTAAAACTAGCCCTAAAACTAGAGAGAGAAGCTCTCCACTAAGCTAATAATATGATCAAAATCTTCTTCTAAAACTTGCTACAAAAATCGGGTTTAAAAAGATATATATAGAGGCGCGAAATCACCAAAAACCGAGCATAAAATACCCACGAAGGCGCGCCCGGGCAGCAGGGGAGGAGCGCCCGCGCAGCTACAGTGCGCGCCCGCGCTCTTCTGGGTTTCTTCAGATCTTCTCGCGGCTTCGTGCGTTCGCTAAGGTCGCACGATTATGATGATGATGAACACTAAAGTAGGCAGTAGCTAAAGCTCTAGATTAGTGGGTACACCACTTCTTAATGGTAGCACGGCATGAGAGCGCAAGAGCCAAGACTTGGAATTTCCACTTCCTTGCATCTTGAGCTTTCCAAATGCCGTGAGCTTGCTCCAAAGGCTTTCTCCACCTTAGTAGATCACCAATATCAAGACCCGATCCTCGGACAATACCTACAACCACGGAAATAGAGAAAATAAAGGAGAAAAGGCTAGAAAACCATTGAAATACACAAAAACTACAAAATAAGAGAGGAAAGGTAAAACTAAGCAACAAAGCATAAAACTAAGCATTTATTGAGCAAGAAAGCTATGAAAAGAGGATGAAAACAACATAAATGCTCATAAAATAGGTGCCATTTATTAAAACCCATTAAGAATATATATTCCATTCATCCATTCACTATTTGTGAATGGCCCATGCATTTTACAACAACAAACAAGTAATAATGCATTGAACAAACGCGCGCACTAGTAACTAATCTAGGTGGTTAATCCGATAAACTCGCCTAATTAAAACTATTCAAAGTTGTTTAACCGATTATGAAAATAATAAATGAAGCTCCCACTAAATTCCGCATCCAACTAAATTAATCCAATTAATTAAGTCGGTAAACCCAAATATTTGTCAAAATAAATTTTGCCAATGCCGCTCAAAAACCGAGGCCTAGCCTCCAAAATTTATTAAAATAATTAAAACCAAATTAGATTAATAAAATAATAAGAACGGCAAAATAAGCAAACACGAAGCCAACCATACTCAAGTGGTTCACGCACTACATACGTGTGTGTCACATGAAAGTCAAGGTTGTCTAACAACCCCGCACTATACGGCTTGGCGCACGTGCCTTCACCACCCCATGTAGCACTAGCTAGGTACACCCTAGTAGCGTTTGCTACGGGTTACAATGTGCTAAACACAAGGCCACGACTGCTTGCCCTTTTACACCAAAACACCAAGAACATACACGCACTAAACGCTCGCACACCCCACGCACATGGTCGCACGCATCGAGCATGCCCTTGGCAGCCACATGCGGGGTGCTATGCAGCCTGGCTAGCCAAGGGAGGCTTTGCCTCGATTTGCGTGCCATGGCCTCGGGATTTTAATCCCAAATTTCGCGTGACAATTTATTAATTCTTAATTAATTTTAGAACTAATTTTCGTGAGCAAATTGAAAATTTAAACAAGTCTAACTTAATAAAAAATCATCCAAGTGCATGTAACCAAAATTATTTTCAAGAACCATTCTTTAATAAAATTGTTTTAACTTGGTGCAACAAAAATAAGAGGGCAATTACTCACTATCAATTTAATTAATTTAAACTAATCTTGAGTTTTTGACAAAATAAAAGGTAGTTGAAAAATGAACATAAGTTCAATAAAGATTCCAACTTTAATACTTGTGAATCCTTGAAAAAATTATATCTTCCAAAATGAAGATAAAAAAATTTCTATGACAAGTTTTAAACTTTATGATTCCAATCAACTAAAAAATGATTAAATCAACAAAGTTCAACAAAAATTCATGGAATTTAGTAACTCAAAGTTTCAATCACGTAACATTATTAAAGATTGAATATTTAGTACTTGGAAGCCTCAAAGAACAACAATTTCACACTTAATGCAATTAGTTTGCAATTATGTGAAAAATAAAACCAAGCTTTCAAACACAATTAACCACCAAGTAATCATGCCTAAAGAGGTTTTAAATTGCATATAAAATATGTATTGAACCAATTACATAACCACCATAAATCTGCGATTAATTTTCCAGGTTAGAAAGCCTTAAAATTTTTCATCTAAACGAAAAATCCCTCGAAAAGTGCATTTCTGGTCATTTTTAGCTAAAAACCGAGTTCTAAAAGGGAAAAACCATTTCCAGAACGCCTTTTCCACCAAAAATTCACTATTTTTGGGTCGAAATCTGGGTTCGGGGCTAAAGACAGATCTAATATGAGGTTAAAATAAATAAAACGAGTTACTAATCTAATTAGCAACTTAATACTAGAAAAATTAAGCCATAAAAACACTTTGAAAAATATTATGATTTTAAAAATAAACGAGCGAAGCTCTGATACCACTGTTGGGGTTTGGTGAGTCCGACTCACCGCAGAAACAAACCCAAATACAAGACCGCACTCGCAATAAATAAAACCGTAAACATAATTAAATTAATCACAAGATTAAGATAAAACGATTACCTTTGGAGCGTGCTTCGCCCAACCGGAAGGGGCTCTTACTTCGAAAGCAAGCCTCGAAATTACGACGACCTCCAACTATAGTCCACCCACAACTCGACCACCAAAAACGGTCCAATGCCTTGGGGTTAGCAAAGCCCGACCAAAACCCAAGTAATTAATGAGTTCAAAGGTTTTCACAATGGTGATGTCTTTTTCAACTCTTACTCAAGTGTTTATCCCAATACCCCAACTTGGGTATTTATAGGGAAATGCATGAGTGTGAAAAGCTCTCCCATTAATGTGGGAGAATTTGATTTTCCCATTTTATGTTAAGGCTAAATTAAAATTAATAATCAAACTAGTGGCAAACTCATGTGAGAGGTAAGGTGAGGACCATTTGGAGGAGGGGGGACCAAACTTGCTCCCCACTCTCTCCCTCACCTTGCGCCACTTGGCAATTCCCACTTGGGCACCAAGGCACTCAAGTGGGCTTCCCATTTGCTACTGCCCTTCTCTCGACCCAGCCATCCCCGCAACACAAAATGCGGGCTGCTGCTCGTACTCTCTCGACCGGCACCCCATGCACTTGCGTGTGGGCTGTTGCTTCCAAGAGTTGCTGCTAGCATGCCGCGCACCTAGTGCGGGCTGCTAGCTACAGCATGCTAGCACGCCACGCACTAGGTGCGGGCAGGAAGCCGCAGCTTCTTAGCAAGCCCTGCACTTGGTGCGGGCTGCTAGCTTGGCTATACCCCTAGCACTCGGTGTTCCGATGCTAGGGGTACTTTGGTCTTTGTTGATTTATTATTATTTTTACGTCTCGTCTTTTACTATTTTTCGACTCGACTTCCGACATTCAATTTCGACGCTCTAAGCTCGAATTTCCGACGTCTAAATATTAATTACTCGGTTGACTTATTAATTCCTTCCGGATTAATTTGTCATTTCGGTTCGTTATTTTCTTGGGTTTGACCCGAAGGGTTCAGTCAAGATTAAGCTGTATTATTAATTATGCATAAATATTATTGATCGGAAGCGGCCTCCACCCAGGCATTCCGATCACTTGACCTTACTGAATATATTTGCTTTCTAATAATTCTGAACCCACTAATGGAATAGTACACTTGTTCGAAGGACACCATTCCTTTCAGTCCTTGAATTAGAAATGATACTCTCATCACACTTTTTTTGTAGGAAACAAGTAGGAGTCGCCAATTAGTTTTAGGAAAACTCATAACCCTTGTTCATGCCTTTCTCCCTAGTGGAGTTCAAGGGATAATTATCACGAATCGTAAGTTTACCCATGCCCAAATTTGTATACATAAACCAGAAATGAGTTCCCGAGCGAGGGTACTAAAATAACGTTCCTTTTAGGGAGGAATCGGTGTTCTAGCCCTAGTTACAGCCTCAACTAGCTCTTTCTTTTTCACAATTTCATTACCAAACAATATATGCAACGTGATACCTAAAACTATGTTAGTTGATTTAATTTGCACACAGTTATAACGTAGGAATTACATTGCAAAGTTGTTATTCTTTATTTAATTCAAGTTTGTGAAAGGAACAAAATAAACAAGATTCGCCTTGGCTTAATTGGTCACTCAACAATTATTTATTCAATTCTATTCTTTTTTAACGCAAGATACTATGTGAAATTGATTAATTAGAAATCCGTTAACAGTGATTAAACAACACTAATTGTTTAATTAAAGTCCTTTTAAACAATAAAAGTAAAAGTGATTGAACTAAGTGCTCGGGAATTTACCACTTCTCTTTGCTAGATCTTCATTTAGAACACTTATGGACTCCTTTTTGTTCGGGAACCTCCACCGTAGTAACAATGATTTAGAGGGGTGGGTGTTTAGGACAAGAGGATTTTAGTTGCACAAAAGTTCACAAGTTTTCTGCTAGCAATTTAGGTTAATACATGTGTGTTTAAGCCTCGTATTAAGCCCCTATTTATTGGGAAGGGATACAATTAGGGTTTTGAGCATTATGCCGCAGCAGATGTCGCGCACATCTTAATGGGTTGCGTTTGATTGACCAGTGCAAGTGATTTAGTTGCGCTGCTATAGGCAACGCAACGGATTATCTTACGCGCAGTATTATGGTAAGATTCAATTTCATATTTTAATAAAATTTTGAATCTTCCGCAAGCGCATCACTGGAGGTTGCGCTGGGTGTTTTTCACAACATTGTAAGTTGTGCGCGGCAGACCAGCGCGACAATTTGGGATGCGCGCGGATTTATCAGCGGCAACATTAATTTTAACCTAGGTGCCTCTAAATCCGTCATTATTGGGGTTCAAGCTCGGGCTTAAGCCTAATTATGATCGGGAATAGTTAATTGGACTTTAATGGTTTTGCTTTTGGGTAAGGCTAGCTTATTTTTATGTTCTTGCAATTCAATCAATAATCCACAAGTGTTCTTCACGTTAATCCAACACGAAAATTATTTTATTTATCGTCCTTGCACTTTCTGTCGGGAGAGGAGACCAAAAGTAGATGTCTATAATACTCCGTCTCCCTTCCACAAAACCAGTTTGGTTTTGAGCAAAAATATCAGGAAGCACCATCTTCAATTTGCTGCAGATCATCTTTGTTATGCACTTATAAAATACATTACAACAACCTATGGATCTAATTTCAGTAACTGACCCAGGTTGATCCATTTTTGGCACCAAAGTCAGCACTATACAGTTTATATTTTTTAACAGCTTGCCAGTCTAGAAAAACTTACGAATAGCATCTGTAATTTTCTCCCCAATCATATCCCAGGAATTCTTGAAAAATTACTATTGTACTGTAGGGGTCATTCAAAGTGCGCGCCTACGTTAAGCATGTTGTGAATATGCTTGGCACTCTTAGGAAGTAGGAATTGACATAATTCGATTAGGGACAAGGAAATTAGGGAGTTGCCAACAAGTATTTCAGGAACTTGTAAACCGTTCACGGATTATAAAAGTCAACCACGATTAAGGGACAACGATAAGCAACAACTATTGACCCGTGTAGTTTAGACCCCATTCATAATCTATGAGATTACTAACTCCATATGGTTCAGAACCATAAAAGGAGGATTGGGGATGATGGTATGAAGTAAGTCATGGAGTCACATTCGCCTGTATTGGCCTCTTCTCGATTCTTATAGTGAAAAATAATTCCTGCGATCTCAAAGGCATACAAACAAATATTCAATTTGCTCCAAACTATAATTGTGCTAAATTGGTTGAATATTAATGCAACACAAAATTCTAAAATATTGTGATCACTTGATTAAACAACAAGATTAAAAAGGAACCTAAACCGGTTGTCCAAATTATCTTATTAGTCGATTTTCAATTACATACTCCTTTTAACATGCAATATGGTGATCAATAAATATAATAGAACAAACATTAATATTAGAAGCAATTCAACAATAAACCGTTAGTCAAATCAAATCATAATAATAACCCAAATCATGACACTAGCAACAAGAATAAAAATAAGAGTAATTAAGTGATTATTTACTCACTTTCCGCGTTTCCTTGAATTGCTACATCATGAATAAACTGTTAGTAACTTCAATAAATGTATAAATCTAATTAAAACAATTAAATTAAATAAAAATTAGAGTTGATTTGGTCCAAACCCATTGTTAATTGTACCTTTCACGCCTTGATAAAAGTATAGAACTTTGGGTATTGTATGGACTCCTTGGAGTGCTTAGGGGAAGTATTATGGAAGAATAGGGAGGCTAGTGTTTAGGCTAACGAGGGAGAAGAGAATGATTTGATGATCAAGATTGTTAATGACTGAAAAAGGGGTGATAGGACCTCTATTTATAATGCAAAAAGAAGGGTCGAATATTTAAGAAAAGATCAAATTCGAATCAAGAATAAAACTCTTGCGATAGACAACAGTTTTTTGGTTTTTGTTTTTATCATATCTTTTGATCCAAAAATTGGAATAAGATAAATAATATGTCATTGCAAAGATGTTGAAGTCTACATTCTAAACCAATTAGAATCAAATTAAAATATTTTGTAGAATTAAAGATATGACCGAAATAGTGGGACGATATCAGTATTGGATAGAGTTTGGTATTTCATTCATATCTTTTCCGTTATAACTCGGAATTAATATTATAATATATCATTGGAAATATAATTTCAAGGGCTATCTAACCATCTATGAATTAGATAAAAAAATATGAGGCACGAAAATAATATCTGACTATCTTTTAAATTCTTTCAATTCGGATAGAATTAGGATTTTTAAAAAGAGGAGTTTTATTCAATTTCAACCTCTTTAATCTTATCTTTTTAAAAGGAATAATTAAGATCTTTTAGAAACTTATAGAAGCTTCTAATTAGTACTAATTGGTTTAGGAATGGGATAAAATCCTTTGGACCCTCCACATGATCATTGGGTCGTAGATAAGGTGAGCTTAGGTTCGGTTTAGACTCAGTTTAGTATTTTGGCCATCATTTATTTGTTATAACTCAGATTTGGGCTTATAAAATATCGTTGGAAATCTCTTTTCAAGCACCATCCAACTATTCCATAAATGGACCCAGATTATGGGCCAAATTAAACTGTTCTAAATGTTTTTAATAAAAGGACACAAAATGAATGATTTTAAGAGATATGAATTAAATTATTTTGGGTGTAAAGGCACGAAAAGAGGAAAATAAGTTTCAGTTTGGGGAAATGGGCTAGTATTTGGGTTTTTTATGAAATGTATATATGGATTTAATCACTCCAAGGTTAAAACTCAAGCCGACCAATAATGGCGGTGAAAGGTTGTTCATCATCGGGTTTGATTTTGGGGAGACATTTTTAGGTGTCTACATGTACCCATCTAAACCTGGAGCTTTAGCATTAGGAATGGAGAACATATCATTTCTAACATCTTTCCTATAAGAAGGCTTAGAGAGATTGAGCTTGATCTTCACTCAAGACAGGACCTTGTTGAACCACATTTGGACAAACTTTCACCCTATCCCCAGGATCTTCCCCTAGCAACCCCTTGTAGTAAACAATAAAAGCATCAGCAATCTACTTAGGAGTCTCACACCAAGCTCCATCAATCCCCATAGTAGCAATCACTTTCTTTCTATATTTTTTGTCTTAATACTTCTATGAAAATACTTAGTATTCTCATCACCAGCCTGCAACCATTTTATCTTAGCCTTTTGAGAAAATCAAGAAAAATATTGGTCCCTAACTGTAGCAAGCTCCCTCAAGAGCTAACTCTCCTTATCTTTCAACCTATCATCATTCATATCACCCTCTACATCCTTCTGAACATTACCAAGATCATACTTCAATTTTTCATACTTTAACTCAATATCTGCAAAATTAGCTTTATGCAAAGTCTTTAATTCTTGCTTCAGTAACTTCAACTTCATAACCACCATATATATGTCCAAACCATGCAAGCTAGTATCCCAAATTTCTTCACACACTAGTAGAAAAACACAAATGCACACCGAGAAATTGGCACCGGTTCTTCAAAACTGATGGGAAAAAAACAAGGTAGAATTTAGTTTACTAGATTTAGCACCGTTTCAAACCAAACCGGTGCCAAATACCTTAAAGGCCACCGGTTCAAACCGGTGGCATTAAAAAAAAAAAAACCGGCCGTTTTTTCCCCTTCCCCTATTCATTCTCTTAATCTCTTTCCCTTTCTTTTTTTATTTGCATTCTCTCACCTCATATGTCGCTCCTCCTCTCTCCCTTCTTAACCAAACCCACAGATTAGATCTGCAAGCTCCATTGAAGCTTCGTCCCTTCTTCTTCCTCGAACTCCCTTCTTCTCCCTCGAACTCCCTTCTCTCTCCATTGAAGCGTAGAACCAAGCACAATGGCGGTGGTCGATGGTCGGTGGTCGGTGGTCGGTGGTCAGTATAACCAAGCACAATGACGGTGGTCGGTGATGGTGACGGCGGAGTCTGATTTCTAGGGTTCAGATTGGTGTTCGTGGTATGCGCTTCTTTAAACTTTCCCATTTAAATTCCAAATTTAGGGTTCTTTTGCATAATTTCAAGTTCAAATCTTAGATTTTGTTTGTTTTATAGTGTTTTGATTTAATTTCTAGTTCAAATCTTAGATTTTGTTTGATTTGTAGTGTTTGATTTTGTTCAATTGCATGTGTTTTCTAGTTTAATCGAAAATTTAGGGTTTTAATGAACAAAGTTATCTTAGGGTTTTGATTATGATCTTGCTCATCAGAGGTGAGGTAGTTTATGTGTTTTGTTGTACTGGATTTTGTGAAATTGTATTAAGAAACTTTGTGAATTACCTCGCCAAAAGCGGTTTTCAATGTCCTGATGTTCGTTCGTAGGTGTTTTTGTTATACGGTCCATAAAGATGCAGGCCGTTGACATTAATATTTAACTCCCTGACTAGATTAGCACTGAGTGTCCTACTCAGCGAAATGAAGGTAGATATAAAATTCCATGCTCTCATTAGTAGTGGGTGTGTAGGTGAAGTGAATAGGTTCGCTAACATTTACTGGTACGATTGTTGCTTTCATTACTGATGATGGCAATTGAAACACATTGTGGGTAGAAATAACATCAAATTCAGTACTGATTTGGCTCCCAATAATCAAGTACATTGGTTCCCAAATTCAATCATATATATCATCATTGTACCTAAAATGTGGTGAAAAATTAATATGATGATTCAATTAATAATACAGGAGGTAAACTGATCTTGTTATAATATACTGAGGTACAAATAATGAACTATGTTACTTCTACATGTTATATTAAAGCCAGATTATACCAAGAACTAAAAACTATAACATTGAAAACTTTGTGATAAACTCACCTTATGCTATCCACAGATGTTTTGTGAGAATAATAACGATAGAGAAGGTCAAGAGATCCAGATTCCCTTTTACAGATTGAGTCATTTAGCTGCCTGAGTTCCAATGCTGACATAAAAGGAGTACCAGACCCAATGTTAGCAAGACAAACATATAAGAAATCTGTAGATGGTTACGTCATCTTTGTGAAATTTGAGATGTTTAAATTGAAATGCTTAGATTATATTGCAATTGTTCCTATTTGTGATGAATTCAACATGTTTAGCTGTTTATTGAATTCGGGACGAAACTTCTTTTAATTAATTTTTTTTTTGCCTTTTGCTATTAAGTTTTGATGTTTGGCTGTTCACTAACCTGATGATAGGAATACGGCTACTATTTTTTTTTTGGTAGAAAGGGGAAATTAAATTATGTAGTAGATTATGATAAACCATATTTCATCCAATAAGCCTACATAGTTGATGGAATAAACTCCAGAGGGTTTCTACTTGCAAAGTTTTTCTGATTATCAAAAGAATAATTGAGCTCCTTGCTTCCTTTTCTAATTCATTTGCTACCTTATTTTATCCTTTACTCTTGAAGTCTTTTGCAACTGTACTCTAATTTCTTTTGCTACACAGTTTCTAATTTCTTTTGCAACTCTCTCTCTCTCTCTCTTTTGATTTATTTTTATTATAAAATTTGTTTGGTTAATTTGTCAATTTCTTTTGCATCCTCAAGGTTTCTGGAGATTGATTCAGGAGCATGGTCTGAGATTGAAGAGACTGTCGGTGCTTCACATTCTACTCATCATGTTGGAGCGGTCATTCTCTTTCTCTTTCTCCTGTTCTTTTTATATTATTCATATTCATATTATATGGAATTATGGATTACATATTCTAATATTATGTTTTGATTCATTTTTTTTTCAAAGAGTCTTTGACATTTGAATGCATGATTATTTCATTAATAACACATTACTCATTGTTAGTGATTCTTTGTAAGGCTAATTTAACATGTTACAAATTATGTTCATTAATTTTTCATAGAATGCTTTTGACTCTAATTTAATAATTTAATCTTAACATCTAATACCAAATATTCAATTGACCTTAACGTTTGAGTGATATGGATTCATTGATTAAGGTTTTTAGGTAGCATAATTTGAGTTGGAAACAACCCTCTTTTTATAACAACTTGGTAATATGGATATGACTGTATGAGCTTGATATTTATATCATTTTCTATTATGTTGTTATTTTTTTGTCTTTTTTGAATTTAGTCATATGTGTTTCTTAGCTTTGAATGAAAATTACAGCTTCATTTAGTATTAATGCATGCAGTTTACTTTATAATCTCTTATAACTTTTGTTACTACTTGTGACTCATGGCAGTATCTGAGACTGCTTTAACAAGAAATGGAGGAAAGTTCCTCCGGAAAAAAGGATCAAGAGCTTTCTTTGGCAAAAGGTGTTGATTGTATGAAGGCTAGCATGGAAGCTTCTACCGATTTTAAAAATAAGAGAGATAAACAACGTGAGTATCAACACTGTACTGGACTCTAGTAATATGGTCAACTTGTTGATTGTCAGTCTCTCTAACTTTCTTATTTTAGCATAGAACCTTAGTTATATGCTGCTATGTGTCCATTGCTTTGTGTTTTTCTTTTTCCAATGTATAACAATTCTCGTAACACTATATAAGTTCCCTTGCTGGAAGTAGGGGTGTTCAAAAAAACCCGACCCGATTGTCCCGACCCGATTTCCCGATGACCCGGTAAATACCCGACGGGAAATTTAGGAGAAAAATCTATTTTTTCGGGACGGGTACCCGACCCGGTTAAATTCCCTTCTATCCGGGTCGGGACATGGGGCGGAATTCTTCATTATCGGGTACCCGAATACCCGATAATAATAAATTAATTTTTTTAAAAAAAAAAAAATTCTACAAGGCTACAGCCCAGCCCACATACCCTTTTGTTTTGAAACAAACTTAGGTTTCCAGAAGCTTAAGCTCTGCCGTTCTCTCTCTTCCTGCCTCTCTCTCTCTTGCTTCCTTCTTCTTCCTTGAATTCCTTCTCTATTCTTTCTACTTCCATTGCTTCTTCACTCTTCAGTTCTTCCTACATCTCTATTCTCAAACTCTCAAAACCTCTTCTCAACCGTCTTCTTCTTCCTTGAGCCTCGATCTGCTTTGCCCACCTTCGTCTGAGACTCGGTGCTGCTTCGAGTAGGTGGTTGCTGCGTGCTACTTCGCCCAACACGGTGGTCGCTTTGTTCTATGTTGCAACAACCAACAGTACCTTGGGAGCAAATTAATTGTAATTTCTAATTATATTTTTTCTATTCTAATTTCTTTGTATATTTCAAATTTTATTATTATTATTGAAACAAAGCTTTGTATAAAGTTATTTTGTATTTTGGTTATTCAATTGTGTGGAGTTTGGGTAGTAGATCTAAATTGTTTTTCAATTTTTTACCTTTTGGGAGCAAATTATTTACAATCATTCAAAATTCCGGGTACCCTATGTCCCGACCCGAATAATTCGGGTACCCGGAACCCGGGTACCCGAAATATTCGGGTCGGGACATGGGACAAATTTACAAGTACCCGAAACTCCGGGTACCCGGGTTTTCGGGTACCGGGTTTTGAACACCCCTAGCTGGAAGCAAATAGAGTAGGTTATCAGATAGTAGTCTCGACTCTTGACTTGGTAATAATTGAGGTCTAGACGCTTTTACAGTCTTGCTCTTTATAGTATTTGCATTCTAACATTGTAGTCCCAACCAATTTCTCATAGTCTTTATGTATCAAACTATCAACTTGAATCTAGTGAATACCATTGCTAATGGAGCAGAAAGAGTGACGTTAATTTATCAATTATTGGTTATATTAGAGTAATGGACTACAATAGATGTCTGGTGCTTCTCAATTCTTTTGAATGATTTAATAAATTTCAAATATAAAAATGACCGTTGTATATTCTAAGCAAGGAGCTAGTTTGAGGTACGAGTAAAAATATACTATGAATTTTATATCTAATTGTGAGTTAATCTATTTATGTAACACCTGGAACTGCTCTGTTATGAAGCCTGCCACTTCAAGTAGTCTCCGATTTTAACATGTGATATTTGTGAGAAGTAGGCGCTCACGTGCTGTTGACCCAGCTATAGCGAGTCTGTAGAGTCATACACTTGTTTTTATGTCGTCTTGCTAGCTTTAGCTGTTAATTTTATTGGCTTGTACCTACTGCCCTAATTAAATTACTAATTAAATGATCATTGGCTGCTTTCAAAACAGGATGAGGAATTTTATCAGTTCTTTTGCAACACCAAACAACTTCAATTTAGCATTTATTTAGGTTGTTCGGGTGATTGTGGACCGACACACAAGTCTTGAAAAAGGGATAGCTTATGTCTTGTTCAAAACAAGGGGGTATGCCTTATTCTCTGTCTGTGCAACCACTACAACTATTGCCTCGTAAGGCGGTTGCTGCAGCTGCTGCCTCGAAAGGCTGCTGCCTTACATCACAAGGCTGATGCTGCATGCTTCCATGCTCCTGCTGATGTTATGGAATACGTTGATGCTGCTGCTATGCTCTATGCCACTGCTGCTAATCTGCTCTACGCTACTGTTGTAATATTATTACAATCGGTCTGTTTACGATGTAAAACTATGTTTTGTGATTTTTTTCTTTTGAATTAAAATTGTAATGTTACAGCATTATATTTTAATGAAATAATAAGTTTATATATATGTATGTTTTTATATATCAATTTAAGTAAAAAAAAATGGAAAAAAAAAATTACTTTTTTTTGGGGCATTAAGGACACCGGTTCTGAACCGAACCGGTGCTAATAACTATGTTATTGCCACCGGTTCTTAACCAAACCGGTGCTAATAACTGTGTTATTGCCACCGGTTCAAAACCGGTGGCAAAAGCTCTTACTTTTTGGCATCCCTCACATTAACACCAGTTCAAAACCGGTGCTATAGGGGGGTTTTGAACCGGTGTCGTTTTATATTTTTCTACTAGTGACAATTTCATGGAATTGAGGATGAGAAGCCCACATATCAAGAAATTTGAACTTAACTCTACAGCCACTATCAGTACGAACCATATGAATTACAGCAGGACAATGATCAAAGAAGAGCTCAGGCATGTAATGAACAAAAGAGATAGGTCAAGCAGCGATCCAATCATCATTCACCAAAGCCCTATCAATCTTTGAATAAACCCTACAATCCCCATCCTGCTTATTAGTCCAAGTAAAGGTGCTACCTATACTCCTCATATCTTGCAACACACTGTAATGAACACACTTCCTGAAATCTTCAATCTCAGACAAGAAAATAGGCCTACCTATTCCATTAGAATAACTCACAAAAGAATTAAATTCCCTAGCAACCAAGGACCCTGCAAACTTTTACTAAAATCTTTTAACAATCTCCAAACCTATAATCTTTCCTTCCTATCATTCATACCATAGACCATAGTAAAATGAAAGTCAAGAGAAATAGTACATGTCCTGATCTTCAAATGAATAAGCTGAGCATGACTGTAAAGAATCTACACTTTAAAAAAACAACCAAGCCACTAGAATTCTGCCACCCATAACAAGGGATAAATCAGTGGTAATTCCCCAACCTTGAAACAAATGAGCACGAATCCACGGGAAACTAGCCTTGCTTTAATTTAGTTTCTAACAAGCAACAAAAACCAATCTTCTGACCTAGAAGGAAAGACTTAACCTCCTTTTGCTTAGAGAGGCCATTAATGCCCCTCACATTCCACACTAAAATCTTATCCATGATCCACACCAAGCCCTAGAGTGGGGGCGTCACCTCAGCATTAGCATCATAGTCCTAGTACTGCTTCTCAAAAGGATTACTGCAAATTAAATCCTCATTATTCACAGACTCTTTTCTGCCATGCTCACTCCCACCTCTACCAACAACCTTCCAATCCTTTGAAGGGCTACACAACTTGCTAGCTTGAGCCTCAGTTTCAGCATGTTCCTGTGCCTGATTAGGTTGCACAACTTTAGGCACCCACACCTTCTTACTCTTTTTACAATTCTCAGTCTCTTGCCCCCATTGCAAACATGCACCACACTTTTTTGGATTCCATTCAAACACTACTATCTACTGCACTAAACATCCATTCTCAGACAGAAATTCAATCTTCTCAGGAAACTCACCATCCAAATCAACCTCAACCAAGTATCTAGCAAATTGAACTATCTCTTTTTTTAGTAGCATTATCAGGTTTAATCAGATTCGCCACTAAACCCACTAGCTTCTCTAGGCAAGTCTTACCTAGTATTTCAAAGGTAAAGCAGGCAATATAATCCACACATGAATCTTAGTGAATTCATCCCAATTAATTTCCATACCATATCCCCATTGTTTCAAATCACTAGAAGATTATCAAACAAAAGATGAGCAAAATTCAATGCTTTCTCCTTTATTTCATTATTCAAGAATATAAACAAGAACACACCCTTCTTAAGAGGAATTACTTTATCAATATTTTTCGCCCCCCAAATTCGCTGACAAAAACCCACAAAAGTATTCAAATATGGATTACCGCCAATCACAAAAGAAACAATATGCAATCTCATCAAAAACATCATCAATTGATAATTGAAGCAAATTTGAGGAAGAAGAAATTGGTATCTCTTAGAAGATACCCTTTTTCGAGCTTCCCCTATTTCAATACTTTGACCACCCTTTTCATTCGAATGCATCACATTCATCCATTCAGAGAATTTTGATTTAACTCTAGAACCATGAATAAATTCCTGCATGGATTAATCAGGTGAAAGCATCAAATCATCCAGATTCTCCGAATCCCCAAAATTAAGCTGCAGCATACCCTTAACTACTCTACCTCTACTCGTCGAGAGAGCTTGATGCTGGAGTTCTGATGAGTGTCATTTATGGCACTCATTTTTTCTCTTTTAGGATGATTTTAGATTGCTTTGGTAGCTCTTTTCTTTCCTTTTTCTGTAGTTTTTCTCTTTATATCATTAGTTTACTCTTTACTTAGTTGATTTTCCTTTTCCATGCATTTCTTGGTTTATTTTGTTATTTTCTCTTTTATTTGATTATTTTCTTTCTTTTTTTTTTTTTAGGTTAAGGTCGTTATCTAAAGATTCTTGAGGCCCCTTCCCAGGTTTGGCATTGATTAGGATGCCCAATGTTCTCCATTTCAAGCTTAAGCATGGAGAAGTGCAAGTTCCTAAAGACTTTAGGCCGTGCTTTCAAGCCGTGGGGGCACTTCTCGTGTTGAACCCACAATCATGGAGTTTGGAAACTACAAGGTCCCGTGTTTTCAAGAGCATCGAGTGGAACGCACGAGGAGCATCGATATGATGGTGAAGAGGGTTGCCCTATTCCCAGGAGCGGGCGAGCGAGACTATGGCGCGGTCGCGCCTGTTTGGGTCTTTGTTCCGTACCCAGTTTTGCGCGGCCACACTCCCCCTTATAGTTAGTTGCGCCTGTATGGGTCTATTTTAGACGATCTAACTAATTTCTCTTTGTTAGTTCTATTATATTTAGATTTTCCCTCTACTCTTAGAGGGGGAGAGTTTATTTTTTACAATTAGAATAGAATTAGGTTAAATTTTATAGAGAGAGAAACTCTAGTTTGTAGAGAGATGTTATTGATTGATGATTGAAGATTGACGATTCTAAGTGTTTTCTCCATTGATTTGAAGCAAGTTTGTAAGGATTTCTTTACTTTAATGCAATCTTTAGTTTTTGATTTCAATTACTTTGTTAATTGTTCAAATTAATTGATTTTTAAATTGATTTTATCTTGATTAATATGATGATGATGAATTTGTTGTTTAGCTTAGTTTTGATATTGATTTCCATGAATTTTGAGTAGTTTTCTTGTAGGGGAATGGTAAAGCATATATGAGTAATGGATTTATGCTAATTGGGGGAAATTGATGGATTTGATGTTGTGATTAAATTGATTGATTGAGTATATGCATGTGTGGGTTTAATTTAGGAGTGATCAACCTAGTTACTCGCACTAGATTGCATTGTGAGTTCACATTGATACGGACAATTGATTTGTGGCTTGTATTTGTCGATTGAGTTGGTTTGTGAAGTTCCTAGCTAGAGTCTTTCGTAGTTGGCGCTAGTTTTACCTCCAGGAGATTAGCCTACCATACTCTCTTGATTACTTAATTGATTTTCCTTCGCAACACTCGACTTAGTCATCTCCAATCCCAATTAGTTGAATTCATTGCAAGTATATGTGGATCCTAAACCCTAGTGTTTGATATATTTGATTCGTTCTTGATTATTTTATTGTTTAGAATATACACACCTTACTTCATTACTTCGAGATAACTTAGCTTTAACATTAGCATTCACCTCCCATTCCTAGTGGTTCGACCCTCAACTTAGTCCTATGCTAGGTATAAGGGTGTGTTGAGAGATTACAAATTTTGTTTGGCTGAGGGAAGATTAGTTTCAATGACCTAGTCTCTAGTTCTCTACCCTTGATCAAAATGGCGCCATTGCCGAGGAATGGCGTAGTTGTTTGCTATTGTTGTTGAGTCTATTTCACTAAAATTCGAAAATACAAAAAGATTTTTCTCTTTTGGCTACATTTGTAGCCGTGTTACTAATATTTTCCTTTGAGTTTGTGTGTGCAAGTTAACATGGGAGAAGTCCCAAGGGTTACATTGAAGGAATTGGGTACTCTGGGTGCATACAAGTATGAGAGCGGGATTGCTCCATTATTGATCCCGGATAGTGACATTGAAATCAAGCCGGCAATGATAACTTTGATTGAAAGGAGGCATTATAGTGGAGGAGTAAATGAAAGCCCACTATATCATCTTAAGGAATTTGAGAAATATTGCAACACAATTAAGGTGAACGGGGTTGTGAATTCATAAGGCTCAAGCTATTTCCTTTCTCTCTAGTTGGAAGAGCTCAAGAGTGGCTAGACAAGGAAGTGAACCCGAATTCTTTGAGAACTTGGGATGAAGTCACCAAGGAATTTCTTTCCCGTTTCTTCCCTCAAAAGAAAACGGCGGAGGCAAGAGCTTTGATTCAAGGTTTGAAGCAAAGGTCTAGTGAAATCCTTTATGAAGCATGGGAGAGATATAAAGAGTATCAATGCGAGTGTCCTCACCATGGAATCCCCACTTACCTAATAATTCAAATTTTTTATGGCGGTTTGAGTCCTCAAGGGAGGTTAAGTCTTGATGTCGGAGCCAGAGACCCAATCATGAACAAGACCGAGGAAGAGTTTGTAGATATCATTGAGGATGTAGTTAGACACTACATGGAATGGCAAGATGGTGAGAAAGAGCCAATAAACAAGAGTAGTACTATGGGATGCTCAATTGAACAACTCAATGCTATCAACAATTTGTCAATTCAAATTTCAGATTTAAGGAAGGAGGTAGTTTCTATCAAGTTTAAGCTCGAGAGTACAACCTCACAAGCACCGATTCTTCCCTCCCAAATTAAGGGGGGAGGAACATCTTCTTCCCCTAACTCTCTTCCTTCTTCTTGTTGCATGATTAGAGAATGTTGGTCTTGTGATTTGTGTGGAATGAATGACCATGATGCTTTTATTTGCCCTAATGTTCCTTGTGATGAATGTGTTGGGAATAAGAATGAACATGTGAGTTTTGTTGCTAATAACAATGTTGGACCTAGATTTGATGCTCAAAGGAATGTTGGAAATAGGAATTATCACAATCAAAGGAACTATGATAATTATAACCAAAATAGTGGTTATAGAAACCATGGAATCCAAGGGATTTGTGGTAGCTATAACAACCATGGTTATAGTGTTCAAAGTCATGTCCAAGGATATGGGGATTATAACCAAGGTTATGGTAACCATAATCACGATTATGGCCAAAATCAATGTAGAGGTAATTGGAACAATCAAAGTAGGGGAAATCTTCAATCGAATGTTCAAAGAGTTACCCCACTTGGATTTATTTCAAATACCCAAGGGCAAAGTGATAATTTTTATGATCAACCATTTTCCTCTAGGAGTTTCTTGGAGGATGTCATAGAGAAGCAAGCCAAATTGTTGAACACCTACATGACCCTAAGCAATGAGAAGTTCAATGACATGTTAACTTACCATAAGGGGTTGTAGACCAAATTTTCTCAATTGGCTAGTGAGTTTAAGGAATTTACAAATCTTTCTTCTTTGACTTCACCAAGCTTAGATCCTAAGAGCCCTATAAATGTGATTTGACTAGGAGTGGTAGGGTCCTTGAGAGTGAAGTTTCTAAGAAGAGTGATGCTAAAAAGAGTCCTAGCAAGAGTCAAATTGAGAATGAGGGAGATGAGAACCCTTTAGTTGAGGAAGTCAATAAGGAACAAGTTGAGAAGGTGAAAGAGAGAGAAAGAGAAGTCTACAAGCCTAAGCTCCCTTACCCCCAAAAGTTTAATAGGCACAAATTAGACGAGCAATTTGGGAAATTTATAGACATGCTAAGACAACTTCATCTTACTCTTCCTTTCACCGATGTGATAGAACAAATGCCAAATTATGCAAAGTTCCTTAAGGAGATCTTGAGTGGAAAGAGGACATGTGATGTGGCGGAAACGGTTAACTTGACCGAGAATTGTAGTGCAATCATAATGAACAAAATCCCACCCAAGTTGAAGGATCCCGGAAAATTTTCTATCCTTTGTGCTATTTATAAAATGCAAATTGATAATGCCTTGTGTTACTTAGGAGCTAGTGTTAGCATTATGCCATACTCGATTTATCAAAGACTAGAGAAGGGAGAACTTTTACCTACGAACATTACCTTGAAATTAGTCGATACATCAATTAGGATTCCTAGAGGCAAGGTAGAGGATGTTCCCTTAAGGGTAGGAAAGTTCAGCATTCCGGTAGATTTTGTGGTCCTTGACATAGATGAGGATTCTACAATTCTTATTATTCTTGGTAGACCATTTCTTGTTACTTCGGGTGCTTTGATTGATGTCAAAAGTGCTAAGATTTCACTTAAAATTGGAGATGAGGGAGTTGAATTTGATTTGAATGAAAGTATGAAATATCCTTATTCATCTCTTCAGAATTGCATGAGAGTTATTTAGACTATCTTGTACATTCAATGCATGAGCTCATGCTCACAACTAATGATCCTCTTGAGTGTGTTTTGTTGAACGAGGAAAAGATAGGTGCTCCTAGAAAGGAAATGGCTTTGTATGCGGATTTGTTAGATGGGAGTGTTGAAGGAAGTGATGAGCAAATATGCATGAAAATTTCAAGCCAAGAGGCTTTGCAAGCGGCTTCAACCAAGGAAGGTAAAGGTGTTCCTATGGTAGAGCTCAAACCCCTACAATCACACCTTAGGTATGAGTTCTTAGGACCAAATTCTACTTACCCCGTGATTGTTAGTGCATCTTTAGGTGAAAGCCATGCTCAAGCATTATGCGGTGTTTTGAGAAGGCAGCAAGGTGGTTTGGGTTATACCATTGATGACCTCAAGTGTATAAGCCCCGCTTTATGTACACACCACATAACCCTTGAGGAGGGTGCCTATAGACACTTAAAAATGTCTCCCCAAAACTAAACCCGATGATGAACAATCTTTCACCGCCATTGTTTGTCGGGTTTAGTATTTAATCCCGAGAGCGCTTAAAAATCGTATTTAATTAAATTCAGTGTTTGAATAGTTCATGGATCAGTCTTGATGTTTAGTCAAAGCATAGTTCATTTTTAATTTTGGCCCAAACCTTTTTATTTTATTTATTTTCCTTTATTATTTTGGCCCAAACCTTTTTATTTTATTTTATTTATTTATTATTTTAGCCTAATTAATAATAATAAATTAGAAATGGCCCAAAATTATCAATCGGCACTTAAAAATGCTGAACGAAATTAGGGTAAAAATGAATTTAGACAGAAAAACGGATTACAGATTCCCGCGTCACGGTAGTAAGCACCGTGTCACGGGATCTAATGTCGCGCCACGGTGGGATTCCCCGTGACACGGTGCCTGTGCTGTGACACGGGGCATCTTTGTGTCCTTTTCGCGTAAACCTTTCACGCGTTTTCCCTCCCGTAACCTAATTATTTCCCGCGTCACACAGTTTTCCATCGTGTCACGGGATTTTCCACCATGTGATGGTGCCTGGCACCGTGTCATGCTGTACTTTGACGTGTCGCGGTGTTTTTTTTTAGGGTTTTTATCTTTTTAGGGTTCCGTGTGTTCCCTCTACTCATTTTTTCTATAAATACCGCCTCATTTCTGATGTACGAGGCATGAATTAACTCTATTTTTCTCTCTTCTATGCTCTAGCCTAAACACTAGCCTACCCTTCTTCATTCAAAATTCCCCCTTCAAGCACTCCAAGGAGTCCATACTTTACTCGTGGTTCTATCCTTAAACCAAGGTGGGAAAGGAAGAACTGTTTGAGGGTTTGGCCCCAAATCAACTCTATTAAATTTAATTTATTTAAATTATTGTTTTATTATCTTTCCTTGAAGTTACTAAATCGTTTATTATTTTATAGTTGCAAGTAAACAGAATCAAAGTAAGAATTATGTTCCTTTTATTTCTATTATTTTTCTAACGATTTTATATTGTTGGATTTATTGTTAAATTGCTTCCAATATTAATGTTTATTTTATTATTATTGATCACTATATTGCATGTTTAAAGGGAATATGTAATTGAAAATCACGACTATTAAGATAATTTGGACAGCCAGCTTAGGTTCCTTTTTAATCTTGTTGTTTAATTAAGTGATCACTAATATTTTATAACTATGTGTTGCATTAATATTCAACCGATTTATCTTAATAATAGTTTGGAGAAAATTGAATATTTTGTTTGTATGCCTTTGAGATCGCAGGAATGCTTTTCACTATAAGAATCGAGTAGAGGCCAATACGGGCGAATGTGACTCCATGACTCACTTCGTACCATCATCCCCGATCCTCCTTTCATGGTTCCGAACCATATGGAGTTTAGTAATCTCATGGATTAAGAATGGGGTGTAACCTTCACGGGTCAATTGTTGTTGCCTATCGTTGTCCCTTATCGTGGTTGCCTTAAATGATCCGTGAACGGTGTACAAGTTACTTAAAAAAATGTTGGCGGCTCCCTACTTTCCTTGTCCCTAATCGTTTTCCCTAATCGTATTATGTTAATTCCCACTTCCTATGAGTGCCAAGCATATTCACACATACTTTTACGTAGGCGCACTTCGAACGACGCCTACAATGCCCTTCCTTCTATTGAACGACAACGGAAATTACATCCCCAAATGGGGGAGGTAGTGAAGAAAGATATTACTAAGATTTTAGATGCGGGAATCATATTCCCCATCTCAAGCTCTAGGTCGGTCTCACCAGGTCATGTCGTTCCAAAGAAGGGAGGCATAACCGTCGTCAATAATGAAAAAGGTGATCTTATCCCGACCAGGACGGTCACCGATTGGCGAATGTGTATAGACTATAGATGTCTAAACACAACCACCAAGAAAGATCACTTCCCCCTTCCTTTCATTGATCAAATGCTTGAAAGACTAACGAGGCAAAAGTACTATTGTTTCCTTGATGGTTACTCGGGATTTTTCCAAATTCCTATTCATCCCGATGACCAAGAGAGAACTACTTTTACTTGTCCATATTGTACCTTTGCTTATAGGAGAATGTCATTCGTCCTTTTAAATGCTCTCGCCACTTTCCAACAGTGTATGATGAGTATCTTTGGAGATATGTTAGAGGAGGAGATGGAGGTGTTTATGGATGACTTTTCCATAGGTGGAGTTTCCTTTGAGGCGTGCCTTGAAAATCTTAAAACGTTCTTGGCAATGTGTGAGAAAGTAAACTTGGTGTTAAATTGAGAAAAATGCCATTTTATGGTTGAAGAAGGCATAGTCCTTGTGCACAAAATTTCTCACAAGGGCATAGAGGTGGACAAGGCAAAGATTGAGGTTATTGAAAAGTTGCCACCTCCGATTAATGTGAAGGTTGTGAGATCATTTTTAGGCTATGCTGGGTTCTATAGAAGATTCATCAAGTATTTTTCTCTCATTGCAAGGCCTCTCAATGATCTTCTTCAAAAGGATGTAGAGTTTGTGTTTGGAAGCTTTCAACAAGTTGAAGAAAGCTTTGATTTCTACTCCTGTTGTTCAAGCCCCTAGATGGGATTTTCCCTTTGAGTTGATGTGAGATGCAAGTGACACGGGCATTGGAGGTGTTTTAGGTCAAAGAGTTGATAAAAATCTTCATGTCATTTATTATATGTCAAAAACTCTTAATGGCGCTCAACGGAATTACACTACAACGGAGAAAGAGTTCTTGGCTATTGTTCATTCCTTTGAAAAATTTCGTTGCTATTATTAGGGTCCAAAACAATTGTGTTCACCGATCATGCATGCGGCCCTAAAATATTTTTTGGGAAGAAGGAATCAAAGCCAAGGCTAATTCGTTGGGTGTTAGAACTTTAAAATTTTGACCTTGAGATTAAAGATAAGAAATGAGCGGAGAATGTTGTAGCGGATCATCTATCTAGACTTGAGGACTTTCAAGTTCAAGATGATGGGTCTCCCATTGGTGATAGAATGTTAGATGATTCTTTGTATGCTATAGATGTGAAGGAACTCCCATGGTTTGCCGAATTGGTGAACTATCTTGCTTGTGGGGAGTTTCCTCCTTCATTTTCCAAGAATCGAAGAAAAAAGCTCAAGAGGGAGGCTAGGCATTATGTATGGGATGAACTAATTTTGTATAAAAGGGGTGTTGATGGGTTATTGAGGAGATGTGTTCCAAATTAGGAGTTACCTAGTGTATTGAAGATGTGCCACTCGGATCCGAGTGATGGTCACATGGGTGTCTTAAAAACGGCTTTAAAGGTGCTCCAATGCGGATGATGGTGGCCAAATCTCTTCAAGAATGTTTAGGAGTTTGTCAAAAGTTGTGAATGATGCCAAAGGATTGGAAACATTTCAAAGAGGAACGAGATGCCCCAACAACCTTTACTAGATTTGGAAATTTTTTATGTATGGGGAATAGACTTCATGGGTCCTTTTCCTACTTCATATGGGAACCAATATATTCTTGTTGCTGTCGATTATGTGTCAAAATGGGTGGAAGTTATTGCTTCACCTACAAACCACCATAAGATAGCAATGAAGATGTTTAAGAAGTAATTTTCCCACTATTTGCCATTCCAAAGGCGGTTATTAGTGATAATGGATCTCATTTTGTACATAGCGCTTTCCGCAAGATGTTGAAGAAGCATGGAGTTAATCAAAATTTCGGACTCCCCTATCACACTCAAACTAGTGGGCAAGTCGAGGTGTCTAACCGTCAAATCAAATTGATTCTTGAGAAGACGGTCGCAAGAAATAGGAAGGATTGGTCGGATAAGCTAGATGATGCTTTGTGGGCATATAGAATGGCCTTCAAGAATCGTATTGGCACTACTCCTTACCGTTTGGTTTATGGGAAGTCTTGTCATCTTCCGGTCAAACTTGAGCATCGTACTCATAGGGCTATTAAGAAAATCAATTCGACTTGGCAAGTGCGAGTGATCAATATTAGCTTGATCTCCATGAGTTGGAAGAACTTCGATTAAATGCATATGATTGTTCAAGCATGTATAAGACTCGCACCAAGGAAATGCATGATAAGCTTATTGAGAAGAAGAAGTTCAATGTTGGTGACAAGGTGCTCCTTTACAATTCTAGGATGAGATTATTTCTCAGGAAGCTAATGTCTTATTGGAGTGGTCCTTTTGTTGTTAAAGAGGTATTTCCTAATGGTGCTGTTGAAATATCTCCTTTGGATTTCTCAAGAACTTTCAAAGTCAATGGTCATAGGCTCAAGCGTTAATGTGATGGAGTTTTTGTGGGAGTCGTTCATGATATGACTCTCTATGATCCACCTTAAAGGGTGGAGAATGTCAAGCCAATGATTTTAAACAAGCGCTTTTCGTGAGGCAACCAAATTTTCTAACCATTTTCTCTATTTTCCTTGATTTTTGTTTTTCTTTTGATGTTTCTATTCTTTATTGATTTTCTTTCTTGATTGTATTTTAAGTGGTTTTGATTGGATTTCCATCAATTTTGGTGCCTATTTTGAAGAGGAAGTGTTCGAGTTTATGAATTGGAAGCATGTGTAAGAATTGAAGATTAGTGGGTTCAAATGGTGGGTTCATGAAAATCTAGTGTTGAACCCACAATCATGGAGTTTAGGGATTACCTACTTCAATCTTCATCATGATCATCCCCCTTGTACTCACCGATGTGCGTACAAAAGGAGATTCAAAAGATCACATACCAAGAAGGACTCGAGCACGCGCGGCCATGGCGCGGCCGCGCCCCCCTGCTGTTCCTCCTTAAATGCACCAACCTTTTTTTTCTCTCTAGCTCTTCCTCTCATTTTATTTTATTTTGGTTTTTGTTCAAGCATCATCACCATCATCATTATTTTACTACTACAATTTTATCAATTCTCACTTCGTCTAGTTGATTATTACTCTAAATCCCCATTTTAACACTTTCATTGTGGTTTTATCTTTCCTAAAGTTGGGATTTTAGGGTACCCTTTGGATTGGGGTTTGGTGTGTGCAATTTGAATTGTTTGTGTGTGATAGTGCTATTTGTTCCATTTCTTTATGATTTCTCATCAATTCAAAGTATGATTTCTTCATTTCTATTGATTCTTATGATAAATTTTCTACCTTGGTTGTCCATGAGTGCTTAAATTGATTTGGTACTAGCCTTATTATTGTATCCATATTGCTTACTACCTACCTCATTTGTTGTGTTAATAATGAAATTTTGGTGATTGTTTGAACTTCTGATTGATAATTTTGCTTGAACATACTATGATTTTGGCACCACTGTTAGATTTGTTGTTTCATTATGATGAATTAGAAGTGTTGATGTGCATTGTTGATTTTAGATGATGGTTTGGAGTTTTGTTGCTCATGATGCATAATTGTGGCTCGTGATTCTTACTTACTAGTGCATTTTTCAATTGAATGTGTAGATGGCTCCTCTCCGTCGAGCTAAAATAATGGAAAGATGCTCAAATTATAGGGAGGTTGTTCCTCCTCCTTCCAACATCACGGAGACTTTTGGAATTGAGTTCACCAAAGAAGAGCATTGGGAAAAATTTTCCAAACATTCAACTCGGAATCTTTTATCTACTAGATTATATGATTCATCAGCAACTACTTCGTTGGGTATTGATGATGATGTGCGATTTTTGGCCCGAAATTTGGGGCTAGAAGAGTTCTTAAGCCTACGTGCTTCTTGTAGGGAATATTTCAAGCATTACCCCAAACTTGAAACCCACTGTGATCATACACTTAAGCATGGTGGCGTCCAAAGGGAAGGAAGCTAGAGCAAAAGAGTCGCCAACAAGTTTTAGGAACTTGTAAACCGTTCACAGGGTGAAGGTTACACCCCTTAACGATCCAGGAGATCGTTAACTCCAATTGGTCTGGAACCATGACAGGAAGTTCGGGGATGAAGGTACAAATCCAACCTAAAAGAGATTGAACCTGCCCTAATAATAGGCCTCTATTTTATTCTTCTCGTATTCATGTGCGCTTTCTAACTAACATGCAATCAATAGGTTTACCTTAAACCTGTTTAATCTATGTTGGTTGAATATAATGCACAAACAAATCTCTTATTGGCGATCACTTGAATTATAATCAAATTAACCCTAAACAAGATTATTGATTATCTTAATTAAGCGTGATTACAAGTATAAATTCCCTTTAAACATACATAAAAGGTGTGATCAAGCAATAACAATAAATATCAAGCAACATAATAATAATCATAATAAAAATAAAAATCATAATTATAATAATAATAATAATTATGTTAACAATAAAGCATAATAGCAAGATCCTAGGCATGATACTTAAAAGATTAATAACAAACTCTAGCATGTCACTAAACATCAAAGATCAAAGCTTTAGCCCTAACATATGATAATAACATGAATATTAGGAAAGAAAATAGGAAGCATCACAGGAATCATAATAAGCATATTTGATATTATAACCTTTACCTTAAACATGACACTAGGAATCATTGTTGTCATTCAAAACATCAAGTTAAGGAAAACATCCTATCATGACACTAGGAATCAAAATAACAACCTAGACATGATTTCCATATCATAATATCAATAAAAACAATTAAAGCACTTACTTGGATGCCTCATACCTCTTTCTAATAACAAAATACACACGTTAGTAACTTCAAGGAAAATATTAATTAAATAATTAAATTAAATAATTGAAAGAAAAATTTGGGGTCGAACCCTCATAAATTAAAAATTTCACGTCTAGGGCGAAAGCAACTTCGAACTTGGCTAGGTGTGTCTCGATCTTGTGAATGCGGAATTTTGTATGTAAAAGGGTTGGTTTAGAAAAAGAGAGAGAGAGAGTAATCAAGAATTCCTTGATGAGAGTTGGTGAGAAGAATTGATGAGAATTGGGGATTCAAAACGGAGATTTTAGGAGGCTATTTATAGAGAAAATCAGCCGGATATGATAAAAAAAAAAAGGAATCAGAGTTTCGAAAAGAATAAAACACGACGCTGTCGCCAAACACGCGCCTGTCGCCGAACGCCAGACGTGTCGCCAGACGCCAGGTCTGTCGCCAGGAGACAGACGTGTCGTACGGCGCTGCAATCAGTTTTTCCACGCGTTTTCATATTTTGATAAAATTTAAGCGTACGAGAGGGCAAAACTGTAATTTCCTTAAAAACACTTCTTATTCTAATTAAAACTCTTAAAAGTCAATTTATCAATGCTAATCAAATTAGGATTCAAAAGAAACTTCTAAAGACTCTAGAAGATTATAATCAATCCTAATTGCATTAGGAATGATAAACCATAATAGGCCCTCCTCTAGATCATTGGGCCACATATAAGAACCAAAACGAGCCTAGTTTAGTAATTTGGCCATAACTTCCTCATTATTCATCGGAATTGGGCTTATAATATATCGTTGGAAAGCTCTTTTCGATCCCAACCCAACTACACTATTATTGGACCCTTGCCATGGACCAAACTAAACTGGATTGACTATTTTCATAAAATAGGTTTTCAAAAACAAAGAGAAAAGAAAAGAAAAGAATTAAAACTAACCGCAACACTAGACTTTCCGCACTTTCACTTCATTCGATTATGATTCGACATGAAAGGTACTCATCACTGGGTTTGGTTTTGGGGAGACACAAATGGGTGTCTACACTCCTACCTACTCTCGGATTACCACTACTACAAAATTTAGAAAAAGAACCTCTAGTTAAAGATCTGTTATGTCACCCAACGGGTCTGTTTTATGTAATTGATCTAATATTAGAGTTAAAGGGTCTCTTACCTTTTGTCAATAAAATAATGTTAAGAGATAAGAGACCCGTTGATAAGCTAACGGGTCACTTACCTTTAGCTCTTTACTTTTTCCTCCACCTTTTTGTCATTTTCCATACTTTATACATTTATTCAATCATACGAAAAAAAGGAGAGAGAAACACACACTCTCTACATTTACCATTTACCATTTACCCTATCTCAATTTCTAATATGAAACCCTAAGACCACCCCCATTTCACCACCACCGCCACAATCACCTCCGTCTTAGTCCATAAAATGTTGATTACCACCAATCAAAGGCCCACCACCACAAGCCCATATCACTAATCCCGCCCTTTAGCATCGAAAATAACGTTTTAGAGGAACACTCCCTTGTCGGAGTCGCCGCCATCGAGCACATCGGCTTAAATTAAACATTTTAGTGCTTGTTGTTCTTCGCAACAAGGTTGTTGTTTAAGATGAATGTGATTTATTATTATATTTCCAGGTAATTTTATATTTAGGGTTGTTTCACTTTTTTGTAATTTTGTCCTATCAGGTTGAAGTTATGGAGTAGTTTTGCATAAAAATCGTTTTAGAGAAAATATTTACACTCTTAATTGGTTGTTGTGTGAAATTATTAGGTTTGATTAGTCTATTTTTCTAGAGTTTAATTTAGTTTATTACCCCTTATTGATGTTTGATTTACACCATTTGCGATTAATTAAATCGAACCATAACTACTCTTTTATGTTTGTTGCTTTTTAATTTACACTTGTTGAGATTCAAGGCTTAGCAAATTAAGGTTTTTTTTTGCTGGGAAAAATTGTTATAATTCATGTTGCTTTTAATTTTGTAAATTTTCTGAATATCAAGTTCGAAAATCGAACTAGGCACACATCTAGAGTTGTTGCTATTCTCCTTTACAAATCTTATTGATTCGTTGGTGTCCAATTTTTTCTTGAATTGTGAGGTACTTGATTTCATTTCTTGTTCCTAATTCCTTGCCGCTACATTGTTAACTTATTTTTTCTGCCATTTTTTTCTTCTTCTTCTTTTTTTTATAATTGATACTGTTTAGCTATTGCCTTCAATCCTCTCAAGAAAAGGAACGAAAGGAGGTCGGTGCATATAGTGTGGGTGGTTAAAGTTCATTAGTGAATTTTAATGTACTTAGAGATTAGATAATGCCAATGAGATTAATGTAACATGATCTAATTATTATTTGCATTATAGACTTATAGCTACATTGACACATTGTTGTACTCTCTATTTTGCTTAATTTAAAATTTATTTTTGGGTAATTTTGTTTTATGGGTATTTTTAAATTTTGCTAAATTGATTTTTTCTTTACTCCGCCAATTTTATAAATGTGCGACATTCAAATTTCAAAAATCACATTAATTTTTTTAAAAAAATAAAGATTTAACAGACCCGTTGTGTTAGGTAGGAGGTCTGTTTAATACCACCAAAAAGACCCTTTATCTCAAATAACAGGTCTATTTTTCATATAAATTATTAATTTTATAACTGACATAACAGACCCGTTATCATATACAACGGGTCTATTTGTCTTAGTAAACAGAGCCCCCCTAACGAACGGGTCTCTTTATCAAAAAGACCCCCGAGCTAGAGACCCGATGTGAGGCGGTCTCTCATGCTTATTTTAACGGGTCTCTAAGGCAATTTTTGTAGTAGTGTATGTTCATACTCAAGGTATATACGTTCCAAGAGTTTTTGTAACACCCTAGAAATTCCTTTCTTTTAAAATAACTATTTTGCCCTGTTTAAAAATTTAAATAGGAATATTTAAGATATTACCGCCACTGTGAAAACGGCTAAGGCAACCATCAAAGACACACAGCGGAAGACTAATTTCAAAACCATTCAAAACAAGTCAACTTGAAAAGTCAACCAACGAAAGTAAAACAAAATCATCCTACAACTTGGAACCATTGTAGGCCCTTATTAAAACCAAACCAAAACTTTAAAACTTTTGTGTTAGTCATGCATGATAATAATATCATAAATAATTAAAGCATTAAACACATCATATACTTATAGGAACTAGCATGATTCACTCTTCACTCATGCCCATTCATGAATATGCTTCATCACCTGAAAATCTCCTCTCTAATTGTCCCCACTACTCGCCATTAGAAAATGGGTCGTCGTAGGGCCAAACTAAAGACATGGCCAAACACACAAACACACACAATCAGCAAAGCTGAGTACATAAGCGTAAATAAACACACTAACATGCTTTCACCTATCAACACACCCTTACCTCAATGCACCTGTGAACAAGCACACACCACATTCAACAAGACTCTTTAACTAGACACTAAATAATTTATTTAGCGTTGATTACGCATCGAACGGGTTTCCAACTATCCCTCCCCCAAATAAATTAAGAATAACTGACACGGGAGCTAATCGTGCAAGCGACAAAACCACTCAAAGGTGGCGGAATTCCTGCGCATAATAATAAATAAAAAGGAATGTACAGCGTCCTGTACTCCATTAGAAGTTATGGTTAAATATAAAACCCCATAACTCCCCCCATTGTTCATACTCAAGGTATATACGTTCCAAGAGTTTTGGTGCGTAATCTCTTTCACTTTACGTTATTTACATGTTATTGGACTTGGTGATGATTCTCAAAGCATAATAAATCAATCAACAATAATTATTCAATCAACCAAACATACCAATTTAATTCTTGAATAATTAGTGACCACATATTATTTAATGTTGAACCCCTTTTAATTCTACCTCAGTGTCAAAGACACCTTAAACGCATAAAGCGCCAAAAATCCTATCCCTCGGTGTTAAAAACACCTTAAGTGCACAAAGGCACCAACATACAATTTATTCCTCGTGTACATAGACACTTATATAGCTCCTTCCTCATGCTTAAAGCATCAATAAAAATTATTTGAACCATAATAAAATTCTTTTTCAATATTCCTAACATAATTAAACGTGTAGTTTAATTAATCATGCATTCTAACATGCCATAAATAAAAGTGTGGTTCAAACACAACATGCCCAAAATATAATTTTCCAATCCATAAACCATCACAAATAATTCATGCTTCACAATTCAATCACCAATACCATTAATTCACAACTCCATACATAAAACTTAGCATGATACTACTTGTAATTGATTGAAATCAAGCCTAGCATGATTCTACATTATCAAAATATGCTAAGTACGCGAACGTACCTCAAATAAGCCCTTAAAGTAGCCGATTACACTACAACAATTCCCGAATTAAGTCTCCTACATAAAGGGACAATAATACTATATTAAGTCTCCTTGTATTCAAAATTTCCAGCAACTTAAACTCACTTTAAATAACTTATAATAATCTGAAAATTATTTAAAAACCCCTAATTAAACTCCTTTTTAATGGATAATCACACCCTTTTATTAAAAATCACAATTATACTACTTTAAATAAAATTCCAACATTTTAAACTAATCAAAAACCCTTTAAAACTTCATCAAATACTTCTTTATACTTAAATTATCCATAGAAACATTAAATTATCTCTTACACCTTTTAAACTCAAGGATAAAATTTAAAGCATAAAAAAAAAACTTCGTTAAAAATCAAAAACTGCCCGAAAATCATATTTAGAGGCTGGATTTGGCCACGAGAGGGTAGTTCTCACTACCAAAGGCAGTGAATCTTTCTTAAAACGTTGTTTCCACACGAAAAACACTACTTTTTTTTTATCAAAATCGGAGGATTTCATAACCTGATCGGGATTAAAACGGGATTAATATTAACGAACGGAAATATAATAATTAAAACATGAATTTACGTGATCAAAATAATCTGGAATTAAGTTAAACTAATAAGTAGTTATAATCACCAAAATTTCAAAACATCATTACTATAAAAGCCCTAAATCAATTATTCATTAAAATCCTAAAATCATGATTTTCAATAATTAAAAACCCTAGATTATAAAATTTACAAAATCTGAAAATTATAAAGTTTTATCATCAAAATACAATTTGATACTAATTAAATTAATTTCAAACAATAAAATCAAAACCCATAAATCAATAATTATAATTACACAAATTAATAAAACAAAGGAGAGAGAAAATAAGACTAACCTTTTTGTGTGGGAAATTTTTGGGGATTCATGGGGTATTTATAGAGTAGAGAGTGTAGGGTTAAATTTGAGCTTATAAAAATGTGGGCTTGAGTTATGGGTAGGGCTTAAGTTATGGGTTTTGGAATGGGTTATTCCAATAAGAGTATGTAGGAATAATTTACATTGCCCAATAATTAATAAACGTTTGGCCCAAAACATATTTTACTTTTATAAAACTTTATATTTAAAATACTTGAACCCTTTAAAATATTTAATTAAAATACTTGAGCCCTTGACAATACATTTTATTAATACTTAAATATTTTATAAAAATACATAAAAATACGGGGTATTACAGTTTTGGTGCGTAATCTCTTTCACTTTACGTTATTTACAGATTATTAAGTTTGGTGATGACTCTCAAACCATAATCATTCAATTAACAATAATTATTCAATCAATCAAATATACCAATTAAATTCTTGAATAATTAGTGACCACATAATATTTAATGTTGAATCCTTTTTAATTTTACCTCGGTGCCAATGACACCTTAAACGCATAAAGCGCCACAAATCCTATCCCTCGGTGTTAAAAATACCTTAAGTGCACTAAGGCACCAAAATACAATTTATTACTCATGTACGAAGACACTTATATAGCTCCTTCCTCACGCTTATAGCATCAATATAAATTATATGAACCATAATAAAATTCCTTTTCAATATTCCAAACCAAATTAAACATTTAGTTTAATTAAACATGCTCTTTAACATGCCATAAATAAATACGTGGTTCATAAATAATATTACAACTATTATTTTCCATTCAATAATCTATCACCAATAAATCATGCCTCACAATCCAATCCCCAATAATATCCAAATCATGATTTCCAATCCAAACCTAGCACGATACTACTTGTAATCAATCAAACACAATTAGCATGCTATTTTATCAACATAATTATGTTAAGTACGCGAACGTACCTCAATTAAGCCATTAAAATAACCGAGTACTCTACAATAATTCCCGAACCAAGTCTCCTACATAAAGGGACAATAATACTATATTACTTCTCCTTGTATATATACACAATTTTCAGCAACTTAAATTCACTTTTGACTACTTAAAATAATTTAAAAATTATTTTAAAATCCCTAATTAAACTCTTCTTTAATGGGTAATTAAAATCTTTCATTACAATCACAATTTCACTACTTTAATTAAATTTCTAGCATTTAGATCAATTAAAAACCCTTAAAAACTTCATCAAAACATTACTTTTATGCGTAATAAATCCATTGAATTACTAAATATGGAAAAGCCCCAAATCAATTTATGTAAGAACCCTAAAAATTCTAACCTTATCAAATTGAAAACCTTAACTTATAGTTTATATAATCTGAAAATTAACATCAAGTATAAAATCTGATATTATATATTCTTTGACTACTAAAAACATGATTTTGATACTAAAAAAACCTATTTTAAACAATTTAAAACCAAACTCAATACATATACATATACATTATGTAAAACAAAGAGGAGGAGAGGGAAGAAGAACAGTGTCACGGTGATGGTGGTGCAGCGATAGCCGGAAGGCGGCGCGGGAGTTTTGGATGGACGGCTGGCGGACATCAGGTGGGTCGGTGGCAGCGAACCCATGTCGTGGCTGGGGTTCCTATGTGAACCAAGGAGGAAAGGAAAATTAAAGAAGAAAGTGACAAAGGAAAGAAGGAAAAGAGGAGAGGGGGCGGCTGCTGGGGTCGCCGGCAGGTGGCCGACTGGCCGGCTAGCCGTTCCCGGCAGCAGTAGTAGCATGGGGTGGAGTATCACTTGGATCCCCATGGTGCCATCCCACGTGAAAACAAGGAAAGGGGAAGAAGAAAAGGAAACAGAGTCCACTTTGACCATTTGATTTTTGTGTGGGGAATTTTGGGAATCTAGTAGATATTTATAGTGTAGGGTAATTAGAGTAGGTTTGGGCTTCAAGATGAAATATTTGACCCAAATACACTAGTAGGCTAAATAGGTTAATTATGAAAATGGGCTACATTAGAATTAAATACTTATTCACCGAAATATAAATACTTGCTTTATTTATAATTCAATAATTAAAGTAGTTTGACCCAAAATATGTTAAATAAATAATATATAAAAATACATATATTTTATAATTAAATAAATAATATATAAAAATACATTAAAAATACGGGGTATTACAGTCTACCCCTTAAAAGAAGTTTCATCCTCGAAACTTAGGTACGAAAACAATAAAAACTCACTTGAAAACGAATAAGTGCTTGCAATTTCTGAAAATTTCCTTAATATTTTTAGTTGATGTACTTTTGTGATAATTAATTCCTACATCATCTATTCATTCACACACAAACTAGTGTGTAAAGTGACCAACTTACTGACCAACTTATACAAAATAATGTGTAAGATAACACCTTTACTAACAAACTTACACAAAATAATGTGTAAACTATTAGGCTATCTAACAAACTCTCACTAACATTAGTGTAAGAATCAACTTTGGTAATAAACTTACACATATTAGTGTGTAAAAAAATTAAACTTATCAACTAAATCAGTGTAAAACTGGCGAAAAAGCACTTTAAAATGCCAAAATTAAGGAAAAAGCGCGTAATTCTATCGCACTCTACCCCCTTTAAAGAAAACGAGTTACGCCCCCGTAACTCCACTTAACTCAACTTCAGAATTGAGTTATTCTCTTTCTCATTCCAAGATACTTCTTTATATTCATTCTTTGTGGCGGGTACCAATAATATTAAGAATCCTTTACTCATCATACTAAAATAATTGCACTATCTTTTACCAATCCTATAGTAAAAGTATGATGCACTTTGCTATTAAAAACCTTGATTTTGTCTAGCTTTCTCTTGATCAAATTGGCTACACTAATTTGTTCTTTTGCAACTCATAATTTTAGTCAATGTTTTTCACAATGACTGATGAAAATTGTCTTATACCTTACCAAGATCCAATAGTATGCCAAGTTAGTCGCCACTTTACCAATTCTATGCAAACTCGCATTATTATATACTTTGACTCATCCTCTTTATTCTTTCCAAAGTTTATCCTTTCCAAAGTTTATCCTTTGCTTTATAGGTTACACTTTCAATAACACTTGTCCTTTGTCCCCTATTTAACTTGCACTACTTAAATCCATTCATGGATACTTTTCTGGCTTCACTATAACTTTACTCGTTTAGAGTTCTAAAACGATCTTCTCACTAATGTTCCCTGACATAGAGAACTTTCATGGTTCTTTCTATACTAACCTAAAATCTTGCCATGCCAACGCTGGCTTGTATGATGACTTTGTGTTTGTTTTCAATCCAATGTTATCTTTACATCCTTTTTGAAATTGAATACACATGTTCTCTGCATAAATTCCCATGTCAAATATTATTTTGTTATTATACCAATGGGTGGTTGTTGTAATCGTCCTCAATGTATCACCAAAGTTCTCCTGTATACCTTCCAAGATTTTGAAAGAAACTAGGAGTCTTATTTGACATGATATTCTCAGGAACTCCATGTAGTCTCACAACAAATTTGATGTAAGCCTTCGCAAGTTGCTCCATCCTCCAAGTCTCCTTCATCGGTTTTTAAACATCGTGGACTTAGACAATCTATCCACCACAATCCGAATGAAACAATCACTCTAAACCCTCAACGCGCCTTTATCAAATCCTTTTGCAGCTTGTCTTTTCCTGGTTGTATTTCACTTTTTTTCCGTTATATTTCCCTTCAACTTCTTACTCTTACAAAGTATACTCAATTTTTTTATCTCCATGAATATTAAAATGACATATCCTCTTACAAATTCGATCAAATTCTTATCTCTGATCTACTTGATTTTTCCATCATTTCCTCAAATATTGTTGGTCTCATACCCTAGTTGCCCCAACATATTCTTTACTTGTCTTTTACCAACAATATCAAGGATTTTAAACTCCTTATTTCTTATTTACTTTGTCAACGTCACTAATGTAACTTTTCATTACATTACCTCCCTTCCAACGATATTGAATGTCTTTTTTATAGTCCTTTATCAACTCCACTAGTAGAAAAAACTTAATGAGAAGCCCTAAATGACAAGAGGTTTTTAAAATCCGCTTTGAAAAGTCCACCAAAAAAAAAGACCTCAGATATGTATTGGCAAGCGGTTTTGGGTTGAACCGCTTTCCATTATTATAATGGCAAGCGGTTCAACCCAAAAACCGCTTTCCATTCCTAATAAACCCTAAAACTAAATATGGGCCTCAATATCCTCCTCTCATTCTTTAGAATTCTCACGCGGCGCCCCTCTCTTTCCCCTCATTTTCACGCTCTCTCTCCTCTCCATCCTCAGCACGCCTCACTTCTCTCTCCTCTATCCCCCTCCATCTCCTTCATTTCTTCTCTCCATCCACTTCAGCCTCCCTTCTTTCCTTTCTCACGCCACACCACAACGAACACCGAGCGACGAACAACGACAAGTGACGAACAACGACGAGTGACGAACAACGACGAGCGACGGACTTCTCACCATAATAATGACGAGCGACGAGCTATGAGCTACGGGTACATGCGACCCAAATTCGAGTGAAAATTCGACCAAATTCGAGCGTAAATCCGACCAAATCCGAGCAATACCAGCACCAACACTCATGAGGTTGTGTAATTTCAGATCTAATTTAATTTAGGTAAGAATTTAGAGTTAGTTTCTTTTTTCTTTTCAAATTTCTGATTTTAATTACTTGTATTTCTCCATTGATTTTTCTGGGTATTGGTTTAATTTTTCTATGTTTGTTCAATTTAGTTTATATTAAATTGTTAATTACAGAGTTTTTTAGGTTTTGTGGTGGTATTGTTGGGTTTTGTGTGTTGGGGTTTGGTGAGTCCGACTCACCGCGGAAACAATCCCGACCCAAAGAACCACTCGCAATTAATAAAACCATAGTCTCCGGATGGAGCTCAAAAAACTCCGTCTCCATGATCGCGTCATATTCCTCTCTCGGTATTTTGGGGAGAGCGCACTTGCGACCCAAAAGGTCAGGTTTTTTATTGTACCGGCGCATCTCGCGGTTCTCTCTATGGGATGGGGCAAACATCAAATAAAACTGTGTCTTCCAACCGTCATACTCGGACACTTTGTCCAGTGTCATCTGATACTTTGGGAGGGTGGTCAATGTGTACCACGCCCTCCAGCCGTCTGGGTTGCGGCTTAAGTAGTGCATATGGGTGAACGCCTGCCAGCTGGGGTTCGGGTTCTGCATCTCGCAGGTGGCAACATACCCCAGAATGTTGGCCCATGAGTTTGGTTAGAGCTGCCAAAATTCTAGGCCATAAGCCCTAAGAATAGCTCTCACCGCATAGTAAAGAGGGAAGTAGAGACCTGCCAAAAATGTCGCCTCATAACATCCAAAGTAGGCGTCGGCGTTCGGCTGGTCATCATCCCAGGCAATGGTACCTAAGTACAGGCGGCACCCGGATGGTGTAATCCTTACCTAAGGGTCGTTTCTTCACGAAGCCCTCTATACCGTTTATCATTATGACTATGTCCTTAGCAGAGACATGAATCTGGAAGGGATCGTCTTTATCCTCCCACTTTTTTCTCTCCTCTACCTCACTATCCTCAAGCGGAGGGAGGGGAGTGTCACTATCATCCTCAGAGCCTGACCCCGAGGCGGAACTTTTGCCGGCTGACCTAGAAGTGGATTCTTCCCCATTTCGGTGTGTAGGGTCAGCTTGATCAGTCTCCATCTAAGAAACGGTTTCTTCACCGTCTCCACCCTCGTTTAAAATTGTATCGTTGGGGGTTCTTGGGATGCCAGATGGGGAATAATCCCCAAAACCTTTGTTACTCTAAGACCCCTCAACCGAGGTAACCTCTCTAGATGGTACTTCCAAAGTATCGTCTCCTCGACGCCGTCTAGTGGCTGTCTGTTTGGTTCTAGCCATCATGTCCTGCATAGACACATAGATGGCCGATTGGGGAGTATAATATTGCTCCATGCACCCAGAGGCGGCACTCCCAGTCCTAGACTCAGCCGTCCCAGGTGACCGGCTGACTACTGACCTAGGTCGTGCCGTGTGTGTTGGTGATGAGTCCATTTATTTAAATGAAATTAAATAATTGAAATGATTGAAAGGGGTATAGGTGGTACCTTACGTTTGTCTCTGAAAGGGGGGCAAACGGGGAGGTCCGATTGAATTGCTGCAAAAGATGATCCTACTTGCTTGAGGCACAGGCGATTGAGAACCAGCTGATGCAAGCGGGAAAAATACCAAATTTGTGTTCACACACAGGCGGAAAGAAGACCCTCTCTCTCTAAAACTCTTTGACTTTATCTCTCTATAATGTTTTGGAAACGTCCAAAACTAGAGGGGTAAAGTTAGTATTTATAGATGGGTAAATTTGAGGACAATTTTGTAATTTCCTCGGAATGTGAAAAGTTAAAATTTTCACATTTAAACTTTATATATATATGTATATATATATATATATATATATATATATATATATATATATATATATATATATATATATATATATATATATATATATATATATACATACTTAAACCGCCCCCTATGGGAGAGTGACATGTGTCATAGATGCCACGTGGTGTGCCACGTCACATCTATGAGGGGCAAATATTTTGGGTTATTTTACCAATGTCATGTGGCCTAATCAGGCCTTGACACGTGTCAGACTTTGGTTGGTCCAAATTAGGCCAATCTCCTTTTGACACGTGTCTCTCCTCGCACTTGGGAAGAAAAGGCGGTCTTCATCGGCCCAAATCTCAAGAAAGCCGCAATGCGGCGCAGCCCATAATAATTAGGTCATAATGATCTAATTAGGGGCACATTTACCAAAGACCCTATAAATAGGGAGATTTCCCCCTATTTTGGGACATCTACAATTATTACAACTTACCCTACATTCTCTTGCATCAGAGAATCACCTGATCTTTAAATCCGAGAAGATCTCACCTCTTTTCCGCACTTTCCCCGGTTTATTTCAAGTACTAAATCGATCTTCGGAGGCGAAGCTCCAACCACCTGGAGTCTCCGTTGTTTTGCAGGTACAGGCCACGCGCAACCAGTCTCTGAGCTGTAACTCTCCCGAGGGACAAAAACACCCAAAATAACTTTTATGCTTAATAAATCCATAGAATTACTAAATATGGAAAAGCCCCAAATCAATTTATGTAAGAACCCTAAAAATCATAACTTTATCAAAATGAAAACCTTAACTTATAGTTTATATAATCTGAAAATTAACATCAAGTATAAAATCTGAAATTATATTCTTTGACTACTAAAAACATGATTTTGATACTAAATAAACCTATTTTAAACAATTTAAAACCAAACTCATACTAGAATACATATACATATACATTAGGTAAAACAAAGAGGAGGAGAGGGAAGAAGAACAGTGTCACGGTGGTGGTGGTACAACGACGGCCGGAAGGCGGTGCCGGAGTTTTGGATGGGCGGCTGCCAGACATCAGGTGGGTCGGTGGCAGCGAACCCATGTCGTGGTTGGGGTTCCTATGTGAAACAAGGAGGAAAGGAAAAATAAAGAAGAAGGAAAAGAGGAGAGGGGCGGCTGTTGGGGTCGCCGGCAGGTGGCCGATCGGCCGGATGGCCGTTCCCAGCGGCGGTAGTAGCGTGGGGAGGAGCAGCACTTGGATCCCCATGGTGCAATCCCACGTGAAAACAAGGAAAGGGGAAGAAGATAGAAAAGGAAAAAGAGTCCACTTTGACCATTTGACTTTTGTGCGGGGAATTTTGGGGATCTAGTAGATATATATAGTGTAAGGTAATTCGAGTAGGTTTGGGCTTCATGATGAAATAATTGACCCAAATACAATAGTGGTCTAAATAGGTTAATTATGGAAATGGGCTACATTAGGATTAAATACTTATTCACCCAAATATAAATACTTGCTTTATTTATAATTCAATAATTAAAATAGTTTGACCCAAAATATATTAAATAAATAATATATAAAAATAAATATATTTTATAATTAAATAACTAATATATAAAAATACATTAAAAATATGGTGTATTACAATATGAAATGACATATCAACGCTTGAATCAGCCAAGTAGTAGTTAGAGAGGTTTTTCTATATGAAAGACTTAGGAGATGTTAAGTACATATTTTGAATCAAGATCCACGAAGTGAATCTTAAAGAATGATTGGTATGAATCGAAAGACTTATGTTGATAAGGATCTTGACAAATTCATGAAGCAAGACTCTAAGAGAGGATGTTTTCCCATGTTTCATGGTAATACACTCAGTAAAACTCAGTGCCTTTAAAATCTAATAGAGTTGAGTTGTATGGATAGTGTGTCTCATGCTTCTGCAAAAGGGTCCATTATATGTACCATGATATGTACAAATCAAGATGTTACATATGACTTGTGCGTGTGTAGCAAGTCTTCAAACAAATTCAAAATAAGCATACTGAAAGTTGCCAAGAGAAAATCCTTAAGTACTTGAGAAGGACAAAAGGAATGTTTCTAGTTTATGGTGTTAAGAGTGAACAAGTTTTCAAAAGGCTATACGGTTGCAAGTTTTCCAAAAAGGCAAGATGATTCTAGATGTTAATCTAGATGCATATTTATGTCTGGATGGTGAAGGACAATAAGCTTGAAGAGCTCAAAGTAGAACACTGTCGCATACTCAATATCAAAATATGTGTTTAGCTACAGTAAGAGTAGTTAAGGAGGAAATTTGGATCAAATTGTCCTGTGACTAAAAGGATGCCTTTTCCAAAACAAAGGAGCTAGGGTCACATCACAAATCCTTAGAAATAGATATGAGATATCGCCTCATTTATGAGATCAATGACAAGCGGTATGTCGTGATCTGCAAGGTTTAATTATGAGTGAGAAATCACTAAACCCCTTCCAAAGAATAAGATATGAAAGTCATATTAAAGGTTTGGATTGAAGCAAGTTATGTAATTTAAGTTGTATATGTTTTGAGAAAACATATTACATAAGGAATGCATATATTTGCAAAATTATGTTTAAAATAGAAATTTCATTTCTTTTATTTCATTATGGTTTTGGAAATTAAATAAAATATCCAAAATAATTATGAATTGATGGGCTCATCAGGTTGATGACCTGGTGAATGAAACCCAAAGGTGAACAAAATTCATATATTATTTAAGTTCCTAGTTTGAATCATTAAAGTGGACATAAATGATTTCAATAAATGGATTAGCATGTAAGATTGATTGGATAGCGCAGTTTCATGGGCTTTAAGGGCATAGTGATGCTCGGTCAATCACTTGGATATGCATGAATGATGCATGATCAAAATAATGACCTACTTTGAAGTTCAAGTATAGAGCTTTCGGATATATTAGTGGATTCCTTTGACATGAGTGGAATATTGATTTCATTCAATGGATGTCATGACTGTGGTACACTCAAATGTCTACCCGTAACTGGAGATTATAAAGGGTATTTGCTGGTTATTTCAAAATTTGAGTGGGAGCCTTGTTGCCACTAGATTGGATTGAGTCTACCTATTAAATTAGGAAAATTGTCATGGCTGCTTAAAGAGGGAGAATTCAGAAAATACGTGGTCGCGTTCAAATGCATTACTCAGTAATCATTTGGTTTTTTTAATTTTAACTTCGATTTCAAGAAACTATTTGTACATTAATATGATCTCGATATGTGACGCTATCATATTATCAAATAGACACATATTGACTTAAGGAATTTGAATATTGCACACTTGTCTCATACAAGTGGGAGATTAAAGGATTTATGTCTTCGTCGTGTGCAACTACTAGATATATAAATGGATCAAATTATGGAGATAATTAAGCTCAGACATTTGGGTCGTCGTTTTATCATAGCTAGAGGTACTAACAATCTTTGGGCTAGTAAAATAGCCCAATTGGACGGATCCTATAAGGTCACCCAAAGGGTCTAGATCGAGCACGAGAGGATAAGGCCCATGATGGGCCTCATCCCCAAGTATGGCCGACCATATGGAGTAAGGTTGAGGGTTTTGGACTTCCTAACCCTTGTCTAATTATAATGTGATTATAAATAGACTAGGTGCCTAGGGTTTGCATGTAACTTGAATTTAGTTGATCAGTAAGATCATAACCCGAATTAGAAAACACGAGACCTAGCCCTGCCAAACTCTCCTCTCTCTCACGGCTCTCTCTCCTCCCTCGGCACCAGTGTGGTGGTTCGTGATGGTGGTGGTTCATGGTGATCAGTTAGTCCATTAAAAGTGGTGATCGCGGTTTTCCTCAATCACTCGACCAATCTAGTATTGGTGGACGGCTCGTTCGAAGCTCATGAACTGAGTAGAGGAGCAACGCTTGGGGCTCTGTTCTCTCCTTGATTTGTCAATCAATTGCTACGTGGAATTCACGCTTCAAAGGTATGATTATGTATCTTGTGTGTTATGCATGTGATCTTGGGATTAGGTGCTTGATTGAATAGGATTCATGATTTTCCGCTGCGTAGTGCCTATAAACTACTGCAAAAAGTCCATTTGCAATATTAATAGAACAGAGGAAGTATGTCATTTCTCTAGTTTGTGCTTTTCTTAGTTGTTTTCCCCGTTTTCTTACATTTCTTGGTTTATTTTACTTTTTCTCTTTTATTTGTTTGCTTTTCTTTGATTTCAGGAGAAAGGTGATGTCTAAGGATCTCCATGGCTCTTTCTTGGGATTTGTAAGGCTCAAGATGCAAACCGATCTCTTCCTTTGAAGCTCAAGTGTTGAGGTGTGCAAGCTCCAAGTCTTCTAGGCTGCGCTCTCAAGCTGCATGGGCATCTTAAGTGGTGTTGAACCCACCGTAGGAACATTTGGAAACTACCACCCCCAATGTTCATCAAGTGGAGTGCACGGAGGCATCAATGGATGCACGAGAGAGAGTTGCCCTCCTCCCAGGCACGGGCGCGCAGGTCAGAGGCACGGGCGCGCGCGTGCTAGGCATAGGCGCGCAGCCCTGTTTCCCCTGTTTTGTACCCATTTCTTCGCGGCCGCGCAATATGAGGAGAGGGCTCGATTGTACGGGCTCCTTTTGGACGTCTAAATAACTTCTCCTTTTTTAGTTTTGCTATATATAGATTTTCTTCCTTTTTAGAGAAAGTAATGTACTAGAATTGTATGAGAAAATTGAATAGATTAGATTCTTAGAGAGATAAGCTCAAGATTGGGGAAATTTTGTTCTTAGATTTTAGAGAGAGAAACTTTGTAATTAATGATTGCTAAATTTTATTTTCATTCTCTTTGATCTCAAAGTTTTGTAAGAATTTCTTTCTCTTTAATGCAATTTTAGTGTTTGATCTTTGATACATTGTTGAATTTCTAGTTGAATGTTTGATTTGATTGTTGATATTTTGATTACAATGTTGATGATGAAATTGATGATTTGTTTAGTTTTGCTTCTCAATTCTACAATGTGTAGTGAGTAGATCCTTTGCTAGGGATGTGGTGAAGCATGTATGAATGATAGACTATTGTTAATTTAGGAATTTTGATTGATTTGATATTGTGATTAAATTGGTTGATAGAATATGTGCATATGTTTGATTTGTTGAGGAGTTGCTATGTAACACCCTATAAATCCCTTTCTTTTAAAATAAATGTTTTGCCCTGTTTAAAACTTTAAATAGGAAAATCTAAGATATTACCGCCACCGTGAAAACGGCTAAGGCAACTATCAAAGACACACAGCGGAAGACTCTCCTTTAAAATATTATAAAACGACTCAACTTAAAAAGTCAACTCACGAAAGTAAAGTCAAACCAAAGTAAATCAAAGTCAAACCTACAACTTGGAACCATTGTAGGCCCTTAACAAACCAATCCAATTTAAAATATTTATGTTAGTCTCGCAATAGAAATGTCATAATATAAATAAAATAACACATCATAAACTTATGGAAATTAGCATGATTCGCTCTTCACTCATGCCCATCATGAATATGCTTCATAACTTGATAGCTTCTCTCTCTACTTGTTTCCACTACTATACATTGAAAATGGGTCATCATAAGGCCAAGGTAAAGACAAGGCCAACAAACACAGAAACACATAATCAGCAAAGCTGAGTACATAAGCGTATTTAAACACACTAACATGCAATACCTATAAACACACAACTTACCTTATTGCACCTGTTTTTCAAGCACACAACATTCAAAAAAAATTCTCAACTAAGTAACTAAATAATTTATTTAGTTTTTATTACGCATCGAATGGGTTTCTCCCCTAACCTTCTCCAATAAAGGGGTACTAATACAGGAGCTAACAGTGCCAGTATAAAAGAACCACTTGTAAGTGGCGAAATTCCTGCGCATAATAATAAAAGGAATGTACAGCGTCCCGTACTCCAGTAGAAGTTACGATCAAATATAAAGTCACATAAATCCCCCTATATGTTCAAACTCAAGGTATATACGTTCCAAGAGTTTTGGTGTGTAATATCTTTCACTTTACGTTCTTTACAATATATTAAACTTGGTGATGACTCTCAAATCATAACAACATCAAACATCATGTATGAATGATAGACTATTATTAATTTGGGGATTTTGATTGATTTAATGATGTGATTAAATTGGTTTATGAAATTTGTGCACGTGTTTGATATGAAGAGGAGTAGCTAACCTTGATTATCAAGCTAGATTGCATTGTAATCGACGCATTATCAAGCTACTCTTATCGATTGAACTTGTCTTGTGATTTTCCTTTGATAGTCATTCGTAGAGAACACTAGTTTGACACCTAGGAAATAGTTTTTCAAGTGATTTTGATTGCAAATATTATTTTCCCTCACATTCTTCGATTGATTAACTTCCTATCAAATTAGCATGTTTATCGTGAATGCATGTGGATCCTAATTCCCTAGTATCTTGATATTGATTTCCATTTTTAGAATTTTTTCGTGTTGATTTGTTTTTGTTTTACCAAACCAATTATTCAATCTTCTGAATAGTTTGACTTAAGACCATAGCATTTGTCTCCATTCCTTTGGGCTCGAATCGGACTTACCCCTATACTAGGAGTAGGTTTGGTTAAATTTTGTTTGATTGTAGGAATTTTAGAATCCAACGACATAGAATTTCCCTTCCGTCAAAAAATCCTTCGGAAATTTTGACTTTTCCGACGGAATAATATATCCGTCTGAACCAGTCCGTCGCTATTTTCCTGTTTTCTAGTAGTGGTGTAATGTGCGCTGAGCCACCTCAAAAGTACTAGGGGGACAAGTACGCAACTCAAAGTAGAGTTAGAAACTCCAGGACATGCCCTAAGCAACAACAACTTGCACTGAGCATTGTCAAGCTTAGCAACCCTATCCATAAGCGCAATGGTCTTGGTCACCCTTTGCATCACAAGCTCACCTCCAAAACCGGAATCGAAACTAGCTAGTGAGACCACCAAGCAACTGAACACCACGCAAAGGTCGAGCAATATTAGGTAGAAAGACCCCCCACAAGACTATGACAAGAGGAAAATATAGGTCGCTATCTACCTCTCCCTAGAGCCAAACCTAATTTGTAAACACTCGACCAACCTAATACAATTATATGGTAAGTCAAGGGTCGAACCCAAAGGAATGAGTAGGTGCAAGTTATAGCCTATGTCAAGCTAATTCGAAGAATATAAATGGTTGTGGAGGTAACTAAGGTATCAAGAAACTAGATAAATTGAGAAATTCAATATGCTAAACACTAGGGATATAGGTTCCATATGCAAGCTCAATGATTATGCTAATTGATAGATCACTCAATCGATTCAAACATTACAAGGGACAAACAATAGTTGCAATCAAAGGAATCCAAAATCTATCTCCTATAAGCCAAGCTAGGGTTCACTTTGAATGGCTAACAAGGAAAATCACAATCGAATTCAATCAATTAAAGCAATTCTCAAATCAAGGGTTCAAGTCATTGAAATTTGCAATGCAATCTAGATTAATCTTATAGGTTGATCACTCCTAGTCTAATTAATCACATGCACAACTATGTCAACCAATTTTATTGCAACAATTCAATTAATCAATGATCATCAACTAGCAAAAATCATCTATCAAGCATGCTTCCCCTTCTCCCTAGCAACTAATCTACACACTAATCATGGTGAAATTGAAAGACAAAACAAATTCAATCACAAACATATTAATTTCAAGTTTAATCAAGAAGGAATTCTATAATTCAACAATTTCTCAAACCTAAACCAAAATTCAATTCAAACATTCAAGCATTAAAGGAAATTGCAATAAAAGTAAATTCAAACGAAAGAAATCTCACAAACTTTCATTAATATGAAGAAGAAATCCAAACTTGATTGAAGCAATGTTGTAATACAAATCAAAATCCAAGAATTTCTATCTCTACTTTCTCTCTAACTTCTCTCTAGTTTCTCTCTCTAAAAACTAAGCAAATGAAAAATTATCTAAAAGTTAGCTTTAACAAGGAATTATAAGAGTATTTATAGACAAAGAAGAAAATCTGATCGGTTGCGCCCTCTCCAAGAATATCCCGCAGGCACGGAAAATTGGGTACGGAACCCATAACTAACTCCGCGGGCAATCTGGGCAACACCCGCGCCCGCGGGTACTGTAGCCCGTGCCCGCGGCTAGAGGCGCGGAAAATTCTCTACTCCCAATTGTAATTAGGGGCCTGCGGTCTTTCCAATAGAAACGGTCTCTCCAAAACATCCGCGCCCGCAGCTAGACCGCGGCCAGGGCGTGGAGAGTTCCTTCCAAAATCTCCATTTTCTTGCACTTTTTCCTCGCCCGCGACCTTTGGCAAAGGTTGTGTGCCCTCTCCAAGCCCTCTCCAAGAAGCTTGCTTCTTCTTTGCTTAGCCCTTTTGGCTCTTCTTGATCCTTTTGCAGAGCCAACTCCTTAAACACCTACAAAAGTAAACAAAGAAAGAAAATAGAAGAGAAAAAGAGCCAAATAAAAGGGAAACACAAAGAAAACTACATAAAGGAAAGTAAAACACAAAGAAAGAAAGAAATAGAGAAACTAAAGGAGAAAAGACCAAAATAATAAAAGAAATCTATGAAAATAGGGTGAAAACATCCTAGAAGACTACCCTATGAGTGCCATAAATGACACTCATGAGAATACTTCAAGGGTCTTCTGTAGACCAGAGAACTTCACTTTTTTCCACGTTAAGATGTAACCCAAAACAAAGCCCTTCCAACGTGTCACCAATAATAATGTTGTCATCCAAATACCAAGCCTAAAGACATACATCATAAGTGTCTTTGATTTTACACACCAGGGGTTGTAAAACCAAAGCAAAAAGAACAGGACCACACTACTACAAAAATGGGCAAAGGAACCTATAATAAAAGACCTGTTGGTTAATACAACGGGTCTCTTTAACATAAGGGATCTAATATTAGTGGAAACGGGTCTCTTATATATTAAAGGGCCAACAATAGTTTTGGGAAGATGGAGGGAAAAAAATAAGAGACCCGTGGTTTGACCTAATAGGTCTCTTATTTGTGTATGGGCCCACCAGTCAAACCAACTTTTTTTGAGTTGATAACAAAACCCTACTTCTCTTCTTATTCCCCAATTCCCCCATTACCTTCTTCACGCCGTTCTCTCTTTCTATCTCACTCCCCTCTCCTCTCCTCTCCTCTCCTCTCCTCTCTCCTCTTATCTTATTTTTTTCTCCCAGAGCAAAAAATGTTGCTACAACCTCCTTCATAACGCCGACGGTCGCTTCCTCCTCCTCTTCAACGCCGACCCGCTTCCTCTTTCTATTTTACTACGAGTTTATTCGTGGTGATTTCGGGTTTAGGTGAGTAGTTTTAAAATTTTTCGTGGGTGATAGTCTGATAGATAGACACTTCGTACTATTCTACCACAAATTAAGCCTGTAAAAACCTCACGCCTTTGTTTTTTAATTTGATTTTTCAATTGGAATAATGTCTTAATTATAAGACTTGAGGAATAGTATGGTGCTCTAAGGGCTTATTTGCGACATGAAGTTAGGTTTTCATGTTATGGTGTATTTCTGTTTTTTGTCTAACATTTTTTTTGGTTGACTTTGGTTATCATTTCAATATTCATCCATTCAGGTTAGTACTTTAGTTTAATTTTTTTTCCCAGTTGTATCGATAATCTTGATACTTTTCTTAAATTTAATTTGATTTACTTTTTAGATCTAACATTTGGGTTTCTATCTTATTTTTTGTACTCCGCATTATGCTTGGGTAACTTTAGATATAATTCGTTTTGATTTTTCGTGTTTGAAGGTTTGATCTATCGTTTATTGGATGAGTTTATTCATATACATTGTTGAATTTGGGGGTTTGGGTTTTTAATTTATTGTGGAGTTGATTATATTGATCTAAAAGTTTATTATTTTCCTTATTTTTAATTAAATTTCCATAAGATATAAAGTTTAATCGTTAGAGAAATTCAATGGGAAAATAGATCTGATGGCAATGAGAAACTTCAATATTTGACGGGTTGACAGCAAAGGTGGAGATTGATGGTGTTCAACTATGAAGTCGAAGACGATAGTTGTAGGCGATTTAATTGTTTATTTATGTATCTGAATTTAGTTCTAATAACATTGTAAGAGGTGTTTTTTTTTTTTTTTTTTTTTTTTTTTTTTTTTTTGCAATAAGAGTTATTCTTTTTCAAAATGTAGATTTTATATAACTCTTGTACAATAGTTATACCTAATACGAAGTATGGAGTTTGAGTTATTGTAAATTTTTTTGACAAGTTGTAAAATTAGTTGTACAAATGTTTATAAATAATGATAGATAAATTCTACTCATATTTGTTGTAGAAAATTTGTATTTTATTGTAAATTAATATTTGTTTAAAAGGGTTGGTAAAAATATAGTCGTATGTATCCGTATTAATTTTTTTTTGTATATACGAAGAGTCAAACAGACCGCCTATCTTACATATAGGGTCTGAATTTATTCAATAAAGGGACCCCATATCTCTAAGGACGGGTCTCCTATGTTAAGCTAAGGAACCCTATTTGTCTATCAATGGGTCTCTTCTCCTATTAAAATATTTTTCAAACCACTACTATAACAGACCCCCTCTCTCTATTAACGGGTCCCTTCTATCTTCATAAGAGACCCCTTCATCAGGGGTGGTCTCTTAATCAAACAGACCCCCGAGATAGAGACCCATCCAAAGGTGGTCTCTAAGGCATATTTGAACGGGTCTGTTTGCCTTTTTTGTAGTAGTGCCAAGGGGATTACCCTACTTCACCTCCTCAGACGACCATAAGGTGTGTATTATTTTTATTGTTACTGTTACTATTACTATTACTTTTACTGTTATTGTTACTGTTACTGTTACTGTTATTATTATTATTATTATTATTATTATTATTATTATTATTATTATTATTATTATTATTATTATTATTATTATTATCATTACTATTATTATTACTATTATTATATATTTATTTTTATTATTATTATTATTATTATTATTATTATTATTATTATTATTATTATTATTATTATTATTATTATTTATTACACTTGGTGCCAAAGCTAAGGCCCAACAACTTGCTATAAAGCAGCAATGCGCAAAGTGTGCACGTAGGCCCAGCAACACTGTTGGTCGTGGGTGCGTGTGTGCTGCTAACTGCAAGGCACCTCGTTGGATAGCTGCTCGTGGAGCCTTATGGCCTATAATGTGTGCAAGGGTCGGACGGCGTCAAAGCTCATAACATGGGCACGCAAGCTGGCTAGCCATGGGCTAATCTTGGTACCCAATTTATTTCCTAAATAGCTTTCCTATTCCTATTAGAATTATTTTAAGGTGATGGTTATTTACTTATTTATTTTAATATACAATTAATTGCAAAATTATTGTTTTTAATCAAAAGGAAGCATGCATTATCTGGGCAAAGCCCTAAATATATTACAGCCTATAGTTCAAAGAAGCTTGTTTAAGCAAAATACATTCTTTGAACAAAATCCATAACTTAAACCAACTAAAAACAAACATACCCCAACTAAACCAAGTTTTCCAACATATTAAAGAGAACAAACTACAACAAGGACAAGTACTAAACAGAAGACGGAAGGGACTGAAGATCAGCATATTAAAGATCAGCATGGTAAGCAGCTTTAGCACTAACTCGGCAAACAAAATGATCAACATGGCCCAAGATTATATTCATAGCATATCTTGCCAGGTAGTGAGCTAGGCTATTGAGCTCCCTTGAAATGGTACTGAAAATGATAGTCATTTCCTTGTTCAAAAGTCTAGCAACATCAATGATGACAACTGCAAGTTCATTGTTCATATTCAGCAAAGTCTTAATCTGTTCAGCATCTGTTTCTACTTCCAAAAACTGGAGGGGCATAGCCCTTGCGTAATTAAGGCCTTCCCTAAGAGCATAGAGTTCTGAACTAAGGGCACTAGGAGCATTATACTTATTGGAGTACCCAAAATTCCATTCTCCTTTAACATTCCTGAAATCACCGCCCCCTCCACCATTGTCTAAAGAAATCCAAGCACCATCAGTATTTATCTTGAGAAAACCAGGTCTTGGAGGCTTCCAACAAGGGGGTTTGACAAATGGATGGTCCTGACTCATCCCCAACCTTTTCTTTTCCTTTCCAAACACCCTGCAAGACAAAAGAGTTTATTTGATAATCTATCATGAATCTGTTAAAAACAGAGTTACAATTATAAACCGCAACTTTAAAAATAGCTCTATTTCTCAACTTCCAAATCTGCCACATTCCCATGATAAAGATGCATTTCCATTTAGGAGTCTGACTAAAATTGTAAACAATCCCGCCTGTCCAATTGCTATTCATGAAAATGTAATAGTTAAACTGAGGAGGAGGCTTTAATTTTTGCAAAATCATTTTCCATAAGATAATGGAAGAATGACAGTCTCTGAACAGATGAATGAAAGATTCTGAGCAAGAGTGAAATCTGACACAAACATCATCAAAATTTGGGGTTCTAGAGCTCAGAAGGGAAGTAGAGGGGATAATAGAAAGAACACAGTTCCACATAAACATTTTATATTTATATGGTAATTAGATCTACTAGAAAGATTTCCAGCTGAAAGAGAAAGAGAGAGGGATTTTGGAAGCTTGAGTGACAGAAAAGTAAGCTGATTTGATGGTGAAAACTCCAGATTTATGAAAAATCCATCTAATGCTATCTAGAGAGAGAGAAGGATCGCATCTATAGTTGAGAGAGGAGTACTCAGAATTAAGGAGATAATATGATTGGGAAGCAGGTACTTTATATCATCAATATACCACTTTCCATTTCTGATAATATTAGAAACCCTCCAATGACATTTTGATTGAGGAATTTCATAATCAAGGACCATATATAAAGGAGCAGATCCCACCCTATGATGGTACCAGAGAGATGTATCTTCCCCATTTCCAATTCTAATAATAATACCCTTAAAAAGAAGATCCCTTCCCTTAAGAATGTCCCTCCACATTGAAGACTGAGAAGAATTAGGGATGCAATCCTGAAGGTTACTTCTTTTAGCATATTTGTCCTTTAAAATTTTAACCCATAGTTTATCAGGATTATTTAAATAAATCCAACCCAATTTGGCCATAAATGAAAGGTTCCACTCCTTTAAAAACCTGAGACCTAAACCCCCTAGAGCAATGGGAAGAATGATATTATTCCATTTGGTTTTGGGAGTATATCTAACAGAATCTGATCTATTCCAGAGGAATCTTTTGCACTGTTTTTCAAGATCTTAAATAATAGAGAGAGGAAGGAGATTGGTTTGCATAGCATGGACAGGATATGAACTTAGAACAGATATTATGAGGGTACATCTACCAGCCATGTTTAAAAGCTTTGCCTGCCAACCTTTAATTTTATCTAAGGTTTTTGTCATTAGCTCCCAATAGTCACCTTTCCTTAACTTATTAGGACTAATATTAATACCTAGATATTTCCCAAAAGAGCAACTGGACTTAAAATTACTTAAGACAACTAATTGATGTGTAACATTAAATTCCATTTTTAGAGGGAAAAAGATGCTAGATTTAAGATCATTAACTTTCAATCCAGAAATAGCACCAAATTCTTCCAAAATAGACATCATATTGGTAAGGTTTGTAACATTTCCAATTCCAAACAAGAACACATCGTCAGCATAAAAAAGGTGAGAAAGCTAAGGCTATGATTTTTGGAAATTTTTAAAGGTTTCCAATCTCCCTTTTAAACACTGTCTTCAATTAATAAAGACAATCTTTCCATGCACAGAACAAAGAGGTAAGAAGAGAGAGGATCTCCTTGTCTTATACCCCCTAGAAGGATGAAAATCTTTTGTTATCTCTCCATTCCACAAAACAGAAATAGAAGTAGAAGAAACACAGTGCATAATAAGGTTTATGGTGGAGGCTGGAAATTCAAAACATTTGAGGGTATCACCAATGAATGACCATTCTAAACAATCATAAGCCTTGGCTAAGTCTAATTTGAGAGCCATAATGTGTTTGTTTTTTCTACACTTATGGAACAGATGAGCAGCCTCTTTAATGAGAATGATATTATCCTCCATGCATCTATTTTGGATGAAACTGGATTGAAAAGGACTTATAACTCTATGAAAAATACCCTTTAATCTAGAAGAGATAATTTTTGTGACAAGCTTGTAAATGGTATTACAAAAACCAATGGGCCTAAAATCAATCATAGAGACTGGATTGACTTTCTTTTGAATAAGGAGATATAGGAAAGATTGAGATCAGTAGGGATGGTGGAAGAGTTGAAAATAGAAACTATAAAGCCATGGATAGAACTACTCAAATCATTCCAAAAGTGCTGATAAAAGAGAGGATGAATGCCATATGGTCCAGGACTTTTAATGGGATCCATCCTAAACAAATTAGACTTAACCTCCTCCAAAGAAGGGACAGAAGAAAGTAAAGTTTGTTCAGTAGGATTAAGCATAGTGATAGAAGAGCAAGACAAAGAGGCAGGGGTATTAATGGAGCTAGTAAAAAGTTTGATGAAATAAGATCTAGCTAACTCCTTAAGAATCTTCTGATCCTTAATAAGAATACCACTATTGTCAGAAAGAGCAACAATTTTTCCTCTACTTCTCTTCACTTTTGCATGAATATGAAAGTATTTGGTATTATAATCACCAAATTTCCTCCAATTAATACTTGCTTTTTGAGCCTTAATAATCCTCTCCATTTTATAGATAGAGTTTAACTCATGTAAAAGAGAATGCTCTAGATTTACCAAAAAAGAAGAGTGTTTAGAAGCAAGGGAAATTTGAATGCCATTCAACCTAGCTAATAAAACTTTTTTCTTTTTTTTCTAAACTACCAAAAACATTAACATTCCAAGCTGACACATTAGAAAGAAAATTGGGTCTTCCTTGCAAAAAGGGAATGGGATCAGAGACACTAGCCCAATTTGAGAGAAAAAAGTGTTTGAAGTCTATTTGTTGCAACCAAATTTCTTTACATTTAAAAGGAAATGAGCCTTTTGAGAGTTCAGAACACAAACTAATCAACATTGGACAATGATCAGAATATGTTTTAACAAGATTTTTGACAGTTACCTAAGGGAAAACCTCCACAAAAGAAGCATTAACAATGGCTCTATCAAGCCTTTCCTTGATAAGGGCCCTACCAAACCTTGCATTTTCCCAAGTATAAGGATTTCCCACAGCATGCAAATCAATCAACCCAGCTTCATTAGTAAAATTAGTGAAATCTTTGCATTGACTTGACCTAAAAGGTCTTCCTCCTTGTTTCTCACCCTGAGATGTTACCTCATTCATATCACCAACCACTAGCCATAAGGTGGTAGAAGGAGGTAAATTGCTTTGCATGTCATTCCAAAACACATGCCTCTCCCTAGCTACACTAGGAGCATGCATACCAGTGATCAGAATCTCAGGGGTATGATTATGAAATTTGAAAAGTGAATGGAATTTTTTATCATCATTGTCATACATGATCAGATCTATAGTAGATTGAAAAAACAAGCAAATCCCTCCTTTCATTCCTCTAGCAGGGATTACCCTTTTGTCATTAAACCCTAGTTGATTCATTAAATCAGAGGCTTTACCAGAATCACATTTAGTTTCTAGTAAAATCAAAATATCAGACCTATGAATTTTTACTAAGTCCCATGCATGAGATAAGAAATCGTCATTGTTCACTCCCCTAACATTCCATACAATCAACTTCATTTTTAAATTTGGAAGGGTTTTCTGAGGATTTAAACATGGAATATCACCTGGACATCGATTGATCGGGAGAAAGAATTCCTCCCAATCCCTCCAATGCTGCCAATGGCCCAAGCCGCTCACGTCCTCTACTCTGATCGGGGATATGTAACTCCTTAACGCTGGAAGAAGACGATAATGTTCCTCTAGACAGAGAAACTGAACTTATATCCCTAGAATTTCCCCTTCTGTTTGATAAATCGCCATAGGGTATCCCGTGAGCGCCATGTCTTGACCTTCTGTTGCACATAGCAAGGGGGTGACTGGAAGTTTTTCGTGCATGCGTCTGAACTGAAGGAGTTTCTCGTGAGATGGACATTGGAAAGAGAGGCTCATCCTCGCATAAGGGGGGAGCACTTCCTCACTTCTCTTCAAAGCATCTAAGGCTGCCATGGATGGTGTTCTTTGAAGGGAGTCCGAGGAAGGAATCCTTGTTGCGGTGCAAATTGGACGAGGGCTCAGAGGGAAAAGAGCTAGGGTTGTCGGAGGGGGTTGAATTCTGAATGTCCATTCCCTCGCAAATGCTGACTTCTGAATATGATAGATCACTGAAGGAATATGAGAGGTTTGAGGAGGCGGGTAATTCAGGTTCAAGAAGCTGGGAATCATTTGTGAAGTGATGGGCGGTGGGGTTAGAGATACTGGAAGAGAGGGAATGGGATGGGACTTGGAGGGAACATGCTTCCATATTGGGAGTGATGGTCCTGATGATGATGGTGGGGGCTGAGTTAGGTGTAGAGAGGATGGTACTATCACCTTTTTGTTTTCCATTTTCAGTAGTAAGAGCAGGGACAGATGAGGAAGGAGATTAAACAGCACTATTTTCAGTAGGTACAACAATAAAAACAGAGGACCTAGAATTTATAGCAGGGAGAGAGTTTTCTTTTATGGTAATAACTTGTGAAGAAGAAGAGTGCAGTTTAGGTAAAACTTGAACAGGGAGATCTTGTTGTAGATTGTGGTCTGACACAAGCTCCAGCTGTGTAGAAGTAGTACCTTGCACTAAGTATTCAATAGTACAAACTTCACTTGAAACAGTGATAGGAGGAATTATACTATCTTTATTGCCCAAGAGAGAGTTAGGTGGCATTAAAGGATGAACAGTGCTATCATGGGTCCCTTCATCTTTCAAAACTTCTCTGTCTAAAACATGCCATAAATTTTTCGAGCGCTGAGCTAATTTATTGCTCGAGTTTATTTGTTTTGTATTTTGAGACTTGGAAGCTAAACCTTTGGATTTCCCATTCTGATGATTAGCACTACTTTTCAAATTAGGTTGATTTCTCCCTTTTTTTCTTTTTGGATCAAGTGACTAAAGTCCATGGGCCATAGTTATCCAACATTCCATCTGGCTTTGCAGAGTGGGCCCCTACATCAGCCTTGGAAGTACTAGTACTAGCAATATCTAGAAGAGATAAAGGAATAGAAATTGGACTAGATTTGGGTATCAGAGACGGTGCCAAATTTTGTGGTGGCCCACCTGATCCATGCAGAGATGTGGACAATCCAGAATGTACCACCTGTGAACATTCTTTTGAGAGATGTCCAATTTTCCCACACGTAAAGCAAAGAGAATGAATATTCTCATACTGAATTTGCTGCCATGCACCACCCCTATGCGTTTAGCAATTTGGAATAACTATTCCTTATCATAATATTCAACTAGCAATCCTGGAAAACGAATCCAAACAGACATAATGTCAAAATTCGTCGACGATGATAAGAAATTAGGTTTCCATTTGGTTAATACTAGATAGTGATCTAATATAAACCATGGCCCCCCATACAGAGTCCTCTCATAATCATCCAGAGTTGAAAACCGAAACAAATAAACATTGTTACCTACATCAATTGTTTCCAAAGATCCTCTCACTTTCCACATAATTTTAGCACGTGAAGCCATAAAACTAAGTCTGCTATTAATACCCAAGATCTTGCCCATGAGAGTAATCCTCCATGGCTCTCTCAATCGATGGAGAGTTTCAGATGTGAAACCAACTACTAGGGTGGAATTTGGCAAATCCTCCCCCTTTTCTTCCCAATCCAACGATGTGGCTGCAATTAGGGCTGTACACAGGTCCAAAACCAGACCGGGACCTGAATCTCTGATTTTTAAGGACCGGGGACCAAACCTGATTCAATAGGTCCGGTTCCGGTTTAGACCTGAAAAAACAGGTCTGGTCCGGTTTTGGACCTAATGGGACCTGAATTTTTTTTTACTCTAAAAAAATCAGATTGAAAATTTAAAAAAAAAAAATAATGTTAACAAAATTCAACTACTGTACTTTACATTTATATGACATATGAGTATTAATTTCTGATTTAACATTGCTTAAAAAATCAGATTTAACATAAAAATAATATATATATATATATATATATATATATATATATATATATATATATATATATATATATATATATATATATATATATATATATATATATATGTATATATATATAAATGAACATCCAGAAGCCAAACAGGAAAACATCAGTACACCACAAGTCTACGACGCCCACAAGAAGGTCAAGAACTAAGCCCAGAGTGGCTGCTGGGTCGCCGGAATAACGCATTTTGGTGGCCTCGGTCGCTGGAGTCACGTGTTCTGGTGGCTGCGATCTCTGGAGCAGCGCAATCTGGTGCCTGCGATCACTGGAGCCGCGCTAACTAGTGGTCGCGGTCGCTGGAGCCTCGCGTTCTGGTGGTCGGTGCTGGAGGTGTGCAATTTGGTGGTCGTGAGGTAACTTCGTGGTGGTCACCGCCTCCGGTGACTTGAATTAATGAGGACTTGAGGGAGAGAAGGTAAGAAGGAGACAATCAGATAGTGGGAGGCGAAGTTTAAGAGTGAGATTTAGGGTTGCAAGTTAAGGCTAATTTTTAAGTTTTATAGAAAAAATACATCTTTCACGGTTTTTAAGTCCGGACCTAAAACCCCTAGGTTTAGACCGGACCTGGACCGGAACCGGATTTGCTGAATTTCAAGGACCGGGACCGAACCTGAATCTGCCAGTCCAAACAGGTCTGGTTCGGTCGGTTTCAGGTCTGGGTTAGATTGTGTACACCCCTAGCTGCAATATTCCTTGCCTCATTGAACCATTGTGTTGAACTAGCAACAACTTCTCTAAAAGAAATAGGGGCTAAAACTGATCTTGGAGAGTTCACTTTCTCAACAACAACAGAATTATCATTACTAACATCCATATGATCAACTAGTTGAATATCAGAGTCAACTAATAGACGATTAGAAACCTGAGCTAAAAGATTATTCTCTTCCATTAGATGGAAGAGATAAAAAAGAAAAAGGAACAACTTATTTAGCTTGACCTGAACAAACTCCCATGGTCTCCACACCCCTAGGTGTGAAGGTAACCCCTAGTTATTCGTACAAGTTAACTATATAAGTTGAGGAACCTAAAATTCTAGAGAGAAGGCGGAGAAAAATTCTAGAGAGAGAATTAGCGGTTTTTTCATTGCAAAATTATTGTTGAGTCCTTAAAAGTGAGAACCTAGTTGTAAACACTCTACCTTGAGGGATCTTGTCCAATATATATTGTTGCCTCTACAAACAAACGTCTTTAAATGACCTTGGTTGATACTTTTTTTTTTTTTTTTTTTTTTTTTTTTTTTTTTTTTTTTGCTAATACCTTATTTGAATGTGCCATTTGTAACAATAAGGAAATGGGTTTACCTTTTTTTTTTTTTTGAAGGGAAGATCAATTTATTCATAAGAAGTCATACGACATCTACAAAAGAGATCGGAAATGATAAATACAATGAAAATTGAATCAAATAAGAATTCTAATTCTATAGACTACAATCGTGAGTGAGAATTGACATTGATGAATACCCTCGTCTCTTGAATCGCTGTCCTCTGCAGCCTTCTTCTACGAGGGGGTCTTGCGATTTTTTATAGTTCTTAAATTGAACAAAACTTGATTCAATTAATTGTAGTCGTTGATCTAACACCTTTTTCAACACCGCACGAACCACCACAAAAAAAAATTAGAACTTCCGATAACAAAAGGGAAATCATCTACACCAATCAAGACCATCATAAGGATGGGATCTATTATTATAAGTGATTAAAAAGAAATTTTGGGGCTTACCACTTATCAAGGAACTAGTGGTAGCCCCTACCAATAATCACAATGGAGATCAAGCAGAGAAGGGTGAAGGAGGAAATAGGGAGAAGGGAGAAGATTGAAGGAAACCCTAAAAAGCTGAAAGAATCCTAGCAAAAAGCTAGGAAAAAAATACCCTCCCAAGGTAAAAACCTAGAGGGAAAACCCTTGAGATAATACTATTTAGGCAATGGGTTTACAGTGCATGAGAAGACGGTTATACAGTGTTATGATAAATTACGATGGGGTGTGCTGGTAGCATAAAAAACATAATGCCATTTATACCAAAATTTATAAGAAAAATTAACAAGAAATCGAACTTTAAGTAGTCTTCCAATTTTAAGTTCAACTTTGATTAATTCAAAAATAAGTCTAACTTTGATATCTATTTTTCATAAATGGGTATTTTTACCTATGACCGGTCAAAAAGGTCATCAATTAACTTATAACAAAATCCACTCTCAATTATATAGAAATTAACTTAATTAACAACATAACCTTAATATAAAACTTAAATACCAAAATTAACAAATAAATTTTTCAGAAATTGAGGTTTCGGGTTAGGTGGTCCTAGGTTTGCGGTTGGTGCCGACTAGGGTGGAGGTTTTACGAGTCCGATCGACTAAGGTGGGGTTGGTGGGGGTTTCGCCAACGAGGGCATAGGTTAGGAGTGCGTGGGGGTTCGTGAACATGGGTTCATTGGGTGGGGGTTCGCGGGTCGAGATAGTATATATATTTTGGTTCAGGAATGGGTTGGGTGGAGTCGCCGACTGGGGGTTGAAAGGGTTTCGCAAGCAGGGGTGGGGCTGGATGGTACTTTTCTCGGCAGGGATACAGGTTGGAGCTTGATGATGGCTGGTTGAGGTTGTAAGGTGGTCCAACAGTTAATAAGTTGAGTAGTTTTTTTTTTTTTTTTTTTTCATTATTCAGTTTTTTTAATTAGTTAATTGTGTGTTAGTTAGCTTTTAATTTGGATATAATTTAATTACACTTTTTTAAAAAAAACTAATTGAAACAAATCTCACCAATAACATTTGACACATGGAATATTACCCGTTGTTAACCCATATAACAAGTCATGACTTAATATTGAAAGAGTAACCATAAAGTTTGGCTTATTTTTGAATTAATTAAAGTTAAACATAATATTGGAAAACCACCCAAAGTTCAACTTATTGTTGTTAATTTTTCCAAATTAATATACTAGGATTATTCAATACAATTCCTTTTAATATCATCCTCTACAACGTAAAAATCTCTTTAAATTGAAAAATGGAATGGAACATGAGAAAGGGATAAGTGTAACATACAGTAAGAGGACAGAGGGTATTCGTCGCATCAGAAACATGATGCTATTTTCACCAAAATTTAAATTAGGATGTTTCAAAACTATGTTCCTCTTAACATAATCTTCTACAGTGTAAAAATCTAGATAAGCTTCTTCTTTTGAAAGTAACGCTTCAAGTACAATAATTGGAAGCCAGAAACTGTAATGCAAACTGCTAAGGACATTATACTGAACATTGCTACCCTGGTATTGGTCTTTTCACTCACTATCCTCATTTCGGCTTCCCTGAAAGTACAAAGCAAACATTTTTATACAAATGCACTGATAGTGACAGCGTGGATTGTAAGTTTTAATGATTATACAAATGTATTTCCGGTATTACCTGTTTTTCAGATACAGTAGATTCTCGTGAATGGCTTCCACTGCTGCCTCAAGTTTCCTTAGCTCGAGCTCAACACCCTGCAAGAAAAAGAAAATTATCATATATCCATGCAATCCTGGGAGTATTGGAAGATAGTGTCCACATGCAAAAGAATCTACCTAGATATACAGTGTCTATTCTTTCCCTCTTGAAAGTTGTATGGAATGAAATGTTTTTCAATCACTAGCTAGTGTAATGGAACCAATTTTAAGGTCAACCAAGATAAGTCACAGTTTATCCTAGAGAAGGCTGGAGAAAATATAGAAATCACTAGTGCAGTGATGATGGTTGAAAAAATATATCTCTACAAACATTATATTGCAGCTAAATTCTACTACAAAAGAATTTTGAGGGGCAGCCAGATTTTAGACACAACCAGATGACAAAGATCACTTCAAGCAAAGTAGGCCAAGTGTTGTTCAGCTTCCTTCCTCTTAAGTATTTTTCCCCCATTCAAGTGTGTATGGGGACTGAGGAGTACAAGTTAGATGTTACCAATCTTCGCATTATTATTTCTTACTGGAATTGCAGCAGAATTAAGATGTGTAGTGGGCAAAGACTGAGGACAAAGGATTTAAAAGGTGTGTCTGTGTAGCATTAAAAGCCTCCAAAAATGGGAGCTATGTGGTAGATTTGGAAAATTCGAACAAATTCCACAAGGCCATATACACTTCTAAACCCACACATTCAATCAATACACACACAGGCTAGGGATTTATATGCTCATTATTTTGTCACGTAGTGAGTGCACAAGATGTGAACACTAAAATCCAATGATATCCAAATAATAGGACTGTATGATCTTATGATGCAAACATTGCCAAAAGACCCAGATTGGGTTCAAATTTGCACACATGCAAGATCAGGCAAAATTATTAGAATTGTTCAAAGAATTGTTTGAATCAGTTGGAACATTAAGAACCAGTAACAATCCTTTATAATGTCTAAAAAAATATGCGAACTAAAACATAATAAATCTCTAACCCTACTATGGTCACAAAAAAAACAACATTTGACTAGTAATGAATTTTTTTTTAGGAAAAATTGCTCCCATTAATCTGAACTTTGCCTCATCCGCCGAAAATAATCCCAACTTTCGTTTATTATCTATTGCACCGAACTTTGGGGGGTATTAATTTTCGTTGCACCCAAATGACTTGCAACCGGTCAATCAGGTAAACATTTCTGAATTATTTTTTTTTGCACACGTGTCAATATGTAATTGGTTGAAAAAAAATAGAGAAAATAAAAAAAAATAAAAAAAAAAATCCTAAAACTAACCCAGCTGCCGCACCTCCACCACCACACCACCACCATCGACAAATGCCCTGCTCACCACACTACCACCACCGACGCACTCCCTTCCTAGCCATTACTACCGGAAAAACCATCAAAGGCCTAACCGGCCGTTTCCCCACCAAAATTGGGCACCAAAAGTGGCCACAACGCAACCCCCTCCCTGAAATCGACCACGTAGATTGGCCACAAATGGCCAAAATTGGCCGATGTTGGGGCTGAATACACTACACCGGCCGATTTCGGCCGTTTGTGGCCGATTTCGTGGCTGATTGTCGAAGGGGTAAGGATTGGGCGTTGTTGGGAAAGGGGGTTTCGGGGGTGGGGAGGGGGTTTAGGAGGTGGTTGGGCTGCTGGGGAGGGGTTTTCGGGGGTGGGGGAAGGGAAGGGGTGGCTGGGCGGCGGTTTCCGACAGTGGGGGAGGAGTTTTCGGGGATGGGCGCGAATTTCCAGCGGGGTGGGGTGGTGATGCAGTGTTTTCCGGGAATGGGGGGTGGTGGCTGGGTTTGGGAGTTATTTTTATTTTTTTTTAATTTTTGTTTTTATTTATTTTTTCTTTTTTTTTATTTTTTTTGGACCTATCACGTGTTGACACGTGTCTAGGTAATCTGCTACATCAAGTTGGATGACTTGTTGGGTGCAACGAAAATTAATACCCCCCAAAGTTCGGTGCAATAGATAATAAACGAAAGTTGGGATTATTTTCGGCGGATGAGGCAAAGTTCAGATTAATGGGAGCAATTTTTCCTTTTTTTTATTTCTCTCATCTACTTTTTCTTCACACATACAAACTAAAAAAAAATCATAGGAGCCAATCAACAGTCACATAAAGTAACTTAATAATGAAAAGATTATATCAATTATTAATTTTGTTCCAGAGATAATACAAATAAGCATTAAATGTTTTCAAGTATATTAATAAATGCATAAACAATTTGATCCTAGAAGGCCTTCCCATCCAAAGTAGGATCCTAATCTTGATAGCATTGCCAACATGTGTAATAGTGGGCCTCAGTGGCTCATGGGCGAGACAAAATTGTTGATTTTGCACAAGTATGGACACCACAACCGCCACTTAATTTAACCAACCACCATTGAAACTACCAAAGTCATCCCACCACCACTGAAATCAATCAATTACAGGCATAAACCATGATCATCCTTCTTCCACCATTGCCGAATACATCTTTTAGTCAAAACTTAAGATTCTACCACTGAAAAAACTACTAATAACACCGCAATCACCAACTACCACAATGACACAACCACCACAACACCCCAAAAGAAAAGAAAAATATTTCAATCTCCAGAGAATTCTTCCAATTTTAGATTATTGATTGTTCTTTTGAACGGTTGAAATTCATAGATAAACGCAGCAGAGAATAGTAGTGGTTGGTGCTTAGTGTACCGGAAGAGAAAAGAAAAGAAAGAATTAGTGTTGGAATGGCACTCAAGGTTTCAGCAGCAAAAAAGAACTAGGCAAAAGCACGTATTAGTAAATTGGACTTAAGGCTGGCCGGAAACAAATTAGCAAGAGCACAATGTTTACATAGATATTCAGAAGAGCAGTTTAGTAATAGTCACAGCTTGGCCAGTCACCGGTGTATAAAAAAGAGTGCCTTCTTAAAAAAAAATAGAAAATGCACAAAGGAGCACAAAAGGAGATATGAGAGCATCGACACTACTTTTGGCGATATTCGAGTAATGTTCACTTGATTAAGATCTAAAAATATTTGAGCTTGATATGAATTATTTAGATAATTTTCCCCGTGTATGGGATGCGACTTAGGTTGTATTTATTCTAGTTATTATCTTGTAATTAATCCTAGCCTTTCATTTTGTATGGTTTAGATTTAATGAGCTTTAGGGTTTTATGTCAAGTACTAGTGCCTCCTTATAAAAGGAGTTAATTTATGATGTAAAACTTAGACTTGTTTTGATTATTGAAAATATGGGATTTTATCTCTTCATTGAGTTCTTTAAGATCTCTCCTTTGTGGTAAAATCTCAATCTTTATCAAACTTTGTGATTGATTAGATTGAAACCCTTGTTTCTCTAGACTTTGTGACTAGTGAATCAAGTTATTTTTGCTAGATAATCTTACTTGGTGTTAGCATATTTTAGCTTGTTCTCTTAGATCTTCATCCAAAGACCATATCTTTATTTCTTTTGCCATAAAAAACTCACATTTCCCCAATATTAACACCACCATTTCATTATCACCATTAACCATCATCAACATCAAAGCGCACTAATTTTTCCCTGATTTATTTTACTCCTGGGGCCTCTTTTGATTCACTGAGCTGAGATGAATTGAACTAATTAGATCTTAACTAAAGTAAACTAAATATTTTATGAGAGAAGGAAATTAGGAACTGAAAATAAGCCAAAGCGAACAAGCCCTTGCTGTGAGAATCAACACAAGCGCCACCAACGTCTCCTCTCCATCAGCCCGTCAATTTCCCAGCAAGAAACCATCATCAATCACCATTTTCTTTCAATTTTCGCCCAAAATTTGAAGACCCGCACAAAAATTAAACCCATTCCTCCATTTTTCAAACCAACACGGATAAATTTGTTCAAGCGCCGTCCTTTAAGCCGCTTCCAACACCGCATTTTTGAAGCTCTACCACCAGCCACCACCACTACCAGATTTTAAACAGGCTTCATTCGGGTTTCTATCGGGCCGCATTTGGGTTTGCTCTTGTAGAACAGAGGTGCGTATTGAGTGGGTCGAGAATTTCACCAATTTTTATGCCTTGGTTTGTTTTAGTGATATATGATTGATAAAATAAGTAGTTGTATTGTTGAATTATACAAAGTACTAAGGATAGGAAATTTAAGTTGTTGATATATTTGAAAGGGATTTTACATTGTTGTTGGCTGAGAAAAAAAATAGTTGAATTCATGAGTTCTTGCAACTATAATCAGCTAGTGTGTTCTGATTTTTTTTATGACTCAAGTGATAGGATGCATCCTTTTATGAATGTGGAGTTGTTTGTAGAAAGGGATGATCTTGGCTCCATCTTTGATGGCCAAGTTGATTTTATTGGACCCCCTATTTTTGATGAAGAAATTGAATTTGAATTTAATGTTCCCTCTCCATAGTTAATCTTGTCTTCTATCTCATATGCCTCCACTCAATGACTTTTATTTATTACTATGTGGGAACAAGTGTTAACAAGAGAACATGTGAGTTCATTTCTATGTTGGGATTATCTAAGAATGGTGATTTTATTTTCAAAGAGTCAAGGGATTGGCTTGGACATTCTAATTGTGCATTCGCTTAGATGATGATCACCTTGTGTTTCATATCACTCTACTCTAGGTTTTGTTGTTTGGATGTTTGATCCGAGAGGTTTGATTATGATACTTCTTGGTAACAAGTGATGTTTATTTGCTTTTAATAAACGTCGTCTCCATTCGCTTGATCATGTCGGGTTGATATTACCTCTAGGAATTGAGGACAATTCCTTTAAAAGAGGAGGGGTTTGATACGAGAGCATCGACACTAATTTTGGCGATATTCGAGTAATGTTGACTTGATCAAGATCGGAAAATATAGAGCTCGATATGAACTATTTAGATAATTTTCCTCGTATGTGGGATGCGACTTAGGTTGTATTTATTCTAGTTATTAACTTATTATCTTGTAATTAATCCTAGCCTTTCATTTTGTATGGTTTAGATTTAATGAGCTTTGGGTTTTATATCATGTACTAGTATCTTCTTATAAAAGGAGTTATTTCATGATGTAAAACTTAGACTTGTTTTGATTATTGAAAATATGGGAGTTTTTCTCTTCATTGAGTTTTTTGTGATCTCTCCTTCGTGGTAAAATCTCAATCTTAATCAAACTTTGTGATTGATTAAATTGAAACCCTTGTTTCTCTAGACATTGTGACTAGTGAATCAAGTTATTTTTGCAAGATAATCTTACTTGGTGTTTGATTATTTTAGCTTGTTCTCTTAGATCTTGATCCAAGATCATATCTTTATTTCTTTTGCCACAAAAAACTCACAAAAATTCCTCAAAAAATATCATTGCTCTTCTTTTTCAGATCAAAAGGTACCTTGGAGAACATAAGGTGCATGACAGTCTAGAAACCCTTATTGCCTCGATGCACTTTAGGCTATCTAAACACTAAGCACGGATAATTTACATGTGTGTGGAGTTGTGTCTTCAAAAACCAACACCTTAGTTTGGTTTTGGTATGTATCTTATGGAAAAAAAGGCAAAGCATTAAATTGTACTTATTGATGATCATGGTCACGTGATTTCCGATATAAACTTTTTTTTTGTTCATTTAAATAGATATCGGGCCTTATTCTAGTAGTATTACATATTTTTCGGGTAATAGGAATAGGTTTATATTGGCAGTGGGTTTGAAACAATAGAATATCTTGTAGCTTGTGGATTTAATTCTTTAATGTAATATCACATTTTAACTAATTAATCTCAGGTTATATAATCTTCAATTATTGCTACATATCTTAAAATTTACCCCCATTCAAGGGTTTGGTGTGTGATCTAAAACTTACAGCATATGCACATCAATGTTCCGTTGAAAACCAAATCACCAACCAAGACCTGACTCCAGTCCAAACACAGAAATAAAAACATGAATCTAAACACGAAATACATCGAACCAAACAGAGACAGAAATAACATACTTTACAAGTCATGTCTTTCCTCATTTAACACCATTAAATAGTCACAGGTAGTTAGTAAAAGGTAGCCCTAGCGTAATCTCAACTTTTCAATCACCATTTCATATAGGAAAAATAGAAGTTTGTGAGTAAACGCAAAAAAAATTCCAAGTAAAAAATTAATCACAACCCTAGACATTGCACTAAGTTTCAGAAAAATTTAATAGTGGGCACCGGAGGGGGAATTTTAGAATATAAAGTATAGTAAGTGAAGATATATTTATTTGTCACTAGAATAGGGAAAAAAAAAAAAAAAAAGGGGTAGTGTAAGTGGGGTCAGTAGGAGAGAGAAATAATAGAATATTTGTACAAGTAGGGTTAGTGGGAAGAGAGAAATAATAAAAATGTAGTACTGGACCCTTACCAAATAAGGAAGTGTTGTAACTAGTACAAAATAGATAAAAAAAAAAAAAAAAAAAAAAAGGAAAGTGTTATGATTAATATAAAACGAAAAGGATAATATTTTACCCTTGCATGATTAGATACGTAAATATATCTTCACATTAATCTCAAGGCTATAGATGCTAAAAGAATTATTCACTCAATGATGTTGAATCTTTCATCAATGTCCTCTTGTGCGAGTTGGAAGTTGTATATATATATATATATATATGTATATATATATATATGTATATATATATATATGTATATATATATATATGTATATATATATATATGTATATATATATATATGTATATATATATATATGTATATATATATATATGTATATATATATATATGGTTGAGATCCAATGAGAAGGATCTTAAAATGAGAGAAGGATGAGAAGGAACAAATGTGCATATATTTTATACTAAATGTGCATTTTTTTTATATTGAATGTGCATAATTGTGTTTCTGATAAAAAATTTTAATTTTCTGGAAAAACAAAAATTATGCACATTTGTTCAAAAAAATATACACATCAAATTTGAGTCAATTTTTTTTTTTCACATTTAGTTCAAAAAATATGCACATTTAGTACAAAAAATATGCACAAAAAATCCTTCTCATTTTAAGGAACTTCTCATTTGACCATATATATATATATATATATATATATATATATATATATTGAGATCATGTGAGAATTGATCGCACTCCATCTAATGGCTCACATAGCACCCGCTCTCATTAATGACATTCTTGTAATTTCGCTGTTTTTAAACTTTTTTCCAAGTTTTTTTAACTTTTAAGGCAATTTCATTTACTTTAAGACTGATTTCATTTACTTATTCTAAATTTTCATTTACTTTTGAGAAATGAAACTGTAAACTACTTTATAAAGTTAAAATATTACAAAAATGTCATTAATGACACGGGAAGCATGTGAGTTGTCCGATTAACATGATCTAAGGGCCTACATTAGTTCCTAGTTCTTATTTTAGCCTTAATTCTCATTATAACTTGGTTCTATATATATAGGGGGTGGGGGGGTTGTAATCCAATGAGAAAGATGAGAAGAAATCCTAGCCATACAAATCATTTATTCCAATAGACCATATAAAAGCTAAAACAATCCCAAAAAAAGAAAAAATTCAATCTAACCGATACTACTAATGCCATCCATTAACTCCATATGCCGTTTCCTTTTTCCATGAATAAATCAAAATAATTTTTTCATTCCTCATTAAATTTCCCACTTAATTTCATAATTCCTAGATTTCTTACTCTGATTCTAACCTGACCGTGATAAAGTTCTCAAACTAATTTCGTCAACGACACTACAACAAATTAAGAGGTACAGAGTGACTAAATAAATTCACAATTGTAATTAAATGATGATAATTTTGATATACTTGTCCCTAAGTTTTGCGTATCTAATTCAAAGGGATGCACATTCTCATTAACACAAATTCACAAAAGGATGCACATTCTAATTAACACTTGATACAACAGAGGATGAGAGAGAGAGAATAAAAGGTTGAATGAAAGGGTCTCACATGTGAATGAGTAATTATTATTGGATTTAAAGTTATTCAAACGCTAAATTAAATTTATGCATATTTAATTAAAAATGCACAATTAATTTGAATTCTTTCAGTTGAATACATGTAACATCTTAACGTAAATAGAGGATGAGGGAGAGAGAAAAGTATAGTCTCTTATGTGAATGAATAAGTGGATTAGATATTATGCATATTAAGAAGTAAGATTATGCACATTTTATTCAAAATTTATGCATATTTAGTCATTTAGTTAAAAAAAAAATGCACATTTAATACAAAAATTATGCACATAAAATCCCTTCTCATTTTGAGGAACTTTCCATTTGACCCTAAAAAAATAAAAGCCATAGCTATTTAAAAAATAAATAAATAAAAAAAAATTGTTGAGGCAGAGAGGTGCATGGAGTTGAATTAAGGAGGGATTTCCCCATTAGTTCTCATATAGTAGATCCTATCATTTCACAAACTTGAATATTTTAATAGCAATTTTTACGTAAGCCAAAAGTATTCTTATCAAAGAAGCCTAGGTATATCAATCCTTTATAAAAGCGACTTCTCTAAGTTATTGATTTTCCTATATCTTGAGAAAAGTATATTTGATAAAGAAGACAGAATTATTCCTTTTTGTTTTTTTATATCAACAGCCTCTACACCTGGGGAGTAACATCAGGGACATATAATTACAAGAATTAAGAAATGGCAAGCCAGAAATATTAAATTTTATACCTCAATGTGCTCTTTCCTTGCAACTGATTCCCAATCCTTTGCAGCAACTCCAGTTCTCCAGTCAAGATTGACACTCACTTCTGAGCCTTTTGGATTATGACCAACCACCGAGAAACAAGCCAAATAGTTACCAGCCTCATGGGTAGTAAATGCAAATTGGCCATGTGTAACATTTTCCTTGGAGTGAAGATCGTTGCCATACGGTGATGTTACCTGCAGTAAAGGCACATATACACAAGATTTATCATTGTAAAATGAATACATACATGCACATACACTAGATACAATTTAGATTGATAAGTTTAAGTTTTTCACAGCAAAATTAAATTATTATATGAAACATCGTATCATGAAGGAACACTTTGCTATTTTACTGTGGGCATAACTACCTCCCACGGCTGATAGGCAAAGCACATAATACTCATTAATTTAGGCAAAGTTCAACCCAATCAAGGACTCTGCAGCTTTATTTCACCTTATTGTGACAGCCAGGCAGCAGCACTCTATTTTCTCTTTCAACAACACATATTAATTACATTTGTTTCTTTAATCAATTTTGCTTGATAATAATAATTGTTTGCAGTAAGTTCTGCTAGGTTCGCTGCTTCCACAGTATCATAACACATAGCCGTTATACTAAACCTCACATCCAATCACAAAAAGTACAGGGAAGTGTAATGTTCACACGAGCATTTTTTCTCTTGAAACACCCACATACAGAGAAGAATATACTGATCCCTAGAGCATCCAAGCCATTTGAGACTTCTCCTGAAGAAAGAGCCATCTTTGATGCACTAAGAGTTTACTTTTAGTCCTAATTTCCAGGCTAAAATACAATTACATTACTAGGAAAAGTTGAAGATAAAAATGGATTCTGGCTTATTTCCCTAAAGCCAAAGCCAATACGGAGTAGCACAAGTTTAAGAATATTCTTATTCCTATATATATAAATATATATATATACAGGCCATGAGCATTAACCCCATACACCAATCATAGTCTCATAGAACAGTGCAATGAAACCTAAACAACCTTACTTAACAGCTTAGAATCCATAACTTAAAATTTTCAATAAATTCTACATTGAATGCAATTGAATGCAATGATCTAACTGATAGCTCAAAACTCAATTATGCTAACAAAACTCAGTTGGACCTCGGAAACTGTTGATTTTTTTATGAACAGATTCCACCACTATAGGGTGGGAGTAAATGAAATTTAAGCACTAGCACCTAACTTATCTAGGTGATGCGCAAACCAAAGAGGAAGGAAGCCAAGGGAAACTATGAGCAAGAAGAATAATAGCAGCAGTCACTGTGCAAATATTAGTAGCAGAACAACCTTTTCAAAAAACAAGATGAAACTCCAAGGAATAAGCTAAACCAGGTATACTTGGGTATTTCATCAATCTCCATAGGATGTTAGGAAGCTTGAAGCAAAACCCACCAGCTGTAGTGACATTGGTACAAAACTACAGTTGATATTCCTTCGGCAGAATCAGGTCCAACAAGATGTAGATTAGCTGCAGTAAGTTCACCAGGCCTATGTCACCTAACTTTATTACTCCTAGCCAATTGGATGATGTAAGGCCTTGTTTAGTTCACCTTATTTTTACTTATTTCAGAAAAAATAAGTTCAAATCAGATCACATCAGAAAAAATAAGTTCAAATCAGGAAAAATAAGTTCAGATCAGATCATATCAGAAAAAATAAGTTCAGATCAAATCAGATCAGAAAAAATAAGTTCACATCATATCAGATAAGTTCAAATTCAATACAAATTATTATTATTATTATTATTATTATTATTATTATTATTATTATTATTATTATTATTATTATTATTATTATTACATATTATTATTATTATTACTATTATTATTATCATTACTATTATTATTATTATTACATATAATTATTATTATTATTATTGTTCAAACAATAAACGATAATAATTAAATTTTCATTATAAGCTCCAAATCATAAACGTTTACAAATATAATTTCCATCATAAGAAGCTCCAAATTTCCTTCGCTATATTAAGTTGTACTTCGTTCATTAGGCCTTACGATTCTCGTTAAACAAATCATAATCTGCTCTTGGTTCGATTTCTATACCACTATCAATGGGTATATCCAACTCATGTAATCGAATAAAATTGTGAAGTGTGAATGCAGCAACCATAATCGCCAATTGATGTTTAGTGTCCATATTTGGCATCATTGTGAGTATTTTCCATTGAGATTTGAATTGTCCAAACATCTCAAATCATTCCAATGATTTGTTACTAGTTTGATATTGAATTGCTTTCCACATTTTACGATCAAAGTACTCACTATTCTATCCCAATTAAGCTTTAAATATCCAAATTCTTTCATCTCCAAGCATATGTCCAACAATATCCCCGTACATTCTTCATACCATGCTACCCAACCATGCATTACACTATGATAAAGAGCACTTTGGAATCAATATTTCATGCATAAATTATAGACATTAATGTTGAATTGGCAGCAGGATTATAATCAAAAGGATTCTTTTGAAATAAATGAACTGAAGATAAAATATTAATTGTGCTTACATTTTCATCGATATTACTTGCATTAGGTCAAATGTAAAATTCATGAAATCAAATAAATGTATATTTTCCTACATTATCTAAAAACCAATGGACAAATGATAAAATTAATGACATAGAGTGTTGAAGTATTTACCTATGATGGATATAAAAGACAAACAACCTATTGAACAAATGAATAGAAAAATATTTTAGGAGATTGATTTAGAGTGTGAAAATTATGACACTAAGATGTTGTTTTATATAGGAAAATATAGGTGTTACCCATAGTTGTTCGGAATATTGATAATTTTCAATATTTAGTCAACCATTTTACATTACCAAAAAATTTGTAAAATTCCCGATAAAGCTATGACAAATTTAATCTGCAATTTAGGTTTTTTAGGATCCTATTTTAATACTTTCTTATAAACATATTCATTTATGATGTTGGATATTATAAATAATAAAATTATCAAATATTACAAGTATATTACCTTATACTATCTGATAATATTAATACTTTTAGGTTTCTTTTAAAATATTTGTAAGGGATTTAAAATATTTTATAATAATAATAATAATTTTCCTAATAATAATAATAATAAATAATAATAATAATAATAATAATAATAATAATAATAATAATAATAATAGAACATTAATATGTTTTAAAAAAAAAACATTAATATTGATTAAAATAAAAGTAGAATATTGAAATAATTAAATTAAGTTCAGATCAGAAAAAATAAGTTCAGATCAAATCAGATCAGAAAAGATAAGTTCAGATCAGATAAGAAAAAATAAGTTCAGTTCAGATCAGATCAGAAAAAATAAGTTCAGATTAGAAAATATAAGTTCAGATAAGATAAGATAAGATCAGATAAGATCAGCTAAAATCAGGTTAACTAAACATGGCCTAAAGAAAGGATCATGCGGGAAAATTCTAAGCTCCGGCAGAAAGGTGCACATTTTTGATCTGATTCTAAAGTCTGATGATCAGGCCTGAGTTGCACTTAAGTAGTTAAAGGGCATCACTTTAGTCGCTGCAGCAACAGTCATTGTTCATGTTATTAAATAACAGCCAAATAAGTATCATATTGACCAATCAGGTGTTAAACAATCTGAGTTGCACATAGGCACCTTAGAAAGCTGCCATTTTGGTGTTCTGAAGAGGCTTCACAGAATTAGTCAAAACAAAGGAAAATTTAACACAAATAATCCCAACTATATAGGGTTTTCTCATTTTAATCCATACTATTGTTTAACTACGATTGATGTATAAAAAAGCTCAAGGCGCGCTGATACGGGAAGGGTTATGCAGCGCCTAATGCGCGCCCAGTGTGCCTCTTTGAAGTGAGGCGCACTACATAAACAATTAAAAAATTGGCAAAAATTTGCTTCAGCCTTACACTTAATCAAAAACGCCTTGCCCAGACCAGATTAAGAGCTTACCCCCTATTGCCTTGCGCCTACGCATGCCTTAGGCGCGCTTTTTCAAAAACTCACTGTCATAAGGGCCTATTCTGATTTACTGTGATTGGAGCTGAGCTTACCTGTTTAAAGAGGTAAGCTGATGACATGGCATAAAGTTGTTGCTTTTCCTATTTAAATAGAAACCCTTGTTCATTAATTTTAGGTTGGTTTCTTTCTCTATTTCAGTGGAAAGTTATAAACCCAAAACTAATCCCAACATATATGGCCCCTCACCATCAAGAATTGGATCTAACTCAGTCCTTTGCAAAAAAATTTGGTTAGTAGAAAAAGAATAAGGGGAAGTTATCGCATTTCCTAGGTAAGTTCTCCAGCTCTAATAAAGACTTAATTTGTGTCCACATTTAATGTCTTTGCGAACACACTAATGTAATTTACAGCAAAGGCATCATCTTATACATATGCTCATAAACCAGAAGCCGGAAGGATTTATATCTTCATTAAGTGCAATTACTAGATATATAATGGATTAAATTATGGAGATAATTAAGTTCGTTCTTTTAGCTCGTCATTAATAGATCTTTGGACTAGTCAAATAGTCTAAAACTTAATAGAATGGATCCTATAAGGTCACACAAAAGGGTGCTGGATTGAACAAAAAGAAAGAAGCCCATTATTAGGCCTTGGCAGATCATATGGGATTGAAGAGGGAATAATGTGGGCTTGGTTTGGGCTCTAATTATACATATGATGTATAAATAGAGACCTTGCATAGGGTTTGATATAACACAATTACCAGTCAATTGTGAAAACCCTAATGCCTCACGCAATCTCTCTCTCACTCTCTTCCTCACGTCCGTATAGTAGTACGGCAGCTGGTGCAAGGTGGTGCACGGTGGCGGTGTAGTGGTGTTCGTGGTCGGTTTTCTCATCCTCTTTCCGTAGAAGGTGGTTCGAATTGTTCGTGCCCAACTACCTATCAGTAGTGGAGGTTCAATCCTATCCCGTGAACTATATAGAGGAGCAACGCTTGGGACTTTATTATCTCCCTGATTGTGGAAATCACGCGTCAGTCAATTGCTTGTTGAAATCACGCGTCAAAGGTATGTATTATGAGATTCTTTATGTGTTATGCTTGTAGATCCTGTTTAGGTGCAAACGAATATGATTCGTGAAATTCCGCATTTAATACCTAAAACCCTACAAAGCCAACTACCACAAGTATAGCATAGATAATGCTGGGATATGGAAACTCCAATTAAGAAAAGAATAATCAAAGAAACAACATTTTAACATTTCGAGCAACCCTAGTTTAATTTTCAATCGACCCACTTTTTCAATTTACTCACAATTGAATAATAAGTTAATGACAAAACAAGGAGAAACATCTAAAGTTATCAGTTTATTCAAAATTGAGCTTTCAATTCGTCCAATTGGACTAATAATAGCAATATATGCCCGACAGATAAGCATCTCCCAAAGCCAAATGGTTATTGCATTTCCTGTCTGTCCCCATCTCTTCATTAATTACAACTAAGTTGGCCAGCTATGACAATAACTTGATCCCTAATGCCCTTAGCAACATCCCACACAATAATTGTGTTTGCGCACACTAACAACTACCGACAAAAGTTGATATGCTGTGATTCCTTTACAAAGATCACAAAGTGTCAAGTACTATGACTACTATCCAATAAATATGATAAGAAATAAACTTCAAGTCCAAGAACCAAGAAAAAGCACTCCCAAGGCTAACATACCAATATTCGATACTAACTTCAGTCAGCTTTAACATTATAACCCAGCAACTTAACAATCTAATAAAACAGTCAATTAGGTAACAAAACTCACGAAAACTCGTACTTTCTAAGATGGTAAGTTATGTCGGGGTGGTACTCGTGAATCAAGACCTAAGATCGAATCCCATCTACATCTTCGCCTTTGCGGCTCATCTAAGATCGAATACACTAATCAAACCTATCCCTATTAACTAGAATAACGTAAAAATCCAGCTAACATTATTGACTAACTAAAACAATCCAGAAATTAACATCCAGCCGATATCTTTGACTAATCAAATACCCAATCAAGACGAATCGAGTAAATAACCATCCACAAGAACAAAATCGGAAAAATACAGATACCCAATACAAAATCGCATCAAAAAATTGAATAAAATTAAAAATAAATCACAAAATATAATAATAAATTGGGAGATTTACCTTGACAAAAATGGTGGGTTCATGAGATGTATGATCATCGGAAATAACATAGTAATCTGCTAAAACAATGACGTTGGTCTGAATTTCTTCAGAAACACATTTAGAGCCAGAAGCAGGTAGATTTAGCCAAATTGATGAACCCAATTGCCAAAAATTAGTTGCCCAAATCAACCAAATCAAACACAAGTTTAATTTCTTCATATTTTCTTCTCTCTTTTTCTGTGTTTCTCTCTTTCGTGGGAATTGGGATCTTCGCTAATGTGTTTCAAACTATCGTGTGTTTAACTCAATCTGAATGCAGAATAACAGGTGTTGGCGTGTTGCTAGTTGCTACGTTCGTTCAACTCCAATTTCTTATTTCCCAATATTTTTTTTTAAATATTATTATTATTACTACCTCTGGTCCAATTTACTCGCAATAAAGAAATATTTTATGTGTCACAAATAATACCCTTTTGTTACGAGTAAATTGGACCGGAGGTATTATTATTATTATTATTTCTCAAAAACAAAAGTCATACAACCTACAATAAATTAGTGGGAAGTCGAGATACAATCTGGGTCCCACTCCTCTAGCTATAACAGAACATACCCTAGTAAAAATATGTGCTACAACACGCGTCCCAATGTCTTGAGTTTTCGAGAACTTCTGAATCCGCTTCAGCAATGCAACAGCGTCCTTTTCTAACTCCCTAAGAGAAGAGAAAGAGAAAGGAAGGAAGCCATATCCAATTGCTTGACAACTGGATACGTACTTGATTCGCTTCCAATTGGCCGCATCAGTCGCTACCCGTCCAGGAATAAAGTCAGAAAGCCCAGATTGTGTCAATGGAGAAGACCCTGTCAAGTCAACATAGACATCGTGACCACGATCCCATGAATAAAGTAACACATCTGCAGGTCTAAGAGCCCCATTGTTCCCTCCAGATAACCCAATGCCCACCTCCTTTCTAGATGAAATCCCTGACCGATAACAAACATCAACAAGGGTATCCCGAACAACATTATGCTGATATTTAATGCCCACAATACCAGCACAAGACACCGCGTGATCACCGAAAATATCCTCAACAAAAACCCTTGAACAAGCAGAGCACGACGTCGTGATAGAGAACAATGGAACACCCAACTGGTAGCACAGCACACAGCGATAAGTCTTGGCGTTCATCGTTTGACCCAACCCCGAAATAGGAACCGCCTGAAGCCAAGCAGAGGTGTGATCACCCTGCTGTGATTTCCATAATGCTGATCGTCGAGGAGTTAAAGAATAAGTAGATTCTGCCGAAGCGGTAACCTTTGTGAAAAACATCTCTGCCAATTTCTTCATGAGTTTAGGGGCAGCGACCTCACTAGGATTACTCAAAATGTCAGACTCCACTGTTCCATTAAATAGACTCAACACATCCTCAAAGGCTCGTCCAAGACCAACAATGCCAGCATGCTGAAGAAGTTGTGTCTGCAACCCAGCAGACTACAACCGAGAAGCAAGAAAAGCATAGTGACGAACATCACCTGTAGAATAAATTAAACACCAAGCCCTCCAAACGCAAATGGTAAGGTGGCAAGCCGCCACTGCCAATCACCAAACCCAGGCCCCGAAGCAGTAATGATACGCTCCAAGGAAGATCGAAGAGCTCCATCAAAAGTGCGTTGAGCCGCCTCAAAAGTACTAGGAGGACAAGTACGCAATGCAAAGTAAAGTTTAGAAACTCCGGTACATGCCCTAAGTAACAATAGCTCACACTGATGATCATCTAGCATAGCGACCTTATCCATAAGGGCAATGGTCTTGGTCACCACAAGTTCACCACTAAAACCAGAATCGGAACTAGCGGGACCACCAAGCAACTTAACACCACGTAAAGGTCGAGCAATATTAGGTGGAAAGACACCCACCAGCCTGCTTCGAGGGTCTTTTGTAGGCCAGAAAACTTTAGTTTTTTCCACCTTAAGACGTAACCCAGAACGAGGTCCTTCCTCCATAATCAACTGCAGAACTTGCCCCACCACCAAAGTGTCACCAATAATCGTGACGTCATCTAAATACCAAGCCTGAAGACATACATCAAAAGTCTCTCTGATTTTACACACTAGGGATTATAAAACCAAAGAAAAAAGCAAAGGACCAAAGGGATCACCCTGTTGCACTCCTTAAGACGACCATAAGGTTCGGTCCCCATAGTACAACCTGGCTGGATTAAAATAGCAAAATTCAACCCATCGCAAAATGCCCAGACAACGGCGACATACCTCACGTAACATGACCGAACGATCAACCAGATTGAAGGCATTTTGAAAATCCACCAACAACATAGATAGACCAACATCAGAACCACGGTCCTCAATCAACCGATTCACTGCATGAAGAATTGCCTCACTACCTGAAGAAACCCCAACACCAAATTGAAGGTCATCAAAGTAACTCCCTAACGACTGACCAACCATAACAACACCCACCTTCGAAACTAGACGCCGCAAAACCGTACCCACAACAATAGGACGGATACCACCACCGGGCTTGACAAGTGGCGTAAGAGGAGCACTAGCAATGTACTCTCCTAATTCCATAGGACATCTTCCAGCTAGAAAGAGATTAACCACCCCGGTAATAGAGTCAACCAACTCATCTGAGACTGCCACAACTGCACCACTCAAGCAATCCATAAGATGTTGAGCATGCAAACCATCCATACCACATGATGTGCCACGAGGGAAATTCTTAATTTGATCCAAAACAACAGCAGAAGTCGCAACGAGATGAAGGTGATATAGGTATATCAGGCAAGGATGGAGCTGGAAACGAAGGGTGCTTTGTTTGTAAATCTGCAAGAGTGGCGTCATTATAAGGAGCAACGCCTGAAGAAGAAAGAACCCAAACTGCAGCAGTGTAATGGCCAACGCAAATCTTCCTACGACACTGCTAGGGCTGGCAAACAGGTCGGGTTGGGTTGGGTTCGGGTCGACCTGTTTAATAAACAGGTCAGGACCCCCCAACCTGAACCCGACCTGTTTACTTAAACAGGTCAGAATGGCGAACCTGAACCGACCTGGTTTAAACGGGTTGACCTGATTTCAACCCATTTGACATGTTTTTTTTTTTTTAAATAAAAACCCGATTATTCTTACAATATAATGATAAAAAAAAAAAAAAAAAAAAAAAAAAAAAGTCGTATATTTAACTTGTTATTTTGCATAAAACTTTGCTGTATAAACCTATCAATTTAAGCATAATAAAAATACATTCAAGTAAAACTAACCATAGTTTACATATAATAATTTACAGTACAGTCCAAAATCAAAATCAATGTCTTAAGGAGGCAATATTCCCAACAAAATAAAAATTAGATCTTGGAAAACTTCATCAGGTTTGACTAGTTGCTAGTCTTGCTACTGACTTTGAGGTGCGCTCTCAAATGGGCTTGGTGTATTGGCTTCATCATTCACCTTCATTATAAACAAAGAGCATAACACAAAATCCTGATCAACTTGTAAAATGCAAAAAATAATCTCATAAAAATGAAAAAACAAAGTAACAAATGCATGCACAGAAATATAAATGAAGAAAAAAAGCAACATAATCAGATTATTCACCAATTTATCCAAAACAAAGCATCATAAATAAAAAAAAAAACCCCAAACACAGCCGAAACTTCTTTATTTTTCATATTATTCACCAAATTAGAAAGTCTCAATCAACATTTCTTAACAACACTACAACAGATAATTGTAAATAGAATGAAATGCATGACTATATTACCTTAGTAGGCGAAAAATTTGATAAACAAGCTAGATAGAGAAAGAAGAGAGAGGTGAGAGAATAAGATGGGAAAATAGAGATGAAAACGGCTGAACAAGTGGGAAAATGACTAGAAAAAAAAATAGGGTTTTCACTTTTTGGGTTTTTTGTACTCTATAGGCTTTGACATAGGTTGGGCTTTGTCCAAATAAAAATACTAAGGCCTAATATCATTTTACTAATATAGGGTTATATGGGTTGGGTTCGGGTTGACCCGACCTGAAACCAACCCAATTAGTTAAACGGGTTTAGGCGGGTTATTTTCGGGTCGGAATTGTCAACATGAACCTGACCCATTTAGTTTCGGGTTGGGTTCAGGTCGACCCAATTACATAAACGGGTTGAAAACTTTGCTCATAACCCATTTATTTCGGGTTGGGTTCGGTTCGGGTTGTCGGGTCGGGTCAGCTTTTGCCAGCTCTAGACACTGCTTAATATTACGCTCTTCCAAATCAAAGTCCTCATCATCATCTGCCGACAAAGTAGGAGAATCCTCTGCCAAAATTTCCCTCACAAGCTACAAACTACCACCCGCTACACTCCAAGAACAAATAGCACAGGAAATACTCTCTTCCTGAAGCTGACGTCTTACCGAAGACCGAGACTCACGACTACTCCGCGGGCGAAAGATTTTAAGGATGCAAAGAGGTAACACCAACAAAGAGACCCAATTAGAAATGTCATCAGGCTTAGAGATCACCTTATCAAGAGCACCTTTCAGAACCCGAGAAAACCCCAAACGACACTTGGGAGGGATAGACTTAAAAGAGCGAAACCCCTTAGAGAATAAACAATCAAGGAGAGACACATCAAAACCACCATTATGATCTCGCACCAAACCAACCACATGACCAACTCGAGCAGGAGAAGAAGGAGATTGCGACTTGGTGAAATTATGAAGCACAAAACGAACAATACCATCTCCTTCATCAGGGGGTGACACATCCTCATCCCTACCACGACGACACTTAGTATGTACCGTGTGCGTTTTATAGCAAACTCCACATAACCAAATCCCCATACGCCTAAAAGTAACTTCTGCCTCATTATAAACAGCCAAATTAGAAGTAAGAGAATGTCGGGTGATATCTCGCGCACCGATACAACAATGACGATCACTGAGATGTCTGATTAGAGAACGTCGAGTAAGGCCATTTCCACTCCCATCTTGACAACCACTAAGACCCACAAAGGGACAATGAAACTTCACAACGACAACTGACATAGTTGACATGCACCACCCAAAACTACTCAAGCCGCAAGAAACACCAACAAAGCCGATATGAGACAAAAACTACCAAATACAACAAACAAACAAACGCTGCAAATAACCTCCAAAGAGACCAGAAAATGACTTGAAAACGTCCCTTAAAACCTCTATAAAGTTTCCTAAAAATTACACCAAAAACACCACCCAAAACGCACTAGAACAACTGGCCAAAAATTACCAGAAAACCAGGCCACAACCAAACTTAAACCAACGCAAAAATGCCTGAAAACTGACTTGAAATACCCCCAAAAATGCACCAGAAAATGCCGCAAAACAGCACCCAAAACTGCACCCAAGAGCTGTCGAAACTGGACTAGAAACTGCACTAGAAACTGCTGCAAAACAGCACCCAAAGCTGCTCTAGAAATTCCCCCGATATCGAAAAATCGCTGGAAATATTGATAACCGAGACCCAAAATAGAAACCAACGAAGAACCACCTCTGAACCACTGCAAAAACACGCCCCAAATACCACTGAACTGACTGTAGAACCCACCTGAAATGCACCAGAAATTCCGCCAGAAACGCACTAGAAAACAACCCAAAAACTTTCCCGAAACTGATAAAAAAACGGCTGCCAAACTTCCCAAAAACCGACCAAAAAAAGACCAGAAAACAGCAAGTATACTCGCCTGAAACACACCAGAAAATACGCCTGAAACACACCCGATTTGCGCCTGAAAATTGCCTGAAATTGCACCCAAAAACCGCCCTGAAACGAACGAGAAACTGCCCTTGAAACAACACCAAAACAGCACCCTAAGCCGCCTGAAAACCGCCCAAAAAATTCGCCTGCACCCTACAACGCCACTGAGATACCGCCAAACTTATTAGCGCTGGGAAATTCACCGAAAAATTGACTTACCTACACCAACGTAAACCCTTACCCTATTATTATTATTATTATTATTATTATTATTATTATTATTATTATTATTATTATTATTATTATTATTATTATTATTATTGTTATTATTATTATTATCATCATCATCATCATCATCATCATCATCATCATCATCATCATCATCATCATCATCATCATCATCATCATCATCATCATCATCATCATCATCATCATCATCATCATCATCATCATCATCATCATCATCATCATCATCATCATCATCATCATCATCATCATCATCATCATCATCATCATTATTATTATTATTATTATTACATCTCAAAAACAAAAGTCATACTGATCGAGGGTTAGATAGGTCGTTAAACTACTACCGTAATCAAATTAATCATTTATATTCCTAAACTACCCTAATAGAAGTATAGGGGCATGTAAAGGGTCGAACCACTAAGGAAGCTCACTCGTCTAACATCAACATCACTAATGCAAGAGTAAACACTACAAAAATAAAAGCTATTTAGCAACTAAGTTTGGCAACAGATTTTTAAAACATTGTTAAATAGCAACGAATATAATTTTTTTCATTGCCTAATTAAAAGCGACATTTTATGCTTTAGTTTTTTAATAGTTAATGGCTACATGTTTTCGGTTTGTTGCTGTTTTAAACAAACTGTCTTACTAGTTGTTACTAGATGACATCATATTTTTCTCTTGTTGCCATATGGTAACAAAGTATGGCAACAAATATTTTATTTGTATCAATTTAGAAACAAACAAAGGTAATGAATTTTCGAATTGTTGCCATTAGAAACAAGTTGTCTAAACTATTATTGCTAGATGATAACGTATTTTTTTGTTTGTTGCCATTGGAAACATGTGTTACATTTTGTTATCATTTATATGTAGGCCACTTTTTGCTATTATGTATAAAAATTTTTGAAGACACTCTTCTTATTATTTGTTGCTATAAGGACATTAAATAGAGACAATTTCAATTTCGTCTCTAATTTAGAGACGGATTTTTGATTTTGTCCCTAATTTTAGAGACAAATTTTTCAATTTCGTCTCTAATATTTTGTTCACTTATTATAAATTATATGCATAGAGGTAAACAAATAGTATTTGGTATAGTTGGTAAGAGTTTCACCATGTGACATTGAGGTCACAAGTTCGACTCTTACCAACTGCGATTCAAAGAGCCTTACATGCAAAGTCGAGCCGAGGTGACCTGACCTGAGTGAGATTTCAGATTAGTAAGGGCCAGGATCGGGTTGAACTGAGTTCCTAATAGGGATTGGGTTTTTGTCTCGTAGTGTTGCTAGCAACCAATATTTATGATTTGTTGCTATTTTTAGGAACCAACTTTAATAATTTGTTGCTATTTTTATGAACCAACATTAATAATTTGTTGCTATTTTAGGAACTAACATTAATAATTTGTTGCTAATTTTAGCAACGACCAATAGTAATTTGTTGCCAAAGTTGGCAACGAATACACCAAAAACAGCAACCATCATGGAAACTGTATTTAAATGGATGCAATATTGCAACAAAATTGCTTTGCAACTGGTAGCCAAAATCCCATGGCAACAAGGCTTTTAGCAACGACAAATTTTCGTTTCTAACCCATTGCTAAATAGAGTTGGCAACGAATTTTTGGTGAATAGCAACAAGTTTTAGTTGATGCTATATTGACTTTATTTTGTAGTGAAAAAGGGGAATGTTTTTGTTGGTTTTTGGATAAAAAGCACTAAAACTACAAACAAGCAAAGATAAAGATGATTAAAATCTAGAGAGAACGACGCTAGGGGTACGGGGGTGTCAAACATGATTAGAAAGAGGGGAACAATAATGGATATCATGATGAACATGCCAAAGAACACAAGATTCTACCTAAACAATTCACTCTCATGCAATAGTCTAGGCAAATCAATGAAAAAGGTCTATACTAATTAGGATCATTCTCATGCATCCTATTAGTTACAATCAAATAAAGAGAATAAAGAAGCACAATATATAAAACTCCACTTTAACAACTCATTCTCATGCAATCATTAAACTAGAGATGATCTTAATCTAGTACAAATCACTTTCATGCATTTAAACTATAAAACATCAAATAAAGTGCCATAATAATCTCAAGCTATCAAAAATCATGTCTTTCATCAATTTATGGCATGAGTTCAATCCAACCGTCATCATTCATCCAATATCAACACATATTTTCCACCCCCTTCCCCTAGATAAGAAATTAGCCTAGAGAAGGGGGATTAAACATAATATCAAAACTAGAAATAAACTCATGAAACACAAAACAAAACATGATTAAGAACAATGAAGACAATAATAACTAGATGAACTAATAAGATTAATGAAAATAAGCAACAAAAAGGAAAATAAATAAAGCTAAAAGAAAGGATTAGAAATTACTAAAGAGAGTATTAATGAAAGATGAAATCTTGAAGTGTTGCTTGATTGAAGATTAAACTTGATCAAAGTTGAATACAATAAAGGAAACTTGAGTAATAATAATCCACTTTCTCTTTCTAAGATTAGGGCTAAATTTTGATAAGATAAAAGATGATTACAAACTTGAATAATGGGGCTATTTATATGCATCACAAAAGACGGAAATAAAACACCAAGGAGAGCCCTCTAGTAAGCAGTCGCGCCATCTCCAATCTGGGTACGGAGCTGCTTAACCCAGCAGCCCGCGCCTGCGGCATCTGAGCCCGCGCCCGCGACTGAAAGTAGGAGAGGCCTCTCCTGCTGAGGAGAGGCCGCGGTCTGGAATCAAGGGAAAAAGGGGCCTCAATACGTCGCGCCCGCGGCTTCAGGTGCCGCGCCTGCGGGTCAAGGAGGAGATACCTCTTCCAGGGCACGGCACGACATCTCCGAGTTCCTGGTGATTTTTCAACATAAAGCTCCGCGCCCGCGGCCCTTGGCTCCATGCCCGCGGCTCCTGCATGGCCATTACACCCTCCTTGAGCATCTCATTTCCCTTCCATAGCTCGACATGCATACATAGGTTCATCCAAAAGGGCCAATAACCTACAAAACAATGAAGAAACACTAAGAAAACCAAAGAAAAAGGGAAAAAGGAAATAAAACACGAGGAGGGATAAAAGAAAGCAAAACTAAGGTAGAATGACTAGAAAAGGCTCAAATAAGTGCAAATGAGGGGAGAATCCTTAGAGAAAAAGGATAAAAGAGTGGCATAAATGCCACTCATCACATACAACCTACAATAAATTAGTGGGAAGCCGAGATACAATATGGGCCCCCACTCCTCTAGCTATAGCAAAGCCTACCCTAGTGAATATATGAGTTGCAGCACGAGCACCAATGTCTTACGTCGTTGACAACCTCTGAATCCGCTTCAGCAACGCAACAACCTCCTTCTCTAATTCCCCAAGAGAAGAAAAGGAGAAGGGAATGAAACCATATCCAATCGCCAGACAACGAGCTTCATACTTAACCCGCTTCCGATGAGCCGCAACAACCACAACCCGTCCTAGAACAAAATTAGATAGCTCTGTCTGTGTCAAAGGAGAAGACCCTATGAAGTCGACACATACATCACGACCACGATCCCATGAATAAAGTAACACATCGGCAGGTCTAAGGGCCTCGTCATTCCCTCCAGACAATCCTATGTCAACCTCCTTTCTTGCTAAAATCCCAGATTTGTGGCAAATATCAACAAAAGTATCCCGAACAACATTGTGCCGATGTTTAATACCTACAATACCAGCACATGACACCGCATGGTCGCCGAATACATCCCCCGTAAAAACCCGAGAGCAAGCAGAGCACGATGTCGAGACAGAGAACAATGGAACACCCATCCGATAACACATCACACATCGGTTATGTCTTATTATTACTATTATTTAACTAATTATGTGCCCCGTGCGATGCCCGGGTTGTTTATTGAATTTTAAAATAAATTTTTAATCTTTATATCAAATCAATAACTATATACTAAGAAAATTATAGTTAAGGAAATTATATATTGTTTAAAAAAAAGTTTCTATTTGTGAACAAAATAAACAAGCAATAACATTCAACTTTCTAATGTTATTACGCAATTAGGTAAAGAGTAATAAGGAAATAAAAAAAGTTTATAGATGTAATTCTGGTGGAATATAATTTATTCTACAAAGATATTAACTTTTTATTTTGTGTGCCATAAAAAAAGAAAATACGGTGTAATTAAAATAACCGTGCATGACACGGGATCTAACCTAGTTTTAATTATATCATTGTTACAAAATTAGTTAGGAATTGATGTGCTTTTATAACTATATACTAAAAGACACACCAGTAATGACACGTGTCAATTTCTGGTATGTTCTTAGTATTTTGGTGTTTTTTTTTAATATTTATTAAATAAGAAAATTTTATTTAAGGTAATTATTTTTTTTTAAAAAAAAAGTTTCTTTTTGTCAACAAAATAAACAAGCAATAATATTCAACTTTCTAATGTTATTACGCAATTAGGTAAAGAGTAATAAGGAAAAAAAAAATTTATTTAAGATGTAATTCTGGTGGAATATAATTTATTCTACAAAGATATTAACTTTTTATTTTGTATGCCATAAAAAAAGAAAATATGGTGTAATTAAAATAACCGTGCATGACACGGGATCTAACCTAGTTTTAAATATATCATTGTTACAAAATTAGGAATTGATGTGCTTTTATAACTATATACTAAAAGACACACCAGTAATGACACGTGTCAATTTCTGGTATGTTCTTAGTATGCTGTTTTTTTTAATATTAAGTTAATTTAATAAGAAAATTTTATTTAAGGTAATTATTTTTTTTAAAAAAAGTTTCTTTTTGTCAACAAAGTAAACAAGCAATAATATTCTACTTTCTAATGTTATTACGCAATTAGGTAAAGAGTAATAAGGAAATAATTTTTTTTTTTGAAGATGTAATTCTGGTGGAATATAATTTATTCTACAAAGATATTAACTTTTTATTTTGTATGCCATAAAAAAAGAAAATATGGTGTAATTAAAATAACCGTGCATGACACGGGATCTAACCTAGTTTTAAATATATCATTGTTACAAAATTAGTTAGGAATTGATGTGCTTTTAGGACGATTTGTTATCTAATAGGCATATAATGACTAATAATAATAATGTTAGTTGAAATATTCGATTTAATACAATAAAAAAATTTAAAAAATTTTGCAAAAAATAAAGTAAATAAAATATATATTTAAAACCCGTTGGGTTGACTCGAACCTAAAACTTTGGGCAAGGATTGAACATTTCTTGACCTGTAACCTGAAGAGACCCAATCCGAGATGACTCATGACCTGATCCTAATTGACATGTCTACATAGTAATAAAATTATATTAGATTGTAAAGTATATTATTTTAACCGATTAGTATACATTATAAATGTATGTTTTACGCTTTGAATTACTTTATTCGCTCCAAAAAATATTATGATATAAAAAATAAATTTATATAATAATTTTTTTGGAATAAGATTATAATTTAATTTGTACATCATATTGGTATTTTATATAAGATAAAACTAATTTTATCGAAAAATTCTGTCCAAATAGAATTCTAAAATAAAAATTTTATCTTAAGAAGTCTATTTAAATCTATCCAATGTGGCGCGACACTTGGCGAAAAGTTAGAAAGCCAAGTGTCACTACCACAGTGCCACGTGACCTGGCTAAAAGTTTAGTTTTATATATTAGTTATTATGTCATATGATATACCCGTATCCACACGGATATATTAATCTTAAAATTACTTGAGTGGCTAACATGCGTGATGCGCGCCATAGCTAAGGGTGTTAATTAACCAAGCCGATCAATAAACTACTCAGGTTCAAGCTCAATTGAAACTCGTTCATGTTCGTTTTTTTGATAAATGAGTCGGACTTGAACAAATTTTGAAACTTGTTTAATAAACAAGCTTGAACACGAACATAGATATTCTTGTTCGAATACTTTCATAAAAAAAACTCATTTATTTATGTTTGCAAACTACTCATTTATTTATGTTCATGAATTATTGATCTATTCACAGTTGTCAATTCAATTATTAAGTTATGTTTAGGGTAAAAAATGCCCCAACACATGGTCCAATCCCAAAATAGTGATACATGGCCTAATAAAAAAGGGTGACATATGTCCCAATAGAAAGATGACACGTGGCAAACAAGATAGCACTTGACTGAGAGTACACCTCCTTAAAACAGGAGTCCAAAATCCCGAGAAAGGCACCATAACGACGCCCCCATAGGACACTTGTCCTTACTTGATTGCGCCTCCAATCAGAGCAAACCATTTTAGGTCACTAAACCCTATATGGCACACATTTTCACCCCTAAAAATACCCTAATCATTTATGATGAGAGGGGTGAACTGAGACATCTCATTTATTACATAAGCAATTTGCTATAACTTCTCTCTACTTTCTCTGTATAAACACTTTCGTTTTCTGATCACTAACTTGATCGTTGAAGGCGAATTCTCCGTCAAACGGAATATTCATTGTTTTGCAGGTGTCCAAGGACCAAGGTTATTTGGCTATATTCATGACCTATATCCGAAGGGATTCCAAAAATACCCCGCCACGTGTTCAAACGTTAAGGCTAGATCAAAAATTAGCTGCGGAAAAACTAATTCAGTCATAAATAAGTTTCAAAACCAACAAACAAAACCAAATTAAGTCTTACAACCGCTTTTGATTTTAATTAAAAGGAATGTTTTAATGTGTTGTTTAATTGGATTTTGAAGGTTTTAAGGTAAGTTAGTATTTCTGTAAATTTGGTTGTTTGGGTATTGATTGAAATTTTATTGTTTGGTTTAGGAGAGGACTTTGTAGAAGCTGATTTCTAGTTGGTTAAGTGGCCAACCAACTCGTTTATTCAAGGTACGTACAAGTTACGAAATCTTGCCTTTAGAAGCATTATTAGGGATGTATCGAGAACTTAGTGTCATGTATAGAGAAGACTGGGCATAATTGTTTGGTTATACATTGTGATTTCCGCGTATTGTGTATGAGACATGTTTGAGATATAAGTATATGACTACAGTTGTGGGTGATGTATAAGTGATTGTCTTATCAATTGGTCATGTTATGATTAATTAAAGGTTACGGATTCTTGGTTGTCTATAAGTGAAATTAATATTAATAATGGTTCCATGAGGTTAATTTTTTTAATACTCTTTCATAAATTAATTATAAATTGAGTACGAGGAGTTTATTAAAGTCTATAAGACGAGGTTCGGGATTTGAAGTGCCTTATGCACTTAAGGTATTTATACACCGAGGTAGTTAAAGGATTCAACACTAAATATTATTTGTCACTAATAAATCAAGAATTGAATTGGAAATTTGAATTGCTTGAATGATTAATGTTTGATTGGTTGTATTGTTTTGCATTTGTGTCATCACCAAGTTTAAACTTGTAAATCACGTAAAGTAGTGCACGATAGATGAGCAATAAAACTCTGGATTTGTGCACATCTAGAGTATTGACAATCAAGGGTTGGGGTTCACGGGGTATTAGCCGTGTACTTTTTAGAGGCCATCTGATCTACGAGTCTGTTGTTTACTAATATTTTTTAAGAATATAAGGAGTTAGATGATATCTCATACTAGTTATATATGGCCATGGAGTCGCGCCAATTGCCATAGGATGGTTATTGATGTTTTTGAAGGAGGCATGTGTTTTTTCTTTTATTGATGTTCTAAATGGAGCATGGGAGGACAACCTTGTCTATTGCTTAATCCAATATAATGAATAAAATGAAATAATTTGTCTATTATTAATTAGTGTATGAATATATTGGACAACCTTGTTTGCATGTGTATGCGTCGTTTGAAGTGCGCCTACGTTAAGCATGTGTGAATATGCTTGACACTCATAAAAAGTAGGAATTGACATATATGATTAGGGATAATTAAAGTAGGGAGCCGCCAACAAGTTTTTAAGGAACTTGTAAACCGTTCACGGATCATAAAAGGCAACCACGAAGAAAGGGACAACGATAGTCAACAACGATTGACCCGTGAAGGTTAAACCCCATTCATAGTCCATGAGATTACTAACTCCATATGGTTCGGAACCACGAAAGGAGGATCGGGGATTATGGTACGAACAGAGTCATGGAGTCACATTCGCCTGTATTGGCCTCTACTCGATTCTTATAGCGAAAAGTGATTCCTGTGATCTCAAAGACATACAAACAAAGATTCAATTTGCTCCAAACTATTATTATGCTAAATTGATTGAATATTAATGCAACATAGAATTCTAAAATATTTGTGATCACTTAATTAAACAACAAGATTAAAAAGGAACCTAAACCTGTTGTCCAAAATATCTTATTAAGCATGATTTTCAATTACATATTCCCTTTAAACATGCAATATGTTGATTAATAAATATAATAAAATAAATGATAATATTAGAAGCAATTCAACAATAATAATGTTAGTTAAATCAAATATAAATAAACCTAATCATGATACTAGCAGCAAGAATAAAAATAAAAGTAATTAAGTGAATTATTTACTCACTTTTCGCGTTTTCTTGAATTGCTTTCACTCCTTGGATTAAGGACGGAACCTCAGGTCAAGTATAGACTCCTTGGAGTGCTTAGGGGAAGTATTATGGAAGAATAAGGAGGCTAGTGTTTAGTCTAAAGAGGAAGATAAGAATGATTTTTGGTGTAGGGAGAGAGAGAATGATTTTTGGTGTCCCGAAACTGAAGAAATTAGGTTTGTATTTATAAAGGAGACAAACATAGGGATGCACAAAACCCTAGAAGAGATAAGAGCAGCAGAAAAACCTTAACTAGGCACCGTGACACGATGTTGGGAATCGTAACATGGTACGGGGAACCATGACACAGTACAGTTCACCGTGGTACGGTGAAGAACACTGTGTCGCGGTGTATATTTTGTCTAAAAATGCGTCCAGATTCATAAGCGCGTGAGAAAAAACATAGAAAAAAGCGGAAAAGACACGAGAAAGCACTGTGACATGGTAAAAATTACCGTGTCACGGTACAAGGCACGGTGCCTCGTTGGCATGCACCGTGGCGCTACATTTTAGCTGTTGCGCGGTAATTCTAGTTTTTTACGCGTTTTTAAAACTATGATAACTTTTGATCCATAACTTCGAATAAAGCATATAATATGTAGTTGGAAAGATTATCAAGTCTACTTTACATCCCAATTTGAATCAGGTCAAAATCATATGTAGATTTTACAATATGTTTGTTTTAGTGAAAGGGTGTCGATTTTGGGCCGAGTTTAGTGTTTGGCTCATATCTTCTTTGTTTTAAATCGGAATTGGGCTTATGATATATCTTTGCAAATCTTAGTGAAAGGCCTATACAGAAAAATAATAATTGGATCAAAATTATAGTGCTACAAAATCAGTTTCTCTCGGTTTTGTAATGTGGACACGAAAAGTTGAAAGTAAGTCATGGTTTAGGGAAATGCGCTAGGAATTGGGTTGGTTTATGAAATGTATTGGGATTGAATATGGATTTAAGCACTCCAAAGGTTAAATACTCAACCCAACTAATAACGGCAATGGATTTTGTTCATCATTAAGTTTGGTTTTGGGGAGACATTTTTAGGTGTCTACAGAAGCCCCTACTTTGACTGAGTTTGTAGAAACGTCAGTTTCGAAAACGATAGTCAAAGTAGTCGATAGGGACGGAGAATCATTTAAGACGTTCTATGATCCTAAATCACTTTTTATACGCCGATACCTGCAGAAAAATGTTAGTTCCACAGATAAAATATTTTATCTGTCACTAGTATATCGGTGGCAAATATGTTCGATGGTATATAACACCAGTGAATCGATGATGAGATTGCAAGTCTCTGTGTATCGAGAACCTTGCGTCCTGAATCGTCTTTGCTTTGGGAGATGATCACTAATATTTCAAAAATGATAATGGTTCGATTGTCCCCGAACATGGGTTGTAGATGGTTCGTTTATCCCTGAACGTGGGTTGTAGATGGTTCGCTTATCCCCGAACGTGGGCTGTAGTTGGTTCAATTGTGTTGTGAATCAAGTCTCCTTTCTTATAACTATCTTTATTGCTTTATTTAGGTACTCTCTTGGTTTTACCTTACTCTTAAAGTGGGGGGGGGGGTTTACAAGTGAGTTTTTAATAATTTTTTTATTATTATTTTCTTAGTAATAGTTATGGGGCCTTGGGCTTCCAAAATTTTGTTAATTGGTTAGTGGGCTATTTTGGTTCATTAATAAATTGTTAGGGATTTATTTAGTTTGCTTGCGAAGCAAGTAGGATAGATTTATTTTTCCTATATATACTAGTTGTATGTCAATTATTTTGGTAGGATATTTTTTTAATAAAAAGTTGAGTTTATTGAGCTCTTGCTTGAAGAGAACTTTGTTAAGGTTCAAACTAGTTATTAACTAGGGTTTTGGGATTGTTGCTCCTAAGATCAAACTTAGAAGTCGTTGCCTTCTAAGAATATCCTTTATGTTAGGTTGAAGAGTATGGATTGATTGACATTTAGTTCTATAATTTTTTTTATCTTGCAATGCAATAATATTTAGAGAGATTAGGTTCTACCAACTGACAATGTTCCTGATTATGGTGTGTTGGTCATTCTTGTTAGAATTCAATAACTATTTAAAGAGGCATGTCCTATACTAGTCTATTCTCATATTCAAATCATATGTGATTGTGTATAGCATGTCATTTTGTGGTATTTTTTGGCTTAAAATTTAAGATTGTGTCACTAACTTATTACTCATTTAATTACGGAGTAGTTTGCTAAATATTTGCATTATTGGTGACTTGGTTACAAACAATGACATACTTCAAAATTGCCCGTACTAGAATCCTCTTTCTTATAACTATCTTTATTGCTTTATTTAGGTACTCTTTTGGTTTTACCTTACTCTTAAAGGGGGGGTTTTACAAGTGAGTTTTTAATAACGTTTTTATTATTTTCTTAGTAATAGTTATGGGGCCTTGGGCTTCCAAAGTTGTGTTAATTGGTTAGTGGGCTATTTTGGTTTATTAATTAATTGTTAGGGATTTATTTAGTTCGCTTTTGTAGCAAGTAGGATAAATTTAATTTTCCTTTATATACTAGTTTTATGTCAATTATTTTGGTAGGATACTTTTTTTAATAAAAAGTTGAGTTTATTGAGCTTTTGCTTGAAGAGAACTTTGTTAAGGTTCAAACTAATAGTTAACTAGGGTTTTGGGATCGTTGCTCCTAAGATCAAATTTAGAATTCGTTGCCTTCTAAGACTATCCTTCGAATTTCCATCATTAAAATCACTCAAATCCTTCCATCAAATTAAAACCCTCAAAAATACACATCAGATTGTCCCCAAACGTGGCCTGTAGATGGTTCGCTTGTCCCCGAATGTGGGCTGTAAATGGTTCGCTTGTCCTCGAACGTGAGCTGTACATGGTTTTCTTGTCCCCAAACGTAGGCTGTAAATGAGACTTGCAAAATGAAATTTGCCAAGGGACTTGTATATACTGTGAATTACTTGACCAACTGACTTGACCAAGCTTGTTTGACATGATATGACATGTGTATGACTTGTGATTGTGTGTGTATATGTATGATTTGAGTGTGTTGGCAGATACAAGCAAATGAAAATGCAATAGCAAAAAAATTTCGTCATTTTTTCCATGAGTGGAGGGTATCGACTTTCTCCCGAAAAAGAAAGACGTGAAAAAGTTTTATTTTTAAACTTCCCTAGTTGAGAAAATTTTTGCAAAAGTTTTTGAACTTCCTCAAAATAAAAGACATGAAAAAGAGGAAGAATTTTTAAAGTTCCTTGTCGAGCAAATAGAGAAAACCAAGGTAAATCACATGAATTTTCTATTTGTCGCATTGAATTGCTTTTCTTGAAGATAATGTATGCATGATGAATGTTCTTAGGTCAGGAGGCTAAGGACAATTACATCATGTGACAAGATATATTGATGAATGAACTTAGGTCATAGAGCTAAGCATCATATATGGTGTAAAGAAACGATCTTGAACGTCACTTAGGTCTGGAAGAAGCTAAACACGTATATAGATGAAGTGATTGTTGAGTATTGCATAATGAACGTTGCTTAGGTCAAGGAGCTAAGCACGATATGCTTTATATGATTAAAAATAATTGATAAATAAATGTTGCTAAACACATTATGTGATGCGTGAAACAATGAACATTGCTCACGTCAGGAAGCTAAGCAAGTATACAATGTATCTTCTAATGAATGTCGTCTTGAAAGATGATGAAGCATGCGCGATAGTGTAAGGACGATGTTTCCATCGTAGGGGATCCTTATCCTTAAATGCCCATGGCCCTTTAAAAGCCTAGAACTTTACACTTATTAGGGTATATTAGGATTTGAATTCCTGGATGTTTGGGGGACCTTGAATTAGAATTGATCTTATCATCACGCTTTTTTATAAGAAACAAGTAGGAGTTGCTAATGAGCTTTAGGAAAACTCATAAACCTCGTTCATACCTTTCTCCGAAGTAGAGTTCAAGAAATATTTAGTATGAATCGTAAGTTTACCCATGCCCAAATTGGTCTACATGTACCAGAAATGAGTTCGGGAGCGAGGGTACTAAAATAACATTGCCTTCAGGGGGGAATCGCTATCCTAACCCTAGTACGGCCTCTACTAGCTCTTCCCTTTTCACAATTTCACTACCAAAAAATATATGCAACGTGGCTCCTAAAATCTAAGTTAGTTGATTTTATTTACAAGCATTAATCACGTAGGAATTACATTGCAAAAGTCGTTATTCTTTTGTTATTCAAATTTGTGAAAAGAACAAGAAATAAACAATGTTTGCCTTGACTTAGGTGATAAAACACTCAATTAATTATTCAAATTCTAGTCTTGATTAACACAAGAATACTATGTGAATTAAATTAATTAAAAGTTTGTTTAAAGTGATCAAACAACACTATTAATTCAATTAAAGTTATTTAGACAATAGAAGACAGTGATTTATCTAAGTGGTCAAGAAACTAACCTTTCTTCTTTTATTTTAAATCTCCGTTTAATGCATTTAGAATTAGGTCAAAATCTTTTATGGATAAAAAAATATGGCCGTTGGAGTTCAAGGGTGTCGGTTTTAGGGCCCGGTTTAGTGTTTTAATCATAACTTTTTCGTTTTAGCTCGGAATTGGGCTTATAATATACCATTGGAAAGATCTTTGCAAGGGCTATCCATTTGTATAGGCAATTCACAGATATATGATTGTTGGTTTATCTGTTTTTCTCGGTTTTCAACAATGTAAGATCTATTGGATCGAATCATTACATTTTTAGCATTTGGGTCCATTATCAATCAAGTATAAACATGTATGAGCACGTTTTAGGACTAATTACTAATCAAACAAGGCTCTAAGATAACTCTGTCTCAAATTTGAGTTTTAACTTACTTCATAATGCATTTTGTTGTCCATAAATGCTTCAACTTTGATCTAGCATGAAAAACGAGTTTTTATAACATCATCGCACTTCCTTTCGGGACAAGAGGCCAAAATTAGGTGTCTACAGTTAGCCCCATGTAGGGAATAATTTCAAGGCCTTTAAAATCCCACTAGCTTGAACCCCACTGTGATCATACACTAAAGTACGGTGGCGTCCAAAAGGGAAGAAGATAGAGCAAAAGAGTCGCCAACAAGTTTTTAAGGAACTTGTAAACCGTTCACGAGGTGAAGGTTACACCCCTTAACGATCCAAGAGATCGTCAACTCCATAAGGTCATGAACCAAATAAGGGTTCGGGGATGATGGTACAAATCCAACCTAAAAGAGATTGAACCTGCCCTAATAATAGGCCTCTACTTTATTCTGCTCGTATTCATGTGCGCTTTCTAATTAACATGCAATCAATAGGATTAACCCTAAACCTGTTTAATCTATGTTGGTTGAATTTAATGCACAAATAAACTATTATTAGCGATCACTTGAATTAATAATCACATTAACCCTAACAAGATTATTAATTATCTTATTAAGCGCGATTACAAGTACAAATTCCCTTTAAACATGCATGAAAAGGTGTGATCAAGCAATAAATATAAATAATCAAGCAACATAATAAATAACAATCAATATCATGAATAATAATTATAAATAAAATAATCATGACAATCATAAATCATAATTAAAATAATAATAATAACAATATTCATAATCATGTTAAAGCATAATAAAAATAGCAAGATCCTAGGCATGATACTAACAAGATTAATAACAAACCCTAGCATGTCACTAAGCGATAAAAATCAAATCTTTAGCCCTAACATGATACTAACATGAATAAATATTAGGAAGAATGTAGGAAGCATCGCATGAATCATAATAAGCATATTTGATATTATAACCTTTTCCCTAAACATGATACTAGGAATCATAATAACAATATAAACATGATCATAACATCAATTAAGCAATTAAAGTACTTACTTGGATGCTTCGTACCTCTTTCTAATAACAAAATACACACGTTAGTAACTTCAAGGAAAATAATAATCAAAACAATTAAATTAAATAATTGAAATAGAGATTTGGGACCAAACCCTCAGAAATTAAAACCTTTCACGTGTAGGGCGAAGGCAACTTCGAATATGGCTAGGTGTTTCTAGATCTTGCGAATGCGGAATTTTATATGAAAAAGCAAGAAAGAATAGAATGCTAAAGAAAGAATGTTTTTAATTAAGAATTGATGAAAGAAAACTTGTGAATGAAGAGAGTTGGTGAATGAAAGATGTAGATGATGAAGATAGTTGGTGTATGAAAACGGAGTTTTAATACGATATTTATAGAGAAAATCAGCCAAAAAAGATAATTTAACAAAACAGAGTCTGAAGATCGCAAAACAGCATTGGCGCCAACCCTGGCTAACTGGCGCCAGGCACCAGTGGCTAGTGCTAGGCGCCAATGGCTAGCGTCTGGCGCCAAGCCTGGTTCCAAGCGCCAAGGCCTGGGGTTGGACGCCAAACTGGATTTCAACGCGTTTTTGAAAATCTGATAAATTTACCGTACTGGAAGATAAAATAATATAATTTCTTCGAAAATGCTATTTGATCTTGATTAAACTCTGAAAAGTCCTAATCGAATTAGGAATGAAAAGAACCTTCTAGAAGATTCTAGAAGACTAAAACCATTCCTAATTGCATTAGGAATGATAAATCATATTAGGCCCTCCCCTAGATCATTGGGCCGTACATAAAGCTCAAACCGGGCTCAGTTTAGTAAATTGGCCATAACTTCCTCAATATTCATCGGAATTGGGCTTATAATATATCGTTGGAAAGGTCTTTGCAAGCCCCATCCAAATACACCACTATTAGACCCATATCATGGACCAACCAAACTGGATTACCTGTTTTCTTAAAATAAAGTTTTCAAAATCAGGGAGAAGAGAAAAGAAAATAAAACTTTCCGCAACACTAGACCTTTCCACACTTTCGTTTCATTCGATTATGACTCGACGTGAAAGGCACTCATCACTGGGTTTGGTTTTGGGGAGACACAAATGGGTGTCTACAGAAGCCCCCACTTTGACTGAGTTTGGAGAAACGCAAGTTTCGAAAACAAAAGTCAAAGTATCGATAGGGACGGAGAATGATTCAGAACGTTCCGCGATCCTAAATCACTCTTGTAACGCCGATACCTGCAAACTAGCGTTAGTCAAACAGATAAAAGAGTTAAGAAACGCGTATCTTGCACCGTCGAGCACACGTCTCTAAAAGTAACCGATTGCTGCTGCTTCTGTTGTTTTGATGACCTCCTACAAACTAGAGAATGCCATCCCGCTTGAAAACCGCTACGCCCGTAACTGCTTCCAAATTAGAATATTGCTTCGCCTGAAACTATCCTCCCGGCAATGATAATATTCCACGTCCAAGGGAACATCATCGAAGATTATTTCTCTCGAAATAAACCCCATCCGCATTGATAATATTCCATGTTCAAGGGAACACTATCGAAAATTATTTCTCTCGAAATAATTCTCATCCGTATTGACAATATTCCACGTCCAAGGGAATACTATCGAAAATTATTTCTTTCAAAATAACCTTCAGTTGCATTGATACGATAATTTTCCAAAGGAAATTACCGAAGATCCACGTCTGTCGATCTTTAAAAAGTTCGCCTGAACTTTGCCTCCGCTATGCCTGTACGTCGGCGCTCTTTTGCTTTGAACCTGTATGTCGGCGCTCTTTGCTCTTGAACCTATATGTCGGTGCCCTTTGCTCTTGAACCTATATGTCGGTGCCCTTTGCTCTTGAACCTATATGTCGGTGCTTTTTGCTAATGAGCCAATGCTTAGGCGCTTTAAGCTAAGTGAGACGATCTTTTATCAGGTCGATCACTTTACGTAATCAAGCCGATTACTTAATCATGTCAAATTGCTTATAGGGGCTAACTAGCGTACCAAGGAACCCAAAATATATTGCAGAAGGCTAGCACAACCTCATCAGGTGGCTGGATGTTTTGGCGTCGCTGAAAATCTATCAGCGCCAGCCTAATGGCATTAGCGCCAGGCGCCAAGCCCATTTTGCGACGCCAATGCCTAGGGACTGGCGCCAGCACGGGATTCTCTTTAAATTCTCGTTTTCGTTTCATTTCTTGCTCTGGTTCGTCGCGAACGCTGCTCGAAGAAACCGAAAGCTTCAATTGATCATTGCTCACTAGTTTCTCAACCGAATTCGCTCAAATTTGTTGCAAATCAAAGCTCTTTTCATCTATATTCCCGATCTATGTAAGTTTTCCTCAAACCCACACCGGTTTTTATGAATTCTTTGCATATTTATTCACGAATTTCATGAAAATTCGAATTCTATGATGCTCAATTTGCTTTGTTTATCAAGTTTTATGCCATGAAATTGCTTGTTTATGTTTATATATTGCCTTGGGCGTAATTTGAGACTTGTTTGACTCAATTTGGTGAAGAAATGAGCAATCTTCCATTGTTGGACCTCTCAAGGTCATGAAGAACAATGTGGTTTGTTCTTGACATTTTTGCTAGCAATTCTTGTTCAATTTGTCAAAATAATCACTATAGTGTTGCAAGAAATTGTTTGATTGCTTGAAAAAATGCTGTCATGCTCAATTTGAATTTGTGCTCTGTTTTAGTACTACGTACTCTGTCTTTGCGAATATAGTATCATGCGGCTAGGCGAACCTTAGATACTATAGAACCTTAATTTATGATGATTCTGCACAATGTAGCATGGCTAGACAACGAGGCTCAGGTTCACGGTCCCCAAACACTAGACGGGAGCATGAGCCCGTGGAGGACGACACCACACCGTCCACTTCGCTTGGTCGGTTCCCGGAGTGGGATGAGCAGACTTTGTTCTTTGCCCCTGTCCACCACATTTCTGAGAGGGTGAGACGGGGAACCGAGCCCGGGAGGACACGACATCACGGCTCTGGCTGTGATGGTCTAGGCGATTTGTATAGGATGCACATCACCAGAGATCGTGAGACGAGACTCCTATGGGAGTCCTGCGGGCTAGTTACTCTGTTCGAGACCTCCGAGGCTATGATCGCCTCCAGCGGGGGTCACCACGTAGTGCGCGCTTTGGTGGAGTTCTTCTGGGACACCACCAACACTTTTCATTTTCCCTGGGGTGAGATGATGGTCACCCCTACAGACTTCAGTCTCATCACAGGACTGGAGTTTACTTCTGTACCGCTGCCGTTCGACGGTGGGATCGACGTCTTTTCTTCAGAGGTCGAGGAGTTGTTGGGGCCGATTGCTATTCGGGCCCGAGCTGAGGTTGAGACGACTCAGTTCAGCGCTAGAGGGATTCGCCGCTCGACGCTGGCAGCGGCTCTTGATGATGATGCGACCACCCGAGAGCAGCGGGTGCGCATCTTTGTGCTGATGTTGTTGTCAGGGACATTCTCCCCCGACAGGGGTAGTAGGGCATTGCTTTACTACCTCCCTGCTGTCCGTGATCTCCAGCGGATCGGGACTTATGACTGGGCCAGCTTGGCCTATGCTGATTTCGTTCGTGCGCTGAGAGACTCGTGTCGTCACCGGTCCTTTAGGACGAACGTTGCTTTGTCTGCTTTCTGGAAGGTCGTAGAGGTAAACATTATTCCTTATAAAGTTTAGCCCTACATGTTAATTAGCATTTACTCACGCTTTTAACTTTTTTTTAGATCTGGTTCTACGAGTATTTTCCTTCCGTTGCGCCGGCGAGACCATCGCCGAGGGGATATCCGGTGAGCGCCTCTTGGGGCGGCCACCATGTGGACATGTCTACTGCACGTGTCCGGAGCCGGATCATCTCGGTACGGCTTTTAGTATTTATCTTGCTCTTCTCTGGTGTTTTAGACATATTCTTGCCTGATTGGTACCTTTTATAGGGACCTGATGTGGTATACCGACCGTGGGGCGGTTGGACAGTCCTTGGATTAGCTGCGCAGTACTCTGCTGAGCGTCGCTATTTTCTGGGGACCTACGGAGCAGTTGTGTACTTAGGAGAGAGAGTTGCTAGACAGCACTCTTCTGATGTTTTCGTCGTTCCTGTTCCTCCGCCACGTCATATGTTCGACGAGAGACAGTTGTCGAGCATGGCCGAGGGATCTGGTTCCCTCTGGCAATCCCATGTGATCCTTGGGCGGTGTTACACTGAGGAGCTACTACCTTTATTAGCTCTAGCCCCTGTACCGGCTGAGGATGTGAGGGTAAGATTCTTAGCTTTTTATTTTTCGCTAAGTAGCCCCCAAGTGATACCTTAATGATTTCTTTCTGTTTTATCAGGATGGTCCCACTGAGTTTGTGCCGCCCCATATGTCCATTCACTACCAGGGGGTATACGGGCCGATCGAGGAGATGATTTCTCCGGCTCCCGAGGGCGAGCGCTTCGTGGAGCGGTCGATTCCTCGCCACCAGACCAGGGTAAGCCTAGTTTTAATTCAGAATTTTGTATTCAGTTATCATGTATTTTCACTGATTTATTTTTCTGACAGTTCTCACGCGAGGTGGTTTCGGCTATGGCACGATGCATAGATGCCTTCCGGAGCCAGCTCGTCCGGATGAGGAACGCGACTACCTGTCGTCGGGACGACGTTGTCCGAGAGGTAACCTTTCGTCATTTATTACTTCTACCTTATGGCTTCAGTTTTACCTTATTTCTGATTTAATTCCTTTTTGCTGGGTCAGCCTATCGCTTCTCACACCCGTACGAGGCCTGAGGGGCGGAGAGATCCGGCGAGGTCTAGCTCGAGACGTCGTCGTACTTCGTCAGGAGGTAGAGGTGGTCGTTCCGAGGCTGCTCGAGCCGACGTTGCTGAGGGCTCAGGATCTTCTTCTAAGGGTGCTCCTGCTGCACCGGTAGGAGAGGCTACCTCAGCTTTCAGAGGTGGTGGGATGTACGAGGTTGACTCGTCATCGCAGCAGCCTCCGCGGTCTCAGACTCAGGTTGATCTTGGCTGGAGCGGTCCTGTCTTGAGTTTTCCTCCTCCTACGGAGACTGGAGCTGGTGCTGAGGCTGGAGCTGGTGGAGAGGTGACTCCTCGTACGGCGCAGTTTTATGGCATGATGGGCCTACGTCCTCCGGCGCCGTAGTCTGTTTCTGTATATGTATTTTATTTTTACTTATAGAAATTTTGCCTTTGACTCATTATTTAGACACTTTGTATTTATCTGTGTTATTGTAAATTTATTTGATCGTTTATTATTATGTTAGTGCATGTTAGTGTGCAAGGGAAGTGTGATAACAATTTTGCGCAAAAATTCCGTCATTTTTATTATTGATGGAGGATATTATTTTATTATTGATGGAGGATATTATCCGACTCTCTCCCCCAAAAAGAAGAAATAAAAAAAAAGGAAAAGAAAACGGAAAACATGCTGTTTTTTTTTTTAAAATAATATAAAATCCAAAAAAAAAAAAATAATTAAAAATAATTGCTATATTTAATTAATTAAGATAGAAAAAAAATTAAACGGGGCCATAAAGTCATTAACCGACTCAAGTTTAATATCAAAACGCAAGCTGAGCACGCGCGGCTGCCCTGTTGACTTGGCGCCAGCTGGCGCCAGACTGTGGCGCGTGGCGCCAGGCGCTACACTTAGCGTGTGGCGCCAGGCACTAGATGGTGGCGCCAATGTCGGGACTTTGACGCTAATTGACGCTGACTCCGTATTTCATTCAGATTGAAATTCTTCGTAATTTGTACATAAATAGCCCCCTGCTCAGCCGAATCTTCTCATAATTCCAGCGAAAAAAATATTCTCCTCTTTAGAAAAAATAATAATCATGTCTTTAGCCACTAAAAGCTTCACCCAATACTCTCATGAATGGTGTCGATCTCTTAATGCTAGAGAAAGAAAAGAATTAGATTTATTTCACTTGGGGGGAATTTATGGCATCAAAGGGGTAGATTTAGACATTGACTTCATACATACCGCTTTAGAATTTTGGAACACCGATACACATTGTTTTAGAATAAGGTATGATGAAATTAGCCCTTTGCCAGAGGAATTTGGTGCTATCTTAGGTTTCCCTTCAATAGACCTGGTAATAGTCCCTAGAGTAGATGCATATTACTATAAGGATTTCGAACGCTTCTTTAATTTGAGGGATAGGGATTTATCAAAAATAGTAGATGGCAATGTAGTTAGCTTGAAAGAATTCGCGCGCTATTATTTTGATAAACCTCTTTCTGAATATTTTCATATATATAGAAGAAGGGCGTTCTTATTTTGCATGCTCAATCAATATTGTCTTAGTAGTGGTAAAAATAACGAGGGTTAATCAATTATAACCACTGTACTAGAACAAATTGAATCAGGGAGAAATCCAATGCCATTGATAGTTGGAGAGACTATGATTAGTCTAGATGAGTTGAAAAGGGACCCAAAAGCGCCTCTTTGCGGCTCTCCAATTTTATTACAGGTAGAAAAATAATATTTTTAATTACAGAAATCAAAAAAATATATTTTTGTATTGTAATAATGATTTATTTGCATTGCAATTTTTTTACAGATGTGGCTAATGGAGAGGCTAGGATTAATTAGCCCTCCGGACGACATTGAAAATTATACTCCCACTTGCTTCGTGAGAAGGAAGAAGCGCATCCCTAAAATTGGGCGCTATGTGTGGAGAAAAGTCTTTGAATCACGTGATTTTGCTATCAAGTGGGTCATCCCATGGTGGAAAATAGAAAGGATGGTTGGTGTTAACAAGCAACCTTTCTGCTGTCTCCCAAGCTTGTCTCGTGTAACATATTATTATCCCTGCAGGGTAAAAAGACAATACGGCTTGCTTCAAAATATTCCTTCCGGGGACCTTCGTCCTCCCTATGAGTATCCCGTATCTCAGGAAGTAGATAGATTTGACACTTACTGGAGCGCTAGACCTTTATGGGAAGTGATTACCCAAAAGGTTCCCCCTTCTTTACCTAATGATGTAAAGAAGTGGTTGCTGAAGAAGTCTTCAATTGATCAGGGTAGAACCGATGTGAAGAATCGTCTAGGTGACAGGGTGACACCGGCTAAAGAACGCGTAGGTGCAAGAATTGAATTCAAAACACCTACAATGCCTAGGAAGAAGAATACTACTAAAGACAAAGGGAAAAGGAAAGCTAACACCACGGACAAAAAGGCTTGGGTGGAAAAGAAGCATGGGGTGTTAGCTGAAGGGGAAACAATCTATTCCAAAATTGAATGTAGGACCTCTAAAGGATGCCTACTAGCTAAAGTAATGGATGAAGAGGAGGAAACAGAAAAGAATTGGAAAAGAGCTAAAAAGGAGAAGAAAGATTAAAACATTGCTTAGCTTTAGATTTATTAGATTGTTAATTTTTATTTAAAGTTAATTTATTTCAGCCTTATTTAAATTCCATTAACAATGTAATTTTATTTTATCAATGAAAGCTTTCAATTAAATTGTTACTTTAAATTTATTTTATTAAAGCAATGAAAATCGAAAAAAGAATTAATTTTCCAGAAATCTTTCGAGTACGGAAGTCGAAAATTTTCCGAAAAACACCAAAATTCGCCCAGATCTTATAACTGAATTGGCGCCAGTGATTGCAGCTTGGCGCCAGCTATTGAGGTCTGTCGCCAGGCGCCAATACCATCGGGTGGCGCTAATGGCTTATTGCTGGCGCAAGACTCTGTTCTGCGACGCCAATAATTTTCTAACTTTTGTTGACTTTTAGTTGATTCTGGAACGCGGAGATGTCGAAAATAAAGTGGCCGCACCCGTAAAGGGTTGCCTACGTATCCTTTCCTAAGGAATCAGGCCGAACGTAGCTCTCTTGAGTATCCTACTCAAGTAATCATGGGTAGTATTTTTTAAGTTGGTCAAGATTGGTCATGTTTGAGAATTCATTATCATCCATATCAGTTAATTTTGCTGCACCGCCTGACAGGATTGTTTTGACAATGTAGGGGCCAGACCAATTAGGTCTGAACTTTCCCCTTGGATCTAAAACATTTTTCCTTAGTGCTTTTAATACCAAATCTCCTACTTTGATATTTCTTGTCTTGACCTTCTTATTAAAATGTCTAGCCATACGAGTTTGATAGCACTGGGTGTGATGTAGAGCTTCTAGTCGCTTTTCGTCGAGTAGGATCAATTCTTCATATCGTGCCCTAGTCCATTCAACTTCATCAAGTTTACTCTCTAGCGCAATGCGTAGAGATGGTATTTCTAGTTCGACAGGTTGTACGACATCCATTCCATATACCAAAGAAAATGGTGTATTTCCTGTTGACGTACGGATTGACGTGCGATAACCCCACAGTGCAAAGTGGAGCTTGTCAGGCCAATCCTTATAATTTTCTGTCATTTTCTCGATGATAGTCTTTAGATACTTATTAGCTGCCTCAACTGCTCCGTTTGCTTGAGGTCTATAAGGATACGAATGATGATGTTGGATACCATATCTGTGTAGCAATTCTTCACATTCGGCTTGAAAGTGAGTTCCATTGTCACTTATCATTTCATGTGGGACTCCATAACGACAAATGATATTTCTCTCGATAAAGAGTGCTACATGTTTTGCAGTGAGTTTAGCGTATGATTGCGCTTCGACCCACTTTGTAAAGTAATCAATTGCTACTAGAATGAATTCATGGCCTCCTGTCCCTGAGGGAGTGATTTTTCCAATTATGTCAATTCCCCATGTAGAGAATGGCCATGGTGATGTGTAGGTGTAGAGCAAAGATGGAGGAACATGTTGTAAATTGGCATAAATTTGACACTTAGGGCATCTTTTCACGTATTGATGGCAGTCCCTATTCATGGTAGTCCAATAATACCCTTCTCGCATTATATTCTGAACTAACATTTTGCCATTTACATGGGTTCCACAAATTCCTTCGTGAACCATTCTCATTATTCTTTGTGCATCCACCTTTCCTACGCATAGGAGAGCTCGACCTTTAGGTACCCTTTTATGTAGCTCGTTGTCTATGAGTACATATTGAGAAGCCAAAAGTCTCAATGCTCATTTTGCTCTTTTGTCAGCATGAGGAGGGTATTCTCCATTAGTGACATAGTTGAGTATGTTTGTGTACCATGGTTCTTCTTCTTGTTCTTCTTCTTCGTCTTGGACCGAGTCGTCATCTTCTATAGCCTGTATATACGCTGGTTTATGCCTTTTTTCGATAGTTAGAGGCATTTGCTCGATTTCCGTGGGAATCCTAACCATTGAGGCTAATCTTGCCAAGGCATCAACAAATTGGTTTTCTTCTCTAGGTAGATATGTATATTCTACCTTCTCTAACTGATCGGTAAGAGTTTCCAGATAGGTTTGGTAAGGGGCTAGGATTTCGCTCTTTACTTTCCACCTTTTAGATATTTGATTGATAATCAGAGATGAGTCTCCGAATATCCTTAACTTCTTTACTCCCAATGCCAGGGCTGTTTCAAGGCCTACCACACATGCTTCATATTCAGCAGCGTTGTTGGTAACGTCGAAATCAAGCTTTATTGAGATTGGGACGTGTTCTTCTTTAGGTGACACTAGTAGCACTCCGACGCCACATCCCTTTTGGCTTGAGGCTCCGTCGAAATATAAGGTCCAAGTATCATCTTCAGTGACCATCAAATCTTCGTCTGGAAATTCATTGTCCTGTATTGGTGTCGAGTCTTCTATTGGAAAGTCTGCCAGAAAGTCTGACACCACAGATCCTTTAATAGCTTTTTGTGGCATAAACCGCACATCAAACTGGGCTAGGTTGACTATCCATCTTGAAATACGTCCATTGAGTGTCGATTTCTCGAACAAATATTTGAGTGGATCCAATCGGGATACTACGAAAACGGTATGTACCAACATGTAATGTCTCAACTTCGTTGTGGCCCACACCAAAGCGAGGCACAATTTCTCGAGTGGTGTATAGCGTGTTTCGTATTCGAGCATCTTCTTACTTAGGTAATAGATTGCATTCTCCTTGTTTTCTACTTCTTGTGCTAACATGGCTCCCATTGTCTCTTTGGTAACCGTCAAGTATAACCTAAGAGGTATTCCGGGAAGTGCTGGCGCTAATACGGGAGGGTTTGTGAGGTAGGCTTTTATTATGTCAAAGGCTTTTTGACACTCATCATCCCATATCACTGGTACATTCTTCTTGAGCTTTTTGAAGATTGGTTCGCATATCGTTGTCAGTTTTGATATGAACCTACTTATGTATTGCAACCGGCCAATAAATCCTCGAATCTGTTTCTCGGTCTTGGGCGGTGGCATCGACATGATTGCTTTAATCTTGGTTGGATCTATCTCTATTCCTCTAGAGCTTATGACATATCCCAAGAGTTTGCCTGAGGTGACTCCGAAAGCACATTTTGATGGATTCAACCTCATATTATATTTTCTTAGCCTTTCGAAAAATTTCCTTAAGGCTACTTGATGGCCTGGACGGTCCTTTGATTTCACAATCATGTCATCAACATATACTTCAACTTCTTTGTGCATCATGTCATGGAGTAAGGCAGTTGATGCACGTTGGTAAGTAGCACCTGCGTTTTTCAACCCAAATGGCATTACCGTGTAACAGTAAGTGCCCCATGGTGTGATAAAGGTCGTTTTCTCCATGTCTTCTTCTGCCATGAGAATCTTATTGTACCCTGCGTATCCGTCCATGAATGAGAGAAGTGCGTGATTTGTCGTGTTGTCTATCAGAATATCGATGTGTGGCAAAGGGAAGTCGTCCTTTGGACTTGCCTTATTTAGATCTCGATAGTCGACACACATCCTTACCCTTCCGTCTTTCTTTGGAACTGGGACGACGTTGGCGACCCATTCGGGGTATTTGGATACCTTGATGAAACCTGCAGTTATTTGTTTTTGAACTTCTTCTTTTATTTTAAGTGCTACGTCGGGTTTCATTCGACGCAACTTTTGTTTTACAGGTTTCATTCCTGGGATTAATGGTATAGTGTGTTGAGCTATTTCTCTGTTAATGCCTGGCATATCCTCATATGACCAAGCAAATACATCGATAAATTCTTTAAGTAAGTTAATTAAATCGGTTCTTTCTTTTTTATTCAACGTTAGTCCGATTTTAACTTCTCTTTTATTAGTTGAATCATTCGGGATGTCAACTGTTTCAGTCTCTTCAATTACTGGTGTTTTCTTTTCAAGTGTTTCCATTGCTTTAATAATTTCTTTATCTTTTTCATCGTTAGCTAAGCAATGTTCGTCATCTTGGGTTAGGGAAGAACACGAGAAATAAGGAGAACGAGAAGTATTATTATACTCTGAGATCATTACATCAAAGAGTGATATGTCCTCAGGGACTGGATCACTAACTATCCTAGGAGAAGAAATTGGAAGGGGAGGCATTATTGCTAAAGACCTAGAAGATTCTAAAGGGAAAGACTCTGACTCAGACTCTGACGATTCTTCAAACATTGGCCCTTGCCCTGTCGTGATTGATATCTTCCTTCCACTCGGAGTAGTCACTTTGATAGTCTTGCGCCACCCTTGCAATGATCCTTCGGCTGGAGTAATTAGCTTCGAGGGGTCGAAGTTTTCACTTTGTAGGATCGTTTGAATGAGTGAGGAGTTATCTTCCTCATAAGATGGCTCATTCTTTTCTTGCCCAAACAGTAATCCCATGACGTTAAAGTCAAAGCATGGGGGTGCTTTCTCCTTATGGACGGGAGTTGGGATTTCGTCAGTGAAGTAGCAATCCAAGAAAATCTCGAATCCCGGTTGTTGTATGCCATTTAAAACAAATGGTTCGGGAAATTCATAGCATGGATAGTCCTCTCCTTCCTTTATAAACTGACCATTAAGCGTAAGAGGGTACTGATCCATTGGAATTGCCTTCTTTTGAATGCGAGCGTCTCTACGTGCTTTCAACTTGTCTTGGGCTCGCTTGAGATCTTTCCGAGTCGGTTCGAAACCAAGTCCGAAAGTATCTAATTTAGGGAGGCCAGGTGACTCCACCGATTTTGCTATCCCCTTCTTCTTTCCTAAGGTCATCCCAGGGAAGTGTCCTTGTTTCTTCAGCATGGTGTTGATAATCATGTTGGAATGGGGGTCGTAGCAAAGAGATGTCCTTTCATCCTCTTGGATTAAGGAGACTTCTTCGTTAAAGCCCCATAGGTCTTCGTCATCTTCATCGTGCTCCACATTGATGATTGGATTTTCTATTGATTTGATTCTCATCGGCGAAGCGTCAATAGTGATTGGAATTCCTCCAACTATGGCTTTCACTTGTTGGTGGAGAGATGAAGGGACGGCCTTTAGATCATGGAGCCAAGGGCGTCCTAACAACAGATTGAATGAGGCCTTGATGTCTACCACTTGAAAAGTAGTAGCATGTTCTATTGCTCCTGCCGTCACATTTAGGGTTATTTTGCCAAGAGCTTGACGACGAGTATTATCGTAAGCTCTTATTCCTTATGTGGACGGAGTTAAATCCTCATCCCTTATGCCGAGCATCCTCGCAGTCCTAAGTGGACAGACATTGATAACTGATCCATTGTCTACAAGAGTCATGGGAACATTCATCCTTTTGCAGACTACCGTGAGGTTTAACGCCTTGTAGTGTTTGTCACCTTCTGGGGGTAAATCTTTATCAGAGAAGGTGATTAGATTAATCGGACTAGGGAGGTCACTTGTGAGGAAGTTAGCTAGTCCCTCAGGAGTGGTGTCAGAATCTATCCCGATTTTATCCAAGGCATTCATTACAGCCAACCTATGTTCTCGAGATGTTGCCAGGAGTTTCCATACATTAATCTCAACTTTTGTCTTCTTAAACTGTTTAACGATGTCGTTGTCTTCGATGATAGGTATGGGAACTTGTTGTACAGTAGGCATAGGTTGTGTTGAAACGGGAGGTTGCATTCTCCCGGATCTTGTGAGGACGCCTATTGATGAGTCTTCTTCAGCCCAAATGTCGTCTGTGGTGTATGATACAGAAGGTGAAGGTCCCACTATGTCCTTTAGGTAGACATCTTCTTCATCACTGTCCCATACTCCATTAACAGTTATGTCCTCTTCTTGTTGAACTTGGATTAACTCCTTTTCATCAATCATTTTCTGCACCAAATCCTTGAATTTGAAGCAGTTTTCTATGGTGTGCCCCCCTGACTGATGGTGCTGACATTAATATCTATCTGTCCTTTTTAATGATTCAAATGGTCTCGGTTCGAGAGGTTTGACCTTGCCACTCTCGGAGAGCATTTCGAACATTTGTGCATATGGGATCCCAATTGGAGTGTAAACCCTATTGCTCCTCTTGGGTTTTTCGGTGACTTGTAAGGGGAAATACTTTGCCTCATAAGTCGTTCCCTTGCTAGCTAGAGGTAAAGAGATCTTGTTAGCTTCCACAAGGTCTTGAATGAGGTTTTGAAACCTGTAGCATTCATTTGTGGTATGACCGTTTCCTTGGTGGTACTTGCAGTAGGATTTGGGATCCCATCTTGGAGATCGCTTTTCTGGTGTTGGATCCTCTGTTGGACCAATAGGTTTGATTAGTCCTTGATCATAGAGGCGATCAAAAGTAGCATCATAGGTCATTCCTATGGGTGTGAATTCTCTTTTAGGTTTATCCTTTGGACACGGAAGTTCATCATATTTCTTGTGGAGTTCGTTAACAACTTTGAGAGTTTCACGTAATAGTTGCGATGTCTCCCTCATAAACAGTGTGAGCAATTGTATGTCTTCCTTGTTTGCTGGTTCCGGAAGGTTATCTCCGACATCGAAAAAAGATCTCTTCTTTTCCTTCTTCGACATTGGTCGCTTTAACAGGCTTAATGAGAGATGAGGGGTCAACTTCGCTTTCTTCATCGGAGATAGCCAAAGTATGAGCTAGAGGTGCATTGTCAATACTTGGCTTCTTACTGGCAGGGGGCAACGGCAGCTTGTTATTGTCAATTAGGTCTTGGATAGCTTCCTTGAGCTTCCAACAGCTTTCAGTAGAATGGCCCCTACCTTGGTGATATTTGCAATGTGCATTGGGGTTCCAGTTAGGTGATCTCTTTTCAACTGGTGGATCTCCGAATGGTCCAATGGGAGTTATAAGACCTTTTGCATGTAATCGATCAAATGCGGTGTCATAACTCATGCCAATAGGAGTGAAATTCCTCCTAAATGGTTTCTTTTGTCCTTGATTGTTCATGGCGAGGACTTCTCCTAGATTAAAGGTGCTAACATTATTTGAGTGGGCGGTTTTGGAAGAAGAAGGATTGTCGTTCTTCTTTCCTTTCCAGCCACTGTTGGAATTATTGTTGGCAGCTTTAGATTTAACCAAGTCATCTTCAATGTTGATCCCAATATCATAAACGGCCTTAAAAGTATGAAGGTTATTTTGATATTTAAGATGTTTGGAATATTTTTCTTGAAAATTTTTAATGAATAGTCTCACGGGCTCTTTTTCACTTGGTACCTAGATCATTTTAGCTGAGGTTTCTCTCCACTTGTTAAAGAAAGCAGTGAAGCCTTCATTCTCTTTCTGTTTGAGGATTTCAAGTTCTCTATGGTCAGTTTCGACTTGAATGTTGCATTTGTACCTATCAACGAAAGCGTTTGCTATGGATTCCCAGGTAGAGGTCTTTTCTTTTTCGAGAGAAAAGAACCATTGTTGGCAAACGGTCTCGAGAGATAGTGAGAACAGAGAAGGGAAGACCTTCTTATCGATACCCTTGATACTCATTATTGTTTCAAATGCTCTTAAGTGGAAGTAAGGGTTGTCAATTGCCCTGAATTTTGGGATGTCGTTGGCGCTGAACTTCTGCGGAAGAAGATCTTTATCCACCGAGACCCCTTGGGATGTGAGTTCTTGAAACTTGTAGTCGCTGGACAACTTTCTTAGGCTCTCTTGCATGAGGTCCATTTGTTGTTGTTTCACGGGATCATCGATCTTAAGTGCGAGAAGCTTCAGTGTCTCAGTTACAGTAGCCAGTTGGTTCTCGAGGTCATTGACTTCTTCTTGAGTTGCCATTATAACTCTCGATTTCCTCTTGCAGGCTATAGGTTTGTCGAAAAGTTGGACTTGTACGAAGAGGTTATCTTTGATTAATCGTCCTTCCTTTCTTGACCACGCGCTGTAAATTGAGCCAATTCGCGTTTTAATTACTTGACTCGAATCAACTTGACTTTATGGTTTTTACTTTTTTATTTTTTATTTTTTAAAAAATATACATATTTTTAGGGAACAATAATGTACATATTTTTAGGGAACTAAATATTATTATTTATAGGAGGATTAATATCCGACTTACCCCCCTTAAAAAAATGACGAAAAAAAACGCGCACACAAGACTTTCTTAATCATGGTCAAACATGTGTGTTGGTGTGTGCATTGAGTGTAAGTGACATGTTTGGACTCTTGTGTAAGACCATGGGACTTAGTGCCTAAACTCGAGCATTGATTCAATTAAGCATAATTGTCAGCAAAATTAACCGAATTAAACAGAAAACTGATTAATTAGACATTAGGAGATGACTCGACAAATAATCCGAACTGTCGGCCAAGCGACAGGACTGGCGTCACATTATGGTGGTTGGCGCCAGACAATTTAGAAAATGTCTGGACACACTACAATGTGGCGCTACAGCTCAGACTTTGGCGCCAATATTGGAGCTTCAGTCTGGGACTGTTTTCGGTATTATTAGTCAACTGGGGTATGCCTAAAGTCAGACTAGGTCAATTTTGATTAAAAAAAAAAACTTTATTGACTCAAATTAATTAATTAATTGATTAATTAGGCAAAGTTCTTTAAGTCATTAATTTTAGTCTCAACACAAATCAACAAACGGTTAAGAGAAACATAGAATATATATGCACAAAAAATAATGCACAATTAGTCAAGTAGGCACAATATGATGCAATGAGTTCGCAACCTAACCATGGCTCTAGTTCTCTAAAGTTCGGGATATGGTTTAGTCAATAGAGGGTCCATGGTTAATTGTCCGGATGCACCGCGCAGAAGCCTAACCGTGAAGGGTTAGCGCGTGTGGATGGGACACCGCAAGTTTTAGAAAAAACTCACTTCCATGGTTTGGTGAATTCAACATCTCATATGTACCCTTTGTTGTCAGGAGCGTTCAATCGGGTAGATAGAGCATGAATTCCCAGAGGGTTATTTCCATATGTAGAACACATATGGGTTTCAGAAAAGTGAGAAAAAATTCAATCAGGAAGCAGGATCGAGCAAACAATACGAAAAACTGGTCGAAATTAGAACGCATATTTCTGGCTCGGTATTGGGGGAAATTGGCGCTAGCAAACAGAGACTGGCGCCAACTTTTTACTGTAGCGCCTGGCGCCAACACTGGCGTCTGGCGCTACGGCTAAAAGTTTGGCGCCAAGCTCTGGCCCCTGACTCTACTTCCCACATGCCTCAGCAGCTTTCTGTGCTCAATAAAATCATCCAGTTTCGCGCGGTGTTATTTCAGTCCTAGTTGTTAAAGACATTTCTCAAATTTCCTACGTGTAAAATCCTATGTTTTTTACTCATTACGGATGGTCTTTCCAATGAGAACCTTTTTATGCATATGACAATAATGTTAATCAAAATTACGCACATGAAATACTTAGAACTTTTCGAGTCTCATCCACTCATTCTAAATCATTGCCGAAACAAATTCAGGAATTAAAATAGAAATCCTCCCCAGTGGAGTCGCCAAAAACTGTAGGGAATAATTTCAAGCCTTTAAAATCCCACTAGCTTGAACCCCACTGTGATCATACACTAAAGTACGGTGGCATCCAAAAGGGAAGAAGATAGAGCAAAAGAGTCGCTAACAAGTTTTTAAGGAACTTGTAAACCGTTCACGAGGTGAAGGTTACACCCCTTAAGGATCCAAGAGATCGTCAACTCCATAAGGTCATGAACCAAATAAGGGTTCGGGGATGATGGTACAAATCCAACCTAAAAGAGATTGAACCTGCCCTAATAATAGGCCTCTACTTTATTCTGCTCGTATTCATGTGCGCTTTCTAATTAACATGCAATCAATAGGATTAACCCTAAACCTGTTTAATCTATGTTGGTTGAATTTAATGCACAAATAAACTATTATTAGCGATCACTTGAATTAATAATCACATTAACCCTAACAAGATTATTAATTATCTTATTAAGCGCGATTACAAGTACAAATTCCCTTTAAACATGCATGAAAAGGTGTGATTAAGCAATAAATATAAATAATCAAGCAACATAATAAATAACAATCAATATCATGAATAATAATTATAAATAAAATAATCATGACAATCATAAATCATAATTAAAATAATAATAATAACAATATTCATAATCATGTTAAAGCATAATAAAAATAGCAAGATCCTAGGCATGATACTAACAAGATTAATAACAAACCCTAGCATGTCACTAAGCGATAAAAATCAAATCTTTAGCCCTAACATAATACTAACATGAATAAATATTAGGAAGAATGTAGGAAGCATCGCAGGAATCATAATAAGCATATTTGATATTATAACCTTTTCCCTAAACATGATACTAGGAATCATAATAACAATATAAACATGATCATAACATCAATTAAGCAATTAAAGTACTTACTTGGATGCTTCGTACCTCTTTCTAATAACAAAATACACACGTTAGTAACTTCAAGGAAAATAATAATCAAAACAATTAAATTAAATAATTGAAATAGAGATTTGGGACCAAACCCTCAGAAATTAAAACCTTTCACGTCTAGGGCGAAGGCAACTTCGAATATGGCTAGGTGTTTCTAGATCTTGCGAATGCGGAATTTTATATGAAAAAGCAAGAAAGAATAGAATGCTAAAGAAAGAATGTTTTTAATTAAGAATTGATGAAAGAAAACTTGTGAATGAAAAGAGTTGGTGAATGAAAGATGTAGATGATGAAGATAGTTGGTGTATGAAAACGGAGTTTTAATACGATATTTATAGAGAAAATCAGCCAAAAAAGATAATTTAACAAAACAGAGTCTGAAGATCGCAAAACAGCATTGGCGCCAACCCTGGCTAACTGGCGCCAGGCACCAGTGGCTAGCGCCAGGCGCCAATGGCTAGCGTCTGGCGCCAAGCCTGGTTCCAAGCGCCAAGGCCTGGGGTTGGACGCCAAACTGGATTTCAACGCGTTTTCGAAAATCTGATAAATTTACCGTACTGGAAGATAAAATAATATAATTTCTTCGAAAATGCTATTTGATCTTGATTAAACTCTGAAAAGTCCTAATCGAATTAGGAATGAAAAGAACCTTCTAGAAGATTCTAGAAGACTAAAACCATTCCTAATTGCATTAGGAATGATAAATCATATTAGGCCCTCCCCTAGATCATTGGGCCGTACATAAAGCTCAAACCGGGCTCAGTTTAGTAAATTGGCCATAACTTCCTCAATATTCATCGGAATTGGGCTTATAATATATCGTTGGAAAGGTCTTTGCAAGCCCCATCCAAATACACCACTATTGGACCCATATCATGGACCAACCAAACTAGATTACCTGTTTTCTTAAAATAAAGTTTTCAAAATCAGGGAGAAGAGAAAAGAAAATAAAATTTCCGCAACACTAGACCTTTCCACACTTTCGTTTCATTCGATTATGACTCGACGTGAAAGGCACTCATCACTGGGTTTGGTTTTGGGGAGACACAAATGGGTGTCTACACCCCACTTTGATCAAGATTGGAGTAGATGATGATCAAAGTAGTCAAGGAAATAAATTCGAGACTCATTCTGCGAAGTTCCTTAAGAATAAGGAATCTTTCAGTAGTGTTGAGAGTGTCGAAACTATTCTCGATTCACTAGATGTTTGAAACAAGTATCTATTAAGCCAAGAAAAAGTATTTTCTAGTCTTAATGCGCTAAAGAATCTGAATTGATCCTTTGCAAGTGTAGAACGCTTTTACAAGTAAAGGTGTTCTGGGTGATGTCAAGTCACGATAAGAAATCGGTTAAAAAGGATTTAAAGGGGATGATATCCTCTTGATGATGGCATCGTTGTTCTAAAGTCCCTCAATATGTCATTGAAACTTTAGCATTATTTTAACAAGTTGAAAATATGATAAAGGGGTGGTTCGGCATTCGTAGCCTAACACGTGAATAAAGTTCTTGACACTCGCTTGTCAACACGCAGTATTTGGTGTCCACAAGATAGAAATACATGTCTTGGGACGGGAGGTGTAGCCGTGTAGGGAATATTTCAAGCATTATCCCTAGCTTGAAACCCACTGTGATCATACACTAAAGTACGGTGGCGTCCAAAGGGAAAGAAGACAGAGCAAAAAAGTCACCAACAAGTTTTAGGAACTTGTAAATCGTTCACAGGGTGAAGGTTACACCCCTTAACGATCCAGGAGATCGTCAACTCCAATAGGTCTGGAACCATGACTGGTTGTTCGGGGATGAAGGTACAAATCGAACCTAAAAGAGATTGAACCTACCCTAATAATAGGCCTCTACTTTATTCTGATCGTATTCATGTGCGCTTTCTGACTAACATGCAATCAATAGGTTTACCTAAACCTGTTTATCCATGTTGGTTGAATATTAATGCACATGAATCTATTATTGGCGATCACTTGAATTATAATCATATTAACCATAAACAAGATTATTAATTATCTTATTAAGCGTGATTACAAGTACAAATTCCCTTTAAACATGCAAAAAAGGCGTGATCAAGCAATAAATAAATATCAAGCAACATAATAATAATCATAATCATAATCATAACAATTATAATAATCATAATAATCATGTTAAAGCATAATAATAGCAATATCATAGGCATGATACTAACAAGATTAATAACAAACCCTAGCATGTCACTAAACAATAAAGATCAAAGCTTTAAACCTAACATGATACTAACATGAATATTAGGAAAGAAAATAGGAAGCATCATAGAAATCATAATTGATATAAGCAAATCACCCTAAATATCATACTAGGAAGATCAAAACACCCTAACATGACACTAGGAATCATAATAACATAGACATGATTTCTATATCATAATATCAATGCAAACAATTAAATCACTTACTTGGATGCCTCGTATCTCTTTCTAATAACAAAATACACGCGCTAGTAATTTCAAGGAAAATAATAATTAAACAATTAAATTAAATAATTGAAAGAGAGATTAAAGAAAATTTAGACTAGATTTGGGACCAAACCCTCAAAAATCAAACCTTTCACGTCTAGGGCGAAGGCAACTTTGAACTTGGCTAGGTGTTTCTAGATCTTGTGAATGCAGAATTTTGTATGCAAAAGGGTTGGTTTAGAAAAGAGAGAGAGAGTAATCAATAGATTCATGATGAGAGTTGGTTATTTTTTATGAGAATTGATGATTTTTTATGATGGAAGACGGAGGTTTTAGGAGGCTATTTATAGAGAAAATCAGCCGGAGGGATAGAAAAACGAATCAGAGTTTCGAAGAGAATAAAACTCGATTAGCGCCAGACGCTGGTCATTGTCTGGCGCTAAGGCTAGCGCCAGGCGCTAATCCCTGTCGTCAGGCACTAGTCATTAATTTCACGTGTTTTCTTAGTTTTGATAAAATTTAGCCGTACATAAGGGCAAAATCGTATTTTCCTTAAAAACACTCTTTTATTCTGATTAAAACTCTAAAAAGTCTACCAAAGTCAATTTATCAATGCTAATTAAATTAGGAATAAAAAGAACCTTCTAGAAGAATCTAGAAGACTAAAATCAATTCTAATTGCATTAGGAATGATAAACTAATATTAGGCCCTCCTCTAGATCATTGGGCCGCATATAAAGATCAAACAGGACCCAGTTTAGTAATTTGACCATAATTTCCTCATTATTCACCTGAATTGGGCTTATAATATATTGTTGGAAAGCTCTTTTCAAACCCCATCCAATTACAATATTATTGGACCCTTGCTATGGACAAAATCAAACTGGATTGACTGTTATTTTAAAATAGGTTTTCAAAAACAGAGAGAAAGAAAAGAATTAACAACTATCCGCAACACTAGACTTTCCACACTTTCACTTCATTCGATTATGATTCGACGTGAAAGGTATTCATCACCGGGTTTGGTTTTGGGGAGACACAAATAGGTGTCTACAGGAGGCATATATCCAAATCCAGTGAGGAAGAAGAAAATCGGCAACTCTCTTAGCAGTTTCGTCCACAAGATGAAAACAAGTGTCTCATGACCGAGGGAACGTGCCTAAATAGATGCGACATTGCACGTCGCTCTTTATACATGGGGTGGACGGACACCCTAACTTTCCGATAAGCCAATAAGTTCACTAACTACCGTATTTTCTTCTTTGTACAGGGGGTGGACGGACACCCTAACTGTCCTGTAAGCTCACTAATTACCGTATTTGCTTCCAATCGAGAAGTGTCTGTTCTCAAATGGTTCGGCGTGGCAGTCAACTCGTTTTAGCTAGGGCCTAAAAAAAGAAAGTAAGTAAAGAAATTCTACCATTTTAGTTTCGAAAGGTAGATCACGTTGGCTTGGAAGAGGTGAAATTTTACACAACACCCACGCCATTATGCTATATGATAACGCCTTACAATTTTACGCTGTATGATAACGCCATCCTTTTTGTTGTGACTGCCAAAAAGAAAGAAAAGAACGTGACATTTCTAAACTCAATACGGTAAAATGACAAACCTGTCTATGGGAGCTTTTACGCAAAGCACCACTACGGAACGTCTTAAGACACGCTCACGAAAAACGTCCAAAACGTGTGCATAGGGCAGGCACAAAGAATGATGTGCATGCATGATGATACAAAAAGCTAACAAAGAAGAAAAGAAACTGTTGATGCAAAGAAATTTTAAAAGATTTTGATAATTCGCACGTTATTACGTCTAACAACGTACAAAACCATTGGGAAAAAAAGTTCAAAACGGATCAAAATCTGGGTACCGGTCGTTTAAGTGACCAGTGTCCGCACGCAACTTAGTAGGTCACGCTGGCTAGGCGCACGCAAGAAACTAGGTTGCGCTGAGATGCCACGCGCAACTTGATGAGTTGCGCGTAACATTCTAATTAGTAAAAAGAGTTCGAGAAACGCGATCTGCAGCTCACTCTCTTCTTCTCCTCTTTCTCCAATTTTGATCTCTTTCCATTTTTGGTTGTCGTTTGAAGCTAAGGAAACTAAATCTTGCTCCTTTTTTTTTACCAGTCTTTGAACTTGGTCAATAAAATGGAGAAAGCCGAATGAAGAATCCTCACTAGAAGTTGGGGTTTTTTATTCGACTTGTTTTCATGAATTTTTTTGTTTTGTTGTGACATGTTTAGTATGTTGGAACAAATTTCATGTGAAGTAGTAAAGCATTGATCCTTTATGAGCATGTACTAGCATATATGTGTTTTTCTTCTGTTCATTTTAATTTTGAATTTGTGTTTGAACTTTATTTCTCTTTTTTTTTTCTCACATAGACTATACTTGTTAATTTTAATGTAAATTGAATTGTTTAGAACAACAATTATGCATTAAAGTTATAAATGAAATTATGAACTTTGATAATAGCATGAAATTGTTCTTAAGACTCATGTTTATTTTTTTTTTCATGCCTAAGTTGCAAAATTTGTTTTAACAATGATAAAAATAACCGATAGTTATTATTATTCACTTATAAAACTATGTTTTCAAGATTTGCACCAAACTAGTTAGTTTAGGAAATTCTTGAAGACATCATCGAACTGGTGTAGTTTTGCTATACTTTGGGCTTTTGATCCCCCATTTTATGTTTTCGAATATTGTAGCCCCCAATGTTGGGTGACTTCAATGACTTATTTGTTTTTAATAATTAGATCCTTTTATGTTGCTTGAAATGGGTCTAGAAATCCTGTGTTTCGTCTTATTATGATAACAGCTAGGATCTTGAAAACGATTAAACTAGTGTGTTTTGATCGTTTTTTACCATTCATAGTTTTAACAAAGGAAATTTGCTAAGTCTAGTAATATTGTTCGTTCGTCGGAACAAGTAAGAGGGAAAATAAAATGTTGTTCAATTCTTTCCTCTATTCTCGCTACTTTCAAATTCTTTCTTTTAAGTTCAAATTTTGCTACTGATTTGAAGCTCGAGAAAGTAGATGTTATCCTCCTTGTGTGAAATAATGGAGAAAAATGAAGAGCTCTTATTTAGAATTTAGGATTCTCTTGTTCTAACTCATGAAATTGTTTGTCTTATGTTAATGAAGTGTTTTGATACAAATTTCACGATGAATGATTGAGTACTAAACTTTCGTATGGGCAAGTATGTTGTATGCACTAATTATTTTGTTTCTTTTGCTCTATACTAGTCGTACTCTTTAATATTTAGAGTAAATTGAAGTATTGAAACAACAAGTATGCACTAAGATTAATTTTTGAAGCTGAACTTTAAAATGGCTCGAATATGTAGCTTGTTCTGTAGGGAATAGTTTCAAGCCTTTAAAAATCCCACTAGCTTGAACCCCACTGTGATCATACACTAAAGTACGGTGGCGTCCAAAAGGGAAGAAGATAGAGCAAAAGAGTCGCCAACAAGTTTTTAAGGAACTTGTAAACCGTTCACGAGGTGAAGGTTACACCCCTTAACGATCCAAGAGATCGTCAACTCCATAAGGTCATGAACCAAATAAGGGTTCGGGGATGAAGGTACAAATCCAACCTAAAAGAGATTGAACCTGCCCTAATAATAGGCCTCTACTTTATTCTGTTCGTATTCATGTGCGCTTTCTGATTAACATGCAACCAATAGGATTAACCCTAAACCTGTTTAATCTATGTTGGTTGAATTTAATGCACAAATAAACTATTATTGGCGATCACTTGAATATAATCACAATTAACCCTAACAAGATTATTAATTATCTTATTAAGCGTGATTACAAGTACCAAGTTCCCTTTAAACATGCATAAAAAGGTGTGATCAAGCAATAAATAAACAAATCATCAAGCAACATAATAAATAATCAATAACAATTATAATTAAGATAATCACGAATAGCAATAATAATCATAATAATCATAATCATGTTCATGTTAATATTAAAGCATAATAAAAATTGCAAGATCCTAGGCATGATACTAACAAGATTAATAACAAACCCTAGCATGTCACTAAGCAATAAAAATCAAATCTTTAACCCTAACATGACACTAACATGAATAAATATTAGGAAGAATATATGAAGCATCGTACTTTTAATCATACTTGATATTAAAGTTACCCTAGACATAATACTAGGAATTATAATAACAATGTAAACATGATTTCTACATCATAATATCAATAAATCAATTAAAGCACTTACTTGGATGCCTCGTACCTCTTTCTAATTACAAAACACACACGTTAGTAACTTCAAGGAAAATAATAAACAAAATAATTAAATTAAATAATTGAAAGAGAGATTTGGGACCAAACCCTCAGAAATTAAAACCTTTCACGTCTAGGGCGAAGGCAACTTCGAATATGGCTAGGTGTATCAAGATCTTGCGAATGCGGAATTTTGTATGAAAAAAGCAAGAAAGAATTGAAGAAAAGAAAAGAATGCTAAAGAATGAATGAAAGCTTGATGAATGAAGAGAATTGGTGAATGCTAATTAAAACTAATTGTTGATGAGAATTCGTGAATGAAAATGGAGTTTTTGATACGATATTTATAGAGAAAATTAGCCAAAAAAGATAATTTAACAAAACAGAGTCTGAAGATCGAAAAACAACCTTGGCGCCAGCCCTGGCTAGTTGGCGCCAGCACCAGTGGCTAGCGCCAGGCGCCAATGGCTAGCGCCTGGCGCCAATCCTGGTTCCAGGCGCCAAGGCCTGGGGTTGGACGCCAAACTGACTTTAAACGCATTTTTCGAAAATCTGATAAATTTCCCGTACTGGAAGATAAAATAATATAATTTCAGTCGAAAATGCTATTTGATCTTGATTAAAACTCTGAAGAGTCCTAATTGAATTAAGAATGAAAAGAACCTTCTAGAATGTTCTAGAAGACTAAAACCATTCCTAATTGCATTAGGAATGATAAATTATATTAGGCCCTCCCCTAGATCATAGGGCCGTACTTAAAACTCAAACCGGGCCCAGTTTAGTAAATTGGCCATAACTTCCTCAATATTCATCGGAATTGGGCTTATAATATATCGTTGGAAAGGTCTTTGAAAGCCCCATCCAACTACACCACTATTGAACCCATATCACGGACCAACCAAACTGGATTGGCTGTTTTCTTAAAATAAAGTTTTCAAAAACAGGGAGAAGAGAAAAGAAATAAAACTTTCCGCAACACTAGACCTTTCCACACTTTCGTTTCATTCGATTATGATTCGACGTGAAAGGCACTCATCACTGGGTTTGGTTTTGGGGAGACACAAATGGGTGTCTACATGTTCTATGGCCAAGTTCAATTGCAAACTTTAGTTTTCAAAGGAACAAAATGGTTATTGTGATGCATTTGAAAATTGTAAGGCTCAAGATCTACGTAAACCATTTGTAGTTTAGGCAATTCTTGAAGGTAGCTCGAATGGCATGAATATCTCATTTTTATATTGGAGCCCCCATGTATCGAGTTACGCGCATTCTTGCAATTTCTCAAGTCTTGGTTCCCCCAATTTGGGGTAGTTCTAATGACTTGCTTTTGTTTAGGCCATTCATATCATTATGATGTTAGAATGAGCCTATGTATCCTATGTTTTTGTGTTTTGAGAACATTTTAGGACAATGACATGGCTAACGCCTTTTAGCTAAAGCCATGTTTAAGGAAGCAAGTTAGTTCCTTGCTAGTTTTATAAACCAAAAACAATTGTAGTTAAGGTTTAGTAATCTTTACCTAATGTCTAAACGTTTGTAAAGATCATTGCGGTGATTTTATTCTCAAAGTTGATTTTAGAACATCTAATATTTCATCGTTATCAATTTTTGATTTTGGTCTTGTAGATGGTTTGTTTACCATCCCTAAGCCAATATTCGCAGGATGACTAGGCGAGAACAAGTTTGAGTCAAGAAGAAGTCGAATCTTAGTTCGTTCATTTTGGAAATATTTATGTATATACATGTATTTTCCAAACGGTTATTGAAAATCTAAAAATTTATTTATTTGATAAAATGAAACAAAAATTCAGAAAGGAAATTTTGAAGACTATTTTTTCAAAAACATGTTATTTCGGACTAGAATTCAAAATTTTGAGGGGGTCCATTAAATTTTATGAAAGTTTGTTTTGAAAATAAAATGAAGCAACTCTTCTAGAACGCAAAATACATAATCATATTATTTTCAAAACTGGACCCAAAATGGAAAGAAAAGTCTAGTTCGTAATTGAGTGTGACATTTTTGTCCAAGATTGATGAAGGTAAGTTGTAATTTGCAACTTATTTCAACAAAGATATGAAAATGTGAGCAAACTTTCATATATTTAATTTTGTTTATGTTTTTCTTTTTAGTGTTTGTCATCATTGTCATATTTTGCTAATTGAAATTATTTCAATTAAATAAGCACCGTAGTTTGAAAATGAATGTTTTTCAAACTTAGGTTTGGTGGAGTGTTAGAATAATTTATAAAATTGTTCTAATCACTTTCCAAAATATGGTCTTATTTCAGAACGAAAGTTAAGGTGAGACCTATATTTTGGTAGCCCCCAAGTGTAACCTTAGGTGGATTTTGCAATTCACGTATACACATGCTAAGGGATATTTTTCATGTTTATTTGAAGCCCCAAGATTTGTATTTTTAATTCGTGGAATATTGCATATGTTTATCATGAACTGTTTAATCAAGTAACATAATTAATCATCTTGGTCAAATAATCCCTTTGTCATTTAAAGTTATTAAGATGGTTCGTAATAAGCTTTGCATGACATTGATTTCGTAGCACAAATAGCGTGCTCAAATATGTAAATAGAGAGAAGTAGGGATGTCCAGACTTTTTTATCCCCCAGTTTGAGGCAAAGAGCGAAAAAACTATACTATTTTTCAAGTATTTTAGTTGCCAAATAGGAGAGATAATCCTGACTAACCCCTCAAAAAAGAAATGAACAAAAAAGACGGATTTGCATAAAAAGGAAGGGGAATCCAACTTACCGTAGAAGAATAAAGAAAGAGAATCAGATATGTTTTCGAAAGCAAGGATTATTGACTTAATAGTTGAATCATTGTGATGACTTGGCAGTGAGGTATACGTGTAATATTGATAACGATCATTTTTTAATGTAGTGATTATGTTCAATGAATGTTCCTTGCTTATTAGAGAAGATGGAGATGTCCTACGCAGACGAATATATTAGTTGCTCATGATAAGTGAGAAGACCAATGCTCAAGAGTTGTAAAAGAAATCTAAAGTTGACGTCAAGGCTGTCGATACATCAAATCAATTTATTGTATTAACTCATTTTCTTTTTAGAAAATGTATATAGAACTTGAATTACCTTTGTAATAAATAACCCTATTATTAAAAGAAAATAAGATGATTGTTTTTTTAAAAAGTGATAGTCATCTCATTTTTCTTGACAAAAGATATGGAAAACATCGAATTTAATTTGATTCGATTGCTTTACTAAAATGGTGTCATCAAGCCATGGCTATCAAATCATCCAAATCATTTGATTTTTTTTAAATATGATTTTGTAATCATAACTCATCACTTCATGCATTTTATATATGGGCATGACTACTCAATAGTAGGTCCATATGTGCAAAGGCCTAAGGTTGGCCATATTTTCATGGAATGATGATTTTGGTACATGGTTAGGGTTGATGAGTGACATTTATGTCAATCTTAGGGAGTAGTTTTAGAGTCAATTTTCGTATTTATTTTCCTCTATTTTCCTTTTTTATTCTCTTATTTCTCTTTAATAACGGTTCTTATTTATCTGGTATTTTTGGAGTGTTTTTAGTTTAATTTCTTATTTTATTAGTTTTAGTTTATTTTCGTATTTTATTTGGTTTGGATTTATTTTATTTTCTTCCTTATTTTCTTTGAAGTATTCTAATTTACTTTTATTTATTTTAATTACTTTTGAGTCTTTTTCATAGTTTATTTGTTTGTGTTTTATTTGATTTATTCTATATTTAGTTTTATTTCTCTTATTTTCTATTTTATTTATTTCCATTTCCTTTATTTTATTTTATTTTGTCCCATTTCTCCCCTAGATTTGTGTTTTGTGTAAGCGAATGCTTGTGGGTTCGAGGCATGTGCTAAAAAGTTCAAATGGGGTGAATTCAAGTTTTGGTTTGGAGTAAACAATCCCCCCTGTTTTACTGTTCAGCCGCAACACCAACTCTCACCAGTCACCACCAATAGAATAGAGCAACCACTCATCCTCGATCTCCAGCCATTACAGTAGCAACCCACCACAATTTGCCACCATAATCCGCCAACGCAGCCACACGCGCATCCTTCCGCAACTCCACCTCCGCACCTTTTTACTCTAATTCGCTTGCATTCACCAGCCACCTAACAACACCGCAGCTGCCTCCAATCACAACTGAAACTGCCATCAGCCCTTGCTTCCTCATAACACAACAGAGCATCCACCACGCGCAACTCTCCACAATGAAAACCGCATTCCACCTAACCACCATCACCGCCCAGACTCCAAGCACCACAACACCAGCATCGAATAACCCACTACCCTCACCTTGCACAAACCACATCACTATCTCACGCCATTCGCCCCTTCGCAACTCCACAAAACAGCCACCAAATCACAACCTCCGTCCAGCCCGCAACATCCCTCAGGCCGCCACAAAATCCAGCCACCATTGCCGCGCACGCATAGCAGCAATTGCACCACCATTCTTCCCCATTTCGCAACAATTGAACCTCAATAAAGCCCCAGTTTGATTGGAGTTTTTTGCGGGCACGCAACCCTGTTAGAAGGCGCACATTGGAGTCCAAAATCAGAGTCGAGACAGTAAGATTTGCGCGACCTCTACGCGATGTCTTGATTGACGAGCTTCTCACGTAGTATTTGGCAATGATGATGAACGCTGGTGATTTAATGATGATGATTGACGATGGAATATGGTGAAATGGGAAGCAGAGGATCAAAACCCCATTTTGGGAGCTTCTTAATTCGAATTAGAAGAATAAAGGGAGTTTGATGTTTTGAGGGGATCGGTAGGTTTCTTTATCTCATTTTTCTTTTACAAGTTTGGTGCACCGCGCGTGAATCGTGTTCTAATCAAATTTAAGACGCTAATAAGGAAACACTAAATAAATATATTTGGATTAACTATTATTATTTTGTGTTTGAAGTTACGAGATACATATGTAGGATAAGTTGCTTAAAATTGAAATTTGTTTGACATATCCTTTCTTGCATGCGTGGATGGTAATCACATAGTATTATGTGCTCAAGTAAGTCAACAATTTAGATGACCATTATGTTAATGTTTTCAATATATATTGTTGACTGTACTATTGTAACAACTTTTAACTATAAAAAGGAATGCTATATATATAGCTATATATGTATGTGTATATATATATATATATATATATATATAGCTAAACTTTTAGCCAGGCCACGAGACAGCGACACTTGGCATTCCAACTTTTCGCCAAGTGTCGCGCCACCTTGGATATACTTAGATAGACTTCATATGATAAAAAACCATCAAGTGTCGCATCACCTTGGATAGATTTCTTAAAATAAAAAAAAAAATAGATAAAAATCCTATTTTCAATCAAATTAGGATAGAATTTTAGAATAAGATTATTAGTTTAGAGTTATTTCTTCGATAAAATACCAAATAATAAATTTATAATTAGGCCACAAGACAACATCATTTAGCGTTTTAATTTTTCACTTGGCATTCCAACTTTTCGCCAAGTGTCGCGCCACCTTGGATATACTTAGATAGACTTCATATGATAAAAAACCATCAAGTGTCGCATCACCTTGGATAGATTTCATAAAATAAAAAAAAAATTAGATAAAAATCCTATTTTCAATCAAATTAGGATAGAATTTTAGAATAAGATTATTAGTTTAGAGTTATTTTTTCGATAAAATACCAAATAATAAATTTATAATTAGGCCACAAGACAACATCATTTAGCGTTTTAATTTTTCGCCAAGCATCGTACCACGTTGGATAAATATAGATTGACTTTGTAGAAAAAAAAAGTTAATTTATAATTTTATTTTCAATCAAATTGAATTATAATAGTATAATTTTATCTTTAAAAAAGTCCATAACTACCCGGGCATCGCCGGGGCACAAAACTAATATATATATATACATATATAGGACCGAGTTATAATGAGAACCTTATGTATAATAGGAACTAGGAACTAATGTATACCGTTAGATCTGAACAAAAACACGCGTTTAACGAACGACTAAGATCAAAATCAAACCCGGCCAACCATTTTCTCTCTCCTCAAGCTTTCTCTCTCCTCCGCGAACTGAAAAGCGCCATTAATTGCATAATCAAGCTCAATTCCTTCTACAATCTCTTTCTCTCTCCTAACCTCAATGGCGAACAACAAAGACGGAGATTTCGAAGATCTTTTCTCATTCAGGTATTTTCATGATATTTATCTTAATTTTGATCTTTCTCTCTTATTAATCTCAAATTTTTCTGTATTTTGTGCATAAATTTGATTATTGGTCTTTCGATCTTTTTTGGACGTATTTGATAATCCATTTATAAGCTATGAATTATGTTATTTACATTAAATTAACTTTAATAATTAAGTTATTGTTGCTTATTTTTGTCTAATTATATGTATATGAAGGAGCATTTTTTAGTTGTGAAATCCTCTGCCTGAATTTGTCTGTTATTTTTTTTTTGTTGTTAAATTGAAATTTTAAGATTAGTAGACTACAATTTCTAAAAGTAAAATAAATTTCTTAATGCACACAAACTGTTTGCCAAAATGCCTCAAGAATCCTATTAATTAATCAATTTTAAAAATAGATAGAAACCAAGTAAAAGTAAGTCAATTAAATTTTAAAGTAAATTGAAATACTGAAATTAGAGAGTATAATACATGAATGTCAAGGGAAGTATTTGAGTTTCTGACATTGGATTTGAACATTCTTGTTTGGTAAGGTTTATCTAATCATACAACAAATCTATTAGGAGTACTTGTTGGTTGTTAGTTTTTCTATAAGCTTGGATCTAATATCATTTAAAGGCCTCTTTGGTAGGCACCAATGAATTCATGTGTAGCTAGATTATACTCTAGTTATATTATGCCTGAGTACAGTTTTTCTTAAATATTGTAAACTTTCTCTATATTTTAATGATATTTTTGTTTCAGCACAATGCATTACGCGTTGAAGTGATAACAATCGAATATATCTTGACTTAATTGTTGATAATAGTTAGTTAATGTACTTGTAGAGTTGTAGCAGAATTTATGAGATTTAACGTGTTGTACTTAGGTGAAAGATATGTTCTTTCATTTCCCTTTTCGGAAGTGTAACACTAAGAACTGCGACACAAATTTGAAATTTGAATTTGTATGCCATATCTTAATAAGCAATTGAGTCTCTAATGTGTTTCATTGTTATCTAACTTTGTAGCTCTATATCTACTTACTAACAGGCTTCACAATGAGTTTGCAAAATAACAATGATGATGAAGATGATATTGATGTTGATGAAGATGATATTAATGTTCTATGTGATAGCACGCTCTTGCAAGAAAAGCTTTGCCTTAAAGGAAAGCACTACTGGATTTATGATGAATTGATTGGAATCAAATGCAAATTTTGTTCATCAAGGAAGCTTGAAATACAATATGTCAAATGTAGATAGAAATCAAGGTAAAGTAAACCATATATATATTAGGAAAATTTGTTAGAAACTACCTTATAAATGACATTTTTTGTAAGAAACTACCTTATAAATTTTTTTTTGTGAGAACATACCATTTTAACAAAATTTTTTGCAAGGACATACCAGTCACCGGATTTTCAAGTTTGACCTCAAAAACACGGCGTTGACCAGTCATGTGCCGGGCACGTGACTTCATTAAACCCATTTCTTTTCTCTTTTCCTATTCTTTTCCCTAATCTTTCTCACGACTTACCCCTGACTAACCTTCTCTCTCCTCAATTCATCCCCTCCTACAATAACTCCATCATTCAACTGTAGCAAAGGATGGCAAAAATTAAATTACTTTGAAGAAAATTCTACTACACGCTAGGACTTCAACCACTACAATTAAGGTGAGTGATTACTTATTTGGTGCTGACAATTTTTTTTTTATTTTTTTTGGCTTTGCATCTAAGTTTCTCTAACTATTAAACATGGTTAAAAGGTGGAGTTATAAAAAGTGGAAAGCTAAAGCAAGCAAGGGAAGCAAGGGGGTAATTTCTACAAAGATACAATTTCTGGAAGAAAGTTTAAGGTGAATGCTTTATTAAGAGGAGAGATAAATTGAGGAGAGAGAAGAAATTGGGTATCATAAAGGGGTAAGTCGTGAGAAAGATTAGGGAAAAGAATAGGAAAAGAGAAAAGAAATGGGTTTAATGAAGTCACGTGCCAGGCACATGACTGGTCAACGTAGTGTTTTTGAGGTCAAACTTGAAAATCCGGTGACTGGTATGTCCTTGCAAAAAATGTTGTTAAAATGGTATGTTCTCACAAAAAAAAATTTATAAGGTAGTTTCTGACAAAAAAAAATTTATAACGTAGTTTCTGACAAAAAAAAGTCATTTATAAGGTAATTTCTAACAAATTTTCCCATATATTAAAGTAACTAAAAAAATTATGATATTGGGCAGGTTCCGCCAACAAGAGCGCCAAGAGTCAAGTTGATATTCTTCCACTCTTGGTCGAGTGTAGGATGAGAATGAGCATGTTTATCAAATTCCACAAGTTAAACATGTTAATCATAGTTCATACTTCAATTATGTTGTCGCATAAGAGATACTTCAATTCTTTGTTACCAGAAATTCTCAAATTTGAGTTTGGACCTGTCTCTCATATACTCGTTGCTCTAAGTTACGTTTTGTTCATCCAAAGCCTTCTTTAGAAAGTGCATCAGGTGAAAATGAAATTGAATGCCTTGTGATAATAAGGCTAGAAAAGGTAGATTCCTACATCAGATCATAAAATTAAAAGTAAATTAAATCTAATATAAAGCAAATAAAAAATACTTTAAAGTAAACCTATTAGCTCAAGTGGTAGAACACTATGCGGATGCATAGAGGTGTAGGTTCGATTCCTACATAGGTTATTATCTATAAATGTAAATATAAAACATTCTAAAGTTATTCAAAATACGTCAAAAGTAAATAAAAATAAATAAAAATAAATATTAAAAGAATAGAAGTAGATGTACTAGTAAATAAGCTACATGTTAAAATTAAGCTCTATTTCAACTTCAAACAAACTATCTTATAAGTGAATGATGCATTAAAAAGGTATTGGCTAGTTAGAAATATTGTCTACATAACATTCAAAAGTAAATAAAAAAATCCATAATGTAAATCAAACTATCTGATAAGTAAATAGAGAAATTAAAAAGTAATTCAAAAAACATCTAAAGTAATTTAAAATAGCTCGAAAAAAATCAAAAGTAAATAAGTACTAGTATATCTCAAAATTAAATCATAAAAGCTTTTTTTTTTTTTTTTTTTTTTTTTTGAATAGAAATCATAATAGCTTAAAAGTAAATAAAAAGTGCTAAAAAGTAATTTAAAATAGCATCAAAGTAAATAAGTAATATTAACTCAAAAATAAATATTATTAACTTAAAAGTAAATATTATTTACTCAAAAGTAAATTAAATCTACTCAAAAGAAAATTCGTAAGCTTAAAAAGTCGGGTCAAATTAGAGCATGGAACAACGACAACTATTCAGTCTAGGGTGAACATTGCTGGAAAAAAAAAGAAAAAGAAAACGAAAAAGGTATTTGTATACCAACATGTTTATATCTTTAATCCGATAAGTGAGCTTGAGTTTCTAGTAATAAAAGTAGATCCAAAGTAAGTTAAAGTAAATAAAACATTTATTAAAGTAAATAGAAATGAAATTCATCTTCTCTATTTCTAAAATAAGGAAATTGTTATGAAGAAATGCTTATTGACAGTCTATAATTGCTATGAATGCTTAAATATGTAGTAGAAGATTACAAAAGTAGATACAAAATAAGTTGAAGTAAATAATATGATTCTTAAAGTAAATACAAATGAACCTACATGGGATTCGAACCCACATGTTTTGTGCACTTGCACAATGCTCTACCTATTGAGATAGTAGGCTATTATAGAATTAGAATAATTAGTTGACACAATCAATCGTTTTTAGTTTCTTTATCCAAAAAAATCACAAAAGTAATTATAATATACTCAAAAGTAAATAAGAAAAGCTTAATCACATAAATTGCATCTCCTTCCAACCGTATCCGCTTCACAACCAATATATTAGCCACAAGGAGCTTGAACCTTGCTCTACTGCATATCTGACAGGCATTGTAAAGTAGTCCACACAATCCTTCCATCTTGTTTTGAGCCACAACACCTAGCCCGCATAATCACTACCTATTTGCACTAGTTCAGTTTATTAAGCTAATAAAAAAGACATATCTGAATCAAAAGCGATTGGTTCTACAAGCCTTGAATGAACTAGCAATTGAAAGCATATGTGGTTGTGCCAAACCAAGTAAGATTGACATTGCAGCACCAACATGTGTGTCTGACATTGGATTACTCTGAGAAACAAACAGATTGTTCCTAAACAGGAAGAATTATCATAGAAGTTGAATTATCATCTCTCCACTAAAAGTTTCTTGTCTTGTGTAAATAATAAAAACCCAATTATGCCCCAAAGCTTATACTCTAAATATACAGTGATCCCAAGTTCAGGCTATTTACACCACAATTTTTATCTTACACAATTACTAATATTAAACAACATAGCACTAGGGCTGTACACAGTTTGGTCTGGACCGTAACCAAACTAGCGGTTTGGTTTGGTTTACGGTTTAGAAAAATACGGTTTGGTTTCGATTTTTTGGGAAGTACGGTTTGCGGTTTGGTTTGGTTTTTCAAAAATTATAAACCAAACCAAACCGTAAACTAATAAACCGCATTTTAATATTTATATAATTTCTAAATAAATCAAAATAGTTATTATATATTATTAAAAAAAATAAATGAAAAAAAAGAAAAATTATTAGAAGACTATACGGTCAGTATACTACTATACTCTATACTCATTCTCAAATAGTTATTATATATTATGTATTATTTTTATTATGTGGCTACTTGATTAGTTGGTTGTTATTTTGATTAAAACTTTGTAGTATAATTTAATCCCTTTGGCCTAATTATTTGAACTTTATTATAAATTTATTAATATTAGACAATTTTTAGGAAAAAATGTCGTCTCATCATAAACCGCAAACCAAACCGCACCAAACCGTAATACCGCATTATTACGGTTTGGTTTGGTTTCAATACTAATATGGCTTGGTTTGGTTTGGAAAATTGACCAAACCGTATTTTGCGGTTTGGTTTGGTTTAGACTCAAACCGCACCAAACCAGACCATGTTCACCCCTACATAGCACCACAACAAAAATCTGCAATACCCTTCTACTAGTACCAAACAACAATCACACACAACTCTCCCACAACCTTTAACATGCATCAACACCACACAACAATATACGAAACTCATCAATCATTACAATAATAACCTCAAAAGTAAATAATTTAAGCTCAAAAGTAAAAACCGAACAATTGCAATGCCAAACAATTTCACACTAACACGCGCACGAGTGCACACATATACATACATTAAGCAATTAAGATGGTGTTATATAACAGCATAACACAATGCAGCATTAGAAAGCGCAATCAAACCCATACATCAAATCAATTCCAAGCAAATAATTCACAAAAATGCAGTTTCAACAAATGCTACCACAAGTACTCAAAAATAAAATTGTAAAAACTCGCTCTAATACGAATTACATCTTCGACATAACAAATACCCGAAAAAAAAAGTGAAACCCTAGTTTTCACAATCAAAATCAGAAAATATAAATTAAAAATTCAAAATAAACCAAACTCAACAACGATAATTGAAATGAACTTAACTTGATAAAAAATAAAATTAACAACAAAGATCTAAGAACAAATTCAACGAATTTGACATGCAATAAACAGGAAAAAATTTATAAAAATCCTACTTTTAAATTCCAAATTATCGAATTTAAATAGGCAATATCTAATTAAATAAAAAAGGGAACAAAATCAAATAACTTACTTGTTTAAAATAACAGGCGACGAAGATCGAAGAAAAATTCAAAGATTTTTATATGAGACAATGAAATATCGCAGTACGCAATAAAGAGAATTTGTAAGAAGAGAGAGAAAGTGAAAAAAGGAAACTGATGAAAGGTTGGGTAGTCATTCAAAATATCAAATTTACTAATTTTCCATTAATGAAGCGGGTGGAATCTTGGCCGTTAGATTTAGCGTGATCAACGGTGCTGATTAGTTCCTAGTTCCTATTATCTAGCTTGGTTCTCACATGATCTCAGTTCTATATATATATATATATATATATTGTGGATCATGTGAAAACAAGCCTATAGCTGAAAACTGAAAACGGACAATCAAGACCGTAGATTATGGCCCGTCAAATCTCACGGTTGTGAGTTTTCCCCCAATTTCACTCAAAATTTCTACAGTTTCTCTCTCCTCTTTCATTTGCACGTTATTTTCTTCCTCTTCAATTTTTTCTATCCTACTTTCTCTCTCCTAATTTTTGCCAATTTCATGCTACTTTTCCAAATCCAGCTTCAAATACTTTGATTTTCAACAATTTCTCAGCTCTACGATCAATTATCAAGTGAGTTATTCGTGTTAATTTCGCTATTTTTGCTTGATTTGAGGTACTTAGGTTTCTGAAATATTGTTTGCTTTCTGAAATTTTGTTTACCTAAATTTCAAGCATATTTAGGAAATTTAATGTCCATTGTGTTTTTCGTTTATGATTTTTGCTTAATTTTGTAATTTTGCATGTTTTTGTTATTGATTTTTTCGATTTGATTTAAATTTTTGAGTTTCGACTGAAGTTTCGTTTTCATAGGAGTAGTTTTGAACGAATTTTGTTTACTTCTGCTTGATTTTAGTTAATTAGGTTTTTAAGTGTAATTTTTGCTCGAAACTCTGCTCAAATTGTTGTGCTTCACCTTTTGTAACATGATTTTTGTGTTGATTAGTTCATCAGCTTTCTTAATTAATCCTCTTCGTCGCTTCGAAAATGTTACTTGTCTCGCAGCTACATTATCAATCTTCTAGTCTTGATCTTAGTAAATTAGGTTTGAGTAAATTAGAAAATCAAGGTCTACTTGTTTTTATTTTCTTAATCATAGGAGTACATGTTTAGTATTAATGGCAGGAGCTCCATTAGAAGCCTTGCCTTGTTATATGTTGTTCGTTTCGTCGTCATACTCATAAATTTTCATGGCTTTGCTCAACAATTGTACTATGGCTTGATCATTGTATATTTTTTATTCGTAATAATTCTGAATGATGTTCTCACTTTTTGTTCATTTTTATTCAATTTGGATTAGATTATGTTAAAAAGGAGAGGTCTTCGAAGCTCAACATGAGTTAATTTGCAAGACATAGGAGGTATGATGAATGTTTGATTTTTGGATTATTATACCTTAATATTCAATTTTTGGAATTATACAATGTTAATGTATTGGATTATATTACATTGCTGCCAGTCCCAAGCCTGGATAAAGGAGGAGGGTTACGGTAGGCCAGTGACAGCCAGTATAAAACTTCGTCACATCCCATGACATGAGCCAAACAGATATTTTCGTGGGGGCGTTCCCTACTCAGCGACGCGCTGCACTTCCTAGACCCGGGTGTAGTGATAAGTATGCAAGGGTTGCTAGGTCGTCGCCCAGAAGCGACGCGCCACATTGCCCGAGTGTGGTGTCAAATGAGCAAGGGCGTGCCATTGGGGCGTTCCCTACTGAGCGACGCGCTGCACTTCCCAGACCCGGGTGCAGTGATAAGTATGTAAGGGTTGCTAGGTCGTCGCCCAGAAGCGACGCGCCATATTGCCCAATTGTGGTGTCAAATAATCAAGGGCTTGGAGTTGGGATCAGGAGGGAGCGTGGGAGAAAAGAATTTAGTTTGCGGATTGGTTCTTGGAATGTGGGGTCTCTTACGGGAAAATCAGCAGAATTGGTAGAAGTAATGAAAAGACGACGCGTGAACATCATGTGCCTCCAAGAGACAAGATGGACAGGAGAAGGAGCTCGAGGCTTGGTTTTGGGGTATAAGGTATGGTATGTTGGGCAAGAAACGAGCCACAGAACAAGGAATGGTGGAGCTAGGAACGGAGTTGGTGTGGTTCTCGATGAGAGGTTGGCAAAAGAGGTGATCGAGGTCTATCGGAAGAACGATAGGTTGATAAGGCTGAAGTTGCTATGTGGCAAGGAGATTGTGAATGTTATCAGTGCTTATGCTCCCCAAGTGGGTTTAGATGCAGAAGAGAAACGACAATTTTGGGAGGACCTAGACGAGGTGGTGCAGGGTGTCCACCACTCAGAGAAGTTATATATTGGAGGGGATCTAAATGGGCACGTTGGGGCGAGCCGAGATGGCTATGAGAGTGTCCATGGAGGCTTTGGGTATGGGCAGAGGGACGCCGGTGGTGAAGCTATTATGGATTTTGCCCAATCATATGATTTAATTTTGGCTAATACTTGGTTTAAGAAGAGGGATTCACACTTGATAACTTTTCGGAATGGAGCAAATGCAACTCAAATAGACTTCCTGCTCACAAGGAGCATAGATAGACAAAGTTGCATAAACTGTAAGGTTATCTCAGGGGAGAGTGTGGTCACCCAACACCGGCTATTGGTAATGACTATTCGTCTGAAAGAGAAGGCGAAGAAAAAAGTTAGACAAGAAGAACCAAGGATAAGATGGTGGACCCTAAGGGATGCAAAAGCTAAGGTTTTTACAGAAAAGGTAATTGAAGAAGCGGATTGGGATGGAGAGGTGGATCCGGACATGACTTGGTTACGAATGAAGAACTGTTTCCTAAGAGTGGCCAAAGAGGTCTTAGGGGAAGTAAGGGGAAGAACTTCGGTACAGAGAGATACTTCGTGGTGGAATGAAGAGGTGAAAGCAGTAATTAAGCAAAAAAGGGAATGCTATCAAGCCTTAGGAAAATGTAGGAGTGATGAAACCTTTGCAGCGTATAAGGAGGCTAAGAGTAAGGCAAAGGCAGCTGTTCGCCAAGCAAAAGAAAAGGCATATCAGGAGGTTTATGAAAAGCTTGATTCCAAGGAGGGAGAAAGGATCATTTATAAGATGGCAAAGAGAAGACAAGAGGCAAGGAAGGATATTGGCATGGTGAAGTGTGTCAAAGATAAGAACCAAATGGTCCTAGTGCAAGAGGAGGGCATCAAGGACAGGTGGAAGGGGTACTTCGATGAATTATTTAATGGAAGTAATGGAGTTGTGATAGGAGATACCTCTATGAGTGATGAAGAAATCAACATGGAGTATGTGCGAAGGATTAGGAGAGTAGAGGTGGAGATTGCACTGAGGAAGATGAAACCTAAGAAGGCGGTTGGCCCTGATAGGGTACCGATAGAGGTGTGGAGGTGTTTGGGTAAGATTGGTATTGATTGGTTAACAAACCTTTTCAACAAGATATGGACGGCTACAAGGATCCCACAAGATTGGAGGAAGAGCACCTTGGTCCCGGTTTATAAAAACAAAGGAGACGCTCAAGATTGTTCTAACTATCGAGGAATTAAGCTTATGAGCCATACTATGAAGTTGTGGGAAAGGGTGATTGAACAAAGGTTGAGGGCATGCACAAGCATTTCAGATAACCAATTTGGTTTTATGCCTGGGAGATCTACTATGGAGGCAATCCATTTGATAAGACAAATGATGGAGTTTTATAGGGTAAAGAAGAAAGATCTTCATATGGTCTTTATTGATTTAGAGAAGGCATATGACAAGGTGCCAAGAGAGATACTTTGGTGGGCAATGTTGAAGAAAGGTATCCCACGAAGGTATGTAGACCTAGTTAAGGATATGTATCGGGATGTGTCAACAAATGTGAGGACATGCGGAGGGTTGACAAAAGATTTCCCTAGTACAATCGGATTGCATCAAGGGTCTGCATTAAGCCCTTTTCTTTTTGCAACGGTTCTAGATGAATTAACTAGACCAATTCAAGATGAGGTTCCATGGTGTATGCTGTTCGCAGATGATATCGTTTTGGTGGATGAGACTAAGGATGGGGTTAATGTCAAGTTGGAGCAATGGAGGCAAAGGTTGGAATCTAGAGGGTTTAAGCTAAGTCGGAGTAAGACTGAATATTTAGTATGTCGTTTTGGCACTCAGAGGGGGACAAGCAATGAAGTGGTGAGTTTGGATGGAAAGGATTTGACCATGAGTGAATGTTTTAAGTACCTAGGGTCGATCATCCAGAAGAATGGTGACATTGATCAAGACGTGACCCACAGGATTAAGTCAGGGTGGCTTAAATGGAGAGCGGCCACGGGAGTGTTATGCGACCGCAGCATTCCCTTAAAGTTGAAGGGAAAATTCTACAGGACTGCCATAAGACCAGTGTTGCTCTATGGTACAGAATGTTGGGCTTCTAAGAAAGAGCATATTAAAAAGATGGAGGTTACGGAAATGCGCATGTTAAGGTGGATGTGTGGAAACACTTTAAGAGATAGAATCAGAAATGAGGTTATTCGCAAGAAAGTAGGTGTGGCGGGCATTGTAGATAAATTAAGGGAAAATCGTCTGCGTTGGTTTGGACATGTAAGACGGAGACCCGAGGGTGCACCGGTGCGAAGAGTGGAAGAGTGGGACCATGGAGGGATTAAACGAGGAAGAGGGAGACCAAAGATGACTTGGTTGGAAGGAGTGAGGAAGGATATGAAGTGCATGGATTTACGTGAGGATGAAGTTTTGGATCGTAAGGGATGGAGGAGAAAGATTTATGTTGATGACTACACGGAATAATCAAATTTGGTTCATGTTAGCCGACCCCACTTTTGGGATTAAGGCTTTGATTTTAATTTATAATTTATAATTTAGTGTCAGGAAAACAACAAGAAGAAGGCATGGAGGGCAGCTGTGGCATGGGTAGCAGAACAAGAACAATCCCAACAGTTTCAAGGTGTCCCAAGAATTTTCGCATTAACTCCAAATCAAGCCGAAGGATTGGCGATACTTAAAGCGATCAAAGAAACTCCTGCAGATTTCATCAATCTGGTGATCAAATTAGACTCTGATATAGTGATACAAGCCCTACAAATTCAAACCAAGGCGGAGGAAGAGCTCAAACAGGTCATCATAGACATAAAAGACGCAGCAAGTTCTAGAGATTTTATAGCTTGTGTCAAAGCTAGCAGGAATACAGTCCAACAAGCCCACTTTCTAGCAGTTAAATGCAGGAAGTATGGGTAGATTGTCTCTGAGTTTTCTATTTTTACCCACCATAAAAATTAATAATTTGCATATAGACACCATTAATATACGAGTAGTTACCTTATTTTTATATAAAATAGTGACCTTTGTGTAAATATCGTAAAAATTGATATAGTTACCTTATTTTTAAATATAGTGACCTATGTGCAAGCTTCAACAAAATTGATATTATAACCTTGTTTGTATAAATGTCGTCAAAGTTGTTATAACTTGATAAAGTTAGCTTAATTTTGTATATAGTGACCTCTGGTAAATGATGTCATATTGATATAATTATCCGAAGTTTATTTATAGTTACCTTATTTTTGTATGTAATGACCTTAGCATGATGGAAATGTTGTAAAATTTGTTTTAGTCACCTTATTTTTGTATATAGCAACCTTTATGTAAATGTTGTCAAAATTGATGTAGTTACCTTATTTTTATATATAGTGACCTTTATGTAAATGGTGTCAAAAACTCAAAGTAGATATAGTTATCTTATTTATGTACCTAGTGACCTTTATGTAAATGACCTAAATGTTGTCAAAATTAATATAATTACCTTATTTTTGTATATAATGACCTTTGTGTAAATATCGTCAAAATTGATATAGTTACGTTATTTTTATATATAGTTACATTATTTTTATATATAGTTACTCTATTTAAATGTCGTCAATTTAGATAAAGTTACCTTATTTTAGTATGTAGAGACTTCTAAAACGGTTGAATTGATTATATGTAAGGTTGGAAAGATTTTAGGGCTTTTAAGCCGTCTGATCTTTTATGCTAATAATGAATGGTTGAGATTTGTTGTTTTCAGCATAAGCCATGTTTTCAGCATAAGCCCTGTTATATATATATATATATATATATATATATATATATATATATATATATATATATATATATATATATATATATATATATATATTATTTTAGCATTTATATAAATGCCATTAATGACCATAATGAATAAAGTTCATTAGCTAACTAACAGTAGAGATTGACTACTACGTAGTTTGGATAGCAAGTGCAGTTTTGAGAAAAATAACTTGATTTAAATTAGTTAGCAATTTTCAATGGGCATTACACATGTAGGTTTGCATAGCAAATTGGACATATTAAGTTGCATGTGTAAGTTACTTGTAGTGTGTCAAAAGGAATATAAGTTCATGCTGTATTCATATACATCATTATAACTTTGATGTATCCTTGAAGAATGTATTAAAGGAAATTACATGGTGAGTTCGGAATTGTGATGTTTGCAAGAAAGTGTTTCGTTCTATCATTAAGGAGAATGCTAACCTCATAATAGTTTCTATCAAGTTAAAAATAAGTAAAAGTGAAAAGGAATCCAAGTAGTTCATTATAGTAGCTGACTTTCTTAAGATCTTTGTATACATGCTTTCTGGATTTTCGAATTCTACTTGAACATTCAAATCAGGGTTGCCTTATAACACCAACACTTTTTATAGGATCTAGACCTCCTCAACAAGCTGCTATCACAGCTAGGGGTGTTAAAAAAACCCGACCCGAATGTCCCGACCCGCTGTCCCGGAAGATACCCGATGGGAATTTAAAAAAAAACCTGTTTTTTCGGGTCGGGTACCCGATCGGGAAAACTGCCTTCAATCCGGGTCGAGATATGGGCCGGATTTTTTCAGAAACGGGTACCCGATTACCCGAATTAAATTTTTTTTTTAAAAAAAAATTTACCCCCTCAAACTCTTCACTTCGTCAGACGGTCAGACCCCAAAGCCCAGCCCCCCAGCCTAATTTTCACGAAATTAGGGTTCTTTCCCCTCTCTCTCTCCGCCGCTCCCTCCTTCCTCTCTCTTTCTTCCTGCCCCTCTGTAACACCCCAATAATTCTCCCTTTTCCAAACCACTTACTTTAAATAAAAATAGAGGAGAACCATTGGCATGTTACCGCCACGTGTTAAAACGTTAAGGCTTTATCAAAGTATTGCAGCGGAAATCTAACTTAAATCTTAAAATAATATAATTTAGAAAACCAATAAGTCAAAGCTTACAAATTGGAACCATAAAGGCCCTTATTTAAAACCAAACCAATAATCAAAATCCCAAAACATAATTAGAATAGTAAAAAATAAATAAGTTCAACACAAAGAACGAATACTCTCAATTGGAGCGAAATGGAGTGAAATGGAGGAATTTAGGGAATGTGTTGAGTTTTGCAAGTTGCAGGATATTAAGTATAGTGGCAATTATTATACTTGGAACAATAAGCAACATGGGTCTGCCAGAGTCTTCTCTAAACTAGACAGAGGTTTAGTTAATGATCTTTGGTGCACTCATTTTGATCATTCTGTGATGAACTATATGAATGAGGGAGAGTTTCATCACTGCCCTGGTGTTCTTACTGTTTATCCTGATCCTACTCAAAATAAGAAGCCATTCAGATATTTTAATATGTGGAGTAAAGCTGCTGGTTTTGGTTTAATGGTGAAACAGGCCTGGAACTTACAGACCCAAGGCACTATGATGTATAAGGTAGTACAGAAACTCAAGAATGTAAAAAAGTGTTTAGTTGAGTTCAAGAAAACCAGTATGCAGGATGTGGAGCTGGATTATAGGAAAGCTGTTGATGCTCTGGACAGAGCTCAGAGTGATCTTCATGCTCATCCTAATGACATTGACTGTATTGAGAAGGAGAATAGAGTGAGAGAGAACTTGGTGCAGAAAAAAGACATTTATCTGGATTTCTTGAAACAGAAAGTGAAGGGTTTATGGTCTCTCTATGGGGATCAGAACACTACTATTTTCCATAATGCTTTGAAGAAAAGACAGCTGCAAAATAGAGTGTATGCACTGTATGATATGCATGGGAATTGGGTGGATAACCCTCAAAATGTTCCACAGGCTTTCTTGGACTATTATCAGCATCTGCTTGGTACGAATAATCAAGACAGATGTTCAGTGAATACAGCTGTTGTCAGAAAGGGTCCTGTCTTGACTCAAGCAATGCAAGACTCTCTGGTAGCTCCTTATACTCTAGAAGAAATCAAGAGAGCTATGTTCAATATAGATGGGAACAAAGCGCCAGGACCAGATGGCTTTGGTAGTGCTTTCTTTAAGGACTCTTGGGAGATTGTGGGAAGAGATGTGAGTGAGGCTGTTTTGGATTTCTTGCAGAATCATAAGATGCTGAGAGAAATAAATAACACTTCTATCACTTTAGTTTCTAAGAACAGCTGCCCTGGAAATGTTACAGAATTTAGACCCATCTCATGTTGTAATGTCATTTACAAGTGTATCTCTAAGGTACTTTGTGAAAGACTAAAGAGTGTGCTTCCTGAGGTGATGGCTGAAAATCAAAGTGCATTTGTACACAGTAGGTATATTGTGCATAATATTATGATATGTCAGGATCTTGTGAGGCAGTATGGCAGGAAGAGTGCAGCAGATGGATGCTTGATGAAAGTTTATTTGAGGAAAGCATATGATACTGTGGAATGGGAGTTTATTGAAGAAATGCTGGATGCTTTGTCTTTTCCTAAAGCTTTCATTGATTTGGTTATGATTTGCACTACAACTCCAAAGGTTTCTCTTATGGTTAATGGTTCTCTCCATGGATTCTTTAAGTCTAAGAGAGGCTTAAGACAGGGTGATCCCCTCTCTCCCCTCCTTTTTGTTCTGTGCATTGAGTATCTCTCCAGAATTTTGAAAGTGGTTAGTGAGACTCCAGGCTTCAAGTTTCATCCAAGATGTAGAACAGTTGGGCTAACTCACCTTTGCTTTTCTGATGACTTGATCTTGTGCTGTAAAGGTGATGTTTAGTCTGTAAAGATGATGATTAAAGGTTTTGAGGCCTTTTCTAAAGCCACTGGTTTGAAATCAAGTATTGAAAAAACCTCTGTTTATTTCTCAGGCATGAGTGAGAATGAGCAGGAAGTTCAAGAGATTCTCACCCTTACTGGTTTTATTAGGGACAGGCTGCCATTCAAGTATTTTGGAATCCCAATTTGCTCAAAGAAAATTTCTGCAGCAGAGTATGATCAGCTACTTGATAAAATGTGTGCAAGGATTAAAGTCTGGAGCTCTAGGAACTTGTCCTTTGCTGGTAGACTTATTTTGGTGAATGCTGTTTTGATGAGTATTCAAGTTTATTGGGCACAAATTATGATCTTACCTAAAGGGATCTTAGATAAGATAAATGCCATTTGTAGAAGTTTTCTTTGGCATGGTGATATGAAGAATAAACCAGGGTATATAGCCTGGGAAAATCTGTGCTGCAAAAAGAAGAAGGGAGGCCTGGGTATTATCAATGCTAGAATTTGGAAAATTGTTGCAATGGGCAAGCATGTATGGGCTATTGCTCAGAATCAAGAAAACCTATGGGTTAAATGGGTGAATGTTGTATACTTAAAAGGTAGTAATTGGGCTGACTATGAGCCTAATGCTAATTGTAGCTGGTATTGGAAACAACTATGTGAGGTGAAAAATAAACTGAAAAATATCAGTCCTTCAGTCTCTCTAGGGCAGGGAAGATATAAAATCAGCAAGTTCTATTAGGTTTTGCAGGATGAGAATCAGGTTTGTAGATGGGATAAGGTGCTCTGGGAGAGAGCTGCTCAGCCAAAACAGCAATTCATTGCCTGGCTGGCCATTCAGCATAGATTAAAGACCAGAGATCGGTTGCATAATCAGATGGGTATTTCTGACAAGAAGTGTTTACTTTGTGATGCCTGTGATGAGAATCATAGTCATTTATTCTTTGAATGCTATTACAGTAGCAGAGTTTGGCAGGATGTTAGAGATTGGATGGGCTTTGGTCCTAAGGTCCTCAAGCTTAATACTCTGGTTCGAGTATGCAGAAGGATTAGAAACAGGTTCCAGAGAACTATGGTGCAGGCCTGCATTTTAGCTGTCATCTACCAGACCTGGAGAGTTAGGAATGTGGCTTTCTGGGATAAGAAAGTCATGAACATTCCAAACATTGCTCAATGTATAAAATCTGATGTAAAGCATAGATTCTTAGCTATAGGAGGCACGAAGTTAAGTGTAAAAAATAGAGAATGGCTTGAGAGTCTAAGTGTATAGTTTTTGTTTTTTTTTTGTCACCTTTGGGGTCTTGTATAGCTTTTGGTAGCCTGTTTTTTTTCAGGCTTTAGTTTGTACTGTTGTACAGTTTTTGGTTAAGCAATGCAACTACTTACTTACCAAAAAAAGAATACTCTCAATCACACCAATCCCTTGGCAATGCGTATGTCAAATCCCTGAACTTCACATCATCAAGCTAACCTGTGCATACTGCTCCCCAATAGTACAAGTGTAATAATTGGATCATCACAGGGTCATTGAAAGGCGAAGGCCATGACCAAAAGAAAACACACAAAAAGCACGCAATCAGCAAAGCTGAGTACATACAAGCTGCAACGCACAAAACCTAGCATGCTCAACTAGTTAAAGTAAATAAATATACAACTCGAATTCAGTAATCAAGACTTCACACTTAAACAATTCAATCGACTCAACATACTTGCTAAACAATTCCAAACACTTGACTCTTTATATTTAATTTAATTAATTTAATTTAGAGTAAGCAATAGACGAGGTTGTCCAATCCACCAAATCATTTTGGTCCCAAATGACCATTTAAAATAAAAGTTTAGCGCAATGCAAGAATGGGCGCGACTCCATTCTCACAAAGTTAGTCTAGGATCCCATCTAACTTTCATTATAAAATAATAATGTAAATACCAAAAGAGAAGAGGACATGTTGATCAAACAAGCCTCGGAAAGCCACGGGCTACCACCGTGTACCCCAACCCATAATTGTCAATACTCTAGAAGTGCACACTTTCCAGAGTTTTATTGCTCATCCATGTTTCACTTTACGTGACTACAAATTTAATTAATAGCCGACTCAATCAAGTAGAACATACATAAAAATCATTCATCAATTCACTTTTAATCTTATTTTGGACAATGGTGATCACATCATAAATTGACCTTTAAATCCATTAAACTTCCAAATTATCCAAATTGTTGAACATAGTCAACCCACCTAGCCATTTCGGCTTAATCCACTTTTACTCAACATACTAACAAGTCATGCTTGAGTAATAAATAAAATAATAATAACCTTGTGGAATAATTAATAAATTCATTCCACTTAAACCATTCAATTCCAATCCTTTAATAATCCAAATGTGGTCAACAAACCAATCCAATAAAAATATGCTTGTATCAACATTCCATACAAACAATTAATCCAATATAATTCAACATGCTTGCATCCATAATTCCATACAAACATAATCAATTCACCAAAACATGTCTCATAAATATAAGCACATGCATAAATCAAATGTATAACCAAACAATTTCCATCCAAGTGTTCTCTAATCATGAAACTAAGTTCTTTTCTTTGGTACCTAAACATGATACTACTTACAACGAAGTAGACATGTACGTACCTCGTATAAACAATCCTTTGTGCCACTTTTAATCAATTAAAAGTCTCCTAGGGAATAATCACTTCCTAGAAAACAACCAATAATCACAAATTAATACTTAAACAAATTTCCAGCAATATAAATTTGATTAAAAGTCCATAAAACTTCATTAAAAACATGTTTTTATGCTTAATTAATTATTAGAAATACAATAGGAACAAAATCCCCAAATTAATTGATTATAAGAACCCTAAAATCCCAATTTCATTAAATTGAAACCCTAGGTTTATAATTCATAAAATCTGAAAATTTATAACATAATTAAAATCTTAAATTTATAACATTAAACTATCAAAAACATGATTTTGATACTAAAAATATAATCTTTATACTACAAATCAAAACCCAAAACAATTAAATCAATTCTAAGTAAAACTAAAAAAAAAAAAAAAAAACAAAGGAGGAGGAAAGGGGAGTGGGCCACGGCTGGGCCGCTGGTGGGTCGCCGGTGTCAGGTGGCCGGCGGTGGTGAGGGGCGCAGGTGGTGGCTGGGCGGCATAAGGGGCGGCAACAATGGGTGAGCATGGCTCATGTATAAAAGGAGAAGAAAGAAAAAAAAAGAAAAAGGGAAAAGAAAAGAAAAGAAAAAATAAGGGAAAAATAATAAAGAAATAAAATAAAAAGAAGAGAGTTTACTAACCTTTTTGTGTGGGGAAAAATTTGGGGATGTATGGGGTATTTATAGGAGAGAGAGTGGTGTAGGGCAAGTTGTAAGATTGGGCCTCATAAAATTAATGGGCCAATCAAGTATGTAAAGTGAGATTGACTTTGATTGTTTGGACATGAATTATAGAATGATGGTTCATAAAAATCATATTGTAATAAAAAAAAATTTCCACCCAAAATAATTTGAAACTTTTGAAATTAAATTCCGGAAAAATACAAATAAATATTATAAATAAAATATAATTTCATTTATAATATATTTAAAAATACGGGGGATTACACCCTCTCTCTCTCTCTCTCTCTCTCTCTTCGTGCCCCTCTCTCTCTCTTCCTGCTTATTCTTCTTGGCTTCTTGCCTTCTTCTTCCTGCCCTTCACTAGATCAAGCCCTTCAAGCGAGTTCAAGGCTTCAGTCTAGGTAATTTCTATTCTCATGCTATTTTAATTTCGTTGTAATTTGTGGTAATCCAATTGATAGTGTATTTCGTGCTAATTGATAGTGTATTATGGTGATTAATTAGATGACAAATTCATACATGCTCGAATTCTTTTTTATCCTTATTTTTATTTTTATTTTTTTTCTGATTTGCGCGAATTATGTTGCATTATTTTGAATTATTTCATTATTTCTTTTTTATCCTTATTTTTATTTTTATTTTTTTGCTGATTTGCACGAATTATGTTTAATTATTTTGAATTATTTCATTATTTGATGATTAAATTATCATGTGTGACCTGAATTTTAGTTTCAAGATAATATATAGATTATCAATTCGGTATTTAGGCATTGACAGATTAAGTGATTAGTATACAATGTAATTTTCAGTTCTAAAATGAATGGACTGATTTGTCTGACAGTGTATGTATGTTTTTTTTACCAGAAAATGTCAGATTCAGATGACATGATGGTGACAAATTCAAATGAAACAGTTGGGAACCAAAAATCTGATGATAGTGATGAGGCAGAAATTTTGGAGAAGGCTCCGAAAACATGGCATAAGAAGAAGAGAGCGGGGAAAAAACCAAAAGCCGAAAACAATGGAGGTAAGAAGAAAAAAACCTCTGATGCTTGGGAACACTTTCACGTGCTTGCAAATGATGTAGATCATGCTAAATGTGTTTATTGTGGAACAAAAATTGGTTGTAAAAGTGTAAATGGAACTAATGGCATGAAGCGACACACTGAAAGGTGTAAAAAAGCTCCATTTTACAAAGATAAAACTCAAACAATCTTAGATTTTGAGTCTAGGACACAAATTAATACTGATGGGACTGTTCAGACCGTTAGTGTTCCTAAATTGTGGAGATATAATTATGATGAGATTAGAAAAGCACTAGCTAAGATGTTGATTGTAGATGAGCTGCCTTTTGCTTTCGTTGAACGTGAATGTTTTCGTCAGTTTTGTAAAGTTGCTTGTTCTGAATTTGTTACTCCCTCGCGTGCTACAATTACAAGGGATTGTTATGGTCTTTTTATTGAAAAAAGGAAGGAGTTAATGAATGTTTTCAATAATTTTTCATCTAGAGTATGTCTTACTACAGATACATGGACATCGAGTCAAAATTTGTCATATATGTGTCTTACTGCTCATTTCATTGATGATAATTGGAAATTACATAAGAGGATCATTAACTTTTGTCCTGTTGCTGGTCATTCTGGGGAGCTTATTGGTAAATCTGTTGAAAATTGTTTGTTAGAATGGAATGTAAAAAGGGTTTTAACTGTGATAGTTGACAATGCTAGCTCAAATGATTTGGCTATAAAATACTTGAAAAAAATCTTTAATCTTTGGGATGGGTGTGTGTTGAATTCTGATTTTTTGCATATGAGATGTGCCGCACATATTTTGAATTTGGTTGTCAAAGATGGCTTAAAATATGTGAATGTGTCTATTTTAAAAGTTAGAGCTGCTGTGAAATATGTGAGGTCTTCTCCTTCTAGGCTTCAAAAGTTCAAGTCTTGTGTTGAAGAGGAGAAAATCACTTCCAAAGGTCTTGTTTGCCTAGATGTTGAAACAAGGTGGAATTCCACCTATTTGATGCTTAAGAGTGCTTTAGTGTTTAGGAAAGCCTTTAAGAATATGAAAACAAAGTTCTCTCCTTACACTAAAGAGCTTATGAAGCAACCGGTAGGGGGTGCTCCCGATGATGAGGATTGGGATAAAATTCAAAGTTTCTTGCCTTTTCTTGAAATTTTTTATAATGGTACTTTGAAGTTGTCCGGATCCCGTTATGTGACGGGAAATACTTTTGTGGAAGAGATTTATGATATTGGGTACACAATATATGACTATGTTAGTGACCCAAATGATGATGTGAAGAAAATGGCAAAACAAATGAAGTTGAAATTTGACAAGTATTGGGAAAATGTTCATAATATTAATATTTTGATGTTCATTGCATTGATTCTTGATCCTAGGAATAAGATGAAGTATACGGAGCACATTGTGCGTAATTCTTATGATGTTAGTAGTTCCTATACTTTGTGTCAACGCATTCAAGATGCATTGAATTCATTATATGAATCTTATGCACAAAAAGTAGAGTCATCTTCTACTAACCTTGCCTCTACAAGTCAAAGTGAAAAAGGTGGAAAAGAGCAAAAAAAGGGTCTTAACAATTGTAGGGAATAATTTCAAGCCTTTAAATCCCACTAGCTTGAACCCCACTGTGATCATACACTAAAGTACGGTGGCGTCCAAAAGGGAAGAAGATAGAGCAAAAGAGTCGCCAACAAGTTTTTAAGGAACTTGTAAACCATCACGAGGTGAAGGTTACACCCCTTAACGATCCAAGAGATCGTCAACTCCATAAGGTCATGAACCAAATAAGGGTTCGGGGATGATGGTACAAATCCAACCTAAAAGAGATTGAACCTGCCCTAATAATAGGCCTCTACTTTATTCTGCTCGTATTCACGTGCGCTTTCTGACTAACATACAATCAATAGGTTAACCCTAAACCTGTTTAATCTATGTTGGTTGAATATTAATGCACAAACAAACTATTATTGGCGATCACTTGAATTATAATCACAATTAACCCTAACAAGATTATTAATAATTTTATTAAGCGTGGTTGCAAGTACCAATTCCCTTTAAGCATGCAATAAAAGGTGATCAAGCAATAAAGAATAAATAATGTATCAATCAACATAATCAATAATAATCATGAAGAATAATAATCATAATCATCATAAATAAAATAATCATCATCAAAATAATAATAAATTATAACAATTATAATCATAATCATGTTCATGTTAATATTAAAGCATAATAAAAATAGCAAGATCCTAGGCATGATACTAACAAGATTAATAACAAACCCTAGCATGTCACTAAGCAATAAAAATCAAATCTTTAACCCTAACATGATACTAACATGAATAAATATTAGAAAGAGAATAAAAGGCATCATAGCAATCATATTTAATATTAAAAATACCCTAGACATGATACTAGGAATATCATAATAACAATATAGACATGATATCTACATCATAATATCAATAAATCAATTAAAGCACTTACTTGGATGCCTCGTACCTCTTTCTAATAACAAAATACACACGTTAGTAACTTCAAGGAAAATAATAATCAAAGCAATTAAATTAAATAATTGAAAGAGAGATTTGGGACCAAACCCTTAGAAATTAAAACCTTTCACGTCTAGGGCGAAGGCAACTTCGAATATAGCTAGGTGTTTCTAGATCGTGTGAATGCGGAATTTTGTATTCGAGAAAAAATAAAGTTTTAGAAAAGAAAGAATGAAAGATTTTAAGAAGAGAATTGAAGATTCTTGGTGAATGAATATTGATAATCCGTCCATCAAAACGGAGTTTTTGATACGATATTTATAGAGAAAATCATCCAAAAAAGATAATTTATCAAAACAGAGTCTGAAGACCACAAAATCACTTTGGCGCCAGACCTGGCTCATTGGCGCCAGGACTAGTGGCTAGCGCCAGGCGCCAATGCTGGCGTCTGGCGCCAATCCTGGTTCCAGGCGCCAAGGCCTGGGGTTGGATGCCAAAATCGGCTTTCAACGCGTTTTTGAAAATCTGAATTAAGAATGATAAGACCTTCTAGAATGTTTTAGAAGACTAAAACCATTCCTAATTGCATTAGGAATGATAAATTATATTAGGCCCTCCCCTAGATCATTAGGCCGTACTAAAAACTCAAACCGGGCCCAGTTTAGTAAATTGGCCATGAATTCCTCAATATTCATCGGAATTGGGCTTATAATATATCGTTGGAATGGTCTTTGCAAGCCCCATCCAACTACACCACTATTGGATCTATATCATGGACCAACCAAACTAGATTGACTGTTTTCTTAAAATAAAGTTTTCAAAAATAGAGAGAAGAGAAAAAGAAATAAAACTTTTCGCAACACTAGACCTTTCCACACTTTCGTTTCATTCGATTATGATTCGACGTGAAAGGCACTCATCACCGGGTTTGGTTTTGGGGAGACACAAATGGGTGTCTACAGAAGCCCCCACTTTGACTGAGTTTGGAGAAACGCAAGTTTCGAAAACGAAAGCCAAAGTATCGATAGGGACGGAGAATGATTCAGAACGTTCTGCGATCCTAAATCAATCTTGTAACGCCAATACCTGCAAAACTAGCATTAGTTAAACAGATAAAAGAGTTAAGAAACGCGTATCTTGCACCGTCGAGCACACGTCTCTGAAAGTAACCAATTGCCGCTGTTGCTGTTGTTTTGATGACCTCCTGCAAGCAAGAGAATGCCATCGCGCTTGAAAACCGCTACGCCCGTAACTGCTTCCGATTTGGAAAATTGCTTCGCCTGAAACTATCCTCCTCCGCTTTGATAATATTCCACGTCCAAGGGAATACCATCGAAGATTGCTTCACTTGAAACAATCCTCAGTTGTTTGTGACAACTCTCCACAATCTAGGGAACGCCACCTTGCTGTTTGTTTTGACGATCTTCCGCAATCTAGGGAACGCCGTCGATCAATGTTGCTACATCTTGAGCCTTTTCTTGAATCATAGTGACAACCTTTCCAATCATAGCAAAAGTCGTCGAAGACTGCCCATCTCGTGCTATCTTCTCAAATCTTAGGTGACAACCTCCACAATCTTAGCGAATGTCGTCGAAGACCGCCCATCTCGTGCTATCTTCTCAAATCTTGGGTGACAACCTCCACAATCTTAGCGAATGCCGTCGAAGACCGCCCATCTCGTGCTATCTTCTCAAATATTTGGTGACAGCCTCCACAACTTTAGCGAATGCCGTCGAAAATAACTTTACTTGAAGTCATCCTCAGTTGTTGCGATAATATTCCAAAGAAAATTACCGAAGACCAACACTTGTCGATCTTTAAAGCTCGCTCGAACTTTGCTTCCGCTATGCCTGTACGTCGGCGCTTTCGTTGCTTTGAACCTATACGTCGGTGCCTTTTCTGCTTTTGAGCCAATGCCTAGGCGCTTTAAGCTAAGTGAGACGATCTTCATCAGGTCGATCACTTATTGCAATTGTAATCCAACTGACTACTTAATCATGTCAAATTGCTTATAGGGGCTAACTGGCGTACCAAGGAACCCGAAATTGCTGTATGAAGTCGAAATCACCTTTCTGGGAGGCTTCGAGCTCTGTCGTTGCTGAAATATTTCTGGAGCCAAGAATTGACTCTGTCGCCGAATGCTGTGATAGGGTCTTCCCTGTTCTGCTGCACCTGTGTTTATTTTTTACTATAGAACTTTGCCATTCTTTTTAATCATCTTAGGGTTGACCTAAGGCTTAACGTTGCTTGACTCATCGACTTGACACGACTCAAGGCATAAACTTGACTCGATATGTTGACTGACTCGAGGTTGACTCGACTCGGAGTGAAATGACATGTGTTAGACTCAAATCAAAGTTATATGACACGACATGACTCAATGTGTACATGACTCGTGTGTGCATTGTAATTTGATCGTGCGACTCGAAAATGCAAAAAAGAAAAAATTTTCCGTCAATTGTGGAGGGTACCGACTTTCTCCCGAAAAAGAAAGACGCGAAGAAAGAATCGAAGTTTTCGAATGCATGTTGAATGAGCTTAGTCAAATGTCATTTGATACTATCTCTCAAGGTGCAAGGATTAATCCATCCTAGGCTATCTCAATGGATGACTCAACGATGAAAGCATTTGGGTAACTTAGGCACGGAGGCTAAGCACTTCATACTTCATGATGCAATGATGATTACGATTGATGAGCGATTTTGATATGACAAGGCATGCTTCAGCGTTGTATTAAGATTTCATGACAAAGGGTTCCTAAGGGGAATATATTTGGTCATGTATGCGTGATGTGTGTGATAGTGACACTAAAGTTAGGCCGCAAGAGCTAAGTGTGTGGAAAAATATATTATTGAAAAGAGTCAAATGGTGGTGACTCTTAGGCTAGGTAAGCTAATGATGTAGGGATCAAGCCCCCAAGTCTAGCTCTAAGTGAATAGGGATGAGCATTGGAGATCCCATGATATGATCATGGTGTAAGTGTATGAATGTGAATATGAATGCATGTTTATTACGGCCGCACCTCGATGTGAGGTTGCTTACGTATCCGTTAGGAATCAGGCCGAACGTAGCTCTAGCCAAACCTCGCACAAGTGTGTATACCTGAAAAAGGTCTTTTTAAGGATTGTAGCGGGGTTAGGCTAAAGGTTTAAAGAAGAAGGGGATAAAGGCTCAAGACCCTAGATAACCCCCCAAGGTGTGTAACCTTGCTTTTGAATATTTGTATTTTTATGCTTGAGGTTTTCTACTCTTGTTTAGCTCTTTCTTTTGCTTTAGCATTTATTTTACTTTTGCAAGTGTGGGAAATCCCGATCATGCGGTCTATCACTCACTTGGCATTCATGTTTCTCAGGCACGGTACCGAGCACTCGATAAGAGACGTAATCTGAGACGTGTTCTTATCGAAGATACTTTCATATCAAAGACATTGGAACACTTACCCTTTTGTACACTTGTTTTGGTTTTTTTATTATTGCTTATTTTTTGCTATTGCTTTCTTTTGAATTTGCTCAAGCTTTCTTTAGAATTGCATAAGTTGCACACCATCCCATCCCAAGGTTAGGTAGATGTAGGTTGAAAAAAGAAAGGTCTATCATTAGACAAGGCTCAAAGTGGTTTATGAAGAAAGGATTGTAAATTTGAAAGGTGAAAGGAGATATGATGTGGCTACAAGGGGTGCCTCAAATCATTGGTATACCTTGTGCTTAATTCGACATGGTTTTTTTTTTTTTTTTTTTTTTTTTTTTTTTTTTTTTTTATGGAATGTAATGAAATGATCATATGCAAGGAAATAAATGCTCATTTTATTAAAAAGGGAAAAAGGAAAAATCTACAAAATTAATCTAAAAGAAAGTAAAAGGTGCCTATGCTAGACTTATTGGGGAAGGGGTAAAATGAAAATAGAAAAAGAGGTCATGAAATCTTGTCGTTGAAGCTCGCCTCTTGTCTTGTGTTTGCCTTATCATTACTCATTCTTCTTGTTAACTGGAGGCATGGGAAGCTTATTATTATCAATCAAATGTTGGATAGCCTCCTTTAGCTTCCAACAGCTCTCAGTAGTATGACCCCTACCTTGATGATACTTGCAGTGTTCGTCTGGATTCCAACTAGGCAATCTCTTTTCAGGTGCGGGATCTTGAATAGGTCCAATGGGAGTAATGAGTCCTTTGGCATGGAGTCGATCGAAGGCAGTATCGTAGCTCATCCCAATGGGGGTGAAGTCTTTCCTTAGTTGCTTCTTAGATCATTGGTTATCTATGGCTAAAACTTCACTGAGATCAAAGGTACTAACATTGTTACTAGAGTGGGCGTTTTCGGAAGAAGAAGGATTGTCGCTCTTCTTTCCTTTCCAGCCACCGTGGTTGCTATTATTAGTAGCTTTTTGCTTTGCGAGGTCATCTTCGATTTCAATTCTGATGTCATAAACGGCCTTGAAAGTATTCAAATTGTGTTGATATTTTAGGTGCTTCGAATACTTTTCTTGGAGATTCTTGATAAACATCCTCACAGATTCCTTTTCGGTGGGGACTTCAATCATCTTAGCAGAAGTTTCCCTCCATTTATTAAAGAAAGAAGTAAAGCCTTCATTCTCTTTTTGTCTTAGCATCTCAAGTTGTCTATGATCGGTTTCAACTTGAATATTGCACTTGTACCTATCAACGAAAGCGTTTACTATCGATTCCCAGGTAGAGGTTTTCTCCTTGTCAAGGGAGAAGAACCATTGTTGGCAAACGGTTTCAAGAGATAGTGGGAACAGAGAGGGGAACACCTTCTTATCGATACCCTTAATGGTCATTATAGTTTCGAAAGCTTTTAGATGGAAGTAAGGATTATCTGTTGCCTTGAATTTTGGGATGTCGTTGGCATTGAACTTATGCGGAAGAAGTTCTTTATCCAGCGAGACCCCTTGCGAGCCCATGCCCTGAAATTTATAGTCACTAGATAACTTGCTCAGACTCTCTTGCATGAGGTCCATCCGTTGTTGCTTCACGGGATCATCGACCTTAAGTGTGAGGAGTTTCAGTGTCTCAGTCATGGTAACCAATTGATTCCTAAGCTCATTGACTTCTTCTTGAGTTGCCATTATCTTCTTAGCCTTCCTCTTTTGACGAATCGGTTTATCAAAAAGCGAGACTTGAATAAAGAGGTTGTCCTTGATTAATCGCCCTTCTCTCCTTAACCAAGTACTGTAGGAAAGGAATTTGGGGATATTTATTATTAATTATTTGACTCAAACTTTATTTAACATGCAATGGAAGGAGGAAGTGAAGAAAGATGGAAGAATGTGGAGAAGAATGATGGAGGGATATGAAGAATTAGGAGTAGAATGTACCCCCTCAACTCAAATGACGGAAGAGACAGACTCATGCATGAACCTAAGACATGGCCATGGTGATGTATACTCAAAGTGTGTGCTAAGACTAGTGAGTGTAGATGGTGCGTTAAGACTCGTGTCATGACCATGTGGCTAGACTATGTGACCAAGACTCGATTAATGACTTGACAAGGTGTTATTGACAGCGAAAATTAACCAAATTAATTAGTAAACTCGTTAATTAGACATTAGGTGATGAATCGACAAATAATCCGAACTGTCGGCCAAGCGACAGAACTGGCGTCACAATATAGTGGTTGGCGCCAGACTTTTTAGTAAATGTCTGGCGCTACACACCATACAGTGGCGCTACAGCTCAGATTTTGGCACCAATTTTGGAGCCTCGGTTTGGGACTGTTTTCGGTATTATTAGTCAACTGGGGTATGCCTAAAGTCGTACTAGGTCAATTCCGATTAAAAGAAGAAAAAAATTTATTGACTCTAATTAATTAATTAATTAATTAATTAGGCAAAGTTCTTTAAGTCATTAATTATAATTTCAACACAAATCAACAAACGGTTAAGAGAAACATGGAATATATATGCACAACAAATAATGCACAATTAGTCAAGTAGGCACAATATGATGCAATGAGTTCGCAACCTAACCATGGCTCTAGTTCTCTAAAGTTCGGGATATGGTTTAGTCAAATAGGGTCCATGGTTAATTGTCCAGACGCACCGCGTAGAAGCCTAACCGTGAAGGGTTAACGCGTGTGGATAGGACACCGCGAGTTTTTAGAAAAAACTCACTTCCATGGTTTGGTGAATTCAACCTCTCAGATGTACCCTTTGTTGCCAGGAGCGTTCAATCAGGTAGATAGAGCATGAATTCCCAGAGGGTTATGTCCATATGTAGAACACATATGGGTTTCAGAAAAGTGAGAAAAAATTCAATCAGGAAGTAGGATCGAGCAAACAATACGAAAAACCGGTCGAAATTAGAACGCATATTTCTGGCTCGGTATTGGGGGAAATTGGCGCCAGCAAACAGAGACTGGCGCCAACTTTTAACTGTAGCGCCTGGCGCCAATACTGGCGTCTGGCGCTACGGCTAAAAGTATGGCGCCAAGCTATGGCCCCTGACGCTACTTCCCACATGCCTCAGCAGCTTTCTGTGCTCAATAAAATCATCCTGTTTCGCGCGGTGTTATTTCAGTCCTAGTTGTGAAAGACATTTCTCAAATTTCCTACGTGTAAAATCCTATGATTTTGACTCATTACGGATGGTCTTTCCAATGAGAACCTTTTTATGCATATGACAATAATGCTAATCAAAATTACGCACATGAAGTACTTAGAACTTTTCGAGTCTTATCCACTCATTCTAAATCATTGCCGAAACAAATTCAGGAATTAAGATAGAAATCCTCCCCAGTGGAGTCGCCAAAAACTGTAGGGAATAATTTCAAGCCTTTAAATCCCACTAGCTTGAACCCCACTGTGATCATACACTAAAGTACGGTGGCGTCCAAAAGGGAAGAAGATAGAGCAAAAGAGTCGCCAACAAGTTTTTAAGGAACTTGTAAACCATCACGAGGTGAAGGTTACACCCCTTAACGATCCAAGATATCGTCAACTCCATAAGGTCATGAACCAAATAAGGGTTTGGGGATGATGGTACAAATCTAACCTAAAAGAGATTGAACCTGCCCTAATAATAGGCCTCTACTTTATTCTGCTCGTATTCACGTGCGCTTTCTGACTAACATACAATCAATAGGTTAACCCTAAACCTGTTTAATCTATGTTGGTTGAATATTAATGCACAAACAAACTATTATTGGCGATCACTTGAATTATAATCACAATTAACCCTAACAAGATTATTAATAATTTTATTAAGCGTGGTTGCAAGTACCAATTCCCTTTAAGCATGCAATAAAAGGTTATCAAGCAATAAAGAATAAATAATGTATCAAGCAACATAATCAATAATAATCATGAAGAATAATAATCATAATCATCATAAATAAAATAATCATCATCAAAATAATAATAAATTATAACAATTATAATCATAATCATGTTCATGTTAATATTAAAGCATAATAAAAATAGCAAGATCCTAGGCATGATACTAACAAGATTAATAACAAACCCTAGCATGTCACTAAGCAATAAAAATCAAATCTTTAACCCTAACATGATACTAACATGAATAAATATTAGAAAGAGAATAAAAGGCATCATAGCAATCATATTTAATATTAAAAATACCCTAGACATGATACTAGGAATATCATAATAACAATATAGACATGATATCTACATCATAATATCAATAAATCAATTAAAGCACTTACTTGGATGCCTCGTACCTCTTTCTAATAACAAAATACACACGTTAGTAACTTCAAGGAAAATAATAATCAAAGCAATTAAATTAAATAATTGAAAGAGAGATTTGGGACCAAACCCTTAGAAATTAAAACCTTTCACGTCTAGGGCGAAGGCAACTTCGAATATAGCTAGGTGTTTCTAGATCGTGTGAATGCGGAATTTTGTATTCGAGAAAAAATAAAGTTTTAGAAAAGAAAGAATGAAAGATTTTAAGAAGAGAATTGAAGATTCTTGGTGAATGAATATTGATAATCCGTCCATCAAAACGGAGTTTTTGATACGATATTTATAGAGAAAATCATCCAAAAAAGATAATTTATCAAAACAGAGTATGAAGACCACAAAACCACTTTGGCGCCAGACCTGGCTCATTGGCGCCAGGACTAGTGGCTAGCGCCAGGCGCCAATGCTGGCGTCTGGCGCCAATCCTGGTTCCAGGCGTCAAGGCCTGGGGTTGGACGCCAAATCGGCTTTCAACGCGTTTTCGAAAATCTGATAAACTTACCGTACTGGAAGATAAAATAATATAATTTCAGTCGAAAATGCTATTTGATCTAATTAAAACTCTGAAGAGTCCTAATTGAATTAAGAATGATAAGACCTTCTAGAATGTTCTAGAAGACTAAAACCATTCCTAATTGCATTAGGAATGATAAATTATATTAGGCCCTCCCCTAGATCATTAGGCCGTACTTAAAACTCAAACCGGGCCCAGTTTAGTAAATTGGCCATGAATTCCTCAATATTCATCGGAATTGGGCTTATAATATATCGTTGGAAAGGTATTTGCAAGCCCCATCCAACTACACCACTATTGGACCCATATCATGGACCAACCAAACTGGATTGGCTGTTTTCTTAAAATAAAGTTTTCAAAAACAGAGAGAAGAGAAAAAGAAATAAAACTTTCCGCAACACTAGACCTTTCCACACTTTCGTTTCATTCGATTATGATTCGACTTGAAAGGCACTCATCACCGGGTTTGGTTTTGGGGAGACACAAATGGGTGTCTACAACAATGTATCTCGGTTAAGGGATAGTTTTGTAAGGGAGAGTGGGAATGATTAATCTTCCAAAGGAATGACCGAATTGGAAAAGTATTAGGAGATAAATTAGAGCCTAGTGATGTAGATTTTGTTATTTTGGTATGGTGGAGTGGAGAAGGAAAAACATACCCAATACTTATGACTATGACTCGAGATATTCTTGCTATTCCGATTTCTTCCGTTGCTTCTGAGTCCGCTTTTAGCACGGGAGGACGTGTTCTAGATTCCTTTCGCACTTCTTTGAGCACAAAAATGGTAGAAGCTCTTGTTTGTGGCCAAGATTGGATGCGTAGTTCTAGTGTCCCTATTACTATAGAGGAAAGCTTGCTTGAGTTGGAAAGTATGGAAGAAGAAGGTGATTTAATTAACTTTATCTATTACTTTATTTTACTATGTTATACATAATATATTTGATATGTAATTTTTGTTTTGCATTATTTGGTTTTGTAGGAACAAAAGACTTGGTTTTGGAGCTACCAACAATTATTATTGATGAGACAACTGAAGTTTCGGATCTCACAAGTGAATGAAACTGATCGCGGGTAAGAGTAGGTCGTTGGTCTACTAACCCTAACCAAATTAGAAATTTATAATACCTAAACTTACACTAAACTAGTTAGTGGCAAGTAAAGGGTCGAACCACCAAGACTAAGTGTATAAATTTGTGCAAATTAGACTAATAGGAAAGGTTGTGAGATAGAGAGAGATTAAACCAAACACTACTAAGAGCAAATAACTAAAACTAGGGAAAGTGGAATCTAATTACATCAATGCATTCAACAACATCATACAATTAGATGAAAATGACCTCGATTACGAACATCAACACATTTAACTCACTCTCGCACAATTAAGCATGTTAATTATCCTACTAAACTAATTCACTCTCGTGCAACTAGCCTAGTAAAGGTATGGAAGAATTTAGGGCTCTCAACCAACACACTCTCGCATAATTGATTGAAAGCACAATTAAAAGCATAGAATCGATTAGCTAGAAAGATTCTAATCCATAAAATCATCATCCATACACAATAATCAAGAAACAATTTCATACTAATCACAATCAATCATTCAATTCATTAATATAACCTTCATCCAATTCCCTAGAACAAGACCTAAGCTAACATAATGAAGAAAGACATGGAAAACAAGGTAAAATAAGAATAAAAACAAGATTAAACAAACAAACTAATTAATCTACTCAAATCAACAAACAAAAATCAAAAACTAAGAATTAAGCAAAGAAATAAAGATGAGAGAAAGTTAGAAAATGCTCATTGAATAGATGAGAAGAAGTTCCACAAAGTTGCATCTTCAACCTCTCAAAAACTCCATGGAAATCCAAGCTTTCTCTCTCTACAACTACTCCTAAACTAGAGAGAGAAAATCCTAATCTAACCCTAAGAGAGAGAAAAAAAATGCTAAACTACTCTAAAACTAGGTAAAATAATGTTGATTAAAAGTTAAGAGAAAATAACCCCAAAGGGGGTATTTATAATACAAGTTAAAATAAAAGGAAAATACAATGAAAACTAAATAAACTAATTACATAACAAAACTAAAATAAAGAAGAATAAAAAAAGAAAAACAAAAAAAAAGATGTAAACCCACGAAAAGCATCAGACCCCTAATTCCCCCAAATTCACTTCGTGGTTGCTCATCATCAACCATCATCACCACTGCTCATCAATTTCAATTAGTATTATCATCATCAAGCATCATCACATCGCAGCAGTCCGATTTTCATTAAAATCACGTGCGAAGCTCGTGATATGGTTCAATATGAACCCAGAAATGCGCGTCCGCGAAGACATCGCGCATAGGTCGCGCAAAGCTACTGCCTCAACTATGATTTTGGACTCCAATTTGTGCGCTTTCTGATAGGGTTGCGCGGCCGCGAATTGGCTGCTCTGTGAGTTTGGGTTGCTGTGAGTTGCGTGGCTTAATTGGTGAGTGGTTTGGGTGAAGGGCGAATTGCGGGCTGCAATTGTTGTTGTTGTTTTGGTGGTTAACGGTGGTATATTGGAGGTGAGTTCGGGTGGTTGTTGTTGCGTGAGGGTGAGAAGAGGAGAGGGAAATCAGGGGAGTGAAATTGGTGGAGTTGTGGGCTAGTGAGGAGGAGATAGTGGCAGAGGTGGTGTGCTATGAGGATGCGGTGGCTGGTGGAGTCGGATTGATGGGTGGTTGTTTATGGTGGTTTGCTGCTATGAGTTGAGGGGTTTAATTGGTGAGTGGTTTGGTGGTGACTGATGGCTGGAGTGCGTGAGGGAGCAGGGGAAATGGTGATGGCTGTTGCGGTGGTGATTGGTGGTTGATTGGTGTGGGTTTTGGTGGACGGTGGTGCAGGGGTTGTTGTTGTGCAGTTGCTGTTGCTGTTGCAGTTGGGGTGGTGTAGGATAGTGAGGAAGTGGAATTGGTGGGTGATGGTGGCTGCCAGGTGCGTGGCTGTGACGCTTTGTGTGGAGGAGATGGTGGGTGCTGTTATTGCTGGAGCAGGGAACTTAGTGGTTGATTGCAGTTAGGACAACTTGGAGCATGTTGTTTGACTCAATTCTCGGACCTTGAACCCGATCGACCAAGGACCCGAAAACACCTACAACCAAAAACAACACGAGGGGATTATCAAAAGATAAAATAAAATAAAATAAAATAAGATAAATAAAGTAAAATAAAATAAGATAAATAAAGTAAAATAAAATGCTAAAACTAAAGAAATAATAAAATTAAATGAAATAAAAAAATAAAATAAAACAAGCTAGAAACTAAAAGAAAATAAATAAAACAAGAGAAGAGGGAAATTATTAACTAAAACTACGAAAATAAACTAAAACTAATCAAATAAAGATACTAAACACAAAAACACTAAAAATTACCAAAACACTCAAATAAAAGACAAAAGACAAGAATAAGAAAATAATATAAATAAAGGATAAAAAGAGTTAAATTATTGGAAAATAAGCCGGAAAGCGACTCAATAAACACCCTAAAAGTGACATAAAAGTCACTTATCAGAAACACGGCCTCCAAGCTTATTTAATTTGCATTGTGGCTTTGTTATATTATTGTACTTTGTATGTTTGGAATTATGTAACTAATGACTTCCCCTAAACTTTAGCTTTTAATTAGTACTTTAATTATGTTAAGACATGTATTTAAATATGTTAAAACAGGTTACTAGGTTACTTAAATGTAGCAGGTACTCAAGGCATTCAAAGGTAGCAGGTTTTTTTATTTTTTTAAATGCAGCAGGTTTTTTTATTAAAATAAATTACAGTAGGTTTTTTTTAATTTTTTTTATTATTTTATTTTATTTTTTTTTTTTTTTTATTTTTACAGCAGGTTTTTTTTATTAAAATAAATTAAATTACAGCAGGGATAAATACATAATATTATGTAAAAAGTTATTTAAAAAAATGAAAAACAGATCCGGGTACCCATGTACCGACCCGAATAATCCGGGTACCTGGATTATTCGGGTCGGGACATGGGACACGCTAACAAGTACCCAAAAACCCGGGTACCCGGATTTTTGGGTACTCGAAAACCCGGGTACCCGGATTTGAACACCCCTAATTACAACCTTTTTCCACTACAACAATGTGGAGATAGTTAAATCAAAATTAGGATGCTAACAGAGAATCACTAAATTAATATATGTAGATTAACCATTATTTTTTTGTGTTAACACTAGTAGAAAATTTGAGAAAGGCACCCCTATATTGCCATCGGTTCAAGGCAAACCGGTGGCAAAAAGGCTAAGATTGAAGCAGCTTTAAACCGGGCTAGACATATGGTACCGGTTCAATTTGAATCGGTGGCAAAAATGGAAAGGCCACCGGTTTGAACCGGTGCCAAATGAACCGGTGCTTTTTTAAAAAAAAAACCCGCCTTTACCTTCTTCTTCCCTCTTACTCTTTCATTTTCCTTCCCCGACTTCACTGTTACATCAAGTAAGAAACCCTCGCCCTTTTTCCCTCCACCACAGCCGCCACCTTCACCGCCCACCAGCATTGTTGGAGGGTCGAATACCACCGCCCTTCTCTTTCTCCCCTACCCTTCTCTTTCCCCTTTCTTTCTCTTTTAAGGTATGAGGTCCGAAAACCACAGCTGCTGCCTCCACCAGTGCGCACTGCCTCCACCACTCCACCGCTGTGCTGTCTCCACCAATGCGCACCACCGCTGCTACCTCCACCACCGAGGGTCATCCTCAATCTCTCCTCCCCTTAGCTTCTTCCACCTTCAACTAGTTTAGGGTAAGTTTTAATTTTTTTTGTTAAAAATTGAACAATTATTTTGAAATATATAATTCTATTATTTTCAATAGCATTTTGAACAATTATTGTTAAGCAAATTAAAGTCAAGGCTTGAATATAATTTTATCTTAATTTTTTTAATTTTTGCATTGGTTGTTTATTGAGAAATTTTGAATACATATTATAGATTAGAGTAATTTTGTATGTTTAGAGTAATTTTGAATACATATTATTCAGGCTGTGCACCGGTCCAAAACCGGACCGGACCGGAATAGACCGGAACCCAGAATCGAGTTTTTTTGGGGACCGGGACCGGACCGTAATCAACCGGTCCGGGTTCCGGTCCAGACCTGTTTATTCCGGTCCGGTCCGGTTTTGGACCGGAATGGACCGGTTACATTATTTTTTTATTTTTCTTTTTCATTTTAGTATCTTAATATATACATATATTTTTAACGTCTTGTTTTTGTTTGCGTGTTTTCCTATTTTACACCTAGAATTTATAAATTACAAGTTTTGTACCTATATTTTTTAGAAATTTAAACATAAAATTTAAAATTTCACCCAAAAAATTACAAAAATACACATTCCGGTCCATTCCGGTCCGGACCGGAATATTCCGATTTTTACCCGGACCGGACCGGAAACCCGGAATCCCTAATTTGTGAGGACCGAAGACCGGACCGGAATCAACCGGTCAGGGCCAGTCCGGTCCAATTCCGGTCCGGTCCGTTCCCGGTCTGTTTTCCGGTCCAGGTCCATTCCTGCACACCCCTACATATTATAGATTAGAGTAATTTTGCATTATCTTGTTCCTTAGCTGAAAAATTTGTATGTTTTAATGGGTTATTTTGAGGTTGATTTAATGAGTAATTTTGAATATAATAGAGATTAGTAAAAATGTTACTTAATTAGTTGAATTTTTGTATGTTTTAATGTGTAATTTTAGGTTGTTTTAATGGGTAATTGTGAATATATTAGAGAATTAGTGACCTTGCTACTAATTAGTTGTGAATAAATTAGAGAATTGTGAATAAATTAGAGAATTGTGAATAATTTAGAGAATTGTGATTAAATTAGAGAATTGTGCATAAATTAGAGAAATAGTGATATTGCCACTTAATTAGTTGTGAATAAATTAGAGAATTAGTGACGTTGCTAATTTTTTTTTAATAGATTCATATGTGAAATGAAGCATGAGTTTAGCTTGAGGACTACATATTAAAAGCTCAAGTGGGTAGTTCATAAGTGTACATCAATTGTACTTGCTATATTGGTATGACTTATAAACCTTACTAAGCTATATTTCTTTCTATTTATCCATTTAATAAAAGTTTATTCATGATATTGCAACTTGTGTATTGTTTAATTGCAAATAAATACAAAAATATTTAGAATTCTTGCATCATCAGATGCCTAGATACCCGTTCAAGGCTTTCTCATTAGGAGAAAATCTTGAATAGTCCCCGGTTGGGACTGTTCTTGAATGTGTACTCTCACTTAGGTGGTGAATGTATGTCTTCTTTTCAATTTTAAGGAACATCTTGGCTTACCATTTCCCCACTATGTTCTCTGGGTACATATGTGGGTAATTAATTATCTACATCGTGTACTTGGAGAACTAAGGGGAAATGCTGCCTGATTTTCCTTAAAATTGGAAAGTTGACATACATTCACTAGTGAGAGTAGACATTCAAGGATGGGTTAGGTTGGAGTGATAAGGACCCTTTGGAAACACGCATTTTTTCACTATATGAATGGTATATTCACGATGTGTACTTGAATTTGATTTATGTAAAATATGTAGCAATTACACATTATTCATTATATGTTGCTATATATGTTTAGAGACAATTTACTAAATGGAGAAGGATCGTGGTTGGATGTATGGTAGACGCGATACATTGGAATTTTGGAATGGAGTTCAAGAGTTTTGCGAGAGGGATTTATCTTAACAACGCAAACTGAGTGGCAAAAGCCTTTATTGTCCTTGTGTTGATTGTAATAATGTGAATGTGGTCGATTGTGTTGAAATCATTAGATTTAATGTATTATGTCGTGGGTTTAGGCATAAATACCATGTGTGAATTTTACACGGTGAAGGTGGAGAGTACAGTGGTGTGCGTGTTAGAAACAATGAGATTCATGTGGACTAGGAATACGAGAATGATGACTATATTGTTGATAATGGTAAGGATGGAGCCGATGATGATCAGGCAGATGAGGTCGAGGATGAACACATGGATGAGATGTTGCATGGTGTTGAAGGTGGAGTGTTTGAGTTATTATCGGAGGCTTCCAAAAATCCTTTGTATCCTGGGTGCAAAAAATACTCCAAACTATCGGCCGTGCTAACACTTTTCAACATTAAGTCGAAGCATGGGTGGATGAACATTAGTTTTACTTCTTTGTTGACTGTATTAAGTGATATGTTGCCTGATGGGAATGAAATTCCTAAGTCTTACTATTATGCAAAGAAGCTCATGTGTCCCTTTGGTTTGGAGTATAAGAAGATACATGCATGTCCTAATGATTGTATTCTTTATCGAAATGAGTATGAACAATTGAACAATTGCAGGAGTGTCCACAATGCAAGCTATCGCGCTACAAGCGCACGAGTTGCAATCCTGGTACGGAGGGACCTCCTGCTAAGGTGTTGTGGTATCTTCCCATTATTCCAAGGTTTAAGCGTCTATTCTCAATACCAAAAGACGCTAAAAACTTGAGGTGGCATGCAGAGGGAAGAAAGAAAAATAGAATGCTGAAGCATCCAACTGACTCTCCACTGTGGAAGAACATTGATTTGAAGTTTGAGAAATTTGGTGATGAAGTCAGAAATTTAAGGCTTAGGTTATGCACGGATGGGATGAATCCATTTGGCACTCTTAGTACCCAACATAGCACATGGCCGGTACTTTTAGTGATTTATAATTTGCCTCCTTGGCTATGCATGAAACGTGAGTATGTAATGCTTTCATTGCTAATAACGGGGCTTAGGTAACCTGGAAACGACATAGATGTTTACCTTGCGCCGCTTATTGACGACTTGAGAAAGATGTGGGACGAAGGGGTTTCCGTTTTCGATGCTTATCAGAACGAGATGTTCACATTGCGTGCAGCCCTTATGTGGACCATGAATGACTTCCCTGCATATGACAACTTATGTGGGTACAAGGTCAAAGGGAAAAAAGCATGCCCCATATGTATTGATGACACATCAAGCGTATACCTTACTCATTCTCGCAAAGATGTCTACTTGTGGACTCGAAGGTTCCTTAGGCGTGATCACCCTTACCGTAGGCAGAAAAAGGCTTTCGATAGAATAGTGGAAGAGGATACTACGCATGGACCATTGAATGGTGCTGAGATTTGTGCTCGGGTGAAAGGGATACGAACGGTGTTTGGAAAATCAGAAAAAACTATGGTCTCAGCTGCTCTGTTTAAGAAAGAATCAATCTTTTGGAAGCTTCCGTACTGGAGAGAACATGACTTTAGGCACTGTCTTGATGTGATGCATATAGAGAAGAATGTGTGTGATGCTCATTTGGGAACGCTTATGAATATCAAAGGCAAAACAAAGGACGGAAAGGGTGCACGGTTAGATTTGCAAGAGATGGGGATTCGTCTAGAATTGTGGGCTCAGAAAAAGGTTAGAAAGGGAAAGGAGTCGGGAAAAGAAGATGCAAATGTTTCAAAAAAAGGAAAGGAGAAGAGCAAGGGAAAGGGAAAGAGAAAGGCCACGGATTCGTCAAAGAAGAAAGTTGAGGGTAAAGGGAAGGATGAAAAGACTTATTACCTTCGGCTTGCTATACATTGTCAAGGGTAGAGAAATGTATTTTTTGTGCATGTCTGTAGGGCATTAAGGTTCCATCAGGGTACTCATCTAACATGGAAAGATTTGTAACCTTGAATGAAGAATTGAAGCTGATAAGTATGAAATCCCATGATTGTCACATTATAATGCAAGTATTCATACCGATTGCAATCCGTGGTATTCTACCGAAGCACGTGAGGGAAGCGATTACAAGCCTTTGTTCATTTTTCAATACAATTTGTAGCAAAGTGCTTGATCCTTGTACACTAGATGCTTTGCAAGTAGATGTGGTTGTGACTTTGTGCAAATTTGAGATGTATCACCCTCATTTTTTGACATAATGGTTCATCTGATTCTTCATTTGGTGCGTGAGATTAAGTTGTGTGGTCCAGTGTTCATGGGGTGGTGCTATCCTTTTAAAAGACACATGGGTACATTGCAAAATAAAGTACGGAACCGGGCTCACCCTGAAGGAAGTATGATGCAAGGGACCGTGGGTGAGGAGATAGGTAACTTTGTGGCGGACTACATAGCCCTTGCTTAACCTATTGGTCTTCCTACTTCTCGACATGAAGGTAGACTTGATGGTCATGGCAAAATTGGGTCGAAACGAATATCACCTGACCGAGATCAGTTCTTACAAGCACACCTTTATGTGTTGCACCATGTTTCAGATGTGCACCCATATTTAGACGAGCACATGGCTAGTTTGCGTGACGAATTTCCATCGAAAGGTGAAAGGGCACTTATGCAGTTGCATAATAAGAGGTTTGTTAATTGGTTTTGTGATCGAGTAATGGGTCGATTGGATGATACTAATGTGACCGATACAGTACGGTGGCTTGCGTACGGTCCTAGGAATGATGTTCGTTCATTTGAGGGATATGACATCAATGGGTACACTTTTTGGACCGAGGGTCGTGATTTGAAATCTTCCTCCACCCAAAACAGTGGTGTAACGCTTGTGGCATCGTCAAGGGAGCTTGCAAGTGCTAAGGATAAATCACCTATCGATGCAGAGTTGTCATACTATGGTCGAATTCAAGAAATATGGGAGCTTGATTATTGTAACTTCACGATTGCTCTTTTCAAGTGTAAGTGGGTTGATAATATTAGGCGTAAGGTCAAATATGAAGACTTTACTCTTGTAGATCTTGGCCACTTGAATGATAGTGCGGAACCATTTATCCTTGCATCTGAAGCTAAGCAAGTGTTCTACGTAACTGACCTAGTCGATTTAAAATGCTCTATAGTGCTAGCTAGAAAAAGAAGAATCCTAGGCATTGGAGATGTTGAGGATGAGGAAGAATATAATGCATTTGATGATTTTGCACCTTTCACTGTTCCTAGACCTGTTGTACTAAATGACATAGACGACGAAGCAGGTTATATGTGATCAGACCACAACGAAAGAATTTCAGATTGAGGTAGTATGATTAAAAGTTAGTAATGGTTTCATTGCAAATATTGTTTAGTTATCATGTATATAGGAGCATAAGTAGGCGAAAATGACATAAATGAGCTTGTATTTGACCCAAATCCTTTGTTTTGTATATAAACTAACATGTTTGTAATTTGAAATTGCCTAAGTGTGAAAGGAATGGTGTCCTTCGAACAAGTGTATTATTCTGATAGTGGGTTCAGAATTATTAGAAAGCTAATATATTCAGTAAGGTCAAGTGATCGGAATGCCTAGGTGGAGGCCGCTTCCGATTAGTAATATTAATGTATAATTAATATTACAGCTTAATGTTGACTGAACCCTTCGGGTTACACCCAAGCAATTAACAAACCAACTCGACGAATTAATTCCAAAGAAATTAATGAGTCGCCTGAGTATTAAATATTTAGACGTCGGAAATTCGAGCTTAGAGCGTCGAAACCGAGCGTCATAAGTTGAGTAAAAAAAATAGTAAATGACGAGACGCGCAAATAATAATAAATCAACAATATTCCCAAAATACCCCTAGAATCGGAATGTCCCGAGCATCCGAATGCTAGGGGCATAATATGCTAGCACATGTGGCTAGCATGCGCACCATGCCAAGCCAAGGGTGGCTGGCTGGTACGTGCTAGCGCAGCAGCTAGCAGCCGCAAGCACCCCAAGGCAGCAGCTACTAGCAGCCCGCACATGGTGTGCGCGACATGCTAGCAGCAGCTCTCACTTGGAGTGCGTGGCTTGCTAGCCATAGCAGCAGCCCGCAACTCCAAGTGCGGGGCTGGGCTTCGGTTGGGCTACGACTGGGCCTAAGGCACGGGTAGTAGGGCCGAAACTCATGGGAAGCAAATGGGAAGCAAGTGGGTGAGGGATAAGTGGCACAAGGAGAGTATGAAGTGGGGAGCAAGTATGGTCCCCTACTCTCCAAGTGGTCCTCACTTCCCTTTTCATATAATAGTGACACTTGTAGATTTATTATTAGTTTGCTTATTTATTTTAATTTAGCTTTAAAATAAATTGTGGAATTTCATCCTCCCACATTGTTGGGATAAAAATTCCCACTCTCCCTCTTACCTATATATACTCATCTTGGGTTTTTGGGGAGAGTGCTTGAGTAGGAGTTCAATAGAGCATTGCATTAGTAAAAAACTCTTAAACTCGCATAATACTCGGATTTTGGTCGGACCTCGCTACCCTCGAGGTAACGGACCTAAAAGTTGGTAATTGTTTTTGCGGGTGGATCTCTGTCGGAGGCTCTCGTATTTTCGGGGCTAAGCTTCTCAAGTAAGAGCCCAATTTGTGGGGCGACGCACGCGACAAAGGTAAATTTCTTATTTTACCCTTTGTGTTTATTTATGCATTAGTGATATTATTTATTGCGAGCGTGATCCTTGGCTCGGGTTTTTTCCGCGGTGAGTGGGACTCACCAAACCCTAACAGCGGTATCGGAGCCTCGCTCGTTTATTTTTAATTATCATATTTTTTCAAAGTATTTTTCATGGCTTAATTTTTCTGGTTTAAGTTGCTAATTAGATTAGTAGCTCGTATTATCCATTTTAACCTCGTATTAGAGCCGACTTCAGCTCCCGAACCCAGATTTTGACCTAAAAATAGTGAATTTTGGGTGAAAAAGGTGTTCTGGAAATGGTTTAACCCTTTTAGTGCTCGGTTTTTAGCCAAAAAATGACAGAAATGCATATTCGAGGGGTTTTTCGTTATTACGAAAAATTTTAAGTCTTTCTAACCTTGAAAATTAATTGCATATTTATGGTGGCTATGTAATTGGTTCAGTACATATTTTATATACAATTTTAAACCTCTTTAGGCATGATTACTTGGTTGTAATTTGTGTTTGAAAGCTTGGTTTTATTTTTCACACAATTGCAAATTAATTGCATTAAGTGTGATAATGTTGTTTTTGAGGCTTCTAAAGTGCTAAAGATTCAATCTTTAATTGTGTTAAGTGATTGAAACTTTAAAAGCTACTAAATTCCATGAATTTTATGTTGAACTTTGTTGTTTTAATCATTTTTGGTTGATTAGAAACATAAAGTTTCAAACTTTATGATAAAAATTTGTTTATCTTCATATTGGAAGATATAACTTTTCAAGGATTCACAAATGTTAGTAGTTGGATTTTTTCATTTGAACATTAAAGTTCATATTTTTCCAACTCCCTCTTACTTTGTCAAAATCTCAAGATTAATTTAAATTGATTAAATTAATAATGAGAAATTGCCTTATTTATTTTGTTGCACCAAGTTAAACCAATTTAATTAAAGAATGGTTCTTGGGAATTATTTTGGTTGAATGCACCTTGTTAAATTTTATTTAAGTTAGACTTCTTTAAATTTTCATTTGTTTGCTCAATGAATTCATTCTAAAACTAATTTAGAATTAATAATATGCCACGCAAAATTGGGATCAAAATCCCGAGGCTATGGCACGCAAAACAAGGCAAAACCCCCTTTGTCTAGCCGGGCTGCATTACAGCCCGCATGTGGCTGCCAAGAGGGGTGCTCGTGTGTGCAGCCATGGGCGTGGCTAGAGCACCCACCAGCAGCAGAAGCACACGGCCGTGCGTGCGTGCATGCGTGTGTGCGTGCACAGCAGCAACACATGGCTGTGTGCGTGCGTGCTGTGGTGCGGCAAAGTTGCTCGAGCAATGTGTGTGTGCTTGGTGTTGCGGCAAGAGAGTGCGTGTGGATGTGCTACGTGCTTGCGGCACGATGCGCACAACCCCACACTTGGCACTTTACCTCGGGTTGTAAGGCAATGCAATTTTGTTTATTTTGCCGTTTTATTTATTTTAATTAATCTTGTTTATTTTAATTAAAATTTTCAAGGCCAGGCCTCGATTTTGAGCGGCATTGGCAAAATTTATATTGACAAATTTTGGGTTCTACCGGCTTAATTAATTGGATTAATTAAGATGGATGTGGAATTTAGTGGGAGCTTCAATTATTAATTACGTCAATTACATAATCGGTTAAACAACTTTGACTAGTTTTAATTAGGCGAGTTAATCGGATCAACCACCTAGATTAGTTACTAGTGTGCCCGCGAGCTTAATGCATTATTACTTGTTTGTTGTAAAATGCATGGGCCATTCACATATAGTGAATGGATAAATGGAATGTATATTCTCTCACAGGTTTTATGAAATGGCAACTAGTGGGACCCGATTAGGATAGAAAATACGGACTGCGTGCCGTGATGTATTTTTGTAAATCTAAATACGGTCTACGTACTGTAGACACCCATTTGTGTCTCCCCAAAACCAAACCCAGTGATGAGTACCTTTCACGTCGAATCATAATCGAATGAAGCGAAAGTGTGAAAAGTTTAGTGTTGCGGATAGTTTTAATTTCTTTTCTCTTCTCTCTGTTTTTGAAAACTTATTTTAAGAAAAAAGCCAATCTAGTTTGTTTGGTCCATTATATGGGTCCAATAGTAGTGTAGTTGGATGGGGTTTGACAAGAGCTTTCCAACGATATATTATAAGCCTAATTCCGATGAATATTGAGGAAGTTATGGCCAATTTACTAGACTGGGCCCGGTTTGAGCTTTATATACGGCCCAATGATCCAGGGGAGGGCCTAATATGATTTATCATTCCTAATGCAATTAGGAATGGTTTTAGTCTTCTATATTCTTCTAGAAGGTTCTTTTCATTCCTAATTCAATTAGCATTGATAAATTGACTTTTGTTGACTTTTCAGAGTTTTAATTAAAATAAAAAAGCATTTTCGAGGAAAAGATACGATTTTATCCTCCTGTACGGAAAAACTTATCTGATTTTTGAAAATGCGTCAAAACAGGACTAGCGCCTGACGCCAGGCATTGGCACCTGGAGCTAGGCCTGGCGCCTGGTGCCAATCAGCTGGTGCTGGCGCCAGCTCTGTTTTAGGTGCGCCAGATGCTCTGTTTTGATATTTTATCTTTTTGGCTGATTTCTCTATAAATAACGTATTAAAAACTCCGTTTTCATTCACCTACAATCAGTTTTCAACAATCAGTTTTCAATTCTCTCATTCTCTTCATTCATCAATCCATCTCTCTCTCTCTTTCTCTCTTTTAAAAAACTAGTCTTTTACATACAAAATTCCGCATTCGCAAGATGTAGAAACACCTAGCCATATTCGAAGTTGCCTTCGCCCTAGACGTGAAAGGTTTAATTTCTGAGGGTTTGGTCCCAAATCTCTCTTTCAATTATTTTATTTAATTGCTTTGATTATTATTTTCCTTGAAGTTACTAACGTGTGTATTTTGTTATTAGAAAGAGGTACGAGGCATCAAAGTAAGTACTTTAATGGTTTTTATTGATGTTATGATGTAGAAATCATGTTTGAATTGTTATGATATTCCTAGTATCATGTCTAGGGTAAATTTAATATTAAATATGATTGTTGCGATGCCTTTTATTTTCTTCCTAATATTTATGATTGCTAGTATCATGTTAGGGCTAAAGATTTGATTTTTATTGCTTAGTGACATGCTAGGGTTTGTTATTAATCTTGTTAGTATCATGCCTAGGATCTTGCTATTATTATGCTTTAATATTAACATGAACACGATTATGATTATAATTGTTATAATTCATGATTATTATTATTATGATTATTATAATTATTATTAATTATGATTGCTATGATTATGATTTTATGATTATAATATTTATTATAATTGTTATTGTAATGATCATTATTATTATTGTTTTGATGGTTATAATTTTATTGTCATGATTGTTATGTTGCTTGATATTTATTTATTGCTTGATCACACCTTTTATACATGTTTAAAGGGAATTTGTACTTGTAATCACGCTTAATAAGAGAATTTAATAATCTTGTTTAGGTTTAATATGATTATAATTCAAGTGATCGCCAATAATAGTTTATTTGTGCATTAATATTCAACCAACATAGATAAACAGGTTTAGGGTTAAACCTATTGATTGTATGTTAGTCAAAAAGCACACATGAATACGATCAGAATAAAGTAGAGGCCTATTATTAGGGCAGGTTCAATCTCTTTTAGGTTGGATTTGTACCTTCATCCCCGAACCCTTATTTGGTTCTAGACCTTATGGAGTTGACGATCTCTTGGATCGTTAAGGGGTGTAACCTTCACCCTGTGAACGGTTTACAAGTTCCTAAAACTTGTTGGCGACTCTTTTGCTCTATATTCTTCCCTTTTGGACGCCACCGTACTTTAGTGTATGATAACAGTGGGGTTCAAGCTAGGGGTTAAAGCTTGAAATTATTCCCTACACGTACCGTTCAGTATTTTTGTACCTTGATATTTAGATTAGTCCTAATCGTAGATACTAGTAGTTGCAAAATTTGGTTAAGTCTTGAAGACGGAGGTTCTTGGAAGACAAAGCCATGAAGTTGCAAGAGAAGACCTTTTGAAGACTTGAAGAATTCAAGGGGTCATGCTAGTTGCCAATATGCATCTTATATTTATGCTTTATATATTTATGCTTGTGCTTATATATAAATGGTATGTTAGATGCATGTGTAGGTTTTCAAAATGTTGTGATGATTAGTTAAGTTCACTTAAATCAACCAACATAGAAATCCTAGGTCCCTAATAATATTGAGTTAAAACTTGCCTTTCCAAAACAACACTTGCAAACCGAATGGGTGTACTTGTGGGCTACGCCAAAGCGAGGCACCATTACTACTTTGAGGTTGGTGAGGCACACTGGGTATGCAAGATTGTTTTGGTTTAACTCATCGATATGAGTGAGGAGTCCTCACATACCGTGGCAAAAGAGATAAATCGTCATGAGAGCATTAGATGCGACGATTATCTAACCAAGAGTGGCTTGGAGCCATTAGCAAAGAGTTGCTTACGTTAGAAGATTGAGTATTAAGACAAGCCAAAGCATGCTTAACCACTCTTTGTTTCTTTGGATCTTGGAATCGACTTATTCTCGCCAAATGGGGACAAATTTAATGCGTGGATAAGACGAGATTGAAGTTTGCATGAATGCTCTTAAATTTCAAACTTATTATATTCTTGATAAATAGTTATACTTTGCACTTATATTTATAGTATTCTAAATCAAATAATATTGTTTCCATGATTGGTAAAGGAAATCTTTAAGGATAGCTCTCAAAGAAAGGAAAAGCATTTCTAAAATACAATTCTCATAAATGACTTTTATAACAAAGTCCGAAAGGACGGTTGGACATCATGTATTCAAAATACTAGGTAGATTTGATAAAACATGAAGTATTGAGTTGCAAAATCAAATTGTCAATATTGAAAACCAACATAGCTTTTCGCTTAATACATAGATGAGTAGGACTCATTGATGTAGTAATTCAAGCGTGAATTAAAGGAAAAGATGGAACTTTATTTTACGGCGCATTAGATGCTTAATTAATTATGCCTAACAAAGTATATAAGTCAAAGACTCTTCACGAAATGGTTCTTAAAGATTATGAGATAAAGTATGATAAGAAATACAGGAAACGAGGAACAAAGAAAAGGAATGAGATTCCATTTTACTAAAGAACTCATGTTATTGAAGTTAACTTAGAAACTCATTATCTTCACAAATTATCGGATACTGCTTGAGTGTTCCACTTTGAAAGTAACCTAAAACTATTGAACATAAGCTAAGTTATCGACTTACAAGATTAGAATGAAGCAAGTGGTGCTACATCAGTTGTAAGGTCGTATGCTTTTTTTAAAGACCTTTAAAGCAAAAGACTGGAATAAGTAATGGTTATTATTATGTTCCAAAATCAGCAATTGATCCGCTTACACACGGAAAGACTCACATTCAAAGCAATGAGCAATAGTTGCAAATTTATTTAATTTAAATGGCATGGTTGTCTAAAATATGAGTCAAGAATTCTTGATTATAAACAAACATATTCTTAACATGATAAACAGGAAAAAGCTCAAAGTCATGGGCATGATTTGCGTTCCGAACATCTTTAGCAATGTCACATCGACAAGAACGTACTCAAGGCTCTATTAGATAGACTCTTGATAGTTGCTCGATTCAAAATCGTTCTAAGACAAGCAAGTCTTACTTGTTGAAACCGACAAAGTAAAGAGCTATTGTTCTTGGTATAGACAATTGACTCCGAAAGCTAAAGAGGATTCATTTACTTCAACGTTTCACAAAGAATTTGAAAGAATATGGCTATATTCGTCAAATGTGAACAAAATTGACCTTAAATAGTTCAAGAGTTCAGTGAAGTACAAAATCGACTTGGCAAGATATCAAAACGTCTAGATTAGATTGAGCGATGTTTGTTGAAGCCAAGCGTGACCATATCAAAGTTATGAATGGAAATTTTCATAAACAAACTCCACAAAGAACATAGCATGTGTTCACGGAGATCTCGATGTCATTTGAAAATGACTCGAACAATAAAGATTTGCACAAATGACTAATGTTACACTAAACAAAATGTCAAAGCTAAGAAAGGACGCCATATTCAGTTATGGCTAGAAATAACGTCTAAACGTCTTTTCAAGTATATGTCTAAATCTCTTAGTCTCAGTGGGAGCAAAGTGGCTCAGTTGGAGCTTAATAGTTCAATAAAGGCTAAGATTGCTCAAGTGGGAGCTAACTGTTTGTTTCACAACGAACTTTTACCCGAAGACAATATACATGTCTCTTTGTAAGCATTCAAGTGAGACCACGGGCATTACCTCCACAACCTAATTGAAACATAGTGTTTGTTGCTCTACGTGGTGTCTTTCTGGAAAGTAACACGTTTCCAAAACGACAAGTGGGAGGAAAATGAACTCGATGACCACCAATCTTAGCAACAAACTAGAACTGAGAATCTCAGAAGACCTTAAAAGGACTTCGTGAGAATGCTTGATCAAGAATACTCAAAAGGACTTTACAAGTGCCTTAAAAGATAATTCATTACTCACAAAACATCAGAAATGTTGGAGTAAGATCAACATAATAAAAGGGCTTTGGAAGCGCCTTGAAACTCAATGGTTGATGCAATTGTCCCGTATAGGTATAGAATTCACCAAAGGTTTGGGTTGAATCCTATAAATTTTCTATTAAGTTAGAAATAAACCTAAGACTTACAAGCATACTATTTAATATTAAACAGTATAGGAATAATGCCTTGTAAGATAGCTATGACAAATCCAAATTCCGAATATAGGCCATAAAAATCCGAGATAGACTCCATGTTTGAAAAACATGTTTGAAACTTGATTAATTTGCATAAAGGGTGAAAGACCCATCGATTGCAAATAAGTTTTCAAGGAGAAAACTAACAAATGTGGAAATGTATATGCATACATAGCTAGATTGGTTGAAAAGGATACAATTAAATTCACGGAGTTGATTTTAATAAAAACCTATTCACCAATCGAAATGCTAAAGTCTTTTCTTGATTGTTTTAGCATAATTGCTCGTGTGAAATATGGCAAAATATACCAAAACCGCCTTCCTAAAATAGGATTTTGGAAGTGACTATGAAAATAGTCTAAGGGTTTTGAAAATCTAAATAAATGCTAAATTTAAAAGCAAGCTCAAGGAATCCGTCATGCTATTAATGGAAGCATTGCGTATAGGAATTGGAACATGTTTTCTCATGAAGTTAATAAGAGGATTGACTTATGGAGAAACATAGAAATTCTGATGAATAAGAATTTTAGTGGGAGCAAAAGTAAAGGTCCAACGAGAAGTTTACAAACTCTATTGTGAAATAACTGTCAAATGCTAAATGTTTAGATTTGAAAGTATTTTCTACAATGGACCAAGCTAAAGGCGATACTTAGTACATATTGGGAATTAAGTTCTACGGTATAGACTTAACTAAAATGTTCAAATGAGTAAAGGAATTTACCATGTTAAACATGAAGGACTTTGAAAGGCTTTTGACCTATATGTATAAAGCTAAGTAAATGTTTGAGCTAAGTATAAGCTAGGCTAAATACTAAGTCAAACAAAAAAGACTCTAGTAAGAGACTTTCAACCATATCACATAGCAAACAATTTGGCAAGACTAAGTGTAACTAAATGAGCCAAATGTCACATGGATGTAATAAAATTGAGAATCATTCTAGAATTAAAACCATCATGTACGCTACGATATGGAATCATCACAAGACTTACTTGCTTAGAGCATGTGAAGTACATATATAGTACCAATCAACTTGAATCTAAGTATTAGATCATTATATTATAGTTAAGAACATCTAAAGCACTTGGATGATCTAGAGGATGAGTTCTTGACGCATGGAAACAAATATATTTGAGTTTTGATGTTGCAAGCACAAACCTTAACAAGGAAGCCTTTTGTAAGCACGAGGCAAGAAGCGCCGTGGCTTGATAATGGTAACATGGATATGCATCCATGCATATTGTGCGGAAATTTAAGGTAAAATTCCATGATCACAAGTGATTAGGGTATCCCAAATCGTTGTGAGCCGTTTGGAGTGAAACCCAAGCAAGGCATCATCGGGGAGTCTACTAAAATATATGTTGAGAATATTAATGCCTTAAAGGCAATTATAAGGAAGATGTTAAATGGAAAGATCGTTGTTGAATGTTGATGATTGTAGGTTGTCAAGCTGAAGGTCACAAATCATGAAAATGAGTGGGAGCCATTTCTTGGACGATAAATCCTAAATCACATGTAATTCATTAACACTCTCAAAATTTTATCATCTTATTATGGAAATGGTGGATAATGAAGATGCTAAGATATGCAAAGTAATTAATTATAACTAAACCTTTACAATAAGTGAACGACAACATTCACAATTGCATGAAAGAAATAAAGCATATCAAATATGGGTGTGATTTCTATGAATGTTTTATGAAGAGTATTACTCTTAAAACATTTGGGAAAACCAATTATCATAAGATGAAACATTGTGAAGTTTCATAGTGGACTAAAATTGTTCTAGATATTCCACAAAACTATTTAATTTTGGTTTAGAATTAAATAATGAGTCCATTCGATTTTAAAGAATATTTAAAATAGGGTATCAAGACAATGTCTTGGATAAAGAAACACCTATAAAGTGAACATTGAATATTTTAATCGAAAATTATCCCTAATCAAGGTCATTTATATGGTGGACGATTAATGACCAATAGAGATTAGTGTGTAGTATGATTTGTAGCTCAGTTTCTTGTGCTATAAGGACATAAATCATTTGCACATGTATTGGTTTAGAACCATACTGGATCGACCTATGAGAATACTTTAAGAGATTCAAAATCGTCATAAGTATATTTCTCATTATTGCTATCGGAACTCTTTTCCTTGACCATGAGTATTGTGAGGTCTCTTGTTTGAGTACTAGTCCGTTTTTGATGTCGGTCAAACATCTGCCGTAATTGGGGATTATAACGACGGCTATCAGGCGACTAGGTCCTCTTAGTGAAAGAAGCTACTTTACAAGACTGTGAATGTCCCCCTACTAACAATAGGGAACATGTCTTTTTGTTTACAAGGCCTCTCGAAGAGCGATACTGTGAAAATGCATGGCCATGCTCAGATGGATTTTAGAAATCATCTGCTTATTGAAAGTTAGGGTTGTACAGAGTGCGGTTTAGACCGTACCAAACCGCACTTTTGCGGTTTGAAAATTGTGGTGTGGTTTTAGAAAATGACCAAACCGCGGTTTGCGGTTTGGTGCGATTTCCAAATATATTTAAACCAAACCGCACCGTAAACCGCATTAAACCGCACTTTAATGGGGTTTGCGGTTTTTATACTATATTATTATTAAAAATATATAAAAGAATTAAAATATATGAGCTAAACTGTGACTATTAGTTTATTAAAGGTTAAAAAAAAAGAGTTTAAAATTTAAACTATAAACTAATAATTATAAAATAAAATAAAAGTTCTGTTTTATAAAGAAAAATTATAATTTTAATAAAGTATGGTTAAACCGCACCGCACCAAACCGCATTTTGCGGCGCGGTTTGGTGCGGTTTTTTTAAAAGTGCGGTTTGAAAAAATTACAAACTGCACTTTTGCGGTTTGGTGGGGTTTAGGATTCAAACCGCACCAAACCGCACCGCGAACACCCCTATTGACAGTCAAACTCGGATTTTGAGAAACACTTCTGGACGTAATAGGGATGACGAATAAACTAACCTTGTAGTTCATGTAGAGATATAGAAAGGGGGCTATACACTGAAAGCGCACTTGTTCGGAAGGACAAGTGGGAGATTGAAAGGAATGGTGTCCTTCGAACAAGTGTATAATTCTGATAGTGGGTTCAGAATTATTAGAAAGCTAATATATTCAGTAAGGTCAAGTGATCGGAATGCCTAGGTGGAGGCCGCTTCGGATAAGTAATATTAATGTATAATAAATCAACAATATTCCCAAAATACCCCTAGCATCGGAATGCCCCGAGCATCCGAATTCTAGGGGCATAATATGCTAGCACAGGTGGCTAGCAGGCACACCATGAAAAGCCAAGGGTGGCTGGTTGGTGCGTGCTAGTGCACCGTGCTAGCAGCCGCAAGCACACCAAGGCAGCAGCTGCTAGCAACCCGCACATGGTGTGCGCGGCATGCTAGCAGCAGCCCGCACTTGGAGTGCGTGGCTTGCTAGCCACAGTAGCAGCCCGCAACTCCAAGTGCGAGGCTGGGCTTCGGTTGGGCTACGGCTGGGCCTAAGGCACGGGTAGTAGGGCCGAAACTCATGGGAAGCAAATGGGAAGCAAGTGGGTTAGGGACAAGTGGCACAAGGAGAGTATGGAGTGGGGAGAAAGTATGTTCCCGTACTCTACAAGTAGTCCTCACTTCCCTTCTCATATAATAGTGACACTTGTAGATTTATTATTAGTTTGCTTATTTGTTTTAATTTAGCTTTAAAATAAATTGTGGAATTTCATCCTCCCACATTGATGGGATAGAAATTCCCACTCTCCCTCTTGCCTATAAATACTCATCTTGGGTTTTTGGGGAGAGTGCTTGAGTAGAAGTTCAATAGAGCATTGCATTAGCAAAAACTCTTAAACTCACATAATACTCGGGTTTTGGTCGGACCTCGCTAACCTCGAGGTAACGGACCTAAAAGTTGGTAGTTGTTTTTGCGGGTGGATCTCCGTCGGAGGCTCTCGTATTTTCGGGGCTAAGCTTCTCGAGTAAGAGCCCAATTTGTGGGGCGAAGCACGCGACAAAGGTAAATTTTCTATTTTGCCCTTTTGTGTTTATTTATGCATTAGTGATATTATCTATTGCGAGCGTGATCCTTGGCTTGGGTTTTTTCCGCGGTGAGTGGGACTCACCAAACCCTAACAAAGTGTACTCATTATCATGCATATACAAGGTTATAGGACCATAAGTAGGTGAAAATGGCTTAAATGACCTTCTACTTAACCCAAGTCCTTTGTTTTGTGTATGAACTAACATTTAATCATTCTAACAACTCATATGCATTATATTTGAAGTTTTTTTATGTTTGAAATTTCATAAGAGTATTCATTTTCACTAATACTTTACTATACACTAATATTGTTTTATGTTTGTTTTGACATGTGCTTATATCTCATGGAGGACGATCATAACCCTGATTGTGTAGAGGACATTGAGGATGATGACTATGATGACGAGTACGAGGATGAGGATGAGGATGAGCCTTATGATGTGAACAAGGAGGTTGACTTGGGTGAGCCAGAGGATCAGGCTCAAGATGAGTTTGAGCGTAGGCTTGAAGAATTTGAAATTTCAGCTGAACGTGCGCCGCCTATTGAAAATACAGCATGTGAGATTGTTGGTGAGAACCCGACTCCTGAAACTCATGGCCAAGGACAGGATCAAAACAACACAGGTGGTGGAAGGGGGGGGGGGGTAAAGGCACCAGCTCAGAGAAAGGGAAGGGGTCCGACGAGAAGGTTTAAGAAACCGGACGGTCCCATGGTCTTGGAGTATGACAACAACGGCCAACCCGGGGGAGAATGGCATCGACAATATGCTAATCATGTTGGCATGTGTGCGCGGAAAACCCCATTACACTTGTAATGCGGCAAGTACCTCCGGGTTTGATTCAAACCTTTTGGGATGATACAAGGGTAAGTGTGTTTTTGGCACATTTAGACAATTTAATAAACCTTCACCTTATGGTTGTTAGTAAATAGAAACTAATAATCGGTTTGTATTTGTGCTTGTAGAGGCTGTTTTCTATTCTTAATGATGCCTAGAAGAGAAGGGTGTTTGAATCTTGATTAGCAGAAAGATTCAGAGGCTTTAAGACCACCTTGACTAATGGATGGATCTACAAGAAGAAGAAATCATAGAAGAAGAAATTTGTTGAGGATGACCTTCTCCCGTGGCAAAAATGGCCAAGCGTGTCAAAACAAGACTAGGAAGATTTCGTTATTTAGAAGACTCAAAAGAAAGTCATTGTAAGTTTGTATAAATCTGATCTCAATTGAATAATAGCTTGACTCTTTTTGTAGTACTGATACTAACATTTGTTTTTATGTAGGAACTTCGAGCGCAATACAAAAAATGCATTGAAGGAGTACACCCATCTTATGGGGGCTAAGACATTTGCTGAAAAGAGACCTGAGTGGATCAAAAAGGGTTTATACCCTAAATTGCTTCTAGTGGCATCGAAAGAACCCTCTAGTTCCACGGTCACTACTTTGGTGAGTCGTGCTGGTGATTTCTTTTGTTCTCTCCATACGTTTGATAAGGAAACCGGAAAATGGGTCATCAAGGGTCCGGAAACCAAAAAAATGGCAGATAAACTTGTAAGTTACCTATGAACTGTTGAATTTTAAGTCGCTTTTGCATCAAAATCACTATACAAACCATTAACTGTATTAGTGACATCCTTTTTCCTTTTGCTACAGCTTGAGCACATGCAAGAACTGGTAGAGGGCAAATTGGTCCCAAGTGTGGAGAATGACCCTTTCACCTTGGCTTTGGGAAAACCATACCATCCAAGACGAGTATTAGGTTTGGGAGGATCATTGATAGGATGGCAAAAGGTGATGGGTCCAAAATACACGAAATCGGGTAGATCTCGAGCTAGTGTTAACTCACCGGGGGAGTTGGATGCCAAGGTGGGATCAATTAAGGAACTAGTATACAATGAGTTAGTAGGTGAATTTAATGCTTGGGCGAAGCAGATGAACTTACCGACTTTGCCGTTCCCCGTGAATACACCAGTCGACTCATGTTCTCAACCAAAAGGACAAGGAGAAAGTGATAGACATGGAGGAGATGAGATACATGGAGAAGATGTGCTACTTGAGGTAGTTTCAATTGGATTATTAAAAGTTTTAAAATGCTGAGTTAATTGAGATCTGAGGTGGCATGATTGATGAACTATTGCAGGTTCCTAGTCCTACACATGCGGACTCGAGGGAGCTTGATAATCCATCACCGCATGAATATCCAGATTTACAGGTGATTTGTAACCCTCTACCTTAATGAATTTCGTTATATTATCAATGGTGTAGTAAAAGACCTATTTAGATAACTTCTTTTTTTACAAGTGTAGGAAGACACCCGGTGTGCACTTCTAGCCCAGGGGCATGAAAATAGTGTGCGTTTGAATTTCGTGGCGTATGGTAGTGCACAAGAGACGACCGGGGCTACGGCGAGGCCACATCATTACTCGGTTGGGATCGCTTTGGTGGTTGAAGGGTTCGAAGACATTGAACTACCCGTACCGATAGAGGAGGTTGAGATAACAAAGCTTTGGCAAGCTATAGGTAGCTTCGTTGATTGGCCACGTGCGTGGGTGAGGTTGATTAACGAGGTAATTTATTTATTTTTATCTTTTTAGTGTTAAATAACCGTTAGGCACTCTCTAACTGCACCTCTGAAAACAAAGTCATCGAAATAGAACGACTCCCCGGCCCCCATCTCCGATGCCGAGGCAGCGGCAGCCTTGACTAGTGCTCCCTGGGCTGCTCCGGCCTCGGAAAAAGCTGGTTGCCTGGGGTGCTGCATCCCCCACAACCTACAGCCTCGGCAGGCTGCTGCCTGGGCTGATGTGGCCTCGGCCTCTACGGGGGCTACCAGGGCAGTTCCGGCCTTGGCGGCGGCTCTCTCGGCTGCTTCGGCCTCGGCGGAAGGTGAACTTTTTTTTGAGGAATATTTTGAGCCATTATTTTTTTTCTTAACTCACTCGGTCGTTGAATTACAGATTTTGCATGGAAGCAAAACTTGAAAGAGAAAGAGGGTAGAGAAGCCTAAAATCATTGATCAACTTAACAAGAATATGAGTGAACAACGGTCCAAGAGTGAACAAGCGTCGAAGTTGCACTCTTTGAGAGGTTCACCCATGTAACCTACTCCACTTGTTGAAGACATTGTTCTTTAATCGCTCTCTGCTGATTTGACCTTTATTTACAACCGTGCTTGTCATTTGGTCGATCCCATGGAAGTTGCACTTCCTAAGGAAATGTTCCACTATAATGAGGATGCAGTTGCATGGATCAACAAAGAATATGTGAAGGAATTTCTACATGGTGCAAAGCTTAACATTTCCCTCATTCAAACATTCATGAGGTACTTCAATTCCCACATAATCTACACTTTTTTCAAGTTATTAAAATTTGTGGGGATTATCCTTTATTTGATTAATTATTCAATGTTCATGCACGCAGAGCACTACATGAGCCCCGAGCAGTTATCCACTACTAGAATCATAGGCAACCCCCGTGACGTGTTGTACTATGTTGAACAGAGTATCAGGGAATCAGTGTGTGCGGGAGACAAGTTCATATTCGCCCCATGTTATAGAGAGTAAGTCTAACTATGTCAAATTCAATCAATTTGGCCTCATTATATGTTGAATCCTAAATATTAATTTGCCTGTCTATTGTGAACTTATGTAGGGAGCATTGGATCCTCATGGTTATTTGTAATTCCAATAACACAATTCATTACCTTGATTCAGCTCGATCATCGAAAAAGTGGCTCATGAAGTCTATATTGCAAAAGTAAATATATATAGCTACCTAGTGATGATTATTGCTAATAATAACTAATTTAGTAGTCAGACGACTAATCCAATTTGAATGTACTTTATTTACTACAGTGTTATGAAAAAGCTACATTGTCGTGCTCCTCAGGGTACAATATGGAAGTCACCGTTGGTAATTTACATGATATTGTGATTATCTTAAAAATCTATGTTAGTAAATATTTTCTAATTTCCTTTGCATGTTTCACTGATGTGATTCGTTCGTCATATGCTAGTGCGCACAACAAGAAAATGGACTTGATTGTGCTTTGTATGTGATGAGATTCATGCTTGACATAGTGACTCATTATACAGACAGTCAACAGCTTGATGAGGTAAGTCCTAAAACTTAATAAAATTCTCTATTGATGTGATTTCTAGCCTTAGACACCTAATATTACCCAACATTGACATGTTATGAGAAAGAATTAGTTCATTTGATAAGAAAAGTAGAAAATGGGCTTAATAGAAGTCATATAGGCCATATTTGGGCCATTTTTTGTCAATATGCTCTTTTGATGTGATTTCTTTCCTTATACACCTATAACTAGATAATATTGACATGTTATGAGAAAAAAAAAGTTCATTTGATAAGAAATGTAGGAAATGGGTAAAGTAAAGTTATATAGGCCATATTTGGGCAATTTTGAGTCAAAAGCGTCTTAAACCTTAATAAAATGCTCTTTTGATTCAATTTTAAGGCTTAGACACATAAAACTAGGTAACATTGACATGTTATGAGAAAGAAATAGTACATTTGATAAGAAATGTAGGAAATGAACTAAATAGAAGTCATATAGGCCATATTTGGGCCATTTTGGGTAAAATGCGTCTTAAAACTTTATAAAATTCTCTATTGATGTGATTTCTAGCCTTAGACACCTAATATTAACAAACATTGACATGTTATGAGAAAGAAATAGTTTATTTGATAAGAAAGGTAGAATATGAGCTAAATAGAAGTCATATAGGCCATACTTGGGCCATTTTTTGTTAATATGCTCTTTTGATGTGATTTCTTTCCTTATACACCTATAACTAGATAATATTGACATGTTATGAGAAAAAAAAGTTCATTTGATAAGAAATGTAGGAAATGGGCAAAGTAAAGTCATATAGGCCATATTTGGGCAATTTTGAGTCAAAAGCATCTTAAACCTTAATAAAATGCTCTTTTGATTCAATTTTAAGGCTTAGACACATAAAACTAGGTAACATTGACTTGTTATGAGAAAGAAATAGTACATTTGATAAGAAATGTAGGAAATGGGCTAAATCGAAGTCATATAGGCCATATTTGGGCCATTTTCGGTAAAATGCGTCTTAAAACTTAATAAAATCTATATTGATGTGATTTCTAGCCTTAGACACCTAATATTACCCAACATTGACTTGTTATGAGAAAGAAATAGTTCATTTGATATGAAAGGTAGAAAATGGGCTAAATAGAAGTCATATAGGCCATATTTGATAAAAAAAACATATTGTTTAGCCTAATTAATTAATTCTAACATAATTTTTTTGTATTTCAAGTTTTGCAAGGTACAAAAGGATGGTTCGTTGAAAATCAAGGAACTTAATGAAGTTCGTGACATGTTGGCGTCTTTTATCACCTTCAACATGTAAATATCATTTTTATAGTAAACTAGTTTTTTAACGCGCGCGATGCGCGCGCACCACATTGCAAATCGAGCGGGAAAGGAAATAGTTACATATATAATAATATTTTTAAAATTCAATATTACTTTTATTTGGTCTTACTTTAATTTGTATAAACGCTAACTAATTTGAATAGGGATATAAAATTTAACAATCTCGAGTCATAAGTGTATTAAATTATTTATATTGCATGCATTATTTTTCTGTTTGAGTAACTCTAAATAAACGAAAAATTGAAATTGATTATAATAACAATTATATTATTGACACCTAAATTGTACGTAATTTGAATTAGAATCATTCTTCATCAAAAGAAGAAAAGTAATCACGATAGGAATTGAGTATGGAAGAAGATATAATTGAGAAAAGTAAACCAGCAACATAAGATATAATTAGGATTGTTATCCATCAAAAAATATGAAAGTGTTACATACTATATATACTGTAACTTAGTTTATGTATTTGATTATTTCCGATTATAAAAAAAAATGGAATAAGTTATTTCGGAATATGAAGTGAGCAGTACTAATGAGTACATATGTATGAAGAGGATACTAAGCTATTGTGGTACTTGTGCAAATATTTTACTCCTTTTGAATTTACTTGACTTGTAATTATTGCTAGTATGACCATTGGGAAGGCATATTGAAATTAAGGTCTGCTTCAGTTTCTGAAAACATATCTATTCAAGTACTTGCTTGTCAAAGAAAATTTAATTCTAATTAATATGCTATAAATTCCTAGCAATAATCTTGTTATATATATGGCAGTGTTTATTATAGCATAAATTTGTCATTAAATTGTGTTCATAAGGTAAAATTGACATACTCTTGCAATTGATCTAAGAATTGCAATGGCAAATTCTGCAATGACATTTAGCATTTGTTATGAAGATGATCTCAAAGATAAGCTGGTATGAAATCTATAATTTTTGATATATTTTTGCTATTATGAGTTGTAGTTATGTGGTTTTGTTAGATTACTGTCTGAATTGCTTATGGCTGTTGTTATTTATATATTGAATTGGTATTTTATTTATGTTTATTAATTTGCAGCGCATTCCTGATGAGTTTAAGAACATTTTGTATGATGGTTTGCAAGGAGTTGATCTGCAATTGCAGAAATATGGAAGAGTTTGGGAAGCTACTATGGCACATGAAGAGGACAAAGATGGTTGGAAAACTATTTTGGAAGGTGGTTGGGCTGATTTTGTTAGAGATAATAGAATAAGTACTGGGGATAATTTAACGTTCAAATATATAGGAGAGAGCACTTTAATTGTGAAAATTTTAAGGTCATCAAGAAGTAAAAAGGCCCAAGGAAGCGATAAGAGCATTGGTAGTTCAAGCAAGAGGCGTGGTCGCAGACCTGCTTAAGATGGTAGTTCAACAAAGATGATTGAGACAAATGCATGGATTGATGACCTTGCACGTAGTTTTTCAGAGCCACATTTTAAATTTATTTTCACTGCACCTTACCTTAAGAAAGCAGGAATTGTATGTACTACTAATAAGCATTGTTTGTGGTAAAGTATATATTGCTTGTTACAGTTTTTTTTTTTTTTTTTTTTTTTGATGAATGAATCTTATTTGCTTTCATTTCATTGTTTGCAGAATGTTCCTGTTGATTTTGCTAACAATTGGCTAAGCAGATTTGGTGATTCAACTAATGTAGTGCTTCAAAATTTGGATGAGCAAATTGCTGCAAAGCTGAAAGTTGTGAGGAAGGATGGTCTTATTATTAAGTGTGAATTATACAGCGGCGTTAGGGAATTTACTGATCGTTACAACGTTCAGGTAGATGAAGGTGCATTAATTAAGTTTAGAGAAGGTCAGCCTGCTGTGTTTGATATAGATCTTGTTTTAGTGTGAGCTACTTAAAATGATTAGTCATTGTTAAGCTTTAGGGATAAAATAAAAGAAGTATGATAGTCAGAATTCAGCTTAAGTATTTGTACTGTTAGTTTTAAATTATTGTATGACTTATTATGAATGCTTTAACATAAATATTTACAAATTACTTTCACTTTAGATTTACATTAGCTGTATAGTGCTATAACTTGTATATTTTAAGAGTACAATCTGTTGCTCAGAGAATAATGGAAAGAATAATCTAATAATAGGCCTGTGAAATTTATTTAAAGTACCACCAATTAACCCCTAAGTAATATAGTATACCTTACTTAGCTTATATAACAGAAGAGTAGAGTGCTAGAAACCTCATTTTTCATATGCATTCACTATCTAAAATACTACCCTGCTGTCCAAAAAACATAACCCTATTTCTATGGCAAGTAAAGGTAAGGGAAAGGCTGATGATAGTGATCAGTGTGAGGTAGGAAAATATACCAACTTAGAAGGGTTGGAGGAACGTGTTAAGCATCTTGAACAGAAAGTAGGAGAGCTAGAAGCTGTTATTGCTGCTCTATGTTTTGGTGAACCAAAAGGCAGGGAACCTAGTCCAAAGAGAAGATGTTCTATTAACCCTGCCAAAAATGAACCAAAACAGAAACCTCAGGGAGAAACCAGCACCCACAGTGCTCAACCTTTTATTCCTAATTCTGAAATTCATCATCACTCTAATCCATCATACTCAAGTGGAAGTGATGCCTCACATGGAGGTTCATTTTAAAGTGGGGGTACCTTTGTAGGTTTCATTTGTCTTAAATATGTGACGTACTGTGTTTATGGTTGTAAGATTTATCAAGCTAGTCAAAATTAGCTACTGAGGCTCTCTAAGTTAGCTGTAAAATGTTGTGCTTGTAAGAGTTGATACCTACTTGAGTGTATTGTTTATTAAGTATTTAGCTAGCATGAAGTATTGTGATTTGTTATTTTAGGACTACTTGTCTATGAATTCTAAATGAGTACTTGTTGCATATTATTGCTTCACAAATCGCAGCTTCACAAATTATTTTATAACAACTAATTCCCCTGATCTGAATACTTCAATTGCTTAATAATAAACTAATGTGGTCAGTTTCTAAAATTTAATAGGTAGCCTAATGATTTTATAATGAGCATAATAATTGATTAATTTAAGTAATAAGCAATTCAATATATCATAGAACACACACAAAATAGATTAATACTAAATGTAATTGATACCACAAGGCATCTAATTCATGAGATGAAAAACTATCAGTTTCATGAGTTACATTGCAATGCAAAACAAAATAAGCTAGTCCATAACTTCACAAGCCAAATTAACCATCAATTACAGCAATTACTGGCATATATTAACAAAATGGCTTGGCAATCATAAAAGTCTAACCTAAACATGTTCAAAAGGTTATCATCAAAAGTTTAGGATCTACCTAATTAATCATAATCGAATCCATATGCATCACTATCACTCTCATAAACTTCAGGAGAATGATAATGATATGGATAATAATGTCCAACTTCTTCATCTGAATCAACATTTGACACTTCTATACCTTGATCAGCTTCTTGCTCATTTTCTTCTTCCCCTGTATGTTCTGGCTCCTCTTCCTCTTCAGCATGTGCTTGTTGTTGCTCTTGATCCATCTGAATAGCAGCATCTTCACTCATTGCATGTTGTTGTGGTGCTTGTTCTGCATGAACAAGGACTGCGTTGTCAACTCTCTCTACTTGATCATCTCCATTGCTGATTTCCATATCGACTTCCCTTGCTTCACCAGTATCATCTTCATTCTCAGTCCCCTCAGCAATTATACCCTGCCTTGTAGATGACTCACCAACAACAAAGTTCTTTTTGATAACACCAGCAGTGTTATCTTCACTATCGGTGTCGATTTCAATTACACCAGTAGAGATGTCCCTGGTTTTAGGCTTCATCTCACCTTTTTTATCTTCATCAAACTTATCACAATTAGCCAATTCCTCATCAACTTTTTTAAGCTTTTCCATTAATTCATCACATTTGCGCCCTACTTCCATTCGAATCTCGAAATTGGCTGATAATTGCCCTATTAAATTTGATCTTCTTTTCTCTCAATACCGACGGTATGCATCTGGAAAAGAAGACCTTCCATTGTTTCCAACCATTTAAAAGTTTTTGTTTTATAAAAAATGAAAGGGAAAATATTTTGGTATGTAAGAATTATATTAAGTATATATATCTTATATCTTATATCTTATATCAATCGAAGTGTCTATTCGTTTTCCATGTCTATTCAAGTTTTTTTTGGCAGAGCAAAGAAGAGTGTTTTGGGTAATAGAGTATACCTTGACCAATAAATAACTTTTCTTGAACCAATGTAATAATTAAGATTGGTTTTATAAATATATTACATTAAATATTCTGGTAAAAGAAATTGTGATAAAAATAATATTTTAAAATAACATGTCCACTTAAAAATGTTGGAATAATTATAAATAATTTATCTTATAAATATACTACATATAACTAATTATGTATTAAAATAACTTGTTTACTTAAAAGAGTTGGAATAAATTGTAACACTATAGTATAAACGTTTTTTTGTATGTGTTAAATAAAGTTATCTATTTGTGATTATTTATATATAGGCCTATAACCAAGATGTTAAAAAATAAAAGTGTTGGAACAAATTGTAATTTTTGTTTTTGGTTCAGATTTAGGCCAAATCCGATCCGATCCGTAATATAATTCGGTTTTTAATTTTCAATTTGATCTGATCCGAATTACTTTCCCAATCCAATTTGAATTAAAGTTCAGTTTTATTTGGATCATATCCGAAAATTTGAATTATATTATATAAATTTATAGTGTCTAATAGACTAATACGACAATATTATAATAATAAGTACACAATTATATATAAAAAAAATTGTCCAATCCTTAAGATTAATTCAGATCTTGAAAATAGTCATGATTAACATAAATTGTCTAATATCAACTTAAAATAAATTGTTCAAACTAATTACGTTTTAAAATAATTCGTTCACTTAAAAGTGTTGGAATAAATTGTAACACTATAGTATAAGAGTCTTTTTGTATATGTTTAAAAAAATTACTCCGTATCTATTTTGAGATTATTTATATGTACGCCTATAACCGAAATGTTTGCTCGAACAGGTGCGTTATATGAGACAATGCAACTCTTCTTCTCCTGCATGGTATGATAGACAATTGAAAAGACGTGATGTTTATTAGTGACGGTTTTCTCTATAATAAAAGAAAGAATTGATCATCACACGTTTCCCAAAATTTGCTCTGCTTTTCTTTGGAAGTTGGAAAACCATTCATTTTCTTTTATTCTTATTTGTTCTGCTTTTCTTCGAAAGTTGAGAAACTTTTCTTTTTCTTTTAATCTTCGTCTCTAGTGTTTTCAGTAGAAAAGTAACTCATAACCATGGCTGGAAACGAGGATGATGATACTATTTTTAATGATTGGTACAGAAATTTTTTAGAGAAGCGCAAGGATAATTTGCGTGGCCAATATGTCGCAACTGCAAATGTCCAAACTGAAGCTACAAAGAAACTCGGTGAATTGATGGATCAAATGAAAGATTGTGATGCACAGTTAGCTAAGTGCGCTGAAGTTGCTAAGAGGAAGAGCAAGGCAAAGAAGGTGAAACCCGAAGGCAAGGGTAAAGAACCTGATCCTGGAAGTAATTATGATACTCCAATTAAAATTGAATGCGATTCTGATGAAGACGACGAGCCAGTGAGAATGATAAGATATGTGGGTGTTCAAGGTGAGCCGTCTAAAATTAGGGATCAATGCGGTGGTGTTAAATTGGCTTTTGATGCGGAGGTTAAAGGAGGGGAGGCTGATATGGATATCAGCGACGATGAGGACATAGTGAAGCATGTAATTGATTCAACGGTGGCGGCGTTTGCTGAAGCAGAGGAAGAGGAACCGACTGCTGGGGTTCAGAGTGCTGATGTAGTGCAGCAGGGGCTACAACAGCAGCAGGAAAGGGGGTCACAGGAGGAAGCAGAAGAGGAGAGCGAGGAGGAGCAAAACGCAGAGGAAGAAGATTCATGGTATAATAATGACTCAGAAGAGGATATTGGTTACCCATACCATTATCACTCCCCTGAGGTTTCTCATTCTAACAGTGATTCTTATGGCTTTGATTCTTATTGATTAGTTTGTTTAAGATTTATAATATTAAACAGTATATGTGAATTGTAATGGAAGAATTACTTTTATCTATTTTGGTTTGTTTAAGTGAACAATAGTTTTTGGGTTATATAGGTCTTATGGCTATATGCATTTGACCTTGATTATGGATATGAATATTTTGTATGACATTATTAAGTTTGAATAGTATATAAATAGTTGGGTTTAAATTAGTGAATCATTTTGTGTTGTGATTTTATGAAACAGTCCAATTTTTATGTTTGATTGGTACACAAATATTTTGTATTGTTTTTTTATGGGATTGTGCATTACCTTCTTTAAGAATGATAAGTCTTGTTAATGAAGTACTTTTGTGAGTTATGTGAATCACGATGGAAGTTGATATGGAATTTATATATACATACACTTGACTTGAATGAGAAATTATAACTAATGAGTTAAATGAAATAGTTCTATTTTTATACTTATGATTATTATAGTGTTAGAATACCTTTAAGGTGTTTCCATTCTAGCAATAGCAAATTAATATATATTTAGTATACATTGATAGCATTAATTAGAATCACACCAAAAAAGAAATAGAATAGCTAGCAGGAAATACAATAGCAAAAAAGATATACAATAGCAGAGAGATGATCAGTAAATAGGAGGATTAGAGCCTAAGAATAGTACTTAGAATTAAGCATAATGTAAATATATATTTTATAAACAACATTTTTGAGTTAAATATTTGACTTTATTAAACACTTTACTCATAATTAATCTGTATTGAACTAATGATCATGCTTGTAAAAACTGCAGAATTAGATAAGATGATTACTTAAGTTTGATTCATTTACACTTCTGAAATTATGTTGCAGTTGAATTAAATTATGCTATTATAATAGTCATGATGTTGTATGTTCTGAGTATGCTTTTTTTACAAAGGTTGCTTGTTCTGTGTCCTATGAACTGTAGATATCTACATTGATATCTGCTTATACTTGATTTTTAGCTTTCCTGAATACTCAATATACAATGATATGCTCTTTTATAGCAGATACTAAAGTGTTTATATTAAATGCAACATATAGAATGCAAATAAAGTAAGCAAAGCTTTACATAATGCTATAAGATTCCTACCTTATGAATCTAGAATATTAAATAACATGGCATTACATATTTGGTGCATGTTGTTAAGATATCTACTACCTTATCTTTGATTTTGTTGGTAATGTAGACTAAAATATTATTCTTCTATGTAATCCTAGGTCATAGTATAAGTTTTACTATGCACCTAATTTTGAGTCTAATTATATATAATCACCAATTGAATTACACTGCTAAAGTGATACCTATGCAATATATTTTTTTAGTTAGTGTGCACCCAATTTTGGCTATATACTTTACTAAAGTAATTTTTATGCAAAGTTGCTATTAGCTTATGTGCACCTGATTTTTCCCCTAAGATTGACTTATACTTTAATCTTTCTATATGTTTTACTATCTATTTTTTTTTTTACATATTTGAGTTTACTTTTAATGTTTTATTCTCTTAATACTTGTCAATTTTGATTTACTCTCACCAGAAAATGATAGAGTAACAAAAGATAACAATATTTTGGTATACATTAGATGCATAGTAAAGCTACTGAAGAAGGTTGCTTATATAAGTAGGCACAAAATAAGTAAAGTTCAGATACATAGTAACAATGAAGCTACTTATGTAAGTAGGCAGATAATAGAGCTGAATACATTATCATTAAAACAAATCTGTGCATGAAAAATAGCAAATTAAGGTAAGATAATTAGATAAGCTTAATTTAATCTACAATATAAAGTAGCCTAGTAAACAATATTAAATTGCAGCTCACTTTGAAACATGATTTAGAAATGCCTATGTTATTGATGTTCTGACTTCAATATCAGGATATAAAGTATACTAATCTATTTTCTTTGAATTATGGTAGATATATTTATATTTCTTATTACCTAGTCAGTCACTTTTGTTCAATATATCCAGCAGGTAATGTATTGTCTTCATACATTGTCAAGGGTTATTGTGTGACATGATAAGTGACTTCTTGAGTTGCAACCAGCTTTGCTAAGATTGTAATTCATACAGCTTTTTGAAACTTGGCATGCTGTCATTTACCCTTTAGATAATAGGTTGTTGTGTCTGTTGTTGCTGAATAGCTATTAAGATTATAACAAATGGTGACTACTTTTTGGTACCTTACAATTGAACTCTATATATGAGTGCTATTTAAGTTAGGCAACCAAAGTATTTTCTACAGGCTCATTTTTTTCACATGGCAGAAAAGCATGTATCTTCAGTTTGTAAGCAAACTTCTATTTGCCAAAAACGCAAGATAGAAGCTAAGCTTCAAGAGCTTTTATATAAAGAAGCTCACTTAGAGGGTAAATTGTCAAATGCAAAGATCACTTGCTTGGATGTTAGAAAAAGAATAGTAGATCTAGAAATGCAATTACATGAGGTTAAAAATCAAATTTCTGAAATCAAAATGACCAAAAAAGGGAAAAAGATTAAGCATAGTATTCAGAGTGACTGTGATAATTCTGCATCATTGGTTGAGCAAAGTCAAGCTTCAATGTGCACAGCACAAGTGACTGAAGGAGTAATGCTTGCTACCACTAATGCGGGTGAAGCAACAATTATGCACGGTGAAGACTCGACATTGTGTCAAGATAAGTATCCAGAAGGTTGTGAAAGAGCAAGCATTGATTATTGGTTTTGGTAGTAGTTTATATTAGTTTAAATTAAGTAAGAATGATAAGATATGATAGATTATGCGAAATATTATGTAGTAATGGGTGTTTAATAAGAAATCCATGCAGTAAATAATGAGTTCTTTAGTTATAAATTATCGCGTTCAATTTTTTTTGCGATGCATACATTTAGATCATAACAGCTTGGAAGTAAGCTATATCATAAGCTTATGAAAGTATAACATTTATAATTTAGTACAATAGAAAACCATATTGCATAAACAAAGAAAAGCACTTCATAAGACCATGAAATAAAAATAATGTAGCCATAGCTCATGATAAGTTACCTTATAACACCAAACTTATCAGATAGCAAATACAACAATAGGTAGTTAAGGTGTTTATAAATATGCCAAAAACAACCTAGTAGAATCCAAAAGAGAACCAAATAGCAACATTTTAATAGTTCAAAAGTACAAGACATTTAGGAAATAACCAAATTTATGAAATAAAGTTTTGTAATATAGCAATGTTGCAAAAGGTGTCAAGTAGGAACACATCCAAAATAACTAAGTGGTTGATGCCAAAGAATGGTGTTCCTACCGGAAGCCCAATGTCTAAGCAGCTGGAACATCACTCGAATAAAACAGATTTCACAACCCATTTCAGATAACCAATCCTCCAGATTGCACCAGTTGGACCTACTTCGATCTTAAATGGGTTTTCTTTGAACTCAGCAGCTATGGATTCAAACTCAGGCCAGTCTGTTTGCTGCACATGAAATCACATTTGTTAAATAACATAGAAACCACAAATAATAATACTAAAGTTAGTAGTGAAATGAAGTAACAACATATTCAAGAATATAAAAATCTATACCTTCTTCTGTATAAGTTCAGTGTCCTTAAGACGTAGCAAGGCCTCACATTGCTTCCCATATGCAGTTAAACGTCAGTGTCATCAGCTGCAGTGAAATTCATACTGACTCTGCAAAGAAATACACTTAGTTAATAATATAAAGCTATGCATTATGAATCAACTTATGGCTAGTAACATGTACCTCTTTTCTGCAATGCATTGAGCATTGCAAACATCACAATAAAACTTGACAGTTTCCACATTATCACAATGTTTCCCACATGCATTACATCCAATATGAGCATTAACATCTTCCTTTTTGGCATCTGGAATTGTTACCTTAAGCCAGTGACGTTCATATGTAGTTGCTGTAGTTGACTGCAAACAATAACCTTACATCAAACATGCCGTGTCAAGAAATAAATTATGTATAGAATAAAACAAAATATAACAACAGTTTTCTTGTTCAGATCTTTGATAGCCATAATAACATCAGAGCTGCTGCCCTCCCTAATTGATAGCTGATGACCAATATGATCAGAAAGACGATCCTGATTCTCTAGTACCCTATATCAAGCAAAATAAGGATTAAGTAAGAATTATTTAAAGTCAACCTCAATTGATGTATACAATGTATGAACTTACCAAGATTTTAATGCATTCACTTCCGGTCCAGTGGGGTTAGTATCAATTTTTGTTGACATGGATGATGACAACGAAAACCCTAGAGCAAAATATATAAGTTAATGCACACATATAATCTATCAGGCATTATAACAACAGCAAGAGAAGCTTAAACCAGTATGGGTTGCAGGCTGCAGATGCCGGAAGCTAACAATCATGTAAGATTCACACCAGGCTGTCAGTTTAGCACAATCCTTTATAGCAAGTTCTCCATACAGAGAAATAACAAGACCATCGCGAAGCCTACACATGTAGCAAGGTATCAATAAACTAATAATAAAATAAATTGATGTTGTTATAGATTTGCATGAAAGTACACTGACTTTTGCACACTATCATCCACAACAATAACATCGCGCACATCAAACTCATAGCCACTAGTTGTTTTTTTCCTGCGCACATCTTCCATATACACCACAACTCCAAGGATGTCTGTTTTCATAATCACAACATCAGGACATTCTTAAGAACAACAGATAGGTTTTAAAACATGTCAAAAGAAAAGTATATTTTACCAAAACGATCATCTTCACTGCTTGTTGGTGGCACTTCAACAATAGGAATGTACTTTGGCAATACAGGACCAGTGTTTGGATTCAATGGCTGAATTGCAGTTGACCCTCCAAATGATAAGTAATAATCACCTTCCTTATGGAGATACACTGCATTGGTGTTTCTGATGGGTGCATCTGCAATGATATACTCCTTTTCATGTTCTAATATATCCTGGAAATTCTGAATCTCATCATCAAATAGAGTTCCTCTGATTTTTTTGCCCTATATACATACCATTTTAAATAGTCAGACTATATCTATCCACATATATTAAGTATAGACTCAATGATAACTGGTTGATACCTCATCATCTTAAAAAACAAGCTTCTGAAAAGCCTTTCTGTTTTCTGGATACTTTGCAGGAGACTTTTCCTTGACTTTAACTTTAATCTTGTATTTCTTATGCTTGGGAGTTAGTTTGTCTAAGGGAACATATTGAGGTTTCATCTATAAAGGTTAATAAAGTTAAGATTTATAATAATATTTATCAATATTGAATGCCACACAATATATAGTCAAGCAGAAATCATATTAATCCATACAACATATAGTAAAGCTAACATTAATAAGACAGTCAATGCTTATAAGTAAGACATAAAAGCATGCTTAATGTATAACATGTTTTGTTTAAGTCAAAAGCCATTCTTTTTTTTAAAGGTAATATAATTATTCACCATAAAAGCTATACTGTCAAAGTAATAAGGTATAACAAGCTCAATTAATTTAGCAGCATAGTAAAGGCAGACAAAATATTTCTTGCTACTGATCACTATATATAAGAAGCATTCAAACAGATCCATAGTAATAGTATGCATTAAATGAATTTTGGTACATTTGCAAGTACACATCAAAGAATGAAAGCAGGCTATTTTATGTTCAATGAAAATTATAATGACAATCTACACATGTCTTTAATGCTTACAGGCAAAACAAATAACATGTGCATCGTGTATAGCAATATACAAGATCAAACAAATTAAAGCACAATAATAAATGCAGATAAGTAATAACAAAATAACAAGATAACTTGAGAATACACCCATTAATGTGCTTACCTTAGCAGAAGAATATCAGAGAGTATAGTCTGCAAAGGAGCTCAAACGCAAAAGAGGATTAGATGTACATGCTGGTAGGATAAAATAACCTTATATAGAACAGAAACTTCAATAAGCTGAACTTATTTTAATAGGTGTACCATTTCAATTGGCTGGAAAAACAGTCATGTGTAATATCCAGTGGAAAATAGCTTTTGTTCATTTCTATTGAATATTAATAGCTTCCCATTTCTCAATTCTACATTGATACAAGTAACTGAGATTTACTTTACTTTACTAAGATATCTGATTAACTTGATTTGACTACTCTGTTGACCTAGGTAAATTTAAATGGACAGCATTTTGTCCTTTTATTTTAAAATTTAATCAAAATATAACAAGAAATCATAACTTGTTTTACACTTCCTTTTTATTATTTTTTTCCCCTCTTGCTTACTTAAATTCTCTAATATTAGTATATATAATGCATCATTTGTTTCTCATTGATATAGTAATGTAAACTATACGATATACTCAAACTTTAAATTATAACATGAAATATGTTATTATTTGTTTACATCCACCTTGATTGAGCAAATCTAAAGTATAGATATACTAAATAGAAATGCAGCCATTTAAATTAAACTATTTAAACAATTTATTATAGATGAGTACCAAAATATGACCAATTTTGTGAAACAAACAACATAGCTATTATAAATTACAGTATGTCAAATCCAATGTCCTTAATTAAATAAAAATATAAGCCTATGCAAAAAATACCTCTATAAATTATATTAGCTAAGCGTAACACATCATATGACACAGTATTTCTAATACTTCCTTTATGAATAGCTGCTAACGGCTGAGGTATATAGACAATCACCTTATCAGATTTGTTGGCACGAGAAAGAGCAACATATAACTAATCATGAGAGAAACATGGTTGTGGAAGGTACACTAATACCAGACCAAGTGTCTAGCCTTGAGACTTATTAATAGTCATAGCAAAACTTAGCTTTAATGGATATTGTATCCGCTCAAACTGAGAAGGATATTTAGAAGAAACCGAAGGCCTTAGGTTGATTCGAGGTACGAAATAAAATGTGCCTTTATAATGCCCCGTTGCAATTTCACAAATAATAGAATTAGGAAGGAACCTTCTACAAATAAGGCGAGTTCCATTACACATGCCTTTAGAGGGCGACAAATTTCGTAGAAGAATAACAGGACCGCCAATTTTCAGCACAAGTTGAAGAGGACTCACATAAATGAGCAATATAGTAGCAATCAAAAGGCCGTTTAAATATACATACCAAAGTAACAACGAAAAAACTAAGCCTATGAAAAAAATACCATTTTAAATAATATTAGCTAAGCGTAACATATCATATGACACAATATTTCTAATACTTTCTTTATGAATAGCTGCTGACGGTTGAGGTGTATAGACAATCACCTTACCAGATTTTTTGGCATGAGAAAGAGCAACATATAACTGACCATGAGAGAAACATGGTTGTGGAAGGTACACTAACACCTGACCAAGTGTTTGGCCCTGAGACTTATTAATAGTCATAGCAAAACTTAGCTTCAATGGAAACTGTATTCGCTCAAACTGAAAAGGATATTTAGAAGAAGCCGAAGGCCTTAGGTTGATTCGAGGTACGAAATAAAACGTGCCTTTATAATGCCCCGTTGCAATTTCACAAATAATAGAATTAGGAAGGAACCGTCTACAAATACACATGCCTTTAGAGGGCGACAAATTTCGTAGAAGAATAACAGGACTGCCAATTTTCAGCACAAGTTGGGGAGGACTCATTCCACCTGGGCAAAGTGTATTGAGGAAGTCAGTAGGATATAGAGTGCAGCTATCATCAAGCACTGAATCATAACTTTCATATGTGGTAGAAACACCAGGGAACAAACCAATCAAATACTCATTAATGGCATCAACATCCTCATTCATAGGCGTAAGAATTGCTCTTTCGTTAAACATGGCACTATCAAATCCTGCAGTAGCAATTTCAGGGAAGATAGTTGCACCCATAATAGACACAGGATTATCAGCTGGAGTATAATACTTAATGATATGCTCTGGCAGCTGAACAAAAGCATTTTTAGCTGTTTGTAACCGACCATTTCCTAAAGAAAGAAGGAATTCTGAATATGGGAGGTCTTCTCTAGCCTTGATATTTTCTGTCAATCGAAATTTAATAAGCAAGGGCCAAATGTAAGAACTAACTACACTTACACCAACAGCCTCTTTTTGTGTGCGACGAGGTAAAATAGGCAGTACCTGCCTAAAATCTCCTCCAAAAACAATGACCTTCCCACCAAAAAGCATGTTAGGATCACATAAATCTCGTAACAATAATTCTAGAGATTTAATATTCTCCCTACGTGCCATAGAAGCTTCATCCCATATTATAAGAACAGTTTCTTTTATTAGAGCAGCTAAGCTTCCTTGCTTAGGAACATCACAAGCAAGTGATACTTCTGAATCTAAAGGTATTTTAAATCTAGAGTGTGTTGTTCTGCCAGAGGGGATATTAGAAGCTGCAATTCCTGATGTTGCTGTAGGCAAAACTATTTTTCCTGCCAATCGTACCTCAGCATACAAAGCATTATACAAGAATGTTTTACCAGTTCCGCCTGGGCCATCTACAAAAAAACAACCAGGTTTGCCATTCTGAATATGCCACATGATTCTATTGAATGCATTTGCCTGAGCTGCATTTAACTTAGCTCGACAATTAACACATTATGGAGGAATAGGTGCTTCGAGAGCATCTACAATATCCTTAGTAATGCGAATCCCATCATCTGTATCATCAATTAAATGGCCTAATTCAAAATCTTCCAATGACTTCCCCATAGATTCCAAGCTCTTCTCTACTTCCCTCACAGTTAATTGCATAACTTTAGACTGGGAAGTTGGATGCTTGTGCTTGAAATCCTCAGACAATGCACCATAGAAGCGTTCCCAAAGCGCATTTGGGTCACTTGGCTGGCAAAAGATTAACACTGTTGCAAAGAGTTGCCTCATTGCTGAAGGCATTTGTGCTTCTGCTGCTTCCTGTAAGCAAGCAGTAGTTGCACTATCTTCTTGAAACAACCCTTGTTTAATAGCAGCCTCTTGAAATGTAGGGTATAGAATTCCATTGACAGTCTTCAGATGATCAAAAGACTCAGGACTTATGACCTTACCAAGCAATAAACGAAGAAAGAAACGCTCACCTTCTGCTGGAACTACAAATGCCATCCGAGAAACATTTTTTGTTTTGTAGCTCCGTTTAATCCAAGTTTTCTTGCCATGATCCCATCTATATTCTGAGATCATTTCAGTATAACGAAGCCCTGTACCTCCAGGCATGGATACATTTTTACTAAAAAATTCTGTTAGAGCTGTTTGACTTCTTTTTTCATTTCTAACAATTGAGTCAAGTTGCTCATGCGATCTCATATATATAGTTTGCATATTTGGTAAATGCACAGGTAAAAGCGTGAAAGAAGGAGTCATTTCAAATAAGTCAAATCCAAATATTCTCCACGCTGCTTCACAAGGAGAAACCCATCTACCAGCTTGGAAATTGTCAATCTCAAACACCCTGACTACCTTCTCCAACAACATTAAAAGAAACACGATCATGACCCTTGTATTCATGACCCTTGTAGACATACTTATAAAGGTACTTAACTGCTTGAATGGTAGAGCACAATTCAACGTTTAAATGGCAGTCAAATAACGAAGATAAGTATGGATTATAAGGGATAACCCACCGGTTATCAAGATCAGCACCACGAATTCTGACTTGCTCTCCTGTGTGCCGCCTTTTATACAATGGATAACCATCTTCATTAGTAGTTGTTTCTTCTAAGTATGCCTTAGGATAGTTATACTTACAAACAGCCTGATCTCCAATCTGTTTTTTCATGCATCCACACCGAAGATTCATACTACCACAAGGACCATGCATCATGTGCTTCAGTATGCTAGCACGTAGCTGAGGAGAATCAGTAGAAGGGATTTCTGCACAAACAAATTTATCGTAATCTGAAGGGCCTCTAAGTTTATATCTATTTTCTAAGATTATAAGGAAATGAGCATGTGGAAGACCTCGTTTCTGGAACTCTACAACATACACCATAGCTGCCACCTCACCAAACACCTTTTCTTCCATTATTTGCTTTTTCAAAGCAATTAACTTACTTCTAAAAACACGAGCAACAACATCTGGTCGATGAGCTGCAACCTCACCCTCAACAAGCTCAGCAACTATTTCTGGCCATTTGACATTGCACGTCATGGTAACAAAGAGGTCTGGTTTGCCAAATCGCTGAACAAGAGCCATAGCATTTAAATAGCGCCTTTTCATATCACGAGGTCCACCTATAAAGGTTGGAGGTAAGATTACTCGCCGGCCAATATTATTTGCACTCTTCTCCCCATCTTCAACAGTATCTAGAATTCCCTGATACAAATCTGCTCTAATTGTCTGCTGATTCCTCCTAAAAAAATCAAGCCTGGTATTTTCAATCTTGACATACATATCAACTATGTATTGCTGAAAACAACGACCTCCACGAAGCAGCATGTTTCCTGGCCTGATTTGTATCTTGTAAGCATAGTATTCTCTTGGAGAAATATGCCTTTTAGAATTCCCTGAAGAGTCAGCTGAACCTATACACAAAATTTGTAAAACAAATAAGTCAAGTAATACATAGACACATATGTATATATTGAATAAGAATGTTATTTTGATTGCCTATAAAGTCATACGTTTAGCCTCTTCCTCTAATAGATCTTCTTCTGTATGAACAGCACATGAAGAAACAGGATTAACATCCATTAGGGCCTCCTGATGCGAACTTCCATAAATTTTTCGAAGACCTTGAGTCCACCCACAATCACCATATGGGAAGAGAAGAGGATAATGTAATGGATCATAGCATCCATAATAATGACATATACGATGTTTTTTAGTAGACTTGCCTGATACAATTATATGTGGACCATTATAATCACTGGAAGACATGCTGTCAGGCCAGATAGCAGCAACTTCATTAGCTGAAGGCGCATTATACACTCATTGGTCTAACACCGTGCTTTGATTAATAACAATTTGTGTAGTCTCGGTTATAGTTAGCTCTCTTAGAGATCTAAAGAAACAAGCATATGGGTTTGCACTTGTAACCCGCATTAGAATGTCTATTATGTCTCCTCTAACCTCAAGAAAAGCACTTGTTCTGTTTACAGCTTCAAAGTGTGCATCATAGAAATAAAGCTGTAAGAACTTTGGCTTCCCCTCTTCAGGCAACAAATCAGGCACATTATGATATATTTGTCCATGTAGTAAGAATACATAAATTCCCTTTTCAGTTTTAGCATTATAATCACCTCCAAGCGAACAGAACGCAAATAAACTGTTATACATTCGAACATATTGCCTAAAATGCAATGCATCCTCATCTTGAGATGTAAAGAGACGGTGAAGTTCAGCAGGCAACTCATTTGTGGCAATCTTAATACTTCCATTTCCACAACAAAAATGAAGCCACTCATACTGAAACTTCTTAGCACCACACTTAGTACAGTAATGAGGAGCTTTCATCTGATGAGAAGCTGTTGGAAGTGGCTGGCCAATAACAGCAGGTGGTTCATCTATGAAAAGCAAAAATTAATACAGCAAAATATCGAACACACATAAAACAACATAAGAACTATTCAATAAAAAACACACACATTTCTTTTTAGGAGCAGGAGTTTGTTTGCTGCCTTTCTTAGATTGCTTTAGAACAGGCAGCTGTTTTTTCTTTTTATTAGATTGATCTGGTAATTTATAGTTCCTACGTGCACCCTGCGCACTGCTTTCACCAGGTTCACTAAGGACACAAAAAAGAAATATCAATGAGCAAAAGCACGCCTTAAATGCAAAGTTGCATTCAATGTTTGATGAAAGTGTTACAACCTTACTGAATTTGTTTTCGTAATTCCATCTATGCGCTCTAGATAAGTAACAGCAACAATCGCTCCCTCTAATTTAAAAAAAACATACTCAATATTATCACACAAACTATAAGCCTCTGGGAATTTTTAAAACAATACTAAAAGGAGAAACTTACTGTTTTTTGCTATAGTTGCCTTCTTATTGCCATTGCTTTTACTCTCTTTCTTTGCACCAGCATCAGCCACTTCATTCCCATTGCTCTTACACACTTTCTTTACACCAGCATCAACCACTTTACTACATTAACAACATCTAACACATAAAAACAAATTCAACATGCACACACCTAACAATCAGGAAAAAGATTGAGCACTCAATCCAAACCTGATTTTAATTGGCTCTACACAGCCAGCAATTGCACGTGATCGTTTGCTAGTCCGCTGTTTAACACTCTTTACATTATACAGTTGTTTATCTGAAATGAGCACTAATAACCATCTGAACACTAATAATCACTGAGGTAAATGATATACACAATACTTGGCCTATTCTATACTGTTTCTAGCAAAGAAAGTATTTTGTTTATCCTAATTAGATATGCACAAAATACATACCCATTTCAAAGCAGCCTGAGCTAACAAGCTGGAATGTAATAAACTGGTGATAACCTGTTAGTTTCAATTACAGACATGAAACTAATTAGAATATTCAACAAGAATAGGCAAGCTCATCTGAAATAAATATGGTAGGATACAAACACAACAGAAATTCCAAAATAAGGCAAAACATACATTTCATTGATTTCAAAGAGATAAGAGTGCATTACATGATGTAGCGCTGAACTGAACTAACACATTACATTCTACATAGTGCCATTACAATCTTAATTTCAAAAACAAGTCAACCTACATCAGCAGCAAGATAGCTAAAAAACTAAATGAACTAACGCTGCATTCAGCCCTTAGTCCAGATACTACCAAGTTCAAGCCAAGCAGCAAGCCTACAACCTACTCAAACTATATTTTCCTACGCTTAAACACTTTCTCCAGGTTATTAGGAACCGAAACAATTAAAGCATCAGGAATTGAGACAGAACGATCAGCGGCATGCTCCCTAAACGAAGAAGAAGCCTTAGGCTTACGAGGGGCTGCAGGAGGAAGTGCAGGTGTTGGGATTTTATGATAACCAGATCGAGGAGTCAAGCAATCACTTCCACCAATATAAGGAGCCAGATGTAATTCTCCTTGCCTTCCCAGCACTCGTTCCCTGACTGACATGTAGCTTTCCCTAGCTAAAGCACACTTAACTCCAGAGTACACTCCCATTCCATGATTCAGATCAACCACATCCACATTATAACGAACACGCAGCAACTTCACAGCTCGCTTAGCAGCATCTTGTTTTGCATGTTTGCAATTGCTAGCCACAGAGCTATACACACACTCCATTCCAACACTATCAACAAGGTAAACTGTCAACCAAGACACCCATTTCCCTACAGCAAGCTCAGCAGCTTCAACTCCATAAACTCTAGCCTTAGTAGCAGCTGCCAATACACGCAGCACATCAATATAATCAATACATATACATTTATCACCCCGTTTCTTGACTGGTAGAACAGGCCACTTTGGCACCCCCTTTGCCGTAGGCCTATTCAATGAATCCAGTGATATGCGCTTCATCTCATAAAGGAAAGCACACATATCTAGCCTGTACATGGTTTCAGTAGTCAGATCATCAATCTGCAAACCATATTCTACGCACAGAAAACGAGTAGCCTATTCAGCAGCCTTTTCACGCGAAGCATCTAGAGTCACAGCAGGACCACCTTCAAAGATGTACGGGGAAAGGACGCAATCAGTAACAAGAGAAAGGTCAACAGCATTCCTAGAATCCCCAGCCAAACTATAAATTGGAGGTGCTAACTTCAGGAAACCAATAACCTGATTCAGCAAGCACTGGAAAGAAATGGTAACTTGCAATGGTTCTGACCCCATGACCTGTGCGCATGATCAATATATACTATCAGAAGCTAAGTCACTCAGACTTCATCAGAGCAAGTGATGAGGGTGACTCACAATGCACCCTAAAAAAGACTACAAATAAACCACTGTCCTCAAGATATTTACCTCCCAGCACTCTTGGACCACTACAATCGTTCATGCGACACTATAGATAACTACAAAAGCAAACAACACATATCCTAGCTCTAAAACAACAACAATAAGTCCACTCTATAGCCATAAAGGTAACAAAACTCTAACTTATATTAAATACACATCCAAATAAACCAAACACACATACCATATAAATATATAAACAAAACAACAATTATATACATGCCAACATAATCAACCACAACAATAGATACCTATACAAGCCACAACTATTATTATCCAATAGTACACATTATAACAAGAAAGCAAAGCAACAACCACACACACATACAATACATTCTGATCCACAAAAGATCAACCATAACACAAATCTTAAAAAATAACAAGAAACACATACAATATGTTCTGCAACACCAGAGAGCAACAGGAGATGATGGCTAAAACCTACATGAGCAACAATACACAACAAATTCAGAATTAATTTTTAAAATTTAACATGAATAACATGACTTGATACAAAAAATTAACCATGTACAAAACTAAACCGTACCTAAATATCATCACCAAGACTAACAAACACTTATTATTCTACCAGATATACTATTAACAATTACTTATTATCTAACCAAACAGGTTAAGAGATATAGTAAAGATACTTAAATTTATAATCTGCACCCTCAAATAATAATATAAACAGTTAATAAATCTTTAATTAAGCAACTAAATGGTAGACTAAAAAATTTAAGTACAATTTAATGTTCATAGTATACCCAAAAATGACAACACAAATTTCAATTCAAAGTGTATATAACTGCAAAAACCCAAAGATTACCCAGCTAACAATCTATGCCATAATATACCCATAATTAACCATGTATCACCCACACCAGCCACTGAAAGCCATTCTTCAATGCTAAATGTAAATAAACTCTAAACTCTAAGATATTAGGTTTGTAAAATGAACAACAACCACACTATGCAAAAACATAAACACTCAGATGTCTCAAAAAATACAAACAAAGAGTCCAATACAGATTGTCTGCTATCCATATATACATCTATTTGAAAGTTTAATGTCAAGTATAGTATATCAAAGTTAAATACAATGTTGTGTTAATACAATGAAGGTCAATTATTATGGATAAAATGCTGAAAATATACTTGAATCTAAACCAGGAATTCATTGAAGAATGCCTCAAATGGAAGGTTTCTTACCTACTACTATTTCAATCTCCCTTTTTTTTTTACAAAAGTTACTGCATTTGTTTTGATAATGGAACACCAAACCAGTCTTGCCTTTTATACAAAATAACCAACACAGGCAAATCAGGAAGATCATAGTTTAGTGGCATGCGTATGCACCTGAAAAACCTCTGAATAATAACATACCCAGCCTGATTCACCTTAATATCCAAGCAGCAAGCCTTTATCCACCAGACAATCAGGTGCATGGTAATTGGAACTCCCAATGACAGACTGCTACCCAGTAAAGCAAATGGAACATCATATTTGACACAAAGTAACTTTAATTAAGTGACTAAGCTCCCCTCCAAATGCATTTTCCAACCCAAATACAATATCAAAACCCAAATAAAATTTAAAATGAATCTGAAACGAATGAATAAAATAAAAAAATAGTACTAAACTAAGAATTTAATACAATATCAAAGCCAGACAAATATAAAGACAATTAATCTGAAACGATATAAATTAAAACAGTAATGACAAACAAATCAATAATTTGACAACATATAATCATTAAAAAAACCAAAGGATCCTTATTAATTATAGCAAAAAGAAACTACAATGTGTAACACAATATTTAAATTACAAGCATAACAATCTACAAATCACTCCCCAATTACAACAATTACACATAATACATAATCTTGACTATAGTAAACATAATAATTCTACTGAAAGCCATAGAGGAAATTAATTTGAATGTCAGAAACTACTAGCATAGCAACCTAGAAATCACTTAATTAATTAATGACTAAAATTACAATTACATAGCTACATAATCCTGCTTATATTCACCACAATAATCTATCAGAAACCATGAACATAAATTACATAGCTGCATAATCTTGATTATGTTCAGCACGATAATCTACTGAAACCATAAAAATAAATTAAGCTAAAAACATATGCTGAAGTGTCCATCAATGAGCATGGTTAAACTTCAGTTCCCAAGCTGAGGTGTCCATGTACAAAACCTGGCAGCAAAGCAATAATTAGAATTAAAACAGAATCAAGGGAAGAGAAAATATGAGAAAATCTTAGGGGCAAAAGCGGCAACAGAAATATTTTTTTTTTTGTTTTTTAAGTAGCAAAAAGACACAAAAGGGCAAAGTATACAAAATTCTTAGGGGCATAAACGGCAGTGCACTGTTCATAAGGAATAGCAAAAAGTAGAAATTTTCATACCCACTTTTGACTTTTAAGGGTTATAGATTTATGTAAACTTTTTAACTATATTATTTTTCATTAATTACTTACTATCCTTTGTATATATATATAACACTTTTTTTATTGTATTGAATTTGGGAATATTTATATCTATACATATATGAATTCTTGTTTTTAATATTATTTGTATCTTATTATAATATTTATTATTATTATTATTATTATTATTATTATTATTATTATTATTATTATTATTATTATTAGTAGTAGTAGTAGTAGTAGTAGTAGTAGTAGTAGTAGTAGTAGTAGTAGTAGTAGTAATTATAATAATATTATTAATTATTTTATTTAATATTATTGCTGGATTTACAGGTTATTATTACTGGAATTACATGGTTTTTTTTAAATATTATGCAAGAAAAAAGGAAACAATAATAAAAAAAAAAATTATACTGAAATGAAAAACTGTTGCCACCAAACAAAAAAGGGCGGGTTCGTTTATTTTTGGCACCGATTAACCGGTGGCCAAAATAAATAAAGGCACCGGTTAACCGGTGCCAAAACCGGTTTATGGCACCAGTTTGAACCGGTAGCAAAGTGGGGAGTAATTGGCACCCCCCACATTGTAATCGGTTCAAACCGGTGCCTTAAGCCGGGTTTGAACCGGTGCCTTTGTGCTTTATTCTACTAGTGTAAATATCTTGTTGTGGATATGTAGACCTTGATGATATTTTTTAGAGTTCGTAAGAGAACAAGAATAAGATTAATCCTAATTTGAAATGTTAAGATAGGAAAGTCCAAAAGAAGATGGGTCAACATTATAATTGGTTAGCTTATGAGTTTTATGGATAGATAAATAAAAAGGGATTTGATAACCCCTTGAGTAACCCCTAATCGAGTAACCCCTCAAGTAACCCCGGAATTAGTAACCCCTCAAGTAACTCCTGACTTAACCCTTAAGAAACCACTCACTAAGTAACTCCTGACTGAATTCCTTAAGTAACCCTGACTAAATTACTCGAGTAACCCCCTAACACAACTCTTTAAATAACCCCTTACTGAGTAGCTTGAGTAACCCTTGATCGAGTAGCTCGAGTAACCCATGACCGAGTTAACGTTGAGTAACCCCTAATCAAGTAACTCGAGTAATCCCTGATCGAGTAACCTATGACTGAACCCCTTGAGTAACCCCTCCACCTCAAGTAACCCCTAATTGATAAACCCCACAAGTAACCCCATGGCCATGTTGTAACCCCTCCCCCTCAAGTAACCCTAATTGATAAACCCCTCGTGTAACCCTTGACCGAGTAGCTCGAGTAACCCATGACCGAGTTAATGTTGAGTAACCCCTAATCAAGTAACTCGAGTACTCCATGATCGAGTAACCTTTGACTGAACCCCTCGAGTAACCCCTTCCCCTCAAGTAACCCCTAATTGATAAACCCCTCAAGTAACCCCATGGCCATGTTGTTAATCATATTTAAGACGCTAATAAGGAAGCACTATATAAACGTATTTAGATTACCTATTATTATTTTGTATTTGAAGTTATGAGATACAAATGTAGGACAAGTTGCTTACAATCAAAATTTGTTTGACATTGCCTCCCTTGCATGCATAGATTGTAATCACTTAGTATTATGTGTTCAAGTAAGTCAATAATATAGATAACCATTATTTAATGGGTTTCAGTATATACTGTTGACTGTACTATTATAATAACTTTCAATTATTGCATATTTTATATGTTTATGTGTATTCATTTGATTTACTTATTATTATGAATTTCATTAAATGTAGAATTACAATTTGAAAGTAGCTATCTATTGTGTTATGTAAAAACGAATGATATATATATCTTAATGTATTATTTTAGTATTTGTATAGAATGTCATTTATAATTGACTTGTCATTATGGCTAGTATGACTGTTGGGAAAGAATATTGAATATGAGCTCTGCTTCATTTTCTGAAAACAGAATATTGCCTAGGTCTTTTCTTGTCAAAGGTATATTTAATTGAATTTAATGTTATACAAATTTCTAATAATGTTATACAATATTGCACCATTTTTCTAATCAAAATTAAGATAGTAACATGAAATCACTAAATAAATATATTTGGATTAACCATTATTGTTTTGTGTTAAATATCTTGTTATGGATATGTAGACCTTGATGATATTTTTTTGGAGTACGTAATAGCACAAGAATAAGATTGAACCTAATTTGAAATTTTAAGATAGGAAAGTCCAAAAGAAGATGGGCCAACATTATAATGTTTAGCTTATGAGTTTTATGGATAGATAAATAAAAGGGATTTGATAACCCCTCGAGTAACCCCAGACCTGACAGAGTAACCCCTCAAATAATCCCAGATTTGGTAACCCCGGAAGTAACCCCTCAAATAATCCCAGAATTGATAACCCCTCGAGTAACCCCTGACCTGACCAAGTAACCTAGACTAAATTGCTCGAGTAAACCTTAACACAACTCCTTAAATAACCCTTTACCGAGTAACTTTAGTAACCCTTGATCGAGTAGCTTGAATAACCCATGACCGAGTTAACCTTGAGTAACCCCTAATCAAGTAACACGAGTAACCCATGACTGAACCCCTCGAGTAACCCCTCCCCCTCAAGTAAACCTTAATTGATTAACCCCTCAAGTAACCCCTGACTGAACCCTCAAGTAACCCTTGACCGAGCTCTTTAAATAAAACCCTTGACTGAGTAACTCGAGTAACCCATGGCCAAGTAACTTCTCGAGTAACCCTTGACTGATTAACACGAGTAACCCTTGACCAAGAAAACCCCTCGAGTAACCCCTGTTTGAACACCTTAAATAAACCTTGACCTAGTGAACCCCTCGAGTAACCATTGTCCTAACCCCTCAAATAACCCTGATCGAATAACTCAAGTAACCCCTAACAAAATAACCCGCCACAATTCGTTTCATAATAATTGCAACACTACTTTCTTTGGTAAGAGTCCACAACTATTTTATTAATTCTCTCTGACCAACCCCATTAACACTTTTTTTTTTGTTATTTCTCTCTCCTATGGACAAATAAAGATATTCCGGTACCTAAATTTTATATTATAAAATCACAAATCTTTGTATGCAGCCTGTTGTATCGTGCAACAAGAGTTACTCGAGTTTCTTGGTATGGGATTACTCGAGTTGCCGAGGTTACTTTAGTTTTTCGGTCATGGGTTACTCAAGTTGCTGGGGTTAGTCAAGTTACTTGGTCAAGGGTTACTTGATTGGGTTACTCCTTATCGAGTAACCCCTTAAGTAACCCCTCATCGTGTAACCATTCGAGTAATCCATGGCTAAACCCCTCAAGCAACCACTAACCAAGTAACCTCCCCCCCTCAAGTAACCCCTGACTGAACCATCAAGCACCCTGACCTAACTTCTTAAATAACCCATGCTTGAGTAACTCAAGTATCCACTGACCGAGTTGCTCGAATAACCCATGGTCGTGTAGCCCCTCGAGTAACCCTTTACTAAATAACTTAAGTAACCCTAACCGAGTAACCCCACAAGTAACCCTTGACCAAGTGACCCCATCGAGTAACCCATGTCTGAACCCCTCAAGTAACCCTTGATCGAGTGAACCCCTCCCTCAAGTAACCTCTAACCAAGTAACCCCTCCCTAAGTAACCCCTGGCTAAGTAACCTCAACCCCTAAGTAACCCCTGATTGAGTAACCCCTCAAGTAACCCCTAACTGAACCCTGAAGTAACCCAGGGCCGAACTCCTTAAATAATCCCTGATCGAGTAACTCAAGTAACCACTGACCGAGAAGTTTGAGTAACCCCTCGAGTTGTTGGGGTTTAGTGAGTCCGACTCACCGCGAAAACAACCCCGACCCAAGGAACCACTCGTAATTAATAAAACCATAAAGCATAAATAAATAACCACAAGAAAAGGAAGAACGAATCATACCCTTGAAGCGAGCTTCGCCCTCTCAAAATGGGCTCTTACTTGAAAGCCTTGAGCACCGCAAATGTCGTGCCTCCAACGGTATCCACCCACAAAGGACGAAAATGAATTTTTAGGTCCGCTACCTTGGAGTTAGCAAGGTCCGACCAAAACCAAAGTGTTAATGGAGCTTAAGAGTTTTTCCAAAATATGGAATGCTCTTTCTAACTCCCACTTAAGCACTTTACTCCAAATCCCAAGGTTGGTATTTATAGAGGAAAGTATGAGTGGGAATTTCTATCCCATCAATGTGGGATCATGAAATTCCACAAATTAATTTAAAGCTAAATTAAATTAAAATTGCAAACTAATAATAAATCTACAAGTGGCATTACCATGTGAAATGGGTTGGTGAGGACCACATGGAGAGTAGGGGACCATACTTGCTCCCCACTCAATACTCTCCTTGTGCCACATGTCCTTACCCACTTGCTCCCATATTCCTCAAGATTCCCCATAGTGACCGGCCCTATGGCCCAGCCACGAGCCCAGCTTGAGCCCAGCCCCGCACCAAGATGCGGGATGCTGCTGTGCGCGCAAGCCACGCACTTGGTGCGGGCTTGCTGCTAGTGCGTGCGCTGCTAGCAAGCTTAGCTTGCGGCAGCTAGCTGCTGCACGCACCACGTGCACGCGGCTTCTTGCTGCTGCTGTGCGTGGCTGCTAGCACGGTGCGCTAGCAGGCACCTAGCCAGCCATGCTAGGCTCGGTTCGCTTGCTAGGCACCTATGCTTGGACATTTTTGCCCCTAGCATTCGGATGCTCGGGGCACTCCGATGCTAGGGGTATTTTGGGAATATGGTCGATTTATTATTATTTTGCGCGTCTCGTCTTTTTATTATTGTTGACTCGACTTCCGACGATCGGTTTCGACGCTCCAAGCTCGAATTACCGACGTCTAAATATTTAACACTCGGGCGACGAATTAATTTCTTACGAATTAATTCGTCGAGTCGGTTCGTATATTTTGCTTGGGTGTGACCCGAAGGGTTCAGTCAAGATTAAGCTGTAATATTAATTATATTAATATTACTGATCGGAAGCGGCCTCCACCCAGGCATTCCGATCACTTGACCTTACTGAATGTATTAGCTTTCTAATAATTCTGAACCCGCTATCAGAATAATACACTTGTTTAAAGGACACCATTCCTTTCAATCTCCCACTTGTCCTTCCGGACAAGCGTGCATTTAGTGTATAGCCCCTTTCCTATGTCTCTTCATGTCTCTTCATGAACTACAGAGTAAGATTACTCGTCATCTCTGTTACGTCCAGAAGTGTTTCTCGAAATCCGAGTTTGACTGTCAATAAGCAGATGATTTCTAAAATCCATCTGAGCACGGCCATGCATTTTCACAGTCTCGCTCTTCGAGAGGCCTTGTAAACAACAAGACATGTTCCCTATTGTTAGTAGGGGGGACATTTCCAGTCTTGTAATGTAGCTTTTCTTACTAAGAGGACCTAGCCGCCCGATATCTGTCGTTATAATCCCCAGTTACGGCAGACGTTTGGCGGATACCAAAGCGGACTAGTACTCAAACAAGAGACCTCCCACTACTCATGGTCAAGGAAAAGAGTTCCGATAGTAATAATGAGAAAAATACTTTTGACGATTTTTAAATCTCTTAAAGTATTCTCATAGGTCGATCCAGTATGGTTCTAAACCAATACCTGTGAAAATGATTTATATCCTCATAGCACAAGAAACGGTGCTATAAATCATACTACACACTAATCTCTAATGGTCATTAATCGTCCACAAAAAATATGACCTTGATTAGGGATAATTTTCGATTCAAATATTCAATGTTCACTTAATAGGTGTTTCTTTATCCAAGCCATTGACTTGATACCCTATTTTGAATATTTATTAAAATCGAATGGACTCATTATTTAATTCTAAACCACAATTAAATAGAGACGGAGTGAATTAAATTGCATGAAAAATTTTAATTACACCAAAAAATGAATGGTTCATCATAGTGCTTTACATTAACATTGTCCAAAATTTAATTAAAACATTATAATATGGAAATCAAAGCCAGTTCGCGACATGCTTGATTCCCATTGCCTCAATTTGTTTGTTGTGCTTCACTTGAGACAAGGGTTTAGTAAGTGGATCGGCTACATTGTCATCCGTTCCCACTTTGCAAATTTTGATTTCACCCTCTGTCTTCCATTCTCGAATCATGTGAAATCGCCTCTTGACATGTTTGACCTTCTGATGTTCTCGTGGCTCTCTAGCCTGAGCAATAGCTCCATTGTTGTCACAATGGAGGTCTATTGGACCCTTGATGGAGGGTACAACACCAAGTTCATCAATGAAATTGCGAATCCAAACTGCCTCCTTGGCTGCCTCAGACGCTGCCAAGTACTCGGCTTCAGTTGTAGAATCAGCGGTTGTGCTTTGCTTTGCACTCTTCCAACTAAACGCTCCTCCATTGAGATAGAATATGTATCCGGATTGTGACTTGGAGTCGTCTCTGTCTGTCTGGAAGCTTGCGTCGGTATATCCCTCAACAACCAATTCATCTTTACCGCCATAGACTAGGAATTTATCCTTGTTCCTTTTCAGGTACTTCAGAATATTCTTGGCCGCAGTCCAATGCGCCTCTCCTGGGTCTGATTGGTATCGGCTCGTAGCACTCAAGGCATACGATACATCCGGCCTAGTACATATCATGGCATACATGATCGATCCAATAAGCGAAGCATATGGAATACGACTCATCCTTTCTCGCTCATCAGGTGTCTTTGGACACTGCTTCTTGCTTAAGGTTATGGCATGTGACATGGGTAGGTGCCCTCTCTTGGCTCCTTCCATTTGGAATCGAGCTAGTACCTTATTGATGTAAGTACTTTGACTCATTCCTATCATCCTCTTTGATCTATTACTATAGATCTTGATGCCTAGTATGTACTGAGTCTCTCCCAAGTCTTTCATTGAAAAACATTTCCCTAGCCAAGCCTTTACAGACTCTAACAACGGAATGCTATTTCCAATGAGCAAAATGTCATCGACATATAAGACTAGGAAGGCGATGTCACTCCCACTGACCTTCTTGTAAACACAAGACTCGTCTGGATTCTTGATAAAACTAAACTTACTGATGGCTTCATCAAATCGCAGATTCCAACTTCTGCTTGCTTGCTTTAATCCATAAATGGACTTCTTAAGCTTGCATACCTTCTTAGGATTGTTCTGGTCGACAAAACCTTCAGGTTGTGTCATGTACACAGTTTCTTCCAAAATTCCATTGAGGAAGGCGGTTTTGACGTCCATCTTCCATATTTCATAATTGTAATATGCAGCAATCGCTAGAAGAATTCGAACGGACTTAAGCATAGCTACTGGAGAAAAGGTTTCATCATAATCAACGTCGTGAATTTGCCTGTAACCTTTTGCTACCAGCCTTGCTTTGTAAATGAATACATTTCCATCTTTGTCGGTTTTCATCTTAAAAATTCATTTACATCCGATAGGTGTGTAACCTACGGGTAAATCAACCAAGTCCCATGCTTGATTTTCAAACATGGAGTCCATTTCGGATTTCATGGCCTCTTGCCATTTTGCAGAGTCGGGGCTCGTCATAGCTTGCTTGTAGGTTTCCGGCTCATCTCCATCCACTATTAGGATATCCTGATCTTCGGTTAATACAACACCGAGATATCTGTCAGGTTGAGATCTTGGTCGAGTTGACCTACGTAGGGTAATGGACTGAGCATTTGCATTGTCGGTTTGACTTTGCATATTTTGACTTTTACCAATGTCAACAGATGCTTCGTGAGCACTTTGATTGTCAACTTGTCCTTGTTGCTCGTCCTCTCGAACTTCGTCGAGTTCGATTTTCCTCCCACTTGTCATTTTGGAGAGATGCTCCTTCTCCAAAAAGACACCATCACGAGCAACAAACACTTTGTTCTCGGATTTGTTGTAGAAGTAATACCATTTGGTTTCTTTTGGATAACCCATAAAGTAAACCTTGTCAGATTTCGGATGAAGTTTGTCAGAAATGAGTTTCTTGACATATGCTTCGCATCCCCAAATCTTGAGAAAAGACAACCTTGGAGGTTTATTTGTCCATAATTCATATGGAGTCTTTTCCACTGCCTTTGACGGAGCACGATTCAGTGTAAGTGCCGCAGTTAAAAGTACATGTCCTCAGAAAGAGATTGGAAGTTCACTAAGACCCATAGTCGATCGGACCATGTCTAACAGGGTTCGATTCCTCCTTTCAGATACTCCATTCCATTTAGGAGTTCCCGGAGGTGTCAACTCTGAAAGTATTCCATGCTCTTTCAGATGGTCATCGAATTCTTGGCTCAAATATTCGCCACCTCGATCGGATCGAAGCGCTTTGATTTTCTTGCCGAGTTGGTTTTCAACTTCATTCTGAAATTCCTTGAATTTATCAAACGATTCAAATTTGTGCGACATTAGATAGACATAACCATATCTACTATAGTCGTCCGTGAAGGTTATGAAATACCGATAAACACTCCTTGCGGGTGTACTCATTGGCCCACATACATCGGTGTGTATTAGTCCCAACAAGTCACCGGCCCTTTCTCCCAACTTGGAGAATGGTTGCTTTATCATCTTGCCTAATAAACATCCTTCGCGATTCTCAAAGGATTCTAAATCAAATGAGTCAAGAATACCTTCTTGAAGAAGCTTCTTGATGCGTTTGATGTTAATGTGGCCAAGACGACAATGCCACAAGTAAGTTTGACTAGACGGTGTAGTCTTATCTTTCTTTGCAGGATTATTAACGTTATAAATTTCTTTGTCTAGAGATAACACATAAAGACCATTTTCTGAATGTGCCGTACCATATAAAACATTATCGAGATAAAATGAACATGATTGGTCCTTAACTCGAAATTCAAAACCTTTGGCGTCCAACGCCGAAATTGAAATGATGTTTTTGGTAATGTTGGGAACACAATAAACATTGTCAAGTTCCAAAACTAGCCCCGTGGGCAAAGACAAACTAAGAGATCCTACGGATATAGCACCAATCCTTGCTCCGTTTCCTACCCGGAGCTCGATCTCTCCCTTCGCTAGCCTCCTAGTGTTCCTTAGTGCCTGTGAATCGGAACAAAGGTGTGAGCCACATCCGGTATCTAATACCCATGAAGCCGAGCTAGTGAAGTTAAAGTCTATAACGTAAATACCTGATGTAGAAGCAACAGTTCCGTTCTTCTTATCTTCCTTGAATTTGAGGCAGTCTCTCTTCCAATGTCCCTTCTTCTTACAATAGAAGCATTCAGAATCAGACTTAAAAGATGCTACCTTTTTCTCCTTGTTGTCTTTGGTAGCTTTCGGCTTAGGCGGAAAGTTCTTCTTTCCTTTTCCCTTGAAGCCCTTCTTCTTTTTGCCCGCCCTTTTGAATGGCTTTCCCTTCTTAATCATTAGCATATCATGCCTTCCCTCATCCTTGAGCGTCTGCTCAGCTTGCTTCAACATCCCATGAAGCTTGGTGAGGGTTTTCTCCATGCTATGCATGTTGTAGTTCATCTTGAACTGGTCATAGCCTTTGTGAAGGGAATGGAGAATGATGTCAATAGCCATTTCAGTTGAATTCCCCGCATCAAGCCTTCCCATGTTCTCAAATAATCCGATCATTTTGAGCACATGTGGGCTGACTGGCTCTCCTTTCTTGAGCTTAGTCTCAAGGATCTGCCTGTGGGTTTCAAACCTTTCAGTTCGAGCCTGTTCTTGAAACATATTCTGTAACTCAGAAATGATCTCATAGGTCGATTCCTTCTCGAAGAAGGTTTTCTGAAGTTCAAGAGACATAGTGGCTAGCATTACGCACTTGACATCCCGATCGGCTACTTGCCATCGGTTAAGGGCTGCTTGAGTTACCTCCTCATTGGGAGCCTCGTGCATTTCCTCATCAAGGACATACTCTTTCTGTTCTTGCATAAGAACGATGCGCAAATTCCTTTGCCAATCAAGGAAATTGGTACCACTCAACTTCTCCTTGTCGAGAATTGAGCGTAATGAAAACTGGTTGTTTGAGGTTGAAGACATGATTCTACAATTGAAAGAATTTTAATGAAAAACCATTCAAAATTACTTAAATAAGATTGAATTTTATTCATGCAAATTTTCAATACTTATTTAACGTCTTATTTACACGTAAAATTGTCCCTATTTTGTGAAAATAAGGCGATTCCAAGATCCGAAGAAATAAAGAGTGGTTAAGCATGCTTTGGCTTGTCTTAACACTCAATATTCTAGGGTAAGCATTGCCTTGATAATGGCTCTAAGCCACTCTTGGTTAGACAATCGTCGCATCTAATGCATCTTTGACGATGTATCTCTTTTGCCACGGTATGTGAGGACTCCTCACTCTTACCGATGAGTTAAACCAAAACCAACGTGCACACCCGGTGTGCCTTATGAGCCTTGGAGAAGTGATGGCACCTCGCTTTGGCGTAGCCTACCATCACCCTCGTTTGGTTGGTAAGTGTTGTTTTGGAAAGGCAAGTTTGACTCAATATTATTAGGGACCTAGGATTTCTATGTTGGTTGATTTAAGTGAACTTAACTAATCATCGCAACATAAAGAAAACCTAAACATGCATCTAACGAATAATTCACATGTATATATAAGCATAAAATATAAAGCGAAATTATAGATGCATATTGGCAACTAGCATGACCCCTTGAATTCTTCAAATGTTCAAAAGGTCTTCATTTGCAATTCAAGGCTTTGTCTTCCAAGATACGCCGTCTTCAAGACTTAACCAAACTATGCAAATACTAGTGTCTACGACTAGGAATAATCTAAATATTAAGGTACAAAAATACTTAACGGTGCGTAGACCGTATTTAGATTTACAAAAATACATAACGGCACGTAGTCCGTATTTTCTATCCTAATCGGGTCCCACTAGTTTCCATTTCATAAAACCTGTGAGAGAGAATATATATTCCATTCATCCATTCACTATTTGTGAATGGCCCATGCAATTTACAATATCAAACAAGTAAAATGCATTTAAACAACGCGCGCACTAGTAACTAATCTAGGTGGTTAATCTGATTAACACGCCTAATTAAAACTAGTCAAAGTTGTTTAACCGATTATGTAATTTGACGTCATTAATTAATTGAAGCTCCCACTAAATTCCGCATTTCCCTTAATCAATCCAATTAATTAAGTCGGTAGCACCCAAACTTGTCAAAATAAAATTTTGCCAATGCCGCTCAAAACCGAGGCCTAGCCTCCCAAAATTTTAATTAAAATAAACAAAATTAATTAAAATAAATAAAACGGCAAAATAAGCAATATTAAGCCAACCGCATTTCAAGTGGCTTTCGCTTTAAGCGTTTTGCCAAGGAAACTCGCTCATGCAAACCAAGCATACTACGGCTATTCACCTCACCGCACCAAGCATATGCACACACAAAAAACTCTGCACACACGGCTCGCGGCAAGCAGCCATGGGCTGCTGCCACTGCCGCACGCACGCGCACGCACAGCCATGGCTACTGGTGCGTGGCTGGTGCGGTCGTGTGCTGCTGCCGCGCGTGTGGCCGCACGCAAGGCGGGGCAGCCACCTTGGCAGCCACATGCGGGCTGCTATGCAGGTCGGCTAGCCAAGGGTGGTTCTTTGCCTCGTTTTGCGTGCCATGGCCTCGGGATTTGATCCCATTTCGCGAGACATAATTAATTAATTTTAGAACTAACTCAATGAGCAAAAAAAAAAAATTTTAAACAAGTCTAACTTAATAAAATTTCAAAGTGCAAATAACCAAAATAATTCCAAGAACCATTCTTAATTAAATTGGTTTAGCTTGGTGCAATAACAAAGTTGAGGCAATTTCTCACTTTTAATTTAATCAATTTAAATTAAACTTGAGAATTTGACAAAGTAAGGGGAAGTTGGAAAAATATGAACTTTAATGTCCAAATGAAAATTCCAACATCTAAATTTTGTGAATCCTTGAAAATTATATCTTCCAACATGAAGATAACCAAATTTCTATCACAAAAATTGAAACTTTATGTTTCCAATCAACTCAAAATGATTAAAATAAACAACAAAGTTTAACACAAAATAACATGGAATTTAGTGGTTTTTAAAGTTTCAATCACTTATCACAAATAAAGATTGAATCTTTAACACTTAGGAAGCCTCAAAACAAAAATTTTCACACTAAAAAGCAATTAGTTTGCAATTATGTGAAAATAAATCAACCTTTAAGCATCAAATACTACCAAGTAAGTGTGCTTTAAGGGGACTTAAAAATGCATAAAATAATGCAAATAATCAACCACACAATCAACAAGTTATGCCATTAATTTCAAGGTTAGAAAAGACTTAAAACTTTTCGTCAAAAACGAAAAATCCCTCGAAAAAAGGCATTTCTGCTCAGAATTTAGCTAAAATCACTTCCCCTTTGGGATAAAAACCTTTCCAGAACACCTTTTCCACCCAAAATTCACTATTTTTGGGCGAAAATCTGGGTTCTGGGCCAAATTCGACATTAAAAACGAGATTAAAATAAATAAAACCGAGCTACTAATCTAATTAGCAACTTAAACCAGAAAAATAAGCCAAAATAAACCTTGAAAAACATGATTATAAAAATAAACGAGCGGAGCTCCGATACCGCTGTTGGGGTTTGGTGAGTCCGACTCACCGCGGAAACAACCCCGACCCAAGGAACCACTCGTAATTAATAAACCATAAAGCATAAATAAATAAGCACAAGAAAAGGAAGAACAAATCATACCCTTGAAGCGAGCTTCGGCCTCTCAAAATGGGCTCTTACTTGAAAACCTTGAGCACCGCAAATGCCGTGCCTCCAACGATATCCACCCACAAAGGACGAACACGACTTTTTAGGTCCGCTACCTTGGAGTTAGCAAGGTCCGACCAAAACCCAAGTGTTAATGGAGTTTAAGAGTTTTTCCAAAATATGGAATGCTCTTTCTAACTGATGTGTCTATTTTATATAGTATTTTACCCCCGTCCCTTGGTCATAATTAGTAGTGTTTTTGGCTCTTTAGAGCCACTTTTATTACTAATTGGTGTTTTCTAGTGTTTTCGTAGATTTGGTTGACTTTTGCAGGGATTTATGCTTTTGGAGTATTTTCCCGAGATATTTTGGAGCAATCACGAACATTGGAGAAGCACGACCAGATTTTATAGCCCAGGGCCGGTTAGAGCCATCGAACCGGTGATTAAGGGCTCGGTATAGGTGATACCGGGACATTTGGACCAAGTATTCAAGATCAGAAGAGGAAACCCAGATTGGCCCGAAGAATTGGAGCCCAATCGTAGTCCAAATAGTGGCCCAAGTGAGCCGCTCGGCCAAAGAGGCTGGCGCCCAGAGGCGCGCCCGGCCGGGTGGGAGAAGCTAAGGCTTGTGCCCGGTGACGCGCCCGACCGGGCGCGAGATCAGTATTAGGGATAAAAAGGCGCGCCCGATCGGGCGGTGCCTCGCCCGATCGGTCGCGTGTATTTACTAGTTGACGATTAGCATCGTTTTAGTTTGTTTTAGTTTAGGATTTGTACGGAGTATAAATACTCCTCCGTAATACGATTTTAGGATCGCTCTCTCTCTCTCTCTCTTTCCTCTCTCTCTCTTTTTACTCTTTCTTTATTCTCTTAATTGTTCTCTTAGATTTCTTTCTCCTAAACCTTTGTTCTTAATCTACTCTTAATTCCAGATTTATTTTGGTAACGATTTCTCTTCTCTTAATCTTAGTTGTTTATTTTATTCCTTTCATCATGACTTATTTTATTGCTTTGATTAGTTTAGTTTTTAATATGTGTGAGTAGTTTTATTTCTAGGGTTGATGGGGATCCATAAATAATATGAAGGGGTAATTTATTGTTGTTAATCATCAGTGCTAGATTATTTCCTATTGATTGATTTAATGCTCTGTGACTAGATTAGGCCTGATCCTTTATGCATGAGTTTGACAATATTGATTCGAGATTCGACAGATGAGAATTGATGTTTAGGTCTAGTTTCAATAGGCAGGTTAATTTACAAATGGTTAAGTCGAGATTCGAGAGATGAGATTTAATACCGGTAAATTAATTATGTGATTGTAATACGTAGCGAAAGCCCTTTACAATCTGGTTAATTGATGCATTGATGATTGATTATTATTGATTATTGGTATTGCATGATAATTTCTTATTGAATTGTTTTAACGCTTTACAATTGCGGCTTGTAAAAGTATAGCAATATTGAATTGATGAATCGAGCAGATGTTAATTTGATATTAAAGGCTATTTTCAATAGGAACTTAGATCTAGTAAATTGCGAGAGCCTGTTAGATCTATGTTGGTTAATAAATTGCGAGAGCCTGTTAATCATGTTATTTATGCAATGTCAATGATTGATTATTATGTTTTACCCTGGAGTATTATTTATTGGTGAACCTATGCCCTAGAGCCTTTTATATATTGTTTTCTCCCTATTCTCAATCTTAGTAGTTTAGTTTCTTATTCAAATATAAATATTGGTTACTTCATAATCTAGATTATTTAAGTTAATTAGGAATAGAAAGATCCGTTTCTCTGTGGATTCGACCCTACTTCCCTATCTACATTAGTTAGAGGATTTAGGTATTACTTTTGATTTGGGGATACGACTTTACCCTTTCAAAATTTGGCGTCGTTGCCGGGGAAACGGTTTTATTTGTTATTTCTGATTGTTTTTGTAGTCTAGATTATTTTCCTTTTGTCTCAGAGAGCATTAGTTCTCTGAGGCAAATCTCATATTTGCTTCTAGTTTTTTGTTTATGCCCAGGTGTTCCAGATCAGGTTACATCCCATTCGATCCTGAGATTGAACGTTCCTTCCATAGACAGAAAAATCTCTACAAGCAAATCCTGGCAGATTCTGGTGATAATAACAATAATCACCGAGATCCTCCAACTGGTTCTAGCGATTCAGAGGTATCATCAGACGCAGAATCAGAGATGACGGCTCCAAAGAAGCTTAGTGATTATTCACAACCAAAGCTTACGGATTTTCCACATCTCACCCCCACTCCGGCTCTTGATGGGGTTCAATTTGAAATTAAACCTCAATTTATAACGATGATAGAGAGGAAGCAATTTAGTGGAGCCAAGGGCGAAGACCCGAATCTTCACATTGCCGACTATTGTCAATATTGTAACACCATCAGGCAAGCTGGGGTCACTCAAGACCAAATCAGGGAGATTCTCTTTCCCTTCTCTTTAACTGGAAAAGCTAAATTGTGGTTTAATGGCTTAAATAGAACTACACTCGGTATAACTGACTGGGAAACTCTTGTTTTGAATTTCTATAATAATAAGTATTATCCTGCAGAGAGAACAGCCGTACTACGGAATGCGATCCAGAACTTTGCCCAAGAAGCCGATGAATCTTTATATGAGGCTTGGGAGAGGTTCAAGGACCTAAAAAGAGAATGCCCTCACCATAATTTAGCACAATGGCAGTTAATCCAAGCCTTTTATAATGGCATTGGAAATTCTTCTCGAATAATTTTAGACTCTGCAGCTAGTGGGAGATTTATGAATCTTAATATTGATGATGCAGGTCAGGTTATTGAAGATATGGCGATACACAATTCCCAATATGGGAATCCTAGAGGATTTGCGAACAAGGGGAAACATAGTGTTGACTCTGTATCCTTTTTGCAAGCTCAACTGACCTCTATTTGCCAAAAATTAGATAATATGAGCACTGCTAATGTAGCTAATGTTTCTGCGATTAATAATAATTCTAATGAGGCTTTCTGTGAAAATTGTGGTATTGTAGGTCATTGGGAGCAGGATTGCAGGAGTTTCGTGGAGCAAGTTAATGCCTTTCAAGCCTATAGGCAGAATAACCGATACTCCAACACCTACAATCCTGGGTATCGAAATCATCCGTACCTTTCCTACCGGAGTACTAATGTTCAAAATCCACCACCACAAGAACCACAGGCGCCACAGCAACAGCAGCAGAAATATTATCATCCCAATGCTGGCTAGAAGAACCAACCACAACAACCCTCCTCATCTTCTGACCCTTCTCTGGTGGAAATTAGAGCAATGTTAGTTAATATGCAAAAGCATATGGAGAGTAGAGATGCGACAATTGATCAAATTCTAGCATATAATAAAATTGTAGACAATCAAATTGCGCAACTTTCCGCTACTCTACAAGCCCGCCAACAGGGAGTTCTGCCGGCACAGCCGACCAGGCCTACGGATCAAGCATTTGCAATTACTCTAAGGAGTGGTTCAAACTATGAAGGGCCCCCTATGCCCACAGTTGATGAACCTATTTTATTAAATAATGCTAATCTTGATTCCGTTAAACCAAACAATGTAGTTGATAGCCCTGCAGGGCTAAAGGATAGTACTAACATATCTAATTCTACATTGCAGGGTACGACTCCAGAGAAGGTGGCTACTCCAGATAAGAGTAACAATGCTCCAAAGCCAATTATCAAACTTCCATTCCCCAATCGTTAATTGAAGACAAACTTGGATAAGCAGTTTGGTAAGTTCCTGGAGGTGGTAAAAGATTTGAAGGTAACAGTCCCCTTTACTGAATTAATCACACAAATCCCCTCGTATGAAAAATTTATGAAAGAAATATTGACGAGGAAAAGGTCTATTAATGAGGTAGAGACAATAGCTTTCACCGCAGAGTGTAGTGTCGTACTTCAAAATAAGTCTCCACCTAAATTAAAAGATCCAGGTAGCTTTTCTATCCCTTGTCATATTGGCAATCTCTTGATTGATAATGCATTATGTGATTTGGGTGCAAGTGTTAGCTTCATGCCATTATCTGTGTGTTCTAAGTTGAATATGGGTAAATTAAAAGCTACCAATATAACTCTACAAATGGCCGAGCGTTCTTTCAAATACCCCTTAGGTGTTTTAGAGGATGTCCCCGTTAGAGTAGGTAAATTTTATATACCTGTAGATTTTGTTGTTCTTGATATGGTTGAGGATATGCAAACCCCAATTATTTTGGGTAGACCATTCCTTAACAACGCAGGAGCAGTCATAGATGTAAGAAGTGGTAAGTTAACATTGTCAGTAAGGGATAATAAAGTTGTTTTTAATCTGAATAATGCCCCTAAAAGCTCCATGACTGAGGAGAAATGTTTCAGTGTTAATGTGGTTGAAAATTATTCTAACAAGCCCCAAGATCTTGAAAAAGATCCCTTGGAGGCGGTATCTTGTGTTGCATCTTTTTCAGATGAGATAGACAAATGGCAGAAGGAAGTTGATGCAATAGAAAGAGCACTCTACAATGTTGGTCTTGGTTTTGAGGATGAAAAGGTGGAACCGATCGAGCAAGTTGTGCAAACCGAGCCTCCGGTAAGTGTTCCGCCAGATCTAGTTGCAAGTGTTGAACGCAATGACAATTAGAAGCAACCTTCGATCGAAGAAGGATTTTTAGTGCGTAGCATTGAAGATCCCCCAGTCCAAGTCAAGGAGGATCCACCAGATAAGGTGATTTGGCGTCCCACGGGGTATGTTAGGAAGCCGCATCACAGCCTAAACACCGCTAGGTCGGGTGAGAAACCACCCGACCAAGCGTTAGGCCAAGGGTCCTAGTTATTGTACTTGGTAAGAAGGTTGTGCGGGACCTAGATAAACCAGCGCTTTGCGGGAGGCAACCCGTATTTTTAATGCTTTTTAGACTAAGTTTTTCTTTCCTTTTTCTTATGAGAGGAGAGATGAGGGAATTTAACGAGTTTGATGAGTGTTTGTACAGGTTTGAAGGAAAAGAGTTAGCCAAATTTTGGAGAAAAGAAGAAAAATAATATTTCGCCGATTTAGTCTCGGGCCCGACCGGGCGAAGCTCGCCCGATCGGGCGCGAGAGCAAGGGTCCAAAAATACGTATTTTCGCCCGACCAGGCGATGGGCGCCCGAACGGGCGCAAAATATGTCGTATACGGACTAAACTGTCCGCCCGATCGGGTGACTCTCGCCCGACCGGGCGCGAGAAGACGTGAAATTTTGATCGATAGATCGCCCGACCGGGCGAATGCCGCCCGACCGGGCGCGAGAGCGTAGCAAAAATTTAAATATCAGATCGCCCGACCGGGCGACCCACCGCCCGACCGGGCGCGAGCGGCGTCCGCCCCCTTCTTATTCTTTCTTTTCTTCTTTCTTCCTCCATTTCTTCTTTCCTCTATTACTTTCTCTCTCTAAAACTCAAATTCTCTCTACCTTCTCTCTAAGATTTCTCCTCCATTTCTCACCCAAATTCAAAACTCTTTACATATTTGTGATCCTCTCTTCATCCTCTACATTCCCATATAAAAAAATTTCAGATTTAATTCAATAAATTTTCAAACCCATTTCCTAACATGGCTTCAAAGAGGGCTAGGTCCATTTTCGGTAGGAGCTCTAGTTTGAGGGAGGAATACGACCCAGACTTGCAACTTTCGTACTGGCCGACGATCCGGATTGCGAGCCGAGAGCAAAAGGAGCGGCTAGAACATTTGATCGGTCGTGAGGTAATTCCTTCTCGGTGGTTACACCGCCCTACTCTAGAATCATTTGGTTTGTTTGATTTTGTAAAACGGTTTTTGAATGACGTTGGCATGAGAAAATTTGTTGATATGCACTATCCTACATTCCGAGAACTTACTTGTGAATTCTTGTCTTCTTTACATGTTGTTAGTAGTAGAAATGGGTCAAATTTATTTTTCAGGTTGAACAATAGAAATATTAGTTTAACTTTTGTAGAATTTTGTAAAATTTTTGAATTAAATTCTAAACTATCTCACCAATGGCATGCGGACTATAAAATGGGTGACATATATAATGCTTTGACTGGTTTGCCTACCCCCGACCCCCAACATGCTAGTACCAAACCTATTCACCACCCTGTCCCAAAAATCTGGCAGAGATTTGCGGGTTTGTGTTTTTTAGGTAGGGCCGAGCCCCATAATGCCCAATCTAACGATAGCTGTCATAGGACACTATGTGTATGGGTACGGGCAATTGAACATAGGCAGGTTTATAGTTCACCATTTGAGTAGGCATGCCACGGCCAGCACCACATCCAAGACCCCTATCCGTTTAGGTGGCCTTATCACTCGAATAGCAGTGAAAAAGGCCGGTTTTGTAGTGGACAGACCCCACCAGCTGACTAACTGTGGATCAGATACCTATATGACTGCTAGGTATTTTGAGGAGTTTAGGTGGATTAGACCGGATAGCGAGCAGACACCATTTTGGTGTATTCGGACTAGGAGCGAGCAACCTTTGCCCATTTTTCCCCTACCCAGTCCTGACTTGACCGCCTTTCCCCCAGGGCAGCCTTCTTACACTTATGATGTTTTAGTTGCCAACGCTAGGGGGCAGGCACCACCACCACCACCAGTTCCACCACCCCAGCCTCAGCCCGAGGTGGCTTTCTCTCCACCTCGTATGTCTCACTCCGTCCCTCATGTTAACTCTGACCCAGTTTGGGATCTTCAGAGTATAGGTCAGGCCATAGGACGTATCGAGCATTCCCATACTGACCTTAGGAGGATGATAGGCTCCTTAGACCAGAGGTTAGGGTACCTAGAGAGGAACCATGGTAGAGCTCTCTACCCTATGTATGATGACTATGCTCGTCGGGGTAACATTCCCGACGCTGCTATTCACCCTGACTGGTTTCAGCCTCCACCCCAGGGATACGATAGGGATCCCACTGCCCGTGGTATTTACACTGACTATTCTTCCTTCTACGGGTACGGCCAGGACATTCCTTTCGGGGGACCGGCGAGGGGGAGTTTTCATGCTGATTATTTTGGTGGTAGCTCTTCTGGTGCAGGTGGTGCAGGTGGCAGTGGAGGTGCGGGTTTCGGCTCGATGGATGAGGATGATCAGGACTAGCTATGCTGGGCTTGTTCCCGAGCCAATGAGGACATTGTCTGATTCTGGCTTGGGGGAGATTTTGGTTTTGGTATCTTTCTTTTTCTCTTTTCTTTTATTTTTGGTGTGTTTTCTTAGGTTAGATTTATTGCTTTCTAGGTTAGTTTTTATTGCTTTCTTATATATATAAAACTAAAAAAAATTGAAAAATAAAAAAATCCAAAAATACGTTCCAATGAATTATAAATTATGCTTCCCTATGCCCCTTTCTTGAGAAAATTGTTTTGATCTTTGGTATTTGATGATAAGCATTGTGGATTAGTTGATCATGATTTGATGTTTGATTGCCTTGAAACCTTAACATGCGTCAATTTTGTCCAACTACTTGTGAATATAGTGCTTGACTAGTTGATTTGGTAAGGAATGTGTGATAGTTCCATAATTCCTGGTATGTCAATGAATTTGAGTATTGGTTTGAAACTATAAGTAATGTTTATATGATTCATTATTATCCACATTGTGGAGGACGAAGACATTTGCTCTTTTAGGTAGCCTCCAGATGATTTTAGATACATTTGTTCCCTTCTTGCTACCCATGTTGTTGCTTGAATTTTTGTTGTTTATTAGCCACATTACAAGCCTATTTTGCCCCATTGGTTACTAGTCCCAAGCTTGGCTTGGGGGAGCTATTAGTGAGTGAGGTGAGGGAGCTTGTAGTGTGCTTATTATTTGCACAATTTGGGTGGGTTTTTGAGAAGTTGTTTTGTTGTTGATCATGTTTATTTTTTATGAGTTTGAGAGTTATATTTTCTTGAAAAAAAAATAAAGCATGATATTATGAAAAAAAAAAAAGAGAAGTTCAAAGAAAAAATGTGGAAAAAATAAGTGAACTTCGAAAGAAAAAAAATGTTCAAATGTTCTAGTTGGAGGTTGATCAAAAGAAAAATAATAGAGCTTCAATGAAAAAATATTCAAGTTTGGAAAATAAAGTTTGTTTATTCACTCTACTTCTTCATTATTATATTTTATGAGTGATATGTAAGAGTTGGGATTGTTTATTATGATTGGAGTATATTTGGTTTTTGTTGGAGTTAGTTATGTTGTTGGAGATGTATGATCATTATTTGTTTTGATCATGGGTTTTATTAGGATATGGCTCCTTTAAGCATAGCTTTTCTCTCACTTATTCCCAAATTTATCCTACCCTTTACCCTAGCCTTACATTACAAGCTTTAAAGACCTTCTGACCTTTGTGCATAGAATTGTATGAATGTGAAAGTGTTGTTTATCAATGCAAGTTATGATTTGGCATATTTCGAGTTGACTAGTAGGATTGAGCGTTTATTGTTTTATACACACGAGAGTGTGAGTTGGGAGGGCATTGTTCACATAAAGGGGTTGGATGGAGAGCGATCGAGTACATCTTTTACTCGCCACAAAAATGAGAGTTGAGTGCGTGAGCACTAGTCTTGAATTCTATATGCTCTTGTGGTTTGCTTTGTTTGACAATTGTTAGGGAAGATTGGTAATTAGATGGATTTGATTGGTTGATTTTGAAGCATGTTTATTTGATTTACCCTGGATCGTTTGTGCTTGATTTTTACTTTTGGGGTGAAGCATATTTATTGATTCATTGATGAGATCTTTGCTTAGGGACAAGCAAAGGTTTGGCTTGGGGGAGTTTAATGTGTCTATTTTATATAGTATTTTACCTCCGTCCCTTGTTCATAATTAGTAGTGTTTTTGGCTCTTTTGAGCCACTTTTATTACTAATTGGTGTTTTCTAGTGTTTTCGTAGATTTGGTTGACTTTTGCAGGGATTTATGCTTTTGGAGTATTTTCCCGAGATATTTTGGAGCAATCACGAACATTGGAGAAGCACGACCAGATTTTATAGCCCAGGGCCGGTTAGAGCCATCGAACCGATGATTAAGGGCTCGGTATAGGTGATACCGGGGCAATTGGACCAAGTATTCAAGACCGGAAGAGGAAACCCTGATTGGCCCGAAGAATTGGAGCCCAATCGTAGTCCAAATAGTGGCCCAAGTGAGCCGCTCGGCCAAAGAGGCTGGCGCTCGGAGGCGCGCCCGGCCGGGCGGGAGAAGCTAAGGCTGGTGCCCGGTGACGCGCCCGTCCGGGCACGAGATCAGTATTAGGGATAAAAAGGCGCGCCCGATCGGGCGCGTGTATTTACTAGTTGACGATTAGCACCGTTTTAGTTTGTTTTAGTTTAGGATTTGTACGGAGTATAAATACTCCTCCGTAATACGATTTTAGGATCTTTCTCTCTCTCTCTCTCTTTCCTCTCTCTCTCTTTTTACTCTTTCTTTATTCTCTTAATTGTTCTCTTAGATTTCTTTCTCCTAAACCTTTGTTCTTAATCTACTCTTAATTCCAGATTTATTTTGGTAACGATTTCTCTTCTCTTAATCTTAGTTGTTTATTTTATTCCTTTCATCATGACTTATTTTATTGCTTTGATTAGTTTAGTTTTTAATATGTGTGAGTAGTTTTATTTCTAGGGTTGATGGGGATCCATAAATAATATGAAGGGGTAATTTATTGTTGTTAATTATCAATGCTAGATTAATTTCCTATTGATTGATTTAATGCTCTGTGACTAGATTAGGCCTGATCCTTTATGCATGAGTTTGACAATATTGATTCGAGATTCGACAGATGAGAATTGATGTTTAGGTCTAATTTCAATAGGCAGGTTAATTTACAAATGGTTAAGTCGAGATTCGAGAGATGAGATTTAATACCGGTAAATTAATTATGTGATTGTAATACGTAGCGAAAGCCCTTTACAATCTGGTTAATTGATGCATTGATGATTGATTATTATTGATTATTGGTATTGCATGATAATTTCTTATTGAATTGTTTTAACGCTTTACAATTGCGGCTTGTAAAAGTATAGCAATATTGAATTGATGAATCGAGCAGATGTTAATTTGATATTAAAGGCTATTTTCAATAGGAACTTAGATCTAGTAAATTGCGAGAGCCTGTTAGATCTATGTTGGTTAATAAATTGCGAGAGCCTGTTAATCATGTTATTTATGCAATGTCAATGATTGATTATTATGTTTTACCCTGGAGTATTATTTATTGGTGAACCTATGCCCTAGAGCCTTTTATATATTGTTTTCTCCCTATTCTCAATCTTAGTAGTTTAGTTTCTTATTCAAATATAAATATTGGTTACTTCATAATCTAGATTATTTAAGTTAATTAGGAATAGAAAGATCCGTTTCTCTGTGGATTCGACCCTACTTCCCTATCTACATTAGTTAGAGGATTTAGGTATTACTTTTGATTTGGGGATACGACTTTACCCTGTCACTAACTCCCACTCAAGCACTTTACTCCAAATCCCAAGGTTGTTATTTATAGAGGAAAGTATGAGTGGGAATTTATATCCCATCAATGTGGGATCATGAAATTCCACAAATTAATTTAAAGCTAAATTAAATTAAAATTGCAAACTAATAATAAATCTACAAGTGGCATTACCATGTGAAATGGGTTGGTGAGGACCACATGGAGAGTAGGGGACCATACTTGCTCCCCACTCAATACTCTCCTTGTGCCACATGTCCTTACCCACTTGCTCCCATATTCCTCAAGCTTCCCCATAGTGACTGGCCCTATGGCCCAGCCACGAGCCCAGCCCGAGCCCAACCCCGCACCAAGATGCGGGCTGCTGCTGTGCGTGCAAGCCACGCACTTGGTGCGGGCTTGCTGCAGAGCGTGGCTGCTAGTGCGTGCGCTGCTAGCACGCCTAGCTTGCGGCAGCTAGCTGCTGCACGCACCACATGCACGCGGCTGCTAGCTGCTGCTGTGCGTGGCTGCTAGCACGGTGCGCTAGTACGCACCTAGCCAGCCATGCTAGGCTCGGCTTGGTGCGCTTGCTAGCTACCTATGCTTGGACATTTTTGCCCCTAGCATTCGGATGCTCGGGGCACTCCGATGCTAGGGGTATTTTGGGAATATGGTCGATTTATTATTATTTTTCGCCTCTCGTCTTTTTATTATTTTTGACTCGACTTCCGACGATCGGTTTCGACGCTCCAAGCTCGAATTACCGACGTCTAAATATTTAACACTCGGGCGACGAATTAATTTCTTCCGAATTAATTCGTCAAGTCGGTTCGTATATTTTGCTTGGGTGTGACCCGAAGGGTTCAGTCAAGATTAAGCTGTAATATTAATTATATTAATATTACTGATCGGAAGCGGCCTCCACCCAGGCATTCCGATCACTTGACCTTACTGAATGTATTAGCTTTCTAATAATTCTGAACCCGCTATCAGAATAATACACTTGTTCGAAGGACACCATTCCTTTCACGAGTAACACTTGATTGAGTAGCTTGAGTAACCCTTGACCAATTAACCCTTGAGTAATCCTTGACCGAGTGAACCTCTTCCTCAAGTAACCCTTAGCTTGACTGAGTAACCCCTCGAGTAATCCATGACTGAACCCCTTGAGTAACCCATAACCGAGTAACTCCTCCCCCTCAAGTAACCCCTGATAGAGTAACCCCTAGCCAAACTCCTTAAATAATCCCTGACTGAGTAACTCGAGTAACCACTGGCTGAGTAGCTCGAGTAACCCATGACCGAGTAACCCCTCTAGTAACCCTTGACTGAGTAACTCGAGTAACCCTTGGCCGAGTAACCCTTCAAGTAACCCTTGACCAAGTGAACCCCTCGAGAAACCCCTCAAGAAACCCCTGATCGAGTAACCCATCACGTAACCCTTGACCGAGTGAACCCCTCAAGTAAACCTTGATCGAGTGAACCCCTTGAATAACCCTTGTCCCAACCCCTCAAATAACCCCTGACTGAGTAACTCGAGTAACCCCTGACTAAATAACTCGGATAACCCCTAACAAGATAACTCAAGTAAACCCTGCCACAATCCGTTTCATAATAATTGCAACACTACTTTCTTTTGGTAAGAGTCCACAACTATTTTATTATTTCTCTCTAACCTACTCCATTTACACCTTTTTTTATTTTATTTTATTTTTTTATTTTCTCTTACTCCTACAAACAAATAAATATATCTCATTAACTATACTTTATATTATAAAATCACAAATTTTTATATGCAGCCTGTTGTACCATGCAACAAGGGTTAATCGAGTTTCTCGATATGGGATTACTTGAGTTGTTGGGGTTACTTAGGTTACTTGGCAAGGGTTACAACTTGAAGTACTCCTTACCGAGTAACCTCTTAAGTGACCCATAACCGAGTAACCCCTTAATTAATCCATGATTTAGCCACTCGAGTAACCCCTCCCCCTCAAGTAACCCCTAACTAAACCCTCAAGCAACTCCTAACCGAACTTCTTAAGTAACCCCTAACCGAACCTCACCTTTAAATAAATTATCACTCCTAAATGGTTTATATTGTTCCCCTAAAAAATTTACTCACTCTTACAAGTATATACAAATTACGTCTCCCATAAAATAGTTTGTTCATCACTTTTATAACCAGTAATACACAAGACACATAACTGAAAGAACAAAGTTAATAAATTGATTCTTAATAGTTATCCTTAACCATCAATTTATTATCTTTTGGATAATAGACTACCCCTGTTTCATAAAAAATCCATAATCATTTCCCAAGGAAAAGTATTCTCACAATGGGTTACACTAACACTTTAAATATAATTAAACTTTGCAAGATACAAATTAGATTAAACTTTAAAGCATCCAATAATGATTGTTTAAAACTTTAAAAACTAAACTAATTGCAAACACCATATAAATTGTGCTAAAACCTCAACATTGCAATAACGAAAATTAGTCTGTCCCAATAATTCTGAAGTAATTTAACTACAAAGTTATTCCTTACATGTATCAAAATAGGTGGAACCCCAGTAAAAATTCTTTTGACATAATTTTGAGAGCCATTAAAACCAAGGAGAAGTTAATATACGTGCTAAAATAATGATCAAAGTTTAGCAATCCGCACTGTTTCTAATGAAAATACTTTAGTTGAACTGCTAGCTCAATCATAATAGTTTGAACCTTTAAACCATTAAAACTGAGCCTGCTACATAAGCAATGGATAAGTTGTTGACACTTATTCCCTAAAAACTATTGAAATTTTGCAAAAGATTACAGATTATGATACGTAAAATAAAATAAATACAGCCAGTCCAATCCGTTAAATGACATGATATGTCTTCATAGAATTCTTCCTCGGCTTCCACCTCGTAGGATCACACTTCATCCGAGCATCTCTCTTACCTCCTTAAGCACTGAAAACACAATAAAATAACATGAGGTCGTGGAGATCTTATAACGCCATTATATATAAAAAAAGATAAAAGAGTAAAAAACTGCTAAGTATGATGATCCATAAGCGAATGATGATCCATAAGCAAAGACACACATCAGCGTATGATGATCCATAACTGAAGAGATTAATTTTAAAAAGAAAACACACACACATCAGCGGATGATGATCCATAAGCAAAGACTTTTAGAATCAAAGGCTAAGTATCAAACATGAGGGCATCATGTTAATCACACTGATGATAAGTTGTAGAAGGTTTTCAGCAATTCAAACTCCTTCCAAAATCAAACCCAAATCTCAACAGCTCCCGGAACTCCCAAAGGCTCTCCCGCCCTTAAAGCCCACTGCCTCACCACTTTCATGTTAGTGCGTAAATTTGGGTTCATACAAGGACAACTTTGATCTGAACCAAATCGTAAGGGATTGCATAGCATAGAATTGTACACTTAAGGAGAGAATTAAACTTGGAGAGCCACCTGTTTAAAGATTTCCTCAATCCAAAAGTTAATATTCTTCAGCCGAAATCATACCAGTTATGCAACTTAGATGCCATTTCCAGAAGGAAAAAAAAATTATGTTGTCATTTCCATCGTTGAACATCTAATTATTGAGGCTCAGTTTTATTTTATTTTATTTTTTTCTATAGCTCAGGCATAAAGAGGACATTGAAAGCTATTGCCCAACAACAACAATAACAACAAGAAGCAATAGCCAATATTTATGTGGAGAGAGAATGCCTTCCAATCTCCAATGCCTGAATTTGAAAATCAATATTTAGGAAAACTCAAAGCAACATCATCGCCTCTGCAACATATTCAAGATTCAGCAAAAATACCCAAAATTCAGGGTTAAGGTTGTGGGTTTAGGGTTTGGAATTTGGGAGAGGTCCGTTTAATGTTGATATTCATAATCAAAGGAGAGAGAAAGAAAGTGGAAAACTGGGCAACGATCCCCAAAACACCCCAGCAATTTTACACTCATAAAATTCTTCCTCAATTCTCCAAAAATTGAAAAAGAATCAAAGAAATGAGCTCAAAAACTGTCACATAGGAGTATGAACAAAATTAAAATCTAGGTTATCATCAGATTCAGGAATTAGGGTGAGTAAGATGAGCAAAATGCAAGATTACTGCAATTTGCGCAGTATCTTGTTGTCTTCCCATATATCTGCTTGAGAAACTCAACATATTTTTTTTAAACAACTCTGAATTTTGGTATAAACCCAAAAAATTGCAATTACAATCATGAATGTGACTATTCTTCCATATGTACTCTGGCTTCCATTTAACAAGTTTTTATTACAATTCATGTTTTAGGACAAGCTAAAGTGTTATTAAAAAAAGAGTTTAATGATAGCATGCATGTCTATGTTGAGTACCACCTCTCAAGATTGTAATCAGCTAAGTTGATCATCTGCACATGCAGTTCAACAAATTTATGTAGTTAGATAATCAGGTAGCTCACGTAATCAAGAAAAAAACAGGAGTAAGAACAAATATAATCAAGGGGCATACCTTCTCACATATTCAAACATGCCAGGCAACTGTGATTCCTCATTTCTAAATTCTGGAACATCCATTTTAAGGGCATTATAAAGTATCCAATATCAGGTCGCACTTGACAGGGTAATTCTTTCCATTGCACTGTAATGAAAACTTTAAGGGTAGCAGATGATGATGAAACCGGACTTGAAGGACCCGTTTTAGTATTTGACTTTGTCCAAGAGAATCAATTCCTTCCATTGGAACCAAAGTTGGAACGTCAACCTGAGAGGCAGATGACATGAGACATCAAACCCTCCAATAAATAACTGATTTTTTTAAGGGAAAAAAGGCTACAAGGAAGCTCTGAATATATCACAAAGGAACCAAAACAAACAAGAAATTTACACAAAATGAGCCATTCCACCCATCAAGTACTGCCACCTAGAATCTTCAAATTTTTTTGAAAATCACAATGGAAACTAATGGCGTCACGCTCATGTCACAACATGAAAAATGTGATAGCATAACATTGTCTTAAACCTTCCTTTCTTTATTAATGATATAAAATAAAGTTCAGACAAATGCTATCCTAAAAAGAATCCACCAAAATAGCAATGTGGAAAATGTGTCATTGTGGCAATACATCAATCATCATGGTACAGAATAATGAAAAAAAAAGAACTGCACATTTTAATGCCCCTAGAAACATCGAAACAAGACCTACACATTGTGGCAATACGTAAATCATCATGGTACAGAGTAATGAAAAAAATGGAACTACACATTTTAATGCCCCTAGAAACATCAAAACAAGACCTAAGCTGCTCACTACTTAGAAAGAAGTATAGATTATAGAAAAAGTCATTGACCTTTTTCCTAAGTATCTTATTCAAGCTAACTGTTTGCAAAATTTATTTGACCAAAAAGCACTACCCTGAGAAATAATGTCCCAGACAACTGGACCCCATAACAATAACCTGAAAATGTTCTTCTATACTGGTACCTTTCCCCTTCTATTTATCATTCTAAAGAGGTGTCAAATTTCAAAACAGAAATAGGCATATCACATGCAGTTGCCATCCCTTGATTGGGAAAGCATAACCCAACAAACTGCATCACAAGTAAGAAGCAAGGCACAACAATTTAAGACTAATTCCCGAGAGACAATTTCAAAATCACTCAAGAACAATTGTATCTTAGGCAACTATTATCTAATGATTCTCATCATTGAGCATCAGACCCTATCCCACAATAAAGAGACCCCAAAACCAATTCTTAGAACCCATTATTCATTCAGCATCATTATTCTAGAATTAGGAAAAAAAGGGGATGAGAAATGAACCAAATTACCTCAGCAAGCCGTTGAGGAAAATGAAACCTGAGAGGTTTTGGCAGTAGACGATAGAGGTGTTGGCAACAATGGCAACAGAAAATGGAAGCAAAAGTGAGAAGAAAAATTAGGGGGAAACAAACGGAAAATGGCTGAGATTCCCCAACAACTGATTTTCTGAAAAATTAAAGAACAATGAAGTCAACACCTTAACTAAAGGAAACAAATGCCATTATAATTACAAGCTACTACAAGACATAATTTGACCAAAAAAAAATATTATTACTCAAATATAATCCCATGAACGATTTGCTCCTCGTATTCTCACTTTCAAACCCTCATATTTAAAAAAGTAAATAAATTGCGTGAGCTCCCAGCCCCTCTATGTGTTCATTATAGTACAATTCAATTCACTATTTTCATCCAACATCAAGAACAATAAAAATTATTTTTAAATTCAATAAAGAACACAATCCATAAAAATTACTAACCTACGACATCCCAATCATCTACATGGTTAGAAAATAGTTCTAAACTACTTCACGATTCACAAAATTCATAAAAAACCAAACTTTACAACCTGTAGCATCAAAGCCTCATGAGTAAAAACCATTAATTATTGTTCTTGGCAAATCTGAAATTCATATCTTCTGAACTAAAATTTGATTAACAAAAAATCTAGAAATTCAAAACCCTATCCACCTCTAATTCCCACATACAACCTTAGGGGAAATTTCTTTAAAAGTTCTATGCATGTAACATAAGTATACAAAACTAATAGAATAGTATAACACATCTAATTTCACCCACTTCAATTAGCAAATCCCAAATATTATTAATTTACTCCCAATATTGAGTTGAACCGCAACTACCGAACATCATACACAAAGAAAATCATATAATTAACAAAAATCCCAACTTTATAAGCTAAACCCATCACAATTAACATGCTTACACCACAAAAATTAATCCCAATCCCCATTATGAACAAAGGACTAATTGATTGAACTTAAAATCAACATACAAGAATCTCAAACGAAATGCAGTAGAATATACAGTCCTGTTTTGCAAGACAATCAATCCATAATTAGCAATAACATCCTCTTCTCTATATTATTAATTTCCATTGCCCAAGATTTCTTTGCTTTCCTCTCTTCCAATCAACTTCCTTACTCCTATAAAGGACTCTTTCTCTCCATAAAAATCATCAACCAAGCACCATTTTCCCATTCTTCTTGTTCACCAAAATATTTTCAACTCAATAACTCATAGGTCCCCATCATGGGGGTAGATACATGAACTTTACCTTAGCTTCCTCGGGACCCCCTTTGCCAAGCCCAAAATCTAATTGCTTTGCATTGAATTCCTAATGCAGCAAGTTGATACTTATTTGAGCAACATAACTGTTATAATTGGAATTAAACACAAGCTTAGCAACATAAAAGCTTCTTGCTATTTAGAAAGCAAACCATTTTATAAAAGCTTTTGCTTTCCTTTACTCCATGTCTCCAAATCTGCAATTTTTACCAAAAATAAAAGAAAAGTAAATTCCTTTCTATTAATCTCAAATTAAAATCTACATGCTATTGAATTAAATATATGGGAGATGAATAATTAAAAAAGTGACCTTTAATTCTTCTACTTTCAGGCCCGAGCTTTAGCCTATTTTGATGAAGGCATACCTTTAGTTTCCTTTTTTCTTGAGCCTAATATTTAATCGGGAAAAAACCAAGAAAATAAAAATCGAACATACAATACTGAAAATTAAAGAAAAAAAAGAACAACTTACTATAAATTGATCAAATTAATGGTAAAAGACATTTAGGAATTACCCATTTGGAAAAGTGGACAGGTTCTAGTTCTTTGTGGGGTCGTCATATACAATTAGAATGTACTCCATACTGATTTTGCTAGGACAAACCATGAAATTGCTTTGCTTCAAGCATAATGACCGTATCTTTGTAATAAGACTAATGGGGCGGTGCCATGGGATCGAATGGTCTGTTTAAATTTTTTTCCTATATTTAATTTCAATTGTTCAACATGAATTGCTTTCTTTCTTGTACTTTCATTAAAATAATACCTTTTTCTGATACAAACTAATTAGGTTCAATATGTTTTTATTTCTAGCTAAAAAAGATGCTCTTGCCATTGTAAACGGTTTTCAACTATGAATAATACATACAGCCACCATGGGAGTGCCAACATAAACAACCCTAACCCCCAATACCGACCTTAATTCTAAGTTTTTTCAAGTGTGTACCATTGAGTTGAATTTTAACCATGCTTGAGGAATCTATTGACGGAAGTAAAACATAAAAGCTATCACTAAAGTATTTTGTGTTCATTAGAGTTAGGCTTTTGTTCTTTGAAGTTATGTTTGTTGTTTACAATATGCACAATGAGCAATTTGCATACACCTTAACCATCAAATTATTGGGTCCAAGAGCAGTCCAAACATTCATATAAAGCTTGGAATATTAACAATGAGGGAAGTAGAACTGTATAGCATTAACTTGGCACAATGAAATGCAGCAAATCATGCACTGGTTTACTTGGTTGCTACAACCTCAAATGAATTTACAATTGCAGCCTCCAAAAGTGATTCATCATATTCAATCTTCACCATCGAGGGTCGAACTTGAATGGTATTAAAAAGAAACTGAAGAAAAAAGGAAGATGTGTCATGCTAGTTTATAATCAAAAGGGGAACGAATCTAATCAAATCAGGAGTAGTGTTTAGTATGGTGGGATAGCAAGCTCCATGGATTAATGCCGAAAATAACAGAACAATGAAAGATGAACAATACATAGAACTTTATATTCTCAACAAGGCAGCATAACCATAACCAAGACACCCTGCTTGCCACCCCTAAAAAGTTAAGCGACGAGACTCGAATGAGTGGACAAGTTACCTTTTTGTTCACGAGAACAGTTCCCTTTATAACTTGACCTTTGTAGAACATATTAAACTGTATCAGCAAAGGATGGAAGTTGGAGACAACACAAAAGAATATATCAATATAATGCATAATTAGTCATTAAAACATAGATAGATCCAATGATTGTTGTAGTAAATGTAAGTACCGATACAACTGGGAGTGAATTCAAATCAGCTAATCTAGAATAGATGTTTGCAAATTGATACACTTCTAAAGATCCATTCAAGCCCTGAGATAGTGAGGAATCAATCAACAAGGTTGTCGTAGTCTAGGAGATATCTATCATAACATATATTAATACAACCTTAATTAACCAACGAAAGGATGCCATGAAGTGAGCACAAATACATAGCAGGATAAGAATACCACCCTATTTAGCCTATTTAGAACACAGCTTAGGAAACAGTAAAAACAGATAGCATATTGGTCATTATCTACTTTAAGCAAGTTGATATTCCACAACAACAAATATATGGTTAAAGAAAGTAAAATTGAGCTATTACAGGCACAGCAAACCTCTATGTTCTCTTTATCATTTACGTAACCATTGTGACAATTATGGGGACACCTTAAAGCAAGATCTTCAGATATGAAACCAGTTCCTTTTGTAAGAATCAAGGGTTTACCGTCTCCACCATAAATAATTTCACCATTTTCATCCTATCATCATAAGATACAATGTATCATTAAAGACCACAAAAGTACCACCAATATTGAATCAATATAATATAAGAAAACAAAAGATGGTTTACTCGACAAGGTATATCTTCAATGACTTGAACATTAAAATCATCAAAATTTATGTCCAAAGTCATGGTTTTTGACAGTACAAGAGTAAACTTGGCAGCATGAACACCAACCATTGAGCATATACATCCATAAATGACCGACTCATATTAATTAATACTTCCTCCATTTTATATTACGTAGTATAACTTATTAATCACTTCTCTTTTCAAAGGAAATAAAAAATTACACTCTTTCAACAAATTGCATTATATATAATTACAATTTGAAAGTAACAGCTAAAAAATACTTATAATGTATGAGAGTAATAAACTAATAATTGGTGGGTCTAATTTCCGAAAAATAGTTAATTAACTACCTGGCCATATAATCCTGTAGACTGGTAGCCTCAAATGTTGAAGCTTGAAAGAGCTCTGCGACATGATGATCAGATTTATAAACTCAACCGCTACAAAGTATGTCAATCAAACGAAAATAGAAGAATTAGGATTTTCAAATATTTCTAAAAATTGGGGGAAAATAGCAATTGAAAATATGGGAGATGAATAATTAAAAAAGTGACCTTTAATCTTCTGCTTTCCGAAATAGTTCACATTATTTGGATCTAATTAAAAAAGTGACCTTTAATCTAGTGTGCAATTCGATAATAGTCACATTATTTGGATCTAATTACCAAACTAACTTCAATTTTTTAAGCTACTCTAAACAGAAATCCAACAATACCCATCCATAAACACGATTTTAATCTAATTGCATAAATAAACAAAACCCAAAATTCAAATTCACCAAACTAAACATGCGTAATGGATTAAACATAAACAAGAAAGATACTGGAAACTAAAGGCCTTGGAGAGCATGAAACTCACTTGATGCTGCTATTTAAAAGGTCCTAAAGAGCGGAAAATGTCACTTTACTTATCACTCCAGTTTCAATTCAAGTTCTCCATCTTCCTTGTTGATCTGTTTAGATACAAAGTTAAAATAATCGGAAAAAACAGTCAATAAAACAGCAAAAATATCAAATTTCAGCAAATAAAAAAAAACTCCATCATAAATCAGTGAAAAAAAAAACCAGAGGGATACCATTAGGACCAAGATAAGAGTGAGTAATGTCACAAAGCTTTTCACAAGCTTCAATAGTTCGATATTCTTCCAGAAAGCTTATCCGACCTAGAGAGATGGCATTTGAGATTGATTAAACATTATAAAAAATGATAGAAATTTATAAAAGGAATAAACTCATCTTTTGCTTGGTCAAATTCTCACTATACTCGCTCCCTCTCACCACCAATTTAATAAACAGATTAAACACCCACCTACTTCTTTCTCTTAACTCCCCATTGATAAATCATCATAACCAATTGGCATGAAAATTATCTTATTAACAAGAGATTATCAAAGAACATCACCGAGATTCTGATACTAAGTAGAAAATCAAAACATACAACAAGCAAATATTCAACATTTCTACATTATTCAAGTTGAATGAACTAATAATCAAACACCCATTCACTTCTTTTTTTAAATTAGCCATTAATAAGTCATTTCGAAGGTATAACCAACCTAGAAAATTGGAAATGCAGAATTCAATTGAGAGAAATTTTCAAAGAACAATAACAAGATTATATTAACAATATTTAAGCATAACAAAATTTGATTAAAATAGATCAAGTTAAAGAAAATCATACAGAAGAACTCGTTCTAGAATCTTCAACTTGATTAAAATTAGATGATGATTTGGGCCTTTGAAGTGTAATCTTCTCAAATCTGGATTCAGAAACCACAATTAAAAAGTGAATATCTATCAACCTTTAAGAAAGCAACTAATGACCAACACATAAAACTCTAAAACTTAGCCGTCTACATTCAAACAAAGATACAATTGATACAATAACATGTAACAAACCAGGGATATATCATGAACTGACACCAGTTATCATTGAACTAACTATTCATCCAAGATTTTGAAGCATTCAAATTCTTAAAAATTCATAAACTATTGTTTCCTTGTAATCAATTAATTGAGTCCAAGTCATGAAAAGTGACCAATTATTTCATTTCATCCTAAGAAGAGCATAACACAAGCTATGATACCTTTTGGTGGTTGGATCTAATTTATACATGATCGTAATTAACAATAATAATAAGTACTTTAGTTAGCTCATAATAAACACAAAAACCTCAATAGCTCAAAGACTGAAACCTCGACTTCATCATCGCTGCTTTGTTGGTTTGGTCACCAAAATTTCGATTAAATGTCAAACCCACAAATCATCAACTTACATAAATGTAAACAGTAAAACCCACAATAATTCTCCCAACAATTCATGAAATAATTGTCTAATAAATGTTGAAATAAGCCAGATTTCCCGACTTCACTAACTAAAACCTTCTCAATTAATACAATAATTAAGCAATAAAAATTGTTCCTTAAAAAGAAAAACACCAGTTTACGAAAACACCCATTTGTAGAGAGAGAAAGTGAGGTGAGAGAAATGATTAGCCAAATTAGCCCATACATTTTTCTAATCAATTCAAGAAAAACAACACTACTAATAATCAAAATTAAAGCTGATAGAATTCGAATTAAAAATTAAAGAGCTAGTAGATCAGAAAATACCTCTTTCTCGATGAGCTTACTGAAGAATTTCTCAGCTTGAAGAAATCGTTCCAGAATCTTCAATATTGTGCTCGTGCCATGGCAATTTAGAATCTTCAAAGTCTGGTTTTAATCAGTGTTCAGTGTGCAGGGGAAGGAGAAAGAGCTTAATTAGTGAAAAATACGATAATTCGCGAAAAAATGAATTAATTAGAAGAGAAGTTACCCCATATCCATGTCATTGTAATCATCGTCCGCCATTGAAGATTGTTGAAGCTTGCCTGAAACAAACGCAAAAACCCTAAATTGTTTCGGGAACCAGAAACCCTCAAAAACAAAACAAAAATCCCAAAATTTTCATGTACCAGAAACCCTAAAAAAACAAAACAAATATCCCAAAATTAACAAATAGATGAAAAAAAAAATGGATCTAGCACATTCAAATTGAAGAAAGAGAAAGAATGAAAACCTCTTGTTCTGAAAGAGGCCTGTACTACATAAGCTGACCAATCTGCTCATCAAGTTTTTGAGCGATCCTCTAACCATTGTTGATAGATCGATGGCGATATCGCGAAGGAAGGAGAGAGAAAAAGGAGGTATGAGAGAATACAGATGATTCGAGAGGAAAGAGAAACCACTGATTGGAGTTTCTAAGCTGACAACTCCATGTGCAAAAAAATGGAAAATAAATTTAAAAAAATTAATGAAGCAAGGGAAAAGTCCCCAAATCACTCTTCATAAGGATTTTCAGCAGAAAAAATAAGCATGAATTAGGGACAAAACCGGTAATTTACTGTTCATAAGGAAAAGTAAAAAAAATGCTACCTTAACCCTTGAGAGCACTATCAGCAGATATAAAAAAAAAATTCCCTCACCACTCTCTCTCTAACTTTCCCTCTCCTCCGCATCAGATTTTTAAAGAAAGAATTTTTTCCATCCCACCAACAACAAACCAAAAAATTCCCTCACCACTCTCTTTCTTACTTTTCACTATACCCCACTATATTCTCTCTCTTACTTATTTTCAATTATTATAATAATTATTATTCATATACTGATGATAATTAAATTGTGACTTTAATTAATTACGAACTAATTAAATAATAATGATTAGTGGAAGACATAAGTAACAAAACTAGAAATGCATTACATTAATAAAAAGTAAAATATGATTACGATACATGATGATTAAAGCGTCATTAGATTTTAAGGGTTATTGTCACCAAACTTTTCCCAAATGTGCTCTATCAAGTCATCTTTCAAGGATTGATGAGTTCGTCTATTGCGCATAGCATCCCTTATCTCCAAATATTTATTAATGTCGATAGGACGTCCTGTTTGAAACTGAAATGTCTCATCATTATTTGGAGTACCACTTGTACTAGCTTCACCTCCTAGACGTGACATTGGGCGATCTGTTTCGTAATATCTTCTTGTTACTTCAGCATTTTTATAAGTATCTCGTTCATTCTCTACTATCATGTTATGAATTATGATACAAGCCTTCATAATGTCAGCTAGCACATCTTCATCATAAGCAAGAGCTGGTTGTCGTACAATTGCAAACCTCGCTTGTAGGACACCAAATGCACGTTCGACATCTTTACGTGCAGCAGCTTGTCGTTCAGCAAAAAGCTTATGCTTATGAGTTTGAGGATTGGTAAATCCTTGCACAAAAGTAGCCCAACTCGGATAAATACCATCAGCTAGGTAGTAAGCCATATTATATTCATGGCCATTGACATTAAACTTCACTGGAGGTGCTCGACCTTGCAACACATCAGTAAAAACTGGTGAACGGTAAAGTACATTAAGGTCATTACAAGAACCTGGAATACCAAAAAAAGAATGCCATATCCATAGATCTTCATCTGCAACTGCTTCTAAAATGAGGGTTGCATTCTTATTTCGTCCGCAATATTGACCTTTCCATGCATTAGGGCAATTCTTCCACTCCCAATGCATACAATCAATACTGCCAATCATCCCTGGAAAACCCCGTTGGTCATTTCTATACAGGATCTTTCGTAGGTCTTCGTCCGTCGGGCTGCGTAAATATTCAGCTTCAAATACCTTGATGACCCCTTCACAAAAGTTTTTAAGACATTTCCGTGCAGTTGTTTGACCCATACGTAGATACTCGTCAACTGCGTCAGGAGCCACCCCATACGCTAACATTCTCATCGCTGCCGTGCATTTTTGTAGTCCAGACAACCCCAACTTCCCAGATGCATTTCGCCTTTGCTGGAAAAACACATCATTTTCCACAATCTTATTCACAATCTTACAAAACAGAGGTCGTTTCATCCGAAACCTCCGGCGAAACTGACTTTCATTATATACAGGATGATCCGCAAAGTAGTCGTTGAACAATTGGTTGTGCCCTTGCTCATGATTTCTATCCATTTGAATCCGAGTATGAGCATTTGTATTATTACGTTGATCTCGAGGTGGAGGTGTTGGGTACAATATAGATGGTAAGTGATTATTGACAAGGTCGTCAATAACTTGGTGAAATTCTTCATTACTATCAGATGAAGAACTTGAGCTTGAAGAGCTTTTTTGAAACAACATTTGTGTTAATTTTAGTAAATTTATGTGGATGATGTTTTGAATGTGTATTGCAAACCATTCACATAGTCTTTATATTAGAATGAATGAGGCACATTTGTTCATATAGAATGACAAAAATAAGACTACACAATGACATAAATAAGATTACTACACAATGACAGAGTACCATAAAGATTACACAATGACATAAATAAGACTACACAATGACATAAATAAGACTACACAATGACATAGCTAGATAAGACTACATAATGTCAGAAACAAGACTACACAATGCAATGGATAAGACTACACAATGTCATAATTAAAACTACATAATTAATGTCAGAAACAAGACAATACAATGCCAAGCCAAAATACTAAGTGGTCATTTTTACCCGTACAGTTCCTGGAGTAATTTCTGCTTAAACTTCTCTTCCATTTCATTAAGCGATGTCTTAGACAACAAGACTTGCAATGTATCGAATTTTCGATTCAGTTTATCTGCCTCCATCTTCTCTTGTTGCATTTGGAGATTTTTCTCCTCCAACTCTAGTTGTCTTTGCTTCCTCATTTCCTTTTGTATATCAAAATCAAGTTTCTTTTGTTTAAGGCTTACCTCAACATCACGTTTATCATTGTAAACTTTCATCTGTTCACCAACAACAATCAAATCTTCTGATGCTAACCCTTTGCCTTTTCTTCTGGCCTTGGCTTTCTTAACACCTTCAGGGCGACTCATACCTCCAGATACAAAGCAACTAGTAGCATCGTCTCTAGTTCTTTTACCACTACCGCTGCTCTCTTCAAGTTCTTTTTCCGCTTTGTGTTCAGCATCAACTTTCTTTCTTTCTTCCTTATTCAGACCCCACCTCATGAACTTTCTCCACTTTGGATATTCATTCACCTTTCCCCACGCAAATTGAAATTTAAAATTCCTTGGCGGATTTTGACAGGACCTTCGAAACAATTCATGGGCATTTTTTACCACATCACTATCATTGTACCCACTTCCCGTTATTTTACCAGCTTCTTCCATAACACTTGCCCAAATGAGTAGGTCAGCAGCCATCCTCCTCCAATGAGTCTCCAACATGTTCTTGTTCCGCTCTGGAATTTCATGTGGTCGAGATAGATGAGCCGCATCATATTCTCGATGTATATCTCTCCAAAGGTCAGCAAATTTTCTATCTTTGCCAATAATTGCGTCTGTGCAATTGTTGAAGTAAGCCTCAATTAGAGCTTCTTCCTCTTTAACAGACCAGTCACGGGTGTTTGTTGCAACTGGAATTGGCTTATTTCGCTCTGGCGGATACTGTGGTGTCTCTGGAACGATTTCTTCTTCATCACTAATGAATTGACTATTACTTCCTTGATAGATTTGTGGAGACTGGTTGTAATTTTGGTGAGTTGGTGAAGTTGTTTCTTCTGGAGGTGGTTGTTGTGGTGGAAAATTAGGAAAATTTGGAAAATTACCTCCAAACATTTGAAAAAACTGAGAAAATTGTGGATGATTCATAAGTGATGAAGGATCAAAGTCGTTCAGATTTTGTGAACGATTGGGATTACTAGGATCCATTTTTACTTTTAAAAAAGGGAACAAAATATCAAAAAAATTTAGGGGAAAAAAAATTACACACTTGAATGATACAATTATGAAATTTAAAGAGTAAAAAACGATATTTTCATAGTATCAAAATATTGAAAAATGGATGTCTATTTATAGATCAAGTTTTTTTTCCGTTGGTAATTTTAGTTTTTTTTTAAAAATAATTTACTGTATACAAAATAGCCGTTTTACACTAAAACGGTAATATATTTACTGTTAGAACAAAGCTCTTCCAAAAAATGACACGTGTAAGAAGATCAATGGCTGACAATTAAACTCACCACAACATTGTATTTTTACCATTGAAATATTAATTAATGTTAACTTTATGGTGGGCCCCACACAAAATTAATAAAAAAAAAAAAGAAAAAAACACAAAAACCTGCGCCATACCCCACCAAAAGTCAGCAACAATCAAGTTGAGAAAATTTTCTCCAAGAGAAAAAAATCTCATTTTTTCTAGATTTTTTTTGAGAAATTTTGTTGGTGGGATACTTTTTTTGGGGGAAAAAAAATTCTAGAGGAGAAAATTTTCTCTATTGCAAGTGCTCTGAATTTGGCTTTTAAGGGTTATTATGGAATTTTCCTTTTCCTATTTTTTATTCCTTAGTTCTATTTTCTTTATTTTATTTTCCTTTTCTTTCTTTCTTTAATTTTCTATTTTTCTTAGCTTAGTATAAATACCCATTTTTGGGTAATTATCAAAGCAACTATTATTTTATTATTCTCTTAATTAGTTTTAGGAGAGCTTCTCTCTCTAGGTTTAGATTAGGGTTAGAGTAATTTAGAGAGAGAAAGTGAGGGTTTCTATATTGTTGATCTTGGATTTTGAAGAAGAAGCTTAATCAAGCTCTTTATAGACCTTCAACTTCAATCAATGAGCATCTTTTTACTCTTTACTTGCTAATTTATTCTTGTTTTATTTGTTAGTATTGCTTGTTAATTATGTTAATGCTTGGTTATTTATTAATTAATCTTGTTGTTGGCATGATTAGCGGGTAATTTCCCATTAAGGGATGGTTGTGGTTTAGTTAAATCTGGAGCATGTTCTAGGGATTAGAATTGATTTGTTTGTGACTAAAGTCTTTATATGCTTGATATACTTCAAACTACTTGCAAAATGCATGTTGTTAGTCGATGGGGAGTGAATTATTGTTAGAAGATGCGATAGCGGACCTAGCAAGATTCATTTGTATCGATTGTTATTTGATAGCACCTCCTAGTATATGGTTCTAATGTGGAAGCATAGAGGCTATGTTAGGAGAAGCCAATTGACCCCGAAAGGTGGCTAGATTGGACCCCTTATATCGATATTCATGCATGTTTAGTTCATGATTAATTCAACTTCTATGCCTTTGTTTATGTTTGAGTGAATGTTATACCTAAACTGTTTCCCTTAGTGTTTTATTTCTTGTTTTATCATCTCTAGACTTTAGTTTACTTACCTCCTATTCCTGATTAGCTTAGTTGTCGATAATATTTGGTGGTGTTTATTTGTTCCCTATGGTTCGACCCCTATGCTTGCCTTATACTCGTATTAGGTTTGTTTAGGTTGTATAAATTGTATTTGATCTAGGGATCGACATTTGACGACGCGTGTATTCCCTTGTCAAGGGTCTTCCTTAAGGAGGGCCTTTCCAAGGTTGTAACGTGGCTAGGCTTGGGGTTATGAAGAATGGACAGACTCAAGTATACTCCCAAAATCCTTTACTTTTAGTGCTTCTCAAATTAAAACCTTTTTTCTTTGTGTGGAAAATCCTACATTCGGTGCCTTTTCCTTGCCTTCTATCTCTTTTTTTTTTCCTTTCTTTTTTTTGACAAGTTTTGTTTTAAGTTTAGAATGATTTTTTCTTTCTTTTCCATTGGCTCTTTGGGTCTAGACTAACTTTGTGTCCCCCTTTTATGTTTTGTTCCCTCAATTTCCTATTTGTGTCTCTTTGCACCATTCCCATCCCAAGGTATGGAATAATGTAGGCTGAATAACTAAGGCTCAACTGACGAGGCTCAAAAGGGCTGCCAAAAAGATGGATTTTCTCTAAGGTTAAGAACATTGGATTATCTTTGTGGAGTTTCAAGTTGCCTCCTATGTTGGTGAAATCATCATATCCTTTCTTTGTAGGCCAAAGATGGGCCTCTTTTCATTCGATAAATATAGTAAGCCAAAACTCATCAAGATTCTTAAAGTTTTAAGTATGTATGCCTTTTGATATTGCCTGTTTGTATGTATATGTTTCATTTAATTTGAGCTAATAATAATAAAGAGAATGAAAAGAGAACAAGATGGACGTACTTGATAATAGAATTTTTTATTCATTAATTAATGAGAGTACAAAATAAGTAGATTTGACAGCATGAATCTCTTAGTTTATCATAAAAGGAAATAAACAAAACAAGACCTAAGGTGCTACATCTTGAATTGTTAACAATTTCTTGAGATTGCGTCTTCGAGCTTTGTCCGTTTCCAGCGTAGGTGAAATCCTCTCTAAAAATCTAGTCCATCTATATGATTCATGGTTTCATTTATCAAGTCCCTTTCAATTAATGTTCCCATAATATAGACCTTTTGAAATGTGTCTAAACTAAGGTATTTTAAATGACACTTGTATGGTGGAGACATATTGTCTATGAACTTTGGGACAAGTTCATGATCCGGAGGTCTTTGTGAAAGAAGAGCAACCTTTGATCGCCATCTGAAAAAGAAGTCGGTAAAGCCTTATACTTCCTCTTGCTTAAGCAATTCAAGATTATTGCGCAAGATAGTTGTGAGCTCGATGTTTTCTCCATATTGGGATAAAAACGCTTTTACAATGTCACTCCAAGTGGAAGTTTGTTTTGCATCGAGGTTATAAAACCATGATCTAACAATTGGGTCCAATGAAAGAGGAAAAGTACATGCATATAAGCTATGCTCAACCCCTTTCAATTCCAATAAAGCTCATTAAATGAGTCCTAGGATTGTTTGTAACCTAAAAGATTGACAAATCCGTAGTCAAGAACTTTTCTGGGAGAGTCTTGCCACTAGGTTGTGGTGCAAGCTCATACTTGAAGTACTTATTCTCTAAGCTAGCTCGAAGGACAAGTTTCTCCAAGACCTCTACTCTTTCGGCTCTTGCTTTTTCTTGTAGAATGTTTTCTTTTTCTTTCTCTTCTTTTATTTTAGCCTTTACTGCATTTTTATGAGCCTTCATTTGGGCTTCTTCTTCATGTAGGGCCTTAAGGTTTTGGAGTTCCTTTCTAAGTTTCTCCAATGCTGATTTGTTACCCATGATAGGACTAGTATGCGAATGTGGAATATGATCTAGTAATGTGTATCAAAAGAAATTGGGCACGTTTTAAATCTTTTCTGCCAAGCATTCAAATAATGAATTAAAGTCAAAATGATTGTTTTATTTCTTTTTTTTTTAATCCTTGTAATACGAATTCACTTTAAGCAAGTTTGTTGATGAAGAATGTCAAAAAATTCACGAACAATCGTTAATGGAATGTCATGATTTGTGTTGACTTCAATAAGGTAATCATCTAAGGATTTTACTTTAAATAAAGGGGAATTCTACATGGTGGCCTCCTACTTTTAAGTTTTCCACGTGGGAGACACACTTTTTTCCAATTCTCTCAAGTGGCATCCAAGTTTTGAAAAATTACGTACAGTGCCCTTTTTTAGGTTTTATGGCTAACCTTTTGATTTTTTGGTTAACCACAATTAATTTTTTTTTTTAAAAAATCAAATTCTTTAAAAAAAAAAAAGAAAGAAAATTCGCAGCCCCCATTCCCCCAACCTACGACCACCCTCCCCACCACCACCATCCCGAAAGGCGGCGACCTTCACCATTCCGACAACCCAGCCCTCCCCCACCCTTCGCCGCCATCCAGACAACTTTCACCATTCCGACAACCCATCTCGTCCCCCTACCCACTAAACCCACCACCTGAAACCCCCAAATATCCGACCCGAAACCTGAATAAACCACCCCCGCCACGTTAAACCCCAAAATAAGGACCTTTCCCACCCTCAAAACCTTGGGCGTCGGAGTTTCAAGGGTGGGGGAGGGTCTAATTCGGGGTTTAAATTGGTGGGATAGGGTTTTTAAGGGGTTTCGAGTTGGGTATTTGGGGGTTTCGGGTTTGGGATATGGGGTTCAGGTGGTGTCGTGGTGGGTTCAGTGGGTAGGGGGACGGGGCCGCCGGCGCGGTAAAAAGGGATTCTGGGCGCTGGTGGTGTATGGGGGTTGGGGTTGTGGATGGTGGACGTGGTGGTGGGAGGGTGGACGTGGTGGTGGGAGGGTGGTCGTGGGTTTGGGATGTTTTTTTTTTTTTTTAAAAAAATTCTTTTTTTTTTATTTTATTATTTTAAAATATAATTTAATTAATTTTTAAATTAAAAAACCTAAGGTCAACCATTTTAATTATAAAAGTTAGCCATAAACTAAAAAAAAGGACACTATACATAATTTTGCAAAACCATAGTGCCACTTGAGAGAGTTGGAAAAAAGTGTGTCTCCCACGTGGAAAACTTAAAAGTAGGAGGCCACCATGTAGAATTTCCCTTAAATAAATTGTTTTCGAAAAAGGTAGAAGAGAAAGACAAGAAAATTGGATTGAAAAATGCTCATCAAATTTTAGAAATATCAATCGACCCAAACACACTCCTTAAAATGATCAAATATACTTTGGTATAAGTTGATCATTTAGATTACAATAGAGATCTATATCGTTTTTTAATTATGATTCTCATATTGCTCATCTTTAAAGGATAATATATTACTATATTCTTAAAAAGAATGATGGCCTTCGAATGTAAAATCCAAGAATTAATTATATCATTTTCTCGATTTCATCATTCATTATCTTCTCTCTTTTTTGTATCATACTCTTTTTTTTAAGAACAATTTTTCTTTTTTTTCTTTCATTCTATTTCTCTTTTTTTTTTCGTGTGAGGCAATCATCCCAAGTAAGGTTCTCAGGATTTTTTTTTAAACCATAGAAGAGATAAATAAATTATACTTTTAAATCAAGGTTGATCAATTACAACTAAAAAAAATGATGAACACGAAAATGGACATGTTTAAAAATGGGAATATTGATGACGTCCTATTAAGGGATGCGAACTTCTAATGACGAACCATATGGGAAGTAATATCATTAGTTCGATTAAAAATTACGTAATGAATCATCATAATCGAGAACAGTATTGCGTGCAACTTTTCGTCTTGCGCTAAGGTGGAAAGTGCATGTTCGAGAGTAGCACCTGCCACACGCTGGGTTTTTTTTTTTTTCTCAAAAAAATGCATAATGAACAATAAAAGACTCTTTTGTTTGGGAAAACGCAAAAAGAACGATAAAAAAACATTTTTTTTGGAAAAGAAAAAAAAAAGACGATCAAAGTAAAAGTAACTAAGTTAAACAAAGTTGTTAGCCAAAGAGATATTTTTAGCACCTACTTAATGATTAACCTTGAAGCGGAAATATCGTTTTCTCCGTATAACATCGCTCGTAACGAGTCAAAGTCAACATTGAACAGTGGGCGCGCGCAAGTCAGAGAGTTGCGCGGAAGGGCCGCACGCAACTTCTGAACTTGCGCTTAGAGGGCTCGCGCAACTTTGACAGTTGCGCGTGCCACCTGGTACGTTTGATAATTTTTTATTTTTTAATTTTGTTTTACAAAAACCCAAAAAGAACGATAATAGTTTTTTTTCTTTTTTATTTTTTTTTTTGCGAAAACCGAAGTGCAATCTTTTTTTTTTCGAACAACATTTTTTGCGATTTTTTTTATTTAATATCTCTAGGTCACAAGTTGGAATTAATTAGATTAGACACGAAGAACATAGTAAGCACATATTCATGTAGTCACATAAGCACATAAAAGAGACTATCAAAGCATACAATGCTATTCTAAGGTCAAGGCTTGGGTGTCCAAAGGTATCATATCTTAAGGGACGATGCCCAAATCAATCACTCAACGTGTTGACCCATGACATAGCCCTCCTAACATTTTGTTGGCGATATAAGTGGGATGATTGTTATTGATTTCGGGATAGAAGTCTAGTATTGGCAACCCCTAGCCAATGAGCCAATCCCCAATGGTTAAAGTGTGCTATGATTATGCATGATGCAATGTTGCTTGTTTGGCTTTTACTTTTGTGAAAAAGGAAGATATTATGTGTTCAAGTCTCGCTCTTTAACTAGAGATTATCCAAGTTAGTTCTCGTTACAAACCATAGGTAACCTAGTGTTGGAAACCTTGAACCATAACTAATAACTAATCTTGTAACCTCTAAGTCCCCAATGGAGTCGCCACTGTAAGGAGGGTGTTCCCATCGTAGGGGATCCTTCTCCTTAAATGCACATGGCCCTTTAAAAGCCTAGAATTTACACTTATTAGGGTGTATTAGGATTTGAATTCCTGGATGTTTGGGGGACCTTGAATTAGAATTGATCTTATCATCACGCTTTTTTATAAGAAACAAGTAGGAGTCGCTAATGAGTTTTAGGAAAACTCATAAACCTCGTTCATGCCTTTCTCTAAAGTAGAGTTCAAGAAATATTTAGCACGAATCGTAAGTTTACCCATGCCCAAATCGGTCTACGTGTACCAGAAATGAGTTCGGGAGCGAGGGTACTAAAATAACATTGCCTTCAGGGGGGGAATCACTATCTACAACCTCTACTAGCTCTTCCCTTTTCACAATTTCACTACCAAACAATATATGCAACGTGGCTCCTAAAAACTAAGTTAGTTGATTTTATTTACAAGCATTAATCACGTAGGAATTACATTGCAAAAGTCGTTATTCTTTTGTTATTCAAATTTGTGAAAAGAACAAGAAATAAACAATGTTTGCCTTAACTTAGGTGATAAAACACTCAATTAATTATTCAAATTCTAGTCTTGATTAACACAAGAATACTATGTGAATTAAATTAATTAAAAGTTTGTTTAAAGTGATCAAACAACACTATTTATTCAATTAAAATTTTTTGTAACAATAAAAGAAAAGTGATTTATCTAAGTGGTCAGGAAACTAACCGTTCTTCTTTTATGTTAAATCTCCGTTTAATGCAGTTATGGACTTTATTTTTTCTTCGTACCTCCAAGGATTTAAATGGATTTAATTAGGGATGGAAATTATTTGGAAAGTGATGAGAAAAGTAGTATGATAGTAAGAGAACTTGAGAGATTAGGGTTTTGAGAATGTTAGGGTTCCAATTATGATTTTTTTGGTCCCTTTCGAGTTGAACGAAGACCCCTATTTATAGGTGTAGGAATCCAAGTTTAGGGTTTTAGAGCTGCGCCGTCAGGTGGCGTGCGCCACTCTCCGAGTCGCGCTAGGATGCCACGCGCATCTCAATGACTTGCGCGCGCCAGGCATGCGCAACTCACTGAGTTGCGCTAGATGCGGTTTTCCTTATACGAAAACGCATTTTTAAAACTTCTATAACTTTTTATTGAAAAGTCGGATTAAGGCGTGTGAGATGTCATTGGAAATATCTGAATGTCTACTTTCCAATGCCGTTGGAATTAGGTTAAACATGTTATGGATCAAAAGATATGGCCGTTGGAGTGCAAGGGTGTCGGTTTTGGGGCCCGGTTTAGTTTTTTTATGATAACTTATTTGTTTTAGCTTGGAATTGGAATTATAATATACCATTGAAAATATGTTTGAAAGGGCTATTCATTTGTTTAGGCTATGCATGGAGATATGATGGCTGGTTTATCTGTTTTGCTCTTTTTTCAACAATGTAATATCTATTGGATCGAATCATTGTATTTTACGCATTTGGGTCTGTTATTAATCAAGTCTAAACATGTACGAGCATGTTTTAGGCCTAATTAGTAATTTAACAAGGCTCTAAGATAACTTGGTCTCAAATATGAGCATTAACTTACTTCATAATGCATTTCGTAGTCCATAAACACTTCAACTATGATCTAGCATGAAAAACTGGTTTTTGTAACATCATCACATTTCCTTTCAGGACAAAAGGCCAAAAGTAGGTTTCTACAGGTAGGGAATAAGATTTCATGATAAAGGGTTTATAAGGGAAAGATGATATGGTTATTTATGTGCGAAAGAAGTGTGTGAAAGTGATACTAAGGTGAGGCTGCAAAGGCTATGGTGATGGAAAAAGATGTGAGAAGAATCAAGATGGTGACTCTTTATGCTAGGTAAGCTAAGTGACGTGGGTTCAAGCCTCCAAGGCTAGCTTTATATGGTTAGGGATAAGCATTGGAAATGACTCGATCATGTGTGGATATGAATGTGAGTATGAATGTGGGGGCACCTCATTGTTAGGTTGCCTACGTATCTGTTAGGAATAAGATTGAACGTAGCTCTAACGAAACTTTGCACAAGTGTATGTACACCTCAAAAAGGTCTTTCAAGGGTTGTAATTTAATGTGGTTAATTTGATCGTTTAAAGAAGAAAAAGGGTAAAGGCTCAACACCCGAGAGAAGCCCCTCAAGATATGCAATTGTGTTTTTGAAATATGAACTTTGCAAGTTTTATTTTTCATATTCTTTTTTTGCTTTGATTTTTTTTATTTAATTATTTTGAACACATGTGGGCAATCTCGGATCATGCGGTCCATCACTCACTTAGCATTCATGTTTCTCAGGCACTGTACCAAGCACTCGATGAGAGACGCAATTCATGACGTGTTCATATAAAAGACATAAGAACACTTGTCCTTAGACATTGTTTTATTGTTGCTTTGCTACTTTTATTTTTACTTGATTTTGAATGTTATACAAATTACACACCTTCCCATCCCATGGTTAAGTGAATGTGGGTTGAATAAATAAGGTCAATCATTAGACGAGGCTCAAAGTGGTTGATGAAGAAATGAATATGTAATTGAAAATTGTTTAAGGAGGAGAAAGATAGGGTTGCAAAGGTGCCTCAAATCATCGTTGTACCTTGTGTTTAGCTTGGCAATTGTTTTTTTTTTAATAAGAATGACATGATCGAGATATAAAGAAATAATGCTTATTTTATTCATGGAAATGGTGAATAAACAAACACAGTAGAGTCTATAAAGAAAAACCTAGGCTAGACATAAAGAAGGGAATGAAAAATAAATAAATATATAAAAAAACATGAAATCTTGCACGATGGACTCGCCGTGCGCCTGTCTTCATTGCTGCTTATCATTTCTTGCCGCCTGGAGGGACAAGAAGTTTGTTGGCATCAAAAATATCTTGAATAACATCCGTCAAATTTCAACATTGCTCGGTAGTGTGGCCCCTTCCTTGATGGAACTTGCAGTGGGAATTAGGATTCAACTTGGTGCTCTTTTCTTCAGGTTTTGGCTCTAGAAATGGCCCAATAGGTGTGATCAACCCTTGACCGTAAAGGTGATCAAAGGCTGCATCTTAAGTCATTACTAAAGGAGTATAAGTTCTCCTTTTCTTAGGCAATGGAGCATCAAGAGCTAACACTTCATTAAGATTTACTTGGCTTATATTGTTGGTAGTATTTTCGTGCTCAGAAGAGGAAGAAGAAGGAAACTCGTTATTCTTGTTTTTCCAAGTGTTACTATTGTTACTAGGCCTACTACCAACAATCTTTGTTAGCTCGTCCTCGATATTGATGTCAATGTCGTATACAGCTTCGAAAATATTTAGTGGAAGAAATTTGAGGTGTTCCCTATAATTATGAGTCAGATTTTGGATGAAGAGGCAAACCATCTCTCTTTCTTTGAGAGGATCTACCAAGAGTGCAACCGTTTCCCTCCACATGTTCAGATAAGCGGTGAAGCCTTCATTCTCTTTCTATTTTAGAATGGAGAGTTCACGTTCAGAAGTTCTTGTTTGAATGTTACACTTGTAACGATTCATGAAACTATCGGTGACATCTTGCCAAGTTGCAGTATTCTTGGCATCTAGGAAATAAAACTATTGTTGGCAAGCATTCTCTAAGGAGAGAGGGAACACCATAGGGAAGAGTGTTACGTCTAATCCCTTGAGAGCCATGGTTGCAGTGAACGCCTTCAACTGGAATATTGGATTGTCAGTAGGCTTGAACTTTGGATATCAACAGTGGAGAACTTTTTAGGGAGTCTATCATTCATATCCAAAGGAGTGGGAGGTTGTTCCACATAAGTGAAATCCTCAGAAATCTTGCTCATTTGTTCTTTCAATTTGTCAAGGGTAGCAACGATGACCTTGTTTTGTTCCATGGTAGTGACCCTAGTGGTAAGGGTTTGCATCATGGAAGACCGTGCCTCGATGGATTTGTTGATGTTCTCAATATCTTCCTTAGTGTCCATTGGAACGAACTAAAAGTAGTTTGAAGGTGATAAGTAATGTGGAGATGGCGAAGTTTCACTACTACAAAAATGCTCAAAGAGACCCAACATAAGAGACCCGTTAACAACATAACATAACAAGTCTCTTTTAAAAGAGAGACCGATTATCTTACATAACAGGTCTCTCGAAATATCCATGAGACCTTCTATTTAAGATAACCGGTCTCTCCGTGTTTAAAAAAAATCAAGGTACAATGAGAGACCCGTCCTTTTATATAACAGGTCTCTTGGCCTTATTTTTTTAATATAAGATGTTAGAATGACCTGTCATTTTGTAGGTCAATTGAAATGAAACTTTTCACTTTCTTTTCTTCTTACTCCACCTCTTGCATGCCCCTTGATCTCTTTCTCATCTCCCTCCTCTCATATCTCTCTCTTCTCCCTCCTCTCTCTTCTCTCTTCTCCCTCCTCCCTCTTCCTTAATTCTCTCTTCTTTCTCTTCCCATTTTTGATTTCCTCTATGTTTTTATCAATTTCAAGTAGTGATCTTCTCTCCGTCATATCATAATTTCAAGATCTATTTTCAAGGTTAGTTTGTATTTTTTTTTCTTTTCCGTATTTAAGGGTTGATCTTCATATTTTCGATTTTTCTTACTGAAAATATTATTTTCTTATAATTGTATATAAATTTTGCACATTTTTAAAATTTTAGTACGATTTATCTTCTGGTTATTATAATTGATTTTTAATTTAGTTTTCTTGTTAATATGTTTGTTTTTAACTAATTTTCGACAAAATTTGTTTATAAGGTTTGAATGTGATGTGTTTTTAGATTTTTCTTTGAGGTTTTTTTCAATCGGTTTATTGATATTATTCCCTTTTTCTTTTACGTTTTTTTTTACATTTTTTAACCTTAGTTCTTGTACAGAGAGTCAGATCTAGTTTGTAATTTCTTTAGTTTATTTTTCGCTCATTTTTTTAATACTATTTTTCCTTTTATTCCTTTTTTTCACTTCTTATATGATTGTCAGATGTGATATGTATGTTGATGTATTTTATTTTTTATTTTTATTTTCAATATCGTTTTAATAGTTCTTCAAACATTCGTTCTTTCATTTTGTTCGTTTTTAAAATTTATATACACTTTTGCATCTCCTACCAATTCGTTCCTCGTTTTTAAAATTTATCCTTCTATTTTTCTTGCTTTGTGTTTAATCATCATTTAGTTTAGATCCGTATGTCATAATTTTTTCTATTAAAATTTAAGATCTCTTTTTTTTTCATATGTTTTAACTTTTTTTGGTTAAGTTATGGCTTTTTATCTTTTTTTTGTAAACCTTGGTATTTTATCTTTTATTTCTATTGGTATAACTTTTCTGATTTATTTTTCTAGAATCTAATTTTTGTTTTTTTTTATTACTGTATCTATATTTGTGGTTACAGGTAAATGTCTACAAGTTTGAAGGGAGAAATTGGCGATTGAAGATCATTGAAGCTAGAAGTTATCATTTACAGATTGTTTTTTAATTTTTGTGTATTGGGATTTCATTGTTATCTGTACTATGTTTGTAATTTTTGGGGTTTATGATATTCAAGTATTATTTTTGTACTCCGTATTTAACAATGCAAAAAAATTTAAATAAGTAACATTGATAAATTGTTATTATAATTTAAAAAATCAAATTAAGTAAGCTATTTTTTTAAAAATAAAACCCGACAGACCCGTTAAGCTAATTAAGCGGTCTCAACTTTCTCAAAAAAGAGACTGCCTATCTTCAGTAGGTAGTCTCTCTTTTTTATAAAAAAGAGACTGCCTATCTTCAATAGGTGGTCTTAGTTTTGTCATTCTAGAGACCGCCTTTAGTCAAGCAGTCTCTTTGCCAAAGAGACCGCTTAGCTAGAGACCGCCTCTAAGGCAGTCTCTTTGGCTAATTTTGACGGGTCTCTTTGGCCTATTTTGTTGTAGTGTTTTCTTTGAACACATCTCAGATCTAAGAGATTATTGTTGTGGTAATGACTCGAACCTTATTAATCTTCCCCTGCTCCTTGACCAAGTACTGTGAAATAAAATAAATTAACTTAATGGTTTGGAAGAGGGAAATATAGACATTTGAAACAGGTTAGATAAACTCCGATCCACTCATTTATATGACGGAAAAAAGAAGTGCATGAATCTAGTATACGATCATAAACGACATCGTGCACGACTCGAGTCGGAAAATAAAGAAAGTGTGTGGACTATACTTGACTTGTGAGTGATTAAGTGATGTTATAAGACTCGTGGTATGATCGTATGGCTAGACATGTGAACAATAACCAAAATGACTGACGCGAGGACCAAATTAGCACTGAAGACTAAAAAAAAGCAGACTGGACTTATTCCCTAAGCACTGTGACACGGCGAATTGTACCGTATCGCGGTACAAGGTGCTGTGACACGACACTGATTGTCGTGACACGACATTTTTGCCGTGCCGCGTTGATCATATCTAGGTGTTTTCGTATTTTTTTTTCCATTTTTTAAAATTTTTTTATTTTAGTGTTTGTGTTAATTACTAGGTGAGTACAGTCCATTGACATTCGTTAGTCATAAAATAAACTACCATAGACAAAGAGAGATCATTAATGTTAGGATCAAAATGATAAAATATATACACATAGGGCACGTAGGCACAATGATGCAAATAAGAATTCACAACTTAAGGTCAAGTTCTATGTTCCACTATGGTCAGGTTTATTTGGTGTCAAAAGTGTACCAGGGTTAAGATTTTGGACGCGTTACCAAGGCATCCTCCCTCAAGGGTGTATACCAACGGGCGCCTCCGCAAGTTTGTGATTAAATCAAACTCAACTCCATGGTTTAGGTGGATTTAATAACTCAGATGAACCCTTATTACCATGAGTGTTTTGGGGTTGATAGAGCTGAAATCCTCCGAGGCTAAGACGTATGTATAACTTACACACGTTTTTTTTAAAAAAAAAGGGAAGTTGAATGTGATAAAAAAATAAAGCCACTGGAAAGATTTCAGGATTGCCGCGAGATGGTAGGAAGCACCATGTCACGGTACAGAACGCCGCATCACGACGTTATGCACCGTGACAAGACAGTCAGGAAGTCTAACTAGTGCCTCTGTTTTCTTCGTTCGCAATAAGGTTATTCAATTTTTCCTATGGGCGAACCTAAAAACGATGTTAAAACGTCTATGAAAATGCAAAAATGTCAATATAATCATAGGAATATGATTCAAGATTCTTTAAAGTGTCATTCACTAATTTTAATTAAATACCGATCATTCAAATCCATTAATAAGCAAGAATCCTCCCCAGTGGAGTCGCCAAATTGTAGGCGTCATTTGAAGTGCACCTACGTTAAGCATGTGTGAATATGCTTGGAACTCATAGAAAGTAATTGTTGGGGTTTGGTGAGTCCGACTCACCGCGGAAACAAACCCAAAAATAAGACCGCACTCGCAATAAATAAAACCATAAACATAATTAAATTAAACACAAGATTAAGATAAAATGATTATGATAGGGTAAAGTCGTATCCCCTAATCAAAAATAATTACCTAAATCACTAACTACAGTAGATAGGGAAGTAGGGTCGAACTCCACAGGGAAACAAGTCTTTTTAATTCTAATTAATTATTATACTCTAAATTATCTAAGTAACCAATATTTTGAGGTAAGAATTCTATACTACGAAGAATAAGTTTAGGGAGAAAAGAATCAATAATAAGGAAACCTAGGGTCACAGGTTCACCAATAATTAATATTCCGGGATAGAACGAAGTAATTAATAATTAACAATGCATAGATAACATGATTAACAGGCTCTCGCAATTTATTAATCAACATAGATCTAACAGGCTCTCGCAATTTACTAGACCTAAGTTCCTATTAAAAATAGCCTTTAATATTAAATCAATATCTGCTCGATTCATCAATTCAATATTGCTAAACATTCACAATCAAATTACATCTGCTCGATTCATAATCTAATTGCAAAGAATTTAAAACAATTCAATAGGAAATTATCATGCAATATCAACAATCAATAATAACAAACTATCCCTTCATATCAATTATGGATCCCCATAAACCCTAGAATTAAACTACTCACTAATCATCATAACTAAATCAATCAAATAAATAATTAAAAGCATAAACAAGAAAACAATTAAAATAGCTGAAATTAAAAAGGGAAGAAATTGTACCAAAGTAAATCTGGAATTAATGAAGGAATTAAGAACAAAAGTTTAGAGAGAATTTAAGAGAGAGAAAAATACTAAGTAGAGAGAGAAATTCTAAGAAAATAGGTAACTAATAATTCCGTACAAATCGTATTTAAACCTTTCCTAAAACACGAATTAAAACTAAACTAATCAGACTCTATTAAAACACGCGCCCGATCGGGCGAAGGGCCGCCCGATCGGGCCCGCCTTTTTCACAACGCCTATACTGATGTGCCGCGCCCGATCGAGCCTACGCTCACCCGATCGGGCGCGCCTCTCCCTTGAGAGTGCCCTTGCGCGCATCCGCCCGATCGGGCCCGGTCTTCTTCTTCGAGGCTTGGACTTCGATTGGGCTAGATTTCTCGGCCCAATCCATATTTCCTCTCGGGTCTCGAATACATGGTCCAAATGCCTCGTGATCCCAATTACCGAGCCCTTAATCACCGGCTCTCACCGATCTTGGGCTCCAAAAGTGGTCGTGTCCTTCTAGCTTCCGTAGTCGATCCAATAAGGCCCGGGAAAATGCTCCAAGAGTGCAATTTCCTGTAAAATACAACTAAAACTACAAAAACACTAGAACACACAAATTAGTAATAAAAGTGGCCCGAAAGAGCCAAAAACACTACTAATAACGACCACGGGACGGGGATAAAACACTATATAAACTAAACATATCAAACTCCCCCAAGCCAAACCTTTGCTTGTCCCTAAGCAAAGAGCTCATCAATGAACATATAAAACATACTTCACCCCAATAATCAAATCAAAAACCAACGATTCAAGGTAAAATTAATGAACATGCTTCAACATCAATCAATCTTATTCATCTAATCACCCTTTCTCCCCAACAATTATCAAACAAAGCAAACCACAAGAGCATATAGAATTCAAGACTAGTGCTCACACACTCAACTCTCATTTATGTGGCGAGTAAAGAATGTACTCGATCGCTCTCCACCCAACCCCTTTAATGTGAACAAATGCCCTCCCAACTCACACTCTCGTGTGTATAAAAACATTGAACGCTCATCCTACTAGTCGACTCGAAATATGCCAAGTCATAACTTGCATTGAAAAACAACACTTTCACATTTACATAACTTCTATGCACAAGGTCGTAAGGTCTTTTAAGCTTGTAATGTAAGGCTAGGGTAAAGGTAGGATAAATTTGGGATTATGTGAGAGAAAAGCTATGCATTAAGGGAGCCAAATCCTAATAAACCCATGATAAAAAATGATGATCATACACATCTCCAACATAACCAACTCCAAACAACAATCCACCAAATATACTCCAAACAAAATAAACAATCCCAACACTTACAACAATCACTCATAAAAATATGATAATGTAGAACTTTGAGTGAAGAAAACAAACTTTGAACTCATTCTTTTTTTTTTCTTTTTTTTTTTCCTTAGAACAACCTTCAAATAGAACATTTGAACATCAAACATTTTTCTCTTTCTTAGAAGTTCACCTTTTTTTTTTTTTTTCAAATTTCTCACTCTTTTTTTTTGAACTTCATTTTTTCATCACACTTTTATTTTCTCAAAAATATACAACTTTTAAACTCAACAAAACAAAAATATGATCAAGAATGAATTACTTCTCAAAACCCACCCAAATTGTGCAAATAATGTGCACACTACAAACTCCCTCACCTCACTCACTAATAGCTCCCCCAAGCCAAGCTTGGGACTAGTAGCTAATGGGGCTCATGTAGGCTTATAATGTGGCTAAATAAACAATAAAAGGGCACAAGCAACAACATGGGTAACAAGAAGGGAACAAATGTATCTAATACTCTGAAGGCTACCTAAAAGAATGAACGCCTTCGTCCTCCTCATGTGCATAATAATAAGTTATGAAACACTACTCATAGTTGCAAATCAATACTCAAATTTATTGACATACCAGGTGTAGACACCTAAAAATGTCTCCCTAAAACCAAACCCGATGATAAATAACCTTTCACCGCCTCTATTGGTCGGGTTTAGTATTTAATCCCGAGAGTGCTTAAAATCGTATTTTATTAAATTCATACCTTTGAAAGGTCCATGGATTAGTCTTGATGTTTGGTAAAAGCATAGTTTTAATTTTAGCCCAAGCTTATTAATTAATTTTAAGCCCAAACCTTTTTATTTTATTATTTTATTATTTATTTTTGGCCCAAACATTTTATTTATTTTTATTTTATTATTTTCTTATTTTAGCCCGAATAATAAAAGTCAGAAAAAAGCCCGAAATTATCAATCGGCACTTAAAAAGACGAAAGAAATTAGGGTTAAAAATGAATTTAGACGGAAAAATGAACTGGAAGTGACCGTGTCACGGTACAGTCTGACCGTGTCACGGGAACCCTTCCCGTCTGACGGTGGGACTTCCCGTGACACGGGAGGTCTGCCGTGACACGGGACGTTCCGTGTCCTTTCCGCGTAAACCCTTAACGCGTTTTTCATTCCGTTTTCTGAAAATTTCCCGCGTCACTCCAAAACTGTACCGTGTTACGGGAAAGTGTACCGTCTGACGGTACAGTCTGACCGTGTCACAGTACAGTCTGACCGTGTCACGGGATACTTTTTTAGGGTTTTTATCATGTTAGGGTTCCGTGTGCTCCCTCAGCACATTTTCCCTATAAATACCCCCTCATTTCTGATGTACGGGGCAACCAAAATTTTATTATTCTTATTTTCTCTCTTCTATGCTATTAACCTAAACACTAGCCTACCCTTTTTACTTCAAAATTCCTTCTTCAAGCACTCAAAGGAGTCCATATTTTACTCGAGGTTCTGTCCTTAAGCCAAGGCGTGAAAGGTAGAATCGTTTGAGGGTTTGGCCCCAAAATCAACCTTATTTTATTTAATTTAATTTAGTTATTGTTTTATTATTTCCTTGAAGTTACTAACTCGTTTATTATTTTGTAGTTGCAAGCAAACAGATTCAAAGTAAGGATCATGCTCTTTTTATTATTATTATTATTATTATTTTTTCTAACGATTTTTATGTTGTTGGAATTGTGATTAAATTGGTTTTAATATTAATGTTTATTCTATTGTTATTATGATCACCATATTGCATGTTAAAGGGAATATGTAATTGAAAATCACGCCTAATAAGATAATTTGGACAACCGGTTTAGGATCCTTTTAATCTTGTTATTAATTGAAGTGATCACAATATTTTAGAATTATGTGTGCATTAATATTAAACCAATTTAGTTAAATAATAGTTTGGAGCGAATTGAATTATTGTTTGTATGCCTTTGAGATCACAGGAATGCTTTTCAATATAAGAATCGAGTAGAGGCCAATACGGGCGAATGTGACTCCATGACTCACTTCGTACCATCATCCCCGATCCTCCTTTCGTGGTTCCGAACCATATGGAGTTAGTAATCTCATGGATTATGAATGGGGTGTAACCTTCACGGGTCAATCGTTGTTGCCTATCGTTGTCCCTTATCGTGGTTGCCTTTTTATGATCCGTGAATGGTTTACAAGTTCCTTAAAAACTTGTTGGCGGCTCCCTACTTTTTTGTCCCTAATCGTATATGTCAATTCCCACTTCCTATGAGTGCCAAGCATATTCACCACATGCTTAACGTAGGCGCACTTCGAGCGACGCCTACAATTTGGTGACTCCACTGGGGAGGATTCTTAATTATTTATCGATTTGAGTGATCGGTATTTAATTAAGATGAGTGGATGAGACTTGAAAGATTCTTGAAAAAATATTCCTGTGATTAATTTGGCATTTTTTGCATCTGCATAGACGTTTTAACGTCGCATTCAGGTCTGTCCCGTAGGAAAAATTGGATAACTTGGTTGCGCGCAAAAGCAAACAGGGCACCAGTCAGATTTTCTGACTGCCGTGTCACGGCAGTCCTAAAATCAGTCCGGTGACCTATTTTCTTTTCTCACAGTCGACTTCCTTCAATTTTTCTGAACAAACGTATGTGTTCTACATGCGTCTTAGCCCCGGGGGATTTAAGCTCTATCGACCCAAAAACGCTCATGGCAATAAGGGTTCATCCGAGTTATTAAATCCACCCAAACCATGGAGTCGAGTTCGATTTCATCACGAACTCGCGGAGCCGCCCGTTGGCATACACCCTCAAGGGAGGCTGCCTTGCTAACGCGTCCAAACTCTTAACCATGGTACCCTTTGACACCCAAAGCTTGACCAATAGTTGAACATAGATCTTGACTCTAGGTTGCGAACTTTTTTTACATCATCGTGCCTAAATGCTATGTGGTTGTTTGGTGCTAACCCTCATGTGTTTGCTCTTTTTGTTTAACCCATGACCGAGGGTTTTTATTCTCACATAGTAATTAGTACGGACTTAAAATCGATTAAAATCTGAAAAAAAAATCACAAAACTGACCTGGAACTGCGCACCGTGTCACGGCATGTTCTGCCGTGTCACGGTGAACAGTACCGTGACACGGGAAAGTCTACCGTCTGACGGTAGACTGTACCGTGTCACGACAGTCTGCACCGTGACACGGTGCCTAGGAAAGTGTCCTGTCAGTCTTTTTCTCGATTTTTGTGCGAATGCTGTGTCCAGTTTTGAGTCGTGTCTAGCTATACGGTCAAAACACGCGTCTATAACCTCACCTAATCACTCACATATTATGTCCACACACCTTTTTTAATCATGCACCACTCTTTTGACCGTATTTTAGGGAAACCTTGTTTTTTGTGTCGTTTTTTTTCGGAGTAAGTCGGATGGTATCCTCCCATGTTTTTTTTAAAATTACAGATTTTTAATAATTTTCAAAAATTATAGATTTTTAATAAAATATTTTTCCGGATAGGTTAAGGTTAAGTTTGGTCATTAAAGGTGTGTTTGTTTCGGTGGCACAGCGCTTGGGCAAGAAGCAAGGGTAGATTGTTACGGTTCGAGTCCATACCTCAACAACCTCTTATACCAAAGAGGCGTACAAGGAAACCACCTCAATCATCTCTGCAAGATCCGTCTCCAGTTTACTTTCAACCAATGGCCACTAAGGAAGACATTGAGAACCTCAACAGGACAATCGAAAGATTGTCTGACATGATGCAGACACTCACCACTAGAGTCAGCACTGTAGAGCAAGACAATCAAAACAATGTCACCACTGCTGCAATGGACAAGATCAAGGAACAGATGAGCAAGATTTCTGAAGAGTTTACTTATGTGGAACAGCCTGTCACCTCTTCGTCCATAAGAGAGAAGCTTCCTGAGAAGTTTTCCACTGCTGACATCCCCAAATTTAAGCCTACTGATAATCCTCTTTTCCATTTGAAGGCTTTTTCTGCAACTATGGCTCTTAAGAGAGTAGATGTGACACTCTTCCCTACGGTGTTTCCTCTTTCCTTAGAGCATGCCTGTCAACAGTGGTTCTATTCTCTGAAATCCAAGCATGTCGCGACCTGGGAGGATGTTGCTGAAAGCTTTATGAATCGTTACAAGTGTAACATCCAGGCCAAGACTTCTGAACGTGAACTCTCCATTCTCAAACAGAAAGAGAATGAAGGCTTCACCACTTACTTAAGCAGGTGGAGAGAAACAACTGCGCTCTTGGTGGATCTTCCCAAGGAAAAAGAAATGGTTCGCTTGTTCATTGCCAATCTGACTCATAAATACAAGCAACACTTGAAGTTTCTGCCTTTAAGTACCTTTGAAGCTGTATATGATATTGGAATCAATATCGAAGATGAACTGATGAAGTCTGTTGGTAGTAACAATAACAACAGTACTTGGAAAAACAAGAAGAACGACACTCCTTCTTTTTCGTCTTCTAAGCCCAATAATGCTACCAACAATATCAACATCAATGATGTGCTGGCCCTTAATGCTCCTCCTCAAAGATTCCAAAGGCAAAGGAGGGTTTATACGCCTTTGGGAATGACTTATGATGCTGCTTATGACCGTCTTCATGGTCAGGGACTGATTATGCCAATCGGACCATTTCCAGAACCTCGACCTGAGAATAGGACCGCTAGCTATGACCCCAATGCTTATTGCAAGTATCATCAAGGCAAGGGTCATAACACTGAGAAGTGTTGGAGGCTGAAAGATGCAATCCAAGATCTGATTGATGCTAACCAACTTCCTGTCCCTCCAGGGGGCAAGAAGCCTAATATTCAAACAGGTCCTCTTTCTGATGCTTTGGCTATCATGGGAGATGAAGTCTCCTTTGATCCGTCAATACTCATTCAACCTGTGAATGAACCTCTGCCGGAAGTTGTATTTATCTCAAGCACTGAAGAAGTGAACGGGATCTGGGATAGTGATGATGAAGACGTCTATCTCAAAGACATAGCCTGTTCATCTCTCGGCACCAGTGAAGATGTTTGGGGGGACCTTGAGGTCAAGGTTCTCACCAGAAGTGGACGGGTGCAACAACCTAACCCACCTCCACCTCCACCACAATCACATCCGATAGTTGATCCCATCGACCCTATGAATAGCGATGTGGTCAAACAACTGCAAAAGACCAAGGTGGAAATGAATGTATGGAAGCTTTTGGCCACTTCCCACGAGCATCGAAAGGCTGTGATGAATGCTCTGGTGAAAATAGGAGTTGATGATGACATGACTCCTCAAGGATTGGTCAACTTTCTCACTACTGAGTTGCCGAGTACCAGCAACCTAATTTCTTTTTCTGATAAGGATCTACCCCCGGAAGGGGACCAACATAATAAGGCCTTACACCTCACTGTAGTGTGTAGGCAGATGAATGTTCCTGGTTGATAATGGCTCTGCAATCAATGTGTGCCCACTCCGTACTGCAAAGAAGTTGGGTATAAAGAATGAAGAATTGACTCCCTCCTTTCAAGGGATTCGAGCTTACGATAATACTCGCCGTCAAGCCGTGGGTACTATCATATTGAATATAACTACTGGGGCCATTGAACGTCGCACCAAGTTTCAGGTGGTGGACATTAAGGCCTCTTTCAATCTGTTATTAGGACGCCCTTGGCTTCATGAGCTAAAGGCGATTCCGTCATCGCTCCACCAGAAAGTGAAAGCCATAGTTGGAGGGGTTCCGATTACTATTGATGCTTCTCCTATGCGCATTCAAGTTATTGATACTCCTATCGTCCATGTTGAACATGAAGAAGAAGATGAAGATCTTTGGGGGTTTTCACTAGATGATGTTCTTGTGATCGAAGAAGAGGAAAAGTGCCATCTCGACTTCGATCCCTACTCAAATACCAGTATCAACGCCATTCTGAAGAAGCAAGGTCACTTCCCTGGAATGACCCTTGGGCTCAAGAAGAAAATGGCTAAATCTTGGGGCCATCCTGGTGCGCTCAAGAAGGATACTTTCGGCTTAGGATTCGAGCCAACAAAGGAAGATCTGAAACAAGCTGCATTGAAAATGAAGACTCGCAACAACGCTCGAATCACGAAGACGGAAATGGCCATGGATCCATATCCGTTCACCCTCAACGGCCAGTACATCAAAGAAGGGGAAAACTTCCCATGCTATGAATTCCCTGAACCATTTGTCCATAATGGGATCCGTGAACCGGGATTCGAGGTGTTCCTCGATTGTGACTTCATCGATGAAGAGCTCTCCACAGCCGACAAGTCAGATAGCCTGAACTCTGATCATCTGGGAATCAACCTTCTTTTTGGAATGGAGAAGAATCAATCCAAGCTGGTCTGCAATGATAACTCCGAGCTCGTTCAAGCCGTCATAGGGAATAAGGATTTCGACCCCTCCGAGTTAATCGTCCAAGCTGACAACATTTCAAGGGGATGGCGCAAGACATTGAGGATCACTACGCCAAGTGAAGAGAAGTTGGAAATAACCGCTGGCGAGGGTCCTATGTTTGATGAGTCTGAATCGTCTGGGTCCGAGTCCGAGTCTGAGTCTAAGTCTGTAGATGAGTCCTTAGAGTTTGAGGCCGACCCTCTTTCTGCTATAGAGTTCAACCCTGAGTCTCTTGTTGAGTCCTCTCTTCCTAGTCCTAATAATTCTGGTGAGGTCGCAGCCGACCTTGCCTCTCTTGATGTATTAGCCAATGAATTCAATGAAATGAGTACCTTTGCTTACGATGCGTGCCATTCCCCTAGCTCTGATCAATATTGCTTTGCTAATGATAAAAATGACAAAGAAATAATAAAAGCAATGGAAGAACACGAAAATAAAACAGCAGTTATTGAAGATACAGACACAGTTAACATTTCCAATGATACGACTATCAAAGAAGTAAAAATTGGATTAACACTAAGTCAAGATGAACGCAAAGAGCTAATTAACTTGCTTAGTGAATTTGTTGATGTATTTGCTTGGTCATACCAAGATATGCCAGGAATTGACAGGGATATAGCTCAGCATACGATACCACTCATTCCAGGTATGAAGCTTGTCAAACAAAAGCTGCGCCGAATGAAACCAGATGTGGCTCTCAAAATCAAGGAAGAAATCAGGAAGCAATAGGCCGCAGGTTTCATCAGAGTATCCAAGTATCCGGAATGGATAAAAAATGTGGTTCCAGTTCCAAAGAAGGATGGAAGGGTCAGAATGTGTGTTGATTACAGGGATCTCAATAAAGCAAGCCCAAAAGATGGGTTCCCTCTACCTCACATCGACATTCTGGTCGATAATACAGCAAACCATGCACTCCTGTCATTTATGGATGGTTACGCCGGATATAATTAGGTATTGATGGCCGAAGAAGACATGGAGAAAACCACATTCATCACACAATGGGGCACATATTGCTATACGGTAATGCCATTCGGGTTGAAAAATGCGGGTGCCACCTACCAAAGAGCAGCTACAGCATTGTTACATGACATGATGCACAAAGAGGTGGAGGTCTATGTCGATGATATGATTGTCAAGTCTAAAGATCGCCTAGGCCATATCGTCGCACTTCGCAAATTTTTTGAAAGACTCCGTAAGTACAACATGAGATTAAATCCAGCAAAATGTGCATTCGGAGTCACGTCAGGCAAATTACTTGGATATGTGATTAGTTCTCGAGGGATTGAAATAAATCCTTCAAAAGTAAAAGCAATCATGGCCATGCCACCACCCAAAAATGAGAAGGAGATTCGAGGCTTCATTGGAAGATTGCAGTATATAAGTAGGTTCATATCAAAGCTCACAGCGATATGTGAACCTATATTCAAGAAGCTTAAGAAGAATGTCCCAGTCACATGGGATGATGATTGCCAAAAGGCTTTCGACAAAATCAAAGAGTATTTGGCAAATCCACCCGTACTAGCGCCAGCAATACCTGACTTTCCTCTTCGACTCTACCTTACGGTCACAAGAGAAACGATGGGGGCAATGCTAGCACAAGAGATTGAAAGCAAGGAGAATGCAATCTATTACTTGAGCAAGAAACTCCAAGGATATGAGACGCGATACACGCCACTCGAGAAGTTGTGTCTCGCACTTGTATGGGCCGCACAAAAACTAAGACATTACATGCTCACTCATACAGTGCATGTCGTGTCCAAGATGGATCCTCTCAAATACTTGTTCGAGAAAGCAACACTCAACGGCAGATTATCAAGGTGGATAGTCAATCTGGCTCAGTTTGACTTGAGATTTGTGCCACAAAAAGCCATCAAAGGTTCTGCAGTTTCTGACTTCTTAGCAGACTTTCCGCTAGAAGAAGTTGAAAAAGAAGAAGATGAGTACGATTTCCCTGATGAAGATTTACTCATGACCGAAGACGATAGTTGGACGCTCTATTTCGATGGAGCTTCAAACCAAAAAGGATGTGGTGTAGGAGTCTTACTCGTATCACCCAATGAAGAACACATCCCAATTTCCATGAAGCTCGACTTTGATGTCACCAACAATGCCGCAGAATATGAAGCATGCATTTTGGGGTTAGAAACAGCTGTCGCCTTGGGAATTAAGAAACTCAGAATCTATGGTGATTCTTCATTAATCATTAACCAAATCTCTAAGAGATGGAAAGTGAGAAGTGAAAGTCTCGCTACGTATCAAGCTCATCTAGAAACTCTCACGGAGCAACTAGATGAAGTGGAATATACGTACTTGCCAAGAGAAGAAAACCAGTTCGCTGACGCGCTAGCTAAATTAGCATCAATGGTGCGAATTCCAGCTGACACAATCAGAATGCCACTGACGATAGAGAGAAGATATGAACCAGCTTATGTTCACACACTTGACGATGAACAAGAACCACATGAAGAAGATGAAGAGCCATGGTATACAGACATCCTTAATTATGTGACAAGAGCAGAATATCCTCCTAATACTGATAAAAGAGCACGCCGTGCTTTGAGGCTCTTGGCCTCACAATATGTGCTCATCAGGGGAGAACTCCACAAGAGAACTGCAATAGGAAGGAATATCTTATGTATAGCCAAGAAAGAAGCACATAAAACCATGGAAAACCTTCATGCTGGTATATGTGGAACTCACATGAATGCAAAGATGTTAGTCCAAAAGATTCAACGTCAAGGTTACTATTGGACTACTATGGAGAGAGATTGTCACGAGTACGTCAAGAAATGTATGAAGTGTCAAATCTACGCAAACTTACAGCATGTTCCACCTTCGCTCCTCTACACGTATACTTCTCCATGGCCTTTCTCCACTTGGGGCATTGACATCATTGGAAAAATAACATGCTCAAGACCACGAAATGTTTCCGGTCAGCTTTTGCCTCGTCAAGACCACGAAATGTTTCTCCAAGGCACGTCGGCATAGGAGATCTTCCGGATTCAACATGCTCAAGCACAGACGCTAGACAAGCATGTCCTACCCTACCATTTGCAAATAGTAGCTTGCTAAACATGCAAAATATATATGCCCTTCTACGATATACATGATAAGACTCAGAGATAGGGCGATTAAAATATAAATTAGCAAGTTTTTCTAAGTCTACTTCATTACCACAAACAATTCTATTTAAATCTAGATCCGTTAGATTCAGATGGCGTTCAAAATCTTGGTAATAATATTCACGTAGGGTAGGCATGGAAATAAGATTTCTAGCAGGAAATCCAAAGATTGCACCAAATTCCTCCGGCAGAGGACAGATTTCATCATAATCAAATTTGAAACAGTGTGTTTCTGGACTCCAATAATCTAATGCCGCCCTTAGAAAATCATGTTCAATAGCTACGTGTCGCAGGGCTAGCAAACCCCTGACATGAAATAATTCTAACTCTCTTTTTTCAGCATTGGTCAAAGAATAAGACCAGTCGCGCAATGTATTATCAAAATTCTGAGACATGATTATTGAAATATGAAATTCTAAATTATTTTGTGTTTCGTAATTATGCATATCGTGAATAATCTGGTCTTATTTTATAGCAAAAGCGCTCGAAACTGCCCAGAATTTATCTTTTCATACGCATAAAACAAACCGCTGGCTTATACGCGTCCCGTGACACGGGAAATTCCACCGTGTCACGGGAACTTTTGCCGTGACACGACAGGTTTTGCCGTGACACGGTGAACAGTGCCGTGTCACGGCACTTTACGCGCTTTCTTTTTTCATCTTTTCCCGTATCTATCCGGATTTTTTATAATTTTTTATCTTTAACGTTTATTTTTCAGCTTTTTCTGAGAATTTTATTTCTAATAAAATTCTCACCTTTTTATTTTTATCTTTATTTTATTTTAAGATTTTATTTCTTTATATTTGTTTTGTTTTTTTATTTTATTTTTGTTTTGGGGAAGATAATTTTTATCTCTTTATCATTTTGTTTTTATTTTTATTTTTATTTCTTTTCTTTTCTTTTCTTTTTGGGGAAAGTAATTTTTATTTCTTTTTCTTTTGGGGAAGGTCGGTACCCTCCATTACTCCACTTATGTCTTTTCGTCGTGTCGTTAATAAATACACGATCACACACAAGGAGTCTCAAACACACACCAACACACACAATAATAAATATATAAACTGTAAATAATGTACAAAGAGTCATAATACATAAATATGTCAAGTGTCATCATAGTATGTACAAAAAACCCTCGGTCAAAAGTCCCTAGAGCCAGAATCAGTCTCATCTCCACCCTGTGCATGTGGTCCACCCTGTGTATATGGGAACGGCAAACCGAAGAGTCCCTCGACCATCCGAGTACGGGGAGTAGCGTCCCTACTAGTCCCCGTAGGCCCAGCAGTAGCCAAGCTCAAGGCAGGACCCGTCCAGCCGGAAAACGGAGTAGACTGGCCCAAAGATACTGGAATCGTCGGCGAAGGCATCGTCCCATACATCGGAACCGAGAACAAGCCCGACAGCGGTGGAGGAATCTCGGATAATGGAGCTGAAAATGAACTAGGATCCAAAGGAGACCCAAACTCGGGAACTGGAGGCTGTGAAAATGACTGATGCTGCCCCTGACTCTTGCCCGGAAAATGCTGAGAAGACTGACCCTGCTGCCACTGAGCCTCCTGAAATGGCTGAGTAGTCTGAGGCTCTCGCTGAGAACGCCGGTGAGCCTCAGGAGATCGTCTACCACGACCAAGCTCCTCCTCGTCCGAGCCTCTGGGCCTCGAGCGCGAGCGGGACCTCCGTCGCTCCTGAAAGATACAAAATCAAAAGGTGTCAACAATGCAAAATAAAACAAATGGTAGAAATGAAAAAAAATAAGTGATACCTCAAGAACGTCGCTAGAGCTCCGACAACTCGCACCACGCCGAAGCTTGATGATGCAATACTTCAGCGCGTCCACCAGCTTCATGATTCCCATCATCTCCGGGCGGTTAGGCTGAGGATAAAACAAAGAAAAATCAGTAATAAGCAGCAGTAAAAGGGCGGATAATGCGTCGAAGAAAACTCACCGGCTCAAAGACCTCGGGCAGAGACTCCCGCGCCTGTCTATAACCCTCTGGCGCGTCAGCAATATGGTCCTCCGTGATACCGATCGGCCCGGGGTAGCGGACAGACTGAGGAGGAATCTGAATCCTCCCCACAGGGTGGATGGTCGTCTGAAAATATGATCGAATAATCAAGTTATTCGACTATTTAAAACAGAGATTAGCAAAGAAGATTCTCAAAAGAAATCATACCTCGGGAAGACGGGGTGGAGGAGCCAGAGAGGGAAGCAAATCCCTCGCATAGTCGCTCTCCATGTGAACGAGCTCCTGCCGTGAAAGAGTGTAGCGCTCTCCCCTGTTGATCAACTCTCTAATCAAGCGAGAGTCCAACATCGACTCTGGCGGGGATGAAGGCACCACAAAGCGATCGCCGCTATGCTGACGGACGACTCGCTCCCCCAAATACCAGACGAAGCGCCCGGTACCAACCAAAATGGTACGGTACACTGAAAGACGCAGGGCCTCGGGTAGATCAGTCACCCCGGCCCAAGGACGGTACTGGACATCGATGGGAACCTGGAAACCATAAAAAGTTAGGCGTGAAACAACAGAAACAACATCAGAAGGAAAGAACGCAACAAAACTAATCCTTACACCAACGGAAGAGGTGCCTCGGCATAGTAGCCCACGAAGCGCCGGAACAGACTCCACCCGCGACTCTCCTCGGTCGCGCCAGCTGGCCCCGACGGGGAAGTCATGGACCGCTCCCCGACGCCGACGAGGAGCCAAGCCTGGGAAGTACTCGTAGAACCATAGCTGCAACAAAAATAATATTTAGCACACGAGTCGAACAAAGCTAAAATGAAACAAAAAGGGAAAAGATCATCACCTCTACGACTCTCCCCAGGCCATAAACGGTGATAGGGGACTCGTCATTCAGCTGCCGGCAGCCATGACGGAGAGACAAAAGAAGATCCGCGTACCCAAGACTGGCCCAGCTATAGGATCCTATCTCGGGGATCCTGGCCAAAGAGGGAAGGTAGCAAAGGAGCACGCGTGAACTCCTGTCAGGAGAGAGGGTCATAGAGATCAGGATCAAGATGAAGATCCGCACCCGCTGCTCGGCCGTCGTATCCTCCATCTCGAAGCCGTGAGCTAGAACTGAAGCCAGCTCCGATCGTCCACTCCTAGGACCACCTCGAGACACCGGTCGGGTCCTGATGTGCTGAACAATCGGACCCAACAAATCAGCTACCTCAGCCGATGTCCAAGATAGATCGGACATCTGGCCTACAGCCCGGTCAGTGAAGCGCAGTCCGCTGATCATGCTGAAGTCTAGGGGGGTCACCGTCATCTCCCCCCAAGCAAAGTGAAAAGTGTTGGTAGTATCCCAGAAATACTCCAACAATGCGCGAACGACCGTCGCGCCGCAACCCCGGGGGCTGCGAAACCCTACAACCGCCGCGTAGAAATCCACCAAGCCAGCCGACTCCCATAAGGCGCTCGTAGCAGGATCCCCCGTAATAACCTGGTGAAGTCGAGGGATCAAATCGCCGGCTCCGGAACCATGCTGGCGAAGTGTGCCATCGACTATGCCGGAGAGTGCGCGGTGAGAGACGTGGTTTTCACGGCAGAAAACCAACTGGTCTTGGGTCCACGGAGGTGGAACCCACCTACCCCTACTCGTAGAAGTCCGAGGCTCGGACTCTAAGACGTCATCGTCCATGCCCTCAGGGACAGTGGGAGTGTCCTCCCGAAAAGCCCGACGCCGGCCGCGGGAAGAAAGGTCGCAATCTCGTCGTCTAGGCATGCTATTATAAAAATCTAAATGTTTAGCATCATTTCCTAAACATTTTAAGTTGCGTATTTATAAAAATAAAAATAAATATACTTAGCATCATTTCCTAAGTTATTTAATTTTTGAATTATATGCTAAATTTTTACCTCCAGGCTAAAAATTAGCAAAATTATGGTATTTAGTTTCTCCATGACAAACTAATACTACAGTTCTCCTAGCCGCATGATACTATGTTCTCCATGACAATATAGTACATATGCAAAGTATGAATCAACACATCATTTCACAAGACTCACCACCATTTTTTCACCATTTCAAGAGCAAGACATGAACATTATTTCACAAAGTAGCACCCAAAAATGGTGATTTGCCCAATTCTCCATCAAATCATGCAATTTTTGTCTCAAATCTCTCACAAACACACATGTATACATATACAAGTAAAATCATGGCAAGAATTTCAACATAAGACTTCAAAATCAAAAACCCCCAAATTGATTTTTTAGGGTTCGTCATAAAATTATTTATGTGAAGCAAATTCAAAGCAATAATTAAAGGAAACTTACATGGATGTTTGTAGAGGGTCGAAAATGAGGAGAATATCGAGAAATTATAGCAAATTGGTGAAAATTCGAACTCCAAAGTTCGAAAAAACTTCCGGCCACCAGCACGACTGCCGCGACACGGTCAACAATAACCGTGACACGGCGAAGCAGTCCCGTGTCACGACGAGCTTCAAAGCTGACGGAGCTCCGACGACTTAGGCGGCAGCTCCGGGACAGAAACAGCAACAACAAACAGCAGCAGCGAAGAACAGCAGCAAACTGCAGCAAAAATAAAAAAAAGGGAAAAAGTCAGATCTGCAGAATAACCGTGTCACGGTCGCTGTTACCGTGTCACGGTGAGCTTCGACGGCCGGCGGTTAACCTTAAGCGTGGCGCGGCGATTTTTGGTAAGCAAGAAGCAAAAATGGAGAAATGAAGATGAGCAATGAAATGGTGAAGTGTGAAAGCAAATATGCGAATTTAAAGACAGAAAAGGACAAAAAAAAAAGAGTAACCGTTGCAATCATTTACACGTGACTGATTCAAAAAGAAGCAAAAAAAAAAAAAGGACAAAGTTCCCGTGACACGGGATTCTAGTCCCGTCTGACGGGAAGTAATTCCCGTGTCACGGCAAATGGCTGACGTGGCACGGCGATTCTGCGTTTGGTCAGGGAATATTCTTGGCTTTTTGACTAGTTTGACTGATTTTTCGAGATTATTGAGCAGTTATTTTTCGCTAGAATTGCGCGGAAAATTCTAACTGATATTTAAGGGGGACAAAAATTACCATTTTACCCTTGACAAGCGTCAGAACCTATTTTTCGGCATTTTAAGCATTTAATGCGGTCGGATAATCGGCTTAAAATTGTGAATCATCTGCGGCCCACGTTCGGGGATAATCGAACCACCATATACTTACTAATTTCAGCAATCATCGGCTTTCCTCAGGCTTGGAAAGCGTTATCGGTGGATTTTTCTTCAAGTATAGAAAACCGCCAAGTCGGCTTTCCTCAGGTTTGGAAAGCGTTATCGGTGGATTTTTCTTCAAGTATAGAAAACCGCCAAGTCGGCTTTCCTCAGGCATGGAAAGCATCATCAGTGGATTTTTCTTCAAGTATAGAAAACCACAAAATTCCTTTGTCGGCTTTCCTCAAGTATGAAAGGCATTATCGGTGGAATTCTTCAAGCATAGAATGACACCAAATTCGTTCGTCGACTTTCCTCAGGCATGGAAGGTATTATCCGGTAGCTTTCTTCAGGCTTAGAAAACTGCCAAACTCTTCATTCGGCTTTCCTCAAGCATGGAAAGCATTTCAACCAATGTCACTCGGTAGATTCCTTCAAGCTTAGGAAGCTGCCAGATTCGTTTGTCACCAACACACTGGTGCCAGATACGTATTCTATCCCGTTACTCTTTTATCTGTGGAATAACATTTTTCTGCAGGTATCGGCGTATACAGAATGATTTAGGATCGCAGAACGTCTTAAATCATTCTCCGTCCCTATCGACTACTTTGATTATCGTTTTCGAAACTAACGTTTCTACAAACTCAGTCAAAGTGGGGGATTCTGTAGACACCTAAAAATGTCTCCCCAAAACCAAACCCGATGATAAATAACCTTTCACCGCCTCTATTGGTCGGGTTTAGTAATTAATCCCGAGAGTGCTTAAAAAATCGTATTTTATTAAATTCATACCTTTGAAAGGTCCATGGATTAGTCTTGATGTTTGGTAAAAGCATAGTTTTAATTTTAGCCCAAGCTTATTAATTAATTTTAAGCCCAAACCTTTTTATTTTATTATTTTATTATTTATTTTTGGCCCAAACATTTTATTTATTTTTATTTTATTATTTTCTTATTTTAGCCCGAATAATAAAAGTCAGAAAAAAGCCCGAAATTATCAATCGGCACTTAAAAAGCCGAAAGAAATTAGGGTTAAAAATGAATTTAGACGGAAAAATGGACTGGAAGTGACCGTGTCACGGTACAGTCTGACCGTGTCACGGGAACCCTTCCCGTCTGACGGTGGGACTTCCCGTGACACGGGAGGTCTGCCGTGACACGGGACGTTCCGTGTCCTTTCCGCGTAAACCCTTAACGCGTTTTTCATTCCGTTTTCTGAAAATTTCCCGCGTCACTCCAAAACTGTACCGTGTTACGGGAAAGTGTACCGTCTGACGGTACAGTCTGACCGTGTCACGGTACAGTCTGACCGTGTCACGAGATACTTTTTTAGGGTTTTTATCATGTTAGGGTTCCGTGTGCTCCCTCAGCACATTTTCCCTATAAATACCCCCTCATTTCTGATGTACGGGGCAACCAGAATTTTATTATTCTTATTTTCTCTCTTCTATGCTATTAACCTAAACACTAGCCTAACCTTTTTACTTCAAAATTCCTTCTTCAAGCACTCAAAGGAGTCCATATTTTACTCGAGGTTCTGTCCTTAAGCCAAGGCGTGAAAGGTAGAATCGTTTGAGGGTTTGGCCAACCTTATTTTATTTAATTTAATTTAGTTATTGTTTTATTATTTCCTTGAAGTTACTAACTCGTTTATTATTTTGTAGTTGCAAGCAAACAGATTCAAAGTAAGGATCATGCTCTTTTTATTATTATTATTATTATTATTATTTTTTCTAACGATTTTTATGTTGTTGGAATTGTGATTAAATTGGTTTTAATATTAATGTTTATTCTATTGTTATTATGATCACCATATTGCATGTTAAAGGGAATATGTAATTGAAAATCACGCCTAATAAGATAATTTGGACAACCGGTTTAGGATCCTTTTAATCTTGTTATTAATTGAAGTGATCACAATATTTTAGAATTATGTGTGCATTAATATTAAACCAATTTAGTTAAATAATAGTTTGGAGCGAATTGAATTATTGTTTGTATGCCTTTGAGATCACAGGAATGCTTTTCAATATAAGAATCGAGTAGAGGCCAATACGGGCGAATGTGACTCCATGACTCACTTCGTACCATCATCCCCGATCCTCCTTTCGTGGTTCCGAACCATATGGAGTTAGTAATCTCATGGATTATGAATGGGGTGTAACCTTCACGGGTCAATCGTTGTTGCCTATCGTTGTCCCTTATCGTGGTTGCCTTTTTATGATCCGTGAACGGTTTACAAGTTCCTTAAAAACTTGTTGGAGGCTCCCTACTTTTTTGTCCCTAATCGTATATGTCAATTCCCACTTCCTATGAGTGCCAAGCATATTCACCACATGCTTAACGTAGGCGCACTTCGAGCGACGCCTACACCAGGAATTATGGAACTATCACACATTTCCTAACCAAATCAACTAGTCAAGCACTATATTCACAAGTAGTTGGGCAAAATTGACGCATGTTTAGGAATCCAAACAATTAGACTTCAAATCATGACCAACAAATCCACAATATTCATCATCAAATACCAAGAATCAAAACAAATTTTCTCAAGTATGGGGCACAGGGAAGTATGATTTACAATTCATTGGAACGTATTTTTGAATTTTTTATTTTTCAATTTTTTTTTTGTATTTTTCATATATAAGAAAGCAATAAAAACTACACTAGGAAAGCAAATAAAAACTATACTAGAAAGCAAATAAAGAGAGAAAAGGAAGAGAATTACCAAGTGAAAGAACACCCCCCCAAGCCAAATCAAGCAATGCCCTCATTGACTTGGGAGAGTAGCCTACTCCTCATCCTCATCCATCCTAGAATAGCCCCCGTCGTGGCTAGAACCGGCTCCTCCATGGCTAGAGCCACCACCACCATACCCCGAACCACCTGCATAGTAGTTAGGGTCTACATTCCCACCCATACCCCCATAAGGAGCATCACCCCCATATCCGTGGACCGAAGAATAGTCCACGTAAGTACCATACGCACCGGGGTGAGAATACCCTCCTTGGGGGTATTGGAACCAATCGGGAGTAAGTGAATCGGGAGGAATAGCCCCCCGACGGGCGTAATCATCATACATGGGGTAAAGGCCCCTCCCTAGGTTCCTCTCTATAAGACCAACCCGCCCATCTAAGGTGCTTAACCTAGAGTCTAGGTTTTGCATCATGCCCTCAACTCGCCCTTGCCCCGTCTCAATGCGGTCTAATTGGCTCCTAAAAGCCGAAAAGTCATATGGGGCATTGAGGTCGACATTGTAATCGACCGAGGAAGTGGGCATGCCATAGGTGAAAGGTGGGGGTGGTTGGTAGTGGGGTGAGTGGTGAATGGGGGATTGGTGGGGTTGTGGTGAGGGGTGAGGTGGTTGAACCTCACCTTGACCATTTATCTCGAAAGTATAAGAGGGCTTCCCCCTCTCAAATTTGGTCAAGGCGGGGTTGGGTAAGGTAAAAGCTTGGTCTCTCCTACCCGATTGTCGGTGGACAATCCACCAAGTATCACTCCCCACCGGTTGCACCCAGTTCAAGCTCCCTAAATAGGGTAGGTCCATGAGGTTCGATCCCACAACTTTCCTATGTCCATCGGGGTTCCAACCTAGGTGTTTCCTAGCAATATGGGTCACTAACCCCCCAAAGTAAATAGGTGCTCTAGACCTACTAGCCTCGGCCGCATTGGCCGCCCTTTGGAAGTGATTGGCTATCCTATGGGGTATGTTCAATTTTTCAGCATTAGGAATTCTATAGGATGCCAATAGTTCCAATTCATCTCTCCAAACATTTGCCGGTTCATGCCTCCCAAAAATAGTGAGGCCGACAAATCTTTGCCAAAGCTTTGGGACGGGATGTTGAATCCACGTCCCTTTGGCATGTTGGAGGTTCACTAAATCCTCCCCAGTTAACCTCTTATAGACCACGGCGGTGAGGTCTTGAGAGGGCTCAATAGGTTTATCCGATTTTAAATCAAACAACTTTCCAAATTCTTTTAGAGTTAGTCTCACATCGTTGTTTAATAATCGGAATTGTACATGAGTGATTAGTGCATTCATTTTAATAACATTAAAACTTGAGATAAATTCCAATGTTAAATAATCATATGTATCATGGCACATTTGAAAAAAACCACTCATGCCTATACCCTTGAACAATTTTTCCACATATTTATCAAGGCCTAACCTAGCTAATGTGGGATGATGAATAAAACGGGTAAAGATTACCTGACGATCGATGAGGTTGACCATCCTAACCCGTTGCTCCTCCGAGGTGATGACAACCTCCTCCCATCCCGGAATTTGAAGATCCGGGTTGATTGTTGGTTGTGGTGCACTTGAGCTCTCACCCCTTTGGTTCCTTGAACGCTTTGAGGCCATTGCTTTGTGAAATAGTGGTAAATTTGAGGTTTCTCTCTCTTAGGGTTTGAGAAAATTTGAGAGAAAAAGGGGGAAAATTAGTGTAGATTGTAGAGGAGGATGAGGGGAGATGGAATATGTAAGAATTTATGAGTTTGGATGGAAGAATTGGAGGAGATCTTAGATTCAAGTGTAAGTTGAAGGGTTGAAAATGGAGGTTTTAGAGAGAGAAAGTGAAATGAAGAAGATGAAATAAGGAGAAAGTGAGGAAAGAAAGAAGAGAAAAGAAAATAAAAGAGGGACGGACTGATTGCGCGCCCGATCGGGCGAAAGTGGGAAATTCCAGAACTCAAGTTGCGCGCCCGATCGGGCGCGAACGCGAACAAAATTTTCGCCCTTTGCTCGCCCGACATATCTTTCCTTTTCACTCGATTTTCCAACAAAAGCGCCCGATCGGGCGAAAATAGTCTCTGAATTCAACCTTGCTTGCGCGCTCGATCGGGCGAAAAAGGTTTCGATTTTTAGCATGCTTGCGCGCCCGATCGGGCGAATTTGCTGCTGATTTCTGGGTTGCTTGCGCGCCCGATCGGGCCCGAGCAGCCCATTTTCTCCGATTTCTTTTCTTCTTCAAATTTTTTTCTAAGTCTTTATACCTGTCAAATTCATACCTGTACAACAACACTTAAAACTGGTGAAATATCACTCTCCTCGCCTCTCTAAAAAAAACAAAAATAAGGAAAAAGGAAAAATTATTCTAGAAAGCATGAAATACGGGTTGCCTCCCGCAAAGCGCTGGTTTATCTAGGTCCCGCACGACCTTCCTACCACCTTGAAGCTCATGTTGGAAGTGGAGTTAGGAGAGTCTCCTCCACATCTCTAATGGTAGCACCTTCATGATACACTTTCAACCTTTGGCCGTTTACCTTGAACTCTTCACCTTTGTCATTCACCAACTCCACCGAACCAAATTTGTTCACCTTTGTGACAGTGAAGGGACCATACCACCTATAATTTAACTTTCCTGGGAAAATCTTCAATCTAGAATTAAAGAGAAGAACCTTATCACCCGGTGCGAACTCTCTTGGTAAGATCCTCTTGTCATGCCACTTCTTGGTCTTCTCCTTGTAGATCCGCGCACTATCATATGCTGACAATCTAAACTCATCCAACTCATTGAGTTGAAGAAGTCTCTTCTTACCCGCGGCCTTAGAATCCATATTAAGCTCTTTGATCGCCCAAAAGGCTTTGTACTCCAATTCTACGAGAAGATGACATGCCTTACCATAAACCAATCTATAAGGTGAAGTACCAATCGGTGTCTTAAATGCTGTTCGGTATGCCCAAAGTCTGTCATCAAGCTTCATGCTCCAATCTTTCCTTGACTTGGCTACTACCTTTTCTAGGATCGCCTTGATTTCCCTATTAGAGACCTCAACTTGACCACTAGTTTGAGGGTGGTAACTAAGCCCTGTTCGATGATATACGCCATACTTCTTAAGGAGGTTATCCAATTGTTTTTCATGGAAGTGGGTACCCCCATCACTAATAATAGCTCGTGGAACACCAAACCTGGGAAATATGATCTTCTTGAAGAGCTTGATGACTACCTTAGAATCGTTTGTTGGTGAAGCTATGGCTTCTACCCACTTGGACACATAATCAACGACTACAAGTATGTAACAATTCCCATTGGAAGATGGGAACGACCCTATATAATCGATACCCCAAACATCAAATATTTCAACTTCGAGAATCCCAGTTTGGGGCATCTCATGCCTCCGCGAAATGTTTCCAGTCCTCTGGCAAGAGTCACAAGCCTGCACAAAGGTGTTAGCATCTTTAAACATAGTAGGCCAAAAGAAGCCTGACTAATTGATCTTAGCCACCGTTTTAGTGGGGCCATGATGTCCACCATAGGGTGAAGTATGACAACTGGTAAGGACGCCATGAACCTCCCATTCGGGAACACACCTGCGAAATAATCCATCTGCACACTCACGAAACAAAAAAGGATCATCCCAAAAATAATGTTTAACATCATAAAGGAATTTCTTTTTCTGTTGGTAGGACACGTCAGGAGGCAGAGTACCACCCACTATATAATTAGCAAAATCAGCATACCAAGGGTGATGCTCTACAACTGCATACAGGTTGTCATCAGGGAAAGAATCATCTATAGGTAAAGAATCCTTACCCTCATCATACCTGATACGTGACAAGTGGTCTGCCACTACGTTCTCTGCTCCCTTTTTATCTTTTATTTCTATGTTGAAATCTTGGAGCAAGAGAACCCACTGGAGTAGCCTTGGCTTTGATTCCGCCTTGGCTATCAAGTATTTCAATGCTGCATGATCAGTAAAAACAATAACTTTAGAACCAACTAGATATGATCTAAATTTTTCTAAAGCATAAATAACAGCAAGAAACTCCTTTTCTATGGTGGCATAGTTGACTTGGGCTTCATCCAAGGTTTTGCTAGCATAATAAATAGCATGCAAAACCTTGTCCTTCCTCTGTCCGAGCACGGCTCCTAGTGCAAAGTCACTTGCATCACACATGATTTCGAAAGGAAGGTTCCAATCGGGAGCACATATGATGGGTGTCGATATCAAAGCCTGCTTAATCCTGTTAAAAGCCTCAAGACACTCGTCAGTAAAAATAAATGGGGCATCCTTGAGCAAAAGCTGTGTCAGTGGTTTAGCAATTTTAGAAAAATCTTTGATAAAGCGGCGATAAAACCCCGCATGACCCAAGAAGCTTCTAACTCCCTTAACATTGACTGGGGGAGGTAATTGCTCAATCACTGATATTTTAGCTTTGTCTACTTGTATGCCCTTATCAGATATAATATGGCCAAGGACTACTCCCTCTGTCACCATAAAGTGACATTTCTCCCAATTAAGTACTAAGTTGCACTCTTCACATCTTTTCAAAATTTTAGCGAGTTTAATTAGACATGAATCAAATGAAGAACCGTATACGCTAAAATCATCCATAAATACCTCCATAATAGACTCTATGAAATCAGAAAAAATGCTCATCATGCAACGTTGAAAGGTAGCAGGTGCATTACATAAACCAAAGGGCATTCTACGATATGCAAAAGTGCCATAAGGGAATGTAAAGGTAGTCTTTTCCTGATCTTCAGGGTGAATCGGAATTTGGAAAAATCCCGAATACCCGTCCAAATAGCAAAAGAATTTGTGATTGGCTAACCTCTCAAGCATTTGATCAATAAAGGGAAGAGGGAAGTGATCCTTTTTAGTGGCGATATTTAATCTACGATAGTCTATGCACATACGCCACCCTGTTCGCCACCCTGTTACAGTTCTAGTGGGAATTAATTCATTTTTTTCATTAGTTATCACAGTCATCCCACCCTTCTCCGGTACTACCTGCACAGGACTTACCCACTTGGAGTCAGAGATAGGATAGATAATACCTGCATCAAGTAATTTCATCACCTCCTTCTTGACTACTTCCTGCATGTTGGGATTTAATCTTCGTTGGGGTTGAATGCAGGGCTTGTAATTTTCCTCTAGATGAATCCTGTGCATGCAAAAATCAGGGCTAATACCCTTGAGATCATCAATACTGTACCCTATAGCCTTCTTATGGGTTTTGAGGACCCCTAGAAGTTGGGAAGATTGTAGGTCAGTGAGTGCAGTACTGATGATCACGGGGTGTAGTTCCTGTTCATCAAGAAAAACATATTTCAAATGAGAAGGGAGAGGTTTTAGCTCAGGTTTCTTGACCTCTGCAGGTTTTGATTCCTGAACTAAATTTACTACCTTCATTGTCTCCTTGGGGCTTAACTCTTCTAAGGAAAGAGCCTTTTCAATATCCTGTATCTCATTACCCCAAATGCTTGCATTGTCGCTAGATAAATTCCCGCAGAGAACTTCCTCTAATGGATCCTTCGCAAGAACCTGTGGCAAGCTATCAACACAAATATCGTCCATTATATCAATTGTATCAATGAAGCAACAATTTTCCTCTAACATAGGCCCTTTCAAAACCTTCCCTAAATTAAAGGTAACATTATCGTCACCTACAGGAAGGGTTAGCAGTGTGGAGGAAAGGCCTACCTAATATAATGGGTATTTGTGTGTCCTCTGCCATATCTAAAACAACAAAATCAACCGGAATAAAAAATTTACCAACTCTGACAGGTACGTCCTCTAAAATACCTAAGGGATATTTTACCGAACGATCTGCCATTTGCAAAGTTATATTAGTAATTTTTAATTCTCCCATATTTAATTTAGCGCAGATAGATATGACACTGACACTAGCACCCAAATCACACAAAGGTTTATCAATAAAAACATTCCCAATGTGACAAGGGATAGAAAAACTACCGGGATCCTTTAATTTAGGAGGGGATTTATTTTGCAAATAAGCGCTACACTCCTCTGTGAAAGCTACAGTTTCTACTTCATTAAAGGCCCTTTTCCTAGTCAGAATGTCTTTCATGAATTTAGCATAAGCAGGTACTTGAGTGATTAAATCAGTGAAAGGAACTGTTACCTGCAGGTTTTTCACAACCTCTAAAAACTTACCGAATTGTTTATCAAGCTTACTCTTCAGTTGTCTATTAGGGAATGGAAGCTTGATAACTGGGCTTTGCACATCTCCTCCCTTATCCTGCAATTTACCCTACACAGAAACATTAGTAGGGTTAGTATCTATTTGTAGCTCTGCAGGGCTAGCAGGATTACCGTTTGGTATAGAGGAATCCAAATCAGGAACTGGTCCATCTTCCTTTGGCATAGGAGGTCCATCATAATGTGAACCACTCCTTAGAGTGATTGCATTAGCATGATCTGTAGGATGGATAGGTTGTGATGGTAGAGCACCCTGCTGACGGGATTGTAGGGTAGATGAAAGTTGTGCAATTTGATTGTCCATGATTTTATTATGGGCTAGAATAGAATCAATTTGCGCATCCCTACTCTCCATATGCTTTTGCATATTGGCAAGCATTGCTCTAATTTCTGTCATGGCAGGGTCGGAAGATGATGAGGGTGATGCTTGGCTTTTCTGGCCGGCATTAGGATGATAATATTTTTGCTGTGGTGGTGTTTGCTGTTGTGGTTGTTGTGGAGGTGGAGGGTTTTGTACATTGGTACTCCGGTATGAAAGATAAGGATGATTTTTATAACCGGCATTGTAGGAATTGGAATAGGGGTTATTTTGCCTATAGGTTTGAAAGGCATTAACTTGTTCCATAGAGCTCCTACAATCTTGCTCCCAATGACCTACAATTCCACAATTTTCACAAAAAGCTTCATGGTTAGCAACAGCAGAAACATTAGCTACAGAGTTAGGAGCAGCAGTAAGATTATCTAATTTTTGACAAATAGATGTTAATTGAGCTTGCAAAAAGGATACGGAATCGACATTATGTTTTCCCTTATTTGCAAACCCCCTCGGATTCCCATATTGGGAATTGTGTATTTCCATGTCTTCGATAACCTGTCCTGCATCATCCACATTTAAATTCATAAACCTCCCACTAGCTGCCGAATCTAGTACTGATCTAGAAGAATTTCCAAGTCCATTATAAAATGCTTGGATCAATTGCCATTGTGCTAGATTGTGGTGGGGGCACTCTCTCTGTAGATCGTCGGCCTCTTGAGCGAAGTTCTGAATAGCACTTCTTAGCACCGCTGTTCTCTCTGCAGGATAATATTTATTATAGAAATTCAAAGCAAGAGTTTCCCAGTCAGTAATACCAAGTGCAATTCTATTCAAACCATTAAACCATAATTTTGCTTTGCCAAATAATGAAAAGGGAAAAAGAATCTCCCTGATTTGGTCTTGCGTGACCCCGGCTTGTCTAATGGTGTTACAATATTGGCAGAAATCTGCGATGTGAAGATTAGGATCTTCACCCTTAGCTCCGCTGAACTGCTTCCTTTCTATCATAGTGATAAATTGGGGCTTGATCTCAAATTGAACTCCATCTAGAGCCGGAGTGGGAGTAAGGTGCGGGAAATCTGTGAGCTTCGGTTACGAATAATCACTGAGTTTCTTCTGGGCCGTCATCTCTGATTCTGAATCTGAAGGAATATCTGTATCACTAGAATCAGGGGGAGGATCTCTTCGATCGTTATCCTCCTCAGATTCCGCCAGAATTTGTCTATAGAGTCTCCTTTGCCTATGAAAAGAACGCTCGATCTCAGGATCAAAAGGGATGTCACCTGATCTAGAACACTTGGGCATAAACAAAGAACTAAAGACAAATATGAGATTTGCCTCAAAGAACTAATGTTCTCTGAGGCAAAAGGGGGGATAATCTAGACTACAAAAATATAATCAGAAAATAAAAATAAAAATAAAACCGTTTCCCCGGCAACGGCGCCAAATTTTGACAGGGTAAAGTCGTATCCCCTAATAAAAAATAATTACCTAAATCACTAACTACAGTAGATAGGGAAGTAGGGTCGAACTCCACAGGGAAACAAGTCTTTTTAATTCTAATTAATTATTATACTCTAAATTATCTAAGTAACCAATATTTTGAGGTAAGAATTCTATACTACGAAGAATAAGTTTAGGGAGAAAAGAATCAATAATAAGGAAACCTAGGGTCACAGGTTCACCAATAATTAATATTCCGGGATAGAACGAAGTAATTAATAATTAACAATGCATAGATAACATGATTAACAGGCTCTCGCAATTTATTAATCAACATAGATCTAACAAGCTCTCGCAATTTACTAGACCTAAGTTCCTATTAAAAATAGCCTTTAATATTAAATCAACATCTGCTCGATTCATCAATTCAATATTGCTAAACATTCACAATCAAATTACATCTGCTCGATTCATAATCTAATTGCAAAGAATTTAAAACAATTCAATAGGAAATTATCATGCAATATCAACAATCAATAATAACAAACTACCCCTTCATATTAATTATGGATCCCCATAAACCCTAGAATTAAACTACTCACTAATCATCATAACTAAATCAATCAAATAAATAATTAAAAGCATAAACAAGAAAACAATTAAAATAGCTGAAATTAAAAAGGGAAGAAATTGTACCAAAGTAAATCTGGAATTAATGAAGGAATTAAGAACAAAAGTTTAGAGAGAATTTAAGAGAGAGAAAAATACTAAGTAGAGAGAGAAAGTCTAAGAAAAGAGGTAACTAATAATTCCGTACAAATCGTATTTAAACCTTTCCGATCGGGCCCGCCTTTTTCACAACGCCTATACTGATGTGCCGTGCCCGATCGAGCCTACGCTCACCCGATCGGGCGCGCCTCTCCCTTGAGAGTGCCCTTGCGCGCATCCGCCCGATCGGGCGTATGCTTGCCCGATCGGGCCCGGTCTTCTTCTTCGAGGCTTGGACTTCGATTGGGCTAGATTTCTCGGCCCAATCCATATTTCCTCTCGGGTCTCGAATACATGGTCCAAATGCCTCGTGATCCCAATTACCGAGCCCTTAATCACCGACTCTCACCGATCTTGGGCTCCAAAAGTGGTCGTGTCCTTCTAGCTTCCGTAGTCGATCCAATAAGGCCCGGGAAAATGCTCCAAGAGTGCAATTTCCTGTAAAATACAACTAAAACTACGAAAACACTAGAACACACAAATTAGTAATAAAAGTGGCCCAAAAGAGCCAAAAACACTACTAATAACGACCACGGGACGGAGATAAAACACTATATGAACTAAACATATCAGATTACCTTTTGGAGCGTGCTTCACCCGACCAAATGGGCTCTTACTTGAAAGCTTAGCCCCGAAAACACGAGAGCCTCCAACGGAAATCCACCCGCAAGAACGACTACCGACTTTTAGGTCCGTTGCCTCGAGGTTAGCGAGACCCGACAAAAACCCGAGTATTATATGAGTTTAAAGGTTTTTGCAAATGCAATGCCCTATTGAACTCCTACTCAAGCAAAGAATTCTAAAGCCATGCTTTGGCTATTTATAAGGAAGGATAACTTATAAATTCCACTCATCTTTCAATGTGGGACTTTTTTCACAAAAAGATCCCACATGGAAAGATTGATGTATTCATCCCTTAGTAAAATAAACCAAGGAACAAGTAACAAGTGTCACATGGTTAGGTGAGGACCACTTTCCCACTTGGTCCCCAAGGAAACTCACATGCATTGTGAGATAACCATGTGTCACCTAACCTTGAGCCCCAAGTTGGGTTCGGTTGGGCCACTTTCTTTTGGCCCGTGTCCATGACCTGTCACCCGGGTGCACGGCCCCTTGCCACACGTGCCGCCATCGTGGCGCGCTGCCACCATGGCACGCTGCCACGTGGCGCGCTGCCACTTGGCGGCTGACAACATGGCTGCCACGCGTGCTACCACATGGCGTTTTGCCATGTGTGCTGCCACGTGGCACGCTTCTATTTGGCGCGTTTCCTAGCCTTTCGCATGGCTAGGATTTTACTTGTTACTTGAGGCATTTTCCCGTCTTGCCAAATCCTAAATTTTGGCTCGACATTTAAGATTCTCCGATGCTTGGTTTGACGCTCCAAGCTCGAATTTCCGACGTCTAAATATTTAATACTCAGGCGACTCATTAATTTCTTCCGAATTAATTCGTCGAGTCGGTTCGTTCATTGCTTGGGTTTGACCCGAAGGGTTCAGTCAAGATTAAGCTGTAATATTAATTATACATTAATATTACTGATCGGAAGCGGCCTCCACCTAGGCATTCCGATCACTTGACCTTACTTAATATATTAGCTTTCTAATAATTTTGAACCCACTATCAGAATAATACACTTGTTCGAAGGACACCATTCCTTTCAATCTCCCACTTGTCCTTCCGGACAAGTGAGCTTTCAGTGTATAACCCCTTTCCTATGTCTCTTCATGAACTATAGGGTAAGATAATTCGTCATTATTAAATCCAGAAGTGGTTCTCAAAATCTGAGTTTGACTGTCAATAAGTAGATGATTTCTAAAATCCATCTGAGCACGACCATGCATTTTTACAGTCTCTCTCTTTGAGAGGCCTTGTAAACAACAAGACATGTTACCTATTATTAGCAGGGGGACATTTCCAGTCTTGTAATGTAGCTTCTCTTACTAAGAGGACCTAGCCGCCCGAGTGATGCCGTTATAATCCCCTGTTATGGCAGACGTTTGACAATCATCAAAGCGGACTAGTACTCAAACAAGAAAGCTCACAATACTCATGGTCAAGGAAAAAGGTTCCGATAGCAATAATGAGAAGTATACTTATGACGATTTTTAATCTCTTAAAATATTCTTATAGATCGATCCAATATGGCTCTAAACCAATACCTGTGCAAATGATTCATGACAATCATGTCCTTGTAGCACATGAAACGGTGCTATAAATCAAACTACACACTAATCTCAACTGGTCATTAATCATGCATTGTTTAAATGACCTCGATTAGGGATAATTTTCGATTATAATATTCAACGTTCACTTAATAGGTGTTTCCTTACTAAGACTGGTATTGATACCCTATTTTGAATATTCCAAGAATCGAATGGACTCATTATTTAATTCTAAACCACAATTAAATAGCAAACAGAGTGATAAAAATTGCATGAAAGTTTAAATTACTCCAAAACCTGAATGGTTCATCTTATGATAAATGGTTTTTCCGAATGTTTTAAGAGTATCACTCTTTATAAAACATCTATAGAAATCACACCCATATATAATATGCTTGATTTCTTTCATGCAGTTGGAATGTTGTCGTTCACTTATTTCATAGGTTTAGTTATAACTACTTTGCTAATCTTAGCATCTTCATTACTGATCACTTTCATAATAAGATGATAAAATTTGAGAGTGTCATGGATTACATGTGATTTAGGATTTATTGTCCAAGTGATGGCTCCCACTCATTTTCATGATTGAGACCTTCAACTTGACAACCTACAATCATTAACGTTCAACAATGAACTTTCCATAGAACATCTTCTTTATTATCGCCATTAAGGCAACAATATTCTCAACATATATTTTAGTAGACTTCCTAATGATGCTTTGCTTGGGTTTCACTCCAAACGGCTCACAATGATTTGGGATACCCTAATCACTTGTGATCATGGAAATTTTCCTTAAATTCCTACACATTACACATGGATGCACGTCCATGTTACAATTCTCAAGCCACGACTTATTGTTAGCTCATGCTTATGAACGACTTCCTTGTTAAGGATCTAATCCTTGTTATGGTTTGTTCTTGCAACATCAATTCTCAAATTGTATTTGTTTTCACAAGTCAAGAACTTATCATGTTACTTATCCAAGTACTTTGGATGTTCTTGGCCATAATCTAACGATCTATTACATAGATTCAGGTTGATTGGTACTACATACATACTTCACATGCTCTAAGAAAGTAAGTCGTGCGACGATTCCATATCATAGCGTACATGATGGATTAAGTTGCAGAGTAATTCTCAATCTTATTCCATCCACGTGACATTTTAGCTCATTCAGCTTCACTGAGTCTTGCTAAATTATTTGCTATTTGATATGGTTGAAAGTCTCTACTAGAGTCTTTCTTGTTTGACTTAGTATTTATCCTAGCTCATACTTAGTTCAAAAAATTACTTAGTTTTATACATACGGGTCAAAAGTCTTTCAAAGTCCTTCAATTCATGTTTAACACGGTAAACTCCTTTACACGTTCAAACATTTTATTAAGTCTATACAATAGAACTTAATACCCAATACGTACTAAGTATAGTCTTTTGTTTGGTCCATTGTCGAAAATACTTTCAAATCTAAGCATTTAGCATTTAATAGTTATTTCACAACAGAGTTCGTAGACTTCTTATTGGACCTTTATATAATTTACTTTTGCTCCCACTAAACTTCTTATTCATAAGAATTTCTATGTTTCTCCATGAGTCAATCCTCTTATTAACTTCATGAGAAAACACCTTCCAATTCCTATATGCAATGCTTCCTTAAATCCCATAACGGATTCCTTGAGCTTGCTTTCAAATCTAGCATTATTTAGATTTTCAAAACCCTTAGTATATTTTCATAGTCATTTCCAAAATCCTATTTTAGGAAGGCGATTTTGGTAACTATTTTTCCATATTTCATATGTGCCATTTTGCTAGAACAATAAAAAAGACTTGAGCATTTCGATTGGTGAGTATGTTTTTATTAAAATCAACTCTGTGAATTTATTTGTATCCTTTTCATCCAATCTAGCTATGTATGCATATACATTTCCACATTTGTTAGTTTTCTCCTTGAAAACTTTTTTGCAATCAATGGGACTTTCACCCTTCATTCAAATTAATGAAGTTTCAAACATGATTTTTAAACATGGGGTCTGTTTCGTATTTTCATGGCCTTTAACCATTATTCGGAATTTGAATTTGTCGTAGCTATCTTACAAGACATTATTCCTTTACTATCTAATAGTAAATAGTATGCTTGTAAGTCTTAGGTTTATTTCTAAATTAATAGAAATTTATAGGATTCAATCCAAGCCTTTGGTGAATTCTATACCTATACGGGGCAATTGCATCAACCACTGAGTTTCAAGGCGCTTCCAAAGCCCTTTTATTATGTTGATCTTACTCCAACATTTCTGATGTTTTGTGAGTAATGAATTCTCTTTTAAGGCACTTGTAAAGTCCTTTTGAGTATTCTTGATCAAGCATTCTCACGAAGTCCTTTTAAGGTCTTCTTAGATTCTCAGTTCTAGTTTGTTGCTAAGCTCGATGGTCAACGAGTTCATTTTCCTCCCACTTGTCGTTTTGGAAACGTGTTACTTTCCAGAAAGACACCACTTAGAGCAACAAACACTATGTTCTCAATTAGGTTGTGGAGTTAATGCCCGTGGTCTCACTTGAATGCTTACAAAGAGACATGTACATTGTCTTTGGGTAAAAGTTTGTTGTAAAACAAACAGTTAGCTCCCACTTGAGCTATCTTAGTCTTTAATGAGCCATTAAGCTCCCACTCAACAACCTAGCTCTTGCTAAGCCGGTGAGCTTTCACTGAGTCACTTAGCTCCTACTGAGCCAGTGAACTCCCATTGTGGCTAAGAGTTTTAGACATATACTTGAAAAGACATTTAGAAGATGATTCTATCCATAACTGAATATGGCGTCCTTTCTTAGCTTTGACATTTTGTTTAGTGTAACATTAGTCCTTCATGCAAAGAACTTTATAGGAAGGGATGTGATCCTTCATTGTTCGAGTCATTTTTAAATGGCATCGAGGTCTCCGTGAAGTCACACTATGTTCATTGTGGAGTTATTTTTAAAAATTTCAATTTCATAACTTTGTGATGGTCACGCTTGGCTCAAGCAAATATCGCTCTATCTAATCTCGACGTTTTAATATCTTGCCAAGTCAATTCTATACTTCACTAAACTCTTGAACTATTCAAGGTCAAGTTTGTTCACATTTGATAAATATAGCCATATTCTTTCAAATTCTTTGTGAAACGTTGAAGTAAATGAATCCTCTTTAGCTTTCGAAGTCAATTGTCTATACCAAGAACAATAGCTCTTTACTTTGTCTGTTTCAACAAGTAAGACTTGCTTGTTTTATAACGATTCTGAATCGATCAACTATCAAGAGCCTATCTAATAGAGCCTTGAGTACGTTCTTGTCGATGAGACATTGCTAAAGATATTCGAAACGCAAATCATGCCCATAACTTTGAGCTTTTGCCACTTTATCATATTAAGAAAATGTTTGTTTATAATCAAGCATTCTTGACTCATGGTTTAGACAACCATGCCGTTCAAATAAATTAGCAACTATTGCTCATTGATTTGAATGTGAGTCTTTCCGTGTGTAAACGGATCAACTGCTGATTATGGAACACAATAACAATTTATTTGTTCCAGCCTTAGCTTGAAGGTCTTTAAACAAATCATACGACCTTTCAACTGATGTAACACCACTTGCTTCATTCTAAGCTTGTAAGTCGATAACTTAACTTATCTTTAATAATTTGAGGTCACTTTCAAAGTGGAACACTCAAGTTGTATCCTATACTTTGTTAAGATAATGAGTTGCTAAGTTAACTTCAATAACATGAATTCTTTTGTAAAATGGAATCTCATTCCTTTTCTTTGTTCCTTGTTTCCTATATTTCTTATCATAATTTATCTCATAATCTTTAAGAACCTTTTCTTTAAGAGTCTTTGACTTTTATACTTTGTTAGACATAATTAAGCATCTAATGCGCCGTAAAACAAAGTTCCATCTTTTCCTTTGATTCACGCTTGAATTACTACATCAATGAGTCCTACTCATCTATGTATTAAGCGAAAAGATATGTTGGTTGTCAATATTTACAATTTGAGTTTGTAACTTAATACTTCATGTTTTATTAAAACTACCTAGTATTTTGAATACATGATGTCCAACCGTCCTTTCGGACTTTGTTATAAAAGTCATTTATGAGAATTCTATTTTAGAAATGCTTTACTTTTCTTTGAGAACCATTCTCAAAGATTTCCTTTACCAATCATGGAAAGCAATACAGTTTGATTTGGAATTCTACAAATATAAGTGCAAAAAATAACCATTTATCTAGTACATAACATAATAAGTTTGAAAATTAAAAGGTATTCATGCAAATTTTCAATCTTATTAAACGTATTCTTCACGCATTAAATTTGTCCCCATTTGGCGAGAATAAGTCGATTCCAATATCTAAAGAAACAAAGAGTGGTTAAGCATGCTTTGGCTTTTCTTAAAACTCAATCTCCTAAGGTAAGCAACGCTTTGCTAATGGCTCTAAGCCACTCTTGCTTGAATAAATCGTCGCATCTAATGCTCTCTCAACAATATATCCACTTTGCCACGATATGTTAGGACTCCATCACTCATATCGTTGAGTACAACCAAAACCAACTTGCATACCCAGTATGCCCTATGAGTCTAGGGCGTAATAGTGATGCCTCGCTTTGGCGTAGCTCATCACTACTCTCAATAGGTCGATAAGTGTTGTTTTGGAATGAAAATTTTACTCAATATTTAGGGACCTAGGGTTTCTATGTTGGTTGATTTAAGTGAACTTAATTAATCATCACAACATTCGAAATCCTAAACATGCATCTAACATATAATTCATATATAAATAATCATGAATATGTAAAGCATAAGCATTTTGATGCATATTGGCAACTAGCATGACCCCTTGAATTCTTCAAGTCTTTAAAAGGTGTTCTTTTGCAATTTCATGGCTTTGTTTTCCAAGAACCTCTATCTTCAAGACTTGGCCATAATTATGCAATACTAGTTTCTACAATTAGGACTAATCTAAATATTAAGGTACAAAAATACTCAAAGGTACGCAGACCGTATTTAGATTTACAAAAATACATCACGGATCGTAGTCCGTATTTTCTATCCTAATCGGGCCCCACTAGTTGCCATTTTTATAAAACCTGTGAGAGAATATACATTCCATTAATCCATTTACTATTTGTGAATGGCCTATGCATTTTACAACGATAAACAAGTAACAATGCATAAATACACGATAATTAGTAACTAATCTAGGTGGTTAATCCAATTAACACGCCTAACTAAAACTAGTCAAAGTTGTTTTAACCGAATATGTAAATAAGCGCAATTATTATTTGAAGCCCCCACTAAATTCCGCATCCATCTTAATTAATCCAATTAATTAAGCTGGTAAAATCCAATTATTTTCCAAAATAAAATTTTTGCAAATGCCGCTCATAAAACCGAGGCCTAGACTCCAAAATTTATTAAAATAATTAAAACCAAATTAGATTAATAAAATAATTAAAACGGAAAAATAAGCAAAACTTTACGTAGTCCAAAATATCCAAGTGCCTAGCACTAAGATTTGGAGTGCTCACAACTCGCACACAACTCACACGATCTCATTACACCACATTGCTTCACAAGCAATGTCTACGCATTTTCCCCTTAATGATGTACCAAGCTATGCACAAAAAACAACCCTCAAATAATGCTCAAATGCAAGCACCCTAGGCGGCTTACCAACGGCAAGCCACAAGGTTGCCATGGTGCGTCAAAGGGCTGCACGTGCAGCAGCCACCACGCGCATGTGCACCATTTCGAGGCGCCTAGTAGCCTCGGCAGCCCCATGTGGGTTGCGTGACCCGGCTGGCCGAGAGCATGCTTGAGGTTCTTACTCTCTTAGGCCTCGATTTGGTGCTCATGCTTCGGGAAAAAATTCCGACTTTGTGTGACATTTTAATCAATTACTAAATTAATTTTAGAATCAATTAATTTTGAGGAAAAATGAAAATTATAACAAGTCCAACTTGAATAAATTCATCCAAGTGCATAAAACAAAAATTATTCCAAGAACCATTCTTTAATAAAATTGGTTTAAATTGGTGCAACAAAAATAAGAAGGAAATTACGCACTATTAATTTAATTAATTTAAATTAATCTTGAGTTTTGACAAAATAAAAGGGAGTTGGAAAAAGGAACATAAGTTCAATAAAGATTCCAACTTTAATACTTGTGAATCCTTGAAAAATTATATCTTCCAATATGAAGATAAACAAATTTCTATCACAAGTTTCAAACTTTATGATTCCAATCAACTAAAAAATGATTAAATCAGCAAAGTTCAACATAAAATTCATGGAATTTAGAAACTCAAAGTTTCAATCACTTAACATAATTAAAGATTGTATCTTTAGTACTTGGAAGCCTCAAAGAACAACAATTTCACACTAAATGCAATTAATTTGCAATTATGTGAAAAATAAAACCAAGATTTCAAACACAAATTACCACCAAGTAATCATGCCTAAAGAGGTTTAAAATTGAATATAAAATATGTATTGAACCAATTACATAACCACCATAAATATGCAATTAATTTTCAAGGTTAGAAAGACTTAAAAATTTTCGTAAAAATGAAAAACCCCTCGAAAAATGCATTTCTGATCGTTTTTTGGCTAAAAACCGAGTCCTTATAGAGTAAAACCATTTTCAGAATGCCTTTTCCAGCCAAAATTCACTATTTTTGGGTCAAAATCTGGGTTCGGGAGCTGAATTCAGCTCTAATACGACGTTAAAATGTATAAAACGAGCTACTAATCTAATTAGAAACTTATAACCAGAAAAATTAAGCCATGACCTTGAAAAATATTATGATTTTAAAAATAAACGAGCGAGGCTCCGATACCGCTGTTGGGGTTTGGTGAGTCCGACTCACCGCGGAAACAAACCCAAAAACAAGACCGCACTCGCAATAAATAAAACCATAAACATAATTTAATTAAACACAAGATTAAGATAAAATGATTACCTTTTGGAGCGTGCTTTGCCCGACCAAATGGGCTCTTACTTGAAAGCTTAGCCCCGAAAACACGAGAGCCTCACACGGAAATCTACCCGCAAGAACGACTACCGACTTTTAGGTCCGTTGCCTCGTGGTTAGCGAGGCCCGACCAAAACCCGAGTATTATATGATTTTAAGGGTTTTTGCTAATGCAATGCCCTATTGAACTCCTACTCAAGCAAAGAATTCTCAAGCCATGCTTTGGCTATTTATAAGGATAACTTGTGAATTCCACTCATCTTTCAATGTGGGACTTTTTTGACAAAAAGATCCCACATGGAAAAATTGATGAATTCATCCCTTAGTTAAATAAACCAAGGAACAAGTAACAAGTGTCACATGGTTAGGTGAGGACCACTTTCCCACTTGGTCCCCAAGGCAACTCACATGCATTGTGAGCTAACCATGTGTCACCCAACCTTGAGCCCCAAGTTGGGTTCGATTGGGCCACTTTCTTTTGGCCCGTGTCCATGACCCGTCACTCCGGTCCACGGCCCCTTGCCACACAAGCCGTCACCGTGGCGCGCTGCCAACGTGGCACGCTGCCACGTGACTTCCACGTGCGCTGCCACGCGTGCTTCCACATGGCGTTTCTCCATGTGTGCTGCCACGTGGCACGCTCCTATTTGGCGCGCTTTCCTAGCCTTTGGAGTGGCTAGGATTTTACTTGTTACTTGAAGCATTTTTCCGTCACGCCAAATCCTAAATTTTGGCTCGACATTTGAGATTCTCCGACGCTCGGCTTCGACGCTCCAAGCTCGAATTTCCGACGTCTAAATATTTAATACTCGGGCGACTCATTAATTTCTCCTGAATTAATTCGTCGAGTCGGTTCGTTCATTGCTTGGGTGTGACCCGAAGGGTTCAATCAAGATTAAGCTGTAATATTAATTTTACATTAATATTACTGATCGGAAGCGGCCTCCACCTAGGCATTCCGATCACTTGACCTTACTGAATATATTAGCTTTCTAATAATTCTGAACCCACTATCAGAATAATCACTTGTTTGAAGGACATTATTCCTTTCAGTAATTGACGTATACAATTAGGGACAAATAAAGTAGGGATCCACCAACAAGTTTTTAAAGAACTTGTAAACCATTCACGGATCATAAAAGGCAACCACGAATAAAGGGACAACGACATTAAACAACGATTAACCAGTGAAGGTTACACCCCATTCATAGTCCATGAGATTACTAACTCCATACGGTTTGGAACCACAAAAGGAGGATTGGGGATGATGGTACGAAGCGAGTCATGGAGTCACATTCGCCCGTATTGGCCTCTACTCGATTCTTATAGTGAAAAGTGAATCTTGTGATCTCAAAGGCATACAATCAAAGATTCAATTTGTTCCAAACTATTATAATGCTAAATTGGTTGAATATTAATGCAACATATAATTCTAAAATGTTTATAATCACTTAATTAAACAGCAAGATTAAAAAGGAACCTAAACCGGTTGTCCAAATTATCTTATTAGTCGTGATTTTCAATTACATATTCCCTTTAAACATGCAATATGGTGATCAATAAATATAATAAAATAAACAATAATATTGAAAGCAATTCAACAATAATAATGTTAGTCAAATTCAATATAAATAAACCTAATCATGATACTAGCAACAAGAATAAAAATCAGAGTAATTAAGTGAATTAATTACTCACTTTCTGTGTTTCCTTGAATTGCTTTCATGCCTTGGTTTAAGGACAGAACCTCGGCTCAAGTATGTACTCCTTGGAGTGCTTAGGAGAAGTAATATGGAAGAATAAGGAGGTTGGTGTTTAGGCTAAAGAGGAAGAAAATAATGTTTTTTTTTTTTTTTTGTGTAGGGAGAGAGAGAATGATTTTGGTGCCCCAAAGTTGCAGAAATCAGGTTAGTATTTATAAAGAAGACGAACAGGGGGATGTACGGAACTCTAGAAGAGATAACAGCCACAGAAAAACCCTAATTGGGCACCGTGACATGGTTTTGGGCATCGTGACATGATACAGTCCACCTTAGCATGGTGAAGAACACCGAGTCGCAGTGTATAATTTGTCTAGAAATGCGTCTAGATTCATAAGCACGTGAGAAAAAACGCAGAATAGACACAGGAAAATTACCGTGACACGGTAAAAATTACCGTGAATAAGGCATATAATATATCGTTGGAAAGCTTATCAAGTTTACTTTCCAACCCAATTAAAATAAACTCAAAACCATTTGTATATTTTTAAGATATGTCCATTTTAGTGAAAAGGGTATCAGTTTTGGACCGAGTTTAGTGTTTAGCTCATATCTTCTTCATTTTAAATTGGAATTGGGCTTATGATATATTGTTGAAAATTTTATTAAAAGGCCTACACAAATATATTGTTGGAAAGTTTATTAAAAGGCCAACACAACAAAATATTAATTGGATCAAAATTATAGAGCCACAAAATTAGTTTCTCTCGGTTTTGTAATGTGGACACGAAAAGTGGAAAGTAAGTTATGGTTTAGGGAAATGGGCTAGGAATTGGGTTGGTTTATGAAATGTATTGGGATTTAATATGGATTTAAGCACTCTAAAGGTTTAATACTCAACTCGACCAATAACGACAGTGAAAGGTTGTTCATTATCGAGTTTAGTTTTGGGGAGACATTTTTAGGTGTCTACAACATGCTATTAAATAATTTATGCAAGTCTAAACTATTTCTTGGGAGGAAAAGGTTGTCCTCCTAAGAAATAGTTTGGACTTGCATCAAGGTGGTGGGATTTTGGGTGGAGAGTTTTTTATTGCTCGCAATTTATTTCTTTCCATAAGTTCGAATTTATTTAAACTCTGGTTTTATTTGTTTACTACTTTTGGTTGGTTTTAAATAAGGGCCTTAATGGTTCCAACTTGTAATACTTAATTTGGTGTTATTTATTGGTTTTAAAACTTATTTATAACCGATTTAGTTTTTCCGCTGCTAAATTTTGAATTATCCTTAACGTTTGAACACATTGCGATAGCACGTCAGTAATTATCTTGCATTTTATTAAAGGTATTTACAAGTTTAAAGAAAGAATATTGGGGTGTTACAATAATATCATTGCAACAATAAATAACAGTGATCCTCTGACTATTTCCTCATGGGTTAGAGGATCCTCTAGTAACGACGGGCTCCTTGCATGCCGTCGTGGATAAGCTCGAAAGGAGCTTGAAGGTAAAATACCCTCTTCATATAGAACGTTGTTTAGATGAGAATGAGAGGGCATCCGGAAAAAAACCCCAAGATAAGATGACAATACCAAAGATGCAGAGGATACTCCGTTCAAAAGACATCTGAGGTCCCCAAGGGTGCCTCGGATGAATTGGTCCAGGCTTCAGGAGAAATTAAAGTCGGCTGGGGGGCAGACCAAGCAGCCTCTAAACCAGCCAAATGAGTCTTCCAAGTGTTGGAAGGATGCTAGAGACTATCTCCGGCAAAAACAGCATGAGTGAGCACAATCCTACTACTTGGACACTACTTTCACTCCCACCATGCCGAATAAAATGTCAAACCATTCCCTCTCCAAGAATATTAGGTCAGTTAGAACCAACAAGAGCCAAGCTCACCATACACAAACTCAAGTTCCTTTAGCTCAACCACCTCAATTTCAAATTCCCCATAACTATAGTGCAATTCTGTCACCTACTCCCCCTCTGTATGGGCAATATGGTGATATATGTGTTTTATTTGCTATTTTATCCCCTGTCCCACGGTCATTTTTATGCATATTTGAGCTCTTTAGGGCTATATTTAGTACTTATGTGTACGTGGTTTCGAGTGTTTTGTAGAGTTTGCATTTGTTTTGTAGGAATTCCCCCTGATTTGTTGTTTTTTTATGGTTTTTCGGCCACTACGAGATATTGAAACAATGATCACATCCATGCATGACCGTCATTTGTAGCCCAAGATCGATTATTTCGGTGACTAAGGGCTTGGTTCGTGGAATTGGTCCAAGTAATAAGCCAAGGAAGAAGAAAATTTGGGCCACAAGTGTTTAAAGCCCAAAGGAAGAAAATAAAAGAATACTCGGCCTAGAAAAAGACTGGGCCCGGTCGGGCGATTGCCCATAAAGGCGGTGTGAAAAAAACGGCGTTTATATTACAATTTTCATTCTTAAACTTTTAGAGAGATTTTAGTGAGAGATTATTGTTGAACTCAAGTTTTCCCTAGTGAAATTTCATATTTCCTTCATTCGGTTTTATTTCTCATCTCTTTTATTGCTTTATTTATCGCTTTGATTTTCATTGCTTTGTTATTTTGTGCTTTGATTTCAATCATGTCTTCTTTATATTCTTTGATTAGTTTAGATTTAAATATGTTGTGTGAGTACGTAGTAAATTTCTAGGGTTCTTGGGGGATCCATAATTAATATGAAGGGATCGATGAATTATTTTGATTGATTATTGATGTTGCATGATAATTTCTTATTGAATTATTTTAATTTTTCGCAATTGGATTATGAATCAAGCAGATGTGATTTGATTGTAAAATTATAGCAATATTGAATTAATGCATTGAGAAGATGTTAACTTGATATTAAAGGTTATTTTCAATAGGAACAATGTGGTAAATTGCAAGAGCCGGTTAGATCTATGTTGATTAATAAATTGCGAGAGCCTGTTAATTAATCATATTATGTTTACAATATTGTAGAGAATATTTCAAGCATCCCACACTTGAGCCCAAATGTGATTATACACTTAAGCATGGTGGAGTCTAAAGGGAAGGAAGCTAGAGCAAAAGAGTTGCCAACAAGTTTTAGGAACTTATAAACCGTTCACTGGGTGAAGGTTACACCCCTTCATGATCCATGAGATCGCTAACTCCATAGTGGTCCTGAATCATGACTGGATATTCGAGGATGATGGTACGAATCCAACCTAAAAGAGATTGAACCTGCCTTATATAGGCCTCTACTTTATTCTTCCCATATTCATGTGTGCTTTTTAACTAACATACAATCAATATATTAACCCTAAACCTATTTAATCTATGTTAGTTGAATATTAATTCACAAACAAATCTATTATTGGCAATCACTTGAATTAAAATCACATTAGCGTAAATAAAATTATTAATTATCTTATTAAGCGTGATTTCAAGTACAAATTCCATTAAAACCTGCAAGAGAGGGCGTGATCAAGAAATAACAATAATATCAAGCAACATAAAACAATATTGGCAGAATCATCATTATAATAGTAATATCAATCTCTTCAAAATATAATAATATTAGCAAGATCCTAGGCATGATACTAATATGATTAATAACAAACCCTAGCATGTCGCTAAATAATAAAGATCAAATCTTTATTCCTAACATGATACTAACATGATATAAGAAATAGGAAGCAACATAAGCATGATACTAGAAATATTAGTTAACACCCTAAACATGATACTAGGAATCATAAAGACATCCTAACATGATACTAGGAATTAAATAATCCAAGCATGATTCTTGATTGTGTAACAGGAATCCTAACATAAAGACATCCTAACATGATACTAGAATGAGGTATGATGTTTTGAAAAGGCTAGGCTTAGAAATCAAGAGAAGTAAAGAAAGAATAAGCTTTAGCTTAAGGAGAAGAGAGAGATGGTGATTGTTGCTGATTGCTGGTGATCAAGCTTGTTGATGATCAAGCTTGTAGATGATTGAAAAAGGGTGAGATGAGCTCTATTTATAGGAAAAAATAGGGTCAAATCTCTATTTATAGGAAAAGATAGGGTCAAAGGGATAGGCTGGAATTCGAATTCGAATCGGAATAAAACTCGATGGATAGCAATTTTTGGGGTTTTTGTTTTTATCATAACTTTTGATCCAGAGGTCGAAATAAGATAAATAATATGCCGCTGCAAGGATCTTGAAGTCTACTTTCCAACCCAATCAAAATAAGAATAAAATCTTTTGTATAGTAAAAGATAGAGGGATTTTAAAGGGAGGAATGTTAAGCATTTGTCAATGCATAACTGGGGGCAAGAAGGTAATTTCGCGCCGTTTTTTTTTACTTCCAACTAGATTCCTGTTACACAATTGTCTAACACTGGTTATGCTTTTTGATTGTATTTTTGTTGTATTTCTTTTCGTATTTATGCTGATCTTGTATGATATACTTCCATCTTTGTTTCTTTGTTTTCCTGAATTCGAATTAAATTGTTCCCTCTCTCTCTCATTCTCTCTCCTTTGAGGTCAAATTTCTTCTTCTTTCTTTGATTTCTCACCGTCCTACTTCTCACCGACTTTGTTCTTCTTAAATTATACACCGTTCTCCCATTTTCGTTGTGGTGGGACTTGGAGCTGAAGAACAATACCTGTAGGCCAGCTCAACCCTTCGAACAAGTAAGTTTTATGCTGAAAACGTAATTGGTAGAACCCTAAGTCGACTTTTTGTTATGATTTTGATGAAGGTTGAAGCATATTTTTTCCTTTATGAAATCGATTATGGGTTTGTCAGTGATTGGGTCAGATATTGGGTACTTCTAATGATAGGTTTTCCAATTGTTCGTATTTGTGTTGTTTCCTTATTTTACTCGTCATGAATTGTTTGTAGTTTGTGTTGTTATTCAATTTGCTCCTTTTCAATTGAATGTAGTTTGTTTTGTGTCCCAATTTACTCCTTTTCACTATACAACGATTAATCATGTTTTTTATTTTTGTAATTCAATTAGAAGAATGTAAATATAGGGTTTTACTGTTTGGAGTAAGGGACTGAATTGTGAGTGAATTCAGTGATTTTCAGAAATCGGTTGAATTGTGACCATGAATCGCAGTGGTGCTAGTTGTTAAGTTATGGACTAAGCTGCTAACAGTTTTCCTATATGTTACAATTAGGGATGTAGTTCAAATTATTAGGATTTAGTAATTATTGTTGAAAGTTTGCTTTTTTTTTTAATGATTTTGAGAATTTTTATTGCTACTTTCTTGAAATTGTAGGTGAAGTAAATTATGAAGAAAAGTCTCTAGTTCGGAATTTAGGTTGGCAAAAGGGGGTAAGTTTTGTGTAAGGTTTGTGTTGTGTTTAATTAATTTACCCTGCAAATTGTTGATATGAAATTTTCTGTTTGGTATTGGCCTTAGGTCACTTTAAAGTCTAGTAAAGGACTCATAAAGGGGCAAGGGTCTTCCAAAATACCTAAGGGACAAGGGTCTTCTAAAGTAGCTGTCCCTAACAACAAATCAAAAGCTAAGAAAATGAATTCAATGAAACTGAAAGTGATGAAGAGGATGAAGATTACCATGCCTCAAGTAATTCCCAATCTGTTGATATTGATGAGGAGGGTGAAGAAGAACAATCAAGCTCTGAAGTGTTAAAGGGATTGTTGGTTCATTTCTTATAGAGAGACAGTAAGAAGAGGAAGTCAAAACATAATGATATAGGTTCAATGAAAATGCGTAAGGTATTATTCTTGCTGATTCCCTGTTTTTTGTGTAATGGTGATATGTGTAACTAGTAAAGTATATGATGCATATATTTGTCAATAAATTGATAGTCCTATGGTGTTGTTGATGGTAGGAGTCTAGGAGAAGTGAAGGACATAGAGTGTGTTCTAGGGGTGAGGTAATTAGGACTCACTTTCAGAATGTTGGCAAGTTATGATCTTATATTGAGTGTGTAATCTGTTAATGATACATATTTCATTTGGCATTTAGGTGTGTTGATTTTTTATGATTCCATTGCGTAATTTTGTTGTGTGTTGTTTTGGTAAATCTGCAGCAGCCGAATATTATCTGTAGAGTGGAGTCATTTTGTGTTGCAGTGCAGAAGTTTGATGAAGACCAGCGACAATTATTTAGAAGGATGGGTTTTGAAGGGTTGTTGAGTTTGGATATGAAGAATATTCCACGGCAATTTTGCTATTGTTTGATGACTAGGGTAGGAGCTGAAGAAACTATTGTTTCTGGTGATGGAGGAGTGTTGCCTTTGGGTGCAAAACAAGTTTGGTCTATACTTGGTATTCCCATAGGAGCAAATCCTGTGCTCACATATGTTGATATTGAGTGTGAGGAGGAGTTGAAGAAGGTTAATAGGATCATTGACATGTATGGTGCTGGGTCTAAGAAGGACACCATATCATTAGTTGCACCTTCAAAAGTAATGTGTCCACTTGATAGTTCTAGTGAAATATTTCCTTTGGGTGGTGATGGGGCAGAATGAAGAGGATTTCATGACTTCTTTCATGCTAGTTGTGCTTGGAAACTAAAATGTACAACAACAAATAGCTTAAACATGGCTAGGTCTTTAGGCCCTACTGTGACAGTTGCCTCAAGAGAAATTGATTATGATTGGTGTTCTTTTACTTTATTTGACATGGCTGTGTGATACCGTTGCTCGATTTCAGAAGAAGTTTTTAAAGGATGGTTTTAGGTCTGGTTATGGTGGGTGTCTTGTGTTCCTTCTGGTATGTGGAGTGATTAAATTGGTTATGATCTTTATGGTTGGTGATGCTCAAATTTTTTATGAACTTTGTGGTTGGTGATGCTTAAATTGATTGATTTGGTTGGTGATGTTCAGATTTTCTACCTGGATCACCTAAAACGCGTGCCAGTGCAGTGGGGGGTGTATCCTAGGATCAAGGTATGAACAACAGAAGAAATTCGCACAGATGTTGCTGAGGATCGATTGTCAAGGGATAATTATGGAAAGTTGACGGTAAGGCAAAGTATAGTTAAGCGTTGGTAAATTCTGATTTTGAATCTATTGTTAATGAATGGAAATTTTGTGCAACCCATATATATTGCTTATAGTGGGGAGCAGCATCCCATGATTCCAAGGGAAGATGAAGTCCATGATCAAAATGACGTTGTCGACAAGGTACAATTAATTTGTCCAAAATTATAATTAGGATGTGGATATAAATATTTTTGAAGCTTGGGAATAATGTATAGTTTGTCCAAAAATTATGTGTTGTAGGTTTTGACACGTATCGCTCCTAGACTTGTTACCCTTGTTGAGGGTATTGTTGGGAAAGCCCTGTGAGATTTTGGTGGCGGTGGTGCTGGTGGGTCCTATGTGAGTGATGGTGCTGTTGGTAATAGAAACAATGAGAAGAACACCGGAACAAATGGGAGCCTCAATAAGGGCCTAACGAAGGATGTTATGAGAGATGATAATAAAAACACCGGTGAAGAGGACAATGGCCCGAAGTCGAAAGTAGTAGATGGTGTTGAGCACACATGTCAAGCTGCTTTTAAATAACGGTTGGTGGCTTTTGTCGGGGCTTGGAAGGACCACAAGGATGAAAATTAGTAAGCAACTTTACCCCCAAAAATTGAACGTTGTAAATAATTTAGAAATGTTTGTCTTAATGGTGAATTGGGTGTTTCTTTGTAGCCCGAGGCCGTCATTGATTGAGTGCGAAGGTATGGATGCTACTCAAAGAGATTGTTATCGGCTAGTTGGAGGGAGAGCGCGGCTTGGCGATCAATATGTTCGCATGGCCTCTGTGCTTTACACAAAAGAATGGAGTGAAATAGAATTCTGTTTGCCTGTCAAACGCATTCTGTTCGACCCTACTTATGCATTATGGTCTCATTTTTAGGGGTTCTTTACAAATGTATACTTTTGTTGTCTTATGTTGTTTATGTTTTTGTTATAGACAATGTTAATGCTGAAGCAAAACGATTACGCGGACTTGGCTAGGAGCCTTCTCTTCACACGCGCTGGACGAGATACGCGTTGTGAGGATACTTACCTATAGAACTTTCTTGTAATTTAATGGATTTGCGTTTAAGTGAACTGAATATGATATTTTTAGGTATTCATTTCGATTCTCGATAAGTTGGAAAAGGATGGGGACCATTAGTGGTGCTTAGCAGTTGATTTTGTGTCAAAGAAAATTTGGATGATTGACTCTTTGGTTAAAGAACCCTTTGCAGCTCACGCAGACATAGTTATTGAGTTAGCAAGTATGTTTCTCTAACAAGATAAAGCCAAGTGTTGTTTGTTGTTAACATTCACTACTAATTTGGTGGATCAGGTTCAGGGGTTGGATGTGCTAGCTGGTGGGCATCCACAATGGGTCCTTGATAGGGGTGTCAATTCGGTTAAACAGTTCGGGTTTGGGTTGGGTTTATCAGTTTCGGGTTATAACGGGTCGGTTTATAACGGATTGAAATAATAAACGGGTCGGTTTGGGTCGGTTTTGAAAATTATCGGGTCAGTTCGGTTTGGTTTTTTTAATTGCAGTTTCTACTCGGATCGGGTCCTTATCGGGTCGGGTTCTAGTCGGTTCGGGTCATAATCAATTTGGGTTGAACTGGGTCGGTTTGAAAACGGGTTTAGCCCATTTAATGTGGGTTTCGGTTAAAAACAGTTCGGGTCTTAATCAGGACGGGTCGTAATTGGTTCGGGTCATAATCAGTTTGGGTTTAACTAGGTCGGTTCGAAAATGGGTTTCGATTCAAAATAGATCGGGTGAAATCGGGTCCAACCATTATCGTTTCGGTTATAATCGGTTTAGATTGAACTTGGTTGGTTTGAAAACGAGTTTACCCAATTTGAAACGGGTTTCTAATCAAATCATATCGGGTTAAAATTGAGTCGGATGATTATCGAGTCGAATTAGTCATAAAATGGGTAGGAACGAGTCATGTTATAATCAAGTCAAGTCATAAATAAGTTGGGTTTATCGAGTAGTGGGTTGAAACAGATTAGATCATAAACATATTGGGTAACAGGTTGTAAATGACTCAGTCATAACGGGTTACGGGTTTTAAACGGTTTGGTCATAACGGGCTACGGGTCGTAAACGGTTCGGTCACAACGGGTTACGGGTTGGAACGATATAGGTTTATCGGATTTTTATCGGGTTTTAACGGTTTTCGATTTAAAACGGGTCGGGTTACTATCGGGTTTAAACGTAATCGGTTTGGGTTGCTTTCAGTTTCGGGTTGTAACGGTTTGGCTTGATAACGGGTCGGGTTAGTAACGGTTTGCACAAATTCGATTTAGTTCAGTTTCGGTTTGGAAAAAATTGGGTCGGGTCAGTTTTCGGTTTCCAAAAAACGGGTTTTAAACAGTTCAGTTCCTTTTCGGATCGGTTCGAAACAGCCGGGTTTAACGGTTCGGGTCAGAAACTGACAGCTCTAGTCCTTGATAAGATGTGAAATTGGCCACGAAGAGTAATAGAAATGGCACATCAAACGGATACGTGAGTTTACTTTTTGTTAATAGTTGTGAGGAACATTTTACTATGTTGTGATTATGTTGACTAGACCTCGCAAATGGGTCATTTGGGTTGGGTATGGGTCGGGTCATTTCGGGTCGGGCCAAGTTCGGGTCAAAAGGTTATCGGGTCAAGTTCGGGTCGGGTCGGGTCATTTCGGGTTTTGGGTTGATTTCGGTTCGACTGATAATCGGGTCGGGTTGGGTGTCGGGTCAACACTTCGGGTCGAGTTCGGGTTGGGTCAATTTTCAGGTCGGGTCAGTTTGGGTCGGGTCAATTTTCGGGTCGGGTTAACTTCGGGCCGGGTTAACTTTGAGTCGAGTCATATACGGGTGATTCATTGAGTTAAAATCAACTCTGTATATATATTAATTAATTTATTTATTGACGAAAAACTCACTACATTTATTAAGGCTATTTTTTTCATGGAATATAGTAATTGTTTGACTTATATTAACCATTTTTTTTGTGTGTTTAGATTGAGAATTACTTTCAGGATCTCCTGAAACTAAGAGGGGTGCTCTAACTAATTGAGTTATACCTCACTCTCTTATTGATCTTAGTTTTAATACGTACTCTTATTATCATTGTCATTTGTGTAATAATTTCTTTGAATTATTCTTATACACTCTCCGTCCCAAATTACTCTTAATGATTTGACATTTTGCACTATTTACACATCTCACTTTGACCGTCTTTTTAGCTATTACATGAAAGTCAATGTAGTCATGTAAGATGTTGTTGGGTTTATTTTAATGTATAATTTCCTAATATAAACTTTTTATAACTTATACAATTATTTACTAAAAGAAGTTAAAGGTCGGGTCATTTTCGGGTCGGGTCAACTTCAGGTCTCGGGTCGTTTCGGGACTCGGGTCAACTTTCCCTCGGGTCATCTCGGGTCGGGTCGTTTTGGGTTGGGTCATTTCGGGTTTTGGGTCAAGGTCGGGTTAGTTTCACTTCGGGTCGGGTATGGGTCGGGTCGGGTTAATTCAGGTTTTAGGTCAATTTCGGGTCACTGATTTTGGGCCGATTTTGGGTCATGGGTCGGGTCATTCGGGTCGGGTCATCGGGTCTGGGTCAAGATTGTCAGGTCTAATGTTGACTCACAGTGGCTTATTCTCTTTGCATAGTTATTCCTTTGACGTGCTAATGCTGTCTTACATCAAACATTGCACTATAACTTTTGATACTCCTCATATACTAGTATGAATTCGCGTATATTTCAGTCTCTTTAAGTTTAGGACCTTCAACCCCTTATTATATTTTGTTGACTTAAGGCAAATTCAATGGCAGGAGAAATCTATCAATATCCGAACCAAGGTGTTTCTGGAAGACGTGTACAACAAGTTCAATTCCATCAAGGATAAACTGGATGGCCTAATTCCTGAAGAACATAGAGCAGGGAGGAGGAATGGGTCTATAACAACTTAGTAGGATACATATTTGAGGCTGAATATTTTAGAAGACAATTTGAATGTTGGGCTGGTTTGTAATTTGGGCCTTTTGAATCTATGCGACTGGTAGTTAAATTTGGGCCTGATGTTGAATATTAGCCTTTTGTTGAATTTGGGCGTTTCTATTGTGTGAGTAATTAATTTTTGGGCTACTTTAATTTGATAATATCTATATTTTTGTGGTTTTGAATTAGGAAACACAATAATTATTTTAGGAATACTAACTTTAATAATTTTAGGAACACTAACTTTAACCAATGGAAGACAATTAAAATAATAAGAACACACTAATAATAACAATGACACCTTAATAATAATGACGTTCAGAACAATTAATACATTGAAATTGAAACTTTGTTTGTTGTACATCTAAACGTAGCATGGTTGCTACATACACATTCATTTAAGTTAAAATTGAGGCTAACAGAAGCACAATTGGAATTTTAATGATCGACATTCTTCAAGCTACCCCAAGCTAACCATTCTAGCTTCAAGCTAACCATTCATCACTGCTAGCGCTACTTCAACCACAACTAGAAGCAGTTGAGGAAGCCTCCTTATTCTCAAAAAAGTATTTTGCATGCTTGAGACGTTGGACATAAGCTAGTGGGTAGTCTGCGTATGTGAAAGGTTCAGCAATAACAAGGGAAAGGTTCGCCATTTTTTCATATTCATTTAGCCAGCATCTTGCTTCTAAATTTCATTCTTTCCTCACTATCATTGTTGATGAGCCCTATTCGGCCCTCAATTGAGAAGCTAATCCATTCAAGTGTTAACTCCATCTTCACCTTGTTCGGTTTGATTAGCCGTTCTGGGGCAGTGAATCTCTTGCCAAGGAGGGCCAAACCATATTGCTCTCCATTTTGGCAGTTGTACCTCCTCGCCTTATCTAGTGTGTAGTACATGTAGACACCCAAATGTGTCTCCCCAAAACCAAACCCAGTGATGAATACCTTTCATGTCATTTGATTATCGAACAAAGCAAAAGTGTGAAAAGTCTAGTGCTGAAGATGTTTTTATTAAAGTATCTCTTCTTTATGTTTTTAAAAATATTTCTTTTCTTACCCTATTTATTAAAAACGTGCATTCTAGTTTATTTTGGTCCATGATATGGGTCCAATAATAGTGTAGTTGGATGGGGCTTGAAAATACCTTTCCAACGATGTATTATAAGCCCAATTCCGATGAATAATGAGGAATTTATGGCCAAAATACTAAACTGGGCCCGGTTTGGTTCTTACATACGGCTCAATGATCTAGAGGAGGGCCTATTATTAATTATCATTCCTACAGCTATTAAGATTGATTATAGTCTTCTATAATACTATAGAAGGTTCTCTTAAATCCTAATGGAGTTAGGATTGATAATTATGTTTAAAAGAGTTTAAAATTGAATAAAACTACTCCTTTTGAGAATCCTTGTTTTGTACGAAATGGAATATGTTCAGATATTATATTTTTGCCTCATAATATTGATCCAAATTTTACATGGTTGGATAGATCGTGAAATTATCTTTCCAATGATATATTATAATATAAAATCCAAGCTATAACGAAAAAGATATGAATGAGATACGAAACTCTATCCAAAATTGACACCCTTCCACTATTTTGACCATATCTTTTAATCTAGAAAATATTACAATCTCATTCTATTTTGGTTGCAAATTACACTTCACGAGCATTCCAACGACATATTATATGCCTTATTCAGACTTCTAGATCAAAAGATATGATAAAAACAAAATCCGCAAAAACTGTCTTACAGCGTTGGATGACAGGCCTGTCACGCGGCGACAAGCCCTGTTGCGCGGCGATAGAGGCAGTTGCAGCGCCAGCGTCGTGTTTTATTCCTTTGCAAACTCCAATTCTTTTTTATCAAATCCGGACTGTTTTCGTTATAAATAGCGTCCTTAGACCTCAGTTTTTAATAATCAACAATCATCTCTCTCTTTCTCTCTCTAAAAGCTATAAGCTTTCTTTCTCTATTCTTTCTCTAAACCTTCCCTTTTACAAAATTCCTCATACATTAGATCTAGACACACCTAGCTAAATTCGAAGTTGCCTTCGCCGTAGACGTGAAAGGTTTGATAATTCTGAGGGTTTGGTCCCAAATCTCTATTTGAATTTTTTAATTGTTTGATTTTATATTTTCCTTGAAGTTACTAACGTGCGTATTTTGTTATTCGAAAGAGATACGAGGCATCCAAATAAGTACTGTAATTGTTTAATTGATATTTTGATATAGAAATCATGCTTAGATTGTTATTTTGATTCCTAGTATCATATTGCTTCCTAGTATCATGTTTAGGGTAACAACTAAAAATTCCTAATATCAAGTATGATTGTTGTGATGCTTCCGATTTTCTTTCTTAATATCATGTTAGTATCATGTTAGGGTTAAAGGTTTGATCTTTAATGCTTAGTGACATGCTAGGGTTTGTTATTAATCTTGTTAGTATCATGCCTAGGATATTGTTGTTTATATTATGCTTTAACATGATTGTTTTGATTATAATTAATTATGATTATTATTATTAATTATGATTATGATAATTATCATGTTGCTTGATATATATTTATTGTTATTTCTTGATCACGCCTTTTATGCATGTGTAAAGGAAATTGGTACTTGTAATCACGCTTAATAAGATAATTAATAATCTTGTTAGGGTTAATTTGATTATAATTCAAGTGATCGCCAATAATATTTTATTTGTGCATTAATATTCAACCAACATAGATTAAATAGGTTTAGGGTTAATCTATTGATTGCATGTTAGTCAGAAAGCGCACATGAATACGAGAAGAATAAAGTAGAGGCCTATTAATAGGGCAGGTTCTTTCTCTTTTAGATTGGATTTGTACCTTCATCCCCGAATTTCCAGTCTTGGTTCCAGACCTATTGGAGTTGACGATTTCCTTGATCGTTAAGGGGTGTAACCTTCACCTTGTGAACGGTTTACAAGTTTCTAAAACTTGTTGGCGACTCTTTTGCTCTAGCTTCCTTCCCTTTGGACACCACCATACTTAAGTGTATGATCACAGTGGGGTTCAAGTTTGGGGTAATGCTTGAAATATTCCATACATTTTTTGGCGACTCCACTGGGGAGGATTTCTATTTTAATTCCTAAAATTTATTTTGGCAATAATTTAGAATGAGTGGATGAGACTCGAAAAGTTCTAAGTATTTCATGTGCGTAATTTTGATTAACATTATTGTCATATGCATAAAAAAAGTATTCATTGGAAAGACCATCCGTAATGAGTAATAAACATAGGATTTTTACACATAGGAAATTTGAGAAATATCTTTCACAACTAGAATCAAAATAATACTGCAAAACTTGAAAATTCTAAGAACATAGAAAGCTGCTGAGGCATGTAGGAACTAGCATCTAGAAAACAGAGCATGTCGCCAATGATATGGCTCTGTCACCTGGCGACAACATTGTCGTTCGTCGACAGGGTTATATCCTGGCGACGGACTCAGTTGTCTGTGACGAGGGGTGGAACTTGGTCGTTGAAACTAATCCTCCCTCGATCAAACTAAATTTATAAACACTTAACAAACCTATATACTAGTATAGAGGCAAGTCAAGGGTCGAACCCAAAGAAACGGTAATGTTCAAGCGCTCTCAATTATGCGCCTAAGCTAGGTCTAAGACAAAGATAAAGAGAGAACACTAACAACTAACAAACAAAGAAACCTAACAAATAAAGCACTAGGAACGGGATCAACAAGCAATCATGACAATTGTAGCAACTGGAAAACAATATGCAAATCAATGGTTGTGAAGACTAATGTCAAGCTCAATCAAAAGAGTCAACAAGCTATCTCCTAGAGGTCAAACTAGCGCCAACTACGAGAGACTCTAACTAGGAGCATCACTAATCAAGCTCAATCGACAATTGCAAGCTACAAATCAATGGTCCGTATCAATGTAGACTCACAATGCAATCTAGCATAATTCTCAAGGCCTAATCATATTACACACATGCAAACTTCCATTAATCAATTTAATCTCAACAATTAATCAACATAATTCCTAAATTAAGCACAATCAATCAATGATACAAGTTTCACCTAATTCCTAGCAAACAACTACACTAACATCATCATCTAATCAACAAACAACTAAAGAAATCAAGAATCAACAATGTATGAAAAACAATTACACTAATCAACAATCAAACATCAAAATCAAACCAAACAAATATGAAATAAAATAAAGCAATAAAATAAGATAGAGTTAAGAATGCTCATTGATAATGGAGAAGATCTCCAACACAATTGTCACCGTTGAATCTTAAATCTCTTAATCACCATTGAAATTCCTCACTCTCTCTCTAAAATCTACTCCTAAACTAACCCTAAAATTAGAGAGAGAAGCTCTCATCTAAGCTAAGAATATGATCTAAAATGTGAAATGAAGCTTATTTCAAACTTGCCCCAAAATTCGAGTTTACAAAGGTATTTATAGAGGCGCGAAAACAAAAACTAAGCAAACAAATACCCAGGAAGGCGCGCCCGTGCAACAGGGGTGGCGCGCCCGCGCATGCTGGTGGCGCACCTACGCCCGTGCCTTGCGCGCCCGCACATCTTTCGGTTTCTTTGATCTTCTCATGGCTTCGTGCGTTCGCTAAGGTCTTTGATTGAACGCACAATCATGATGACTATGAACACTAAGTGAGGCAGTCCCAAAAGCACATGATTGTGGGTTCAAAACCCATATTCATGAGAGCACGGCTTGAGAGCGCAAGAGCTAGAACTTGGAGAATCCACTTCCTTGCATCTTGAGCTTTCCAATTGCCATGAGCTTGCTTCAAAAGCATCTCCCACCTTAGTAATTCACCAATATCAAGACTTGTAGCTCGTATAATACCTACAACCACGAAAATAGAGCAAATAAAGGAGAAAAGAGTAGAAAACCCAACAAAATGCATAAAAGCTACAAAATAAGAGAGGAAAGGTAAAATTAAGACCAAATGCATAAAACTAAGCATTTATGAAGAAGAAAAGCTATGAAAAGAAGGGGAAAAAACCTAAATGCTCATCAAATGGATGTCATTTATGACACCCATCAAATACCCCCAAGCTTACCTTGTTTATTTTTTCTGATAAACAAGAAACTATTAGAAATTTCTCTGATATGATGCTATAGTAGTTTAGTTTTATTTCTGTTTAGTTTACTTTGTTTATTTTTGTTCTTTTTGTTTTTGTTTTTATTTCTGTGTGTGTTTACTTTCAATCAATAAACCAAAAACACAAAAATACGACCTTCTATTTTGTTTAACTTGTTTCTAGAATTTTCTTAAGTTTGTCATCATCAAAAAGGGGGAAATTGTTGAAGCATAAAGGTTTTGTTGATGAGGAACTTAAACTAAAGCAAACTCGACTAATAAAGGTTTTCAAGTGTTTGATTAGTTTAGGTGAAGTTGATCATGGTGATGGAAGAAGTAGCTGGAACTAAGAAGACATGAAGAGATCTTTATCAAAGAAGTTAAACAAATTAAAAGAAGAGTTCTCTAACAAGAACTAGTTCTCTAACAAGAACTAGTTCTCTAACAAGAACTGAGTTCCCTAACAGGAACGTTCCCTAGCAGGAACTTGAAGACAACAAGCTTAAGTTCTTTGGTGGAACTTAATAAGCTTGGAGCTTAAGTAATCTACCTGAACAAAGGCGCGGCGCAACAATTATTTTAGTTAAGGTTTTTATCTTCTAGATTATTGTTAATATGTTAAGTAGGTTATTGCACGGAATTTATTAGAGGCGTGACAAGTTGGCTTGGTAAATAAAATAATATGGAAAGTAATAAAAGATAGATTTTAGGAAAAGATTTTCTAAAAATTTTTATTTCCTTTAAATCAGGTTGTTAAAAAGATAATTCTTTTTAACAAAATATCTTTTTATCTTTATTTTCCGGAAAAGATTTTATTCACTTGATTTACATAAAACCGTGTTTTAAAGATAAGTTCAGTTAACTTATTTATCTTTTAGAAACCTACTTTCTATTCGATAGTTACTTGTATCAATAGTGGAGAGTAAAATGGTTTTAGGTTTTTGTGAGTTTATGCATGAAGAAATCATTGTGCTATAATTGAGTAAGTTTACCAAGCTTCTAACTTGTCATATTAGTTTCGGATTTCGTGCATTGCTTACCTATCATACTAGGTGTCGTACACTTATATTGGGTTGGTTTATTTAGGTGAGTTTATTGTTTATTTTACACACAGTTTTGTAAGCTTCTTGGTGAGGATGAGAGTTTTGTACTTTGGCAGTACGTGTAGTACTTTGGTGGTACGAGTGAATCTAAGTGTGGTGCTTAGGTTGGGTAGGATAAGGTCCTATCAAGTAGCAAGTCCAGTGAGGATCTTGTGAAACTAAAGGTCTGTGTCTAATAGGTTGTAACTTGGTGTTTTCCCTATTATAGTGAAGTTTGTGTGTTTGAAATCCCTAAGGCAGGGTCGAGGTTTTACTTCCAGTTGGGCCCTGGAAGGTTTCCTCATAAAATCTGTGTGTGCTAGCAAGTTCCTATATGCATTGTTTATTAATCCGCAAAAAGTAGTCATTAGGAACTCAATACAATTCACCCCCCCTCTTGTATTAATCGTCTCAACTAACAATTGGTATCAGAGCGAGGTTCTCACGTGTAAGCAAATAACTTTGCTGAGTAAGTTCTTGGAGAGATGAATTACAAGGAGAAACTTGATGAAGGATATTCCACCCAACGTCCACCCATGTTCAATGGTAAGTTTTACACCTACTGGAAGAATAGGATGAAGATCTTTATCAAGGTTGAAAATTACCAGGTTTGGCGTGTTATTGAAACTGGTGATTTTGAAATAACTGCAACCAATGACAAGAACAAGGTAGTTCCTAAACTTATTTCTGATTATGATAAGGAAGACTATCAGAAACATGAATTAAATGCTTTAGCTATAAAGTATTTGCACTGTGGACTTGGACCTCATGAACATAATCGTATCATGGGATGCAAGTCTGCTAAACAGATTTGGGATCTACTAGAGGTAACTCATGAAGGTACCAATGAGGTAAAACGTTCTAAAATTGATTTATTAATGTCTAGATATGAAAGGTTTGAAATTCAATCAAAGGAATCAATAGAGGAAATGTTTATTAGGTTCAATGATATTATTAATGAATTGAACTCCCTTGGCAGACACATTCCTATTGATGAACATGATAGGAAGATCTTAAGGAGCCTAACACAAGATGAACAATGGAGATCCAAGGTTACTGCCATGGAAGAAGCCAAGGACTTCACGAAGTTTAACATGGAACAACTAGATGGATCATTGATGACTCATGAACTTCACCTGAGTTCAAACTCTGAAAGTTCCAAGAACAAGAGTCTTGCTCTTAAGGCTCAAGACTCAGAGGAATCGGAAGCTGATGAGGAAGAAATGGCAATTCTAGTTAGAAAGTTCAAAAGGATGATGAACTACAAGAAGTTTGATAGGAACAAGAAGTATACAAGTTCCAGAAACACAACTTGTTTCAAATGTGGGTCTAAAGATCACTTCATCAAAGATTGTCCTCTACCAAACGGTGAGAAAGTAAAGACAAAGGGCAAGGAGCAATCCAAAGAGTCAAGAGTCTATAAGCCTTACTTCACAAGGACAATGTGAAGAAAGCCATGTTGGCTGCTTGGGGAGATTCAGATTTAGAGGAAGAGGAAGATCAACCATCAGAAGAAATTTCACATTTATGCTTGATGGCAAAAGCTGATGAAACGACAAAACTGAAGGAACTAGAATCTGAGGTATGGATTTCTCAAAAAGAACTTAGACATTTCTCTAAAGAAAACTTAATATTTTCTGTTTTAAAAATTCAAGAAGAATTGAAAGAATTGCATAGAGCTAAACAGCAAAGTGATGAAGCTTTGGTAACTTATAAAGAAAACAGTGAGTGGGTCGATAATATGAAATTTGATATTCAATATAGATTCTTTAGTCTGTTTGATGACAATAATTATTTGAAAGAAACTATAGACAGGTTGAAACATGATTATATAATGTTAAATGTGGAACAATCCTTGATGAAACTCTGTCTTGAAACTCCTGAATCCGAAGTTCCTCTCATTGCTCAATATCCGAATTTTGAAAAACTAAAATCTGATTTGGAAGATATAAAAGCGGATAGGGAAAGACTTAAGGGGGAACTTGAGAAAGCCATGAAAGGTAAACAACCTATAGACTACAGAGTTCCAGATTGGATCACTAAAGCCCAAACAGAAGATTGGATCACTAAGAGAACAGAAGATTTGGGTTTCAAAAACAAGTTCCAAAAGGAAAAGAAGTATGTTGACCTGCCTAGTAGTATTGTTTGTTATTTTTGTGGCAAAACTGGACACAAACAGGCTAAGTGTCCTAAGAAAGAAACGAGTACACAGAAAAATGAAAAACATGTAGACCAGATTTGGATCAAGCAGAATGATGAACCTGCTGCCGTTACACAAGAACCCAAGGAAACCTAGGGTCCTGAAACTAACGTTTAATTTCTCATGCAGGTTCCAGTGAGGGGGAACAACACTTGGTACCTCGACAATGGTTGTTATAAGCACATGACTGGAGACAAATCTAGATTTCTCTCACTGGATGCCTACTATGGGGGAACTGTGACCTTTGGTGATAACATGACAGGAGATATAGTTGCGATTAGTAAAGTAGGAAGGTCAAGTTCCCATGCTATTGATAATGTATTTTTGGTCGAGGGTCTCAAGCACAACTTGTTAAGTATCTCACAATTTTGTGACAGAGGTAACTCTTTAAGCTTTACTTCCAATAAGTGCAGAATCATTCATAATGAAACTGGGAACATTATTTTAGAAGGAACTCATAAAGGGAACACATATGTTGTGGATCTTAACGAGGTTCCTAACAGCAGTCTAACATGTCTCAGTGTCATTGAGGATGATCCTCTATTATGGCACAAAAGATTTGGCCATGCAAGCTTTACTTTACTTGATAAATTGAGATATAAGGAACTAGTGGAAGGACTTCCTTGCCTTAAGTTTCTGTATGACAAAGTGTGTGATGCTTGTGTTAGAGGTAAACAAACTCGAATTTCTTTTAAGTCCAAGAAGATGGTAAGTACCAAAAGACCTTTGGAACTCATTCATATGGATCTTTGTGGTCCTATGAGAATCCAAAGCAGAAGTGGTAACAGATATGTTATGGTTATTGTTGATGATTTTTCAAGATTTACGTGGGTTTTCTTTCTTGTTAGTAAAGATGAAACATTTGATGAATTTGTAGCTTTTGTTAAGGAAGAACAGAGAAGAACATGTAATCCATTGATTCACCTCAGGTCAGATCATGGAACTGAATTTGAAAATTCAAAATTTGATGACTTTGGCACTAAGCACGGAATGGATCGCAACTTCTTTGCCCCAAGAACTCCACAACAAAATGGAGTGGTGGAACGCAAGAATAGAAGCCTTGAAGACATGGCTAGAACAATGTTGATCTCAAGTGGTCCGCCTAGGAACTTTTGGGCAGAAGTAGTGAATACAACTTGTTATATTCTGAATAGAGTATCAGTTAGAGCCATCACCAACAAAACTCCTTATGAGTTGATCAAAGGGAGAAAGCCTAATATTTCTTACTTTAGATCTTTTGGTTGTAAATGTTTTGTTCATTACAATGGTAAAAGGAATCTAGGAAAGTTTGATGAACGTAGTGATGAGGCTGTATTCTTAGGATATGCCTCTAACAGTAAAGCATATAGAGTTTATAACAAAAGGACATTGTGTGTTGAGGAATCTATACATATTATATTTGATGAAACTGAATAATTGAATGATGTACAGGATTGTGATGATGATTTTGAAATTGGACTTGTACGCAAGACAGATCCAAATGAAGAATCAACATCATTGCAGAAGCAGCAAGTAGAAGTTGCTGAGCAAACGAATCCTGAAGCAAATGAAGGTCAAGAAATGGAGAATTCACCAAGAACTCCCCCTTAAGAACAAAATATAAATAAGAATGAAGGAGATCCTGTTGAATTTCCAACTGAGACTCAAGAACGAGTTCCTACAGAAGAACCAGTCAACAATGATCAGGAAAGATTGTATCCAGTCAAGGACTTTACACCTAAGCGATGGAAATATCAGAAGGATCATCCTGTAGATGCAATTATGAGTGATATCTCAAAAGGAACTCAAACTAGATCTCAGCTTAGAAACTTCTGTGCATTCTATGCATTCCTCTCTTCTATGGAACCTAAGAACTGTGTTGAAGCTTTAACTGACACAGACTTGATTAATGCTATGCAAGCTGAACTAAATGAGTTTGGAAGAAATAAAGTTTGGCATCTGGAACCTAGACCCGAGAATAAGAAGGCTATAGGTTTGTTGTACAAGGTTTCAATCAACAAGAAGGAATAGACTATGAAGAAACATTTGCTCCAGTAGCCAGGTTAGAGGCTATTCGTTTACTCATTGCTTTTGCTGCTTATATGGGATTCACATTGTTCCAGATGGATGTTAAATGTGCATTTTTAAATGTATTTCTAAATGAAGAAGTCTATGTGGAACAACCTCCTGGATTTGAAAGTCAGGAGTTCCCAAACCATGTCTATAAGCTTGACAAAGCTCTTTATGAGTTGAAGCAAGCTCCTAGAGCATGGTATGAAAGGTTATCAAAGTTACTTTTGAAAAATGATTTTAAACGAGGAAAAATTGATAAAACTTTGTTTTTGAAATCAAATGGAACTGATATCCTAGTTGTACAGATTTATGTAAATGATATTTTATTTGGTGCAACTAACGAATCTTTGTGCAAGTATTTTGCTGACCTTATGAGTGGAGAGATTGAAATGAGTATGATGGGAGAATTAAATTTCTTCCTCGGATTGCAAATCAAGCAAACTGAAAAAGGAATCATGATCCATAAACAAAAGTACATCAAGGAACTGATCAAGAAATACAATCTTGAAAATGCAAAGACCAATGATACTCCAATGGGTTTAGCAACTAGATTGGATGAAGATCCAACTGGAACTTGTGTTGACCAACCTATGTATCGAGGTATGATAGGATCTCTACTCTACCTAACAGCTAGTAGACCTGACATATCTTTCAGTGTAGGTTTGTGTGCCAGGTTCCAAGCAAATCCAAAGGAGTCTCACCTGAAAGCAGTAAAGAGAATCCTTAGATACTTGAAAGGAACTGATGACTTGTGTCTCTTCTATCCTAGAAGTGACTCATTTGATTTACATGGCTTTACTGATGCTGACAAGTGATTTGGTTAATAGAAAAAGCACTTTAGGTATGGTACAGTTTTAGGACCTTGTTTAGTTTCTTGGGGTTCCAAGAAGCAAAACACAGTTGCATTATCTACAACTGAAGTTGAGTATGTGGCAGCAGCAGCATATTGTTCACAAGTACTCTGGATAAAGTAACAGGTTAGAGATTTTGGTCTTATTTTTTAATGTGTGCCTATTTACTGTGATAACACAAGTGATATATGTATTTCTAAGGATCCAGTTCAGCACTCTAAGGTAAAACACATCCACATTAGGCATCACTTTCTAAAAGATAATGTGGAGCAAGGGAATATTAAATTAGAAATTTGTAATACGGAATATCAACTTGCAGATATTTTGACCAAATCCTTAAACAGAGAAAGATTTGAGAAATTGAGACTGGAACTTGGGATGATCAAGCTGAATTGATTGCTTATGAAGTTCCAAGATATGGCAAAGTTGAAAATAATGTAAATAGAGCAAAAAGAGCATTTAGTACAATCTTGGTGTGCTAAACATAGGTGAAGTGTCACCGTTGTTGATCACTGGAGGTTAGTTCATTAAACGCTCAATTAAATTTGCTAGTAGTAATGTACATTGCATGTGTGTAGAAAGCGTGTTCCAATTGCGTGTTTTATTTTCAGAAAGTTTTTTTTTTTTGAATATTAAATGAATTTGGAAAGAAAAGAATTTTGGTAAATTCATCCTGCCAAATTGATTTTGGAAAATTAATTGAACGTGTTTAATTAATGACTACTCAGTAAACTCCTTAACTTCTTTACACCGCCTCATTAAATATAAAAGACATCTTCACCCACCTTACATCATCACTGTCAAATCAAATTTACACCTTAGTGAAAAATTTCTACAACCTTCCTAAAACCCTCAAGAAGATAACTATGGCCATAATCACCTCAATTGCCTCTTCCGAAAATTCTCAAAATAATCATCACTCTGACCAGGAAGAAGTAAATTCACTTCCAATTGTCACCTTCACCGAAACACAATCAATACCCCTCCTTCAAATAGCATGCAAAATCCAAAACCCGCTGAAACCGAAAACCTAACCTATGAGCAAGTGATCAAAAAATTGAAAGAATGGAAAGAGAAGCAAGGACAGAGGAAGACGGTTGAAGAGCACATTAAGGAAGTTGAGGATTTCGCTGAGAAGATAGGGAATTCTGATAAAGAGGAATTGGAGAAGGAAGAAGAAGAGGAGATCGCTGATCAAGCTGAACTTGAGTCACAAGCAGGGAGGTATGTAGTGGGTCACATAATTGATTTGAATTGGTGTAGACAAGCTAAGTTCCTAGAATTTCTTGATTTAATTAAATTCCAGGGGTGGGAATATATGTTGACTAAAACCTCAGATAATTTCATGTATCCTATTGCAATGACTGAATTTTGTCAAAATTTTGAAGCAAAATCGGGGGTAATCACTAGTGAAGTTGATGGTATTAAAATTGGACTTGATGTTGAAACTCTGGGTAAAATCTTGAAAACTCCTACTGAGGGATATGAAACATACATCAAAGGAAAAGCTAGTGTGAAAGTGGGAAATTATCTGAGTGGGGATATAGTTGAAGCTTTAGGAGGAAAAAGGGGGAAGAACATTATGAGTCATAATGATCTAAGCCCTATGAACAAATTGCTGTTTAACCTTGTTAAGAAAACAATTCTGCCTAAAACTGCTAAGAAAGGGGAAGCATGTTTGATGGATATGGCAGTAATTTTCTGCATTTCTAGGAGAATTAAGGTTAATTTCCCTTCTTTAATGTATCAACACTTAGCACATTGTATTCCTGGAAAGACCAAAGTAGGGTATGGAGTTATTTTGTCTACTATCTTTGAAAGTATGGGTGTAGTGTTAAAAGGGAAGTATGGTGGTTTGGATGAGAAGCCAAAAAATGTAATCAATGGAGAAACACTGGCTGGTCTTAGTCTAGAGGTGGTGCAAGGGAGAATACAGAAGTTGGAAAAGGAAGAGGAGAAGAAAGACAAGAGAACAGGAAAAAGAAAGGAAAAAGAAGTGGTGGAGCAACCTGTTAGGAAAAGCAGGAGGCTATCAACAAGTACTCTTCCTCAAACCAGTATGGAGACACCATTGGAACTGGATACTGATGAGGGAGTGCTTGTGGGGCAAGTTGCAGAACTGGCAGACAGAATGGATTGGACTGAGAGACAGGTGAAAGAAGCTGCTGCAAAGAGTAATGTGCAGAAGCTGGAGAAGACTGTGTAGGATCAGAACAAAGAGCTGAAAGCTCTGAAAAAGCTGATCCCGGAACAGGACAAGATTATGAAGAAACAACAAGATGAGTTCCAGGAGAAAATTCAAGGTCTTGAAGACAAAATTGAAGCCTTGATTACACAACAAAGAGAGGACAGTAAATAGATTATGGATCTTCTCAAAACCTAGCCTGTTATACGCCTTAACCTTTCTAGCCTATCCTAGTTTCTTTTGCAGTCATGAACATATTCAGTTTATGTTTTCAATGCTTGAACAATTTATTTTGGTTTGTAAAAATTTGTTCAGCAGGATGGTTAATCTTTTGGTTTTTTTTTTATGAATGCTTTTGGAACAGCCTATACATGTGTGTATGTGTATATTATGAATGCTTATGCGGGAAAGTGGAACTAACTAAAGGGAAGTTAGCAACTCTGCCTTCAGTTTCCCACACTCGATGAATTGCTTGTGGGGTTGTGGCTAGATGCTTAATAAACTTGAAAAAGCAAGACTTTTTTATAATGCCAAAAGGGGGAAAAGAAGAAGCAAACTTGGATGCTGAAGTTGTTTTGGGTTCCAGTTGAGAAACTATCAGAAATTTCTCTAATATGATGTTATAGTAGTTTAGTTTTATTTCTGTTTAGTTTACTTTGTTTATTTTTGTTCTTTTTGTTTTTGTTTTTATTTCTCTGTGTGTTTACTTTCAGTCAATAAACCAAAACACAAAAATACGACCTTCTATTTTGTTTAACTTGTTTCTAGAGTTTACTTAAGTTTGTCCTCACCAAAAAGGGGGAAATTGTTGAAGCATAAAGGTTTTGATGATAAGGAACTTAAACTAAAGCAAACTCGACTAATAAAGGTTTTCAAGTGTTTGATTAGTTTAGGTGAAGTTGATCATGGTGATGGAAGAAGTAGCTGGAACTAAGAAGACATGAAGAGATCTTTATCAAAGAAGTTAAACAAATTAGAAGAAGAGTTCTCTAACAAGAACTAGTTCTCTAACAAGAACTGAGTTCCCTAACAAGAACGTTCCCTAACAGGAACTTGAAGACAGCAAGCTTAAGTTCTTTGGTGGAACTTAATAAGCTTGAAGCTCAAGTAATCTACCTGAACAAAGGCGCGGCACAACAATTATTTTAGTTAAGGTTTTTATCTTCTAGATTATTGTTAATATGTTAAGTAGGTTATTGCACGAAATTTATTAGAGGCGTGACAAGTTGGCTTGGTAAGTAAAATAATACGGAAAGTAATAAAAGATAGATTTTAGGAAAAGATTTTCTAAAAAGTTTTATTTCCTTCAAATCGGGTTGTTAGAAAGATAATTCTTTTTAACAAAATATCCTTTTATCTTTACTTTCCGGAAAAGATTTTATTCACTTGATTTACATAAAACCATGTTTTAAAGATAAGTTAAGTTAACTTATTTATCTTTTAGAAAACCTACTTTCTATACGAGTGTTACTTGTATAAATAGTGGAGAGTAAAATGGTTTTTGGTTTTTGTGAGTTTAGACGTGAAGAAATCATTGTGCTATAATTGAGTAAGTTTACCAAGCTTCTAACTTGTCATATTAGTTTCGGATTTCGTGCATTTCTTACCTATCATACTAGGTGTCGTACACTTGTATTGGGTTGGGTTATTTGGGCGAGTTTATTGTTTAATTTACACACAGTTTTGTAAGCTTCTTGGTGAGGCTGAGAGTTTTGTACTTTGGCAGTACGTGTAGTACTTTGGTGGTACGAGTGAATCTAAGTGTGGTGCTTAGGTTGGGTAGGATAGGGTCCTATCAAGTAGCAAGTCCAGTGAGGATCTTGTGAAACTAAAGGTCTGTGTCTAATAGGTTGTAACTTGGTGTTTGCCCTATTATAGTGAAGTTTGTGTGTTTGAAATCCCTAAGGCATGGTCGAGGTTTTACTTCCAGTTGGGCCTCGGAAGGTTTCCTCGTAAAATCTGTGTGTGCTAGCAAGTTCCTCACATGGATGTAGCAAAAACTCACTACTACAAAAAAGGCAAAAGAGACCCGTTGTAAATGGCATAAGAGACCTCTTTAGAGGAGGTCTCTAGCTCATAGGTCTCTTTGATAAAGAGACCTGTTCTATTGAACAGGTCTCTTTGAAATAAATAAGAGACCTGTTAAGTAAGGTAACAGGTCTCTTTGCATGTAATTACACCATATATTTAAGAAGGGGAAGAGACCTGTTATTTAAGACAACAGGTCTCTTTGATATCAATAAAGAGACCTGTTATCTAAGATAACAGGTCTCTTAAATATATTTATTTTTTAAAAAAAAATCGCTGATATATATTTATTATTTTGTAATTACTCTTCTAAAATTGGAAAGAAATTGTAAATTACAAAAAGAAACAATTAATTAGATAAATTTACATAAACTTATATTATAATTAAATGTACTAATATATAGTAACTTACAATGAGTAAGATCTACAGGTATATATATAAGAACAATAATTTACAAGTATATAAGACATTATGAATAATTTACAAGTATATAAGAACTTATGGAAATACTTCTAAGCTACCAAAACTAACAACATTCCCATCCTTGGTAATTTCTTTAGCCCTCCATTATCAGATTAGCGAGTTTCTCGAATTGCTCATCCTCCTGTAAACCACTAAGGGAATCAATTAAAAAAAATGCACCAAAGCTTATAATTCAAATTAAAAACTAGATCTTAACAACATAAACACAACTTTAACAACTGTATTAGCAACAAATCATCCTCTTCCTGTATAGCTTAATGAATTTAGATTAATTAATTTTGTCATACAATCTAACATCAAATTTTTTCATTATGGAAGTCTCATCATCAGTAGCAAATCAAGGGGATAAATCACTTTAAACAACATTATATCTTCACAAAAATCAACTCTTAGGCATAAATCAATCATAATATCCAAAATAACCCAGAAAAATCAACAATTTTCAAGCATCTATAGACAATTTTCAAGGAATCAATTGACCCATCAACACCAACATTAAGCCTAAACCTCACTTAACACCACCGTAAAAATCTCCTAACCCCTGTACAAAAACCCAATATCATCCCAACCTCGTAGAAACCACCACCAACCCCGTGCTAAACCACCCCCACCCCGTGAAAACCATCCCGATCCCGTATAAACTACCCTTACCCAGGTAAAACCCTAACAACCCCAACTCGCAACAACCCTTGTATTAAAACAAAAACTACCCCTACCCAGGTAAAACCCTATAACCCACGAAAAAACCGGCCACGTACCCAATCTAACCAAAAACCACCTCCACTAAAACACCTTGTCACCAACTCAAAAACATTTCAAAATATTCAAATTAAAACTAATATGGAAACATACCTTTGCAAGTTGTGGCATTTTTTGGGCGAATTTGACCATAAGACTCTAGATCTAGAGTTTTCTTGATAAAAATTGACATTTAAATCCTCTAACTCGAGTTAAAAGGAGACAACGCCGATGTAGGACGAGGATGCAATAACGATGTAGATGAGGCTCGGAGGATTTAATGGCGCAATCAATTGCTCAAGGATTAAAAAAAATGGAGATGAAAGGAGAAGTGATGAGGGTGAAGGAGAGAGGCGCATAAAAGGGGGATTGAGAAAGAGATGGGCGTATGAATGATAATGAGAAGAAAAATTTTGATTAAAAAAATAAAAAGAAAAACAAGAAAGGATCGTAGTGGGCTGTGGGCCTTTACACACATAAGAGACCTGTTGAAATATACAACAGGTCTCTTAATTCTCTTACTCTATCTTAAGTAAAAAGTGGTGGGCCCTTTAGCATTTTAGAGACCTGTTATCACTATTATTAGGTCTCTTATATCAAAGAGACCTGTTCTAGTAACCAACAGGTCTTTTATTATAGGTTTCTTTGGCCTTTTTTGTAGTAGTGACTCACTATTGGTGTCAATTCGACTATAGGAAGCAACTACCAACATACCACAAACAAGTAGAATCTAGTTTCTTGGTCCCACTAGTTCTAACCAACTACCTTAGCATGCTTTATCTTAGAATCAACCAATCATACTCTCAAACCCTGCACACCATTACCATTTAAGAAGAAAAGTATTCAATTATCCAAGTCCAAATGTATTATGTCCAAAGCAAGAACAAAACAAAGATACATTGCAAATTTGCCTTGATAGAAACAAAAATCTTTTTGGAGTTTTTCAAAATAAAGAACATGGAAATGCATATACAAAGGTGCATAGCATATATGAATCAACATTCCACCAAACATGATAGAATACACTCCCCCAAGCTTGAATGAGATAACATGCTCAAACATAAATCAAATATTCCGCGGGAGGGGAAAACAAGGAGATCAATCCAATCAAACCAACATATGTCCAACAAGTCTCCAACCAATAGAGGAAGAACATGGAAAGATATTACCGGATATTAGGTGGGTGTAAATACCTGCAAATGACCCAATTAAACCTTTCAAAACTAATTTCCTCAAGAATTGAACCTTGCCCTACATATGCTAGCAAAAATAAGAGTCAAACTTCCTTGATTATTTATCCAAATCGAAGCACTAGAGTATATCAAGTCATGTACCTAGCAAAAGGCACACAAACATTTCCATGAGAGAAAATATATTTTAAAATGCAGATGAAAATCTAATCTAAAGCACGGGTTACTTCCCAATAAAGGCTTGCTTAAGGTCCAAGCTTGACCGCTCTAGTAAAATAATAATTCAATGCACGCAAGAGCTTGTCAATTGCACTACTACACATTTCGTAAGAGAGAAGGTAGGAAAATGACGGGATGAAAACGTGCAACAAGATTGTTGCACGCAAGTGAGGAGAGAGATGACAACAAAAAGAAGAAGAATCAAAAGAAAATTCAACAATATAAGAAAATGAAAAAGAAGAAGAAGAAGAAGAAGAAGAAGGCAAACTCTCCTCAAAATATTTTTGGGTGGTTACATCACCCTTTTCCTCAATAGAAGACAAATGAGGGACATGAAAATCATCATAGAAGAGGGGGTCCCCAATAGGCTCATTAACAAAGGAAGGGAGGGATATAGGAGTGTAAGGGATATGGTCAAACCTCCTTGAAAAAGGGACATGGGAGGTGGGAATAGGGGCTATGGTCTCACTAATGATCTCTTCCTCACCACCATGCCTCAAATCACCATTAAGAGCTTGAAAATCAATCATATAATCCTCAAAAGAAGAACACTCATGATCATCATCCCCCTCAAACATCCAACTTTCAAGAGGAACAACATAATCCCCTTCACTACAACCATGAACAATAATTCCCTCAACTTCCTTAAAGCCTAAAGTCTCAAAGCCATGCATGAATGGATGAAAATTCATTTCAAACTCATCTCTCTCCCATGAAGCATTCTTAATGAACTCACTCAAAAGGCTATGGGTTTTCATTTGACACTCAAAAAACACATTGGTCATAACATCAATCAAGTCCAAATACTCATGGATAGGGTTGAGGTTATCAAAATCAACACTCTCTTCATTCTCAACTACTTCACCATCTCTCAAATGCTCACCAACGACATCCTCACACTCTCTTGGTTTCTCAATATCATCATCATCATCATCTTCAACACACACCTTAAATTGGGATTTTTCACAAACAAGCATCAAGGATGACAATTAGTTTTCTAACTCTTCTCCTCTTCTCTTTTCCTCCTCAATACGCTCCTCATTCTTTTTCATTATCTCTAATTGACCTCTCATAGAATTAAGAATAATCTCCTTACTAGGCCCAAACTCATTATCAAGCTCAATGCACCTAATTTGAGACTCAAATATATCAACAAGAGATTTAAAAGACGTAGAAGGTTGAGGCTCAACAAGAGAAGAAGAAGAAGTACAACCAAGATTAGAAGAATCAATATTAAGATCATGAGCATATACATCACTTTGGGGAGTGGGGGCACAATCAAACACATGAGATTCATCATTAAGGGAACGAAGCACATCACAAGAAGGCATGGTAAATAATGAAGAATATTGAAACACATCATTGGCATCAACTTGAGCATGCACTTCATCATCATGAACAAAATGAGAAATAAAGTTAAAATCATGTGTTCTATGCTAGGTTCACTTAAGGGATCATGTGACAAATCATGGGAAATCATGCTAACATTAGAAGAATCAAGACATTGCATATCAATATTAGACTCATGATTACTCCTATCATAAACACCCCTAGCAAACCAAACATAAAAATCACAAGCATCATCAATTGACAATGCTCTAAATTTACCATTATGCATGCATTCAACTTTATTCCTAGTTCGTTCATTCAAACAAAAATAACAAATCTCACAAGCCTCCCAAAGACTACAACGATTATAGTCAAGAAATCTCTCAAGTCTATGGAAATATTCACAAAAAGGCTCATTGTCAAATTTAGGAAAATATAGACATGCCATTTTTATCAAAAGCAAATAAAAATCAAATAAAAGAAAAGTATATACAAAGTCCTAGACTCAAACAATAAAAAACACTCAAACATAAACACCGTTCCCCGACAACGACGACATTTTGATGAGGGGTGGAACTAGGTTGTTGAAACTAATCCTCCCTCGATCAAACTAAATTTATAAACACTTAACAAACCTATATAATAATATAGAGGCAAGTCAAGGGTCGAACCCAAAGGAACGCTAATGTTCAAGCTTTATGAATTATGCGCCTAAGCTAGGTCAAAGACAAAGATAAAGAGAGAACACTAACAACTAACAAACAAAGAAACCAAACAAATAAAGCACTAGGAACGGGATCAACAAGCAATAATGACAATTGTAGAAACTCGGAAACAATATGCAAATCAATGGTTGTGAAGACTAATGGCAAGCTCAATCAAAAAAGTCAACAAGCTATCTCCTAGAGGTCAAACTAGTGCCAACTACGATAGACTCTAACAAGGAGCATCACTAATAAAGCTCAATCGACAATTGCAAGCTACAAATCAATGGTCCGTATCAATGTAGACTCACAATGCAATCTAGCATAATTCTCAAGGCCTAATCAAATTACACATATGCAAACTTCCATTAATCGATTAATCTCAACAATTAATCAACATAATTCCCAAATTAAGCACAATTGATCAATCATACAAGTTTCACCCAATTCCTAGCAAACAACTACACTAACATCATCATATAATCAACAAACAACTAAAGAAATCAAGAAGCAACAATCTACGAAGAACAATTACACTAATCAGCAATCAAACATCAAAATCAAACCAAACAAATATGAAATCAAACAAATCAATAAAATGAGATAGATTTAAGAATGCTCATTGATAATAGAGAAGATCTCCAACACAATTGTCACCGTTGAATCTTGAATCTCTCAATCACCATTGAAATTCCTCACTTTCTATCACTAAAATCTACTCCTAAACTAACCCTAAAACTAGAAAGAGAAGCTCTCAACTAAGCTAAGAATATGATCTAAAATGTGAAATGAAGCTTATTCAAACTTGCCCCAAAAATCGGGTTTACAAAGGTATTTATAGAGGCACGAAAACAAAAACCGAGCAAACAAATACCCAGGAAGGCGCGCCCGTGCTGCAGGGGAGGCGCACCCGTGCTGCAGGGGTGGCGCACCCGCATATGTTAGTGGCGCGCCCGCGCCCGCGCCTGTGCCTTGCGCGCTCGCGCATCTCTGGGTTTCTTCGATCTTCTCGCGGCTTCATGCGTTCGCTAAGTTGTTTGAATGAACGCACAATCATGATGATGATGAACACTAAGTGAGGCAGTACCAAAAGCACATGATTGTGGGTTCAACACCCCATATTTATGAGAGCACAGCTTGAGAGCGCAAGAGCTAGAACTTGGAGAATCCACTTCCTTGCATCTTAAGCTTTCCAATCCCATGAGCTTGCTCCAAAAGCATCTCCCACCTTAGTAATTAACCAATATCAAGACCCGTACCTCGTACAATACCTACGACCATGAAAATAGGGCTAATAAAGGAGAAAAGAGTAGAAAAACCAACAAAATGCATAAAAGCTACAAAATAAGAGAGGAAAGGTAAAACCAAGACCAAATGCATAAAACTAAGCATTTATTAAGAAGGAAAGCTATGAAAAGAAGGTGAAAACAACCTAAATGCTCATCAAATGGGTGCCATTTATGACACCCATCAGTCTGGCGCCATGTTCTTCCAATACCGAGCTAGAAATCTGCCTTCTTGTTTCGACTAGTTCTAGCACTGTTGGCTCGATTCTACTTCCTGATTGAGTTTTTCTCTTTTTTTTAAGAAACACATATGTGTTGTACATATGGTTATAACCCTCTGGGAATTCATGCTCCATCTACCCGATTGAACGCTTTAAGCAACAAAGGGTACATCCGAGAATGTTGAATTCACCAAACCATGGAAGCGAGTTTAACTCGCGGGGTCCCATTCACACGTGCCAACCCTTCCAAAGGTAAGGCTTCCGCGCGGTGCATCTGGACTCATTACCATGGACCCTCTTTGACTAAACCATATCCTTGAACTTTAGAGAACTAGAGCCATGGTTAGGTTGCAAACTCATTGCATCATGTTGTGACTATTTGACTACTTGTGCATTATTAGCTTGTGCATTCTTACATGTGATTAAACTAACTGTTTGGTTTGACTTGTAAATATGAATATGCTTAAATAAACTAACCAAAGACTAAAGAACTTTGCATAATTAATTAATTAATTAATTTGAGCTAATAAATATGTCTAAAATCGAGTCATAGTTCCTTTAAGTCAACCTGGATTTTTATTCCCGTATACTGCACAAGAGTCAACTTATTTTGGTCATAGCTGAGGTTCTAGGAAAATTTATGAGTCGTACAACCTATGGATCTGTAGCCCCGAGTTTTATATTTAATTTGGCGTTGGTTTCGTACCAATCAGAGTCACAAATAAAAAGTAATGAATAAAATGCCACAGCCTGTCCAGTTTAATGCATATATGTGAGGTCTTAACTTAGTCTTTGCTAGTCTAGTCACATATTCTAGCCACATGGTAATGACACGAGTCTTAACATATCACTTGCACTCACTAGTCTTAGCACACACTTTGTATATGTCAATATGACCATGTCTTAGGTTCGTGCATGAGTCATTTTCTGTCATTCGAGTGGGGGGGGGGGGTCCAATCTACTCCCATTCTCTTCCACATTCTCTTCCATGTTGAATAGATCTTGAGTCAAAATAAATAATAAACAGTAAATATCCCCAATTTCCTTTCCAGAGTACTTGGTCAAGGAGAGAAGGGTGTTTAATCAAGGACAACACCTTCGTTCAAGTTCAACTTTTTGATAAACCAATCGGTGGGAAAAGAAAAACTAAGAAGATAATGGAGAGTCAAGAGGAAGTCAATGAACTTAAGAAGCAAATGGCTAGCGTTACCGAGGTGTTTAAGTCTTTAACCCTTCAAATCAATGACCATGTGAAACAACAACAAATGGAGCATGCAAGAAAGTTTGAGCAAAATATCCAATGACTATAGATTCCAGGGCATTAGCTCACAAGGGGTCTCGGTGGACAAGGAGCTTCTTCCGCAGAAGTTCAATGCCAACGACATCTCAAAGATCAAGGCAACAGTCAACCCTTATTTCCACTTAAGAGCCTTTGAGACAATAATGAATATTAAGGGGATTGATAGGAAAGTCTTTCATTCCTTGTTTTCTTTATCTCTTGAAACCGTTTGTCAATAATGGTTCTTTTCTCTTGATAAAGAGAAAACCTCTACTTGGGATGCTATTGTAAATGCTTTCATTGATAGATATAAATGTAATATTCAAGTCGAAACCGACTATAGACAACTTGAGATGCTAAGACAAAAAGAGAATGAAGGCTTTACTTTTTTCTTTAATAAGTGGAGGGAAACTTCCGCTAAGATGATTGAGGTGCCCATCGAAAAAGAATCTGTAACGATGTTTATCAAGAATCTCCTAGAGAATTATTCGAAGCATTTTAAATATCAACATAATTTGAATACTTTCAAGGTCGTCTATGACATCGGTTTTGAAATCGAAGATGACCTCGCAAGGTAAAAAGCTACTAACAATAGTAACAACAGTGGATGGAAAGGAAAGAAAAACAACAATCCTTCATCTTCCGAAAACACCCATCCTAGCAACAATGTTAGTAACTTTGATCTCAAAGAAGTCTTAGCCATCGATAATCAAGGATCTACAAAGAAACCCAAAAGAGAGTTCACACCCATTGGAATGACCTATGATGTTGCTTTCGATCGTCTCTATGATCGAGGATTAATTAAAAATATTTGCCCTATCGAGGATCCAACGCCAGAAAAGCGATCTTCAAGATGGGATCCCAATTCTTATTGCAAGTACCATCAAGGAAATGGTCATACCACCGATGAATGCTACAGATTCCTAAATATCATTCAAGATCTCATAGAAGAAAACAAGATCCCATTGCTTCTAGCTAGCAAGAAGACCGGGTGATTATAAGCACAATACAAGAGGCGAGCTTCAACGACAAGATTTCATGACCTCTTTTTTCTTTTTCTTTTTCATTCTTTTTTTTCCCCAATAGGTCTAGCATAGGCACCTTTTATTTTCCTTAGATATATTTTGTAGGACTTTCTTTTACTTTTTCCTTTTTAAATAAAATGAGCATTTATTTTCTTACATATGATCATTGCATTGCAAAAAAAAATAAAAAAAATATAAAAAATCATTGCCAAACTAAGCACAAGGTACACTAATGATTTGAGGCACCCCTTGTAGCCACATAATATCACCTTTCACCCTTCAAATATGTAATCACTTTTTTTGATAAACCACTTTGAGCTTTGTCTAACGATAGACCTTTCATTTTTCAACCCATATCTACCTAACCTTGGGATGGGATGGTGTGCAACTTATGCAATTTTCAAATTCATAAAAAGCTTGAGTGACTTCAAAAGATTAAAATAGCAAAAAATAAGCAAAAAAATAAATAAAAGTGTACAAAAGGGCAAGTGTTCTAATGTCTTTGACATGAACATGTCTTTGATTTGAACACGTCTCAGATTGCGTCTCTTATCGAGTGCTCGGTACCATGCTTGAGAAACATGAATGCTAAGTGATGAGTGATAGACCGCATGATCGAGATTGCCCACACTTATAAAAATAAAATAAATGCTAAAGCAAAAGAGAGAGCAAAAAAAATAAAATAAAATGAGAGTTCAAAAGTGAGAAACCTCAAGCATAAAAATATAAAGATTCAAAAGCATGGTTACACACCTTGGGGGCTTATCGAGGGTGTAGGCGTCGCTCGAAGTGCGCCTACGTTAAAAGCATGTGTGAATATGCTTGGCACTCATAGGAAGTGGGAATTGACATTACGATTAGGGACAACGATTAGGGACAAATAAAGTAGGGAGCCGCCAACAAGTTTTTAAGGAACTTGTAAACCGTTCACGGATCATAAAAGGCAACCACGTTAAAGGGACAACGAAGGCAACAACGATTGACCCATGAAGGTTACACCCCATTCATAATCCATGAGATTACTAACTCCATATGGTTCGGAACCACGAAAGGAGGATCGGGGATGATGGTACGAAGTGAGTCATGGAGTCAATTCGCCCGTATTGGCCTCTACTCGATTCTTATAGTGAAAAGTGATTCCTGCGATCTCAAAGGCATACAAACAAAATATTCAACTTGCTCCAAACTATTATTATGCTAAATTGGTTTAATATTAATGCACACATTATTCTAAAATATTGTGATCACTTCAATTAAATAACAAGATTAAAAGGAACCTAAACCGGTTGTCCAAATTATCTTATTAGACGTGATTTTCATTTACATATTCCCTTTAAACATGCAATATGGTGATCAATAATAGAAATAGAATAAACATTAATATTGGAAGCAATTTAACAATAATACTAGCAATAAGAAAATAAAATAAGAGTAATTAAATTAATTAATTACTCACATTCCGCGCGTTCCTTTAAATTGCTACATCATGAATAAACTGTTAGTAACTTCAATAAAAATATAAAGCAAATGAAATTAAATTAAATAAATGTAGATTTGATTTGGTCCAAACCCTCAATTATTTATACCTTTCACGCCTTGGTTAAAGTATAGAACTTTGGGTATTGTATGAACTCCTTGGAGTGCTTAAGGAAGGAATGAAAGAATATGGAGGCTAGTGTTTAGGCTAAAGAGGGAGAAGAGAATTATTTGATGATCAAGCTTATTTATGATTGGAAAAGGGGAGATATGACCTCTATTTATAGAGAAAAAAAAAAGGGTCGAAGAAAACAAGATAAGATCCGAATTAAATCGGAATAAAACTCGATAGACTGCAGTTTTTGCGGTTTTGTTTTTATCATATCTTTTGATCCAGAAATCGGAATAAGATAAATAAGATATATTTGGAAATATCTTGAAGTATACTTTCTAACCCAATTAAAATCAGATTAAAATATTTTGTAGAAAAAAATATATGGCCGAAATAGTGGGACGGTGTCAGTTTTGGATAGAGTTTGACATTTTATTCATATCTTTTCCGTTATGGCTCGGAATTGATATTATAATATATCATTGGAAAGATAATTTCAAGGGCTATCCAACCACATAAAATTTGTATAAAAAATATGAGGCACGAAAATAATATCTGTCTATCTTTGAATGTCTTTCAATTCAAATAAAAATAGGATTTTCAAAAAAGGAGTTTTATTCAATTTCAAACTCTTTAATCTTATCTTTTCAAAAAGGATAATCAAGATCTTTTAGAAACTTATAGAAGTTTCTAATTAATCCTAATTTATTTAGAATTGGGATTAAATCATTTGGACCCTCCACATGATCATTGGGTCGTAGGTAAGGTGGGCTTAGGTTCGGTTTGGGCTCGGTTTAATATCTTGGCCATAACTTATTCGTTATAACTCGGAAAGCTCTTTTCAAGCCCCATCCAACTATTAAATCATTGGACCCATATTATGGACCAAAATAAATTGGATCAAACGTTTTTATAAAAAGGACACGAAATGAATTATTTTGGGTTTAAAGGCACGAAAAGAGGAAAATAAGTTATGGTTTGGGGAAATGGGCTAGGAATTGGGTTGGTTTATGAAATGGAAATATGGATTTAAGCACTCCAAAAATTAAATACTCAACCAGACCAATAATGGCGGTGAAAGGTTGTTCATCATCGGGTTTGGTTTTGGGGAGACATTTTTAGGTGTCTACAGAGGGTCTTGAGCCTTTATCCCCTTCTTCTTCAAACCTTTATCCTAACCACGTTACAACCCTTAAATGACCTCTTTGAGGTATACACATAATTGTGCGAGGTTCGGCTAGAGCTACGTTCGGCCTGATTCCTAACGAATACGTAGGCAACCTCACATCGAGGTGCGGCCGTAATAAAAATTCATTCATATTCACATTCACACACTCACACCATGATCATATCAAGGGATCCCTTGTGCTCATCCATATTAATTTAGAGCTACACTTGGGGGCTTGATCCCTACATCATTAGCCTACCCAGCCTTAGAGTCACCACCATTTGACTCTTTTCAATATATTTTTTCACACACTCAGCCCTTGCGGCCTAACTTTAGTGTCACTATCCCACCCATCATAGATACATGACCAAATAGTCCTTCCCTTAGGAACCCTTTGTCATGAAATCTTAACACAACGTTGAAGCATGCCTCGTCATATCAACATCACTCATTAATCATAATCATCAGTGCATCACAAAGTATGAAGTGCTTAGTCTCCGTGCCTAAGGTACCCAAATGCTTTCATCATTGAGTCAACAATTGAGATAGCCTAGGATGAATTAATCCTTGCGCCTTTAGAGATAGTATCAAACAACATTTGACTAAGCTCATTCAACATGCACCTTCAAAAACTTCGCTTCTTCCTTTTTGCGTCTTTCTTTTTCGGGAGAAAGTCAGTACCCTCCACAAAAATGACAAAAATTTTTGTTTTTCTGCATGAGTCAACACCCCGCACACACGAGTCATATCGAGTCGAGTCAACCTCAAGTTAGTCAATCACGGTGAGTCAAGTTTATACCTTGAGTCATGTCAAGTCAATGAGTCAAGCAACACTAAGTCTTAGGTCAACCCTAATTACATGAGCAAAGTCCTATAGTCCAAAATGTAAAAGCATGTACACTAAGTCCCAGACGGACAGGTAAGCTTTACAAAAGGTTTGAAGCAAAAGGACGCAAACAACTTAGCAAATCAACTAGAGTCAGCTTGATTGCAATCATATTTGATTGTCGCTCAGCCTGACAGCGGTCATATTAATTGATTGAGTTCCTTTGTATGCCAGTTAACCCCTATAAGCAAATTGACATGATTAGTAGTCGGCTCGATTACAATCACAGTAAGTGATTGACCTGACGACGATTGTCTCACATAGTTTAAGCGCCTAAGCATTGTCTCATTACAAGCACCAACGCATTAGTTAAAAAGTAAGCACTTATACGACAATTTTTCCAAGACTGGATTGTCATCCCCAACCGACAATATTTCCAAATATGGTTTGTTGCGCATCTTCTTCAACGACAATTTTTCCAAGATTGGATTGTCATCTCTGGCAAAGTTTCTAAGCGTGGATTGTTGTGCTCCTTCTCTGTTTGGCGATTTTTTCCAAGTTCGGATTGTCATCATTGGCAAGTTTTCCGAGATTGGATTGTCATACACATAGTTCCCTGTGGAAAAAATTCCCAAAGGATTGTCGCATGTCTTTAATCATCATAAATTTCGGCAAAGGTTCCTCTACGTGGATTGTCATTCATTTCAGTAAGTGGCAAATTTTCCCGAAGTGGATTGTCGATCGACTATTTTTTGCAAATGTTCCAAGACGCGGATTGTCAATTGTGGCAATATTTTCCTAAAAGGATTGTCGCATAGCATTGGCAAATTTCCAAGGTGGATTGATTTCAAGAGTTATATTCCAAGATGTATATTGTCGATCGTAGCAAAGTTCTTATGACAGATTGTGACGAAGCATTGGCAACTTTTCCCAAAATTGGATTTTGGCAAATTTTCTAAGATACGGATTGTCGCTTCATTGTAGCAACATTTCCAAGGATGGATTGTTACGTGGCGTTGACAACTTTCCCTAAATCGGATTCTCATGCATCATACAAGAGTTATGTTGGAAACTATTCCCAAAGAAAAGAGGATTGTCATCACTCAAAGCATCAACAACAAAGTTCAAGCGAGCATTAAGGATCGACAAGCGTTGGTCTTCAGTGATATTCTTCAGAATATTATCGCAACAAATGAGGATGGCTTCAGGCGGAGCAATCTTCGATCATGTTCCCTGGCTTGCGGAAGATGTTCACAAGGCGGTAGAAGATCGTTTCAAGCGAGGCAACCTTCAATATTATTCTCTGGCTTGCAGAAGTCTATCACAACGGAAATTGGAGGCAGTTATAGGCATAGCAGTCTTCAAGCGGTATCCCATAGCTTGAGGAAGATCGTCAAACAAAAACGGAAAGCTCTTTGCTTAGAGACGCGTGGGCATATCATTTAAAGGTCTTTGTTTAGAGATGCGTGGACATATCAAAAAAGAACCATTGTTCAGAGACGAGTGAAAATCAAAACCGCAGGATAGCGTTCCCTAGCTTACGCAAGGTTGTCACAACGACAAATGTAGCAACAAATCGATTATCTACAGAGATGTGTGCTCGACGGTGCAATATATGCATTTATTAACTCTCTTATCTGTTTTATCTAACGCTAGTTTGTAGGTATTGGCATTACAAGAATGATTTAAGATCGCAAAATGTTCTGAATCATTCTCCGTCCCTATCCCTACTTTGTCTTTTGTTTTTCCAAACTCAGTCAAAGTGGGGGCTTTTGTAGACACTCAAATGTGTATCCCAAAAAAAAAACCTAGTGATGAATACCTTTCATGTCATTTTATTATCAAACAAAGCAAAAGTGTGAAAAATCTAGTGATGAGGATGTTTTTATTAAAGTATCTCTTCATTCTGATTTTGAAAATATTTCTTTTCTTACCGTATTTATGAAAAACGTGCATTCTAGTTTAGTTTGGTCCATGATATGGGTCCAATAATAGTGTTGGATGGGGCTTGAAAGAACTTTCCAACGATATACTATAAGCTCAATTCCGATGAATAATGAGGAAGTTATGGCCAAAATACTTAAATGGGCCTGGTTTGGTTCATACATACGACCCAATGATCTAGAGAAGGGCCTATTATTAATTATCATTCCGAAAGCTATTAGGATTGATTATATTCTTCTAGAATACTATAGAAGGTTCATTTAAATCCTAATGGAGTTAGGATGGATAATTATGTTTAAAAGAGTTTGAAATTGAATAAAACTACTCCTTTTGAGAATCCTTGTTTTATACGAGATGAAATATGTTCAAATATTATTTTTATGCCTCATAATTTTATCCAAATTTTATATGATTGGATAGATATTGAAATTATATTTCCAATGATTTATTATAATATTAAATCGGAGCTATAAAAGAAAAAAGATATGAATGTGGTACGAAACTCTATCCAAAATTGACACCCTTCCACAATTTCGGACATATATTTTAATCTAAATAATATTTTGATCTGATTCTAATTGGGTAGATCGTAGACTTCAAGAGCTTTCCAACGACATATTATATGCCTTATTTAGACTCCTGAATCAAAAGATATGATAAAAACAAAATCCGCAAAAACTGTCTTGTAGCGCTGGACGACAGGCCTGTCGCGCGGCGACAGAGGTAATTGCGGTGCCAGCTTCGTGTTTTATTCCTTTGCAAACTACGATTCTTTTTTATCAAATCGGGACTATTTTCGTTATAAATAGCGTCCTTAGACCTCCGTTTTTAATAATCAACAATCATCTCTCTCTTTCTCTCTCTAAAAGCTATAAGCTTTCTCTCTCTATTCTTTTTCTAAACCTTCCCTTTTACAAAATTCCTCATATATTAGATCTAGACACACCTAGCCAAATTCAAAGTTGCCTTCGCCCTAGACGTGAAAGGTTTGATATTTCTGAGGGTTTGGTCCCAAATCTCTATTTCAATTATTTAATTTAATTGTTTGATTTTATATTTTCCTTGAAATTACTAATGTGTGTATTTTTTGTTATTACAAAGAGATACGAGGTATCCAAGTAAGTAATTTAATTGTTTAATTGATAATTTGATATAGAAATCATGCTTAGATTGTTATTTTGATTCCTTGTATCATGTTAGGATGTTTTATTGCTTCCTAGTATCATGTTTAGGGTAACAACTACAAATTCCTAATATCAAGTATGATTGTTGTTATGCTTCCGATTTTCTTTCTTAATATCATGTTAGGGTTAAAACTTTGATCTTTAATGCTTAGTGACTTGCTAGGGTTTGTTATTAATCTTGTTAGTATCATGCCTAGGATCCTGCTAATAATATTATGCTTTAACATGATTGTTTTTATTATAATAATTCATTATTATTATTATTATTATTATTATTATTATTATTTATGATTATGATAATTATGGTTTTGCTTGATATATATTTATTGTTATTGCTTGATCACGCCTTTTATGCATGTTTAAAGGGAATTGGTACTTGTAATCACGCTTAATAAGATAATTAATAATCTTGTTAGGGTTAATTTGATTATAATTTAAGTGATCGTAAATAATAGATTTATTTGTGCATTAATATTCAACCAACATAGATTAAATAGGTTTAGGGTTAATCTATTGATTGCATGTTAGTCAGAAAACGCACATGAATACGAGAAGAATAAAGTAGAGGCCTATTAATAGGGCATGTTCTTTCTCTTTTAGATTGGATTTGTACCTTTATCCCCAAACTTCCAGTCTTGGTTCCAGACCTATTGGAGTTGACGATCTCCTGGATCGTTAAGGGGTGTAACCTTCACCCTGTAAACGGTTTACAAGTTCCTAAAACTTGTTGGCGACTCTTTTGCTCTAGCTTCCTTCCCTTTGGACGCCACCATACTTAAGTGTATGATCACAGTGGGGTTCAAGTTTGGGGTAATTCTTGAAATATTCCCTACAGTACCAGTCGTCATTATTGTCATCAAACAACTCGAAAAACAACCTCAAATATTTAGAGTACACTGGGTATGCCATACATTCCATGATAGTTTTCAAGAGGCTTCGTAAGTTGAATCTTACATCAATTTTTTCAACATCTACAAAATAAAACATAAAACAATACGCTTCTTTGCGAACATGTCTTGCCTTCCCAATTTGAAACATTGTTAAGAAAGGATAATCGGGATGAAAGTCAATACCTTTTACTGCATCAATTAAACCCCCTCTTGCAATAGTTGCTAGTTGATGACTAAACATCATATCCCTGCTCTTCTTTGGCATGTGGAAGTTCCTTATAACAGAATTCACGTCATGATTTCCATTGTCTTTGAGTTTCTTCACCTTTTTTAAGACCCTCCTTCTCCTCCGCTCCTGTCTTGCTTTCCTTATCACTGCAAAGACCAACAAAGACCAATACATGAAATAAGTTCCTAATATGTAAATATTAAAAAACACAACAAGTTTGTTCCCAATTTTGAAATATTTAATTTAATCTTTTCCTTTGTTCTTCATTGTTGAGTGGTTTATGAAAATCTCTTACTTTTGAAAGTGTAGATGGTGGGTGGTATAATTTCATAGCTCCAAAGGACCCATTCATGAAAAAAATAGAGAGGCTTAGTATAAAAAGATATGGGGGAGATTTGTTTCCAGAGAGGGGTGGTGCCTTGAGCCAAACGTCAGCACAATTAGGGTGTACTACCCTTCCTTAAGCCCTTTGGTTTTCTAAGTAGTAGGTATTACCCTGTAAATTATGGAAAATGTAGCACAACAGAATTTTGACCACACTCAACTGTAGCAGGCTTTTCACATAAGTGGGTGATGGGTCAACAGTGGTTATCTTAAAAGTTTGGACCCCGGGAAATTGCAAAAATTAGTAAAAGAAATTTTAAAAACCCAACCTTACCCTTCCCTTTTCTATTAAAAACCTTTGACTCATCACACCTCGTTTACCTCCCCTTGAAAATAAACCTCCTTTTCTCTGAATTCTCACTTTTTGCTGAGAAACCATGAACAACATCAAGCAAATTTTTAGCATTACTGGTAAGGAAATGCATCTCCACCCCATCGAACCAGTTGTTTATTTTTCTCCATTCATTGCATCACTTACCCCATAGATTAATTTTATCTTTATTAAATACTATGCTAACCACATGGACTACTATCAAATGGTCTCCCCTATACCAAACAGTGTACTTCGTGACCAGCTTGTGAACTTTTTTGACTACAAGACTACAACCTTCATCCCTTAGAGTGTCATGGAAGTTGGTGATAATGATTTTCAACTAGCTTATTACCCCCTCCTTTCTGATTTGGATTGCTATCTCTACAAGGGGGTAGCTGCCTTCGCTAAGTTGTTCTGTGAGAAAACAAAGAAAGACGATTGTCCTTTTGTTCCACAGGAGATAATTCCTTTCTTCGATATGAAGCCATATTTCAAACTTGCCCTTCTTCCTATATACCACACTCCATATTAGAGAAAGATACATCTTCTTTGGGGAAAAGAGTTCCAACATCCATGTCATGGAGGTGAAAGGAATTTCCAAGCTACTGGAGGTGAATGTGTTCACCTGCATTACACCTATCCTGAATGTGGAGTACCATCGCGTTTCTCTGTATGGTAATCCACACGACGATATTCTTGGTTTTGGATGCTTTCCTATAGGCTCCGCTATTATTGCTTGGAATGCTAGAAACATCCACCGGCCATCTTTCAAAGAGACATTTGAAAAACTCTTCTATGCCTTCTCTCCAGAAGTTGTGATAATTACTAAAGCTAGGGCTGATCAAACAATGCTCGACTACATCACTGAAATACTAAATGGATTATATAGTGTTGATGCATTTGGGACCGTGAACGGTTACAGTCATGTTCTGCTAATTTGGGCCAAGAGAGATGCCTTCCCATGGGTTATTAAGCGGGGCAAAGATTATTTTGGTCACAATTAAGATGGGTGTTTCCATTGAGGTAATTACTCCTTGAATTATATTACACAGCCTTGTGTATTACTGTGTTCTGAAGTTTATGTTCCTTGAATTTTGGTGTTTCTTAGTTAATTTGTGTTACTTAGTTAATTTATGTTACTTTCAAGTAGATGATTTATAGGTGTTTAATTGCATTCGTCAGTAGTCTAATTGCTAGGTTTTAGTGTGATTGTTTTATTGCACAATAGTATATTATTTTCAACAAAGTTGGCATGAATTTTCCATTACATGTACTGTTTTTCTCTTATAATAATATACTTTAATGGTATTATTTAGTTAATGGTATTATTTCTTAATTCAGTGGTAATAGCACTTTTTTTTGGTGTAGCGATGGTATTATTTCTGTACTAAGTGGTATATGACATTTTTATGGGTTGAAATGGTAATTAATTAAATTAAAAGGATTGTCTTAATATGCTGTAATGGTACTATTTCTTTATTCAGTGGTATATGACATTTTTGGGTTGAAATGGCGATAAATTAAATTAAAAGGATATGTAATTGAGGCCAATGTCACATTTAACTTATTGTTTCCTATGGCAACACTTAGAATTTACAGTGGTCAAAGAAGATTTTGTAGTGGTCAAATTATATTTCATAATGGTAATACTAGTGTAGACACCCATTTGTGTCTCCCCAAAAACCAAACCCAGTGATGAGTACCTTTCACGTCGAATCATAATCGAATGAAGTGAAAGTGTGGAAAGTTTAGTGTTGCGGACAGTTTTAATTTCTTTTCTCTTCTCTCTGTTTTTGAAAACTTATTTTAAGAAAACAGTCAATCCAGTTTGGTTGGTCCATGATATGGGTCCAATAGCAGTGTAGTTGGATGGGGCTTGAAAAGAGCTTTCCAACGATATATTATAAGCCCAATTCCGATGAATATTGAGGAAGTTATGGCCAATTTACTGAACTGGGCCCGGTTTGAGCTTTATGTACGGCCCAATGATCTAGAGGAGGGCCTAATATGATTTATCATTCCTAATGCAAGTAGGAATGGTTTTAGTCTTCTAGATTCTTCTAAAAGGTTCTTTTCATTCCTAATTCAAATAGCATTGATAAATTGACTTTTGTTGACTTTTTAGAGTTTTAATTAAAATCAAAAAGCATTTTCAAGGAAAATATACGATTTTATCCTCCCGTACGGCAAAAATTATCTGATTTTCGAAAATGCGTTGAAAACAGGCCTGGCGCCTGACCCCAGGCATTGGCGCCTGGCGCCAATTAGCTGGTGCTGGCGCCAGCTTTGTTTTGCGTGCGCCAATCTCGTTTTGCGTGCGCCAAGTGCTCTGTTTTGATATTTTATCTTTTTGGCTGATTTCTTTATAAATAACGTATTAAAAACTCCGTTTTCATTCACCAATTCTCATGAACAATCAGTTTTAATTAGCATTCACCTACAAGGCTACAATCGGTTTTCATTCAATTAATTCTCTTAATCATTCATCTTTCTTTTTTTCTTTTTCTAAACTTTGTTTTTACATACAAAATTCCGCATTCACAAGATCTAGAAACACCTAGCCATATTCGAAGTTGCCTTCGCCCTAGACGTGAAAGGTTTAATTTCTGAGGGTTTGGTCCCAAATCTCTCTTTCAATTATTTAATTTAATTGTTTGTTTATTATTTTCCTTGAAGTTACTAACGTGTGTATTTTATTATTAGAAAGAGGTACGAGGCATCAAAGTAAGTACTTTAATTGATTAATTGATATTATGATGTAGAAATCATGTTTATATTGTTATTATGATATTCCTAATATCATGTCTAGGGTATTTTAATATTAAATATGATTGTTACGTTGCTTCCTATGTTCTTCCTAATGTTTATGACTATTAGTATCATGTTAGGGATAAAGATTTGATTTTTATTGCTTAGTGACATGTTAGGGTTTGTTATTAATCTTGTTAGTATCATGACTAGGATCTTGCTATTATTATGCTTTAATATTAACATGAACATGATTATGATTATAATTGTTATAATTTATGATGATTATGAATATTATTATTATTATTTTGATGATGATTATAATTTTTATTGTCATGATATTTATTATTATTATGTTGCTTGATGATATATTTATTGTTATTGCTTGATCACACCTTTGATGCATGTTTAAAGGGAATTAGTACTTGTAATCACGCTTAATAAGATAATTAATAATCTTGTTTAGGTTAATATGATTATAATTTCAAGTGATCGCCAATAATAGTTTTATTTGTGCATTATATTCAACCAACATAGATAAACAGGTTTAGGGTTTAATCATATTGATTGTATGTTAGTCAGAAAGCGCACATGAATACGATCAGAATAAAGTAGAGGCATATTATTAGGGCAGGTTCAATCTCTTTTATGTTGGATTTGTACCTTCATTCCCGAACCCTTATTTGGTTCTAGACCTTATGGAGTTGACGATCTCTTGGATCGTTAAGGGGTGTAATCTTCACCTCGTGAACGGTTTACAAGTTCCTAAAACTTGTTGGCGACTCTTTTTCTCTATCTTCTTCCCTTTTGGACGCCACCGTACTTTAGTGTATGATCACAGTGGGGTTCAAGCTAGGGATTAACGCTTGAAATCTATTCCCTACAACTAGCTTTTCTATTTATAATATTAATAAATGGACCCTCATAAAATTTTTGTACTTCATGTTAATCTAGAAAATTCAATACTTTTTAAAATTTTTTTTTTTTTTTTTATAGTGCCATACTCTTATTTGTTTTATTTAATTTTTTATAGAATACTTTCATTTTACACTTATATTTTGTTGGTTCAATATACATGCTCTTTTATTTAACACGTATAAGTTTGACGACTACATAAATTTTTGGACATTTTTCAGCCCGGCTTCAGGTTTCGTCAGCGACAGAACGAGGAGGATGGTGCTAGTGACTAAATTCAGGTACAAGCGGCTTAGCTGCTCTTTTGGGAGGTGTTGTTTTGATGGTCACTTGTTTGAGAACCTCCGGGGTGTTATTTGTTTCGTATTATAGTATGGCTTTATTATGTTAAATTCTTGTGTATTATTGAGCGTTTTTTCAACGAACTCTTCTATGCTTGTACAGACATCTAGTCTTGGGATAATATTTGTATTGAACATTTTTTTCAACACCCCCTTTTGTGATGTTCATATCCTAGTTGTCCTAGTTGAGCATTTGGTATGTAATTCGACTCCTTCATTGATCTACTTAATTTGCACAATGTGTTATGGTGCAAATTACTGATGTCACGTGTTCATTACAATAATTTAAAGATTCAAAATGTAACGACTAGTGTGAATTAATACTGGCTAATTAAAAATTGTCATAAAACTTTATATTCTAAGTTTAAAAAATTGTGAAAAAATTTGTGATAAAAAATATCGTTACTATTTGCCGTGTCCTAATTAAAATTGTGTTAAAATTTATAATATAAGTTATAAAAATGTGACATTATACTCTAGTTGCACAATGTGTAATGGTGCAAAAATACCCTACTATTAGAGGGTACATGGTAGCGATTTTAAACAAGTTATAAAACCCTATTCTTGCAAGTGTACAAGTTCTAGTAGTAAATGATAAATAATAGGGTATCGTATCCACAGGGAACGTTGAATAATACTATGGTCTATAGTCTACTAATTTCATATTAAAGAGAAATATATTGAGTGGTTTTGATAAACTGAAAACATAAATTAAATAAGACAATAAGATTGATGGAAGTAATAAAATAACAGAGAACAATAAAATCAGAGAGCAAACAAATAAGAGGGACTCTAGGACGATCGAATCCACCTCTATTAATATGACTAACAATTTAACTAGAGAGAATTTTAATTGGTTATATCGAGCACCCTAAACTACAAGCCGGGATAAACTCATAAATAAAGATAATTGTGATTAAATAGGTGACGTAATTTATCTAGCACAAGCATAAACTATTCAACTACTCAATCACAAACACGAAACACCATTGCATAACATCACACTCTGGACTATAAGAACAAAGTATGTAAATTAGATAACCAGTCAAGTTAAAAGATAGTTCTACAAGAATTATAATTAACGTCAATTGGAAAACAATAATCACTTAAATTATCTTATAAAGTCATGCAATCATAAAACCAATAATACTTCTCAAATAATTAAATTATCGAATCATAATAATAGGATTTCATCTAAGCCCTAGAATAGAGAGATTAGCTACTCATAATTGAAGAGAACATCACCCAATTATGATAAACCATGGAAGATATCAACGATTTGGACACCGAACCGCTGCCGTACTTCGCAGTTGGTTCTTCGCTCTCCTCCTCCGTCTTGTGCGTGTGTGTGTTCGTGCTTTTCCTCCCTCCTTCTTGTTGCGTCTCTGTGTGATTTATACCGTAGTAGTTGTGTGCTGTGAGGGTTTCATCGTGGGTTTTTTTTTTTTGCCTCTCGCTGCCGCTGCTACTGTCTTTTAGGAGTCTTGAGTTAGTGGGTTGCAAATCATTAAAACCCACTAACTTTTCTTAATATGTTGCACCTGAGTTGTGAGAATATGGGATTTCTTTGCTCTTTTTCCTTTAAATCCAACTTGCAATAAACCTTAATGCTTCTCAAGCACGTGGCTCCCATCCTAGTTAATGTAACATTCTTCCATCATTTTGTTAACCTGTCACATTACATAACAATAATCAACCAAACTCACATATTAACTATTAAATGGCCCATAATTCATAAAATAACAATTTTCGATAAAATATTAGAAATGTGAATATTATTATCCACTAATATCATAATGGAGTTAACAAATAGATATAAGAGTATTAAAATATATAAAATTATGTATTTATCAACTCCCCTACACTTCAACTTTGCTAGTCCTCGAGCATATAATAAAATTATATCACAAACTTCAAATTTCAAAATTATATTCTATTGTCACAATCAACAGGAATGGATCGAGTATGACACAAAACAAGAATTAGCACCCTCATTAACCAATCAATCTTACCGCTTCTTTTCCCCAAATTTGAATCCACCCTAAGGATGCTCAACCGTATTAGCTCATGCTCACTTCGGTTAGATGACCCTCGTCAGGACTTGAACAAAATCTAACCCTCCACCATTTTGTAGGGACCAATAGAGCATAAGATCAAAAGGACTTTTATAGGGTTGTAACGAGGCTAGAGTTAAGGGTGTGAAAATATTTAGGAATGTGGTGGTATAAATAATGCCAAGCTATAGGAGCAAATAAACAATGATATCACACAACCTTTCAAAGTAAAGGTGATCATATGCAACTCCTACTCATAATACAACACCATCCATACTCAAATATTTAATTATACCCTCTCTTTGTTCCTTTTCTTTCACTTTCTTTTCTTTTGATAATAAATTTTTTTTTTTATTTCCTACACGGAATATTCTGCATATTTTTCATTCACATTTTTTTTTTTTCCAGACATTGTAGACTTACAAGCCAACTCTAGTAACAACTATACTCCTATTAGCAAGGCAAAGGTGGAAGGTCATAAGCTTGTAATGTAAGGTAGCCAAAAGAAGGATATTAAGGCACAACAGGGCTAAGCAAAAGGGAATACTGTAAAGAAAAAAAAAATAAATAAAAAATTGTGCACTTAAGTTCTGAAGGCCCTAATGACCATGAAAGAAAGAAAGTATGCCCTTATCATTTCTCATACACTTTGATCAATGATCTCAAGAAGCTAAAATGCAAGTCCCAATTTGAGCGATCAAGGAGGAGTACAAATATGTAGATAATTGAGTCTTACGAGGTTCGTGGCCCTCCTTTCGGGTTTCATCGCATAAGGAAAAAGCAATCCATCTTACCACAAACAATGCTAATGAAGGACTAATGTTATCTTTATAGACCATTTTTATTTTTCTAGATCCAAAGCAAGTCAAATTGTGACAACCAAAACGATTTTTTTTTAACCTGTAGAAAATTCAACAGCATTTCCTTTGTATTAGGCACAAAATCATTTTTTTTTAACTCAAATAACCACCGACATAAACCAGCCATGATTCATACATGGCACACAAATATCTCAGCCAATTATACCAGTTTGTACTCCCCCCCACACTTAAATCATGCATGGTCCTCGATGCAAAGAACAAGAAAATAACAGTAGGAGGAAAGATAGAGCAACACAACCTGGCAGGAGGTCTGAAAGGTTATTCAAGAGGTAGATATCAGCATTGAAAATTCTGAAAGTTTGGTAGCATTCTGGCAGAATTGTCAGCATCTCGCCTCCGCTTGTAATTTTAGCTTCACATCTGTAACAAAGGAGTAACAGCCAGACTAGAAAACACAATTAGTAGACTTAATCCTAAATAAACAAAGAAAGTAAAAACAGAAACAGAAGAAAGAAATAAAGATGATGCTAGGTTGCCTCCCAGTGAGCGCTAAGTTTAAAAGTCTTCAGCCAGACTTAGACACCTAACTCAGCCAATATATATAGGGTCTACCAGATTGACAGACTCAATCAGACCTTCCTGAATGTCATTAGAAACAACATGTTTCAATCGCTGACCATTAACCATCAGAACACGACCATCTCGTGGGTCTGAGATCTCTATAGCACCTGAAGGAAAAACCTGTTGAACAACAAAAGGACCGTCCCACCTGGATCTTAGTTTACCTGGAAAGAACTTGAGTTTAGAGTTATAAAGCCAAACCTGCTGATTAGGTTCAAAAGATTTTCTAGAAATGTGTTTATCATGAAATGCCTTGGTTTTAGCCTTATAAATCTTAGCATTTTCATAAGCATCATTACGCAATTCATCCAATTCATTTAACTGAAGGCGACGATTAGAACCAGCTTGTTTCATATCAAAATTAAATGCTTTAGTAGCCCAAAAAGCTCTATGTTCTAATTCAACAGGTAGATGACACGCCTTCCCAAAGACTAGTCTATAAGGTGACATTCCTATCGGGGTTTTAAATGCAGTACGATATGCCCAAAGTGCATCATTTAACCTTAAAGACCAATCCTTCCTGTCAGGTTTTACTGTCTTTTCAAGAATAGATTTTATTTCACGATTTGAAACTTCTACCTGACCACTAGTTTGAGGGTGATAAGGAGTTGCTACCTTGTGTGTCACACTATACTTTTTAAGCAATGACCCAAAAGAACGATGAAGAAAATGACTACCCCCATCACTAATGAGTGCTCTAGGAACACCAAACCGACAAAATATGTTATCTTTGACAAATTCCATTACAACTTTGTGATCATTAGTCCTTGTGGCTTTAGCTTCAACCCATTTAGACACATAGTCTACTGCAACTAGTATATAAGTAAAGCCAAAAGAAGACGGAAAGGGACCCATAAAATCGATACCCCACACATCAAAAATTTCAATAATTAAAATAGGGGTGAGGGGCATCATGTTACGACGCGATATAGCTCCTGTTTTCTGACATCTATCACAAGCAAGACAAAATTGATGTGCATCTTTAAATAAGGTGGGCCAATAAAAACCACTTTGAAGAATTTTAGCAGCAGTTCTACGACCCCCAAAATGCCCACCACATGCATATGAATGACAGAAAGTTAAGATAGCATGATATTCACTTTCTGGTACACACCTACGAATCACTTGATCAAAACAATACTTAAACAAATAGGGATCTTCCCAAAAATAATACTTAACCTGAGAAAAGAACCTGTCCTTTTCTTGTTTTGTCCATTGGGAGGGTATCTTACCAGACGCAAGGTAGTTGACAATATGTACGAACCATGGAAGGCGCGTCTGTGAAACAGCGAACAATTGTTCATCTGGAAAACTATCCTGCAAGGAATGGTCAGTATTCTGCTCAAGAATTATCCTAGATAAGTGATCGGCCACTGAATTTTCAGACCCTTTTTTATCTCTAATTTCAAGATTAAATTCCTGAATTAATAAAATCCACCTAATTAGTCTCGGTTTTGACAACGTCTTAGACAACAAGTACCTTAAAGTTGCATGATCAGAATATATTATAACCTTTGAACATAAAAGATAGGAGCGAAATTTGTCCAAAGCAAACACAATAGCAAGCTTCTCTTTTTCGGTAGAAGTATAATTTTTCTGTGCATCAGTTAGAGTTCGACTAGCATAATAGATTACATGAGGAACCTTATTCACTTTTTGGCCAAGGACTGCACCAATAGCATAGTCAGATGCGTCACACATGATTTCAAAAGGCAAAGAGAAATCAGGAGGTTGTACTATAGGTGCTGAAACAAGCAAGGATTTTATTTTCTCAAAAGACTCAACACAAGTTTCATCAAAAGCAAAAGTAGCATCCTTAGCAAGGAGATTAGTAAGAGGTCTAGCAAGCTTACTGAAATCTTTAATGAATCTCCTATAAAAACCAGCGTGCCCTAGAAACGATCTAACATGCTTGACAGAAGTAGGAATTGGAAGATTAGCAATAAGATCAATTTTGGCTTTATCTACCTCAATACCTTCTTTTGAAATTTTGTGACCTAAAACAATGCCTTCATTAACCATGAAATGACTCTTTTCCCAACTTAGAATTAGATTTACCTCTTCACACCTTTTTAAAACAGCAGTCAAGTTATTCAAACAATCATCAAATGAAGGTCCAAACACAGAAAAATCATCCATAAATACCTCTAAAAACTTATCAATCATATCACAGAAAATAGACATCATACATCGTTGAAATGTCGAAGGTGCATTACATAAACCAAAAGGCATACGTCTAAAAGCAAAAGTACCCGCAGGACATGTAAATGTGGTTTTCTCCTGATCTTCAAGATAAATAGCCAATTGATTATAACCAGAATATCCATCAAGAAAGCAATAATAACTTTAACCAGCTAGTTTTTCTAAGATTTGATCAATAAAAGGTAAAGGGAAATGGTCTTTCCTAGTTGCAGCATTTAATTTGCGGTAATCAATGCAAACTCTCCAACCTGTAGTTTGTCTAGTAGGAACAAGTTCACCTTGACTATTTTCCACAACTGTGATTCCTGATTTTTTTGGCACAACTTGTACAGGATTGACCCATTGGCTATCAGAAATTGGGTATATGATACCTGCATCTAACAACTTAACCACTTCTTTCATGACAACTTCTTTCATATGTGGGTTCAGCCTACGTTGCATTTCCCTAGGTTTAGCATTTTCTTCTAAAAATATTATGTGCATACAAATAGATGGGCTAATCCCTTTCAAATCAGCTACTGACCACCCTATAGCTTTCTTATGATCAGATAAAACTTTGATAAGTTTTGACTCCTGTTCATTAGACAATTGAGAAGAAATAATAACAGGTAAAGTTTCATTGGGTCCTAAAAATGCATACTTGAGTGTAGATGGAAGGGCTTTTAGCTCAAGTTGAGGTGGGGAAATAAGGGATGGTACAGGTGGAGACTCGGAAAGAGGTGGTAAAGGTTCATGTTTAGCCACCCAAGAAGAAGTTTCAAGTAAAGGCGCTTCATCAAGAATGGAAATTGACTCTTCTAACACATCCCCTAGATCCATATATTTTAAGTTCTCATGTGAAATACTAGTCTCTAAAGCAAACTTAGAAATGAGTGCAGGTAAAGATTCTTCAACTAGTTCATCAATTAATTCAACAAGGAAACATTCAGATTCATTTTCTATAGTGGGGTGGGTGGATGCTTTAAAAATATTAAGCTTAATTCTCATATTCAAAACAGAAACATCCATCTCTCCTGACCTACAATTAATAGTAGCATTAGCAGTTGCTAAGAAAGGACGCCCTAAGATGACTGGAATATTCTTGGACGGATTACCAGGTTCCATATCTAGTACTACAAAATCCCCAGGAAAGAAACCTTTATCAATTTTAATTAGAACATCATCAATCCTACCTCTAGGAACTCTAACAGACCTATCAGCTAACTGTAGAGTGCAATTAGAAGGTTGTAACTCACCTAAGCCTAATTGCTCATACACCGAATAAGGAATCAAATTAACACTTGAACCTAAATCTAAGAGAGCTTTTTCAACTTTACAATCACCAATATGACAAGAAATAGTCGGAACTCCAGGATCTTTAAATTTAGGTGTCTTGTCAAATTGCAAAATAGAACTTACCTGTTCACTTAAGACAACTTTCTTAGAACAGTGGGCTTTTGATTTCCTTTTATACGTGCACATGTCTTTAAGAAATTTAGCATAGGCAGGGATTTGTTTAATAGCATCCAGAAGAGGTAAATTAATTTGAACCTGTTTAAAGATCTCTAAAATGTCTTCTTTCTGCTTATTCTTTCCATAAAGTGAAGGTGCATCTAAAGCTTGAGGATAAGGAATCCTAGGCTCATATGGAATTGTAATCACAGATTCATCATTTTTAGGGGAAGGGGATTTTTCTTTATTTTCGGCAATTTCAGACTCTGCATTAATTGATTCACCATTGTCATTATCGCCTTTCTTGTTAGAAATTTTTTTATCCAACTCTTTTCCATTCCTTAGAGTCATTATCGCTTGAGTTTGTTCATGATTTAAGCCTTTAGGATTTGCAATAGAAGTACTAGGCAATTTTCCATCGTCTCTTTTACCAATTGCATTAGCTAACTGACCAATTTGAGTTTCCAATTTAGCTATGGATTGTGTGTGAGAATCAACAACATGCATCTTATTTTCAATATTCTGAACAGAAGTAGTGACTGCCCCTAGAGAAGAAATAATTTTTTCTAGGTCAGGATTACTACTAGCAGGTTGTGAAGGTTGAGAAACATACCTTTGAGCTTGAAAACCAGAAGAATTATTCATACCAGATTGACCTATGTGGGTGAGTCTTTGTCCTTGTTGTGCTTCTCCACTTTGTTGTTTCCACGAAAAATTAGGATGATTCCTACACCCCGGATTATATGTGTTCGAATATGGGTTGTTGTGTGGAGGATACCCTTGAGCTGCATTTACATGTTCCTGTGACACTTCAGAATAGTTATTAGGACAATTATAGGATAAGTGATTAAAATCACCACATGTCGCACACCCTTCATTAGCATTGATGGAATTAACATGCAAATTATTTGTATTCACAAGTTGATCAATCTTTTTGTTCAAAATATCCACTTGGTCCATTTTCTTAGTCAGAGCATCTACTTTATATGCAAGATCATGAGTATGAGATACTTCATAAATACCCCCTTTACCCCCTAGAGTTCTCGATGCATTAGATGCGTTAGTATGAGAGGAAGTAGCATGCTGTTGTGAATTTTCACTTAAATCTTCAAATAATTGCCATGCTTCATCAGAATTTTTCTGCATAAAATTTCCCCCACAAGAAGCATCTACCATTTGTTGATTATGTTCACTTAATCCATAATAAAAACTATGTATTAGTTGCCATTTAGGAACTTCATGATGTGGACATTCACGTAACAAACTACAAAAACGTTCCCATGCTTCATAAAACAATTCATTAGGCTTTTGAGAAAAAGTAGTTATAGCACGTCTCATAGCACTCAATTTACCTATTGAATAAAATTTCTTGAGAAAAATCTTTTTGCAATTGAGCCCAAGTTGTAACATTTCTGTTATTTAGCCATTCTTTAGCCTTTTCTTTCAAGGAAAAATTAAATAAACGCATACGAATAGCATCAGCAGCAGCATCAGATATACTAAAAGTAGAGCAAACCTCTGAAAATGCATCAATATGCTTGTAAGGATTTTCAGATTCAAGACCATAAAACGTAGGAAGCATTTGAATAATTTGAGGTTTAATTTCAAAATTACCTTCAACATTAGGCATCCTATTACCAACAGGTGAAGTGTAAGTTCCAGGGGTGAAAAATTCACTAAGCTTAATTTCATTTGCCATGATTATTTCTTTATTACAACCAAGATCAATAGAATTACTTTTATTCAAAGCTCTCAACTTTCTAAGTGTGCGTTCAATTTCAGAATCGTATGGACTTAAATCACAGGGCAAAGATCTACGACCAAACATAAACTAAACACAAAATAAGAGATTGGGTGGAAAGCACCTAGCAAATCAAATTTCAGTAAACTCTTCGCAAAGAAAACCAGAAATCAGAACACTTTAAAACTTACTATGACAGAAAATAAAACACCCAATGGATAAAGAAAACTAAACACAAAAACAAAGAAAATAGGAATAGAAATAGAATAAACCTAAGAGTTAAACTATGGAAGACAAATAGACTAATTTATTCTAATACCGTTCCCCGGCAACGGCGCCAAAAACTTGGTAGCGATTTTAAACAAGTTATAAAACCCTATTCTTGCAAGTGTACAAGTTCTAGTAGTAAATGATAAATAATAGGGTATCGTATCCACAGGGAACGTTGAATAATACTATGGTCTATAGTCTACTAATTTCATATTAAAGAGAAATATATTGAGTGGTTTTGATAAACTGAAAACATAAATTAAATAAGACAATAAGATTGATGGAAGTAATAAAATAACAGAACAATAAAATCAGAGAGCAAACAAATAAGAGGGACTCTAGGACGATCGAATCCACCTCTATTAATATGACTAACAATTTAACTAGAGAGAATTTTAATTGGTTATATCGAGCACCCTAAACTACAAGCCGGGATAAACTCATAAATAAAGATAATTGTGATTAAATAGGTGACGTAATTTATCTAGCACAAGCATAAACTATTCAACTACTCAATCACAAACACGAAACACCATTGCATAACATCACACTCTGGACTATAAGAACAAAGTATGTAAATTAGATAACCAATCAAGTTAAAAGATAGTTCTACAAGAATTATAATTAACGTCAATCGGAAAACAATAATAACCCAAATTATCTTATAAAGTCATGCAATCATAAAACCAATAATACTTCTCAAATAATTAAATTATCAAATCATAATAATAGGATTTCATGTAAGCCCTAGAATAGAGAGATTAGCTACTCATAATTGAAGAGAACATCACCCAATTATAATAAACCATGGAAGATATCAACGATTTGGACACCGAACCACTGCCGTACTTCGCAGTTGGTTCTTCGCTCTCCTCCTCCGTCTTGTGCGTGTGTGTGTTCGTGCTTTTCCTCCCTCCTTCTTGTTGCGTCTCTGTGTGATTTATACCGTAGTAGTTGTGTGCTGTGAGGGTTTCATCGTGGGTTTTTTTTTTTTTTTCCTCTCGCTGCCGCTGCTACTGTCTTTTAGGAGTCTTGAGTTAGTGGGTTGCAAATCATTAAAACCCACTAACTTTTCTTAATATGTTGCACCTGAGTTGTGAGAATATGGGCTTTCTTTGCTCTTTTTCCTTTAAATCCAACTTGCAATAAACCTTAATGCTTCTCAAGCACGTGGCTCCCATCCTAGTTAATGTAACATTCTTCCATCATCTTGTTAACCTGTCACATTACATAACAATAATCAACCAAACTCACATATTAACTATTAAATGGCCCATAATTCATAAAATCACAATTTTCGATAAAATAGAAATGTGAATATTATTATCCACTACTATCATAATGGAGTTAACAAATAGATATAAGAGTATTAAAATATATAAAATTATGTATTTATCAGTACATTAATCCAAAATTACTGATGTCACGTGTTCATTACAATAATTTAAGGATTTGAAATGTAACGACTAGTGTGAATTAGTACTTTCTTTATGTTTTAAGAAAATTGTCATAAAACTTTATACTATAAGTTAAAAAATTGTGACAAAACTTGTGTTAAAAAGTTTATACTTTAAGTTTAAATTTTTTTTGACATTATACTAAAAAATATTGTCTTGGAAATTTAAAGTAATAATTGCATGTTAAAAAAAAATTAACAAATTAATTACATAGCATAAAATAATTTTGCATAATATTTTCTGAAATATAATTACATTTCAGTTTTTATAAACCGAAATAAAATTATAACATAAAAATGCAATTAATAGATAATTGCATTGTTTGGCGTGAAGGGTTGCTTCGTTTACTGCACCAAACGTCACACTTCAATTACATCACCATTAACACATAAATACAGTACTTCTATTTTAATTTCCCATTTCATACCCTTTGTTATATCCTTTTTTCACCAAATTTCTCCACAATCAACCCTTAATTTCTTCCCAAAAATGGCAAACAACAACAAAATAGCTTCATCCAGTACCAATGTTCATTCAGAGGACAGGGAAAGCTACTTAGAGAGGAGGGTGGAGTATATTGAAGCGGAATTAAAATGGATGGTCAACCGCCGTGCTGAGAAGGAATGACAACTAGAAGAAATCAAAAGTCGACTTAACGACTGCTGGGTGAAGAGAAAGATTGCAGGGTAAAAGAGTGCAGAGGGTGTTGATGAAGGGGGTAGTAAGAGGCAGATGACAGAGGAGAATGAAAATGCAGAAGTTCTGGTAGCACCGGCGGGAAGGGCTTAAGCGCCACCAGTTGTGGAAGCGCCACAGATTGAAGTCGCACCAGTGGAACATGGTGATGGTGAGGATGCTAATGATAAGGAAGAGGAAGAGGAAGAGGGAGACGAGGAGTGTCAGGAGGATTCTGAAGAAGATGATGATGACGACGACGTTGGTGATGATGCCGTCAAGCTTCAGGATCCTTTCTATGGCATGGCGATGGACTTCGACGAGCCACAAGGGCCAAGTGACGACTCGTTTCCTCCATACGAGTCTGGCTCTGGCACTGAGCGCTCTTCCTCTTCCTCTTCAAGCTCTGATGATTTCAATCGCTCTCCTCGCAACTATTTAAACATGGTTTAAGCCTCCTCCCCTGCTTTTTTAAGGAATTGTTTATAAGGATTATGTTTTTTTTTTGTTTTTTGGTGCTTTTGTGAATGTTTAATTTAGTTTAAATATGGATTATGTTTCTAATATAGTATGTTTTTTTTTTTTTTTTTTTTGTGAATTATGAACGTATATGACAATTTTAGTATGGTTTGAATATAATTAAAGTTTATTGATGATTAGAACTTTGAAATTGCTGAACACCATTTTAATTTAAATTATGTGCTTGGATAATTGTGTAATTAAGTAACTTTATGTTACAATGTGTTTTTTGGAACTCTGTTTTGGATTGGGAGCAGAGTATATATGAATGTTCTTTCTAGTAATGGCGCTAATGCCACGAACACAAATACTCCCGCCACCAAACTCTGTCTTTTTATATAACCCCCACATACTGATGTGGTTTTAGTTAAACTTTAGTATACTCAAATAGTACATGATAGTCACTTAATTAAGACCATTGAAACTTCTATTGTTGAACTTAGACTACACCTAATGTAGGATAATGAGACCCTTGTACATTTGAGTGGTATACATATGTAAATGTTTGGAAACATGATTCTGTATGGGTTTCACAAGCCTTAGGCTTAATTGAAATGGATTATTTGCCTTAGAATCATTTGCATTTATTGAAATGGATTCTGTATTGGATTTTATTGTATAAGGTGCTAGTTCCTATTACAAAACAGGGGACCTTTTAGACTACCATTGATACTAGTTTGGGTACCACCAAGTGCAGATGGGAACCATTGAAACTAGTATCGGTACCATACACCTAATCTAGGGTACACTGCATAATTCCAAAGGGTCCAACTAAAAGTACTTAGGGTACCATACACCTATTTTAGGGTACCGCTGTAGAATGTAAGTATCTAGAGGTTCATAGTTGTGCATAAACCCTTTAGGGTGCTATATGTTTAGTAGATGTTCAAAATGAAAAATGAACATTTTTAAGTTGAGGTAATATATGTAACCATTTCACTTAGAAAGAAACGTATGTAGCCATTTTAATATACATAGACGAGTGAATGATGAATGTGTAAAAAGTATATGAATGTGAGTAGAGTATTTCAGTGTGATTAGAGTAGTATATTATGATGATGAATATAATTTGAGAATTGTTATAAGTTTGACATTTGATTTTGATGTAAGTGTACGATGGGGATGGCTTACAATAACTTGTCAATTGTTATAGATTAGTTATTCTTTTCCGGCCAATATGGATAATATACAACAACAACTTAGAATTTGAGGACCCCTTACAAGGTGCAGTGTATAGTACCCCCACTATGACCTTTATGGTTTGACCACAACAAATTAGAATTTGAGGACCCCTTACAATATACAATAAAAAGAAGTTATTAAACTCTTTACAAGGTGTATAGAACCCGCACTATGACCAGTATTTTAGAATTTGAGGACCCCTTACAATATACAATAAAAAAAATTATTAAACTCTTTTCAAGGTGTATAGAACCCGTACTATGACCATTATGTTACAATTTGAGGACACACTTAAAATATACAATTAAAAGAAATTATTAAACTCTATACCTTTCTTTAGGGTTTGACCACAAGAAGTAACAATACCATTAAACTTTTATAAGGTTGCGTTGGATTATTTTGATTACTGCGATTATTTTTGGAGTATACTACTCTAAAATCCAAAAATAGTTGCTGCAATTAAAGTAAGGGTGATATTGTTTGGCAATATGAAGACAAACAATACGAGTAACAATTATCTTAAGCACAAAACAACAACAATCTTAAATCTAATCTCTCAACTTCTATGTATTATAGAAAAACGCATATACAAGTTAAGGCTAATTAAAAGTAGAGATATTTCCATTTTTCTATTTAGAAGTATAAAAAGGCATTTACAAGTTTAGAAAAATAAGTTTAGAAGTATAAAAAGGTATTTACAATGTTTATGACATCAGTTGGCACAATTATTATGTATTCAATTGTTGTTAGAATAATGAACAACAAAGAAAAAATCCTTGGTATACTGAAATTTGGACATTTTCATTCATTACTACAAGTCATATAAGAAGAATCATAATAATATGTTACAAAACTAAACAGATTACACTACAATGCTATAGGAATTATTTCAAGTCATCTCACACTTGAGCCCCATTTTGATCATAAACTTAAGCATGGTGGCGTCCAAAGGGAAAGAAACTAGAGTAAAAGAGTCGCCAACAAGTTTTAAGAACTTGTAAACCGTTCACAGGGTGAAGGACTGAAGGTTACACCCCTTAACGATCCAGGAGATAGTTAACTCAAATAGGTATGGAACCATGACTGGAAGTTCCGGGATGAAGGTACAAATCCAACCTAAAAGAGATTGGATGTGCCCTAAAAATAGGCCTTTACTTTATTCTTCTCGTATTCACATGCGCTTTCTAACTAACATGCAATCAATAGGTTTACACTAAACCTATTTAACTATTTCGGTTGAATATTAATGCACAAATAAATCTATTATTGGCGATCACTTAAATTATAATCATATTAGCCTAAAACAAGATTATTAATTATCTTATTAACCGTGATTACAAGTACAAATTCCCTTTAAACATGCATAAAAGCTGTGATCAAGCAATAACAATAATTATAATTCAAGCAACATAATAAATCATTAAAAAATAATAATCACGATCATAATAATCATGTTAAAGTATAATAATAATAGCAAGATCCTAGGCATAATACTAACAAGATTAATAACAGATCCTAGCATGTCACTAAACATCAAGATTAAATCTTTAGCCCTAACATGATACTAACATGATATTAGAAAAGAAATAGGAAGCATCATAATAATCATAATTGATATTAGAAATATTAATTATACCTAAACGTGATACTAGGAAGCAATAGAACATCCTAACATGATACTAGGAATCAACAAAATAATCTAAGCATGATTTCTATATCTAAAGATCAATAACTAAAGTAATTAAATTACTTACTTCGATGCCTCGTATCTCTTTCTAATAACAAAAGACACACGTTAGTAACTTCAAGGAAAATAATAAACAAACAATTAAATTAAATAATTAAAATAGAGATTTAGGACCAAACCCTATGAAATATCAAACCTTTCACATCTAGAACGAAGGCAACTTCGAACTTGGCTAGGTGTTTCTAAGACTAATGAGTGAGAAATTTTGTAAGAGGGAAGATTTAGAAAAAGAAAAGAGAGAGAGAAAGCTTCTAGCTTTTAGTGAGAGAGAGAGAATAGAATTATGGGTGTAGAATGTAGATGTAGATTGTATATGTAGATGATTTGAATACATGGAAATACGACCCCTATTTATAGGAAAAATAGTAAGGGATCAAAGAAAATCATATTCGGAATAAAATACCTCTTGTCGCAAACTACAAGAGTCAACGCCAGACAACAGTCTTGTCGCCAGGCGACGAAGTTCAGCTCCAGGCGACGAAAGTCAGCGCTAGGTGACGACTCTGTCATCTCGCGCTGGTTCAAAAGTATAACGCGCCTTTACACGCGTAATTACCTTTAAAATCGGTTACAAGTAACTATGCGTCCAAGTAGATTTAAAATCAAATTTAATATATTTTATTCAAAATAAAACATCTTTATAAATATAAAGAAATTTTGACAATTACCACCTTCTGTTTAGTCCATTTTAGCAATTACCACCTTCTATTTTTTTTTTTTTGAAAATTACCACCTTCTATTTTTAAAAACATCAAAAGTTACCACCTTCTTGCCTCCCAACTACCACATGACATCATTTTGGGCTCATTCTTTCCCTTTCCTCCCTATTTCCCTCACATTTCTCATTCCTAACTCGATTCTCATCGCCCCTTTCACTTTTTTCCCCCAAACAATAAAAAACACTTCAATTTACTCCTCCAAATCAAAATTGACGAACAATTATTGGTGGTTTGAGGGAAAAAAGTGAAAGGGGAGATGAGAATCCAAATAAGAATGAGAAATGTGAGGGAAATAGGGAGGGAAGGGAAAGAATGGGCCCAAAATGACGTCATGTGGTAGTTGGAGGGTAAGAAGGTGGTAACTTTTGATGTTTTTGAAAGTAGAAGGTGGTAATTTTCAAAAAAAAAAAAAATACAAGGTGGTAATTGCTAAAATGGACATAACAGAAGGTGGTAATTGTCAAAATTTCCTAAATATATTTATCAATCCTAACCTCATTAGATTAAAAAAGAACCTTCTAGATATTCCTTGAAGACTAAAATCAATCCTAATCACTTTAGGAATAATAATTAATAGGCCCTCCTCTAGATCATTGGGCCTAATTTAATTTAATCCATAACTTCCTCGTAATTCATCGGAATTGGGCTTATAATATATTATTGGAAATCTCTTTTCGAGCCCAATCCAACTACATTATTATTGGATCCTTATCATGGACCAAAAAAAATTGGACTTGCTATTTTTCATAAACAGGGTAAGAAAAGAAATATTTTTGAAACAGAAAGAGAAATATTTCAATAAAAAAATCCTAATCACTAAACTTTCCACACTTTCACTTTGTTCGTTAATCAAATGACGTGAACGGAATTCATCATTGGGTTTGGTTTTGGGGAGACACAATTAGGTGTCTACAGAAGCCCCCACTTTGACTGAGTTTGGAGAAACTTATGTTTCTAAAACTAAAGTTAAAGCAGCGATAGGGACGGAGAATGACTCAGAACGTTCTGCGATCCTAAATCATGCTTGTAACACCGATACCTGCAAACTAGCTTAGCGTTAGTTAAACAGATAAAAAAGTTAAGAAACGTGTATCTTGCATCGTCGAGCACACGTCTCTGAAGTAACCAGTTTGTGATGATCTTCCTCAAGCCATGGGATACCGCCTGAAGACTACCACGCTTGCAGCTACCTTCAATTTCCGCTGTTTTATGACCATCTTCCACATCCTAGGTGTAGACACCTAAAAATGTCTCCCCAAAACCAAACCCGATGATGAACAACCTTTCACCGCCATTATTAGTCGGGTTGAGTATTTAATATTTGGGGTCCTTAAATCCATGTTTTATCTAATACATTTCATAAACCAACCCATTTCCTAGCTCATTTCCCTATACCATAACTTGTTTTCCTCTTTTCGTATCCACATCACAAAACCGAGCTTAACTGATTTTATGGATATATAATTTTGATCCAATTATTATTTGTTTGGATAGGCCTTGAAATAATCTTTCCAACCATGTATCATAAGCCCAATTCCGAGCTATAACGAAAAAGATATAAGCAAAACACTAAACTCGGCCCAAAACCGACACCCTTCCACTAAAACAGCCATATTTAAAAATCTACAAATGATTTTGACCTGATTTTAATTGGGTTGGAGAGTATACTGGATAATCTTTCCAATGATATATGATATGCCTGATTTCATGTTACATATCAACAGTTATCGCAATTTTAAAAACTCGTAAAAAACTGGAATTACCGCGCACAATATAAAAACACCGTGTCATGACGTGGCACGATGCCTAGTGCCGTGACACAGTAATTGACATCTTTTCAAAGTGCTATTTTCGAAGCTTTTTCATGTGAAAATCCACTGTGGCACGTACCTGTTGCCGTGATACGGTACCTGCTGCCGTGACACAGTATTTTTCACCATGTCATGTTGCTTTTTCCGTGTATTTCTGCGTTTTCCCATACTTTGACATGATGTACTGTACCGTGCTACAGTGTACACTGCCGTGTCACGGAATTTTCTTGTGTGTTTTCCGCGTAAACCCTTCACGCGTTTTCACTTCCCGTAGGTCAAATATGTCCCGCGTCACTCAGTTTTCCCCCGTGTCACGGGATTTTCCCCCGTCTGACGGTGCCTGGCACCGTGTCGCGATGTGACCTGCCGTATCGCGGAGTTATTTTTTAGGGTTTTTATCTTATTAGGGTTCCGTGTGTTCCCTCTACTCATTTTCCCTATAAATACCCCCTCATTTCTGATGTACGGGGCATCAAATCCTTCTCTATTTCTCTCTTTTACACCAAAAATCATTCTTCTCTCTCTCTCTCTCATATTCTAAGCATTAAACCTATATTCCTAATTACACCACTCTTCCCTTAAGTACTCCAAGGAGTTCATACTTAATCCGAGATTCCGTCCTTAAACCAAGGCGTGAAAGGTAGAATTAACCGAGGGTTTGGACCAAATCAAATCTACATTTATTTAATTTAATTATTTTAATTTGATTTATTGTTTATTGAAGTTACTAACAATTTATTCATGATGTAGCTATTTTAAGGAACGCGCAAAATGTGAGTAATTAATTAATTTAATTACTTATTTTATTTTTATATTGCTAGTATCATGATTAGGTTAATTTATTATTTGATTTGACTAACGCTATTATTGTTAAATTTCTTCAAATAGTAATGTTTATTCTATTATTAATTATTTATCACCATATTGCATGTTTAAAGGGAATATGTAATTCAAAATCACGCCTAATAAGATAATTTGGACAACCGGTTTGAGTTCCTTTATAATCTTGTTGTATAATAAAGTGATCACGATATTTTAGAGTTATGTGGTGCATTAATATTAAACCAATTTAGCTTAATAATAGTTTGGAGCAAATTGAACCTTTGTTTGCATGCCTTTGAGATCGCAGGAATCACTTTTCACTATAAGAATCGAGTAGAGGCCCATACGGGCGAATGTGACTCCATGACTCACTTCGTACCATCATCCCCGATCCTCCTTTCATGGTTCCGAACCATATGGAGTTAGTAATCTCATGTCTTATGAATGGGGTGTAACCTTCACGGGTCAATCGTTGTTACCTTTCGTTGTCCCTTAATCGTGGTTGCCTTTTATGATCCGTGAACGGTTTACAAGTTCATTAAAAACTAGTTGGTGGCTCCCTACTTTGCTTTGTCCCTACTCGTATTATGTCAATTCCCACTTCCTATGAGTGCCAAGAATATTCACACATGCTTTAATGTCGGCGCACTTCGAGCGACGCCTACACTAGGGAACATGATCGAAATTAACTTCGCTTGAAGCCACCTCCTGATTTTGACAACCTTCCACATCCTAGGGAACGCCGTCGAAGATAACTTTGCTTGAAGCCATCCTCATTTGTTTGTGACAACCCTCCACAAGCTAGGGAACGCCATTGAAGATAACTCCGCTTGCAACCATCTTCAGTTGTTGCGATAATATTCCGAAGAAAATTATCGAAGACCAACAATTTGTCGATCCTTAAAGCTCCCTTGAACTTTGCTGCTATGATATTTTCTAAAATTTCCGCGGTGCCAGTACGTCGGCGCATTTTGCATTTTGTGAACCATTACGTAGGTGCCTTTGCTATTTATGAACCATTATGTCGGTGCTTTTTGCGATGAGCCAATGTTTAGGCGCTTTAAGCTAAGTGAGACTGTAGGGAATATTTCAAGCATTACCCCAAACTTGAACCCCACTGTGAGCATACACTTTAGCTTGGTGGCGTCCAAAGGGAAGGAAGCTAGAGCAAAAGAGTCGCCAACAAGTTTTAGGAACTTGTAAACCGTTTACAGGGTGAAGGTTACACCCCTTAACGATTCAGGAGATCGTTAACTCCAATAGGTCTAGAACTAAGACTGGAAGTTCGGGGATGAAGGTAAAAATTCAATCTAAAAGAGATTGAACCTGCCCTCATAATAAGCCTCTACTTTATTCTTCTCGTATTCATGTGCGCTTTCTGACTAACATGCAATCAATAGGTTTACCCTAAACCTGTTTATCTATGTTGGTTGAATATTAATGCACAAACAAATCTATTATTAGCGATCACTTGAATTATAATCAAATTAACCCTAAACAAGATTATTAATTATCTTATTAAGCGTGATTACAAGTACAAATTCCTTTTAAACATGCATAAAAGGCGTGATCAAGCAACAACAACAAATAAATATCAAGCAACATAATAATAATCATAATAATAATCATTATAATCATAAATCATGTTAAAGCATAATAATAGCAAGATCCTAGGCATGATACTAACAAGATTAATAACAAACCCTAGCATGTCACTAAACAATAAAAATCAAAGCTTTAACCATAACATGATATTAACATGCTATTAAGAAAGAAAATAGGAAGAATCATAGAAATCATAATTGATGTAATTAAGAAACTTATTGTTGTCACCCTAAACATATACTAGGAAGCAATAAAACATCCTAACATGATACTAGAAATCAAAATAATAATCTAAACATGATTTCTATATCATAATATCAATAAAGAAATTAAAGCACTTACTTGGATGTCTCGTATCTCTTTCTAATAACAAAATACACACGTTTGTAACTTCAAGGAAAATATAAAAAAAACAATTAAATTAAATAATTGAAATAGAGATTTGGGACCAAACCCTCAGAAATATCAAATCTTTCACGTTTAGGGCAGACCAAGCAGCCTCTAAGGCAGCCAAATGAGTCTTCCAAGTGTTGGAAGGATGCTAGAGACTATCTCCGGCAAAAACAGCATGAGTGAGCACAATCCTACTACTTGGACACTACTTTCACTCCCACCATGCCGAATAAAATGTCAAACCATTCCCTCTCCAATAATATTAGGTCGGTTAGAACCAACAAGAGCCAAGCTCACCATACACAAACTCAAGTTCCTTTAGCTCAACCACCTCAGTTTCAAATTCCCCATAACTATAGTGCAATCCTGTCACCTACTCCCCCTCTGTATGGGCAATATGGTGATATATGTGATTTATTTGCTATTTTATCCCCTGTCACACGGTCATTTTTATGCATATTTGAGCTCTTTGGGGCTATATTTAGTACTTATGTGTACGTGGTTTCGAGTGTTTTGTAGATTTTGCATTTGTTTTGTAGGAATTCCCCCTGATTTTTTGTTTTTTTTATGGTTTTCCGGCCACTACGAGATATTGAAGCAATGATCACATCCATGACCGTCCTTTGTAGCCCAAGATCGATTATTTCGGTGATTAAGGGCTTGGTTCGTGGAATTGGTCCAAGTAATACGCCAAGGAAGAAGCAAATTTGGGCCACAAGTGTTTAAAGCCCAAAGGAAGAAAATAAAAGAATACTCGGCCTAGAAAAAGACTGGGCCCGGTCGGGCGATTGCCCATAAAGGCGGTGTGAAAAAAACGACGTTTATATTACAATTTTCATTCTTAAACTTTTAGAGAGATTTTACTGAGAGATTATTGTTGAACTCAAGTTTTCCCCTTGTAGTGAAATTTCATATTTCCTTCATTCGGTTTTATTTCTCATCTCTTTTATTGCTTTATTTATTGCTTTGATTTTCATTGCTTTGTTATTTTGTGCTTTGATTTCAATCATGTCTTCTTTATATTCTTTGATTAGTTTAGATTTAAATCTGTTGTGTGAGTACGTAGTAAATTTCTAGGGTTCTTGGGGGATCCATAATTAATATGAAGGGATCGATGAATTATTTTGATTGATTATTGATGTTGCATGATAATTTCTTATTGAATTGTTTTAATTCTTCGCAATTGGATTATGAATCGAGCAGATGTGATTTGATTGTAAAATTATAGCAATATTGAATTAATGCATTGAGAAGATGTTAACTTGATATTAAAGGTTATTTTCAATAGGAACTTAGATGTTGTAAATTGCGAGAGCCGGTTAGATCTATGTTGATTAATAAATTGCAAGAGCCTGTTAATTAATCATATTATGTTTACAATATTGTAGAGAATATTTCAAGCATCCCACACTTGAGCCCCAATGTGATTATACACTTAATCATGGCAGAGTCTAATGGGAAGGAAGCTAGAGCAAAAGAGTTGCCAACAAATTTTAAGAACTTATAAACCGTTCACTGGGTGAAGGTTACACCTCTTCATGATCCATGAGATCGCTAACTCCATAGTGGTCCTGAATCATGACTGGATATTTGAGGATGATGGTACAAATCCAACCTAAAAGAGATTGAACCTGCCTTATATAGGCCTCTACTTTATTCTTCCCATATTCATGTGTGCGTTCTGACTAACATACAATCAACATATTAACCCTAAACCTATTTAATCTATGTTGGTTGAATATTAATTCACAAACAAATCTATTATTGGCAATCACTTGAATTAAAATCACATTAGCGTAAATAAAATTATTAATTATCTTATTAAGCGTGATTTCAAGTACAAATTCCATTAAAACCTGCAAGAGAGGGCGTGATCAAGAAATAACAATAATATCAAGCAACATAAAACAATATTGGCACAACAATCATCATTATAATAGTAATATCAATCTCTTCAAAATATAATAATATTAGCAAGATCCTAGGCATGATACTAATATGATTAATAACAAACCCTAGAATGTCGCTAAACAATAAAGATCAAATCTTTATTCCTAACATGATACTAACATGATATAAGAAATAGGAAGAAACCTAAGAATGATACTAGAAATATTAGTTAACACCCTAAACATGATACTAGGAATCATAAAGACATCCTAACATGATACTAGGAATTAAATAATCCAAGCATGATTCCTAAAGAAATAGAGCAATTGAAATTATTTATTTTATTGCCTCCTATCTCTTTCTATCAAAACAATACACACGTTATTAACTTTAATGAAAATATTAAATCAAAAAATTAATTTAAATAATTAAAAAAGGAATTTGAGACCAAACCCTCAGAAATTAGTAACCTTTCACGTCTAGGGTGAAGGTAACTTCGAGCTTGGCTATGTGTGTCTAAGTCTTGTGAATGAGGTATGATGTTTTGAAAAGGCTAGGATTAGAAATTAAGAGAAGTAAAGAAAGAATAAGCTTTAGCTTAAGGAGAAGAGAGAGATGGTGATTGTTGCTGATTGTTGGTGATCAAGCTTGTTGATGAATGTTGATGATCAAGCTTGTAGATGATTGAAAAAAGGGTGAGATGAGCTCTATTTATACGAAAAAATAGGGTCAAATCTCTATTTATAGGAAAAGATAGGGTCAAAGGGATAGACTAGAATTCGAATTCGAATCGGAATAAAAACTCGATGTATAGCAATTTTTGGGGTTTTTGTTTTTATCATAACTTTTGATCCAGAGGTCGAAATAAGATAAATAATATGTCGCTGCAAGGATCTTGGTCTACTTTCCAACCCAATCAAAATAAGAATAAAATATTTTGTATAGTAAAAGATAGAGGGATTTTAAAGGGAGGAATGTTAAGCATTTGTAAATGCATAACTGGGGGCAAGAAGGTAATTTCGCGTCGTTTTTTTTTTACTTCCAACTAGATTTCCGTTATACAATTGTATAACACTGGTTATGATTTTTGATTGTATTTTTGTTGTATTTCTTTTCGTATGTATGCTGATCTTGTATGATATACTTCCAGCTTTGTTTCTTTGTTTTCCTGAATTCGAATTAAATTGTTCCCTCTCTCTCTCATTCTCTCTTCTTTGAGGTCAAATTTCTTCTTCTTTCTTTGATTGCTCACCGTCCTACTTCTCACCGACTTTGTTCTTCTTAAATTATACACCGTTCTCCCATTTTCGTTGTGGTGGGACTTGGAGTTGAAGAACAATACCTGTAGGCCAGCTCAACCCTTCGAACAAGTAAGTTTTATACTGAAAACGTAATTGGTAGAACCCTAAGTTGACTTTTTGTTATGATTTTGATGAAGGTTGAAGCATATTTTTTCCTTTATGAAATTGATTATGGGTTTGTCAGTGATTGGGTCAAATATTGGGTACTTCTAATGATAGGTTTTCCAATTGTTCGTAATTTGTGTTGTTTCCTTATTTTACTTGTCATGAATTGTTTGTAGTTTGTGTTGTTATTCAATTTGCTCCTTTTCAATTGAATGTAGTTTGTTTTGTGTCCCAATTTACTCCTTTTCACTATACAACGATTAATCATGTTTTTTTATTTTTGTAATTCAATTGGAAGAATGTAAATATAGGGTTTTACTGTTTGGAGTAAGGGACTGAATTGTGAGTGAATTAAGTGATTTTCAGAAATCGGTTGAATTGTGACCATGAATCGCAGTGGTGCTAGTTGTTAAGTAATGGACTAAGCTGCTAACAGTTTGCCTATATGTGTCAATTAGGGATGTAGTTCAAATTATTAGGATTTAGTAATTATTGTTGAAAGTTTGCTGGTTTTAATGTTTTTGAGAATTTTTATTACTACTTTCTTGAAATTGTAGGTGAGTAAATTATGAAGAAAAGTCTCTGGTTTGGAATTGAGGTTGGAAAAAGGGGGTAAGTTTTGTGTAAGGTTTGTGTTGTGTTTAATTTACCCTGCAAATTGTTGATATGAAATTTTTGGTTTGGTATTGGCATTAGGTCACTTTAAAGTCTTGTAAAGGACTCATAAAGGGGCAAGGGTCTTCCAAAATACCTAAGGGACAAGGGTCTTCCAAAATACCTAAGGGACAAGGGTCTTCTAAATTAGCTGTCCCTAACAACAAATCAAAAGCTAAGAAAATGAATTCCAATGAAACTGAAAGTGATGAAGAGGATGAAGATTACCATGCCTCAAGTAATTCCCAATCTGTTGATATTGATGAGGAGGGTGAAGAAGAACAATCAAGCTCTGAAGTGTTAAAGGGATTGTTGGTTCATTTCTTACAGAGAGACAGTAAGAAGAGGAAGTCAAAACATAATGATATAGGTTTAATGAAAATGCGTAAGGTATTATTCTTGCTGATTCCCTGTTTTTTGTGTAATGGTGATATGTGTAACTAGTAAAGTATATGATGCATATATTTGTCACTAAATTGATAGTCCTATGGTTTTGTTGATGGTAGGAGTCTGGGAGAAGTGAAGGATATAGAGTGTGTTCTAGGGGTGAGGTAATTAGGACACACTTTCAGAATGTTGGCAAGGTATGATCTTATATTGAGTGTGTAATCTGTTAATGATACATATTTTATTTGGCATTTAGGTGTGTTGATTTTTTATGGTTCCATTGCGTAATTGTGTTGTGTGTTGTTTTGGTAAATCTGCAGCAGCCGAATATTATCTGTAGAGTGGAGTCATTTTGTGTTGCAGTGCAGAAGTTTAATGAAGACCAGCGACAATTATTTAGTAGGATGGGGTTTGAAGGGTTTTTGAGTTTGGATATAAAGAATATTCCACGACAATTTTGCTATTTGTTGATGACTAGGGTAGGAGCTCAAGAAACTGTTGTTTTTGGTGATGGAGGAGTGTTGCCTTTGGGTGCAAAACAATTTTGGTCTATACATGGTATTCCCATGGGACCAAATCCTGTGCCCTCATATGTTGATATGGAGTGTGAGGAGGAGTTGAAGAAGGTTAATAGGATCATTGACATGTATGGTGCTGGGTCTACGAAGGACACCATATCATTAGTTGCACCTTCAAAAGTAATGTATCTACTTGATAGTTCTAGTGAAATATTTCCTTTGGGTGGTGATGGGGCAGAATGAAGAGGATTTCATTACTTCTTTCACGATAGTTGTGCTTGGAAAACTAAAATGCACAACAACAAATAGCTTAAACATGGCTAGGTCTCTAGTCCCTACTGTGACAGTTGCTTCAAGAGCAATTGATTATGATTGGTGTTCTTTTACTTTGACATGGCTGTGTGATACCGCTGCTCGATTTCAGAAGAAGTTTTTAAAGGATGGTTTTAGGTCTGGTTATGGTGGGTGTCTTGTGTTTCTTCTGGTAAGTGGAGTGATTAAATTGGTTATGATCTTTATGGTTGGTGATGCTCAAATAATTTATGAACTTTGTGGTTGGTGATGCTTAAATTGGATGATTTGGTTGGTGATGTTTATATTTTCTACCTAGATCACCTACAACGCGTCCTAGTGTAGTGGGGGGTGTATCCTAGGATCAAGGTCTGAACAACAGAAGAAATTCGCACAGCTGTTGCTGAGGATCGATTGTCAAGGGATAATTATGGAAAGTTGACGGTAAGGCAAAGTATAGTTAAGCGTTGGTAAATTCTGATTTTGAATCTATTGTTAATGAATGGAAATTTTGTGCAACCCATATATATTGCTTACAGTGGGGAGCAGCATCCCATGATTCCAAGGGAAGATGAAGTCCATGATCAAAATGACGTTGTCGACAAGGTACAATTAATACGTCAAAAATTATAATTAGGATGTGGATATAAATATTTTTGAAGCTTGGGAATAATGTATAGTTTGTTCAAAAATTATGTGTTGTAGGTTTTGACACGTATCGCTCCTAGACTTGTTACCCTTGTTGAGGGTATTGTTGGGAAAGCCCTGTGAGATTTTGGTGGCGGTGGTGCTGGTGGGTCCTATGTGAGTGATGGTGCTGTTGGTAATAGAAACAATGAGAAGAACACCGGAACAAATGGGAGCCTCAATAAGGGCCTAACGAAGGATGTTATGAGAGATGATAATAAAAACACCGGTGAAGAGGACAATGGTCCGAAGTCGAAAGTAGTAGATGGTGTTGAGCACACATGTCAAGCTGCTTTTAAATAACGGTTGGTGGCTTTTGTCGGGGCTTGGAAGGACCACAAGGATGAAAATTAGTAAGCAACTTTACCCCCAAAAATTGAACGTTGTAAATAATTTAGAAATGTTTGTCTTAATGGTGAATTGGGTGTTTCTTTGCAGCCCAAGGCCGTCATTGATTGAGTGCGAAGGTATGGATGCTACTCAAAGAGATTGTTATCGGCTAGTTGGAGGGAGAGCGCGGCTTGGCGATCAATATGTTCGCATGGCCTCTGTGCTTTACACAAAAGAATGGAGTGAAACAGAATTCTGTTTGCCTGTCAAACGCATTCTGTTGGACCTTACTTATGCATTATGGTCTCATTTTTAGGGGTTCTTTACAAGTGTATACTTTTGTTGTCTTATGTTGTTTATTTTTTTGTTATAGACAATGTTAATGCTGAAGCAAAACGATTACGCGGACTTGGCTAGGAGCCTTCTCTTCACATGCGCTGGACGAGATACGCGTTGTGATGATACTTACCTATAGAACTTTCTTGTAATTTAATGGATTTGCGTTTAAGTGAACTGAATATGAGATTTTTAGGTATTCATTCCGATTCTCGATAAGTCGGAAAAGGATGGGGACCATTAGTGGTGCTTAGCAGTTGATTTTGTGTCAAAGAAAATTTGGATGATTGACTCTTTGGTTCAAGAACCCTTTGCAACTCATGTAGACATAATTACTGAGTTAGTGTAGACACCCATTTGTGTCTCCCCAAAACCAAACCCGGTGATGATTGCCTTTCACGTCGAATCATAATCGAATGAAACGAAGTGTGGAAAGGTCTAGCGTTGCGGATAGTTTTATTTCTCTTCTCTTCTCCCTGTTTTTGAAAACTTTATTTTAAGAAAACAGCCAATCCAGTTTTGTTGGTCCATGATATGGGTCCAATAATGGTGTAGTTGGATGGGGCTTGCAAAGACCTTTCCAACGATATATTATAAGCACAATTCCGATGAATATTGAGGAAGTTATGGCCAAAATACTAAACTGGGCCCAAACCGGATTTTACCTACGACCCAATGATCATGAGGAGGGTCCAAAGGTTTAATCCTATTCCTAAACTAATTAGGATTGATTAGAATCTTCTATAAGTTTCTAAAATATCTTAATTATCCTTTTTTGAAAAGATAAGATTAAGGAATTTGATTTAAATATAAACTTTCCTTTTTTATAAAACTTTCCTTTTTTAAAGTCCTAATTCTATTCGGATTTAAACATGTTCAAAGACAGTCAGATATTATTTTCGTGCCTCATATTTTTTATCCAAATTTTATATGGTTGGATAGATCTTTAAATTATCTTTCCAATGATATATTATAATATTAAATCCGAGCTATAACGAAAAAGATATGAATGAGACATGAAACTTTATCCAAAACTGATACCGTCCTACTATTTCGGCTATATCTTTTTATATACAAAAGATTTTAATCTGATTTTAATTGGGTTGGAAAGTAAACTTCAAGAGCTTTCCAACGACATATTATATTCTTTATTTGGACTTCTGGATCAAAAGATATGATAAAAACAAAATCCGCAAAAACTGCTGTCTACGAGTTTTATTTCGATTCGAATTTGGATTCTTTTCTTAATTCTTCGACCCTCTTTTTTCCTATAAATAGAGGTCATATCTCCCCTTTTTCAATCACCAACTCTCATAAAGATTTTCTTGATTATTCTCTCTCTCTCTTTTCTAAACTAGCCTTTTCTCAAATACAAAATTCCGCATTCATTAGATCTAGAAACACTTAGCCATATTCGAAGTTGCCTTCGCCCTAGACGTGAAAGGTTTAATTTCTGAGGGTTTGGTCCCAAATCTCTCTTTCAATTATTTAATTTAATTGTTTTGATTATTATTTTCTTTGAAGTTACTAACGTGTGTATTTTGTTATTAGAAAGAGGTACGAGACATCCAAGTAAGTACTTTAATTGATTAATTGATTTATGATGTAGAAATCATGTTTACATTGTTGTTATGATATTCCTAGTATCATGTCTAGGGTAACTTTAATATTAAATATGATTGCTATGATGCCTTTTATTCTCTTCCTAATATTTATGATTGTTAGTATCATGTTAGGGCTAAAGCTTTGATTTTTATTGCTTAGTGACATGCTAGGGTTTGTTATTAATCTTGTTAGTATCATGCCTAGGATCTTGCTATTATTATTATGCTTTAATATTAACATGAATATGATTATAATTATAATTGTTATAATGATTATGAATACTATTATTTTGATGATTATTTTATTTATGATAATTATTTCAATTAATATTAATATGATGATTATTTTCTTTTATGATTATTATCATGATTATTTCAATTATAATTTATTTTTATGATGATGATTATTTATTATGTTGCTTGATATTTATATTTATTGCTTGATCACACCTTTTTTGCATGTTAAAGGGAATTTGGTACTTGTAATCATGCTTAATAAGATAATTAATAATCTTGTTAGGTTAACTTTGATTATAATTCAAGTGATCGCCAATAATAGTTTATTTGTGCATTAATATTCGACCAACATAGATTAAACAGGTTTAGGGTTAATCCTATTGATTGTATGTTAATCAGAAAGCGCACATGAATACGAGCAGAATAAAGTAGAGGCCTATTATTAGGGCAGGTTCAATCTCTTTTAGGTTGGATTTGTACCATCATCCCCGAACCCTTATTTGGTTCATGACCTTATGGAGTTGACGATCTCTTGGATCGTTAAGGGGTGTAACCTTCACCTCGTGAATGGTTTACAAGTTCCTAAAAAACTTGTTGGCGACTCTTTTGCTCTATCTTCTTCCCTTTTGGACGCCACCGTACTTTAGTGTATGATCACAGTGGGGTTCAAGCTAGTGGGATTTTAAAGGCTTGAAATTATTCCCTACTGTTAGCAAGTATGTTTCTCTAACAAGATAAAGCCAAGTGTTGTTTGTTGTTAACATTCACTACTAATTTGGTGGATCAGGTTCAGGGATTGGATGTGTTAGCTGGTGCGCATCCACAATGGGTCCTTGATAAGATGTGAAATTGGCCACGAAGAGTAATAGAAATGGCACATCAAACGTAACGGATACGTGAGTTTACTTTTTGTTAATAGTTGTGAGGAACATTTTACTATGCTGTGATTATGTTGATTAGACCTCGCAAATGAGTCATTTGGGTCGAGTATGGGTCGGGTCATTTCGGGTCAGGTCAAGTTCAGGTTAGGTCGGGTCATTTCGGGTTTCGGGTTGATTTTGGGTCGATTGATAATCGGGTCGGGTCGGGTATCGGGTCAACACTTCGGGTCGAGTTCGGGTTGGGTCAATTTTCAGGTCGGGTCAGTTAGGGTCGGGTTAACTTCGGGTCGGGTCAACTTTGAGTCGAGTCATATTCGGGTGATTCGTTGAGTTAAAATCAACTATGTATATATATTTATTTATTTATTTATTGACGAAAAACTCACTATATTTATTAAGGCTATTTTTTTCATGGAATATAGTAATTGTTTGACTTATATTAACCAATTTTTTTTGTGTGTGTTTAGATTGAGAATCACTTTCAGGATCTCCTGAAACTAAGAGGGATGCTCTAACTAATTGAGTTATACCTCACTCTCTTATTGATCTTAGTTTTAATACGTACTCTTATTATCATTGTCATTTGTGTAATAATTTCTTTGAATTATTCTTATACACTCTCCGTCCCAAATTACTCTTAATGATTTGACATGTTGCACTATTTACACATCTCTTGACCGTCTTTTTAGCTATTACATGAAAGTCAATGTAGTCATGTAAGATGTTGTTGGGTTTATTTTATTGTATAATTTCCTAATATAAAATTTTTATAACTTATACAATTATTTACTAAAAGAAGTTAAAGGTCGGGTCATTTTCGGGTCGGGTCAACTTCGGGTCTCGGGTCAATTTTCGGTCGGGTCATCTCGGGTCGGGTTGTTTTGGGTTGGGCCATTTCGAGTTTTGGGTCAAGGTCGGGTCAGTTTCACTTCGGGTCGGGTTAATTCGGGTTTTAGGTCAATTTTGGGTCACTGATTTCGGGCCGATTTCGGGTCATGGGTCGGGTCATTCGGGTCGGGTCATCGGGTCTGGGTCATGATTGTCAGATCTAATGTTGACTCACAGTGGCTTATTCTCTTTGCATAGTTACTCCTGTGGCGTGCTAATGCTGTCTTACATCAAACATTGCACTATAACTTTTGATACTCCTCATATACTAGTATGAATTCGCGTATATTTCAGTCTCTTTAAGTTTAGGACCTTCAACCCCTTATTATATTTTGTTGACTTAAGTCAAATTTAATGGCAGGAGAAATCTATCAATATCCGAACCAAGGTGTTTCTGGAAGATGTGTACAACAAGTTCAATTCCATCAAGGATAAAATGGATGGCCTAATTCCTGAGAACATAGAGCAGGGAGGAGGAATGGGTCTGTAACAACTCAGTAGGATACATATTTGAGGCTGAATATTTTAGAAGACAGTTTGAATGTTGGGCTGGTTTGTAATTTGGGCCTTTTGAATCTATGCGACTGGTAGTTAAATTTGGGCCTGATGTTGAATATTGGCCTTTTGTTGAATTTGGGCGTTTCTATTGTGTGAGTAATTAACTTTTGGGCTACTTTAATTTGATAATATCTATATTTTTGTGGTTTTGAATTAGGAAACACAATGATCATTTTAGGAATACTAACTTTAATAATTTTAGGAACACTAACTTTAATCAATGGAAGACAATTAAAATAATAAGAACACACTAATAATAACAATGACGCCTTAATAATAATGACATTCAGAACAATTAATACACTGAAATTGAAACTTTGTTTGTTGTACATCTAAACGTAGCATGGTTGCTACATACAAATTCATTTAAGTTAAAATTGAGGCTAACAGAAGCACAATTGGAATTTTAATGATCGACATTCTTCAAACTACCCCAAGCTAACCATTCTAGCTTCAAGCTAACCATTCATCACTGCTAGCGCTACTCCAACCACAACTAGAAGCAGTTGAGGAAGCCTCCTTATTCTCAAACAAGTATTTTGCATGCTTGAGACGTTGGACATAAGCTAGTGGGTAGTCTGCGTATATGAAAGGTTCAACAATAACAAGGGAAAGGTTCGCCATTTTTTCATATTCATTTACAGCCACCATCTTGCTTCTAAATTTCATTCTTTCCTCACTATCATTGTTGATGATCCCTATTCGGTCCTCAATTGAGAAGCTAAGCCATTCAAGTGTTAACTCCATCTTCACCTTGTTCGGTTTGATTAGCCGTTCTGGGGCAGTGAATCTCTTGCCAAGGAGGGCCAAACCATATTGCTCTCCATTTTTGCAGTTGTACCTCCTCGCCTCATCCAGTGTGTAGTACCTGTAGACACCCAAATGTGTCTCCCCAAAACAAAACCTAGTGATGAAAACCTTTCATGTCATTTGATTATCGAACAAAGCAAAAGTGTGAAAATCTAGTGATGAAGATGTTTTTATTAAAGTATCTCTTCTTTATGTTTTTAAAAATATTTCTTTTCTTACCCTATTTATGAAAAACGTGCATTCCAGTTTATTTTTGTCCATGATATGGGTCCAATAATAGTGTAGTTGGATGGGGCTTGAAAATACCTTTCCAACGATGTATTATAAGCCCAATTCCGATGAATAATGAGGAATTTATGGCCAAAATACTAAACTGGGCCCGGTTTGGTTCTTACATACGACCCAATGATCTAAAGGAGGGCCTTTAATTAATTATCATTACTACATATATTAAGATTTATTATAGTCTTCTATAATACTATAGAAGGTTCTCTTATATCCTAATGGAGTTAGGATTGATAATTATGTTTAAAAGAGTTTAAAATTGAATAAAACTACTCCTGTAGAGAATCCTTGTTTTGTATGAGATGGAATATGTTCAGATATTTTATTTGTGCCTCATAATCTTGATCCAAATTTTATATGGTTGGATAGATCGTGAAATTATCTTTCCAATGATATATTATAATATAAAATCCAAGCTATAACGAAAAAGATATGAATGAGATACAAAACTCTATCCAAAATTGACACCCTTCCACTATTTCAGCCATATCTTTAAATCTAGAAATTATTTTAATCTGACTCTATTTTGGTTGCAAATTACACTTCACGAGCTTTCCAACGACATATTATATGCCTTATTTAGACTTCTGGATCAAAAGATATGATAAAAACAAAATCTGCAAAAACTGTCTTATAGCGCTGGACGACAGGCCTGTCACGCGGCGACAAGCCCTGTCGCGCGACGATAGAGGCAGTTGCGGCGCCAGCGTCGTGTTTTATTCCTTTGCAAACTCCGATTCTTTTTTATCAAATCCGAACGATTTTCGTTATAAATAGCGTCCTTAGACCTCAATTTTTAATAATCAACAATCATCTCTTTCTTTCTCTCTCTAAAAGCTATAAGCTTTCTCTCTCTATTCTTTTTCTAAACCTTCCCTTTTACAAAATTCCTCATACATTAGATCTAGACACACCTAGCCAAATTCAAAGTTGCCTTCGCCCTAGACGTTAAAGGTTTGATATTTCTGAGGGTTTGGTCCCTGTGGAGAATAATTTCAAGCGTTAACCCCCATGCTTGAACCCCACTGTGATCATACACTAAAGTACGGTGGCGTCCAAAAGGGAAGAAGATAGAGCAAAAGAGTCGCCAACAAGTTTTAGGAACTTGTAAACCGTTCACAGGGTGAAGGTTACACCCCTTAACGATCCAAGAGATCGTCAACTCCATAAGGTCTAGAACCAAATAAGGGTTCAGGGATGAAGGTACAAATCCAACCTAAACGAGATTGAACCTGCCCTAATAATAGGCCTCTACTTTATTCTGATCGTATTCATGTGCGCTTTCTGACTAACATGCAATCAATAGGATTATCCCTAAACCTGTTTATCTATGTTGGTTGAATATTAATGCACAAATAAAACTATTATTAGCGATCACTTGAATTATAATCATATTAACCCTAAACAAGATTATTAATTATCTTATTAAGCGTGATTACAAGTACAAATTCCCTTTAAACATGTATAAAAGGCGTGATCAAGCAATAACAATAAATATAATCAAGCAACATAATAGTCATCATAATAATAACAACTATTATAAGAATAATAATCATAATCATAGAAATAAACATGTTCATGTTAAAGCATAATAATAATAGCAAGATCCTAGGCATGATACTAACAAGATTAATAACAAACCCTAGCATGTCACTAAGCAATAAAAATCAAATCTTTAACCCTAACATGATACTAACGATCATAAATATTAGGAAGAACATAAAAGGCATCATACTTTTAATCATACTGCAGGCGTCGCTCGAAGTGCGCCTACGTTAAAGCATGTGGTTAATATGCTTGGCACTCATAGGAAGTGGGAATTGACATATTACGATTAGGGACAAGGAAAGTAGGGAGCCGTCAACAAGTTTTTTTAAGGAACTTGTAAACCGTTCACGGATCATAAAAAGGCAACCACGATAAGGGACAACGATAGGCAACAATGATTGACTCGTGAAGGTTACACCCCATTCATAATCCATGAGATTGCTAACTCCATATGGTTCGGAACCATGAAAGGAGGATCGGGGATGATGGTACGAAGTGAGTCATGGAGCCACATTCGCCCGTATTGGCCTCTACTCGATTCTTATAGTGAAAAGTGATTCCTGCGATCTCAAAGGCATGCAAATAAAATATTTAATTTGCTCCAAACTATTATTAAGCTAAATTGGTTGAATATTAATGCAACATATAATTCAAAAATATTGTGATCACTTGATTAAAAAACAAGATTATAAGGAACCTAAACCGGTTGTCCAAATTATCTTATTAGGCGTGATTTTCAATTACGTATTCCCTTTAAACATGCAATATGGTGATCATAATAACAATAGAATAAACATTAATATTGGAAGCAATTTAGCCATAATTCCAACAATATAAAATCGTTAGAAAAATAATAGAAATAAAAGGAACATAATTCTTACTTTGATTCTGTTTGTTTGCAACTACAAAATAATAAACGAGTTAGTAACTTCAAGGAAATAATAATAGAACAATAATTAAATTAAATTAAATAAAGTAGAGTTGATTTGGGGCCAAACCCTCAAACAGTTATACCTTTCATGCCTTGGCTTAAGGACAAAACCACGAGTAAAGTATGGACTCCTTGGAGTACTTGAAAAGGAATTTTGAAAGAAAAAGGGTAGGCTAGTGTTTAGGCTAGAGCATAGAAGAGAGAAAAATCAACTAGAGAATTAATTGATGCCCCGTACATCAGAAATGAGGGGGTATTTATAGAGAAAATGTGCCGAGGGAGCACACAGAACCCTAAAATGATAAAAACCCTAAAAAAGTATCCCGCAACACGGCAAACTGTACCGTGACATGGGAAGTCCCACCGTCAGACGGGAAACTTTCCCGTGACACGGTGCATTTTTAGTGTGACGCAGGAAATTTTCAGTAAACAGGGAAGAAAACGCGTTAAGGGTTTACGCGGAAAAGACACGGAAATTCCCGTGTCACGGCAGATTTCCCGTGTCACGGGAAATCCCACCGTCAGACGGGAATGATTCCCGTGACACGGTGGGTACCTGCCGTGGCGCGGGAATTCCCAGCCCGTTTTTCCGTCTAAATACATTTTTAACCCTAATTTCGTTCAGCATTTTAAGTGCCGATTGATAACTTCGGGCCTTTTTCTGATTTATTATTATTTGGGCTAAAATAAGAAAATAATAAAATAAATAAAAGGTTTGGGCCAAAAATAAATAATAAAACAATAAATAAAAAAAGGTTTGGGCTAAAATTAAATAATAAATTTGGGTTGAAATTAAAACTATGCTTTTACCAAACATCAAGACTAATCCATGGAGTGTTCAAAAATATGAATTTAATCAAATACGATTTTTTAAGCACTCTCGGGATTAAATACTGAACCCGACCAATAGTGGCGGTGAAAGGTTGTTCATCATCGGGTTTGGTTTTGGGGAGGCATTTTTAGGTGTCTACACAAGCCCCCACTTTGACTGAGTTTGTAGAAACGTCAGTTTCAAAAACGATAGTCAAAGTAGTTGATAGGGACGGAGAATGATTTAAGACGTTCTGCGATCCTAAATCACTCTATATACGCCGATACCTGCAGAAAAATGTTAATTCCACAGATAAAAGAGTAAAAGGATAGAATACGTATCTAGCACTAGTGTATCGGTGACAAACGAACTTGGCAGCTTCCTATGCTTGAAGGAATCCACCGGGTGATATTTGTTGAAACGTTTTCCATGCCTGAGGAAAGCCGACTGAAGAGTTTGGTAGTTTTCTAAGCCTGAAGAAACCTACCGGATAATACTTTCCATGCCTGAGGAAAGTCGACGTATGAATTTAGTGTCATTCTATGCTTGAAGAAATCCACCGATAATGCCTTCCATGCTTGAAGAAAGCCGACAAAGGAATTTGGCGGTTTTCTATACTTGACGAAAAATCCACCGATAAAGCCTTCGATGCTTGAGGAAAGCCGACAAAGGAATTTGGCGGTTTTCTATACTTGAAGAAAAATCCACCGATAACGCTTTCCATGCTTGAGGAAAGCCGACTTGGCGGTTTTCTATACTTGAAGAAAAATCCACCGATAACGCTTTCTATGCTTGAGGAAAGCCGACTTGGCGGTTTTCTATACTTGAAGAAAAATCCACCGATAACGATTTCTAAGCTTGAGGAAAGCCGACTTGGCGGTTTTCTATACTTGAAGAAAAATCCACCGATAACGCTTTCCAAGCTTGAGGAAAGCCGACGACTACTGTAATTGCTGAAATTTGCAAGTGTATGATAGTTCGATTATCCCCGAATGTGGGCCGCAGATGATTCACACCTTCAAGTCGATTATCCGACCATATTAGGTGTTTAAAATATCGACAAATTGACTTTAATGCTTCTAGGGGTAACATAGTAATTTTGGTACCCTCTAATCGTCAGTTAGAATTTTTCGCGTAATTTTACCGAAAAATTAATTGTCCAATTTGCGCGGAAAATCGTGCAACTTTGGTCAAAAATACCAGAAATATTCGCTGCTAGCTTCGAAAAATGTGCAAAAGAATATCCTGAACCCCGTGCCACGTGGAAAAATCCCACGACACGGTAGGGTTTTGCCGTCAGACGGGATCATTTCCCGTGTCGCAGAGCAGATTCCCGTGACGCGGGAAATCTGTTGGCCGAAAACCAGTCAATTGGAATCTTTGACTAGTCAAACCACGTGTGGCACGCCAATATATTACCGTTACATGGTAACGGGTCCGTTGCACGGGAAACGGGATGTAACGGGATGCTTTTTTGGCTTTAAATTCAAGATGCTTCTGCCATTTTTCGCCATTTCCGCACTTCCCCCTTCTCCATTTTCTGTTTTTCTTCTACTCAAACTACCGAGCCGCGGCAGAGTTTCACCGGCGCTCGGAGCTGTTCCCCGTCAGACGGAGATTCCCCCCGTGTCGCGGCGGTTCTGCAATTTCTTCTCCCCCTTTTTTTTTGTTATTTTTTTTCTCTCTTGAAACTTGCTGCTGCTCGCTGCTATTACTACCGTGCTGCTGTCAGAGATCCGTCATGACACGGGACTTGCCGCTGCTGTTCGCTGTTGTCAAGGGTTTACCGTGACACGGGAAGTGACGCTGTGTCACGACGGCTTGTGTTGCGCCGCGGTGTAGTTGCTGCAGTTTTCCGAGCTTTGGAGCTCAATTCTTCACTAAATTCGGTCCAATTTTCTGCTATTCTCCTCATTTCCGATTTCTTACAAGGACCCATGTAAGTTTTCTTGCCCTTTGTCTTGAATTTGCTTCAAATGAGTAATTTCATGTAAAAACCCTTAAAAATCAATTTGGGGATTTTTTAATTATGAGGTTTATGTTGAAATTCTTGCCATGAATTTACTTGTATATGTATGTATGTGTGTTTGTGAGTGATTTGAGACAAAAATTGCATGATTTGGTGAAGAAATGGAGCAAATCACCATTTTTTGGTACTACTTGTGTGAAATGGTGTTCTTGTTGTTCATGTTGTTCTTTTGCACTTGAAATGATGATATATTGGTTATAGATCTTGTAAAATATGCCAGGATGCGTCGATCTATTGTTTTCGTGCAATTTTGAAACATGTTTTGCGTATGTACTACATTGTCATGGAGAACATAGTATCATGCAATTAGGAGAACATAGTATTAGTTCGTCATGGAGAAACTAAATACTATAAATAATTCCATTATTTTGCCAATTTTTAGCCTTGAGGTAAAAATTTAGCGTATAATGCGATAAACAACTACATAACTTAGGAAGTGATGCTAAGCATTTAGATTTTTTATTAAAATGCAACTCGAGCTAAATGTCTTAGAAAATGATGCTAAGCATTTAGATTTTTATTCTTATAATAGCATGCCTAGGCGACGGGATCGCGATCTTTCCACCCATGGCCGGCGTCAGGCTTTTCGGGAGGACACGCCCACGATTCCCGAGGGTATGGACGACGACGTCTTAGAGTCTGAGCCTCGGGCTTCTACGAGTAGAGGTAGGTGGGTTCCACCTTTGTGGACTCCGGACCAGTTGGTTTTCTGTCGTGAGAACCACATTTCTAATCGCCCACTCTCCGGCATAGTCGACGGCACGCTTCGCCAACACGGTTCTGGAGCCGGAGATTTGATTCCTCGACTTCACCAGATTATTACGAGGGATCCTGCTACGAACGCCTTATGGGAATCGGCTGGTTTAGTGGATTTTTATACGGCGGTCGTAGGGTTTCGCAGTCCCCGAGGCTGCGGTGCGACAGTCGTTCGCGCATTGTTGGAGTATTTTTGGGATACTACCAACACCTTTCATTTTGCTTGAGGGGAAATGACAGTGACCCCTCTGGACTTGAGCATGATTAGCAGGCTGCGCTTCCCTGACCGGGCCGTAGCTTAGATGTCTGATCTTTCTTGGGGAGCGGCTGAGGCAGCCGATTTGTTAGGTCCGATCGTTCAGCATATCAGGACCCAACCAGTGTCTCGAGGTGGTCCTAGGAGCGGGCGGTCGGAGCTGGCTTCAGTTCTAGCTCGTGGCTTTGACATGAAGGAGACATCGGCTGAGTAGCGAGTGCGGATCTTCATTCTGATTCTGATCTCCATGACTCTTTCTCCTGATAGGAGTTCACGTGCACTCCTTTGCTACCTCCCTTCTTTAGTCAGGATCAGTGAGATAGGATCCTTTAGCTGGGCCAGCCTCGGATACGCCGACCTTCTCTTGTCGTTACATCATGGCTGTCGGCAGCTGAACGACGAGTCTCCCATCACTGTCTACGGTCTATGGAGAGTCGTAGAGGTGATGATCCTTTCCTCTTCTTGTTTTATTTTAATTTGTTCGACTCATGTGCTCAAAGATTACTTTTCATTGCAGTTATGGTTCTACGAGTACTTCCCAGAATTGGCTCCTCGACGGCGTCGTGGAGCGGTTCATGACTTGTCGGGGCTAGCTGGCGTGACCGAGGAGAGTCGCGGGTGGAGTCTATCTCTACGCCGAGGCACCTCTTCTGTTGGCGTAAGAATTAGTTTTGTTGCCTGTTATTTTCTCTCTGACGTTATTTCAAGTGTTTCATGCCAACTTTTTATGGTTTTCAGGTTGCCATTGATGTCCAGTATCGTCCTTAGGCCGGGATGACTAATCTTCCCGAGGCCTTGCATCTTTCAGCGCACCGCACCATTTTGGTTGGTACCGGACGCTTTGTCTGGTATTTGGGGGAGCGTGTCGTTCGTCAGCATAGTGGTGATCGCTTTGTGGTTCCCTCATCTCCACCGGAGTCGATGCTGGACTCGCGCTTGCTTAGGGAGTTGATAAACAGGGGAGAGCGCTACACTTTTTCTTGGCAAGAGCTTGTGCACATGGAGGGTGATTACCCGCAGGACTTGCTTCCCTCTCTGGCTCCTACACCCCGCCTTCTTGAGGTATGATTTCTTTAGAGGATTTTTGTCACTAGTCTCTGTTTAAATAGTCGAATAACTTGATTATTCAATCGTATTTTTAGACGACTGTTCGCCTTGTGGGGAGGATCGAGATTCCGCCTCAGTCTGTCCGCTACCCAGGGCCGATTGGTATTACCGAGGACCATATTGCTGACGCGCCAGAGGGTTACAGACAGGCGCATGAGTCTCTGCCCGAGGTTTTCGAGCCGGTAAGTTTTTGATGCATTATTCATCCTTTTAACACCGCTTGTTACTGATTTTTCTTTGTTTTGTCCTCAGCCTAACCGCTCGGAGATGATGGGATTCATGAATCTGGTTGACGCTCTGAAGTACTGCATCATTAAGCTTCGGCGTGGTGCGAGTTGTCGGAGCAGTTCTAGCGATGTTCTTGAGGTATGCTCATTTTTTCCACTTCTACCATTTGTTTTATTTTGCATTGTTGACGCCTTTTTATTTTGTATCTTTCAGGAGCAACGGAGGTCCCGCTCGCGCTCGAGGCATAGAGGCTCGGACGAGGAGGAGCTTGGTCGTGGTAGATGATCTCCTACGGTTCATCGGCATTCTCAGTCTCAGCGAGAGCCTCAGATTACTCAACCATTTTAGGAGGCTCAGTGGCAGTAACCTCACTCTTCCCAGCGCTTTCAAGGTCAGAGTCAGGGGCAGCGGCAGTCGTTTCCACAGCTTTCACAGCCTGAGTTTAGGCCTGTTTTTACTCCCGTGGATCCTGGTTTATTTTCAGCTCCATCGTCTGGGATTCCTCCACCGGTGTCGGGCTTGTTCTCAGTTCCGATGTATGAAACGATGCCTCCACCGACGATTCCCGTGTCTTTGAGTCAGTCTACACCGTTTGCCAGTTGGACGGGTCCTGCTTTGAGTTTGACTGCTGCTGGAGTCACAGGGACTAGTAGGGACACTACTCCCTGTACTCGGATGATGGCGGGACTCTTTGGCTCACCGTTCCCGTATTCACAGGCTGGAGATGATACTGATTCTGGTTTTGCAGACTTTTGACCGAGGGTCTTTATTTGTACATACTATGATGACACTTGACGATGTTTATTTATTATGACTCATTTTGTACATTATTCACAGTTTATGCATTTATTAGTGTGTATTAGTGTGTGCTTGAGACTCATTGTGTGTGATCGTGCATTTATTAATGACGCGACAAAAACGTAAGTGGAGTAAGTGGAGGGTACCGACCTTCCCCAAAAGAAAAAGAAATAAAAAGACAAGAAAAAATAAATAAAAAGTAAATATATAAATGATAAAGAGAAAATAGAAATAAATAAAATAAAAATAAATAATGAAAAGAAATGATAAAAATAATAAAAATAAAAATAAAAATAATAATAAATAAAAAAAAGAAGTTGAGAATTTTATTAGGAATGAAACTCTCAGAAAAGTGAAAAAATAAACGGTGATAATAAAATAGTAAAAAAATAAAAAATCCGGATAGATACGGGAAAAGATAAAAAAAGAAAACGCGTGGGGTGCCGCGACACGGCATTGTACACCGTGTCACGGCAAAAACTGTCGTGTCGCAGCAAAAATTCTGTGACACGGTGTGACTTCCCGTGTCACGGTGCGCATATTGTATAACGGTGTGGTTTACGCGTACGAAAAGATAATTTCTGAGTAGTTCCGAGCGCTTTTGCTATAAAATAGGACCAGTATATTCATGATATGCATAATTACAAAACACAAAATAATTAAAATTTCATATTTCAATAATAATGTCTCCGAATTTTGATAATACATTGCGCGACTGGTCTTATTCTTTGACCAATGTTGACAAAAGAGAGTTAGAATTGTTTCATGTCAGGGGTTTACTAGCCCTGAGGCATGTGGCGATTGAACATGATTTTCTTAGGGCAGCATTAGACTATTGGAGTCCAGAAACACATTGTTTTAAATTTCATTACGATGAAATCTGTCCCCTGCCGGAGGAATTCGGTGCCATGCCTACCCTGTGTGAATATTATTACCAAGATTTTGAACGCCATCTGAATCTAAGAGATCCAGATTTAAATAGAATTGTATGTGGTAATGAGGTAGACTTATAAAAACATGCAAATTTATATTTTAATCGCCCTATCTCTGAGTTTTATCATGTATATTGTAGAAGGGCATATATTTTTTGCATGTTTAGCAAGCTTTTATTTGCAAACGGTAGGGTAGGACATGCTTGTCTAGCGTCTGTGCTTGAACATGTCGAATATGGGAGATCTCCTATGCCTACGTGCCTTGGAGAAACATTTCGTGGCCTTGACGAAGCAAAAGCTGATCGGAAAGCCATCAGGAAGGGCTCTCTGGTACTGCTGCAGGTAAAAATACGCTCCGAGTAGCCCCCGTGACACAAAACTGGCACCGTGTCACGGGAATCTGCAAAATATATATTTTTTCAACGACTGATTTTGTTTTTTTTTTGTTTTTTTTGTTTTTTTTTTTTTTTTTTTTTTTTGCAGATTTGGTTGATGGAGCGTTTAGAACTATTTGAAGCCCCCGACGATATTGAAAAATATGGCCCTAACGATCTAGTCCGTAGGAAAAAGAATTACTCTGTGAACATGTCGTATGAAGACTGGAAAACTTTCTTTGAGAGAATTTTCCATTCGTTGGGTGGTGCCTTGGTGGAGGCTTACTAGGATGGTTGGTACGAATGATACTCCGAATTGCCGTGTTCCTAGTATCTCAAAACTGACCTTTTATTGTCCTTCTCGACTGATGCGGCAGTATGGACTTGAACAAGTAGTTCCACGCTATAACAATAGTCCTCGTGATGTATCGTTGCATGAAAGTAACGTTCACAAGTACGAGACTTATTGGATTGGAAGACCTTTGTGGACCGTTTCTGAAAGTGACCAAGCTCCTCCTCCTTTATCTAGTGCATACAAGGCATGGCTGAACCCTATAAGTAGGAGGGAACGATTCGGATCACGCAAATCTGATGTGAAGAGTCGTCTTGGAAATAAGAAAGCACCTCCTAAAGATCGTCTAGGTCCAAGAACACAAGGGATTGAATTTAAGACTCCTATAATGCCGAAAAGAAAGAATTATGTGAAAGGGAAGGGTAACGAGAAGATGGTCCATAGGGAGAAACAACCGAAGAATTTTAAGAAAGGTGAAAGGGGTGAAAGTTCGACTAGGGGTGTGACGGTTTAGGCTACAAAAGACACATTAATGGTGAAGGCCGACCTAATTGAAAAAGAGAATGAGGTTCCTAAAGTGAAGAGGGATTAGATCAGTATTGTTTTGCTTTTTTTATTTATAATTTTTTATTTAAAATAAGGCGTATGATGCCAATAATTGTAGTCACATTTATTTCAATAATAATAGCATATTTATTTTAGCCTTAAATAAAAAATTACAATGACTTTTTTTTTTATTTATCCGAGTCAAGGAGTCGGACGCAATGGAAGAATGAAAATAAAATATCAAACAAATAATGAATTCGCAAAGAATGTGTCACTAAAAAAATCGGAAAACTGAAATTCCACTGTGCCACGGTGAAAAATCCTGTGACACGTTGGAAATTCCCGTGTCACGGTGTTTTTTTTTTGTCGCGACGCAATGCTGAACTGACGCGTATACTTGATCGACGGAGGGAGGATTTTTATTTTTTAAAGTGGCCGGGCCCCCTTGAGGGGTAGCCTACGTATCCTTAAAAAGGAATCAGGCCGAACGTAGCTCTATTGGGTCATGAACCCATGCGACTAGGCATAGAATTTCTTGAGTTGATCCAAGTTGGTTAAATTGTGGAAACCGTTACCGTCCATGTCTACCAATTGCGCCGCTCCGCCAGACAAGATGGCTTTAACAATGTACGGGCCTGACCAATTCTGAATTTTCCTCTTGGATCTAACACATTTTTAGGAAGTTCCTTAAGCACCAGGTCACCCTCTTTGATGTTCCTAGTCTTGACTTTTTTATTAAAATGTCGCGCCATACGCTGTTGGTAGGTTTGGACATGATGCAAAGCTGCCAAGCGTTTTTCATCAAGTAAGTCTAGTTCATCATATCTTGCTCTAATCCAGTCGATTTCATCTAGTTGGCTTTCCAATGCGATTCGAAGAGAAGGGATTTCGAGTTCAATTGGTTGTACAGCTTCAACTCCATAGACCAAAGAGAAAGGGGTAGCCCCCGTTGTTGTACGAACAAAGGTTCGATAACCCCAAAGGGTGAAATTTAGCTTGCTTGGCCAATCCTTGTAATTTTCTGTCATCTTTTCGATGATAGTTTTCTCATTTTTGTTGCCCGATTCGACCGCACCATTTGTTTATGGTATGTAAGGTGATGATCTGTGATGCTTGATATGATATTTCTGTAATAATTCCGCGCATTCGGCTTGGAAATGCGTTCCATTATCGCTGATCATCTCATGTGGTACCCCATAGCGGCATATTGTAACACCCTAGAAATTCCTTTATTTTAAAACACCTGTTTTTCCCTGTATAAAACTTTGAATAGGAATATCTAAGACATTACCGCCACCGTGAAAACGGTTAAGGCAAATATCAAAGATACACAGCGGAAGACTCAAAATTAAAAACCGTTTAAACAAGTCAACCCAAAGTCAACCAAACGAAAATAAAGTTTAAAACCAAATGAACAAGTCAAATAAAATCAAACTACAACTTGGAACCATTAAAGACCCTTATTCAAAAACCGTTCCCAAATCAAACCTTTATGTTAGTCCACACATAATATATCATAAATAAATAAATAAAGCATAAAACACATTGTAATCTTATGAAAACTAATAGGATTCACTCTTCACTCATGCCCCATCATGATCATGCTTCAATACCTGAAAAGTTTATCTCTACTTGTTTCCACTACTCTCCATTAAAAATGGGTCATCATAGGGCCAAGGTAAAGACATGGCCAAAACACAAACACACACAATCAGCAAAGCTGAGTACATAAGCGTAAAATAGCCACACTAACATGCTTTCACCTATCAACACACACTTACCTCATTGCACCTGTTCACAAACACACCAATCAACACAATACAATGACTAGACCCTAATTAATTCATTTTGCATTGATTACGCATCGAACGGGTTTCCACCTATTAACCTCCCCCAAATAAATTTGAGGTTAACTGGCACGGGAGCTAACCGTGCCAGCGACAAAACCACACAAGGGTGGCGGAATTCCTGCGCATAATAAATAATAAAAAAAGGAATATACAGCGTCCTGTACTCCATTGGAAGTTATGGTTAAATATAAAACCCCATAACTCCCCCCATTGTTCATACTCAAGGTATATACGTTCCAAGAGTTTTGGTGCGTAATCTCTTTCACTTTACGTTATTTACACATTATTAGACTTGGTGACGACTCTCAAAGCATAATAAGTCAATCTACAATAATTATTCAATCAAACAAATATACCAATTTAATTCTTGAAAAATTAGTGACCAAATCTGATTTATTTTTGAACCCTTTTTAATTCTACCTCAGTGTCAAAGACACCTTAAACGCATAATGCGCCAAAAATCCTATCCCTCGGTGTTAAAAACACCTTAAGTGCACAAAGGCACCAACATACAATTTATTCCTTGTGTACATAGACACTTATATAGCTCCTCCCTCTTGCTTAAAGCATCAATAAAAATTATTTGAACCATAATAAAATTCCTTTTTAATATTTCAAACATAATTAAACACGTAGCTTAATTAATCATGCCTTTTAACATGCCATACATAAAATTGTGGTTCAAACGCAACATGCCCAAAATATAATCTTCCAATCTAAAACCATCACAAATAATTCATGCTTCACAATTCAATAACAAACACCATAAATTCACAATTCCATACATAAACCATAGCATGATACTACTTGTAATTAATTACCAACAAACCTAGCATGATTCTACATCACTAAAATATGCTAAGTACGCGTACGTACCTCAATTAAGCTCTTAAAATGGTCAATTACACTACAACACCTCTCGAACCAAGTCTCCTACATAAAGGGACAATAAACCTATATTAATCACTCTTATATACACAATTTTCAGCAACTTAAACTCACTTTAAACAACTTATAATAATCTGAAAATTAATTAAAAACCCCTAATTAAATTCCTCTTTAATGGGTAATTACACCCTTTTTGTAAGCTCATAAAAAACAACACTTAGGCCAATTTTCAGCATCATAAACCAATTTAAAACCCCTTAATATTTCATAAAAACATACTTTTATACTCAATTATAATTTTGAAACATGAAAAATATAAAAACCCCCAAGTCAAGAATATTATAGAACCTTAAAATCACATCTTTGAAGAATTAAAACCCCAACGTATAAACCATAACCCAAAAATCTGAAATTTAAAACCAATCATAATCTGAAAATTATTTTTGAATCATAACAAATATGATTTGATACTAAATAAACAAGTTTCAATACTAAAAATCCAAAACCAATACTAATTATACATAATTATACAAATTAAAGAGATAAAACCAAAAGAAGGGAGAGTAAAAGGGTGATGATGATGATGATGGTGATCCACGACTCACGACCAGCGGCAGGTAGGTGGCGCCGATTTCCGGCGGTGAAGGGCGGCAGTAGCAGCGGTCACCCAAGAACAGAGCAAGCTAAGTGAGAAGTGGGCATCTCACGAAGGGAAAAGAAAAGGAGGAAGAAGGGAAAAGGGTGTGTCGCGTGCGGCCAGCGGTGGCTGAGAGTGGTCTGTAGGCGGCGTTGAGGGCTGGTCATTAGGTGGTGTTGAGGGGAGGCGAGCAGCAGGGCTGCATGAAGTCTCACTCATGAAAACCCACGGAAAGAAGAAAGAGAAAAAAGAAAAAGAAGAAAAGGAAAAGAAAAGGGAAAATAGTCCATTTTGACCATTTGACTTTTGTGTGGCAAATTTGGGGATCAAAGGGATATTTATAGAATAGGGTAAATTATAATTTTTTGGGCCTCATAAGAAATGGTATGATGGGAAGAATAATTGGCCCAAATAAATAAGTAAATAAAATGATTAGCCTTATAGTGAAAATGGGCTACATTTAGATTAATTAGTTATTGACCCAAAACTTGTTTTATTTATATATTCCAATAATTAAAATAGTTTGACCCAAAATATATTTTATTATTAAATAAATAATATATATATAAAATACATTAAATTACGGGGTATTACACATATGATATTTTTCTCAATGAATTGAGCTACGTGTTTCGCCGTCAACTTAGCATATGAGGCAGCTTCGACCCATTTGGTGAAATAGTCGATCGCTACGAGGATGAATTCATGTCCCCCTTGTCCTGGTGGCGTTATTTTTCCAATGATATCGATGCCCCAAGTGGAGAAAGGCCATGGAGAAGTATATGTGTAGAGAAGCGAAGGTGGAACATGCTGTAAATTTGCGTAGACTTGACACTTCATACATTTCTTGACGTATTCGTGACAATCTCTCTCCATAGTAGTCCAATAATAACCTTGTCGTTGGATCTTTTGGACTAACATCTTTGCATTCATGTGCGTTCCACATATACCGGCATGAAGGTTTTCCATGGTTTTGTGTGCTTCTTTGTTGGCCATGCATAAGAGATTTCTTCCCATTGCAATTCTCTTGTGGAGTTCTCCCCTGATGAGCACATACTGTGAGGCCAGGAGCCTCAAAGCACGGCGTGCCCTTTTATCAGTATTGGGAGGGTATTCTCCTCTTGTCACATAGTTAAGGATATCTGTATACCATGGCTCTTCATCTTCTTCTTGTGGTTCTTGTTCATCGTCGAGTGCGTGAACATTAGCCGGCACATATCTTCTTTCTATGGTCAACGACATTCTGATTGTATCCGTTGGAATTCGCACCATTGATGCTAATTTAGCTAGTGCGTCGGCGAATTGGTTTTTTTTTTCTCGGCAAATACGTATATTCCACTTCATCTAGTTGCTCCGTGAGAGTTTCTAAACGAGCTTGATACGTAGCGAGACTTTCACTTCTCACCTTCCATCTCTTGGAGATTTGGTTAATGATTAGTGAATAGTCACCGTAGATTCTTAGTTTCTTAATTCCCAAGGCGACAGCTGTTTCTAACCCCAAAATACATGCTTCATATTCTGCGGCATTGTTGGTGACATCAAAGTCGAGATTCATGGAAATTAGGATGTGCTCTTCATAGGGTGATACAAGCAAGACTCCTACACCACATCCTTTTTGGTTTGAAGCTCCATCGAAGTAGAGCGTCCAACTATCATCTTCAGTCATGAGTAAATCTTCGTCAGGGAAATCGTACTCATCTTCTTCTTTCTCAACTTCTTCTAGCGGAAAGTCTGCTAAGAAGTCAGAAACCGCAGAACCTTTGATGGCTTTTTGTGGTACAAATTTCAAGTCAAACTGAGCAAGATTGACTATCCACCTTGATAATCTGCCATTGAGTGTTGCTTTTTCGCACAAGTATTTGAGAGGATCCATCTTGGACACGACATGCACTGTATGAGTGAGCATGTAATGTCTTAGTTTCTGTGCGGCCCATACAAGTGCGAGACACAATTTTTCAAGTGGTGTGTATCGTGTCTCATATCCTTGAAGCTTCTTACTCAAGTAGTAGATTGCATTCTCCTTGCTTTCAATCTCTTGTGCTAGCATTGCCCCCATCGTTTCTCTTGTGACCGTAAGGTAGAGTCGAAGAGGAAAGTCAGGTATTGCTGGCGCTAGCACGGGTGGGTTTGCCAGGTACTCTTTGATTTTGTCGAAACCTTTTTGGCAATCGTCATCCCATGTGACTGGGACATTTTTCTTAAGCTTCTTGAATATAGGTTCACATATCGCTGTGAGCTTTGATATGAACCTACTTATATATTGCAACCTTCCAATGAAACCTCGAATCTCCTTCTCATTCTTGGGCGGTGGCATGGCCATGATTGCTTTTACTTTTGTGGGATCTATTTCAATCCCTCGAGAACTGATCACATATCCGAGTAATTTGCCTGACGTGACTCCGAATGCACACTTTGCTAGATTCAATCTCATGTTGTACTTGCGGAGTCTTTTAAAGAAGTTGCGAAGTGCAACAATGTGGCCTGGGCGATCTTTAGACTTAACGATCATATCATCGACATAGACCTCCACCTCTTTGTGCATCATATCATGTAACAATGCTGTAGCTGCTCTTTGGTAGGTGGCACCCGCGTTTTTCAACCTGAATGGCATTACCGTATAGCAATATGTACCCCATTGTGTGATGAATGTGGTTTTCTCCATATCTTCTTCAGCCATTAATACTTGATTATATCCGGCGTAACCGTCCATGAATAATATGAGTGCATGGTTTGTTGTGTTATCGACTAAAATGTCAATGTGAGGTAGAGGGAACCCATCTTTTGGGCTTGCTTTATTGAGGTCCCTGTAATCAACACATATTCTGACCCTTCCATCCTTCTTTGGAACTGGAACCACATTTGCTATCCATTATGGATACTTGGATACTTTGATGAAACCTGCGGCCAACTGCTTTCTGATTTCTTCTTTGATTTTGAGAGCCACATCCGGTTTCATACGGCGCAACTTTTGTTTGATAGGCTTCATACTTGGAATGAGTGGTATCGTATGCTGAGCTATATCCCTGTCAATTCCTGGCATATCTTGGTATGACCAAGCAAATACATCAACAAATTCACTAAGCAAGTTAATTAATTAGCTCTTTGCGTTCATCTTGACTTAGTGTTAATCCAATTTTTACTTCTTTAACAGTCGTATCATTGGAAATGTTAACTGTTTCTGTATCTTCGATAACTACTGTTTTATTTTCGTGTTCTTCCATTGCTTTTATTATTTCTTTGTCATTTTTATCATTAGCAAAGCAATATTGGTCAGGGCTAGGGGAATGACGCGCATCGTAAGCAAAGGTACTCATTTTATTGAATTCATTTGCTAATACACTAAGAGGGGCAAGGTCAGCTGCGACCTCACCGGAAAGGGAAAATTCAACAAGAGACTCAGGATTGGACTCTATAGCAGAAAGAGGTTCGGCCTCAGACTCTAAGGATTCATCTACACACTTAGACTCAGACTCGGACTCGGACCTAGACGACTCAGACTCATCAAACGTAGGACCTTCGCCAGCGGTTATTTCCAAATTCTCTCCATTTGGCGTAGTGATCCTCAATGTCTTGCGCCATCCCCTTGAAATATTATCAGCTTGGACGATTAACTCGGAGGGGTCAAAATCCTTGTTTGGTATAACAGCTTGAACGAGCTCGGAATTATCATTGCAGACGGGCTTAGATTCATTCTTCTCCATTCCAAAAAGAAGGTTAATGCCTAGATCATCAGAGCTTGGGCTAGCTGGTCTCTTAGTTGTGAAGAGCTCTTCGTCTTCATCAAGAAAGTCACAATCGAGGAACATCTCGAATCCTGGTTCACGCATCCCATCGTGGACGAATGGCTCAGGGAATTCATAGCATGGAAAGTCTTCCCCTTCCTTGATGTAATGGCCATTGAGTGTTAATGGATATGGATCCATGGCCATTTCCTTCTTCATGATTTTAGCGTTATTGCGAGCCTTCATCTTCGATAGAGCTTGTTTCACATCTTCTTTTGTTTGCTTGAATCCCAAGCCAAAAGTATCCTTCTTGAGTGCACTAGGATGGCCCCAAAATTCAACCATTTTCCTTGAGTCCGAGGGTCATTCCAGGGAAATGCCCTTGCTTCTTCAGAATGGCATTGATATTGGTGTTTGAATAGGGATCGAAGTCGAGATGGCACTTTTCCTCTTCTTCAATCACGAGAACATCATCGAGTGAAAAACCCCAAAGATCTTCGTCTTCTTCGTCGTGTTCGACATGGACGATAGGAGTGTCGATAACTTGAATGCGCATAGGATAGGCATCAATGGTAATTGGAACCCCTCCAACTATGGCTTTCACCTTCTGGTGCAACGATGATGGAATCGCCTTTAGCTCCTGAAGCCAAGGGCGTCCTAAAAACAGATTGAAAGAGGCCTTAATGTCCACCACCTGAAATTTGGTGCGACGTTCAATGGCCCCAGTAGCTATGTTGAGTATGATAGTACCCACGGCTTGACGGCGAGTATTATCATAAGCTCGAATCCCTTGCGTAGAGGGAGTCAGTTCTTCATTCTTTATGCCCAACTTCTTTGCAGTGCGGAGTGGGCATACATTGATTGCAGAGCCGTTATCAACCAGGATCATAGGAACATTCATCTGCCTACACACCACAGTGAGGTGTAAGGCCTTATTATGTTGATCCCCTTCCGGGGGCAGATTCTTGTCAGAAAACGAAATTAGATTGCTAGTACTTGGCAATTCAGTAGTGAGAAAGTTGACCAGTCCTTGAGGAGTCATATCATCATCAACTCCTATTTTCACCAGAGCATTCATCACAGCCTTTCGATGATCGTGGGAGGTGGCCAAAAGCTTCTATATATTCATCTCCACCTTGGTCTTTTGCAATTGTTTGACCACATCGCTATTCACAGGGTCGATAGGATCAATTATCGGATGTGATTGTGGTGGAGGTGGAGGTGGACTAGGTTGTTGCAACCGTCCACTTCTGGTGAGAACCTTTACCTCAAAGTCTCCCCAAACATTTTCACTTGTGCCAAGAGATGAACAGGCTATATCCTTGAGATAGACGTCTTCATCGTCACTATCCCAAATTCCATTTACTTCTTCAGAACTCGAGACAAACACGACTTCCGACAGAGGCTCATTTACAGGTTGAATGAGTATTGACGGATCAAAGGAGGATTCATCTCCCATGATAGCCAAAGCATCAGAAAGAGGACCCGTTTGAATGTTAGGCTTCTTGCCCCCTGGAGGGACAGGAAGTTGATTAGCATCAATTAGGTCTTGGATTGCATCCTTCAACCTCCAACACTTCTCAGTATTATGACCCTTGCCTTGATGAAACTTGCAATAAGCATTGGGGTCATAGCTAGCGGTCCTATTCTCTGGTTGAGGTTCTGGAAATGGTCCAATTGGCATAATCAGTCCTTGACCATGCAAACGGTCATAAGCAGCATCATAAGTCATTCCCAAAGGCGTGTAAACCCTCCTTTGCCTTTGGAATCTTTGAGGAGGAGCATTAAGGGCCAGCACATCATTGATATTGATATTGTTGGTAGCATTATTGGGCTTGGAAGACGAAGAAGAAGGAGTGTCGTTCTTCTTGTTTTTCCAAGTGCTGTTATTATTGTTTCTGCCAGCAGTCTTCATCAGTTCATCTTCGATATTGATCCCAATATCGTATACAGCTTCAAAGGTACTCAGAGGTAGAAACTTCAAGTGTTGCTTGTACTTATGAGTCAGATTGGCAATGAACAAGCGAACCATCTCTTTTTCCTTGGGGGGATCCACCAAGAGCGCGGCTGTTTCCCTCCACCTGCTTAAGTAAGTGGTGAAGCCTTCATTCTCTTTCTGTTTGAGAATGGAGAGTTCACGTTCAGAAGTCTTGGCCTGAATGTTACACTTGTAACGATTTATAAAGTTTTCAGCAACATCCTCCCAGGTCGCGACATGTTTGGATTCCAAAGAGTAGAACCATTGTTGACAGGCATGCTCCAAGGAAAGAGGGAACACTGTAGGGAAGAGTGTCACATCTACTCCCTTAAGAGCCATAGTTGCAGAAAAAGCCTTCAAATGGAAAAGCGGATTATCAGTAGGCTTGAATTTGGGAATGTCAGCAGTGGAAAACTTCTTAGGAAGCTTGTCCCTTATGGACGAAGAGGTGACAGGCTGTTCCATATAAGTGAATTCTTCAGAAATCTTGCTCATCTGTTCCTTAATCTTTTCCATTGCAGCGATAGTGACATTGTTTTGATTGTCTTGCTCTACCATGCTGACTCTAGTGGTGAGTGTTTGCATCATGTTAGACAACATTTTAATTGTCTTGTAGATGTTCTCGATGTCTTCCTTAGTAGCCATTGGTTGAAAGTAGACTGGAGATGGATCTTGTGGAGATGATTGTGGTGGTTTCCTTGTACGCCTCTTTGGTATAAGAGGTTGTTGAGGTATTGACTCAAACCGTAACAATCTACCCCTGCTTCTTGACCAAGTGCTGTGACACCGAAACAAACACACCTTTAATGACCAAACTTAACCTTAACCCATCCGGATAAAAAAAAGAATTTTTTTAAAAAAATCTATAATTTTGAGATTCTATTTGTTTATTTAAAAAAATATGGGAGGATACTATCCGACTTACTCCGAAAAAAACGACACAAAAAACAAGACTACCCTAAAATACGGTCAAGAAGTGGTGCACGACTAAGGAAAAAAGTGTGTGAACACAATATGTGAGTGATTAAGTGAGGTTATGGTCGCGTGTTTTGACCGTACAGCTAGACATGGCACCAAACTGGACACATACATACGCACAAAAACCGAAAAAAGACTGATGGGACACAGTTCTTGGGCACCGTGTCACGGTGCTGACTGTCGTGACACGGTGCAGTCTACCGTCAGACTGTAGAAAGCCCCGTGTCACGGCACTGTTCACCGTGGCGCGGCAGAACATGCCGTGACACGGTGCGCAATTCCAGGTCAGTTTTGTGATTTTTCCAGATTTTAATCGATTTTAGGTCCGTACTAATTACTATATGAGAATAAAAACCCTCGGTCATGGGTTAAACAAAAGAGTAAACACATGAAGGTTAGCACCAAACAACCACATAGCATTTAGGCACGATGATGTAAAAAAGTTCGCAACCTAGAGTCAAGATCTATGTTCAACTATTGGTCAAGCTTTGGGTGTCAAAAGGGTACCATGGTTAAGAGCTTGGACGCGTTAGCAAGGTAGCCTCCCTTGAGGGTGTATGCCAACGGGCGGCTTCACGAGTTCGTCATGAAATCGAACTCGACTCCATGGTTTGGGTGGATTTAAAAACTCGGATGAACCCTTATTGCCATGAGCGTTTTCGGGTTGATAGAGCTTAAATCCGTCGGGCTAGCCATATACGTAGAACACGTACTATTGTGGAAAAATAGGTAACCTAAAAAGCATATGCATAAGTGACAATGCCAATTAAATCGCAGGAATATAATTCAAGAATCTTTCAAGTCTCATCCACTCATCTTAATTAAATACCGATCACTCAAATCGATAAATAACCAAGAATCCTCCCCAGTGGAGTCGCCAAATTGCAGGCATCGCTCGAAGTACGCCTACGTTAAAGCATGTGGTGAATATGCTTGGCACTCATAGGAAGTGGGAATTGACATATTACGATTAGGGACAAGGAAAGTAGGGAGCCGCCAACAAGTTTTTTAAGGAACTTGTAAACCGTTCACGGATCATAAAAAGGCAACCACGATAAGGGACAACGATAGGCAACAACGATTGACCCGTGAGGTTTACACCCCATTCATCATCCATGAGATTACTAACTCCATATGGTTCGGAACCACGAAAGGAGGATCGGGGATGATGGTACAATGTGAGTCATGGAGTCACATTCGCCCGTATTGGCCTCTACTCGATTCTTATCGTGAAAAGTGATTCCTGCGATCTCAAAGGCATGCAAATAAAATATTTAATTTGCTCCAAACTATTATTAAGCTAAATTGGTTGAATATTAATGCAACATATAATTCAAAAATATTGTGATCACTTGATTAAAAAACAAGATTAAAAGGAACCTAAACCGGTTGTCCAAATTATCTTATTAGGCGTGATTTTCAATTACGTATTCCCTTTAAACATGCAATATGGTGATCATAATAACAATAGAATAAACATTAATATTGGAAGCAATTTAGCCATAATTCCAACAATATAAAATCGTTAGAAAAATAATAGAAATAAAAGGAACATAATTCTTACTTTGATTTTGTTTGTTTGCAACTACAAAATAATAAATGAGTTAGTAACTTCAAGGAAATAATAATAGAACAATAATTAAATTAAATTAAATAAAGTAGAGTTGATTTGGGGCCAAACCCTTAAACAGTTCTACCTTTCACGCCTTGGCTTAAGGACAGAACCACGAGTAAAGTATGGACTCCTTGGAGTACTTGAAGAAGGAATTTTGAAAGAAAAAGGTTAGACTAGTGTTTAGGCTAGAGCATAGAAGAGAGAAAAATCAACTAGAGAATTAATTGATGCCCCGTACATCAGAAATGAGGGGGTATTTATAGAGAAAATGTGCTAAGGGAGCACACGGAACCCTAAAATGATAAAAACCCTAAAAAAGTATCCCGCGACACGGCAAACTGTACTGTGACACGGGAAGTCCCACCGTCAGACGGTAAAATTTCCCGTGACATGGTGCATTTTTAGTGTGACGCGGGAAATTTTTAGTAAACGGGGAATAAAACGCGTTAAGGGTTTACGCGGAAAAGACACGGAAATTCCCGTGTCACGGCAAATTTCCCGTGTCACGGGAAATCCCACCGTCAGACGGGAATGATTCCCGTGACACGGTGGGTACCTCCCGTGGCGCGGGAATTCCCAGCCCATTTTTCCGTCTAAATACATTTTTAACCCTAATTTCGTTCAGCATTTTAAGTGCTGATTGATAACTTCGGGCCTTTTTCTGATTTATTATTATTTGGGCTAAAATAAGAAAATAATAAAATAAATAAAAGGTTTGGGCCAAAAATAAATTATAAAACAATAAATAAAAAAAGGTTTGGGCTAAAATTAAATAATAAATTTTGGCTGAAATTAAAACTATGCTTTTACCAAACATCAAGACTAATCCATGGACTGTTCAAAAATATGAATTTAGTCAAATACGATTTTTTAAGCACTCTCGGGATTAAATACTGAACCCGACCAATAGTGGTGGTGAAAGGTTGTTCATCATCGGGTTTGGTTTTGGGGAGACATTTTTAGGTGTCTACACATACTTGATATTAAAATTACCCTAGACATGATACTAGGAATCAAAATAACAATCTAAGCATGCTTTTTACATCATAACATCAATAAAAACCATTAGAGTACTTACTTCGATGCCTCCTACCTCTTTCTAATAACAAAATACACACGTTAATAACTTCAAGGAAAACAATAAACAAAACAATTAAATTAAATAATCGAAAGAGAGATTTGGGACCAAACCCTCAGAAATTAAACCTTTCACGTCTAGGCCGAAGGCAACTTCGAATATGGCTAGGTGTTTCTAGATCTTGCGAATGCGGAATTTTGTATGTAAAAGGCTAGTTTAGAAAAAGAGAGAGAGAAAGATGGTGAATGATTAGATAATGAGAGAATCGATGAATGAAAAGTGGTTGTAGGTGAATCAAAACGGAGTTTTTACGACGTTATTTATAGAGAAAATCAGCCAAAAAGCTAAAATTAAAAAAAAAAACGCATTGGCGCACAAAAAACCGAACCAGCGCCAACGCTGGCTATCACTGGCGCTAGGCGCCAACACTAGCGCCAGGCGCCAAGCATAGCGCCAGGCGCTACAGCTGGCGTTTGGCGCTGATTCCAGAAATTCACGCGTTTTCTAAAATCAGATAAAAATTACCGTACAGGAGGATAAAATCGTATTTTCCTCAAAAATGCTCTTTGATTTTAATTAAAACTCTGAAAAGTCAACAAAAGTCAATTTATCAATGCTAATTGAATTAGGAATGAAAAGAATCTTCTAGAAGAATCTAGAAGACTAAAACCATTCCTAATTGAATTAGGAATGATAAATCATATTAGGCCCTCCCCTAGATCATTGGGCCGTATATAAGGCTCAAACCGAGCCCAGTTTAGTAAATTGGCCATAACTTCCTCAATATTCATCGGAATTGGGCTTATAATGTATCGTTGGAAAGCTCTTGTCAAGCCCCATTTAACTACAATACAATTGGACCCATATCATGGACCAACCAAACTGGATTGGCTGTTTTCTTAAAAAAAGTTTTAAAAAAACAGAGAGAAGAGAAAAGAAATTAAAACTATCAACAACACTAAACTTTCCACACTTTTGCTTCATTCGATTATGATTTGACGTGAAAGGTACTCATCACTGGGTTTGGTTTTGGGGAGACCCAAATGGGTGTCTATAGAAGCCCCCACTTTAACTGAGTTTGGAGAAACGCAAGTTTCGAAAACGAAAGTCAAAGTATCGATAGAGACGGAAAATGATTCAGAACGTTCTGCGATCCTAAATCACTCTTGTAACGCCGATACCTGCAAACTAGCGTTAGTTAAACAGATAAAAGATTTAAGAAACTCGTATCTTGCACCGTCGAGCACACGTCTCCGAAAGTAACCGATTGTTGCTGCTTTACTGTTTTGATGACCTCCTGCAAGCTAGAGAATGCCATCCCTCTTGAAAACTGCTACGCCTGTAACTGCTTCCAATATAGAAGACTGCTTCGCCTGAAACGATCCTCCTCCGCTATGATAATATTCCACGTCCAAGGGAATACTATCGAAGATTGCTTCACTTGAAACAATCCTCATCCGCATTGATAATATTCCACGTCCAAGGGAATAATATCGAAGATTGCTTCTCTGGAAGCAATCCCCATCCGCATTGATAATATTCCAAGTCCAAGGGAATACTATCGAAGATTGCTTCTCTTGAAACAATCCCCATCCGCATTGATAATATTCCACGTCCAAGGGAATACTATCGAAGATTATTTCTCTTGAAACAATCTTCATCCGCATTGATAATATTCCACGTCCAAGGGAATACTATCGAAGATTATTTCACTTGAAACAATCTTCATCCGCATTGATAATATTCCACGTCCAAGGGAATACTATCGGAGATTATTTCTCTTGAAACAACCTCCTTCCGCATTATGACCATCTTCCACGTCTAAGGGAACACGGTCGAAAACAACTTCGCTTGAAATTACCTTCAGTTGTTTGTGACAACTCACCACAAGATAGGGAATGACGTCGAAGATATCCTCGCATGAGGACATCCTCATTTGATGCGATAATTTTCCAAAGGAAATTACCGAAGATATCCGCTTATCAATCTTTTAAAAGCTTGCTTGAACTTTGCTCCCGCTATGCCTGTATGTTGGCGCTTCTTCAGCTTTTGAACCTGTACGTCGGTGCCTTTTGCGAATGAACCATTATATCGGTGCCTTTTGCGATGAGCCAATGCTTAGGCGCTTTAAGCTAAGTGAGACGATATTTCATCAGTTTGATCACTTTATGCAATCAAGCCGATTACTAAAAATCATGTAAAATTGCTTATAGGGGCTAACTGGCGTACCAAGGAACCCAAACTATATTGCAAAAAGGTAGAACGACCTCACCGTGTGGCTGAGTGTCCTGGCGCCGCGAGGTTGTTGAGCATGTTAGAGGGAGCTGGTCCCCCTTGGTGATCTTGCACGATCCCTGGGCGATGCTATGTAGAGGAGCTACTGCCGCCGTTAGCTCCAGTTCCTGTACCGGCTGAGGATGTGGCGGTACGATTTTTAGCTCCTATCTTTCGTTAAGTAGCCCCCAAGTAATGCTTCACTGACTTGGTTATGCTTTGTCCGGGAGATGCTGGGGAGTTTGTGCCACCCCGTATGTCTATCCATTACCAGGGGACATATGGGCCGATTGAGGAGATGATTCCTCCGGCAGCGCTTCGTAGAGCGGTCGATTCCTCGCCACCAGTCTCGAGTAAGCTTATTTATTTGCAACTTGTGTGCACATATATCATGCATGTTTACTGACTTATTTCTTTGACAGTTCTCGCGCGAAGTGGTTTGTACATGTGCTTTTTATTATTTATTTGACTTTGTATAGAACTTTGCCTTTTAGTTAAACTCATTTTTTAGACATATTTTGTACATACATACTATTATGAGTTTATTTATGTTTGCTATTATTATTTTTATGTGCATGTTTGTGTGTGCAAGAAAAGTGTGACAAACAATTTTGCGCAAAAATTCCGTCATTTTTATTATTGATGGAGGATATCCGACTCTCTCCCCCAAAAGAAAAATGAAAAAAAGGAAAAGGCCAAATAAAATATTGGGTTTATAAAAACTTGGAAATTAACCTAAATAAAATCCAAAATAGAAAAATATGATTGATATAATAGTTATATTAATTAAAGAAAGAGAAAATAAATAAAAAGATGTTTAAGAAAAAAGATAAAGAAGCCGTAAAGTCATTAGCAGACTCGGATTAAGGTAAAAACGCGGTTTTAGAAAGCGCGGATGACGTGGCAGATTGGCGCCAGCTGGCGCCACGCAATTGGGTGTAGCGCCAGGCGCTACACTTGGCGTGTGGCGCCAATCGCGGCGTCTGGCGCCAATCGTGGCGTTTGACGCCAATTAGCGCTGTCTTCGTATTTTACCCCGATTGAAACTGCTCGTTAATCGTGCATAAATAGCCCCCTGCCAAGCCGATTCTTTTCATAATTTCAGCAAATAAAATAATTCTTGGCCTTAGAAAAATAATATCATGTCTCTAGTCACCAAAACTTTCACCCAATACACCCATGAATGGTGTCGGTCTCTTAATGCTAGAGAAAGAAATGAATTAGATTTGTTTCACTTGGAGGGAATTTATGGCATCAAAAGGGTAGATCTTGACTTAGATTTCATTCATACCGCTCTAGAATATTGGAATGTTGATACTCATTGCTTTAGAATAGGGTATGATGAGATTAGCCCTTTGCCAGAAGAATTTGGTGCTATTTTAGGTTTCCCTTCAATAGACCTCATAGTAATCCCTAGAGTAGATGCGTATTATTACAAGGATTTTGAGCACTTCTTCAATTTAAAAGAAAGAGATTTATCAAAAATAGAAGATGGCAACATAGTTAATTTGAAAGAATTTGCTCGCCATTATTTTGATAAACCTCTTTCTTAATCTTTTCATATTTATAGAAGAAGGGCTTTCTTATTTTGCATGTTTAATCAATTTTTTCTTAGTAGTGGTAAAAATAATGAAGGCCAATCAATTATAACCACCGTACTAGAACAAATTGAATCAGAGAGACTATGATTAGTCTTGATGAATTGAAAAGGAACCCAAAAGCACCTTTTCGCGGCTCTCCAATTTTATTACAGGTAGAAAAATAACATTTTTAATTACAGAAATAAAAAAATATATTTTTGTATTGTAATAATAATTTATTTGCATTGCAATTTTTTTACAGATGTGGCTAATGGAAAGGCTAGAATTAATTAGCCCTCCGGACAATATTGAGAAGTACACTCCAAATTGCTTCGTGAGGAGGAAGAAACACTTCTCTAAAAAGGGGCGCCACGAGTGGAGAAGGGTCTTCGAATCTCGCAATTTTGCTATCAAGTGGGTCATCCCATGGTGGAAAATAGAAAGGATGGTTGGTGTCAACAAGCAACCTTTCTGCCGTCTTCCAAGTTTGTCCTGTATGACTTATTATTATCCATGCAGGGTAAAAAGACAATACGACTTGCTTCAGAATATTCCTTCCGGGGATCTTCGTCCTCCTTATGAGTACCCTGTTTCCCAGGAAGTAGACAGATTTGATGCTTACTGGAGTGCCAGACCTCTATGGGAAGTAATTACCCAAAAGGTTCCTCCTTCCTTGCCCAATGATGTGAAGAAGTGGTTGCTGAAGAAACCTTCAAAGGATTCGAAGAAAGATCAGGGTAAAACTGATGTGAAGAATCGTCTAGGTGACAGGGTGATTCCTGCCAAGGAACGCTTAGGTGAAAGAGTTGAATTCAAAACACCTGCAATGCCTAGGAAGAAAAGTACTACCAAAGATAAGGGAAAAAGGAAAGCTGACATCACAGAGAAAAAAAGCTTGGGTAGAAAAGAAGCATGGAGTCCTAGCTGAAGGGGAAACTATCTACTCTAAGATTGAATGTAGGTCCTCTAAAGGATGCCTACTAGCTAAGGTTATGGATGAGGAGGAGGAAGCAGACAAAAATTGGAAAAGGGCTAGGAAAGAAAAGAAAGATTAGGAGCATTGCTTAGTTTCAAATTATTAGACTTAGTTTATATTTTTCATTTAAAGTTAATTTATTTTAGATGTATTAAAATTCCATCAATAATGTAATTTTATTTTATTAATGAAATTTCAGCTTTTAATTAAATTATGTACTTTAAATTTATTTTATTAAAGCAGTGAAAACCGAAAAAATTAATTTTCCAGAAATTCTTCGAGTACGGAAGTCAAAAATTTTCCGAAAAAACACCGAAATTTGCCCAGAATTTATCTGTGAATTAGCGCCGCTTATTTACGACTGGCGCCAGACGCCAGAGTTTTCTCTGTGACGCCGATATTTCGCCGATCTTCTGTCGAATTTTTAATTAATTCTGGGGTGCAAGATTTTCGAAAAATAAAGTGGCCGCACCCATAAAGGGTTGCCTACGTATCCTTTCTTAAGGAATCAGGCCAAACGTAGCTCTCTTGAGTATCCTACTCAAGTAATTATGGGTAGTATTTCTTAAGTTGGTCAAGATTTGTCATGTTCAAGAACTCATTGCCATCCATATCAGTTAGTTTTGCTGCACCCCTTGACAGGATTGTTTTGACAATGTAGGGTCCAGACCAATTAGGTCTAAATTTTCCCCTTGGATCTAAAACATTTTTCCTTAGTGCTTTTAACACCAAGTCTCCTACTTTGATGTTTCTTGTCTTGACCTTCTTATTAAAATGCCTAGCCATGCGAGTTTGATAACACGCACTGAGTGTGATGCAGAGCTTCTAGTCGTTTCTCATCGAGTAGAATTAATTCTTCATATCTTGCCCTAGTCCATTCAACTTCATCGAGTTTACTCTCTAACGCAATGCGTAGAGATGGTATTTCTAGTTTGACAGGTTGTACGACATCCATTCCATATACCAAGGAAAATGGCGTATTTCTTGTTGATGTGCAATTGACGTGCGGTAACCCCACAATGCGAAGTGAAGTTTGTCAGGCCAATCCTTATAATTTTCCGTCATTTTTTTCGATGATAGTCTTTAGATTTTTATTAGGTGCCTCGACTGCTCCATTTGCTTGAGGCTTATAAGGGGAAGAATAATGATGTTGAATGCCGTATTTTTGTAGCAAATCTTCACATTCGGCTTGAAAGTGAGTTCCATTGTAACTTATCATTTCATGTGGGACTCCGTATCGACAAATAATATTTCTCTCGATAAAGAGTGCTACATGTTTTGCAGTGAGTTTAGCGTATGATTGCGCTTCGACCCACTTTGTGAACTAATCAATCGCTACTAAGATATATTCGTGGCCTCCTGTTCCTTGGGGAGTGATTTTGCCGATGATGTCAATTCCCCATGTAAAGAATGGCCATGGCGATGTGTAGGTGTAGAGCAAGGATGGAGGAACATGTTGTAAATTGGCATAAATTTGGCACCTGGGGCATCTTTTTACATATTGATGGCAATCCCTATTCATTGTGGTCCAATAATACCCTTCTCGAATTATTTTTTTGACTAGCATTTTGCCATTTATATGAGTGCCACAGATTCCTTCGTGGACTATCCTCATTGCTTTTTGTGCATCCTTCTTTCCTACACATAAGAGAGCTCGACCCTTAGGTACCCTTTTATGTAGCTCGTTGTCTATGAGTACATATTGGGAAGCCAAAAGCCTTAATGCTCCTTTTGCTCTTTTGTCAGCATGGGGAGGGTATTCTCCTTTGGTGACATAATTGAGTATATCCGCGTACCACGGTTCTTCTTCTTCGTCTTGGACTGCTTGGTCGTCTTCTATAGCCTGAATGTATGCCGGTTTGTGCCTTTTTTCTATAGTTAGAGGCATTTGCTCGAACTCCGTGGGAATCCTAACCATTGAGGCTAGTCTTGCCAAGGCATCAGCAAATTGGTTTTCTTCCCTAGGTAGATACGTGTATCCTACCTTTTCTAACTGATCGGTAAGAGTTTCCAGATAGGTTTGGTAAGGGGCTAGACTTTCGCTCCTTACTTTCCACCTTTTAGATATTTGATTGATAATCAAAGAAGAGTCTCCGAATATCCTTAACTTTTTTACTCCCAATTCCAAAGCTGTTTCAAGGCCTACCACGCATGCTTCATATTCAGTAGCGTTGTTGGTAACGTCGAAATCAAGCTTTATGGAGATTGGAACATGCTCTTCTTTAGGTGATACTAGTAATACTCCAACGCCACATCCCTTTTGGTTCGAGGCTCCGTCAAAGTATAAGATCCAAGTATCATCTTCAGTGACCATTAAGTCTTCATCTGGAAATTCATTGTCTTGTATTGGCGTCGAGTCTCCTATTGGGAAGTCTGCTAGAAAGTCTGACACCACGGATCCTTTGATAGATTTTTGTGGCATAAACCTTACATCAAACTAGGCTAGATTGACTATCCATCTTGATATGCGTCCATTGAGTTTAGATTTCTCAAATAGATACTTGAGTGGATCTAATCGGGAGACTACGAATACGGTATGCACTAACATGTAATGTCTTAACTTGGTTGTGTCCCACACCAAGGCGAGGCACAACTTCTCGAGTGGTGTATAGCGTGCTTCGTATTCGAGCATCTTCTTGCTAAGATAATAGATTGCGTTTTCTTTGCCTTCTACTTCTTGTGCTAACATAGCTCCCATTGTCTCTTTGGTAACCGTCAAATATAACCTAAGAGGTATTCCGGGAAGTGCTGGTGCTAATACGGGAGGATTTGCGAGATAGGCTTTGATCTTTTCAAAGGCTTTTTGACACTCGTCATCCCATATTACTGGTACATTCTTCTTAAGCTTTTTGAAGATTGGTTCACATATTGTCGTCAATTTTGATATGAACCTACTTATGTATTGCAACCGGCCAATGAATCCTCGAATCTGTTTCTCGGTTTTGGGCGGTGGCATTGACATGATTGCTTTGATCTTGGTTGGATTTATCTCTATTCCTCGAGAGCTTATGACATAACCCAAAAGCTTACCTGAGGTGACTCTAAAACCGCACTTAGATGGATTCAACCTCATATTATATTTTCTTAGCCTTTCGAAAAATTTCCTTAAGGCTACTTGATGGCCTGGACGGTCTTTTGATTTTACAATCATGTCGTCGACATATACCTCGACTTATTTATGCATCATGTCATGGAGTAAGGCAGTTGTTGCATGTTGGTAAGTAGCACCCGCGTTTTTCAACCCGAATGGCATTACTGTGTAGCAGTAAGTGCCCCATGGTGTTATAAAAGTTGTTTTCTCCATGTCTTCTTCTTCCATGAGAATCTGGTTGTAACCTGCGTACCCATCCATGAATGAGAGAAGCGCGTGATTTTCCATGTTATCCACCAGAATATCGATGTGTGGCAAAGGGAAGTCGTCCTTTAGACTTGCCTTATTTAGATCTCGATAGTCGACACACATTCTTACCCTTCCATCTTTCTTCGGAACTGGGCCAACGTTGGCGACCCATTCGGGGTATTTGGATACCTTGATGAAACCTGCAGTTATTTGTTTTTGAACTTCTTCTTTTATTTTAAGAGCTACGTCAGGTTTCATTCGACGTAACTTCTGTTTTACGGGTTTCGTTCTTGGAATTAGTGGTATAGTGTGTTGAGCTATTTCTCTATTAATGCCTGACATATCTTCGTATGACCAAGAAAATACATCGATAAATTCTTTAAGTAAGTTAATTAAATCGGTTCTTTCTTGTTTATTCAGTGTTAATCCGATTTTAACTTCTCTTTTATGGGTTGAATCATTTGAGATATCAACCGTTTCAGTTTCTTCAATTACCGGTGTTTTCTTTTCGAGTGTTTCCATTGCTTTAATAATTTCTTCGTCTTTTTCATCGTTAGTTAAGCAATGCTCGTCATCTTTGGTTAGAGAAGAACACAAGAAATAAGGAGAAGGAGAAATATTATTATACTCTGAGATCATTACATCAAAGAGTGATATGTCCTCAGGGACTTGATCACTAACTATTCTAGGAGAAGAAATAGGAGGGGAAGGTGCTACTACTAAAGACCTAGATGACTCTATAGGAAGAGACTCCGACTCTGACGACTCTTCAAACATCGGTCCTTGCCTTGTCGTGATGGATATCTTCCTTCCACTTGGAGTAGTCACCTTGATAGTCTTGCGCCACCCTTGTAGTGATCCTTCAGCTGGAGTGATTAGCTTCGAGGGATCGAAGCTTTCGCTTTGTAGGACTGTTTGAATGAGCGAGGAGTTATCCTCTTTATAAGTTCGCTCATACTTTTCTCGCCCAAATAGTAATCCCATGACGTTAAGGTCAAAGCATGGGGGTGCTTTCTCCTTATGGACAAGAGTTGGGATTTCATCTGTGAAATAACAATCCAAGAAAATCTCAAAACCCGGTTTCCTTATGCCGTTTACGACAAATGGCTCGGGAAATTCATGACATGGATAGTCCTCTCCATCTTTTATGAATTGACCATTAAGTGTAAGAGGGTACTGATCCATTGGGATTGTTTTCTTTCGAATGCGAGCGTCTCTATGTGCCTTTAACTTTTCCTGGGCTCGCTTGAGATCTTTTCGAGTCGGTTCGAAACCAAGTCCGAAAGTGTCTAACTTAGGGAGGCCAGGTGACTCCGGCGGTTTTGCCGTTCCTTTCTTCTTTCCTAGGGTCATCCCAGGAAAATGTCCTTGTTTCTTCAGCATAGTATTTACAATCATGTTGGAATGGGGGTCATGGCAAAGAGGGGTCCTTTCATCCTCCTGGATTAAGTTGACTTCTTCGTTAAAGCCCCATAAATCTTCATCATCCTGTCGTGCTCCACATTAATGATTGGATTTTCTATAGACTTGATCCTCATAGGCGAAGCATCGATGGTGATAGGAATTCCCCCAACTATAGCTTTTACTTGTTGGTGGAGAGATGAGGGGACGACCTTTAGGTCATGAAGCCAAGGGCGCCCCAATAGTAGGTTGAATGAAGCTTTAATGTCTACAACTTAAAAAGTAGTAGCATGTTCTATTGCTCCTGCTGTTACGTTCAGGGTAATTATACCAAGAGCTTGACATCGAGTGTTGTCTTAGGCCCTTATTCCTTGTGTAGACGGAGTTAGATCTTCATTCCTTATGCCTAGCATTCTCGCAGTTCTAAGTGGACAGACGTTGATGGCCGATCAATTCTCTACAAGGGTCATAGGAACATTCATCCTCTTCCAAACTACTGTGATGTTTAATGCCTTGTAATGTTTGTCACCTTCTGGGGGTAAATCCTTATCAGAAAAGGTGATCAAATTAATTGGACTAGGAAGATCACTTGTGAGGAAGTTGGCTAATACCTCAGGAGTAGTGTCAGAATCTATCCCAATTTTGTCTAAGGCATTCATTACAGCCAACCTATGTTCTCAAGATGTCGCCAAAAGTTTCCATACGTTCAACTCAACTTTTGTCTTCTTAAACTGCTTAACAATATCATTATCTTCAATGATAGGTATGGGAACTTGTTGTGTGGTTGGCATAGGTTGTGTTGAAACGGGGGGTTGCATTCTCCCAGATCTTGTGAGGACATCTATCAATGAGTCTTCTTCAGCCCAAAAGTCATCCATGGCGTACGACACAGAAGGTGGAGATCCTATTATGTCTTTTAGATAGACATCTTCTTCATCACTGTCCCAAACTCCATTAATGGTTGCATTGTCTTCTTGTGGAACTTGGACTAGTTTCTTTTCATCAATCATTTTCTAAACCAAATCCTTGAATTTGAAACAGTTTTCGATAGTGTGACCCCCTGATTGATGATACTGACACTAATACCTATCTGTCCTTTTCAATGATTCGAATGGTCTTGGTTCGAGAGGTTTGATTTCGCCACTCTCGGAGAGCATTTCGAACATTTGTGCATATGGGATCCCAATTGGAGTGTAGATTCTATTACTCTTCTTGGGTCTTTCAGTGACTTGTAAAGGAAAATGCTTTGCCTCATAAGTCGTTCTCATGGGTGTGAATTCTCTCTTGGGTTCATCTTTCGGAGGTGGAACCTCGTCATATTTCTTTTGGGGTTCTTTTATAGCTTTAAGAGCTTCACGTAGTAAATGCGATACTTCCAGCATAGACAGTGTGAGCAATTGTATATCTTCTTTACTTGCCGGTTCTAGAAGGCTATCCATGGCGTCGAAGAATGTCTTCTCGTCTTCTTCAATGGCATGGATTCCTTTGACATGTTTAATGAGAGACGAGGGGTCAACCTCGTTTTCCTCATCAGAGATAGCTAAGGCATAAGCAAGAGGTGCATTATCAATGCTTGACTTCTTATTGGCAGGGGGAAATGGCAGATTGTTGTTATCGATTAAATCTTGGATGGCTTCCTTAAGCTTCCAACAGTTTTCGGTGAGATGGCCCCTACCTTGGTGATACTTACAGTGTGCATTGGGGTTCCAATTAGCCGACCTCTTTTCGACTGGTGGGTCCCCAAATGGTCCAATAGGAGTTATAAGACCTTTTGCATTTAATCGATCAAATGCGGTGTCATAACTCATGCCAATAGGAGTAAAATTTCTCCTAAACAGTTTCTTTTGTCCTTGATTTTTCATAGCAAGCACTTCACCTAAATTAAAAGTGCTAAAGTTGTTTGAGTGGGTGTTTTTGGAAGAAGAAGGATTGTCGTTCTTCTTTCCTTTCCAGCCACTGTTGGAGGCAGCTTTCAACTTAGCCAAGTCATCTTCAATATTGATCCCAATGTCATGGACAACCTTGAAGGTATGGAGATTATTTTGATACTTAAGATGCTTGGAATATTTTTCTTAAAGGTTTTTGGTGAACAACCTTACAGACTCTTTTTCACTTGGCACCTCAATCATCTTAGCTGAGGTTTCTCTCCATTTGTTAAAGAAAGAGGTGAAGCCTTCATTCTCTTTCTGTTTGAGGATTTTAAGTTCTCTATGGTCAGTCTCAACTTGAATCTTGCACTTGTACCTATCAACGAAAGCGTTTGTTATGGACTCCCAGGTAGAGGTCTTTTCTTTCTCGAGAGAAAAGAACCATTGTTGGCAAACGGTCTCGAGAGATAGTGAGAACAGAGAGGGGAAAACCTTCTTATCGATACCCTTAATAATCATTATTGTTTCGAAGGCTCTTAAATGAAAATAAGGGTTATCAGTTGCTCTGAATTTTGGGATGTCATTGGCATTGAACTTCTGCGGAAGAAGATCTTTGTCCACCGAGACCCCTTGTGAAGTTAGCCCTTGAAACTTGTAGTCGCTAGATAACTTGCTTAGACTCTCTTGCATGAGGTCCATCTGTTGTTGTTTCATGGGATCATCGACCTTGAGTGTGAGGAGCATAAGTGTTTCAGTCATGGTAACCAGTTGGTTCCTAAGCTCATTGACTTCTTCTTGTGTTGCCATTATGGTCCTAGCTTTCCGCTTAGGAGCTATATGTTTGTCGAAAAGTTGGACTTGTACGAAAAGGTTGTCTTTGATTAGCTGTCCTTCCTTTCTTGACCACGCGCTGTAATTTAAACCATTTTTCGTTTTAATTACTTGACTCGAATCAATTGACTTTACGGTTTATTTTAAAGAGGAAAAGAAAAATGGGTGCATATTTTTGGCAAAAAATAATGTACATATTTTTTGGGAATTAAGTATAGTTTTTAAATTGGAGGATTAATATCCGACTTACCCCCCTAAAAAAATGACGGAAAAAACGCGCATGCGAGACTCTCGTAGACATGGTCAAAGTATGTGTATTGGTGTGTGCGTTGAGTGTAAGTGACATGCTTGATCTCTTGTGTAAGACCATGGGACATAGTGCCTAAACTCGATTAATGACTCAACCAAGTACTATTGACAGCGAAAATCAACCGAATTAATTAGCAAATTGGTTAATTATACACTAGGTGATGTCTCGACCAATAATCCGAACTGTCGGCAAAGCGACAGGACTGGCGTCGCACTGCGTAGCTTGGCGCCAGACGATAGAGCTGTCGCCAGGCGCCACACTCAATAGGGTGGCGCTACAGTCCAGACTTTGGCGCCAATACTGGAGCTTCAATCTGGGACTGTTTTCGGTGTTATTAATCAACTGGGGTATGCCTAAAGTCGTACTAGGTCAATTCTGATTAAAATATTAGACTTTATTGACTCAAATTAATTAATTAATTAATTAATTAGGCAAATTTCTTTAAGTCATTAATTTATTTAATCTCAACACAAGTTAAACAAACAGTTAAGAAAACATAGAAAATATGCACAACAAATAATGCACAATTAGTCAAGTAGGCACAATATGATGCAATGAGTTTGCAACCTAGCCATGGCTCTAGTTCTCTAAAGTTCGGGATATGGTTTAGTCAATAGAGGGTCCATGGTTAATAGTCCAGATGCACCGCGCGGAAGCCTTACCGTGAAGGGTTGGTGCGAGTGGATGGGACACCGCGAGCTTTAGAAAAAACTCGCTTCCATGGTTTGGTGAATTCAACATTCTCGGATGTACCCTTTGTTGCACAAAGCGTTCAATCAGGTAGATGGAGCATGAATTCCCAGAGGGTTATGTCCATATGTAGAAAACATATGGGTTTCAGAAAAGTGAGAAAAAAATTCAATCAGGAAGTAGGATCGAGCAAACAATACGAAAAATCGGTCGAAATTAGAACGCATATTTCTGGCTCGGTATTGGGGGAATATGGCGCCAGCAAACAGAGACTGGCGCCAGGTTTTAGCTGTAGCGCCTGGCGCCAATGCTGGCGTCTGGCGCTACAGTTAAAAGTCTGGCGCCAATGCTCTGGCCCGTGGCGCTAATTCCCACATGCCTCAGCAGCTTTCTTTGCTCGATAAAATTTTCTAGTTTTGCGCAGTGTTATTTCGGTCCTAGTTGTGAAAGATATTCCTCAAATTTCCTACGTGTAAAAATCCTATGTTTTAACTCATTATGGATGGTCTTTCTAATGAGATCTTTTTTATGCATATGACAATAATATTAATCAAAATTACGCACATGAAATACTTAGAACTTTTCGAGTATCATCCACTCATTCTAAATCATTGCCGAAAAAAATTTCAGGAATTAAAATAGAAATCCTCCCCAGCAGTGTCGCCAAAAACTGTGGGGAATAATTTCAAGCGTTAACCTCCATGCTTGAACCCCACTATGATCATACACTAAAGTACGGTGGCGTCCAAAAGGGAAGAAGATAGAGCAAAAGAGTCGCCAACAAGTTTTAGGAACTTGTAAACCGTTCACAGGGTGAAGGTTACATCCCTTAATGATCCAAGAGATCGTCAACTCCATAAGGTGTAGAACCAAATAAGGGTTCGGGGATGAAGGTACAAATCCAACCTAAAAGAGATTGAACCTGCCCTAATAATAGGCCTCTACTTTATTCTTATCGTATTCATGTGCGCTTTCTGACTAACATGCAATTAATAGGATTATCCCTAAACCTGTTTATCTATGTTGGTTGAATATTAATGCACAAATAAAACTATTATTGGCGATCACTTGAATTATAATCATATTAACCCTAAACAAGATTATTAATTATCTTATTAAGCGTGATTACAAGTTTAAATTCCCTTTAAACATGCATAAAAGGTGTGATCAAGCAATAACAATAAATATAATCAAGCAACATAATAGTCATCATAATAATAACAACTATTATAAGAATAATAATTATAATCATAGAAATAAACATGTTCATGTTAAAGCATAATAATAATAGCAAGATCCTAGGCATGATACTAACAAGATTAATAACAAACCCTAGCATGTCACTAAGCAATAAAAATCAAATCTTTAACCCTAACATGATACTAACGATCATAAATATTAGGAAGAACATAAAAGGCATCATACTTTTAATCATACTTGATATTAAAATTACCCTAGACATGATACTAGGAATCACAATAACAATCTAAGCATGCTTTTTACATCATAACATCAATAAAAACCATTAGAGTACTTACTTCGATGCCTCGTACCTCTTTCTAATAACAAAATACACACGTTAATAACTTCAAGAAAATAATAAACAAAACAATTAAATTAAATAATCGACAGAGAGATTTGGGACCAAACCCTCAGAAATTAAACTTTTCACGTCTAGGGAGAAGGCAACTTCGAATATGGCTAGGTGTTTCTAGATCTTGCGAATGCGGAATTTTGTATGTAAAAGGCTAGTTTAGAAAGAGAGAGAGAGAGATGGTGAATGATTAGAGAATGAGAGAATCGATGAATGAAAAGTGGTTGTAGGTGAATCAAAACGGAGTTTTTACGACGTTATTTATAGAGAAAATCAGCCAAAAAGATAAAATCAACAAAACAGAGCATTGGCGCTCAAAAAACCGAACAGCTGGCGTTTGGCGCTGATTCCAGAAATTCACGCGTTTTCTAAAATCAGATAAAAATTACCGTACAGGAGGATAAAATCGTATTTTCCTCAAAAATGCTCTTTGATTTTAATTAAAACTCTGAAAAGTCAACAAAAGTCAATTTATCAATGCTAATTGAATTAGGAATGAAAAGAATCTTCTAGAAGAATCTAGAAGACTAAAACCATTCCTAATTGCATTAGGAATGATAAATCATATTAGGCCCTCCCCTAGATCATTGGGCCGTATATAAGGCTCAAACCGGGCCCAGTTTAGTAAATTGGCCATAACTTCCTCAATATTCATTGGAATTGGGCTTATAATATATCGTTGAAAAGCTCTTGTCAAGCCCCATCCAACCACACTACTATTGGACCCATATCATGGACCAACCAAACTGGATTGGCTATTTTCTTAAAATAAGTTTTCAAAAATAGAGAGAAGAGAAAAGAAATTAAAACTATCCGCAACACTAAACTTTCCACACATTCGCTTCATTCGATTATGATTTGACGTGAAAGGTACTAATCACTGGGTTTGGTTTTGGGGAGGCACAAATGGGTGTCTACAGTCCCAAATCTCTATTTCAATTATTTAATTGTTTGATTTTATATTTTCCTTGAAGTTACTAACGTGTGTATTTTGTTTTTCGAAAGAGATACGAGACATCCAAATAATTACTTTAATTGTTTAATTGATATTTTTATATAGAAACCATGCTTAGATTGTTATTTTGATTCCTAGTATCATGTTAGGATGTTTTATTGCTTCCTAGTATCATGTTTAGGGTAACAACTAAAAATTCCTAAAATCAAGTATGATTGTTGTGATGCTTCCGATTTTCTTTCTTAATATCATGTTAGTATCATGTTAGGGTTAAAGGTTTGATCTTTAATGCTTAGTGACATGCTAGGGTTTGTTATTAATCTTGTTAGTATCATGCCTAGGATGTTGTTGTTAATATTATGCTTTAACATGATTGTTTTGACTATAATTAATTATGATTATTATTATTATTAATTATGATTATGATAATTATCATGTTGCTTTATATATATTTATTGTTATTGCTTGATCACGCCTTTTATGCATGTTTAAAGGGAATTGGTACTTGTAATCACGCTTAATAAGATAATTAATAATCTTGTTAAGGTTAATTTAATTATAATTCAAGTGATCGCCAATAATAGATTTTTTTGTGCATTAATATTCAACCAACATATATTAAATAGATTTAGGGTTAATCTATTGATTGCATGTTAGTCAGAAAGAGCACATGAATACGAGAAGAATAAAGTAGAGGCCTATTAATAGGGCAGGTTCTTTCTCTTTTAGATTGGATTTGTACCTTCATCCCCGAATTTCCAGTCTTGGTTCCAGACCTATTGGAGTTGACGATTTCCTTAATCGTTAAGGGGTGTAACCTTCACCTTGTGAACGATGTACAAGTTCCTAAAACTTGTTGGCGACTCTTTTTCTCTAGCTTCCTTCCCTTTGGACACCACCATACTTAAGTGTATGATCACAGTGGGGTTCAAGTTTGGGGTAATGCTTGAAATATTCCCTACAGTTTTTGGCGACTCCATTGGGGAGGATTTCTATTTTAATTCCTAAAATTTATTTTGGCAATAATTTAGAATGAGTGGATGAGACTCGAAAAGTTCTATGTATTTCATGTGCGTAATTTTGATTAACATTATTGTCATATGCATAAAAAAATTTCTCATTGGAAAGACCATCCATAATGAGTAAAAAACATAGGATTTTTACACGTAGGAAATTTGAGAAATATCTTTCACAACTAGAATCAAAATAATACTGCAAAAACTTGAAAATTCTAAGAACACAGAAAGCTGCTGAGGCATGTAGGAACTAGCGTCCAGAAAACAGAGCATGTTGCCAATGATATGGCTCTGTCACCTAGCGACAACATTGTCGTTCGGCGACAGGGTTAAATCCTGGCGACGGACTCAGTTGCCTGTGACGAGGGGTGGAACTAGGTCGTTGAAACTAATCCTCCCTTGATCAAACTAAATTTATAAACACTTAACAAACCTATATACTAGTATAGAGGCAAGTCAATGGTCGAATGATGTACACGTTCTATACCATATTTTACCCTCATTTTATAGCTATTTCCGTATGGTTTTTGAGCTCTACGAAGCTACTTCTTGCTAATATTCTCCTCTCTAGTGTGGCTTGGTCTATTTGATTGATTTTGTAGGCATATGAAGATTTTTGGATGATTTGGACTTGTTTTGGATAGCCACAAAAGCTTATTAAGATGGAGGAGAATTTTACCTGTGTCCGCCCTGGAGGGCAACATTGCCCTGGCATCCAGGGCGAAGAAGAAAAGAAGTGAAAAGTTCAACTCCCATCCGCCCGGACCGGGCGGAATTACCCTGGCAGACAGGGCGAGCATAGTATTGTGCGAGGAGACGAATTGTGTGTCGCGCCCGACCGGGCGGCTTTGCCCGGTCAGACCGGGTGGAGTGTCGAAGACTGTGTTTTCCTATTTTTTTTGGGTTTTCTTAATTAAGGGATATAAATACCCTTTGTAAACCCCGACTTAACATACTTAGTTATTATTTTCTATCTTTAAAACCTTCATTAGAACTCTAATATTCTCTCTAGATCTAGATTAATTTGCACTTTCAAGTTTTGATCTTTGTTCATCAACAATTGGTACTTTTCTTCATTTAAGCAGTTGGTATTCATCTTTATTTCTTCTTTTACTTTTTATTACTTATTAATCATGTTTTCTTCATTGAATATTGTTTTTGCTTTCGTTAATATGTGTGAGTAGTTTCTTTATTCCAAGATCTAGCGGATCCCGAATATGATTAATGCATGATTTAATTCTTTAAACTCTCTAATAATAATTGTAATTGATATGCTTAATTGATTATGCTTATGCCAATACTAGATTAGGGATAATTGGTATTGTTATTAATCCTTTGTTTTAATCGCAACGGGAGTTGGGTTTTGACGGATTTGAATAAATCAATTAAGGGTTTGAAGTTCTTCACGGGAGTAGTTGAATGGATGATTAGGAAGTTAGAGTAATGTGCTTAAGGTCTTTAATTTACATGAATCCACGGAAGTAAGCTTGATTGTGATTAGAGAAGCCATTGATAACTCGGGAGAGACCATTAGTTTGTTCATGGATTACTTTTCCTCTTTAATCAATTAAATTATGTGTTAGGGGTAGAACGACTATTGCATTAATTGTATTCGCGGTGATGCTTGATCTTGGATGTTTTTAGCATTGATTTGTCATATTTTTTTGATTTAATCGTTTTAATTAGTTCTTTAGTTATTGATTCTCACTTATTTAAATTGTTTACTTGCTTAGTAATTGCTTGAGTCTATTTAATTAGTTGAACCATAGTCTCTTGGGATCCGACCCTTGCTTGCCCGTCTACATAGTAGTGGTCTAGTTAGGTTTATTTTTGTTAGGTACGCGACACGCCTATCATCGAACCCAAAGGAACGTTAATGTTCAAGCGCTCTCAATTATGCGCCTAAGCTAGGTCGAAGTCAAAGATAAAGAGAGAACACTAACAAAAAACAAACAAAGAAACCTAACAAATAAAGCACTAGGAACGGGATCAACAAGCAATCATGACAATTGTAGCAACTGGAAAACAATATGCAAATCAATGGTTGTGAAGACTAATGGAAAACTCAATCAAAAGAGTCAACAAGCTATCTCATAGAGGTCAAACTAGCGCCAACTACGAGAGACTCTAACTAGGAGCATCACTAATCAAGCTCAATCGACAATTGCAAGCTACAAATCAATGCTCCGTATCAATGTAGACTCACAATGCAATCTAGCATAATTCTTAAGGCGTAATCGTATTACACACATGCAAACTTCCATTAATCAATTTAATCTCAACAATTAACCAACATAATTCCTAAATTAAGCACAATCAATCAATCATACAAGTTTCATCCAATTCCTAGCAAACAACTACACTAACATCATCATCTAATCAACAAACAACTAAAGAAATCAAGAATCAACAATGTATGAAAAAAAATTACACTAATCAACAAGCAAACATCAAAATCAAACCAAACAAATATGAAATAAAACAAAGCAATAAAATGAGACACAGTTAAGAATGCTCATTGATAATAGAGAAGATCTCCAACACAATTGTCACCGTTGAATCTTCAATCTCTTAATCACCATTGAAATTCCTCACTTTCTCTCTCTAAAATCTACTCCTAAACTAACCCTAAAATTAGAGAGAGAAGCTCTCATCTAAGCTAAGAATATGATCTAAAATGTGAAATGAAGCTTATTCCAAACTTGCCCCAAAATTCGAGTTTACAAAGGTATTTATAGAGGCGCGAAAACAAAAACTTAGCAAACAAATACCCAGGAAGGCGCGCCCGTGCAACAGGGGTGGCGCGCCCGCGCATGCTGGTGGCGCACCCGCGCCCGTGCCTTGCGCGCCCGCGCATCTTTGGGTTTCTTTGATCTTCTCGTGGCTTCGTGCGTTCGCTAAGGTCTTTGATTGAACGCACAATCATGATAACTATGAACACTAAGTGAGGCAGTCCCAAAAGCACATGATTGTGGGTTCACGAACCATATTCATGAGAGCACGACTTGAGAGCGCAAGAGCTAGAACTTGGAGAATCCACTTCCTTGCATCTTGAGCTTTCCAATTGCCATAAGCTTGCTCCAAAAGCATCTCCCACCTTAGTAATTCACCAATTTAAAGACCTGTAGCTTGTACAATACCTATAACCACGAAAATAGAGCAAATAAAGGAGAAAAGAGTAGAAAAACCAACAAAATGCATAAAAGCTACAAAATAAGAGAGGAAAGGTAAAATTAAGACCAAATGCATAAAACTAAGAATTTATTAAGAAGGAAAGCTATGAAAAGAAGGTGAAAACAACCTAAATTCTCATCAAATGGGTACCATTTATGACACCCATCAAATACCCCCAAGCTTACCTTTAACACGTCCTCGAGCAAAAAAAAACCAAGGGAGAAATGATGAGCTTATTCAAACAAAAAAAAAGAAGAGAAGAGACAAGAATATACACAAACTCACTTTCGTAGGAATCACGGTCAATTTTAGCAACTAAAGACAAGCCATGTAAACCCCTAGATCGCCCTAGAGGACGAGTGATGCTCTCGTAAAGGTTTCCTAAAAGATTAACCTATAACTCTCATAATAATACAAACAAGGAAAAGCATGAAAAATAAACCAAAATAAAATAAAATCAAACAAATGTTCATTAAAGGACTTTCCCAAATGTACAAGCATAAATTAATGCAAATCTTTCTAAACAAGTAAGGGAGTGCACGTTCTAAGATACCCGAGGTTGATTGAAACATAAATATGCTAAGCATAGGAACTAGAGAAATGCAATCCAATTTCATCCCAAACGGTCTTACCGCGTTCTCCCTACTAGTTTCATATCTGCCCCTAGTGAGCATCTCAAAAGATCCACGAAGGAACCGAAAAAAGAGATAATTTTAGGCTACTCGACGTCTTGACAATGCATCCCCTCTCCTTAGGCTTTAACTCATAATAACCTCCCTCGGTATGTGACTCAACCACTAGGTCAAAAGGAATTTCGCAAAGGTTGTAACGTAAGGGCAAAAGGGTGAGGGGTTGGCCTAAAGTTTAGAATTTGGTGGTACACCTAAGTTGTGAAGCAAGATTGGCAAAATCTCAACGCCAAAACAAAGTGAACACCAAACAAAAACAAACTAACACCCCCAAGATTATTCAATGCTATATCCACAAGCATATATACAAAAAGCGTAAACGCTTTATTCCCAAGCTTAAAGGAAGCATTGTCCTCAATGCTTGAAAAGGGGAAAAGAATCACATCAAAATATATATTTTTTTTCTTATTTTCACTTTTTTTGTATTTTCATTTTTTCAAAGCAATTGTCCATGCTTCTTTGATTTAGGACGACATTTACAATTTTGCATTTATTATGTCCTTTCCTCTTTTGACTTTGGACGGGTTTTTCCATCATTCATTTGCCATGTTGAAGCATAAAGGTTTTGATGGTGAGGAACATAAACTAAAGCAAACTCGACTAATAAAGGTTTTCAAGTGTTTGATTAGTTTAGGCAAAGTTGATCATGGTGATGGAAGAAGTAGCTAGAACTAAAAAGATATGAAGAGATCTTTATCAAAGAATTTAAACAAATTAGAAGAAGAGTTCTCTAACAAGAACTGAGTTCCCTAACAGGAACGTTCCTTAACAGGAACTTGAAGACATCAAGCTTAAGTTCTTTGGTGGAACTTAATAAACTTGGAGCTCAAGTAATCTACCTGAACAAAGGCGAGACGCAACAATTATTTTAGTTAAGGTTTTTATCTTCTAGATTATTGTTAATATGTTAAGTAGGTTATTGCACGAAATTTATTAGACGCTTGACAAGTTGGCTTGGTAAATAAAATAATACGGAAAGTAATAAAAGATAGATTTTAGGAAAAGATTTTCTAAAAAGTTTTATTTCCTTTAAATCGGGTTGTTAAAAAGATAATTCTTTTTAACAAAATATCTTTTTATCTTTATTTTCCGGAAAATATTTTATTCACTTCATTTACATAAAACCGTGTTTTAAAGATAAGTTAAGTTAACTTATTTATCTTTTAGAAAAACTACTTTCTATACGAGTGTTACTTGTATAAATAGTGGAGAGTAAAATGGTTTTAGGTTTTTGTGAGTTTATGCGTGAAGAAATCATTGTGCTATAATTGAGTAAGTTGACCAAGCTTCTAACTTGTCATATTAGTTTCGGATTTCGTGCATTGCTTACCTATCATACTAGGTGTCGTACACTTGTATTGGGTTGGGTTATTTGGGTGAGTTTATTGTTTATTTTACACACAATTTTATAAGCTTCATGGTGAGGCTGAGAGTTTTGTACTTTGGCAGTACGTGTAGTACTTTGGTGGTGCGAGTGAATCTAAGTGTGGTGCTTAGGTTGGGTAGGATAGGGTCCTATCAAGTAGCAAGTCTAATGAGGATCTTGTGAAACTAAAGGTCTGTGTCTAATAGGTTGTAACTTGGTGTTTGCCCTATTATAGTGAAGTTTGTGTGTTTGAAATCTCTAAGGCAGGGTCGAGGTTTTTACTTCCAGTTGGGCCCTGGAAGGTTTCCTCGTTAAATCTGTGTGTGCTACCAAGTTCCTATATCCATTTTTTATTATTCCGCACAAAGTAGTCATTAGGAACTCAATACAATTCATCCCCCTCTTGTATTAATCGTCTCAACTTACAATTAGTATCAGAGCGATGTTTTCACGTGTAAGCAAATTACTTTGCTGAGTAAGTTCCTGGAGAGATGAATTACAAGGAGAAACTTGAAGAAGGGTATTCCACCCAACGTCCACCCATGTTCAATGGTAAGTTTTACACCTAATGGAAGAACAGGATGGAGATCTTTATCAAGGCTGAAAATTACCAGGTTTGGCGTGTTATTGAAACTGGTGATTTTGAAATAACTGCAACCAATGACAAGAACGAGGTAGTTCCTAAACTTATTTCTGATTATGATAAGGAAGACTATCAGAAACTTGAATTAAATGCTTTAGCTATAAAGTATTTGCATTGTGGAGTAGGACCTCATGAACATAATCGTATCATGGGATGCAAGTCTGCTAAACAGATTTGGGATCTACTAGAGGTAACTCATGAAGGTACCAATGAGGTAAAACGTTCTAAAAATGATTTATTGATGTCTAGATATGAAAGGTTTGAAATGAAATCAAAGGAATCGATAGAGGAAATGTTTATTAGGTTCAATGATATTATTAATGAATTGAACTCCCTTGGCAGACACATTCCTATTGATGAACATGCTAGGAAGATCTTAAGGAGCCTACCACAAGATGAACGATGGAGATCCAAGGTTACTGCCATGCAAGAAGCCAAGGACTTCACGATGTTTAACATGGAACAACTAGCTGGATCATTGAAGACTCATGAACTTCACTTGAGTTCAAACTCTGAAAGTTACAAGAACAAGAGTCTTGCTCTTAAGGCTCTAGACTCAGAGGAATCGGAAGCTAATGAGGAAGAAATGGCAACGCTAGTTAGAAACTTCAAAAGGATGATGAACTACAAGAAGTTTGATAGGAACAAGAAGTATGCAAGTTTCTGAAACACAACTTGTTTCAAATGTGGGTCTAAAGATCATTTCATCAAAGATTGTCCTCTACCAGATGGTGAGAAAGTAAAGACAAAGGGCAAGGAGCAATCCAAAGAGTCAAGAGTTTATAAGCCTTACTTCACCAAGGACAATGTGAAGAGAGCCATGCTAGATGCTTGGGGAGATTTAGATTCAGAGGAAGAGGAAGATCAACCGTCAAAAGAAATTTCACATCTATGCTTGATGGCAAAAACTGATGAAATGGCAAAACTGAAGGAACTAGAATTTGAGGTATGGATTTCTCAAAAAGAACTTAGACATTTCTCTAAAGAAAACTTAATATTTGCTGTTTTTGAAATTCAAGAAGAATTGAAAGAATTGCATAGAGCTAAACAGCAAAGTGATGAAGCTTTGGTAACTTATAAAGAAAACAGTGAGTGGGTCGATAATATGAAATTTGATATTCAATATAGATTCTTTAGTCTGTTTGATGACAATAATTATTTGAAAGAAACTATAGACAGGTTGAAACATGATAACATAATGTTAAATGTGGAACTATCCTTGATGAAACTCTGTCTTGAAACTCCTGAATCTGAAGTTCCTCCCATTGCTCAATATCCAAATTTTGAAAAACTAAAATCTGATTTGGAAGATATAAAAGCGGATAGGGAAAGATTTGAGGGGGAACTTGAGAAAGACAGGAAAGGTAAACAACCTATAGACTACAGAGTTACAAATTGGATCACTACAACCCAAACAAAGAGAATAGAAGGTTTAGGTTTCAAAAAGAAGTTCCAAAAGGAAAAGAAGTATGTTGACCTGCCTAGTATTATTGCTTGTTATTTATGTGGCAAAACTGGACACAAACAGCCTAAGTGTCCTAAGAAAGAATAGAGTACACAGAAAAATGAAAAACATGTAGAACAGATTTGGATCAAGAAAAATGATGAACCTGCTGCTGTTACATAGGAACCCAAGGAAACCTGAGTTCCTGAAACTAACGTTTGATTTCTCATGCAGGTTCCAGTGAGGGGGAACAACACTTGGTACCTCGACAGGGGTTGTTCTAAGCACATGACTGGAGACAAATCTAGATTTCTCTCAGTGGATGCATACTATGGGGAAATTGTGATCTTTGGTGATAATATGACAGGAGATATAGTTGCGATTGGCAAAGTAGGAAGGTCAAGTTCCCATGCTATTGATAATGTATTTTTGGTCGAGGGTCTCAAGCCCAACTTGTTAAGTATCTCACAATTTTGTGACAAAGGTAACTCTTTAAGCTTTACTTCCAATAAGTGCAGAATCATTCACAATGAAATTAGGAACATTATTTTAGAAGGAACTCGTAAAGGGAAGACATATGTTGTGTATCTTAACGAGGTTCCTAACAGCAGTCTAACACGTCTCAGTGTCATTGAGGATGATCCTCTATTATGGCACAGGAGATTTGGCCATGCAAGCTGTACTTTACTTAATAAATTGAGATCTAAAGAACTAGTGGAAGGACTTCCTTGCATTAAGTTTCTGTATGACAAAGTGTGTGATGCTTGTGTTAGAGGTAAACCAACTCAAATTTCTTTTAAGTCCAAGAAGATGGTAAGTACCAAAAGACCTTTGGAACTCATTCATATGGATCTATGTTGTCCTATGAGAATCCAAAGCAAAAGTGGTAAGAGATATGTTATGGTTATTGTTGATGATTTTTCAAGATTTACTTGGGTTTTCTTTCTTGTTAGTAAAGATGAAACGTTTGATGAATTTGTAGCTTTTGTAAAGAAAGAATAGAGAAGAACAGGTAATCTATTGATTCACCTCAGATCAGATCATGGAACTGAATTTGAAAAATCAAAATTTGATGACTTTTTCACTTAGCACGGAATGGATCACAACTTCTCTGCCGTAAGAACTCCACAACAAAATGGAGTGGTGGAACACAAGAACAGAAGCCTTGAAGACATGGCTAGAAAAATGCTGATCTCAAGTGGTCCGCCTAGGAACTTCTGGGCAGAAGTAGTGAATACAGCTTGTTATATTCTGAATAGAGTATCAGTTAGAGCCATCACCAACAAAACTCCTATGAGTTGATCAAAGGGAGAAAGCCTAATATTTCTTACTTTAGATCTTTTGGTTGTAAATGTTTTGTTCATAACAATGGTAAAAGGAATCTAGGAAAGTTTGATGAACGTAGTGATGAGGCTGTATTCTTAGGATATGCCTCTAACAGTAAAGAATATAGAGTTTATAACAAAAGGAAATTGTGTGTTAAGGAATCTGTACATATTATATTTGATGATACTGAACAATTGAATGATGTACAGGATTGTGATGATGATTTTGAAATTGGAATTGTACACAAGATATATCTAGATGAAGAATCAACATCATTGCAGAACCAACAAGTTGAAGTTGCTAAGCAAACGAATCCTGAAGCAAATGAAGGTCAAGAAATGGAGAATGCACAAGGAACTCCCCCTCAAGAACAGAATATAAATAAGAATGAGGGAGATCCTGTTGAAGTTCCAACTGAGACTCAAGAACGAGTTCCTACAGAAGAACTAGTCAACAATGATCAGGAAAGATTGTATCCAGTCAAGGACTTTACACCTAAGCGATGGAAATATCAGAAGGCTCATCCTGTAGATGCAATTATGAGTGATATCTCAAAATGAACTCAAACCAGATCTCAGCTTAGAATCTTTTGTGCATTCTATGCATTCCTCTCTTCTATGGAACCTAAGAACTATGTTGAAGCTTTAACTGACGCAGACTGGATTAATGCTATGCAAGCTGGACTAAACGAGTTTGAAAGAAATAAAGTTTGGCATCTGGAACCTAGACCCAAGAATAAGAAGACTATAGGCTTAAAGTGGATGTTTAGGAACAAGCTAAATGAGCATGGTATTATTGTCATAAATAAAGCAAGACTTGTTGTACAAGGTTTCAACCAACAAGAAGGAATAGACTATGAAGAAACATTTGCTCCAGTAGCTAGGTTAGAGGCTATTCGTTTACTCATTGCATTTGCTGCTTATATGGGATTCACGTTGTTCCAGATGGATGTTAAATGTGCATTTTTAAATGGATTTCTAAATAAAGAAGTCTATGTGGAACAACCTCCTGGATTTGAAAGTCAAGAGTTCCCAAACCATGTCTATAAGCTTGACAAAGCTCTTTATGGGTTTAAGCAAGATCCTAGAGCATGGTATGAAAGGTTATCAAAGTTCCTTTTGAAAAATGATTTTAAACGAGGCAAAATTGATAAAACTTTGTTTTTGAAATCAAATGGAACTAATATCCTAGTTGTACAGATTTATGTAGATGATATTTTATTTGGTGCAACTAACGAATCTTTGTGCAAGTATTTTGCTGACCTTATGAGTGGGGAGTTTGAAATGAGTATGATGGGAGAATTAAATTTCTTCCTCGGATTGTAAATCAAGCAAACTGAAGAAGGAATCATGATCCATCAACAAAAGTACATCAAGGAACTGATCAAGAAATACAAGCATGAAAATGCAAAGACCAATGATACTCCAATGGGTTTAGTAACTAGATTGGATGAAGATCCAACTGGAACTTGTGTTGACCAACCTATGTATCGAGGTATGATAGGATCTCTACTTACCTAACAACTAGTAGACCTGACATATCTTTCAGTGTAGGTTTGTGTGCCAGGTTCCAAGCAAATCCAAAGGAGTCTCACCTGAAAGCAGTAAAGAGAATCCTTAGATACTTGAAAGGAATTGATGACTTGTGTCTGTTCTATCCTAGAAGTGACTCATTTGATTTACATGGCTTTACAGATGCTGACTATGCAGGTGATTTGGTTAATAGAAAAAGCACTTCATGTATGGTACAGTTTTTAGGACCTTATTTAGTTTCTTGGGGTTCCAAGAAGCAAAACACTGTTGCATTATCTACAGCAGAAGCTGAGTATGTGGCAGCAGTAGCATGTTGTTCACAAGTACTCTTGATAAAGCAACAGGTTAGAGATTTTGGTCTTATTTTTGAATGTGTGCCTATTTACTGTGATAACACAAGTGCTATATGTATTTCTAAGGATCCAGTTCAGCACTCTAAGGTAAAACACATCCACATTAGGCATTACTTTCTAAAAGATAATGTGGTGCAAGGGAATATTAAATTGGAATTTTGTAATACGGAATATCAACTTGCAGATATTTTGATTAAACCCTTAAATAGAGAAAGATTTGAGAAATTGAGACTCGAACTTGGGATGATCAAGCTGAATTGATTGCTTATGAAGTTCCAAGATATGGCAAAGTAAAAAATAATGTAAATAGAGCAAAAAGAGCATTTAGTACAATCTTGGTGTGCTAAACATAGCTGAAGTGTCACCGTTGTTGATCACTGGAGGTTAGTTCATTAAACGCTCAATTAAATTTGCTAGTAGTAATGTACATTGCATGTGTGTAGAAAGCGTGTTCCAATTGCGTGTTTTATTTTCAGAAAGTTTTTTTTTTGAAAATTAAATGAATTTGGAAAGAAAATAATTTTGGTAAATTCATCCTGCCAAATTGATTTTGGAAAATTAATTGAATGTGTTTAATTAATGACTGCTCAGTAAACTCCTTAACTTCTTTAAACAGCCTCATTAAATATAAAAGGCAACTTCACCCACCTTACATCATCACTGTCAAATCAAATTTACACCTCAATGAAAAATTTCTACAACCTTCCTAAAACCCTCAAGAAGATAACTATGGCCATAATCACCTCAATTGCCTCTTTCGAAAATTCTCAAAATAATCATCACTCTGACCAGGAAGAAGTAAGTTCACTTCCAATTGTCACCTTCACCGAAACACAATCAGTACCCCTCCTTCAAACAACATGCAAAATCCAAAACCCGCTGAAACCGAAAACCTAGCCTATGAGCAAGTGACAAAAAAATTGAAAGAATGGAAAGAGAAGCAAGGACAGAGGAAGACGGTTGAAGAGCACATTAAGGAAGTTGAGGATTTCGCTGAGAAGATAGGGAATTATGATAAAGAGGAATCGGAGAAGGAAGAAGAAGAGGAGATCGCTGATCAAGCTGAACTTGAGTCACAAGCAGGGAGGTATGTAGTGGGTCACATAATTGATTTGAATTGGTGCAGACAAGCTAAGTTCCTAGAATTTCTTGATTTAATTAAATTCCAGTGGTGGGAATATATGTTGACTAAAGCCTCATATAATTTCATGTATCCAATTGCAATGACTGAATTTTGTCAAAATTTTGAAGCAAAATTGGGGGTAATCACTAGTGAAGTTGATGGTACTAAAATTGAACTTGATGTTGAAACTCTGGGTAAAATCTTGAAAACTCCTACTAAGGGATATGAAACATACATCAAAGGAAAAGTTAGTGTGAAAGTGGGAAATTATCTGAGTGGGGATATAGTTGAAGCTTTAGGAGGAAAAAGGGGGAAGAACATTATGAGTCATAATGATCTAAGCCCTATGAACAAATTGATGTTTAACCTTGTTAAGAAAACAATTCTGCTTAGAACTGCTAAGAAAGGGGAAGCATGTTTGATGGATATGGCAGTAATTTTCTGCATTTCTAGGAGAATTAAGGTTAATTTCCCTTCTTTAATGTATCAACACTTAGCACATTGTTTTCCTGGAAAGACCAAAGTAGGGTATGGTGTTATTTTGTCTACTATCTTTGAAAGTATGGGTGTAGTGTTAAAAGGGAAGTATGGTGGTTTGGATGAGAAGCTAGAAAATGCAATCAATGGAGAAACACTGCTGGTCTTTGTCTAGAGGTGGTGCAAGGGAGAATACAGAAGTTGGAAAAGGAAGAGGAGAAGAAAGAAAGGAGAACAGGAAAAAGAAAGGAAAAAGAAGTGGTGGAGCAACCTGTTAGGAAAAGCAGGAGGCTATCAACAAGTACTCTTCCTCAAACCAGTATGGAGACACCGTTGGAACTGGATACTGATGAGGGAGTGCTTGTGGGGCAAGTTGCAGAACTAGCAGACAGAATGGATCTGATTGAGAGACAGGCAAAAGAAGCTCTGAAAAAGCTGATCCAGGAATAGGACAAGATTCTAAAGAAACAACAAGATGAGTTCTAGGAGAAAATTCAGGGTCTTGAAGACAAAATTGAAGCCCTGACTGCACAACAAAGAGAGGACAGTAAACAGATTATGGATCTTCTAAAAACCTAGCCTGTTATAAGCCTTAACCTTTCTAGCCTATCCTAGTTTCTTTTGCAGTCATGAACATTTTTAGTTTATGTTTTCAATGCTTGAACAATTTATTTTGGTTTGTAAAAATTTGTTCAGCAGGATGGTTAATCTTTTGGTTTTTTTTTATAAATGCTTTTGGAACTGCCTATACATGTGTGTATGTGTATATTATGAATGCTTATGCAGTAAAATGGAACTAACTAAAGGGAAGTTAGCAGCGCTGCTTTTCAGTTTCCCACACTCGATGAATTGCTTGTGGGGTTGTGGCTAGATGCTTAATAAACTTGAAAAAGCAAGAATTTTTTATAATGCCAAAAGGGGGAAAAGAAGAAGCAAACTTGGATGCTGGAGTTCTTTTGGGTTCCAGTTGAGAAACTATCAGAAATTTCTCTGATATGATGCTATAGTAGTTTAGTTTTATTTCTGTTTATTTTACTTTGTTTATTTTTGTTCTTTTTGTTTTTGTTTTTATTTCAGTGTGTGTTTACTTTCAGTCAATAAACCAAAAACACAAAAATACGACCTTCTATTTTGTTTAACTTGTTTCTAGAGTTTGCTTAAGTTTGTCATCATCAAAAAGGGGGAAATTGTTGAAGCATAAAGGTTTTGATGATGAGGAACTTAAACTAAAGCAAACTCGACTAATAAAGGTTTTCAAGTGTTTGATTAGTTTAGGTAGAGTTGATCATGGTGATGGATGAAGTAGCTGGAACTAAGAAGACATGAAGAGATCTTTATCAAAGAAGTTAAACAAATTAGAAGAAGATTTCTCTAACAAGAACTGAGTTCCCTAAAAGGAACGTTCCCTAAAAGGAACGTTCCCTAACAGGAACTTGAAGACAGCAAGCTTAAGTTCTTTGGTGGAACTTAATAAGCTTGGAGCTCAAGTAATCTACCTGAACAAAGGCGTGGCGCAACAATTATTTTAGTTAAGGTTTTTATATTCTAGATTATTGTTAATATGTTAAGTAGGTTATTGCACGAAATTTATTAGAGGCGTGACAAGTTGGCTTGGTAAATAAAATAATACGGAAAGTAATAAAAGATAGATTTTAGGAAAAGATTTTCTAAAAAGTTTTTTTTCTTTTAAATCGGGTTGTTAAAAAGATAATTCTTTTTAACAAAATATCTTTTTATCTTTATTTTCCGGAAAATATTTTATCCACTTGATTTACATAAAACCGTGTTTTAAAGATATGTTAAGTTAACTTATTTATCTTTTAGAAACCTACTTTCTATACGAGTGTTACTTGTATAAATAGTGGAGAGTAAAATGGTTTTAGGTTTTTGTGAGTTTATGCGTGAAGAAATCATTGTGCTATAATTGAGTAAGTTTACCAAGCTTCTAACTTGTCATATTAGTTTCGGATTTCGTGCATTGCTTACCTATCATACTAGGTGTCGTACACTTGTATTGGGTTGGGTTATTTGGGTGAGTTTATTGTTTATTTTACACACAGTTTTGTAAGCTTCTTGGTGAGGCTGAGAGTTTTGTACTTTGGAAGTACGTGTAGAACTTTGGTGGTACGAGTGAATCTAAGTGTGGTGCTTAGGTTGGGTAGGATAGGGTCCTATCAAGTAGCAATTCTAGTGAGGATCTTGTGAAACTAAAGGTCTGTGTCTAATAGGTTGTAACTTGGTGTTTTCCTTATTATAGTGAAGTTTGTGTGTTTGAAATCTCTAAGGCAGGGTCGAGGTTTTACTTCCAGTTGGGCCCTAGAAGGTTTCCTCGTAAAATCTGTGTGTGCTAGCAAGTTCCTATATGCCTTGTTTATTAATCCGCAAAAAGTAGTCATTAGGAACTCAATATAATTCACCCCCCTCTTGTATTAATCGTCTCAACTAACATGCCTTTATTCACAATATATACAAAAGACAAGCTTGCTTACAAATAGAACCAATATCCAACCTTATATACCACAAACTCCGAAAACATGACCATTTGCTTCACAAATACAAAAAATGGAACAAAAAGAAACAAAAGGCTCAAAGTTCTAAAGATGTGGATTGAAAAGAAGGGGAAAGGCTCAAATGGTTAGCAAGAAGGCAAATGTAAACCTAAATGAACTAAAAAAAAGAAGATTAACCTAGAAAAGAATAATTACCACCCCGAAAAGTTGCCTTTGTCCCTCCTAGTTGGTTCGGTCTCGAGTTTGAGAATTATAAGTCAAGATTCAAGATTAGGTCCGCAATAGTCAAGGATCCATGCCGCTCATGGAAATATATGTTGAAGGCTTGAAAAATAATAAACCTCACATGGATGTAGCAAAAACTCACTATTGGTGTCAATTCCACTATAGTAAGCAACTACCAACATACCACAAACAAGTACAATATGGTTTCTTGGTCCCACTAAGTCTAACCAACTACATTAGCATGCTTTATCCTAGAATCAACCAAGCATACTCTCAAACCATGCACACCATTTGTAACACCCTAGAAATTCCTTTCCTTTAAAAATACCTATTTTACTCTTTAAAATACGATTTAGGAATATCTAAGACATTTTCTCCACCGTGAGAACGACTAAGGCAATTATCAAAGACACACAGCGGAAGACTTAAATCAAAACCATTCAAAACGAGTCAACTTAAAAGTCAACCAAACGAAAGTAAAGTTAAAACCAAAGTCAAACGAAGTCAAATAAAATAAACCTACAACTTGGAACCATTGAAGGCCCTTATCAAAACCAATTAAATTACGAAAAGCTTTGCGTTAGTCTCATAAGCGTAACATAATATAATATTTGAAAGCAATAAACCGCATCACAACTAATAAAAAGTAGCATGATTCGCTCTTCACTCACCTCGTCATGAATATGCTTCAACACCTGAAAAGATTATCTCCACTTGTCCCCACTACTCTCCATTAAAAATGGGTCATCATAGGGCCAAGATAAAGACATGGCCAAACACACAAGCACACACAATCAGCAAAGCTGAGTACATAAGCGTAATTAAACACACTAACATGCTTTCACCTATCAACACACACTTACCTCAATGCACCTGTTTAAAAGCACACACAACAATCAACAAGACACTTTAACTAGACACTAAATAATTCATTTAGCGTTGATTACGCATCGAATGGGTTTCCAACTATACCTCCCCCAATAAATTGAGGTTAACTGACACGGGAGCTAACCGTGCCAGCGACAAACCTGTGACAAACATAGGTGGCGGAATTCAAGCGCATAATAATAATAAAAAGGAATATACAACGTCCTGTACTCCGTTAGAAGTTATGATCAAATATAAAGTCACATAACTCCCCCCATATGTTCATACTCAAGGTATATACGTTCCAAGAGTTTTGGTGCGTAATCTCTTTCACTCTACGTTATTTACATATTATTAGACTTGGTGATGACTCTCAAAGCACAACTATTCAATCATCAATAATTTTTCAATCAACAAACATACCAATTTAATTCTTGAATATTTAGTGACCACATAATATTTAATGTTGAACCCTTTTTAATTCTACCTCAGTGTCAAAGACACCTTAAACGCATAAAGCGCCAAAAATCCTATCCCTCGGTGTTAAAAACACCTTAGGTGCACAAAGGCACCAACATACCATTTATTCCTCGTGTACATAGACACTTATATAGCTTCTTCCTCATGCTTAAAGCATCAATAAAAATTATATGAACCATAATAAAATTCCTTTTCAATATTCCAAACATGATTAAACAAGTAGTTTGATTAAACATGCTCTCTATCAAGCCATAAATAAATATGTGGTTCATAAATAATATTCCAAACTATAAATTTCCCTTCAATAACTCATCACAAGTAAATCATGCTTCTCAATTCAATCACTAATAACATCCAAATCACAAATTTCCAATCCAAAACTAGCATGATACTATTTTTAATTTATCAAACACATTTAGCATGCTACTTCATCAACATAACTATGCTAAGTACGCGAACGTTCCTCATTAAAGCCCTTAAAGTGGCCGAAAACACTACAACAATTCCCGAATCAAGTCTCCTACATAAAGGGACAATAATACTAAATTAATTACCCTTGTATACACAATTTCCAGCAACTTAAACTCACTTTAGACTACTTAAAATAATCTGAAAATTTATTTAAAAACCCCTAATTAAACTCTTCTTTATTGGGTAATTAAACCCTTTTCATAAAACCATCAAAAGTAGTACTTTGGGCAAAAATTCCAGCATTATAGTTTAATTAAAAACTCATCACAACTCCATAAAGATTCAATCTTTAAGCTTGATTTATACTTCCAATCAATGGGTATATAAAACCCCCAAATTAATTGCAAGTTAGAGCCCTAAAAATCAATACTTTAATAATAAAAACCCTAACTTTCAATGCTTTATAAAATCTGAAATTAAAACACTTCAAACTCTGAAATTTACAATCTTTAATCATCAAAACATAATTATAAAACATACTAATCATATTTAAACAATTAAAATCAAAAACCCAAATTATAAATTATTAGAACAATAATTAAAACAAGAGGAGAGAGAAGGGAGGAAGAAAGGTGGTGCGGTGGTGCAGTTTGGGCGACCACCGGCAGGTCGCCGGCGATAGCAGGTGGTTGGCCGGCGACGAGGCTGGCCGGACGGCAGGGGGGGTGGGCTGCTTGTTTTTACGAAAAGGATGAAGGGGAAAGAAAAGAAAGAAGGGAAAGAAAAGAAAGAAGAAAAAGAAAAAGAAATAAAAGAAAAGAAAATTAAAGGAAAATAAGATAAAGAAAATAAAGAGAAAAGAAAAGTAAGACTAACCTCTTGTGTGGGAAAATTTTTGGGGATTGAAGGAGTATATATAGAGTAGGGTAGATTTAAGATATTTGGGCTTCATAAAAGATGATAGGATGGAGAAACAATTGGCCCAAATAAATAAAAGAATGATTGGGCTTGTTATATATATATATATAATTGTAATTTGGTAGAGTGAGTATTAATCAAATTAAAAACTCAATTTATTTAAATCCCATAATTAAAACAAGGTGACCCCAAAATAAACTTTATAAATAAGTAAATAATTTATAAAATACAATAAAAATACGGGGTATTACAGTCTACCCCCCTTAAAAGAAGTTTCGTCCTCGAAACTTAGGTACGAAAACTTTAAAAACTTGTTTAAAGACACATAAATACTTAAAATCTCGAAAACTTTTCTTAATATTATTAGTTGTTGTACTTTGTGATACTTCCTTTCTACCTCATCTATTCATTCACACGCAAACTAGTGTGTAAGATAACAACTTTATTAACAACTTACTTAAAATAATGTGTAAACTATTAGGCTATCTAACGAACTCACACTACTATTAGTGTAATATTCAACTTTAGAAAGAAATTTACACATCCTTGTGTGTAAGACAAACAAACTAAATAACAAAATCAGTGTAAAACTGACCGAAAAAGCACTTAAAATGCCAAAATTAAGGGAAAAGTGCGCAATTCTATCGCACTCTACCCCCCTGAAAGAAAACTAGTTACGCCCCCGTAACTCCACTTAATTCAGCTTAATAGTTATGTTGTTCTCTTTCTCTTTCCATCCTTGGTAAAATCATAATACTTCTCTATATTCATTCCTTGTTGCGAGTACCAAAAGTCTCATCGATTCCGTACTCATTATACCAAAAATAATCAATACCATCTATACTATCTTTTACCAATCCTCTAGTAAAAGTATGAAGCACTTTGCTATTCAAAACCTTGATTTTTGTCTAGCTTTCTTTTGATCAAATTGGTTTCATTCAATGGTTTCCTTTGCAAGTCCTACCTTTAGTCAATGACTTATGAAGAATATCTTATACCTTACCAAGGTCCAATAATATGCCAAGTTATTCTCCACTTTACCAATTCTATGCAAATTCATATATTTCTATATACCTTGGCTCATTTTCTTTATTCTTTTCATACTTTAACTTTGTTTTATGGGTTACACTTTCAATAACACTTGTCTTTTGTCCCCTGTTTAACTTGCACCATTTAAATCCGTTCTTGGATACTTTTCTTGCTTCTCCATAAATTTACTAGTTTGAAGTCCTAAGACGATCTTCTCACTAATGTTCCCCGACATAGTGAACTTTCATAGTTCTTTCTACACCAACCTCGAAATGTTGCCATGCCAATGCGGCCTTGCATGGTTATCTTTCATTTTTTTTCTCCCCAATGCTTCATGCTCTCTAATGACTTCCAACGTAAATATTCCTTTTGTTTGTCCATTATTATTTGGTGGTTGTAGTAATCATCCTCCGTGTATCACCAAAGTTCTCCTATATATTTACTAGGATCTTGAAAGAAACTAGGAATCTCAATCTAAAATGATATCCTTAGGAACTCTATGTAATCTCACAACAAATTTGTTGTAAGCCTTTGCAAGTTGCTCCTTTCTCCAAGTCTCCTTCATCAGTTTTACACATTGTGGATTTAGACAATCTATCCACCACAATTCAAATGAAACAATCACTCTTAATCATCAATACGCCTTTGTCGAATCCTTTTACAACATGTCCTTTCCTGGGTGTATTTCACCTTCCTCCCATTATATTTCACTTCAACTTCTTACTCTTAAATGTATATTTAAGCTTATTTCCATGACCAATAAAATAGCACATCCTCCTACGAATTCAATCCAAATTCACATTCCCTTCTTGACTTTCCTGCATCTCCTCGAATATCGTTGGTCTCAAACTCTAGTTATCCCAACATTTCTTTACTTTCTTTTCCAACACTTTTGAGGGGGTTAATTTCCTTCTTTCCTATTTAATTTGTATCAATTTACCACATTACCTCCAATGATATGTATGTCTTACCCCTATTCCTTTATCAACTCCAATCATTTTTTTGCTACATATTTAAATCCTTGTATGTGAGAGTCTATCTCAAACTTTAAACGTCATTCAAATAATCATGTTTCCATACAAAATTTATTTCACATTTATATTCCCTATAAACTTTCTATTATTCTCCATTAATACATTCACTTGTCTATTATCCTTGAAAATCCATCATAGACCTTTTTCACCCCTATTATCAAACTTAAAGACCTCAAATGACAACTAATTTATTGTCCATAATTCACCGCTTCTATCCCTGTTACATCAACAATTACCACTATACATTATCACAAGGTCTCCCAAGATGGTCCTTTCTTAATCATAACTCACTCTTAGGAAAAACCATGTGTGCATTTGCTTCTATCTCTGTTTTGATAACTTTATCACAAGTGTTCACATCGTCCTTTCCTTCCTATTCTTAGAATTTACCAAAATATCTTCGATAAAACACTCTATTCCTTTAGGTCCATATAAAACATAGGTGCTCCGTTAATTCAAAAGGAAAAATAAATGAAACTCAAACCGACCAAATCTTGTCATAAATGCCAATATTCGAAATGTCCTCTTTCGAAGGTTCTTACTTAATACTAGTTCCTATCTTCAAGTCTAACCTCAATATTATATTTATTCCTTTCATTTGATCAAACAAATTGTCTCTTTTAATCAAAAGATAAATTATCCTTCATTGTTACCTTGATCAATCTTCCTAAGCCACTTTACAAATACAATTTTTCATCCCTTCACTTAACAAATTCATGCGCTCCCCAAGGCGATGTAACTTTCTTTCAATGAATTACCACAGTATTCTTTAACTCCTTTAAACAATGCAACATTAATCCTTTCTTCACACACAAACACGTCCTTATATTATTTCCAAAGTTTCCTCAACCCCTATATTTCTTTGCTTACATTACTCTTGCTTACAAATTTCATTTAATCAACCCGAAATTTTTCTTCTAGCATCCCTTGAATAAATCTCATGACCATAAATAATCTCAACTTCAATTACTTTATAACCAATCCTTACCTAAATCATATCAACACATTCCAATCAAATTTATAAATCTTGTCATAAATTCTTCTCCTTTATGACATTTTCATATTTATAGTTTAATAATTTCAATACCTTTAAGTATATTATTTCTTCATGGTTTTAACATTCTTAACCTCCAAGAATTACATAAGCCACCTTCCTGCTTCTTCTTATTCCTAAAATATCTTTTTAAAACTCCGTTAGTCTTCTTGTTGATCTTTCACCCACCTTCTTTCTGGTTTGATCCCTTATCCTTATCCTTAGTCTCACTTTTTTTTTTTTTTTTTTTTTTTTTTTTTTAGCGAATATATGAATTGTTCACTCTTTATACAATTCAGTCAAACTCCTAAAAACATTATATGTTGACAATTATCATTGGAACTCATATAAAGATCACCCTCCTTTAACTTATTCCTTGGGCTTCTAAGCAATACTACTCCCTTGAAAACTTCGAGATCTTAACAACTTGGAGTGCTACTCCAAAGCAAACAATATTTTCATTTCCACCCAAACTTCACTACATGTTCCTTCCATCTGCATGAAAGTTCGGTAAAACTTATTTCGAGTTTGCTTCTCAAATGTCCCTCAGATAAGATTGGGTATCTTCACAACTTGTTCATTCCCATTGAAATGGTAAAATCAACTCTTTTCAGTACTTATCATACAAACTTTCATTCCCTCTCAAATTCTCAAGACACATTTTGCCTTTATACAACTTGCATAGCTTTTTAACTCAACCCTCAAAACTTTGGCAATTGATCTCCCTTTGGTGTTTAGATGGTTTTCACTCTTTAACACTATTTAGTTACACCTTCATCCATTACAGGATTATTGGTGGTTATATCATCCTTGGCAATCTATCAAGTTTGCCATACTACTTTGTTCAAATCATTTTAATTACTGGAATTGTTTCTTGTCATCACACTTTCTTGATGATAAAACTGGATGCTATATAGGTTAGGTTGAAACACCTAGCTTTCTCTTGTTCTAATCAAAACATCAACCAATAAATTCAATCAAGGAACAATTATTATTTAATTCGAATTAAGGTTTGAGGTAACATATTTTTGTCCTCATATCCAATAATTCAAATGCATAAAATTATGATTTATAAACAACCATAGTTCATATAATTAAACAAGCAATCAAAAATATAAATATCCCCATGACTGCTACCCAAAAGGAGAGAGAGAAATGAGTAGCTCTTGGAAAACAATAGAAATCATTAGGTCGTTGAACAACTCTAAAAGAGTACGTGAATAAGTTCAAGAACTCTCTTCAAAATGATAGCTTTTCTATGACTCCTTAATGTAAGATAATTATTTTCATATCCCAAGGTTAATGAGTAAATACTCTTAACTTTTAGATGATATGTGTCAATATTCTCAAGGTTGAATTTGTGACAATGTTCTCAAGGTTCGACAAAACAAAAATCCTCAATATTCCAACAAAATTATGATTTCTCAAGAGAAACATCATATATTAATATATATATATATACTCAATTCTCCATCCCAAACTAAATAACTTTAATCATAAGAAATGATAAGTCACTAAGCTTACAATGTCAAACTCCAATTGCTTCGGATTGAGTATCTCTCAGCTCATATAATAACTTCCATCATCACTCATCTCTAATCAATTCCTATCCTCACTTTTCTTGGGCTCTTGTTAAATTTCGGTTCATGCTCAACCTCGTATTCAAAGACACAACATATTCCTCAAATGGGTATAGAATCACAATTTCTCCCAATTACAAGCTCTTTAATCAATAGTATTAATCTCTTAATCAATTATCATACCTTTGTGTCTTGATACACAAGTGCACAAAACTCAAAAACTCATTCTAATAACTAGACAAGGTATCTTAACAACATGCTATCCCAAAACACAATACTCACACCCAGGTGATGATGTGTATCCCAAGATATCTTCCAATAATATGCAAACAATCCTAAACATTCCTCAAAATTCTCATCATGTAAACTCACAAGGTATGGGTTTAGGGATCCTACAAGAAAACGGGCTTGACTACCAAAACCCTTCCCACAACAATATAATACAGTTATTGCAGAAGATTAAGTACGGTGTTCAATCATACAATTTTGATAGCTCACATATAATATTTCACATATTGCATGCTTTCATCAATAAACATTTAGTCATACAACATGCTTGAACACCTCATATAAAAATATGCACATAGGGAAGAAATTAAATTCTAGCCTATATGCCCTTTCTTCTCCTACCCAAGCTCACCAACACGCTAATAAAAGCTTTTAACACATATTTCTTACCTCAATCCTTGCTTTCCTGCAAAAAGCACAAACTAATAATGTTTTTGACTCCTCTTTTCAAAATAAAATTTGAAAATAAGTTTCGAAAAAGGGCCAAAATATTCGGCCATCACAAAAAAAAAATAAAATTCGGGCATACTAAAAAAATTTCGGATGTCCAAACTAAAAATTTTGGACCTCGTAAAAAAAAATAATAATATTTTGGTCCTCTTAAAATCAAAATAAAATAAAATAAAATAACTCGCTTTTAAAAATACTTTATTAAATAAGCACTTGGCCAAGTTTTAAAATAAAACACTGTAAAACACGTTTTTGGCTTTAGTGGGAATAAAAATCTCAATTAAAGCTCCCAGATACCACTTTGTAACACCCTAGAAATTCCTTTCCTTTAAAAATACCTATTTTACTCTTTAAAATACGATTTAGGAATATCTAAGACATTACCGCCACCGTGAGAACGACTAAGGCAATTATCAAAGACACACAGCGGAAGACTTAAATCAAAACCATTCAAAACGAGTCAACTTAAAAGTCAACCAAACGAAAGTAAAGTTAAAACCAAAGTCAAACGAAGTCAAATAAAATAAACCTACAACTTGGAACCATTGAAGGCCCTTATCAAAACCAATTAAATTACGAAAAGCTTTGCGTTAGTCTCATAAGCGTAACATAATATAATATTTGAATGCAATAAACCGCATCACAACTAATAGAAACTAGCATGATTCGCTCTTCACTCACCCCGTCATAAATATGCTTCAACACCTGAAAAAATTATCTCCACTTGTCCCCACTACTCTCCATTAAAAATGGGTCATCATAGGGCCAAGATAAAGACATGGCCAAACACACACAATCAGCAAAGCTGAGTACATAAGCGTAATTAAACACACTAACATGCTTTCACCTATCAACACACACTTACCTCAATGCACCTGTTTACAAGCACACACAACAATCAACAAGACACTTTAACTAGACACTAAATAATTCATTTAGCGTTGATTATGCATCGAACGGGTTTCCAACTATACCTCCCCCAATAAATTGAGGTTAACTGACACGGGAGCTAACCGTGCCAGCGACAAACCTGTGCCACACATAGGTGGCGGAATTCCAAAAAGGAATATACAGCGTCCTGTACTCCGTTAGAAGTTATGATCAAATATAAAGTCACATAACTCCCCCCATATGTTCATACTCAAGGTATATACGTTCCAAGAGTTTTGGTGCTTAATCTCTTTCACTTTACGTTATTTACATATTATTAGACTTGGTGATGACTCTCAAAGCATACCTATTCAATCATCAATAATTATTCAATCAATAAACATACCAATTTAATTCTTGAATATTTAGTGACCACATAATATTTAATGTTGAACCCTTTTTAATTCTACCTCAGTGTCAAAGACACCTTAAACGTATAAAGCGCCAAAAATCCTATCCCTCGGTGTTAAAAACACCTTAGGTGCATAAAGGCACCAACATACCATTTATTCCTCGTGTACATAGACACTTATATAGCTCCTTCCTCATGCTTAAAGCATCAATAAAAATTATAAGAACCATAATAAAATTCCTTTTCAATATTCCAAACATGATTAAACAATTAGTTTGATTAAACATGCTCTCTATCAAGCCATAAATAAGCATGTGGTTCATAAATAATATTCCAATCGATAAATTTCCATTCAATAACTCATCACAAGTAACTCATGCTTCTCAATTCAATCACTAATAACATCCAAATCACAAATTTCCATTCCAAACCTAGCATGATACTATTTTTAATTAATCAAACACATTTAGCATGCTACTTCATCAACATAACTATGCTAAGTGCGCGAACGTACCTCAATAAAGCCCTTAAAGTAGCCGAAAACACTACAACAATTCCCGAATCAAGTCTCCTACATAAAGGGACAATAGTACTAAATTAATTATACTTGTATACACAATTTCCAGCAACTTAAACTTACTTTAGACTACTTAAAATAATCTGAAAATTTATTTAAAAACCCCTAATTAAACTCTTCTTTATTGGGTAATTAAACCCTTTTCATAAAACCATCAAAAGTAGTACTTTGGGCAAAAATTCCAGCATTATAGTTTAATTAAAAACTCATCAAAACTCCATAAAGATTCAATCTTTAAGCTTGATAATACTTCCAATCAATGGGTATATAAAACCCCCAAATTAATTGCAAGTTAGAGCCATAAAAACCAATACTTTAATAATAAAAACCCTAACTTTCAATGCTTTATAAAATCTGAAATTAAAACACTTCACACTCTAAAATTTACAATCTTTAATTATCAAAACATAATTATAAAACATACTAATCATATTTAAACAATTAAAATCAAAAACCCAAATTATAAATTATTACAACAATAATTAAAACAAGAAGATAGAGAAGGGAGGAAGAAAGGTGGTGCGGCGGTGCAGTTTGGGCGACCACCGGCAGGTCGTCGGCGACAGCAGGTGGCTAGCCGTCGACGAGGCTGGCCGGACAGCAGGGGGTCGGGGCTGCTTGTTTTTACGGGAAGGATGAAGGGGAAAGAAAAGAAAGAAGAAAAAGAAAAAGAAATAAAAGAAAAGAAAATTAAAGGAAAATAAGATAAAGAAAATAAAGAGAAAAGAAAAGTAAGACTAACCTCTTGTGTGGGAAAATTTTTGGGGATTGAAGGAGTATATATAGAGTAGGGTAGATTTAAGATATTTGGGCTTCATAAAAGATGACAGGAGGGAGAAACAATTGGCCCAAATAAATAAAAGAATGATTGGGCTTGTTTTATATATATATATATATATATATATATATATATATATATATATATATATATATATATATATATATATATATATATATATATATATATATATATATATATATATATAATTATAATTATAATTTGGTAGAGTGAGTATTAATCAAATTAAAAACTCAATTTATTTAAATCCCATAATTAAAACAAGGTGACCCCAAAATATACTTTATAAATAAGTAAATAATTTATAAAATACAATAAAAATACGGGGTATTACACCATTACCATTTAAGAAGAATAGCATTCAATTATCCAAGTCCAAATGTATTATGTCCAAAGCAAGAATAAAACAAAGATACATTGCAAATTAGCCTCGATAGAAACAAAAATCTTTTTGGAGTTTTTCAAAATAAAGAACATGGAAATGCATATACAAAGGTGCATAACATATATGAATCAACATTCCACCAAACATGATAGAATACACTCCCCCAAGCTTGAATGAGATAACATGCTCAAACATAAATCAAATATTCCGCGGGAGGGGAAAACAAGGAGATCAATCCAATCAAACCAACATATGTCCAACAAGTCTCCAACCAATAGAGGAAGAGCGAGGAAAGATATTACCGGATACTAGGTGGGTGTAAATACCCGCAAATGACCCAATTAAACCTTTCAAAACCAATTTCCTCAAGAATTTAACCTTTCCCTACATATGCTAGCTAAAATAAGAGTCAAACTTTCTTGATTCTTTATCCAAATCGAAGCACCAAAGTATATCAAGTCATGTACCTAGCAAAAAGCACACAAACATTTCCTTGAGAGAAAATCTATTATAAAATGCAGATGAAAATCTAATCTGAAGCACGGGTTACTTCCTGAGAAAGGCTTGCTTAAGGTCCAAGCTTGACCGCTCTAGTAAACTAATAATTCAATGCACGCAAGAGCTTGTCAATTGCACTACTACACATTTCGTAAGAGAGAAGGTAGGCAAATGACGGGATGAAAACGTGCAACAAGATTGTTGCACGCAAGTGAGGAGAGAGATGACAACAAAAAGAAGAAGAATCAAAAGAAAATTCAACAAAATAAGAAAAGTAAAAAGAAGAAGAAGAAGAAGAAGAAGAAGAAGAAGGCAAACTCTCCTCAAAAATATTTTGGGTGGCTACATCGCCCTTTTCCTCAATAGACGACAAATGAGGGACATGAAAATCATCATAGAAGAGGGGGTCCCCAATAGGCTCATTAACAAAGGAAGGGAGGGATATAGGAGTGTAAGGGATATGGTCAAACCTCCTTGAAAAAGGGACATGAGAGATGGGAATAGGGGCTATGGTCTCACTAATGATCTCTTCCTCACCACCATGCCTCAAATCACCAATAAGAGCTTGAAAATTAATCATAGAATCCTCAAAAGAAGAACACTCATGATCATCATCCCCCTCAAACATCCAACTTTCAAGAGGAACAACATAATCTCCTTCACTACAACCATGAACAACAATTCCCTCAACTTCCTTAAAGCCTAAAGTCTCAAAGCCATGTATGAATGGATGAAAATTCATTTCAAACTCATCCCTCTCCCATGAAGCATTCTTAATGAACTCACTCAAAAGGCTATGGGTTTTCATTTGACACTAAAAAAACACATTGGTTATAACCTCAATCGAGTCCAAATACTCATGGATAGAAGAATCACAATCATGCATAAGAGACTCATCAAGGTGGGAAGTAGGGTTGAGGTTATCAAAATCAACACTCTCTTCATTCTCAACTACTTCACCATCTCTCAAATGCTCACCAACGGGATCCTCACACTCTCTTGGTTTCTCAATATCATCATCACCATCTTCAACACACACCTTAAATTGGGATTTTTCACAAACAAGCATCAAGGATGAGAATTAGCTTTCTAACTCTTCTCCTCTTCTCTTTTCCTCCTCAATACGCTCCTTATTCTTTTTCATTATCTCTAATTGACCTCTCATAGAATTAAGAATCATCTCCTTACTAGGCCCAAACTCATTATCAAGCTCAATGCACCTAATTTGAGACTCAAATATATCAACAAGAGATTTAAAAGACGTAGAAGGTTGAGGCTCAACAAGAGAAGAAGAAGAAGTACAACCAAGATTGGAAGAATCAACATTAAGATCATGAGCATATACATCACTTTGGGGAGTGGGGGCACAATCAAACACATGAGATTCATCATTAAGGGAACGAAGCACATCACAAGAAGGCATGGTAAATAATGAAGAATATTGAAACACATCATTAGCATCAACTTGAGCATGCACTTCATCATCATGAACAAAATGAGAAATACAGTTAAAATCATGTGTTCTAGGTTCACTTATGGGATCATGTGACAAATCATGGGAAATCATGCTAACATTAGAAGAATTAAGACATTGCAAATCAATATTAGACTCATGATTACTCCTATCATAAACATCCCTAGCGAACCAAACATAAAAATCACAAGCATCATCAATTGAGAATGCTCTAAATTTACTATTATGCATGCATTCAACTTTATTACTAGTTCGTTCATTCAAACAAAAATAACAAATCTCACAAGCCTCCCAAAGACTACAACGATTATAGTCAATAAATCTCTCAAGTCTATGGAAATATTCACAAAAAGGCTCATTGTCAAATTTAGGAAAATATAGACATGCCATTTTTATCGAAAGCAAATAAAAATCAACTAAAAGAAAAGTATATACAAAGTCCTAGACTCAAGCAATCAAAAACACACAAACATAGACATCGTTCCCCGACAACGACGACATTTTGACGAGGGGTGGAACTAGGATGTTGAAACTAATCCTCCCTCGATCAAACTAAATTTATAAACACTTAACAAACCTATATAATAGTATAGAGGCAAGTCAAGGGTCGAACCTAAAGGAACGGTAATGTTCAAGCGCTATGAATTATGCGCCTAAGCTAGGTCGAAGACAAAGATAAAGAGAGAACACTAACAACTAATAAACAAAGAAACCAAACAAATAAAGCGCTAGGAACGGGATCAACAAGCAATAATGACAATTGTAGAAACTCGGAAACAATATGCAAATCAATAGTTGTGAAGACTAATGGCAAGCTTAATCAAAAGAGTCAAGAAGCTATATCCTAGATTTCAAACTAGCGCCAACTACGATAGTCTCTAACAAGGAGCATCACTAATAAAGCTCAATCGACAATTGCAAGCTACAAATCAATGGTCCGTATTAATGTAGACTCACAAAGCAATCTAGCATAATTCTCAAGGCCTAATAAAATTACATACATGCAAACTTCCATTAATCGATTAATCTCAACAATTAATCAACATTATTCCCAAATTAAGCACAATTGATCAATCATACAAGTTTCGCCCAATTCCTAGCAAACAACTACACTAACATCATCATATAATCAACAAACAACTAAAGAAATCAAGAATCAACAATCTATGAAGAACAATTACACTTATCAGCAATCAAACATCAAAATCAAACCAAACAAATATGAAATCAAACAAAGCAATAAAATGAGATTGAGTTAAGAATGCTCATTAATAATAGAGAAGATCTCCTACACAATTGTCACCGTTGAATCTTCAATCTCTCAATCACCATTGAAATTCCTCACTTTCTGTCACTAAAATCTACTCCTAAACTAACCCCAAAACTAGAAAGAGAAGCTCTCAACTAAGCAAAGAATATGATCTAAAATGTGAAATGAAGCTTATTCCAAACTTGCCCCAAAAATCGGGTTTACAAAGGTATTTATAGAGGCGCAAAAACAAAAACCGAGCAAAAAAATGCCCAGGAAGGCGCGCCCGTGCTGCAGGGGAGGCGCACCCGTGCTGCAGGGGTGGCGCACCTGCATATGTTAGTGGCGCGCCCGCGCCTGTGCCTTGCGCGCCCGCGCATCTCTAGGTTTCTTCGATCTTCTCGTGGCTTCATGCGTTCACTAAGTTCTTTGAATGAACGCACAATCATGATGATGATGAACACTAAGTGAGGCAGTACCAAAAGCACATGATTGTGGGTTCAACACCCCATATTCATGATAGCACAGCTTGAGAGCGCAAGAGCTAGGACTTGGAGAATCTAATTCCTTGCATCTTGAGCTTTCCAATGGCCATGAGCTTGCTCCAAAATCTCCCACCTTAGTAATTCACAAATATCAAGACCCGTACCTCGTACAATACCTACGACCATGAAAATAGGGCTAATAAAGGAGAAAAGAGTAGAAAAACCAATAAAATGCATAAAAGCTACAAAATAAGAGAGGAAAGGTAAAACCAAGACCAAATGCATAAAACTAAGCATTTATTTAGAAGGAATGCTATGAAAAGAAGGTGAAAACAACCTAAATGCTCATCAAATGGGTGCCATGTACGACACCCATCCGTCTGGTGCCATGTTCTTCCAATATCGAGCTAAAAATCTGCCTTCTTGTTTCAACTAGTTCTAGCACTGTTGGCTCGATTCTACTTCCTGATTAAGATTTTCTCTGTTTTTAAGAAACCCATATGTGTTGTACATATAGTTATAACCCTCTGGGAATTCATGCTCCATCTACCCGATTGAACGCTTTAAGCAACAAAGGGTACATCCGAGAATGTTGAATTCACCAAACCATGGAAGCGAGTTTAACTCGCGGGGTCCTATCAACACGCACCAACCCTTCCAAAGGTAAGGCTTTCGCGCGGTGCATCTGGAATCATTACCATGGACCCTCTTTGACTAAACCATATCCTTAAACTTTAGAGAACTAGAGCCATGGTTAGGTTGCAAACTCATTGCATCATGTTGTGACTTTTTGATTACTTGTGCATTATTAGCTTGTGCATTCGTACATGTGATTAAACTAACCGTTTGGTTTGACTTGTAATTATGAATATGATTAAATAAACTAACCAAAGACTAAAGAACTTTGCATAATTAATTGATTAATTAATTTGAGCTAATAAATATGTCTAAAATCGAGTCATAGTTCCTTTAAGTCAACCTGTATTTTTATTCTCGTATACTGCACAAGCGTCAACTTATTTTGGTCATAGCCAAGGTTCTAGGAAAATTTACGAGTCGTACTACCTATGGATCTGTATCCCCGAGTTTTATATTTAATTTGGTGTTAGTTTCGTACCAATCAGAGTCACAGATAAAAAGTTATGAATAAATTGCCACATCCTGTCCAGTTTAATGCATATATGTGAGGTCTTAACTTAGTCTTTGCTAGTCAAGTCACATAGTCTAGCCACATTGTAATGACATGAGTCTTAACATATCACTTGCACTCACTAGTCTTAGCACACACTTTGTATATGTCAATATGACCATGTCTTAGGTTCGTGCATGAGTCGTTTTCCGTCATTCGAGTGGGGGGGTCCAATCTACTCCCATTCTTTTCCACATTCTCTTCCATGTTGAATAGATCTTGAGTCAAAATAAATAATTAACAGTAAATATCCCCAATTTCCTTTCCCGAGTACTTAGTCAAGGAGAGAAGGGCGTTTAATCTAGGACAACACCTTCGTTCAAGTTCAACTTTTTGATAAACCAATCGGTGGGAAAAGAAAAACTAAGAAGATAATGGCGAGTCAAGAGGAAGTCAATGAACTAAAGAAGCAAATGGCTAGCGTTACCGAGGTGTTTAAGTCTTTAACCCTTCAAATCAATGACCATGTTAAACAACAACAAATGGAGTTCATGCAAGAAGGTTTGAGCAAAATATCCAATGACTATAGATTCCAGGGCATTAGCTCACAAGGGGTCTCGGTGGATAAGGAGCTTCTTCCGCAGAAGTTCGATGCCAACGACATCTCAAAGATCAAGGAAACAGACAACCCTTATTTCCACTTAAGAGCGTTTGAGACAATAATGAATATTAAGGGGATTGATAGGAAAGTCTTTCATTTTTTGTTTTCTTTATCTCTTGAAACCGTTTGTCAACAATGGTTCTTTTCTCTTGATAAAGAGAAAACCTCTACTTGGGATGCTATTGTAAATGCTTTCATTGATAGATATAAATGTAATATTCAAGTCGAAACCGACTATAGACAACTTGAGATGCTAAGACAAAAAGAGAATGAAGGCTTTACTTTTTTCTTTAATAAGTGGAGGGAAATTTCCGCTAAGATGATTGAGGTTCCCACCGAAAAAGAATCTGTAACGACGTTTATCAAGAATCTCCAAGAGAAGTATTCGAAGCAATTAAAATATCAACATAATTTGAATACTTTCAACGCCGTCTATGACATCGGTTTTGAAATCGAAGATGACCTCGCAAGGTAAAAAGCTACTAACAATAATAACAACAGTAAATGGAAAGGAAAGAAAAACAACAATCCTTCATCTTCCAAAAACACCCATTCTAGCAACAATGTTAGTAACTTTGATCTCAATGAAGTCTTAGCCATCGATAATCAAGGATCTAAAAAGAAACCCAAAAGAGAGTTCACACCCATTGGAATGACCTATGATGTTGCTTTCGATCGTCTCTATGATCGAGGATTAATTAAAACTATTGGCCCTACCGAGGATCCAACGCCAGAAAAGAGATCTTCAAGATGGGATCCCAATTCTTATTGCAAGTACCATCGAGGAAATGGTCATACCACCGATGAATGCTACAGATTCCAAAATCTCATGCAAGATCTCATAGAAGCAAACAAGATCCCATTGCCTCTAGCTAGCAAGAAGACCGGGTGATTATAAGCACAATACAAGAGGCGAGCTTCAACGACAAGATTTCATGACCTCTTTTTTCTATTTCTTTTTCATTCTTTTTTTTCCCCAATAGGTCTAGCATAGGCACCTTTTATTTTTCTTAGATATATTTTGTAGGACTTTCTTTTACTTTTTACTTTTTAAATAAAATGAGCATTTATTTTCTTACATATGATCATTGCATTACAAAAAACAAAAAATTAATAAATAAAAAAATCATTGTCAAACTAAGCACAAGGTACACCAATGATTTGAGGCACCCCTTGTAGCCACATAATATCACCTTTCACCCTTCAAATATGTAATCACTTTTTTTGATAAACCACATTGAGCTTTGTCTAACGATAGACCTTTCATTTTTCAACCTATATCTACCTAACCTTTGGATGGGATGGTGTGCAACTTATGCAATTTTCAAATTCTTAAAAAGCTTGAGTGACTTCAAAAGATTAAAATAGCAAAAAATAAGCAAAAAAATAAATAAAAGTGTACAAAAGGGCAAGTGTTCTAATGTCTTTGACATGACCATGTCTTTGATATGAACACGTCTCAGATTGCGTCTCTTATCGAGTGCTCAGTACCGTGCTTGGGAAACATGAATGCCAAGTGAGTGACAAACTGCATGATCGAGATTGCCCACACTTATAAAAATAAAATAAATGCTAAAGCAAAAGAGAGAGCAAAAAAAATAAAAAATGAGAGTTCAAAAGTGAGAAACCTCAAGCATAAAATATAAAGATTCAAAAGCATGGTTACACACCTTGAGGGCTTATCAAGGGTCTTGAGCCTTTATCCCCTTCTTGTTCAAACCTTTAGCCTAACCACGTTACAACCCTTAAATGACCTCTTTGAGGTATACACATAATTGTGCGAGGTTCGGCTAGAGCTACGTTCGGCCTGATTCCTAACGAATACGTAGGCAACCTCACATCGAGGTGCGCCCGTAATAAAAATTCATTCATATTCACATTCACACACTCACACCATGATCATATCAAGGGATCCCTTGTGCTCATCCCTATTAATTTAGAGCTACACTTGGGGACTTGATCCCTACATCATTAGCCTACCAAGCCTTAGAGTCACCACCATTTGACTCTTTTCAATATATTTTTTCACACACTCAGCCCTTGCGGCCTAACTTTAGTGTCACTATCACACCCATCACAGATACATGACCAAATAGTCCTTCCCTTAGGAACCCTTTGTCATGAAATCTTAAAACAACGTTGAAGCATGCCTCGTCATATCAACATCACTCATTAATCATAATCATCAGTGCACCACAAAGTATGAAGTGCTTAGTCTCCGTGCCTAAGTTACCCAAATGCTTTCATCATTGAGTCAACAATTCAGATAGCCTAGGATGAATTAATCCTTGCGCCTTGAGAGATAGTATCAAACAACATTTCACTAAGCTCATTCAACATGCACCTTCAAAAACTTTGCTTCTTCCTTTTTGCGTCTTTCTTTTTCGGGAGAAAGTCAGTACCCTCCACAAAAATGACAAAATTTTTTGTTTTTCTGCATGAGTCAACACCCCGCACACACGAGTCATATCGAGTCGAGTCAACCTCAAGTCAGTCAATCATGATGAGTCAAGTTTATACCTTGAGTCATGTCAAGTCAATGAGTCAAGCAACACTAAGTCTTAGGTCAACCCTAATTACATGAGCAAAGTCCTATAGTCCAAAATGTAAAAGCAGGTACACTAAGTCCCAGACGGACGAGTAAGCTTTACAAAAGGTTTGAAGCAAAAGGACGCAAACAACTTAGCAAATCAACTAGAGTCAGCTTGATTGCAATCATATTTGATTGTCGCTCGGCCTGACGACGGTCATATTAATTGATTGAGTTCCTTTGTATGCCAGTTAGCCCTTATAAGCAAATTGACATGATTAGTTGTCGGCTCGATTACAATCACAGTAAGTGATTGACCTGACGACGATCGTTTCACATAGTTTAAGCGCCTAAGCATTGTCTCATTACAAGCACCAACGCATCATTTCAAAAGTAAGCACTTATACGACAATTTTTCCAAGACTGGATTGCCATCCCTAACCGACAATATTTCCAAATATGGTTTGTTGCGCATCTTCTTCAACGACAATTTTTCCAAGATTGGATTGTCATCTCTGGCAAAGTTTCTAAGCGTGGATTGTTGTGCTCCTTCTCTGTTTAGCGATTTTTTCCAAGTTCGGATTGACATCATTGGCAAGTTTTCCGAGATTGGATTGTCATACACATAGTTCCCTATGGCAAAATTTCCCAAAGGATTGTCGCATGTCTTTATTCATCATAAATTTCGGCAAAGGTTCCTCAACGTGGATTGTCATTCATTTCATTCAGTGGCAAATTTTTCCGAAGGGGATTGTCGATTGACTCTTTTTTGCAAATGTTCCAAGACGCGGATTGTCAATTGTGGCAATATTTTCCTAAAAGGATTGTCGCGTAGCATTGGAAAATTTCCAAGGTGGATTTCTTTCAAAAGTTATATTCCAAGATGTAGATTGTCGATCGTAGCAAAGTTCTTATGACAGATTGTTACGAAACATTGGCAACTTTTCCCAAAAATGGATTTTGGCAAATTTTCTAAGATACGGATTGTCGCTTCTTTGTAGCAACATTTCAAAGGATGGATTGTTACGTGGCATTGACAACTTTCCCTAAATCGGATTGTCATGCATCATACAAGAGTTGTGTTGGAAACTATTCCCAAAGAAAAGAGGATTGCCATCACTCAAAGCATCAACAGCAAAGTTCAAGCGAGCATTAAGGATCGACAAGCGTTGGTCTTCAGTGATATTCTTCGGAATATTATCGCAACAAATGAGGATGGCTTCAGGCGGAGCAATCTTCGATCATGTTCCTTGGCTTGGGAAGATGGTCACAAGGCGGTAGAAGATCGTTTCAAGCGAGGCAACCTTCGATAGTATTCTCTGGCTTGCAGAAGACTATCACAGCGGAAATTGAAGGCAGTTACAGGCGTACCAGTCTTGAAGCGGTATCCCATAGCTTGAGGAAGATCGTCAAACAAAAATGGAAAGCTCTTTGCTTAGAGACGCGTGGGCATATCATTTAAAGCTCTTTGTTTAGAGACGCGTGGACATATCAAAAAAGCACCATTGTTCAGAGACGAGTGAAAATAAAAACCGCAAGATAGCGTTCCCTAGCTTACGCAAGGTTGTCACAGCGACAAATGCAGCAACAAATCGATTATCTACAGAGACGTGTGCTCGACGGTGCAAGATATGCGTTTATTAACTCTCTTATCTGTTTTATCTAACGCTAGTTTGTAGGTATTGTCATTACAAGAATGATTTAGGATCGCAGAATGTTCTGAATCATTCTCTATCCCTATCGCTACTTTGTCTTTTATTTTTCCAAACTCAGTCAAAGTGAGGGCTTCTGTAGACACCCAAATGTGTCTCCCCAAAACAAAACCTAGTGATGAATACCTTTCATGTCATTTTATTATCAAACAAAGCAAGAGTGTGAAAAGTCTAGTGATGACGATGTTTTTATTAAAGTATCTCTTCTTTCTGATTTTTAAAATATTTCTTTTCTTACCGTATTTATGAAAAACATGCATTCTAGTTTAGTTTGGTCCATGATATGGGTCCAATAATAGTGTAGTTGGATGGGGCTTGAAAGAACTTTCCAACGATATACTATAAGCCCACTTCCGATGAATAATGAGGAAGTTATGGCCAAAATACTTAAATGGGCCCTGTTTGGTTCATACATACGACCCAATGATCTAGAGAAGGGCCTATTATTAATTATCATTCCTAAAGCGATTAGGATTTATTATATTCTTCTAGAATACTATAGAAGGTTTATTTAAATCCTAATGGAGTTAGGATTGATAATTATGTTTAAAAGAGTTTGAAATTGAATAAAACTACTCCTTTTGAGAATCCTTGTTTTATACGAGATGGAATATGTTCAAATATTATTTTTTTTGCCTTATAATCTTTATCCAAATTTTATATGATTGGATAGATATTGAAATTATCTTTCCAATGATGTATTATAATATTAAATCCGAGCTATAAAAGAAAAATATATGAATGTGGTACAAAACTCTATCCAAAATTGATACCCTTCCACAATTTCGGACATATATTTTAATCTAAATAATATTTTGATCTGATTCTAATTGGGTAGAACGTAGACTTCAAGAGCTTTCCAACGACATATTATATGCCTTATTTGGACTCTTGAATCAAAAGATGTGATAAAAACAAAATACGTAAAAACAGTCTTGCAGCGCTGGAAGACAGGCCTGTCGCGCGGCGACAGAGGCAATTGCGGTGCCAGCTTCGTGTTTTATTCCTTTGCAAATTCCAATTCTTTTTTATCAAATCGGGACTGTTTTCGTTATAAATAGCGTCCTTAGACCTCCGTTTTTAATAATCAACAATCATCTCTCTCTTTCTCTCTCTAAAATCTATAAGCTTTCTCTCTCTATTCTTTTTCTAAACCTTCCCTTTTACAAAATTCCTCATATATTAGATCTAGACACACCTAGCCAAATTTAAAGTTGCCTTCGCCCTAGACGTGAAAGGTTTGATATTTCTGAGGGTTTCGTTCCAAATCTCTATTTCAATTATTTAATTTAATTGTTTGATTTTATGTTTTCCTTGAAATTACTTTAATTGTTTAATTGATATTTTGATATAGAAATCATGCTTAGATTGTTATTTTGATTCCTTGTATCATGTTAGGATGTTTTTTTGCTTCCTAGTATTATGTTTAGGGTAACAACTACAAATTCCTAATATCAAGTATGATTGTTGTGATGCTTCCGATTTTATTTCGTAATATCATGTTAGGGTTAAAACTTTGATCTTTAATGCTTAGTGACTTCCTAGGGTTTGTTATTAATCATGTTATTATCATGCCTATGATCTTGCCAATAATATTATGCTTTAACATGATTGTTTTGATTATAATTAATTATGATTATGATAATTATAATTTTGCTTGATATGTATTTATTATTATTGCTTGATCACGCCTTTTATGCATGTTTCAAGGGAATTGGTACTTGTAATCACGCTTAATAAGATAATTAATAATCTTGTTAGGGTTAATTTGATTATAATTTAAGTGATCGTAAATAATAGATTTATTTGTGCATTAATATTTAACCAACATAGATTAAATAGGTTTAGGGTTAATCTATTGATTGCATGTTAGTCAGAAAGCGCACATGAATACGAGAAGAATAAAGTAGAGGCCTATTAATAGGGCATGTTCTTTCTCTTTTAGATTGGATTTGTACCTTCATCCCCAAACTTCCAGTCTTGGTTCTAGACCTATAGGAGTTGACGATCTCTTGGATCGTTAAGGGGTGTAACCTTTACCCTGTGAACAGTTTACTTGTTGCTAAAACTTGTTGGCGAATGTTTTGCTCTAGCTTCCTTCCCTTTGGACGCCACCATACTTAAGTGTATGATCACAGTGGGGTTCAAGTTTGGGGTAATTCTTGAAATATTTCCTACAGTAACAGTCGTCATTATTGTCATCAAACAACTCGAAAAACAACCTCAAATATTTAGAGTACACTAGGTATGACATACATTCCATGATAATTTTCAAGAGGCTTCGTAAGTTGAAGCTTACATCAACTTTTGCAACATCTACAAAATAAAACATAAAACAATACGCTTCTTTGCGAACATGTCTTGCCCTCCCAATTTGAAACATTGTTAAGAAAGAATAATCGGGATGAAAGTCAATACCTTTTACTGCATCAATTAAACCCCCTCTGGCAATAGTTGCTAGTTGATGACTAAACATCATATCCATGCTCTTCTTTGGCATGTGGAAGTTCCTTATAACAGAATTCACGTCATGATTTCCCTTGTCTTTGAGTTTCTTCACCTTTTTTAAGACCCTCTTTCTCCTCCGCTCCTGTCTTGCTTTCCTTATCACTGCAAAGACCAACAAAGACCAATATATGAAATAAGTTCCTAATATGTAAAAATTAAAAAACACAACAAATTTGTTCCCAATTTTGAAATATTTAATTTAATCTTTTCCTTTGTTCCCCATTGTTGAGTGGTTTATGAAAATCTCTTACTTTTGAAAGTGTGGATGGTGGGTGGTATAATTTCATAGCTCCAAAGGACCCATTCATGAAAAAAATAGAGAGGCTTAGTATGAAAAGATATGGGGGAGATTTGTTTCCAGAGAGGGGTGGTGCCTTGAGCCAAACGTCAGTACAATTAGGGTGTACTACCCTTCCTTAAGCCCTTTGGTTTTCTAAGTAGTAGGAATTACCATGTCAATTATGGAAAACGTAGCACAGCAGAATTTTGACCACACTCAACTGTAGTAGGCTTTTCATAGAAGTGGGTGATGGGTCAACAGTGGTTATCTTAAAAATTTTGACCCCGGAAAATTGCAAAAATTAGTAAAAGAAATTTTAAAAACCCAACCTTACCCTTCCCTTTTCTATTAAAAACCTTTGACTCATCACACCTCGTTTATCTCCCCTTGAAAAAAAACCTCCTTTTCTTTGAATTCTCACTTTTTGCTGAGAAACCATGAACAACATTAAGTAAATTTTTAGCATTACTGGTAAGGAAATGCATCTCCACCCCATCGAACCAGTTTTTTATTTTTCTCCATTCATTCCATCACTTACCCCAGAGATTAATTTTATCTTTATTGAATACTATGCTAACCACATGGACTACTATCAAATGGCCTCCCCTATACCAAACAGTGTACTTCGTGACCAGCTTGTGAACTCTTTTGACTACAAGACTACAACCTTCATCCCTTAGAGTGTCATGGAAGTTGGTGATAATGATTGTCAACCAGCTTATTACCCCCTCCTTTCTTATTTGGATTGTTATCTCCACAAGGGGGTAGCTGCCTTCGCTAAGTTGTTTTGTGAGAAAACAAAGAAAGACCATTGTCCTTTTGTTCTACAGGAGATAATTCCATTCTTCGATATGAAGCCATATTTCAACCCTGCCCTTCTTCCTATATACACACTCCCTATTAGAGAAAGACACATCTTCTTTGGGGAAAAGAGTTCCAACATCCATGTCATGGAGGTGAAAGGAATTTCCAAGCTACTGAAGGTGAATGTGTTCACCTGCATTACACCTATCCTGAATGTGGAGTACCATCGCGTTTCTCTGTATGGTAATCCACACGACGATATTCCTGGTTTTGGATGCTTTCCTATAGGCTCCGCTATTATTGCTTGGAATGCTAGAAACATCCACCGGCCATCTTTCAAAGAGACATTTGAAAAACTCTTCTATGCCTTATCTCCAAAAGTTGTGATAATTACTAAGGCTAGGGCTGATCAAACAATGCTCGACTACATCACTGAAATACTAAATGGAGTATATAGTGTTGATGCATTTGGGACTGTGAACGGTCACAATCATGTTCTGCTAATTTGGTCCAAGAGAGATGCCTTCCCATGGGTTATTAAGAGGGGCAAAGATATTTTGGTCACAATTAAGATGGGTGTTTCCATTGAGGTAATTACTCCTTGAATTATATTACACAGCCTTGTTTATTACTGTGTTTTGAAGTTTATGTTCCTTCAATTTTGGTGTTTCTTAGTTAATTTGTGTTACTTAGTTAATTTGTGTTACTTTCAAGTAGATGATTTATAGGTGTTTAATTGCATTCGTCAGTAGTCTAATTGCTAGGTTTTAGTGTGATTGTTTTATTGCACAATAGTATATTGTTTTCAACAAAGTTGGCATGATTTTTCCATTACATGTACTGTTTTTCTCTTATAATAATATACATTAATGGTATTATTTAGTTAATGGTATTATTTCTTAATTAAGTGGTAATAGCACTTTTTTTTGGTGTAGCGATGGTATTATTTCTGTACTAAGTGGTATATGACATTTTTATGGGTTGAAATGGTAATTAATTAAATTTAAAGGATTGTCATAATATGCTGTAATGGTACTATTTCTTTATTCAGTGGTATATGACATTTTTGGGTTGAAATGGCGATAAATTAAATTAAAAGGATATGTAATTGAGGCCAATGTCACATTTAACTTATTGTTTCCTATGGCAACACTTTTTATAGACTACTTTCATTTTACAATTTTATTTTGTTGGTTCAATATACATGCTCTTTTATTTAACACGTATAAGTTTGACGACTACATAAATTTTTGGACATTTTTCAGCCCGTCTTCAGGTTTCGTCAGCGACAGATGCTAGTGACTAAATTCAGGTACAAGCGGCTTAGCTGCTCTTTTGAGAGGTGTTGTTTTGATGGTCACTTGTTTGAGAACCTCCGGGGTGTTATTTGTTTCGTATTGTAGTATGGCTTTATTATGTTAAATTCTTGTGTATTATTGAGCGTTATTTCAACGAACTCTTCTACGCTTGTTCGGACATCTAGTCTTGGGATAATATTTGTATTGAACATTGTTTTCAACACCCCCTTTTGTGATGTTCAAATCCTAGTTGTCCTAGTTGAGCATTTGGTATGTAATTCGACTCCTTCATTGATCTACTTAATTTGCACAATGTGTAATGGTGCAAATTACTGATGTCACGTGTTCATTACAATAATTTAAAGATTCGAAATGTAACAACTAGTGTGAATTAATACTTGCTAATTAAAAATTGTCATAAAACTTTATATTCTAAGTTTAAAAAATTGTCAAAAAATTTGTGATAAAAAATATCGTCACTATTTGCCGTGTCCTAATTAAAATTGTGTTAAAATTTATAATATAAGTTAAAAAAATGTGACATTATACTCTAGTTGCACAATGTGTAATGGTGCAAAAATACCCTACTATTAGAGGGTACATTAATCCAAAACTACTGATGTCACGTGTTCATTACAATAATTTAAGGATTTGAAATGTAACGACTAGTGTGAATTAGTACTTTCTTTATGATTTAAGAAAATTGTCATAAAACTTTATACTATAAGTTAAAAAAATTGTGACAAAACTTGTGTTAAAAAGTTTTTACTTTAAGTTCAATTTTTTTTGACATTATACTAAAAAATATTGTCTTGGAAATTTAATGTAATAATTGCATGTTAAAAAAAATTTAACAAATTAATTACGTAGCATAAAATAATTTTGCATAATATTTTCTGAAATATAATTACATTTCAGTTTTTATAAACCGAAATAAAATTATAACATAAAAATGCAATTAATAGATAATTGCATTGTTTGGCGTGAAGGGTTGCTTCGTTTACTACACCAAACGTCACACTTCAATTACATCACCATTGACACATAAATACAGTACTTCTCTTTTAATTTCCCATTTCATACCCTTTGTTATATCCTTTTTTCACCAAATTTCTCCACAATCAACCCTTAATTTCTTCCCAAAAATGGCAAACAACAACAAAATAGCTTCATCCAGTACCAATGTTCATTCAGAGGACGGGGAAAGCTACTTAGAGAGGAGGGTGGAGTATATTGAAGCGGAATTAAAATAGATGGACAACCGCTGTGCTGAGAAGGAACGACAACTAGAAGAAATCAAAAGTCGACTTAATGAATGCTGGGTGAAGAGAAAGATTGCAGGGTAAAAGAGTGCAGAGGGTGTTGATGAAGGGGGTAGTAAGAGGCAGATGACAGAGGAGAATGAAAATGCAGAGGTTCTGGTAGCACCGGCGGGAAGGGCTTAAGCGCCACCAGTTATGGAAGCGCCACAGATCGAAGCCGCACTAGTGGAACATGGTGATGATGGTGAGGATGCTAATGATAAGGAAGAGGAAGAGGGAAAAGAGGAGTGTCGGGAGGATTCTGAAGAAGATTATGATGACGACGACGCTGGTGATGATGTTGTCAAGCTTCAGGATCCTTTCTATGGCATGGCGATTGACTTCGACGAGCCACAGGGGCCTAGTGACGACTCGTTTCCTCCGTACCAGTCTGGCTCTGGCACTGAGCGCTCTTTCTCTTCCTCTTCAAGCTCTGATGATTTCAATCGCTCTCCTTGCAACTATTTAAACATGGTTTAAGCCTCCTCCCCTGTTTTTTTAAGGAATTGTTTATAAGGATTATGTTTTTTTTTTTTGTTTTTTGGTGCTTTTGTGATTGTTTAATTTAGTTTAAATATGGATTATGTTTCTAATATAGTATGTTTTCTTTTTTTTTTGTGAATTATGAACGTATATGACAATTTTAGTATGGTTTGAATATAATTAAAGTTTATTGATGATTAGAACTTTGAAATTGTTGAACACCATTTTAATTTAAATTTTGTGCTTGGATAATTGTATAATTAAGTAACTTTATGTTACAATGAGTTTTTTGGAACTCTGTTTTGGATTGGGAGCAGAGTATATATGAATGTTCTTTATAGTAATGGCGCTAATGCCACAAACACAAATACTCCCGCCACCAGACTCTGTCTTTTTATATAGTTGGACCCCGACATACTGATGTGGTTTTAGTTAAACTTTAGTATACTCAAATAGTACATGATAGTCACTTAATTAAGACCATTGAAACTGCTATTGTTGAACTTAGACTACACCTAATGTAGGATAATGAGACCCTTGTACATTTGAGTGGTATACATATGTAAATGTTTGGAAACATGATTCTGTATGGGTTTCACAAGCCTTAGGCTTAATTGAAATGGATTATTTGCTTTAGGATCATTTGCATTTATTGAAATGGATTCTGAATTGGATTTTATTGTATAAGGTGCTAGTTCCTATTACAAAACAGGGGACCTTTTAGACTACCATTGATACTAGTTTGGGTACCACCAAGTGCAAATAGGAACCATTGAAACTAGTATCGGTACCATACACCTAATCTAGGGTACACTGCATAATTCCAAAGGGTCCAACAAAAAGTACTTAGGGTACCATATATTTTAAGGTACCGCTATAGAATGTAATTATCTAGAGGTTCATAGCTGTGCATAAACCCTTTAGGGTACTATATGTTTAGTAGATGTTCATAAATGAACAATGAACATTTTTAAGTTGAGGTAATATATGTAAACATTTTACTTAGAAAGAAACATATGTAGCTATTTTAATATACATAGACGAGTGAATGATGAATGTGTAAAAAGTATATGAATGTGAGTAGAGTATTTCAGTGTGATTAGAGTAGTATATTATGATGATGCATATAATTTGAGAATTGTTATAAGTTTGACATTTGATTTTGATGTAAGTGTACGATGGTAATAGCTTACAATAATTTGTCAATTGTTATAGATTGGTAACTCTTTTCAAGCCAATATGGATAATATACAACAACAACTTAGAATTTGAGGACCCCTTACATGGTGTATAGTACCCCCACTATGACCTTTATGGATTGACCACAACAAATTAGAATTTGAGGACCCCTTACAATATACAATAAAAAGAAGTTATTAAACTCTTAACAAGGTGTATAGAACCCGCACTATGACCAGTATTTTAAAATTTGAGGACCCCTTACAATATACAATAAAAAAAATTATTAAACTCTTTTCAAGGTGTATAGAACCCGTACTATGACCATTATGTTACAATTTGAGGACATACTTTAAATATACAATTAAAAGAAATTATTAAACTCTATACCTTTCTTTAGGGTTTGACCACAAGAAGTAACAGTACCATTAAACTTTTATAAGGTTGCGTTGGATTATTTTGATTACTGTGATTATTTTGGGAGTATACCACTCTAAAATCAAAAAATAGTTGCTGCAATTAAAGTAAGGGTGATATTGTTTGGCAATATGAAGACAAACAATACGAGTAACAATTATCTTAAGCACAGAACAACAACAATCTTAAATTTAATCTCTCAACTTCTATGTATTATAAAAAAACGCATATACAAGTTAAGTCTATTTAAAAGTAGAGATATTTCCATTTTTCTATTTAGATTTATAATAAGGCATTTACAAGTTTAGAAAAATAAGTTTAGAAGTATAAAAAGGTATTTACAATGTTTATGACATCAGTTGGCACAATTATTATGTATTCAATTGTTGTTAGAATAATGAATAACAAAGAAAACATCCTTGGTATACTAAAATTTGGATATTTTCATTCATTACTACAAGTCATATAATAAGAATCATAATAATATGTTACAAAACTAAACAGATTACACTACAATGCTATAGGAAATATTTCAAGTCATCTCACACTTGAGCCCCACTATGATCATAAAATTAAGCATGGTGGCATCCAAAGGGAAGGAAACTAGAGTAAAAGAGTCGCCAACAAGTTTTAGGAACTTGTAAACCGTTTACAGGGTGAAGGACTGAAGGTTACACCCCTTAACGATCCAGGAGATCGTTAACTCCAATAGGTCTGGAACCATGACTGGAAGTTCGGGGATGAAGGTACAAATTCAACATAAAAGAGATTGGGTGTGCCCTAAAAATAGGCCTCTTTATTCTTCTCGTATTCACATGCGCTTTCTAACTAACATGCAATCAATAGGTTTACCATAAACCTATTTAACTATGTCGGTTGAATATTAATTCACAAATAAATCTATTATTGGCGATCACTTAAATTATAATCATATTAGCCTAAAACAAGATTATTAATTATCTTATTAAGCGTGATTACAAGTACAAATTCCCTTTAAACATGCATAAAAGCTGTGATCAAGCAATAATAATAATTATAATTCAAGAAACACAATAAATCATTAAAAAATAATAATCACGATCATAATAATCATGTTAAAGTATAATAGTAATAGAAAGATCCTAGGCATAATACTAACAAGATTAATAACAGACCCTAGCATGTCACTAAACATCAAGATCAAATCTTTAGCCCTAACATCATACTAACATGATATTAGAAAAGAAATAGAAAGCATCATAATAATCATAATTGATATTATAAATATTAATTATCCCTAAACGTGATACTAGGAAGCAATAAAACATCTTAACATGATACTAGGAATCAACAAAATAATCTAAGCATGATTTCTATATCAAAAGATCAATAACTAAAGTAATTAAATTACTTACTTCGATGCCTCGTATCTCTTTCTAATAACAAAAGACACACGTTAGTAACTTCAAGGAAAATAATAAACAAACAATTAAATTAAATAATTAAAATAGAGATTTGGGACCAAACCCTATGACATATCAAACCTTTCACGTCTAGGACGAAGGCAACTTCAAACTTGGCGAGGTGTTTCTAGCTTTTAGTGAGAGAGAGAGAATAGAATTATGGGTGTAGAATGTAGATGTAGATTGTATATGTAGATGATTTGAATACATGGAAATATGACCCCTATTTATAGGAAAAATAGCAAGGGATCAAAGAAAATCATATTCCGAAAAAAATACCTCCTGTCGCAAACTATAGGAGTCAACGCCAGACAATAGTCTTGTCGCCAGGCGACGAAGTTTAGCTCCAGGCAACAAAATTCAGCGCCAGGCGATGACACTGTCATCTCACGTTGGTTCAAAAGTAGAACGCGCTTTTACACACGTAATTACCTTTAAAATCGGTTACAAGTAACTATGCATCCAAGTAGATTTAAACTAAAATTTAATATATTTTATTCAAAATAAAACATCTTTATAAATATAATTATCAATCCAAACCTCATTAGTATAACAAAGAACCTTCTAGATATTCCTTGAAGACTAAAATCAATCCTAATCACTTTAGGAAAAATAATTAATAGGCCCTCCTCTAGATCATTGGGCCTAATTTAATACAATCCATAACTTTCTCATAATTCATCGGAATTGGGCTTATAATATATCATTGGAAAGCTCTTTTCGAGCCCAATCCAACTACACTATTTTTGGATCCTTATCATGCACCAAACAAATTGGACTTGCTATTTTTCATAACAGGGTAAGAAATGAAATATTTTTGAAACAGAAAGAGAAATATTTCAATAAAAACATCCTCATCACTAAACTTTCCACACTTTCACTTTGTTCGATAATCAAATGACGTGAACGGAATTCATCACTGGGTTTGGTTTTTGGGAGACATAATTAGGTGTCTACAGAAGCCCCCACTTTGACTGAGTTTGGAGAAACTTATGTTTCTAAAACTAAAGTCAAAGTAGCGATAGGGACGGAGAATGACTCAGAACGTTCTGCGATCCTAAATCATTCTTGTAACACCGATACCTGTAAACTCGCTAAGCGTTAGTTAAACAGATAAAAGAGTTAAGAAACGCGTATCTTGCATTGTCGAGCACACGTCTCTGAAGTAAACGGTTTATGATGATATTCCTCAAGCCAGGGGATACCACCTGAAGACTACCATGCTTGCAGCTGCCTTCAATTTCCGCTGTTTTATGACCATCTTCCACATCCTAGGTGTAGACACCTAAAAATGTCTCCCCAAAACCAAACCTGATGATGAACAACCTTTCACTGCCATTATTGGTCGGGTTGAGTATTTAATATTTGGAGTGCTTAAATATATGTATTATCTAATACATTTCATAAACCAACCCATTTCCTAGCTCATTTCCCTATACCATAACTTGTTTTCCTCTTTTCGTATCCAAATCACAAAACTGAGCTGAACTGATTTTATGTCTATATAATTTTGATCCAATTATTATTTTTTTGGATAGGCCTTGAAATAATCTTTCCAACCAGGTATCATAAGCCCAATTCCAAGCTATATCTAAAAAGATATAAGCAAAACACTAAACTCGACCCAAAACTGTCACCCTTCCACTAAAACGGCCATATCGTAAAATCTACATATGATTATGACCTGATTTTAATTGGGTTGGAGAGTATACTGGATAATCTTTTCAATGGTATATGATATGCCTTATTTTGAGTTACGGATCAAAAGTTATCGCAATTTTAAAACCTCGTAAAAAACTGGAATTACCGCGCACAATATAAAAACACCGTGTCATGACGTGGCACGGTGCCTAGTTTCATGACACGGTAATTGACATCATTTCACAGTGCTATTTTTGAAGCTTTTTCACGTGAAAATCCACCGTGGCATGGTACATGTTGCCGTGACACGGTACCTACTTCCGTGACACAGTATTTTTCACCGTGTCATGGTGCTTTTTCCGTGTAATTTCTGCGTTTTCCCATATTGTGACACGGTGTACTGTACCGTGCCACAGTGTACACTGCCGTGTCACAGAATTTTCTCGTGTGGTTTCCGCGTAAACCCTTCACACGTTTTCACTTCCCGTAGGTCAAATATGTCTCGCGTCACTTAGTTTTCCCTCGTGTCACAGGATTTTTCCCCGTCTGACGGTGCCTGGCACAGTGTCGCGATGTGCCCTGCGGTATCGCAGCGTTATTTAATAGGGTTTTTATCTTTTTAGGGTTCCGTGTGTTCCCTCTACTCATTTTCCATATAAATACCCCCTCATTTCTAATGTACGGGGCATCAAATCCTTCTCTCTTCCTCTCTTTTACACCAAAAATCATTCTTCTCTCTCTCTCTCTCTCATATTCTAAGCATTAAACCTATATTCCTAATTACACCATTCTTCCCTTAAGTACTCCAAGGAGTCCATACTTAATCCGAGATTCCGTCCTTAAACCAAGGAGTGAAAGGTAGAATTAACTGAGGGTTTGGACCAAATCAAATCTACATTTATTTAATTTAATTATTTCAATTTAATTTATTGTTTATTGAAGTTACTAACAATTTATTCATGATGTAATTATTTTAAGGAACGCGCAAAATGTGAGTAATTAATTAATTTAATTAGTTATTTTATTTTTATATTGCTAGTATCATGATTAGGTTAATTTATTATTTTATTTGACTAGCGCTATTATTGTTAAATTGCTTCAAATATTAATTTTTATTCTATTATTAATTATTTATAACCATATTTCATGTTTAAAGGGAATATGTAATTGAAAATCACTCCCAATAAGATAATTTGGACAACCGGTTTAGGTTCCTTTATAATCTTGTTGTAAAATAAAGTGATCACGATATTTTAGAATTATGTGGTGCATTAATATTAAACCAATTTAGCTTAATAATAGTTTGGAGCAAATTGAATCTTTGTTTGCATGCCTTTGAGATCGCAAGAATCACTTTTCACTATAAGAATCGAGTAAAGGCCAATACGGGCGAATGTGACTCCATGACTCACTTCGTACCATCATCCCTGATCCTCCTTTCATGGTTCTGAACCATATGGTGTTAGTAATTTCATGTCTTATGAATGGGGTGTAACCTTCACGGGTCAATTGTTGTTAGCTTTCGTTGTCCCTTAATCGTGGTTGCCTTTTATGATCCGTGAACGGTTTACAAGTTCCTTAAAAACTAGTTGGTGGCTCCCTACTTTTCTTTGTCCCTAATCATATTATGTCAATTCCCACTTCCTATGAGTGCCAAGAATATTCACACATGCTTTAACATCGGCGCACTTCGAGTGACGCCTACACTACGGAACATGATCGAAATTAACTTCGCCTGAAGCCACCTCCTAATTTTGACAACCTTCCACATCCTAGGGAACGCCGTCAAAGATAACTTTGCTTGAAGCCTTCCTCATTTGTTTGTGACAACCCTCCGCAAGCTAGGGAACGCCATCGAAGATAACTCCGCTTGCAGCCATCTTCAGTTGTTGCGATAATATTCCGAAGAAAATTATCGAAGACCAACAATTGTCGATCCTTAAAGCTCGCTTTAACTTTGCTGCCGTGATATTTTCTAAAATTTCCGCGGTGCCAGTACGTCGGCACATTTTGCTTTTTGTGAACCATTACGTAGGTGCCTTTGCTGTTTATGAACCATTATGTTGGTGCATTTTGCGATGAGCCAATGTTTAGGCGCTTTATGCTAAGTGAGACTGTAGGGAATATTTCAAGCTATACCCCAAACTTGAACCCCACTGTGAGCATACACTTAAGCATGGTGGCGTCCAAAAAGAAGGAAGAAGCTAGAGCAAAAGAGTCGCCAAGAAGTTTTAGGAACTTGTAAAACGTTTATAGGGTGAAGGTTACACCCCTTAACGATCCAGGATATCGTTAACTCTAATAGGTCTAAAACTAAGACTGGAAGTTCGGGGATGAAGGTAAAAATTCAATCTAAAAGAGATTGAACCTGCCCTAATAATAAGCACTTACTTTATTCTTCTCGTATTCATGTGCGCTTTCTGACTAACATGCAATCAATAGGTTTACCCTAAACCTGTTTATCTATGTTGGTTGAATATTAATGCACAAACAAATCTATTATTAGCGATCACTTGAATTATAATCAAATTAACCCTAAACAAGATTATTAATTATCTTATTAAGCGTTATTACAAGTACAAATTCCTTTTAAACATGCATAAAAGGCGTGATCAATCCGAGATGACAATCCGAAGTTGTAAAAAATTGCCAAACAGTGAAGGAGCACGACAATCCACGCTTGGAAACTTTGCCAGAGATGACAATCTAATCTTGGAAAAGTTGTCGTTGAAGAAGATGCGCGACTATCCTAATTTGGAAATATTGTCAGTTGGGGATGACAATCCAATATTGGAAAAATTGTCGTATAAGTGCTTGCTTTTGAACCGATGCCTTGGTGCTTGTAATGAGCCAATGCTTAGGCCCTTAAGCTAAGTGAGACGACCGTCGTCAGGTCAATCACTTGCTACGATTGTAATCAAGCCGAGTCAATTTTCTTATAGGGGCTAACTGGCGTACCAAGGAACCCAAAATTAGTGTAAGAGATCCGCATAATTCAATATGGGACCACGCATCTCGTCGCTGCACCAGCGCTCGCCAGAACATATTGTCGCTGCGATCTCGCTGTGTCGCCAGGCAACAGATTTTGTCGCCAGGTGACAACTTTATAGTCTGACGTTGGAGTTTGGTTTTCATTCGCGACTTTTCGAAAAAATCTAGGAATGTTCTTGCTCACTGGAATGTACCTGCATTTAAATTTTGGACTATATGACTTTGCTCATGTAATTAGGGTTGACGTAAGACTTAATGTTGCTTGACTCATTGACTTGACATGACTTAAGGTATGACAACTCACTTCATGTGACTCGTGTGTGCGTAGACTTAACTCGATGTGATAACACGACATGACTCAATGTGTACATGACTCGTGTATGCATTTTAATGTGATCGTGCGACTTGAAAGTGCAAAAAAGAAAAAAATTTCCGTCATTTTTTGGAGGGCACTGACTTTCTCTCGAAAAAGAAAGATGCGAAAAAGAATCAAAGTGTTTGAGGGTGCATGTTGAATGAGCTTAGTCAAATATATGCGTTTGATTCTATTTCTTAGGATGCAAGGAAAAGTTCATCTTAGGCTATCCTAGTTGACTCGATAATGAAAGTATTCAGGTAACTTAGTCGCGGAGGCTAAGTACAACATACTTTGTGATGCAATGATGGTTTATGTTGATATGACAAGGCATGCTTCAACGTTGTGTTAAGATTTAATGACAAAGGGTTCCTATATATGCTAAGGGAAGTATATTTGGTCATGTATCTGTGATGTGTGTCATAGTGACACTAAAGTTAGGTCGCAAGGGCTAAATGTGTGGAAAAATATATTGAAAAGAGTCAAATGGTGTTGACACTTTGGTTGGGTAGGCTAATAATGTAGGGATCAAGCCCCTAGGTGTAGCTCTAAATGAATAGGGATAAGCACAGGGGATCACTTGATATGATCATGGTGTGAGTGTGTGAATGTGAATATGAATGTATTTTTATTACGACCGTACCTCGATGTGAGGTTGCCTACGTATCTTTTAGGAATCAGGCCGAACGTAACTCTAGACGAACCTCACACAAGTGTGTGTATATTAAAGGTTGTAACATGGTTAGGCTAAAGGTTGAAGAAGAAAGGGATAAAAGCTCTAGACCCTAGATAAGCCCCCAAGGTGTTCAACCTTGCTTTTGAATCTTTATATTTTTATTCTTGAGGCTTCTCACTTTTGAACTCTCTTTTGTTTATATTTTTTATACTCTCTTTTGCTTTAACATTTATTTTATTTTTATAATTGTGGGCAATCCCGATCATGCGGTCTATCACTCACTTAGCATTCATGTTTCTCAGGAACGGTACTGAGCACTCGATAAGAGATGCAATCCGAGATGTATTCATATCAAAGACATTGGAACACTTGCCCTTTTGTACACTTTTATTTATTTATTTTGCTTACTTTTTGCTATTTTAATCTTTTGAATTTACTCAAGCTTTTTATGAAATTGAAAATTGCATAAATTGCACACCATCCCATCCCAAGGTTAGGTAGATATGGGTATAAAAATGAAAGGTCTATCGTTAGACGAGGCTTAAAGTGGTTTATCAAAAAAGGATTGCATATTTGAAGGGTTTGTGGCTACAAGGGGTGCCTCAAATCATTGGTATACCTTGTACTTAGTTTGACATGGATTTTTTTTTTATTTTTTATTTTTTTTTCAATGCAATGATCATATGTAAAGAAATAAATATTCATTTTATTTAAAAGGTGAAGGGTAAAAATCAAACTCTAAGAAATAAATTCAAGGAGGATGAAGGGTGCCAATGCTAGACTTATTGGGGAAGGGTTTTAAAAAAAGAAGAAAGGATGAAATCTTAGTGAGAAGCTTACCTTGTGCATTTGTTTCATCATTACCCTCATTTTATTTTTTTGTTTTTCAATCACATGACTCAAACTCGATTCAACATGCATGGATGTAAGAAGAGAGGAAAAATGAAGGTTGTGATATGGACAAATCATGTAGAGAATGGAAAGATGATTTTGATGGAGAGATATGAAAAAATTTGGAATAGAATGTACCCCCAATTCAAATGACGGAAAAAAACCAACTCATGCATGAAGCTAAGACATGGTCATGGTGACATATGCACAAAGTGTTTGCTAAGACTAGTGAGTGTATGTAACATGTTAAGACTCGTGTCATGGCCATGTGGCTAGAATATGTGACTAGCCTCAAGCAAAGACTAATTAAGACTTCATGTATAGTCATAACCAACGTAAAATTAAAGATTAAACTCGGGGCTAATGTAGGGAATATTTCAAGCATTATCATAAGCTTAAAGCCTATTGTGATCATACACTAAAGTAAGGTGGCGTCCAAAGGGAAAGAAGATATTGCAAAAGAATCGCCAACAAGTTTTAGGAACTTGTAAACCGTTCACAAGGTGAAGGATACACCCCTTAACGATCCAGGAGATCGTCAACTCCGATAGGTCTGGAACCATGACTGGTAGTTCAGGGATGAAGGTACAAATCCAACCAAAAAGAGATTGAACTTGCCCCAATAATAGGCCTCTACTTTATTCTGATCGTATTCATGTGCGCTTTCTGACTAACATGCAATCAATAGGTTTACCCTAAACCTGTTTATCTATGTTGGTTGAATATTAATGCACAAACAAAGCTTTTATTGGCGATCACTTGAATTATAATCAAATTAACCCTAAACAAGATTATTAATTATCATATTAAGCGTGATTACAAGTACAAATTCCCTTTAAACATGCATAAAAGGCGTGATCAAGCAATAAATAAATATCAAGCAACATAATAATAATCATAATAATAATCAAAACAATTATAATAGTCATAATAATCAAGTTAAAGCATAATAATAGCAAGATCCTAGGCATGATACTAACAAGATTAATAACAAACCCTAACATGTCACTAAACAACAAAAATCAAATATATAGCCCTAACATGATACTAACATGTATATTAGGAAGAAAATAGGAAGCATCGCAGGAATCATAATAAGCATATTTGTTATTATAACCTTTTCCCTAAACATAATTCTAGGAATCATTGTTGTCATTCAAAACATCAAGCATCCTAACATGATACTAGGAATCATAATAACAACCTAGACATGAATTATATATCATAATATCAATGAAAACAATTAAAGAACTTACTTGGATGCCTCGTATCTCTTTCTAATAACAAAATACACGCGTTAATAATTTCAAGGAAAATAATAAACAAACAATTAAATTAAATAATTGAAATAGAAATTTGGAACCAAACCCTCAGAAATATCAAACCTTTCACGTCTAGGGTGAAGGCAACTTCGAACTTGGCTCGGTGTTTCTAGATCTTGTGAATGCGGAATTTTGTAGAGAAAATCTTGAGAGAGAGAAGAAAAATCTTGAAAACTAGAGAGAATAAGAAAAATAATTATCGTTGATGTGAATTGATCGAGAACTGATGAGAATTGATGTTGAAAATGGAGGTTTTACGAGGCAATTTATTGAGAAAATCAGCAGGACGGATAGAAAAATAAATCAGAGTTTCGAAGAGAATAAAACTTGATTAGCGCCAGACGTTGGTCATTAGCGCCAGGCGCTAAGGGTAGCGCCAGACGCCAAGCATTAGCGCCAGGCGCTTATCCCTGTCGTCAGGCGCTGGTCATTAATTTCACGCGTTTTCTTAGTTTTGATAAAATTTAGCCGTAAAGAAGGGCAAAATCGTATTTTCCTTAAAAACACTCTTTTATTCAAATTAAAACATTAAAAAGTCAACCAAAGTCAATTTATCAATGCTAATTAAATTAGGAATGAAAAGAACCTTCTAGAAGAATCTAGAATACTAAAATAAATTCTAATTGAATAAGGAATGATAAACTAATATTAGGCCCTACTCTAGATCATTGGGCCGCATATAAAGATCAAACCGGGCCCAGTTTAGTAATTTGGCCATAACTTCCTCATTATTCATCGGAATTAGGCTTATAATATATCGTTGGAAATCTCTTTTCAAGCCCCATCCAACTACACCATTGTTGGATCCTTTCTATGGACCAAACAAAAATGGATTGGATGTTTTCTTAAAATAGGTTATCAAAAATAGAGAGAAAGAAAAGAATTAAAAACTAACCGCAACACTAGACTTTCCACACTTTCACTTCATTCGATTATGATTGGATGTGAAAGGTACTCATCACCGGGTTTGGTTTCGGGGTGACACAAATGGGTGTCTACAGAAGCCCCCAATTTGACTAAGTTTGGAGAAACGCAAGTTTCGAAAACAAAAGTCAAAGTATTGATAGGGACGGAGAATGACTCAGAACGTTCTGCGATCCTAAATTACTCTTGTAACGCCGATACCTGCAAAACTAGCATTAGTTAAAACAAATAAAAGAGTTAACAAACGCGTATCTTGCACCGTCGAGCACACGTCTCTAGAGGTGTAGACACCTAAAAATGTCTCCCCAAAACCAAACCCAATGATGAACACCTTTCACCGCCATTATTGGTCGAGTTGAGTATTTAATCTTTGGAGTGCTTAAATCCATGTTCTATCTAATGTATTTCATGAATCAATCCAATTTCTAGCTCATTTCACTAAACCATAACCTATTTTCCACTTTTCGTGTCCACATCGCAAAACAGAGATAAACTGATTTTATGGCTATAAAATTTTGATCCAATTCTTATTTTTTTGGATAGGCCTTTAAATAAGATTTCCAACCATATATCATAAGCCCAATTCCGAGCTATACGAAAAAGATATGAGCAAAACACCAAACTCGGCCGAAAACCTACACCCTTCCACTAAACCGACCATATCTTAAAATCTACATATCATTTTTACTTTATTTTAATAGGGTTGGAAAGTAGACTTTATAAGATTTCCAATAATATATTATATGTCTTATTCCGAGTTACGGATCAAAAGTTATGATTATTTTAAAAACGGGAAAAATTTGAAATTACCGCGCAACAGCAAAAATGCCGCGACGCGGCAAAAGCTGACGTGTCACGGGACTTATTCCCGTGAAACGGTGCCCATTTTTATAATTTTGCTCAATTTTCTCCCATGTCACGGGATTTTTCACCGTGTCATGGTGCAATTTCCCGTGTCACGGTGCCCATTCCGTGACACGAGGATATTCCGTGAAATTTTCGTGTACTTTTTACACCGTGACACGGCATACTGCACTGTGCCACGGTGGAAAATGCCGTGTCACGACATTTCTTCCAGTGTCACGGTGCACATCCCGTGCCACAGGATTGCTCCGTGTTTTCTCCGCGTAATCCCTAAACGCGTTTTCACTTCCCGTAACCTACTTATTTCCCGCGTCACTTAGTTTTTCCCCGTGTCACGGGATCTTCCCCCGTCTGACGGTGCCTGCCACCGTGTCACGGTGCTCTTTGCCGTGACACGGTATTATTTTTTAGGGTTTTCATCTTTTTAGGGTTCCGCGTGTTCCCTCTGCTCATTTTCCCTATAAATAGGAACCCCCCTTTTTGCAGTTCGGGGCACCAATAATCATTCTCTCTCACCTTACACCAAAAATCATTCTCTTCTCTCTCTTTAACCTAATTTCTAGTCTCCTTATTCTTTCATAACAATTCCCCTAAGCACTCCAAGGAGTCTATACTTAACCCGAGGTTCCGTCCTTAAACCAAGGCGTGAAAGGTACAAATAACTGAGGGTTTAGACCAAATCAACTCTACTTTTTATTTAATTTAATTTTCAATTTGATTTATATTTTTTATTGAAGTTTCTAACAATTTATTCATGATGTAGCAATTTAAAGGAACGCACAGAATTTAAGTAATTAATTAAATTAATTACTCTTATTTTATTTTAATATTGCTAGCATCATGATTATGTTATTTTGTATTTAATTTGACTAACGCTATTATTGTTGAATTGCTTCCAATATTAATGGTAATTCTATTTTTTTTTTATGATCACCATATTGCATGTTTAAAGGGAATATGTAATTGAAAATCACGCCTAATAAAATAATTTGGACAACCGGTTTAGGTTCCTTTTTAATCTTGTTGTTTAATTCAAGTGATCACAAATATTTTAGAATTATGTGTTGCATTAATATTCAACCAATTTAGCATAATAATAGTTTGGAGCAAATTGAATCTTTGTTTGTATGCCTTTGAGATCTCAGGAATCACTTTTCACTATAAGAATCGAGTAGAGGCCAATAAGGGCGAATGTGACTCCATGACTCACTTCGTACCATCATCCCCGATCCTCCTTTCGTGGTTCTGAACCATATGGAGTTAGTAATCTCATGGATTATGAATGGAGTGTAACCTTCACGGGTCAATCGTTGTTGCCTATCGTTGTCCCTTATTCGTGGTTGCCTTTTATGAACCGTGAACAGTTTACAAGTTCCTTAAAAACTTGTTGGCGGCTCCCTACTTTCCTTGTCCCTAATCGTATACGTCGATTCCCACTTCCTATGATTGCCAAGCATATTCACACATGCTTTGAACGTAGGCGCACTTCGAGAGACGCCTACAAGAGGTAACTAATTTTTTGTGACGATCTTCCGCAAGCTAGAGAATACCGCCTGAAGACTGCTACGCCTGTAACTGCCTCCAATTTCTGTTGTGATAGTCTTCGAAAAGATCACTGCTTGTTGATCCTTAATGCTGTTATGCCAGTACGTCGGCGCTTTGCTTCTTGAGAACCAGTATGACGGTGCTTTTGCTGTGATAACAATCCTCTTTTCTTTGGGAATAGTTGCCAACACAACTCTTATATGAAATATGACAATCCGATTTAGGGAAAGTTGTCAAAGCCATGTAACAATACATCCTTGGAAATGTTTCCACGATGAAGCGACAATCCGTATCTTGGAAAATTTGCCAAAATCCAATTTTGGGAAAATTTGCTAATGCTTCGTAACAATCTGTCATAAGAACTTTTCTACTATCGACAATCCACATCTTGGAATATAAATCTTGAAAGCAATCCACCTTTGAAATTTTCCAAAAAAGAGTCGATCGACAATTTACTTCGGGAAAATTTGTCATTTACTGAAATGAAGGACAATCCACGTTTGGAAACTTTGCCGAAATTTATGATGAGTAGAGATCTACGACAATACTTTGGGAAATTTTTCCATAGGGAACTGGGTGTATGACAATCCGATCTCGGAAAACTTGCCAATGAATCGATGAATGTATGACAATCCGAACTTGGAAAAACATGGAAAACAAAGAAGGATCACGACAATCCACGTTTGGAACCTTTGCCCGGGATGAAAATCCAATCTTGGAAAAATTGTCATTTGAAGAAGATGCGCGACAATCCATATTTTGGAAATATTGTCAGTTGGAGATGACAATCCAATCTTGGAGAAATTGTCGTATAAGTGATGCGCTTGATTTTGAACTGATGCCTTGGTGTTGGCAACTATGAATTTCCCGGAGGTGTGCTTATCACCCTCTGGAGGTAATAAAGTTATGCTTATCACCCTCTGGAGGTAAGTCCTTGTCAGAAGGTGATCAAATTAATGGGACTAGGAAGATCACTCGTGAGAAAGTTAGCTAACCCCTCAGGAGTGGTTTCAGAATCTATTCATATCTTGTGAAAAGCATTCATTACTGCCAACCTATGTTGATGAAATTTAGCTAAGAGTTTCCATACATTCATGTCACCTTTAGTCTTCTTTAATTTCTTGACAACATCGTTGTCTTCTATGATAGGTATGGAAACTTGTTGAGTAGAAGGAGTAGGTTGTTGCATAGTAATGGGAGGTTGCATTCTCCCGGATCTTGTGAGAACATCTTTGGGTGAATTTTCTTCATCCCGAATTTCATCCACTGGATATATTGTGGAGAGTGGGGTCTCTTCCATATCCTTGAGGTAGACATCCTTATAGCCACTGTCTCAAACTTTATTAATGGTAACATCTTTCTCTTGTGGAATTTAGACTATCTTTTTATCATCAATCAACTTTTGAATTAAATCCTTAAATTTAAAACAATGTTCTATTGTATGTCCCCCTGATTTGTGATATGGACATTAGAACCTATCCGTCCTCTTTAGTGATTCAAATGGTGTCGGTTTGAGTGGTTTAATCTTGCCACTCTCGGAGAGCATTTTGAACATATTCGCATAGGTGGTCATATTTGGAGTGTAGGACCTCTGGCTCCTTTTGGGTGTTTCAAATAATTGAAGAGAGAATGGTTTCTTCGTAGTTGGTGTTACCTCATTGTTTACATGTTTATTTTGTTCTTGTTTTGTGCGTTCAAGAATTTTTCTACACATGCCTACAAATTTCTCTATCGAATATACGAGGAGCAATATATCTTCTTTTATGGGCGGTTCTGCATTGGGGACGGTTCACTTACGGCGTCGAAGAATACTTCTTCTTCTTCTTTAAGGGCATGAGTTTCTTCAAATGGTTTGATCAAATATGAGGGAGTAACACAATTTTCATCATCAGAGATAACCAAGGAGTTAGAAAGTGGTGCACTGTTGATGCTAGACTTCTTACTTGCAGGAGGCACTGGAAGTTTATTGTTATCAATCAAGTCCTAGATAGCTTCCTTTACCTTCCAGCAATTCTCGGTAAGATGACCCCTACCTTGATGGTCTTTGCAGTGTGCATTGGGGTTTCAATTAGCCGTCCTCTTTTCGACTGGTGGATCCCTAAATGGTCCAATAGGAGTTATAAGACCTTTTGCAAGAAGACGATCAAATGTGGTGTCATAACTCATACCAATAGGAGTAACGTTTCTCCTAAATGGTTTCTTTTGTCTTTGATTGTTCATAACTAGGACTTCATTCAGATTAAAGGTGCTAACATTATTTGAGTCGGTGGGTTTAGAATAAGGATTGTCGTTCTTCTTTCCTTTCCAGCCACTGTTGAAGTTAGTGTTAGCAGCTTTTTGCTTCGCAAGGTCATCTTCAATACTAATCCCAATGTCATAGACGACCTTGAAAGTATTCAAGTTGCTTTGGTACTTGAGATGTTTAGAATATTTTTCTTGGAGATTCTTTATGAACAATCTCACAGATTCCTTTTCAGTAGGTACCTCAATCATCTTAGCAGAGGTTTACCTCAACTTATTAAAGAAAGAAGTAAAACCTTCATTCTCTTTTTGTTTAAGTATCTCAAGTTCCCTATGATCAGGTACAACTTGAATATTACACTTATACCTATAAATAATAGCGTTTACAATGGCATCCCAATTAGAGGTTCTCTCCTTGTCAAGGGAAAAGAACCATTGTTGACAAACAGTTTCGAGTGATAAAGAAAACAATGTATAAAAATTTTCTTATCTTTCCCCTTAATATTCATTATTGTCTCGAACGCTCTTAACTAGAAGTAAGGATTGTCTGTTGCCTTGAACTTAGGGATGTCAGTGGCATTGAACTTCTACAGAAGAAATTCCTTATCCACTAAGACCCCTTGTGAGCTAATGCCCTGAAATCTGTAGTCATTTGATATCTTAAGCTTTCTTGCATGAGCTCCTTTTGTTGTTGCCTTACAGGTCATTGGGGTCATTGATTTAAAGCTATATGATCTTCATCAATTCATTTAGGTTAGCCACATCCTTCTTGAGTTCATTAACTTCTTCTTGAGACGCCATGATCTTCTTAGATTTTATTTTTCGAGTAATGGGTTTGTCAAAAAGGAATAATATCCGAATGTATTGAACGAATGTATTGTCTTTGATTAACCGCCCTTCTTTACTAGACCAAGCGCTGTTAATTAAACCATTTATTTGTTTTAATTACTTGACTCAAATTTGACTTTGATTTTATTGATTTTTAAAAACAAAAAAAATAAAAATAGGGTGTATTTTTGAAGATTAAGAAAGGGTTTAAAGAAGTATGGTTTAATTGGAGGATTAATATCCGACTTACCCCCTTAAAAAAATGACGGAAAAACGCGCATATAAGACTCTCTAGACATGGTCAAAGTGTGACATATAATGTGTGTGCTTTAGTGGTGAATGTGAGTGACATAATTTGACACTTTTGTGAGACCATGGGACTATGTGCCTAGACTCAATTAAAGACTAAACATGATTACTGTCATTAACAAACTGATTAAACCTCATTAGCAAATTAATTAGACTGACTCGTCGTGAAGATTCGAGCAAAAGACTACTGTCAGACGACCGTACTGTCGCCAAACGCTATATATGGGTCAGCGCCAGATGACGAGATTTTCACCTGGCGCCAATCACTAGCGTGTGACGCCATAGTCTAAATCTTTGCACCATTCTTGAACATCGATCTAAGACTATTTCCAGTATTTTGCTCTAAAGGGACTAGCCTAAAAGTCGTACTAAGTCAAGTTTTATCAATTTATTAGACTTTAATCATTTGTTAATTAATTAATTAATTAAATTAGTGTAGGGAATATTTCAAGCATTACCGAAAACTTGAACCCCACTGTTATCATACACTTAAGCATGGTGGCGTCAAAAGGGAAGGAAGATAGAGCAAAAGAGTCACCAACAAGTTTTAGGAACTTGTAAACCGTTCACAAGGTGAAGGTTACACCCCCTTAACGATCAAGGAGATCGTTAAGACCAATAGTTCTGGAACCAAGATTGGAAGTTCGGGGATGAAGGTACAAGGCCAATCTAAAAGACAAAGAACCTGCCCTAATAATAGGCCTCTACTTTATTCTTCTCGTATTCATGTGCGCTTTCTGACTAACATGCAATCATTAGGTTAACCCTAAACCTAATTATCTAAGTTTGTTGAATATTAATGCACAAATATAAGTATTATTGGCGATCACTTGAATTATAATCATATTATCCTTAAACAAGATTATTAATTATCTTATTAAGCATGATTACAAGTACAAATTCCCATTAAACATGCATAAAAGTTATGATCAAGCAATAACAATAAGTATAATCAAGCAACATAATATTAACAAGGAAAATTTAACAACAACAAACCAACCTTTGCCCCATTCTCCCAAAATGGACCAACCTTTAAATCTTCCCAAAATAGACAGAAGTTTGCATTTTTTCTCCCAAAATGAACCCAAATGACCAGCAACCTATACAACCGGTCATATTTATAATTTCCCTTTAATTATCTCTTTTTTTTTAATTGAAAACCTTTAATTATTTTTTACATATTAACAAAATAATTAAATAAAAAAAACAGAGACCACTCTCTCCTCACAGCCAGCCACCTCTCCTCCACCTTTTTGGCCACCTCTCCCCTCCCCCTTCACGGCTTTACATCCCAATTCCGACCATCCCCTTTCTAGCCACCACTCCCTCTCCCCTTTCCACTACATTTTTCGACCATACCCCGCTCCCCATGAAACCCCCAAAGCAACAATCCCTAAATCGAAAAAATAAAAGTGAAAAATTGATGGTAAAAAGAAAGAAGAATTGGAAGATTGGAAAATTAAGGGTGTCGGTGGGGTGGGTTTGGATCTTGGTGGTGGTGAGAGGATGGTTATGGCAGGTTTCGGGTGGTGGATTTTTTTATCTTGGTGTTTGTGGGGTGGGTTGGTATGGTGGTTTGTATGGTGTTTTCAGTGGGTTGGTATGGTGGTTTATGTGTTTTTATTGGGTTGGTACGGTGGTTTCGATATTTTTGGTGGGTTGGTTGGTGGTTTCGGATGGGTTGGTTTAGTGGTTTCGTTGGTTGGTATGGTGATTAGGTGGTTGGTATGGTGATTTGGTGGTTGGTATGGTGATTTCGGTGGTTTCTATGGTGGCTGTTGTTGCCTTGTTGGTAGTGTACATAGGTGGTGGTGACGTGGTGTAGGGGGGTGGAAGTGATGGTGGTGAAGGTTAAGACGGTGGCTGGTTGGGAGTGGGACTGACAGTGGTGGGAAAGGATGAATTTGGTTTTTTTTTTTTTTTTTTTTTTTTTTTTTTTTTTTTTTTTTTTTTTTTTTTTGGTAAAAATTAGCAAAAATTAAAATTAAAAAAACGTTGACCAATGATATTATAACAAGTGGTTTATTACCTAGTATAACAGGTAGGGTGACCTACTTGGTTCATTTTGGGAGAAAAAATGTAAATTTCTGTCTATTTTGGGAAGATTTAAAGGTTGGTTCATTTTTAGAGAATGAGGCAAAGGTTGGTTTGTTGTTGGTAAATTTTCCTATTAACAAATTATAATTAAAAATAACTTTAATCATAATCAAAATAATAATAATCATAATTATTATAATCATGTTCATGTCAAAAATAAAGCATAATAATAGCAAGATCCTAGGCATGATACTAACAAGATTAATAACAAACCCCAGCATGTCACTAAACATCAAAGATCAAAGCTTAGCCCTAACATGATACTAACATGATATTAGGAAAGAAATAGGAAGCATCATAACAATCATAATTGATATAATCAAGGAACTTATTTTTACCCTAAACATCATACTAAGAAAAACATCTGATCATGATACTAGGGAAAAGCATCCTAACATGATACTAGGAATAAAAAAAAACAACCTAAACATGATTTCTATACCATAATATCAATTAAACAATTGAAGCACTTACTTGGATGCCTCGTACCTCTTTCTAATAACAAAATACACACATTAGTAACTTCAAGGAAAATAATAAAATTAAAAAATTAAATGAAGTAATTGGAATAGAGATTTGGGACCAAACCCTCAGAAATATCAAACCTTTCACGTCTAAGGAGAAGGCAATTTCGAATTTTGCTAGGTGTGTCTAGATCTTGTGAATGCGGAATTTTGTTTGTAAAAGGGTTGGTTTAGAAAGGGAAATAGAAAAAATCAAAAAATTCTTGATGAGAGTTCATAAGAATTAGTGATAATTGGTGATTAAAAACGGAGGTCTAAAGACGATGTTTATAATGAAATAATTCGGAATTGATAATACAAATCAGAGTTCGAGAAGGAATAAAACACGCCTATGTTGCCAACAACAGCATCTGTCGCTAGGCGACAGCCTGTCGTTTGGCAACGCAGAAGATTTTCCACGAGTTTTTTATTTTTTGATAAAATCAAATCGTAAAAGTCCGTACGGAGGGTAAAATCGTAATTATCAATCCAAATCCCATTCGGATTCAAAAGAACCTTCTAAAAGTTTCTAGAAGACTATAATCAATCCTAATTACATTAGAAATGATAATTCATAATTGGCTATCCTCTAGATCATTGGGCCGCATAAAAAAACAAAACCGGGCCCAGTTTAGTAATTTGGCCATAACTTCGTCATTATTCATCGGAATTGGGCTTATAATATATTTTTGGAAAGTTCTTTTCAAGCCCCATCCAACAACACTATTATTTCACCCTTGTTATGGAGCAAACAAAACAGGATTGGCTATTTTGATAAAATAGAGTAGGTTTTCGAAAACAGAAAGAAAGATTTTTAATAAAAACTAACCGATTTGTTGCTTTTGGTGATGAGACAACCTTCCACATGCTAGGGAATGTCATCCTACTACTTTGACAATATTCCTTAAGCTAGAGGATACCGCCTGAAGACTGCTACGCTTGTAACTGCCTCCACTTTCCGTTGTGAAAGTCTTCTGCAAGCTAGAGAATCCTATCGAAGTTTGCTTCGCTTGAAATGATCTTCATTTGCCTTGTGACCATATTCCGCAAGCCAGGGAACATGATCGAAGATAACTTTTCTTGAAATCATCCTTAGTTGTTTGTGACAACCCTCCGCAAGCTGGGGAACGTGTCGAAGACATCTTCGCTTGAAGTCATCCTCAGTTGTTCGTTACAACCCTCCGCAAGCTAGGGAACGCTGTCAAAGATATCTTCACTTGAAGTAATCCTCATTTGTTGCGATAATATTCCGAAGAAAATTACCGAAGATCAACGCTTGTCGATCCTTAAAAGGTCTCTTGAACTTTGCTTCCACTATGCTAGTTTGTCGACGCTTTTGCTGATTGTGAACCATTATGTCAGTGCTTTTGCTGTTTATGAACCATTATGTCGGTGCCTTCGCTTTTTATGAACCATTATGTCAGTGCCTTTGCAATGAGCCAATGTTTAGGCGCTTTAAGCTAAGTGAGACGATCGTTTATCAGGTCGATCACTTAATGTGATTGTAATCGAGCCAATTAATAAATCATGTCAAGTTGCTAAGAGGGGCTAACTGGCGTACCAAGGAACCCAAACTGCTGCACGAGGTCTACATAACCATTTTATGAGGCCTCAAACTCTGTCGCCGAACCAGCGGCTGTCAGAAGTTGTTGTCGCCACAAATTCCTCCTGTAGCCTGGCGACAGACTCTATCGCGAGGCGACCAATTTTTCGTGCGACGCTGCATTCGGGATTTATGAATAAATCCCCTTTCTTCTTCATTTTGCTGCTGCTGTTGTTTTTCGTTCGCAATTCGCCTCAAAACTTCAAATTACTCGTTTTCGCTCATTTCTCAACCAAATTCGCTCAAACATTTTGCAAATCGAAGCTTAGTTCATATAGTTGGTTGATCTATGTAAGTTTTCTTCAAACTTGCTCGAATTTTGCAGAATTTTGACTTGTTAATTCACGGATTTTCTAAAAATTAAAAATTTATTTTGCTTAATTTGCTTTGTTTGTCAAATTTTATTCCATGAAATTGCTTGATTATCTTTGTATATTGCCTTGGGAGTATTTGGAGACTTGTTTGACTCAATTTGGTGGAGAAACGAACAATTTACCATTGTTGAACCCCTTGAGGTAGTGAGAATAATGTGGCGTGTTCTTCGCGTTTTTGCTAGCTATTCTTGTCCAATTTATCATAATAATTGTCATAGTATTGCAAGAAATTTTTTGATTGCTTGAAAATGCCATATATTCATGAATTGAAATCGTGCTCGATTTTTGTACTACGTACTCTGTTTATTGCGAACATAGTATCATGCGGCTAGGCGAACCTTAGATATTATACAACCTTAATTTTTTATTATTTGCATAATGTAGCAGGGCTAGACAACGCGGTTCTAGTTCCCGGTTTAGAGACACTCGACGGGAGCATGAGCCCGTGGGTGAGGGCGAGGAGCCATCTACCTCTCTTAGTCTCTTCCCTGAGTGGGATGAGCGGACCTTGTGTTTCGCTCCCGAGCACCACATTTTTAAGCGGGTGCGTCGCGGGATCGTTAGCGGGAGGACGCGTAGCCATGACTCTAGCAACGAGTCCATTGGCTATTTGCACAACAAGTATTTTCGCGACGATGAAGATTTGCGACTGCTTTGGGAGTCTTGTGGGCTAACTGCCTTGCTTCGAGATACTCAGGCTGTGTACTCTTTTGACGCGAGCCACCACGTGGTTCGAGCTTTGGTGGAGTTCTTCTAGGACATCACCAACACCTTTAACTTTCCCTTGGGGGAGATGACTGTCACCCCTACTGACTTTAGTCTCATCTCGGGAATGGAGTTCCGCTCGATTGCGCTGCCATTTGATAGTACTATTTATGTCCTTTCTCCGATAGTCGAGGAGGTGTTGGGTCTGATTACTGTTCGGGCCCGAGCCGAGGTTGAGCCTTCATGACTTAGCGTTCAATGTATCCGTCGGTCTACTCTGGCGATGGCTTTCGAGGATGATGCGACCACCAGAGAGCAGCGGGTGCGCATCTTCGTTCTTATCTTGCTGTCAAGGACTTTTTCTCCTGACAATGGTAGTCGCGTACTTCTCTACTACCTTCATGCTCTCCGCGACCTTCAGCTGGTCGGGACCTATGACAGGGCCAACTTGGCGTATGTTGATTTCTTGCGGGGCTTGCGAAGCTCCTATCGTCACAGAGCTTTCACAAGAAACATCGCACTCTCCAGCTTCTAGAAAATCGTAGAGATATACTTTATCTCTATTTAAAGTTAGCTCTAGATTCTTATTAGCATTCGCTGATCTTCTTTTGTCTTTGTAGATCTGGTTCTACGAGTACTTTCTGACGCTAGCGCCGGCGATACCATCTCCTCGCGAGCTCCCTTTTGGCGCCTGTTGGGGAGGTCGCATTAGTGATCAGGCGACTACTGCCTATGTCTGAGAGTTGATCCTCTTGGCATGTTTTTAGATGCTTGTCCTTTATGTATTGCCTTTTGATAGACTTTATCTCACGAACGTGTTTTGCAGTTTCCCGAGGTAGTGTATCGGCCATGGGTTGATCTAGCTATTCATGCGCTGCTTGCGCAATACACCACTAAGCGTCGCTACTTTCAGGGGAAGTACGAGGCCATGGTGTATGTCGGTGAGAGAGTGGATGTTCAGCACTCTTAGGAGATTTTTGTCGCCCCTGCTCCTCCGCCTCGACACATGTTCCATGATGCGATGCTGATAAACTTGGCGGAGAGGTCGCCTGCTCGTACCCCTTAGCGATCTCATGCTCGTTCGGGGCAGTACTACGAGGAGGACTTGCTGCCACTGTTATCTCCGGCCCTTGTTTTATCTGAGGAGGCGGCGACATGCTTTTTATCTTTTAGTTCTTTGCTAGATAGCCCCAAAATGATCCTTAATCATTTAGATTTGATTTTTTGCCAGGAGCTTGCTGAGTTTTTTTCTCCTAAGATGTATATCAGCTATTAGGGGACTTACGACCATGTTTAGGAGATGATTCCTCCAGCTCCTGAGGATCAGCGCTTCGTGGAGCTATCTATTCCTCGTCACCAAACTCGGGTGAGTTACTTGCTTGCTTTTTATTTATACTTGTCTTGTATTGTTACTGACTTTGTTTTTTTATAGTTCTCGCACGAGGTGGTGACAGTGATGGCGAGGTGCATAGACGCCTTTCGGAGTTAGCTGGTGAGGATGAGGAACGTAACTTCCTGTCGTTGTGACGACGCTACTCAGGCGGTATCTTTTTTCCTCTTATTTTGCATTATTTATCCTTCTTTTTTCTTTGCATCTGACTTGATTTAATTTTTTAGGGACATCCTATTCCTTCACGCACTCGGACGAGATCCGAGGCTAGGAGGGAGCCGTCTAGGTCTGGCTCGAGGCATCGCCGCACTACTTCTGGTGAGCCTTTGTTGATTAGCACCAGGGTGAGCCTGGGTGGACTGGTCCTGAGTTGAGGTTTCCGACTCCTGGCGAGTCTGGAGCTGGTAAGGAGCATACTCCTAAGTCTTCGATGTTCTTCGATACGATGAACATTCCTCATTATCTGCGCCCTCCAGCACCGTAGTTGTACCTGTGTTTTCATTTTATTTTGAATTTTTTAGGACTTTGCCAACTGTATTATATAACTAATTTATTAGACATATTTGTATGTACAAACTATTATCTATTATGACTGATTTATCTTTGCATTTATTTTTCATTTTATGTGCATATGTGTGTGTGCAAAAAATTTGTGATTAATTTTGCGCAAAAAATTCCGTCATTTTTAATATTGATGGAGGGTATCCGGCTTTCTCCCCCAAAAGAAAAAATGAAAAATAAATTGGACTAAAAAATGAGCCTAAATTTAATTAAGCTTGAATAAATCCAAGAAAAAGAAGGAAAAATATTGAATTTATGTGTATAAGGTGATTTGAACAAGGGGCAAAATTGTAAAGTCAATGTACGAATTCGAATCATAGTAAAAAAAACGCGGTTTGCATAGCGCGCTGAGTTGCGTTGCATCGTTTTTTGTTGCCACGCGCTTCATTCTGTCGCCAGGCGACAGAATTGTCGTTTGGCGTTGTAGTGCGTTGCCTCCGAATCCTTTCAGGAGTTGAATTTCATCATTTTTTTTTTCATAAATAGCCCCCTAATCTGCCGATTTTCTGTATAATTTGAACAGATTCATTATAATCTTTACTTCTCATAGAATAATCATGTCTTTAGTCACTAAGAATTTTAGCGATTTTACTCGTGAGTGGTGTCGGTCTTTAACAGCTAAAGAGAGAAAGAACTCGACTTTTTTTACATGGAAGGTATTAATGGTATTAAGGGGGTAGCTTTTGACATAGATTTTATTCATACCGCCTTAGAATATTGGGATACAAACACACATTGCTTTAGACTAGGCTGTGATGAGATTAGCCTTAAACCGGAAGAATTTGGTGCCATCCTAGGCTTCCCTTCATTAGATCTTGCGGTAATTCCTAGAGTGAGCGAATATTATTATAAAGATTTTGAGCGCTTCCTTAATTTAAAAGACAGAGATCTAACAAATATTCTAGATGGTAGCGTTGTTAATTTAAAAGAATTTCCACGCCACTACTTTGATAGACCGTACTCTGAGTCTTTTCATGTTTATAGAAGAAGGGCTTTCTTCTTTTGTATGCTTAACCAATATCTTCTTACTAGTGGTAGAAATAATGAAGGTCAAGCAATCATATTATCTATCTTGGAGCAAATTGAATTTGGAAGGAATCCAATTCCACTAATTGTTGGAGTGACTATGCTCAGTCTAGATGAATTAAAGAAAAATAAAAAGCACCTTTTTGGGGCTGTCAAATTTTATTATAGGTAGAAAAATAAAATTTTTAATTACAGAAATCAAAAATATATTTTTGTATAGTAATACTCATTATTTGCATTGAATATTTTTGCCAATGTGGCTAATGGATAAACTAGAAATAATTAGTCCTCTTGACAATATTGAAAAATATACTCCAAATTGCTTTGTAAGGCAAAAGAAGCGTTTCTCAAAAATGGGTCGCCATGAGTGGTGTAAAATTTTTGCCTCTTGTAACTTTGCTATCAAGTGGGTCGTCCCATGGTGGAAAATTGAGAAGATGGTTTGTGTCAACAAGCAACCCTTTTGTCGTCTTCCAAGCTTAACCAAGATGACTTTTTATTATCCCTACAGGGTAAAAAGGCAGTACGGTCTACTTCAAACAATTCCTTCTGGGGATCTCCGTCATCCCTATGAATTCCCTATTTCACAAGAAGTAGGGAAGTCTGACACATATTGGAGTGCTAGGCCTTTATGGTAAGTGATTACCCAAAATTTTCCTCTTTCCTTGCCCAATAATGTGGAGAATTGGCTCCTTAAAAAGCCTAAAAAGGACATGAAGAAAGATCGGAGTAAAACCAATGTGAAGAATCGTCTAGGTGACAAAGTAATTCAAGTTAAGGAAGGCTTGGGTGAAAAAGTTGAATTAAAACCCCTATGATACCTAAGAAGAAAGACACTATTAAGGGCAAAGAGAAAAGGAAAGCTGACACTTCAGAAAAGAAAGCTTGGGTAGAAAAGAAACATGGAGTCCTAGCTAAGGGAGAAACCATTTACTGTAAAATTGAATGCAGGTCCTCTAATGGATGCCTACTAGCTAAAGTCATGGATTATGAAGAGGACACGGACAAGAATTAGGAAAGAGCAAAGAAAGAGAAGAAAAGATTGAAGCATTTCTTAAATTTTAATTTAATAGACTAGTTTAAATTTTAAGTCAATTTATTTTATTGAGCTTTCATTTAAATTCCATCAATAATGTAATTTTTACTTTATTTTATTAATGCAATTTCAACTTTTTAAATTAAATCAACTTTACATTTAATTTATTAAATCAATGAAAACAACTTTAATTATTTTCCAGAAAATTTCTCGTGTACGGAAGTCGAAAATTTTCCGAAATACACCGAAATTTGCCCAGATGTTCGCATAAAACTTGTGCCGCAATTTTAATTCCGTCGCCAGGCGACAGCCTTTGTCGTCTTGCGCTGCAGTCTTTCATCTAGCGACAGACTTTTTTCTATTGTGCTGATGTTGCGTCAAATTTTTATTGATGCTGGGATGCGTGGTTTGCGAAAATTAAAGTGGCCACACCCTGTAAAGGGTTGCCTACTACGTATCCTTTCTTAAGGAATCAGGGCAAACGTAGCTCTCTTGAGTGTCCTACTCAAGTAATTATGGGTAGTACTTTTTATGTTGGTCAAGGTTCGTCATGTTTGAGAACTCATTGCCATCCATATCAGTTAGTTTCGCTGCACCTCCTAACAGGACGATTTTGACGATATATGGTTCGGACTAATTAGGCCTAAATTTGCCTCTTGGATCCAAAACATATTTCCTTAATGCTTTTAAAACCAATCTCCTACTTTGATGTTTCTTGTCTTGACCCTCGTATTAAAGTGTCGAGCCATACAATTTTTATAGCATTGAGTATGATATAGAGCTTCTAGCCGCTTTTCATCGAGTAGAATTAGCTTTTCATATCTTACCCTAGTCCATTTGACTTCATAGAGTTTATTTTTCAATGCGATGCGTAGAGAAGGTATCTCTAGCTCCACAGGTTGTACGGCATCCATTCCATAAACTAAGTAGAATGGCGTATTTCCTATTAATGTACGAATTGACGTGCGATAACCCCAAAGTGCGAAATGGAGTTTGTCAAGCCAATCCTTATAATTTTCTGTCATTTTCTCGATAATAGTCTTTAAATTTTTTTTTAGCTGCCTCAACTGCTCCATTTGCTTGAGGTCTATAAGGAGAGGAATGATGGTGTTGAATACCATATTTTTGTAACAATTCTTCACATTCTACTTGAAAGTGAGTTCCATTGTCACTTATCATCTCATGTTGGACTCTCCATATCGACAAATAATGTTCCTTTCAATAAAGAGTGATATATGTTTTGCATTGAGTTTAGCATTTGACTGTGCTTCAACCCACTTTGTGAAGTAACCTTGCTACTAAGATGTATTCGTGACCTCCTGTCCCAGGAGGGGTAATTTTACCGATGATATTAATTCCCCATGTTGAAAATGGCCATGGTGAAGTGTAGGTGTAGATTATAGATGGATAAACATGTTGCAAAGTAGCGTATATTTAGCATTTAGGGCATCTTTTTACATATTGATGACAGTCCCTATTCATGGTAGTCCAATAATACCCTTCTCACATTATCTTTTAGACTAGCATTTTGCCATTAAGATGAGTTCCACAAACGCCCTCGTTGACTATCCTAATAGCTCTTTGGGCTTCCTTTTTTCCTACACATAAGAGAGCTCGACCCTTAGGTACCCTTTTGAGTAACTCGTTGTCTATGAGTACATATTGGGAAGCCAAGAGTCTTAATGCTCGTTTTGCTTTTTTGTCAGCATGAGGGGGATATTCTCCTTTGTGAAATAGTTGAGTATCTCCGTATACCATGGTTCTTGTTGTTCTTCTTCTTCATCTTGGACCACTTCTTCGTCTTCTGTGGCTTGAATGAAAGCCGGTTTATGCCTTTTTTCTACGGTTAAATTATAACCATTGACGCTAGTCTTGCCAAGGCAGCAACAAATTGGTTTTCCTCTCTAGGTAGGTACGTGTATTCTACCTTTTCCAATTGGTTGGTGAGAGTCTTTAGATAAGTTTGGTAAGGGGCTAAACTCTCACTCCTTACTTTAAATCTTTTAAAAATTTGGTTGATGATCAAAGAAGAGTCTCCAAATATTCGCAGTTTCTTTACTCCCAATGCCAGAGCTGTTTTGAGGCCTACCACGCATGCTTCGTATTTAGCAGCGTTGTTAGTAACGTCGAAATCTAACTTTATGGAGATTGGAACATGCTCTTCTTTAGGTGATACTAATAGTACTCCAACGCCACATCTCTTTTGGTTTGAGGCTCTGTCGAAATATAATGTCCAAGTATCATCTTATGTTACCATCAGGTCTTCATCTTGAAATTCGTTGTCGTGTATTAGTGTCGAGTCTTCTATTGGGAAATCCGCTAAGAAGTCCGAGACAACGGATCCTTTAATGGCCTTTTGAGGCATAAATCTTACATCTAAATGAGCTAGGTTGATTATCCATCTTGATATGTGCCCATTGAGTGTAGATTTTTTGAACAAATACTTAAGTTGATCCATTCGAGAAACTACAAAGTCTGTACGCACGAGCATGTAATGTCTTAACTTGGTTGTGGCCCACACTAATGCGAGGCACAATTTATCAAGCGGCGTGTAGCGTACTTCATACTCGAGCATTTTCTTGCTTAGGTAGTAGATTGCATTTTCTTTTCCTTCTACTTCCTGTGCAAGCATAGCCCCCATTGTCTCTTTGGTGACTGTTAAGCACAACCTAAGAGGAATCTCTGGAAGCGCTGGTGCTAATACGGGAGGATTTGCGAGATAGGCTTTAATCTTCTCAAAGGCTTTTTGAAACTCATCGTCCCATATTACTGGTACATTTTTTTTTAGTTTCTGGAATATTGTTTCACATATTGTAGTTAGCTTAGATATGAACCTACTTATATATTGCAATCGGCCAATAAATCCTCGAATTTTTTTCTCGGTTTTGGGCGGTGGCATTGACATAATCGCTTTGATCTTAGTTGGGTCTATCAAAATTCCTCTAGAACATATGACATACACCAAGAGTTTTCCTGAGGTGATTCCAAAAGCACACTTGGATGGATTCAACCTCATGTGGTATTTCCTTAGCCTTTTGAAGAACTTTCTTAAGGCTATTTGATGTTCCGAGCACTCCTTTGATTTCAAGATCATATCGTCCACATATACTTCAACCTCTTTGTGCATCATATCATGGAGTAAGGCAGTTGCTACTTGTTGGTATGTGGCACCTGCATTTTTCAACCCGAATGACATTACCGTGTAACAATAAGTACCCCAAGGTGTTATAAAGATCGTTTTTTCCATGTCTTCTTCTGCCATGAGAATCTTGTTGTACCATGCGTATCAATCCATAAACGAGAGAAGGGCGTGATTTACTGTATTATCTACTAAGATGTCGATGTGTGGTAAAGGGAAGTCGTCCTTTGGACTTGCCTTATTAAGATCTCAATAGTCGAAACACATTCTTACCTTTTATCCTTCTTTGGAATTGGGACCACATTTGCTACCCAGTCGGGGTATTTGGATACCCTGATAAAACCTGTAGTTATTTGTTTTTGAACTTCTTTTATTTTGAGAGCTACGTCGGGTTTCATTTGACGCAACTTTTGTTTTACAGTCGGGGTATAGTGTGTTGAGCTATTTCTCTATTAATACCTAGCATATCTTCATATGACCAAGCAAATACATCGATGAATTCTTTAAGTAGATTAATTAAATCGGTTCTTTCCTCTTCATTTAACGTTAATCCGATTTTAACTTCTCTTTTTATAGTTGGATCGTTTGAGATATCAACTGTTTTAGTGTCCTTAATTACTTATGTTTTCTTTTCAAGTGTTTCCATTGCTTTAATAATTTCTTTGTCGTTTTCATTGTTAGTTAAGCAATGTTCGTCATTTTGGGTTAAAGAATAACACAAGGAGTAAGAGAAAGAAGACATATTATTAAACTCTGAAATCATTGCATCAAATAAGGAAATGTTTTCAGGGACTTGATTGCTAACTATCCGGAGTAGATGCTAAAATAGAAGAATTAGAAGAAGAAGGTGCTACAACTAAGGACTTGGAAGACTTTATAGGAAAAGGCTTTGACTCTGACTTAGACGACTCATCAAACATTGGTCCTTGTCCTGTTGTTATTGAGATCTTTCTTCCACTCGGAGTAGTCACCTTGACTGTCTTGCGCCATCCTTGCACTAAACCCTCTGGTGGAGTGATGAGCTTCGAAGGGTCGAAATTCTCGCTTTGTAGAACCGTTTGAATGAGCGAGGAATTGTCCTCAATATACTTTGCCTCATATTTTTCGTGCCCAAAGAGGAGTCCCATGAAATTGATGTTAAAGCATGGGGGTGCTTTCTCCTTGTGAATAGGAGTTAGGATCTCATCTAGAAAGTGGCAATCCAGAAATATTTCAAACCCAGGTTGCCTTATGCGATTTAAAACAAAGGGCTCGGGAAATTCGTTACATGGATAGCCCTCTCCTTCTCTTATAAACTATCCATTAAGATTAAGGGGATATTGATCTATTGGGATAGCTTTCTTTTGAGTGCGAGCGCTTCTACGAGCCTTATATTTCTCCTGGGCTCGCTCTAGATCTTCTAGAGTCGGTCCAAAACCAAGTCAAAAAGTATCTAATTTAGGGAGGCCAGGCAATTCCATTTGCTTTGCTATCTCCTTTTTCTTTCCTAGAGTAATTCCGGGAAAGTGTCCCTGTTTTTTTAGAATATCATTTACCGTCATATTAGAGTGGGGGTCATGGCAAAGAGGGGTCCTTTCATCTTCCTTCATTAAGGAGACCTCTTCATTAATTCCCCACAAATCTTCATCATTCTTATCGTGCTCCACATTAATAATGGGATTTTCAACAACTTTAATCCTCATAGGTGAAGCATCGATTGTAATATGGATCCCTCCAACTATAACCTTTACTTGTTGATGAAGGGATGAAGTGACGGTCTTAAGGTCATGAAGCCAAGGGCATTCCAACAATAAATTGAAGGAAGATTTAATATCCACTACTTCGAAAGTAGTGGCATGTTCTATTGCTCTCGCCGTTACGTTCATGGTAATCTTTCCAAGAGCTTGGCGACGAGTGTTGTCGTAGGCTCTTATTCCTTGTGTTGACAGGGTTAAATCTTCATCCCTTATTCCTAGCATCTTTGCAGTTCTAAGTGGACAAACATTCATTGTCGATCCATTATGTTATCTACAAGAGTCATTGGGACATTCATTCTCTTGCAGACTATTGTTAGGTTTAGAGCCTTGTAATTCTTGTCACCTTCCGGTGGTAAATCCTTGTAAGAAAAGGTGATAAATTTGATGGTACTAGGGAGATCACTTGTGAGAAGTTAGCCTACCCCTCAGGAGTGGTTTCGGAGTCTATCCCAATCTTGTCCAAGGCATCCATTGCCGCTAACCTATGTTCTCGGGATGTAGCTAGAAGTTTCCATAAATTCATCTCAACCTTGGTCTTCTTGAATTGCTTGACAACATCGTTGTCTTCTATAATCGGTATGGAAACTTGTTGAATCGTAGGAATAGGTTGTGTGGAGATGGGAGGTTGCATTCTCCCAAATCTTGTGAGGTCGTCTATGGGTGAATCCTTTCATCCCAAAAAACACTTACTGGATATATAATAGAAAGTGTAGGTTCTTCTATATCCTTATGATAAACATCTTCATCATCACTTCCCAAAACCCTATTGATGCTAATATCTTGTTCTTGTGGAATTTGGACTAGTTTCTTGTTATCAATCAGCTTTTGAATAAAATATTAAAATTTAAAACAATTCTCAATGGTATGTCCCCCTGATTGATGATATGGACAATAGAACCTATCTGTCCTCTTTAATGACTCAAATGGTCTCGGTTTAAGAGGTTTAATCTTACCACTCTCGGAGAGCATTGTGAACATGTTATCATAGGAAGTCCAAATCAGGGTGTAAGGTTTATTACTCCTCTTGGGTGTATCAATTACTTGGAGAGAAAATGGCTTCTTTTCCATAGGTGGAACTTTGACATGTTTGCTTTGGACCACCTTTTCTTGTTTCTTCGTGAATTCGATAGCTTCTCGTAACAAGTCTATTCCCACCCACATTGATCGTATGATAATCCACACTTCTTCTATAGTTGCAGGTTCTTGTCTGGGAGGAAAATCACTCATGGCATCGAAAAAGTTTTCCTCCTCTTCTTCGATAACATGAATTTCTTCAACTGGTTTGATGAGGGATGAGGGATCGACATGGCCTTTCTCATCAGAGATAGACAAAGAATCAGAAAGGGGTGCGTTATTGATACTTGGCTTCTTACTTACAGGGGGCAATGGAAGCTTATTGCTGTAAATCAATTCCTTGATAGCTTCCTTAAGCTTCAAACAGTTTTTAGTGAGATGGCCCCTGCCTTGGTGATACTTGTAATGTGCGTTGGGATTCCAGTTGGCTGTCCTTTTTTTCAACAGGGGGATCTATCCCCGTATGGTCTAATGGGAGTTATAAGACCTTTTGCATTTAGTCGGTCAAATGCGGTGTTATAACTCATACCAGTAGGAGTAAAGTTCCTCCTAAATAGTTTCTTTTGTCCTTGGTTGTTCATAGCAAGTACTTCACTCAAATTAAAGGCGCTAACATTATTTGAGTTTGTGGTTTTGGAAGAAGAAGGATTGTCGTTCTTCTTACCTTTCCAGCCACTGTTGGAGTTATTATTATTAACAGCTTTTTGTTTAGCAAGGTCATCTTTAATGTTAATCCCAATATCATAGACGGCCTTAAAAGTATGCAAGTTGTTTTGATACTTAAGTTGCTTAGAGTACTTTTCTTAGAGGTTCTTAATGAATATCCTCACAGATTCTTTTTCACTTGGTACTTCAATCATCCTAGCAGAAGTTTCTCTCCATTTATTAAAGAAAGAATTGAAACCTTCATTCTCTTTTATCTTAAGTATTTCAAGTTCTCTATAATCAGTTTCAACTTGAATATTACATTTATACCTATCAATGAAAGCGTTTACAATTGATTCCCAAGTAGAGGTTTTCTCTTTGTCAAGGGAAAAGAACCATTGTTGAAAAACGGTTTCAAGAGATAAAGAGAATAAAGAATGAAATATCTCTCTATCAAATCCCTTAATATTCTTTATAGTCTCAAAGGCTCTTAAATGGAAATAGGGGTTGTCCATTGCTTTGAAATTTGGGATGTCGTTGGCATTGAACTTCTGCGGAAGAAGCTACTTGTCCACCGAGAACCCTTGCGAGCTGATGCCCTGGAACTTGTAGTCATTGGATATCTTGCTCAAGCTTTCTTGCATGAGCTCCATTTGTCGTTGCTTCACAGGGTCCTTGATTTAGATGGTTAAAGTCTTTAACACCTCAGTAACACTAGCCATTTGCTAATTGAGCTCATTGACTTCTTCTTTACTCGCCATTATCTTCTTAGCTTTTCTTTTCCAGCTGACTTTTTTATGAAAAAGTTGTACTTGAACGAAAAAGTTGTCCTTGATTAAACGCCCTTCCTTTCTTGACCACACGATGTAAATTAAACCCTTTTATTTGTTTTAATGACTTGACTCAAATTGACTTTGACTTTACTGGTTTATAAAGAAAAAGAAAAAATAAAAAATAGGGTGCATATTAGTGGGGATCAAGTATATGGGTTCAAACAAATGGTTAAATTGGAGGATTCATATCCAACTTACCCCCCTAAAAAATGACTGAAAACACGTGCATACAAGCTAGACCCTCTAGACATGGTCAAAGTTTACATTTATATTAGTGTGTGCTTTACTTGTGAGTGCAGGCAACATGCTTTGACTCATGTGTAAGACAATGGGACTAAGTGCTTAGACTCAATTAAGGACTAAATATGGTTACTGCCATTAACAAACTAATCGAACTTAGTAATAAACTGTTTAATTAGACTCATCGTGATGACTCGAGCAGAACACTAAACTGTCGCCGCACACTGCAGTGCAGCGCCAGACAACAGAGTTGTCGCACGGCGTTGCACACCGGCATTCGGCGCTGCAGCCCAGATTTTTGCGCCATTACTGGTACATTAATCTGGGACTGCTTTCAGTAATTTTAGTCTACATGGACAGGCCTAAAGTCGTACTAAGTAAGTTTTGATTAATTTATTAAACTTTAATTACTCAAATTAATTAATTAGGCAAAGTCCTTTTAGTCATTAATTAGTTTATTTATACATAATCACAAGTCAAACAAATGGTTAGGATAAACAAATAGAGTATGCACAAAAATAATGCAAAAATAGTCAAGTAGGCACAACATGATACAATGAGTTTGCAACCTAACCATGGCTCTAGTTCTCTAAAGTTCGGGATATGGGTTAGTCAAAGAGGGTCCATGGTTATGATTCCGGATGCACCGCGTGAAAGCCTTACCTTTGGAAGGGTTGGCGCGTGTAGATGGGACCCCGCGAGTTAAAAGCGCTTCCATGGTTTGGTGAATTTAACATTCTCGGATGTACCCTTTGTTGCTTAGAGCGTTCAATCAGGTAGATGGACCATGAATTCCTAAAGGGTTACGTACATATGTGTTACACATATGGGTTTCAGAAAAGTGAGAAAAACTCAATCAGGAAGTAGAATCGAGCCAACATTGCTAGAACTAGTCGAAATAAGAAGGCAGAATTCTGGCTCGGCATTGAAAGAACACGGCGCCAAACAACAGAGTCAGTCCCTAGAATATAAGCCCTGTCGCCAGACGACAGAATTGTCGCTAGGCGACAGAGCCATATAATCGTCGACAGGCTTTGTTTTCTAGACGCTATTCCCTACATGCCTCAACAGCTTTATGTGTTCTTAGAATTTTCCAGTTTTCGCAGTATTATTTCGATTCTAGTTGTGAAAGTTATTTCTCAAATTTCCTATGTGTAAAAATCCTATGCTTTTGAGTCATTACGAATGGTCATTCCAATGAGAACATTTTTTATGCATATAACAATAATGATAATCAAAATTACACACATGAAATACTTAGAACTTTTCGAGCCTCATCCACTCATTCTAAATCATTGCCAAAATAAATTTTAGAAATTAAAATAGAAATCCTCCCCAGCGCAGTAGCCAAAGACTGTAGGGATTATTTCAAGCATTACCCCAAACTTGAACCCTACTATTATCATACACTTAAGCATGGTTGCGTCAAAAGGCAAGGAAGATAAAGCAAAAGAGTGGTTAACATTTTTTAGGAACTTGTAAACCGTTCACAGGGTGAAGGTTACACCCCTTAACGATCCAGGAGATCGTTAACTCCAATAGGTCTAGAACCAAGACAGGAAGTTCGGGGATGAATGTACAAATCCAATCTAACAGAGAAAGAAACTGCCCTAATAATATGCCTCTACTTTATTCTTCTTGTATTCATGTGCGCTTTCTAACTAACATGCAATCATTAGGTTAATCCTAAACCTATTTATCTATGTTGGTTTAATATTAATGCACAAATAAAACTATTATTGGCGATGAATTTAATTATAATCATATTATCCTTAAACAAGATTATTAATTTTCTTATTAAGCGTGATTACAAGTACAAATTCCCTTTAAACATGGATTAAAGGTGTGATCAAGGAATAACAATAAATATAATCAAACAACATAATATTAAAAATTATAATTATAATAACTTTAATCATCATCAAAATAATAATAATCATAATTATCATAATCATGTTAATGTTAAAAATAAAGCATAATAATAGCAAGATAATAGGCATGATACTAACAAGATTAATAACAAACCCTAGCATTTCACTAAACATCAAAGATCAAAGCTTTAGCCCTAACATGATACCAACATGATATTAGGAAAGAAATAGGAAGCATCATAACAATTATAATTGATATAATTAAGATACTTATTTTTACCCTAAACATCATACTAAGAAAAGAATCATATCATGATACTAGGGAAAAGCATCCTAACATGATACTAGGAATCAAAATAACAACCTAAACATGATTTCTATATCATAATATTAATTAAACAATTTAAGCACTTATTTGGATGCCTCGTACCTCTTTTTAATAACAAAATACACACGTTAGTAACTTCAAGGAAAATGATAAAATTAAAGAATTAAATTAAATAATTGAAATATTGATTTAGGACCAAAACCTAAAAAATATCAAACCTTTCACGTCTAGGGAGAAGGCAAGTTCGAATTTTGCTTGGTGTGTCTAGATCTTGTGAATGCAGAATTTTGTTTGTAAAAGGGTTTGTTTAGAAAGATAGAGAGAAAAAAATCAAGAAATTCTAGATTAGAGTTGATGAGAATTGGTAATTAAAAACGGAGGTGTAATGACGCTATTTATAATGAAATAGTCTGGAATTGATAATACGAATCAGAGTTCGAAAAGGAATAAAACATGCCTTTGTCGCTAACAACAGCATCTAGCGCCGCGCGATAGGGTATGTCGCTAGGCAACACCCTGTCGTTTGGCGACGCAAAAGGTTTTCCACACGTTTTCTATTTTTTGATAAAATCAAATCGTAAATGTCCGTTCGAAGGGTAAAATCGTAATTTCACATAAAACACTTCTTTTATTCCAAATAAAACTCATAACACATAATTAACAATCCTATACCGTTTAGGATTCAAACGAACCTTTTAGAAGTTTCTAGAAGATTATAATCAATCCTAATTACATTAGGAATGATAATTTATAATAGGCCCTCTTCTAGATCATTAGACCGCATATAAAAACCAAACCGGGCACATTTTAGTAATTTTGCCATAACTTCCTCATTATTCATCGGAATTCGGCTTATAATATATCGTTGGAAAGATCATTTAATGCCCCATTCAACTACACTATTATTGGACCCTTGTTATGGACCAAAATAAACTAGATGGTATATTTTCATAAAATTGAGTAGGATTTCGAAAACAGAAAGAGAGATTATTAATAAAAACTTATCGCAACTTTAGACTTTCCACACTTTCACTTCATTCGATTATGATTCGACGCAAAAGATATTCATCACTGGGTTTGGTTTTGGGGAGACACAAATGGGTGTCTACAATTAGCAAAGTCCTTTAGTTATTAATTAATTCATTTAACTCATTTACAAGTCAAACAAACCGCTAGGGAAGACACATATAAGATATGCATAACAAATAATGCACAAGTAGTCATATAGTCATGATATGATGCAATAAGTTTGCAACCTAACCATGTCTCTAGGTCTTTAAAATTTAGGATATGGGTTAGTCAAAGAGGGTCCATGGTTATGAGTTCGGATGCATCGCGCAAAAGCCTTACCTTTGGAAGGGTTGGCGTGTGGTTAAACTTGCTTCCATGGTTTTGTGAATTCAACAAACTCGGATGTACCCTTCGTTGCTAGGAGTGTTCAATATGGTAGATGGAGCGTGAATTCCCAAAAGGTTATGGCCATATGTATAACACTTATAGGTTTCAGAAAAAGGGAAAAACTCAATCAGGAAGTAAAACAGAGAAAACAGTACTAGAAAACCAGTCGATACAAGAAGGTAGATTTCTGGCTCGGTAGTGGAAGAATTTGGCGCGAGAAAATAGCGTCGTTGCCAGACGCTGGCACTTTTGCAAAGTTTAGACAAATCTTAGTAAAGGCATCTAGGAATTTGCTTAGGGATTTAGGGGTAATAAAAATCAAACTACAAGTATGGAGTATAATAACCAAGAGAAATAATAAAACAATAAGTAAACAATTAAACTAAAGAGAATAAGTTTAGAGATACAATACTGAGTAACGATAGGCCTCCTTGTTCAACAAAGACATGATCCCGAGAGCATAAGCAAAAAAATTAGTTTATATTAGTGTATATGTGAACGTACATGAGTATTATGATGTCTAACTATGCTATTTATACTTAGGACCTATTACGGTTACAAAGATACTGAATGGCCCATGTAGTCCGTATTTTCTATCCTAATCAGGTCCCACTAGTTGCCATTTCATAAAACCTGTGAGAGAATATGTATTCCATTCATCCATTCACTTTTTATGAATGGCCCATGCATTAAACAAACATGTAATAATGCATTAACACGCGAGAACTAGTAACTAATCTAGGTGGTTAATCCAATTAACACGCCTAATTAAAACTACTCATTTTAACCGGTTATGAAAATAATAAATGAAGCTCCCACTAAATTCCGCATCCAACTTAATCAATCCAAATAATTAAGTCGGTAAACCCAAATATTTGTCAAAATAAATTTTGCCAATGCCGCTCAAAAACTGAGGCCTAGCCTAAAAAATTTATTAAAATAATTAAAACCAAATTAGATTAATAAAATAATTAAAACGACAAAATAAGCAAAAACGAAGCCAACTGTACTCAAGTGGTTCACGCAGTACATATGTGCCACATGAAAGTCAAGGTTGTCTAATAACCCCGCACTATACGGCTTGCCGCACGTGCCTTCACCACCCCACGTAGCACTAGCTAGGTACACCCAAGTAGCGTTTGCTACGGGTTACAAGGTGCTAGACACAAGGCCACAGCTGCTTTGCCTCTTTACACCAAAACACCAAGCACATACACGCACTAAATGCTCAAAAGATGTGGTCGAACTTTTGAGGTTCTAAAAATTAAAGAGGTGTAGTCAGGAACTTTTTAGGTTCTGTAAATTGGCGCCTTTACACCAAAACACCAAGCACATACACCAAAACACCAAGCACATACACGCACACATCGAGCATGCCCTTAGCAGCCTTATGCGGGCTGCTATGCAGCCTGCCTAGCCAAGGGAGGCTTTGCCTCGATTTGCGTGCCATAGCCTCGGGATTTTAATCTCAAATTTCACGTGACAATTTATTAATTCTAAATTAATTTTAGATCTAATTTTCGTGAGAAAAATTGAAAATTATTTCCAAGGACCATTCTCTAACTTAAATAAAAAATCATCCAAGTGCATGTAACCAAAATTATTTCCAAGAACCATTCTTTAATAAAATTTGTTTAACTTGGTGCAACCAAAATAAGAGGGCACGTACTCAATATTAATGTGGGACTTTTCACAAAAAGATCTCACATGGAAAGATTGATGAATTCAACCCTTAGTGAAATAAACAAAGGAACAAGTAACAAGTGTCACATGGTTAATTAGGAATTGACCACTTTCTCACTTGGTCCCCAAGGCATTTCACATGCAATGTGAACTAACCATGTGTCACCCAACCTTGAGCACCAAGTTGGGTTTGGTTGGGCCATTTTGTTTTGGGCCGTGTCCATGACCCATCGCCCCGGGTCCACGGGCCTTGCCACATGTTTCGCCACATTGGCATGCTGCCACCATGGCGCGCAGCCACGTGGCACGCTGCCTACGTGGCACGTTGCCTACGTGGCACGCTGCCACTAGGTGGCTGCCAACATGGCCGCTGCCACTTGGCGGCTGCAAACGTGGCAACCACGTGGCACGCTCCTATTGGGCGCGCTTTCCTAGCCTTTCGCGTGGATAGGATTTTACTTGTTACTTGAAGCATTTTCCCGTCTCGCCAAATCCAAAATTTTGGCTCGAAATTTGAGATTCTCCGACGCTTGGTTTTGACGCTTCAACCTCGAATTTCCGAGGTCTTAATATTTAATACTCGGGCAACGAATTAATTTCATCCAAATTAATTCGTCGAGTCGGTTCGTTTACTGCTAAGGGTGTGACCCGAAGGGTTTTGTCAAGATTAAGCTGTAATATTAATTATGCATGAATATTAATGATAGGAAGTGGCCTCCACCTAGGCATTCCGATCACTTGACCTTACTGTATACATTAGCTTTCTAATAATTCTGAACCCACTATCAGAATAATACACTTGTTCGAAGGACACCATTCATTTTAGATTTCTATTTCATAATATCAATAAATCAATTAAAGAACTTACTTGGATGCCTCGTACCTCTTTTTAAAACCAAATTACACACGTTAGTAACTTCAAGGAAAATAATAAAATGAAACAATTAAAGTAAATAATTGAATGAGAGATTTAAGACAAAACCCTTATACATTAAAACCTTTCACGTCTAGGGCGAAGGGAACTTCGAACAATGCTAGGTGTTTCTAGATCTTGTGAATGCAAAATTTTTATGTAAAAGGCTAGTTTAGAAAAGAGAAAGAGAGAATAAGCTTTAGCTTAGAGAGAGAAGAGAATTAGGGAATAGATGATGGAAATTGATGAGATTTAATAGTTGTTGATGATTAACAATGGAGATTTAGGAGGATATTTATAGAGAATATGAGTCCGATGGATAGAAAAATGAATCAGTCTTTCGAAGAGAATAAAACACGAATCGCGCCAGACGCCAGACATTAGCGCCAGACGCGAGGCATTAGCGCCAGACACTAAGGCTAGCGCCAGGCACTAATCCTGTCGTCAGACGCTAGAAAACAATTTCCACGCGTTTTCTTAATTTGATACAATTTAGCCGTACAGAAGGGCAAAATCATATTTTCCTTAAAAACACTTCTTTTATTCTGATTAAAACTCTAAAAAGTCAACTAAAGTCAATTGATCAATGATAATTAAGTTAAGAATGAAAAGAACCTTCTAGAAGACTATAATCAATTCTAATTGCATTATGAATGATAAATCATTATTAGGTTCTCCTTTACATCATTGGGCCGCATAAAAACATCAAACCAAGCCCAGTTTAGTAATTTGGCCATAACTTCCTCATTATTCATCGAAATTGGGCGTATAATATATCGTTGGAAAGCTCTTTTTGAACCCGAACCAACTACACTATTATTGGACCCTTGACATGGACCAAAACAAACCTTATTGGCTGTTTTCTTAAAATAGGTTTTCAAAAACAGCAAAAAGAAAAGAAATAAAAACTATCCGCAATACTAGACCTTCAACATTTTCACTTCATTCGATTATGATTCGACGTGAAAGGTACTCATCACTGGGTTTGTTGATCCCTTGTGAACTAATGCCTTGGAACTTGTGATCACTAGATAGCTTGCTCAAACTTTCTTGCATGAGCTCCATTTGTTGTTGCTTCACAGGGTCATTGATTTTGAGGGTTAAAGCCTTCAATGACTCAGTCACATCAGTCAATTGATTCCTAAGTTCGTTGACTTCTTTCTAAGTTGCCATTATCTTTTTAGCTTTCCTCTTTTGACGAATCGGTTTATCAAAAAGTAAGACTTTATCAAAGAGGTTGTCCTTGATTAATCGCCCTTATCTCCTTGACCAAGTATTGTGGAAAGGCAAAATAGGGATATCGACTATTAATTATTTGACTTTAACTCTATTCAATATGCAATGGACAGAAGAAGGTAAAAAGAATGAAAGTTTTGATATGGAGAAAGATGATGTAGATGGGGAAATATAAAAATTAGGAATAAATTGTACCCCCAACTCAAATAACGAAAAAAACCGACTCATGAATGAACCTAAGACATGGTCATGGTGACATATACTCAAAGTGTGTGCTAAGACTAGTAAGTATATTGACATGCTTTGACTCTTGTGTAAGACCATGTGGCTAGACTATGTGACTAGACTCAAGCATAGACTAAGTTCAGATTTCATGTATATTCATTAAACTGGACAGGTTGTAATATTTTAATCATAACTTTTGATATGTGACTCTGATCGGGATTAAACAAACGCCAAATTAAAGATAAAACTTAGGGCTACAGATCCATTTGTGGTACAACTCGTAGTTCTTCCTAGAACTCTGTCTGTGACCAAAAAATCCGGGTTGACTTAAAGGAACTATGACTCGATTTTAGGTATATTTTTAGCTCTAATTAATTAATTAATTAAATAAACAAAGTCCTTTAGACATTAATTAGTTTATTTAGGCTTAATCACAAGTCAAACACACGTTTAGGAAAAACACATAGAGTATGGACAAGCAAAGAATGCAAAAATAGTCAAGTATTCACAATATGATGCAATGAGTTCGCAACCTAACAATGGCTCTAGTTCTCTAAAGTTCGGGATATGGGTTAGTCAAAGAGGTTCTGGGTTTAATTGTCCAGATGCATCGCGCGGAAGCCTTACCTTTTGAAGGGTTGGCGCGAGTGGATGGGACACCGCGAGTTAAGAACTCGCTTCCATGGTTTGGTGAATTCAACATTCTGGGATGTACCCTTTGTTACACAGAGCGTTTAATAAGGTAGATGGATAATGAATTCCCATAGGGTTATGTCCATATGTACAACAGATATGGGTTTAGGAAAAGTGAGAAAAACTCAATCAGGAAGTAGGATCAATCAAACAATGCTAAAAACTTGTCAAAATTAGAACGCATATTTCAGGCTCGGTATTGGAAGAACATGGCGCCAGCGAACAGAGGCTGGCGCCGCAGTTTGGCTTTGGCGCCTAGAAATAGGAGCTGTGGTCTGGCGCCAGAGTCAAATCATCGGCGCTAGACTCTATTTTCTGATGCTAGTTCCTACATTCCTCAGCATCTTTCTGTGCTCGATAAAATTTTCCAGTTTCGCGCAGCATTATTTCGATCCTAGTTGTTAAAGATATTCTTCAAATTTCCTACGTGTAAATATCCTATGTTTTTAACTCATTACGGATGGTCTTTCCAATAAGATATTTTTAATGCATATGGCAACAATGTTATCAAACTTACGAACATGAAATACTTAGAACTTTTCGAGTCTCATCCACTCATTCTAAATCATTGCCGAAATAAATTTCAAGAATTAAAATAGAAATCCTCCCCAATGGAGTCGTCAAAAAATTGTATGGAATATTTCAAACATTATCCCAAACTTGAACCCCATTATGATCATACACTTAAGCAAGGTGGCGTCCAAAGGGAAAGAAGATGGAGCAAATGAGTCGCCAACAAGTTTTAGGAACTTGTAAACCGTTCACAGGGTGAAGGTTACACCCCTTAACGATCAAGAAGATTGTTAACTCCAATAGGTATGGAACCATGACTGGTGGTTCGGGAATGAAGGTACAAATCCAACCTAAAAGAGGTTGAACCTGCCTTAATAATAGGCCTCTACTTTATTCTGATCCTATTCATATGCGCTTTCTGACTAACATGCAATCATTAGGTTTACCCTAAACCTGTTTAATCTATGTTGGTTCAAAAATTAATGCACAAATAAAACTATTATTGGCGATCACTTGAATTATAATCAAAATAACCCTAAAAAAGATTATTAATTATCTTATTAAGCGTGATTACAAGTAAAAATTCCCTTTAAACATGCATAAAAGGTTTGATCAAGCAATAAGAATAAATATAGTCAAGCAACATAATAAAGAATCCTAATAAATTATAACAATTATAATAATCATAATCATAATCATAATCATTATAAGTTACGCAAATAATCATCATAAATTATGTAATAAGCGCCAGACGCCACGCATTAGCGCCAGGCGCTAATCATAAATTATAACAATTATAATAATCATAATAATAATAATAATCATAATAATAATAATAATTAAAATAATCATAATCATGTTAAAGCATAATAAAAGCAAGATCCAAGGCATGATATTTACAAGATTAATAACAAACCCTAGCATGTCACTAAGCAATAGAAATCAAATATATAGCCCTAACATGATACTAACAATAATTATTAGGATAGAAAATAGGAAGCATCGCAGAAATCACAATTGTTATATTTGATATTAGAAAATATAGTTGTTACCCTAAACATGATACTAGGAAAATTAAAACGCCCTAACATGACACTAGGAATCATAATAACAATCTAGACATGATTTCTATATCATAATATCAATTATAAATTAAAGAACTTACTTGGATGCCTCGTACCTCTTTCTAATAATAAAATACACGCGTTAGTAACTTCAAGAAAAATATAAACAAACAATTAAATTAAATAATTGAAAGAGAGATTTGGGACCAAACCCTCTGAAATACCAAAACATTTTTATGTCTAGGGCGAATGCAACTTCTAACTTGGCTCGGTGTTTCTAGATCTTGTGAATGCGGAATTTTGTAGGTAAAAGGCTTGTTTAGAAAAGAGAGAGAGAGAGAGTAAGCTTTAGCTTAGAGAGAGAAGAGAATTAGAGAATTGATGATGGAAATTGATGAGATTTTATAGATGTTGATGATTAAAAACGAAGATTTAGGAGTCTATTTATAGAAAAAATCAGCTGGATGGATAGAAAAACAAATCAGAGTTTCGAAGAGAATAAAACACGATTGGCGCCAGACGCCAAGCATTAGCGCCAGACGCCAAGCATTAGCGCCAGACGCTAAGCATTAGCGTCAGGCGCTAATCTTGTCGTTAGACGCTAGAAAACAATTTCTACGCGTTTTCTTAATTTGATCAAATTTAGCCGTACAGAAGGGTAAAATCGTATTTTCCTTAAAAAAAAACACTTCTTTTATTCTGATTAAAACTCTAAAAAGTCAACTAAAGTCAATTTATCAATGCTAATTAAATTAAGAATGAAAAGAACCTTCTAGAAGAATCTAGAAGACTATAATTAATTCTAATTGCATTAGAAATGATAAATCAATATTAGGCCCTCCTCTAGATAATTGGGCCGCATATAAGCATCAAACCGAGCCCAGTTTAGTAATTTGGCCATAACTTCCTCATTATTCATCGCAATTGGGCTTATAATATATCGTTGGAATGTTCTTTTCGAACCCGACCCAACTACACTATTGTTGGACCCTTTCCATGGACCAAAATAAACTGGATTGGTTGTTTTCTTAAAATAGGTTTTAAAAAATTAAAGAGAAAGAAAAGAAATAAAAACTATCTGCAACACTAGACCTTGCACACTTTCACTTCATTTGATTATGATTCGACGTGAAAGGTACTCATCACTAGGTTTGGTTTTGGGGAGACACAAATGGGTGTCTACATGCGTATTTTGTGTTGCCTTGTGTTTCTCATTGTATTACAGTTTTTTACAGTTATATTACAATTATATTATAGTTGTAGTATGGATGCAATATTTCTTACATGTATTCGCGGTTTGCGTTTACTTGTTCTGCATGGATCGATACTTACATCAATGTTACGCCTTTCTGTGCTCTGTATGGAAGTGTAGATGTTGTCCTTGCAAAACAGAATTGGGTGATGGGTGGCCGTGGGTTTCCCCAACGGCCCTCCGATGCTTAAGTTAGTAGTCGTACTAAATGTAAAATGAACTAACTTAGTTTAAGTGAAGAAGAGTACCTTTTGTGCCGCTTTTGGTTGTTGGAGATTTTTTGCTTTTTTGCTTTTCTTCATTTATTTTTATTTTCTTCTATATTTGTTTTGAGTTTTTCATTGTTTTTCTGCCTTTTTATTGTTTTATATTTTGTAAAAACTAAAAAAAAGGTTGGAATAATTACAACATACCTTTTTTCTTTAGAAATAATAGAGCTTTATGTGTGCTACGTTCCAGCTTCTTTTTACCTATTTTCCTTTTGCGCTCTTGAGTCTGTAGGCTCCGTTGCCTACTACCTTGATGATCTCATAGGGTCTTTCCGAGTTAGGTGCTAGTTTTCTTGCATTTACTTCTCTTGTGTTTTCGTATACCTTTGTGAGGACCCAATCTCCTATTTTTAAAACTCTTGCTCTGACGTTCTTGTTAAAAGACCTTGCTACTTCTTGCTGGTAGGCTGCTATTCTCATTTTTGCATCCTCTCTAAGTTCTTCTACAGTATCCATATTATGTATCAGTTCGGCTTGGTTTCTTTCTTCTGTCATTAACCCGTACCTTGCAGCGGGGACTGTTATGTCCTTATATGCTTCTGCCTCTATCCATTTTGAAAAGTAATCCGTCATTGCTAGGAAATACACTCTTTGCCCTGATGATGGAGGTAGCTTCACTATATCCATTCCCCACTTCATGAATAGCCAAGGCGTCAATGTTGGGTGCAACTCTTCAGATGGCCTATGTGTCAAAGGTGCGTGTTTTTGTCATGCTAAACATTTCTTGGAAAACTCTGCAGCGTCTTTCCTCATGCTGGTCCAGTAGTAACCCATTCTGAGTGCCCTGTTGGCAAGGTTCCTCCCTCCTGAGTGGTTATCGCATTTGCTGCATTTTAGAGAATGTAGAACTTGTTGCGCTTCTCTTTTCTCTAAACATCATAAGAAGGGACCTCCAGTTGACTTTTTGAAGAGCACGTTGCTGATTAGGCAATATTTAGACGCTTTTAAAGCGAGTGCTTGAGTTGTAACCTTCCATGTTGGAGTTCTTTTATCTGAGAGATAATCTTTGAGAGGTTTCGTCCAATACTATCTTCCTTCCCTGTAGGATCCATTTGTATTTCATAGACGTTCATAGTTGACTCTTTCTCTATAGCTAGTGAGAGTACGTGCACTAATGGGATAGCTCCAAACTCTTCAGGGATAATGTTTGACCCCAAGTTTCCCAGGGCGTCTGCTTCAGTGTTCAGGTTCCTAGGTACCTGGTCTATCTTGAATTCCTTAAATTCCTTAATAAGTTTCCTTGTTACCTCTAGGTAGGCTATCATTTTGGCATCTTTTGCTGTGTATTCCCCGTTGATTTAATTCACGATGAGTAAAGAATCCGATGTCATATCCAGTTGCTGTATCTTCATGTCTCTTGCCTCTGTCAGTCCTGCGATTAATACTTCATATTCCGCTTCATTATTGGTTGCTTTGAAGTTACACCTTACTACTTGTGCTATTTTGTCTCCTTGCGGCGATGTAAGCACTACTCCTAGACCTGCACCTCCTATGTTTGCCACACCATCTGTATAGAGTGTCCATTTCTGTGTAGCCTTTGGGTCCTGTAGGGCCAATACCTCCTTTTGTGCTTCTTCTTCAAGAGTTGGGCTGAAGTCTGCTACCAAATCTGGAAGAGCTTGTGACTTAATTGCGATTCTGGGTTCGTACTGTATATCGTACCGGCTGAGATGTAGAGCCCACTTCTCCATTCTCCCTAACATTTCTTGCTTTCTCATGATGGCTTTGATGGGATAGTTAGTTTGTACACGTATAGAGTGGCTTTCAAAGTATGGACGTAATTTTATTGAAGCGGTGACTAAAGCTAAGATGATTTTTTCTAAGGAGGTGTACCTTGTTTTCGTACTAAGTAAGGTTTTGCTTACATAGTAGATAGGAAATTGCTCTATGTCTTCTTCCCTGATGAGGACTGCACTGATCGTGCTTTTAGATACTACGAGGTACAACTGAAGTGGTTCTCCCTCTTTGGGTTTTGAATGTATCAAAGGGTTGGCTAAATACTCTTTTAGCTTCTAAAAATCCTCTTCATGCTCCTGGTCCCATTTGAACACTTTGCTCTTCTTCAGTAATTCATAGAAAGCTTTGTTCTTGTCGAAAGATTAGGAGATTAACCTATTCAGTATTGCTATCTCCGTGTTAGACTTTGTACGTCTTTCTTTGACTTTGGTCGTTCTAGATCCAGGATGGCTTTGACTTGATCCGGGCTAGCTTATATTCCTCTTTGTGTCACCATGTAACCTAAGAATTTCCCTGATTGTACTCCGAATGTACACTTTGTAGGATTTAACTTCATTCCGTACTACTTCGGGATGGCGAAGGCTTCTCTGAGGTCCTTGACGTGATCAGCTTCCTTTTTGGACTTGACTACCATATCGTCTATATAGACTTCCATTGTCTTCCCAATTTTTTCTGCAAACATTTTATTTACCAACCTCTAGTACGTCGCTCTTGCATTCTTTAATCCAAAAGGCATTACCCTGTAGCAATAGATTCCTTGGCTAAAAATGAAAGTAGTCTTTTCTTGGTCTTCCTTGTGCATGAGGATCTGTTTGTAGACACTATATGCGCCCATAAAGGAGAGTAGCTCATCCCCTGCTGTTGCATCTACCATGGAATTAATGTGAGGTAACGAGAAGGGGTCTTTTGGGCAGGCCTTGTTGTTGTTTGTGAAGTCGGTGCATATTCTCCATTTTCCATTCTTCTTTTTTACCATTACTACATTGGCAAGCCACTCTGGGTACTTTACTTCTGTGATCTTTCCTGTCTTCAACAAGTTTTGAATTTCTTCATTGATGATCTTGTTCCTTTCTGGCGCGAACTTTCTTCTTTTCTGCTTTACTGGTATATACATTGGATCTACGTTTAACTTTTCAGTGATCACATCTGGAGAGATTCCCTTCATATGTTCGTGATTCCAAGAGAATGTGTCTTTTTCTACTTCCAAGAATTCTGAAATTTGCTGTCGAAGGTTTATACTTAATTCTGATCTTATCCTAACTTCTTGATCGGGATGGTTGGGGTTCAATTAGACCTCTAAGCTTCTTGCTCTTCTGCTATAATGAGTTTCTCTTGGCCCTGCTGACCCTCTGATCTCTATGTTGAACTCTTCTATACGGATGTTGCTTTCAGGGCGATCTTGTAATATTCTTTGGCTTCTTTAGGATCCCTTTTAATTTCTTAAGTGCCCCACCTTGTAGGGAACTTAATGACATGATGATAAGTAAATGGGATAGCCTTCATTTTGTGTACCCATGGTCTGCCCAGAATCATATTATACGATAGTAAGGTATCGATCACTAGGAACTTGACTTGTAGGTTAATCCCTTTTGCGTAAGTTGCCAATGTAATTTCTCCGCTTGTTTTCTTGGTGTCTCCGCTGAAACCTACTAGCATTGTTGACTTGTTGATGATGTTATTCTCATTAATGTTCATATGTTTCAAGATATCAAGCGTAATGATGTTCGCGAAGCTTCTGTCGTTAACAAAGATTCTCTTAATCATGTTATTTCCTATTGGGATCGAAAACACTAGGCCATCATGATGGCCTTCTACTACATCACATTCTTCGAACATTATTGGGATGTCCCTTTTTTACCTTGCCTTTCTATCGGAATGATCCTTATGGCTTTCTTTAGCATGCCGCTTTGCTGCTAAATATGTTAAGCCACACACCTCTTACCCTCCTGATATGAAGTAGATGGTCTTGACGATTGGAGGAGGAGATGGGGGGCCACCTTTCTTGGAATCATTTTCTCTTCCTGGAGCTTTAGTCGTATCTAACAAGAGTTCTTTGAGGTAGCCCTTCTTTAATAGGTAAGAAACTGCCTTTCTGAGCACGACGCATTCATCAGTTGTATGGCCAATATCTGATTGGAAATCGCACCATCTTGATGGATCTTTCTTTTCTCCTAACTTGTCACTCTTTCTGGGCCACTTAGCGGTATCTCCCATTTTGTTCAAGGTTCTGATTACACTTGCAGGGTTAACATTGAAACAATATTCATTCAATTTAGGTGGGAGTTCAGGATCTTCCCTCCAATATGAGAATTCTCCCTCGACAGCATTAATTGACCCTTCCTCAAAACGGGAATGCTGATATGGCTTGAATCGATTATCCTTTCTGGGGAAGTTATTACTCCTTCTTGGCTGGCGATCTGGATCTGGAGTCTTTCTTGCATACACATCTTCTTCAAATCTCCCTTGTGCCATAGCTTTGGCTTGTACGTCTTAAAAGGTTGTGCAGGAATACTTTGTTAATTCCATATAGAGTTCACTATGATCTAGCAGCCCCCTTTTGAATGCTTCGATTATTTTAGGAGCATCGCACTTGTGTATCTCGATCTTCTCCCTGTTGAACCTGTTCAGATAATCCCTCAAGGATTCTCCATGTCTCTGCACGACACGGTACAGATCCGAGGATTGCTTCACGATTTTCCCGCTACTAGCGAATTGAACCTTGAAGAGATTCACCATCCCTACAAAAAGATTTAATTGTCCCATTATCTAAATTAATGAACCAAGTTAGTGCTTGATGAATAAAAAGTTATACCGAAAGTGCACGGTGTCTATTCTTAGCAGAGATTTAGCAAATACGGGTCGAATCCCACAGGGAGACAGGTTCTATTAGTTTTTGCCCAATTATATGAACTATTTCTGTAAACGAATAATGATTCGATGATTAATTAACTAAAGAATGACAATAATGAAAATAAGGTTGTTCTCAGACAAATTAAAGTCTAGGGCATACGTTCGGTCCAACATGCTTATGCCAATCCAAGAAATGCAAAAAATCCATTAATAAACAAACTAGGTCGAATAATTAAAGCACTTGTTAATCCTACGGTCGGGAATTAACGCTTACGAATTAACATATGTAGTTCGGTCGCTAACATAATCAAATTCGCCAATTGTAATTAAGCCTCTAAAAATATGATCTTTCAATTGTAATTTTTATTAGCTATATAATTAACTCATGATATTGGTCAATTACATGAATCAAACAATAAAGCACAAATCAATTGGAATTATTCAAACCCTAATTCATAAATTTATAAATAAATAAGCACAAATAATAATGGTATAAACATGGCTTCCCTCACTTAACCCTATAAAACGACTACTCACTCATAATTGAAATAAACAAAATAAAAGAGATAAATAAACTTTAATTCATAATTAATAAAATAAATAAAGAACGAAAAGAATAATTGATATACCTCGATGATTGAATTAATGAAGAATGAAAAGCTAGGGTTCAACAATGGAGAGAAAGAACACTAAGAAGCGTTTAATCTAGAAAAATAAAGCATAAGAGAGGAAAATAAAATCCCTCAAGTATTTATATTCAAATCTAATTCTAAGCTAATTAAAATAAAAATTAATAAATTAATGCATAAGCTACAATATTTTTGGATGGTAGATGATGATGTGGCAACAAATAAAGTCAGTGGACTGATGACGTGAAAAGAAGTGACGACTTAAGGTCGCTCGTGGCTTCAAAACGCTGCTCAACCACTCGACCAGACCCGCGGCCGCAGGGTGGTTCCCGCGCCCTGGCAGTGGCGGCAGCAGCCTCGAGGTGGCGCAGGACAGAGGCGCAGCCAGCCCTGCAGTTGGCTAATTGCATTGGCTAGATTCAAATGCTCATAAATTCTGTGCTAAGAATCTTCTCGGGGCATGTGACCTATAATTGGAAATCTCTTCACGTTTAGTTTCCAACGCAACTTGAATCGCATCAATCCGAGTTGTAGAACTCAAGATATGATCAAAAGAGTGAGCAAAGGTCATTTTTGATACCTTGCAAACCTTCGTTTTTCCCCGTTTCTAACTCAAATTTACTTCTGTAAGTTCCATAGTGACTCCCGTGGATGCTATTTTCATTTTCCATGCACAAAATCCTTAGAGCCAACATCCACGAGCATAAATCCCTCGATCGATGAACTCGATCCATCGATTTCCATTCAAATATCATCTGAATCATCTCTAAACACTTCGAAACCTTCTAAATGACTGTGAAATCACCTGAAACATTAAGAAAAACACAAACGGAGCGTAATAGAGCGACATATAATAACTTATGCAGACATGACACTAAAAACAACTAAATAAAACTATATAAATATGATTTATCAAATTCCCCCACGCTAAACCGTTGCTTGTCCCTAAGCAACACTAGACTCAAGACGGAGAAACAAGACAAACAGGACTTCCAGGGAACCAGAATAAGACCGACTCGACTCTCGAGCAAACTATCAAACCAAAGTTAGCGAAACTGAAATCTGGTTCGGATACATATAGAACCACGTAGCACTCATAGTCTTGCAATTAACTCTCCAATCTAGAGGCCACAAACAGTCTCTTTCCAACCTAGTCTCCGCCGAGAGGTGCCCTACCAGCTAGAGTTATAACAAACACTCAACCTATACCATGTCGACTCAGAATGCCACAAAGACTCTTTAACTTTGACTCAAAACTCATTTCACTCAATCATAACTTATGCACGAAGATGAAAAGGTCTTTATGAGGGTTGTAATGGGGCTAGTGTGAGAGGTAGGATAAACAATTTGGGAAATGTGATAGGTGAGCTAACTAGGAGAGTGATAATGATAGTCCACAATAACAACACAATTGAATGCATGTCAAAGATAATCTTGTTTAGCATCTTGCCTCCCCATACACCATAAAGATCAAAACAAAAATCACAATACACCAAAGTGATTTAATATCCTCTTCTTCCCTTCTTTCTTCAACCTTCTTTTTTTTTCATCATTCTCTTATTTTTTTTATACCCCATTTATTCTGCTTTTTCTCTTCTTTTGGTTTTTTTTTTCTTTGTTTTTTTTTCAAAATCTCCTTTATTGCACCATGAACCAAATATTTAGCCAAATAAAAATCACAAATCACAAATAGACCACTCTCCCAAGCTAGACTTGGGAATAGTAACCAATTAAGGCCGAAGGCTTGTAATATGGCTAATTCAATGAAGGATAAAGCTCAACATTGGTAACAATTAGGAGCAAATGTACAAAATAACTTATGGAGGCTCAAAATAAGAAAAAGAAAGACCTTTATCATTTCAATCGTACACTCATCACAACCGAATTGCTACGAGTATCAAGACAAAATCAAGATCAAAGTTGCACCAGAAACTATCACACATACAAAAATATAGACTGTTATAAATGTGACAGTCAATCAATCAGGTTTCAAAAACTCACATGGCTTGAGGTCTACAAAATCTCGACTAGCTAGACTCAAAAAGAGCAAAACGTCTTACCGCAAACCTATTAATCGCAAACTACATTGCTACGCAGTTATCAACGTATAAAGCACACCGACCGAATTTCAAAATCATAACTATGATGAGAAGAAGCTCAAGAGACTCTAATCTAATCCGCACACGGTTCAAAGTCAAACGAGTGTAAGATAGGCACAATAATACATTAATCAAAAGCACAACTAAACTAAGAAAGCAATACATTTTTTTTTCGTTGCACGTAAACTCCCACTCCTAATGAATGGTACAAACCGTACAACACTCCTAAGAAAGCAATAAAAACTACACTATGAAAGCAATTAAAGATAAGTATCCTTCCCCCAAGCTAGAAGGAAGCACAATGTCCTTACTGTGTACAAGTATACAAAGGAGAAAGGAAAGGTATGGCTCACTCAAAGGGACTCGCTACTACCATTAGGTATGGTAGCAGTGACAACAGCAGAAACAGTGGCCCTAGCAACTCTAACATGGTGACGCAAATAACGAATCTCAGCATATAGATCCTGTACCCGTCCTTCAATGGTGGTGAGTCGTGTGAGAACTGAATCCTGAAAAGAAAGACAAGAATCCATAAAAATTTTCAGTTGCTCATCAAGAGTGAGTGGAGCTGTCGTAGTACTAGAAGTTGGATTACTAGAGGATGGTGGAGGGCGAGAATGAGAGGTATCTTTAACCACCGGGCTATTTGGTCTAGCGACCGCCGATTGACAATGTGAACAAGGGAAAGTACGTTGCACTTCACCGTGTACCTCTATTCGCTCGGTGATCTCACGTGGTTTCCAACTTAGACTACTTGCATCGCGGGGTGCATCATTCGGGAAAATGTCGTACACCAACCTTGCATCGGGACTTCGGCAACCCTTAACAAACGAAACATATCGACTCGTGGACCGGTGATAAAGCCAAACGAATCTGTCCATTACAGCCTGATTGATGTTGTTGGTGGATTCAAACGTCTCTTTATTTTCAAATCAACATATAATGCTGCACATAACACAGAAACAAATCCACCCATGGAAATATCACCCTTCTTCAGATCCCGCTCCCATAAAAATGCATCTATGAGGAATTTGACGAGATTAAGGCTTACATTTCCATGAGATCTAGTGAGCCACCAAAGAAGTTTTAAGTCCAATGTAGTCACCTGGCCGGCCTCACTCTTGGGTCGAAATAACTGAAGTATAAATCGATGTAGCATGCGAAGACCTGGACAACCAATAGAACTAGATTTGCTAACACCGGACTCCCAATCTGTTCGACCTGTTATTTGTTTCCAAAAAGTGCTCGAATCGAAGAGAGAGTAGCTTGGACTTCCCTTGAATTTCATAAACTCTTTCGGACCCATGAAACCTTTATTCGGCCATCCAAAAGCCATGTTCACATCGTCCCACGACATAATCCGCTCGTCTCCATCCAAAGAAAATACCACATCTCCCTTATTTGATTGGACATCAAGTGAGACAAGAAATTCAATGACAAGTGATGGACATATATCATGATCAATACGAAGGACCTTACTCCATCCATGTGTTATTGCAATGCTATCAAAGAACCATTCAAACCTAAGGTTTTTAGCATCTGAGAGAGAAAAGTAAAGAGTGTGTCCCATGGTTCGATCTTTGAGCTTCCTTACACATTGTTTTTGAGACTCGGTTAACCAAGAAAGCGGTGTTGATGGTGATGGGGGGAGAGGTTGGACTCTAGATGGTGCTTTAGGTGTGGAGGGTTTAGAGGTTGGCTTAGATTGTGTAGGTCATTTTGTGGGTTTGGTCGGTGGTTTTGTTGTGATTTTTCGAGAATATGCGTTGGGGTCATAGAGTGGCTTAGGTGCCGAAGAGGTTCGTGTTCTTGTCCTCATGGTGAAAGTGATGAGAAATTTAATCAACAAAGAAACAAAAACCAATGAACAAGAATAATCCAAAGCCAAATATGTGTCACCTAAAATAATTCACAACCAATCCACACAAAAATTATACACAAAATCAATACTACCACACCAACTTGGGGAAAAAGATGATAAAAAGGTTAAAACTCAAGAATTAGCACAGTTGTAGAAAAGTAAGAGATGAAAAATTTGAAATTTATAACTTTACAATGAGAATTGTGCATAAAAAATATGTCAAAACTCTTATAATAGTCCAAGGATACCCCCAAAATTCCCAATTTGATGTCACAAAACTTGGAATTTCAAAAGCCCTAAATCAATTGGAAAAGTTAGGGTTTATGAAATTCAAAAGGAAGAGAAGGATTATGGTGATAGATGGTGATAAGAGGGTGGAGGTTCGGTGGGTGGTGGTCGCCGGTGGGGTGGGGCGACGGTGGTGGGTGCGGTTGTGGTGGAGGTGGCGAGGGAGAGGAGAAAGAGAGAAGGGGAATGTATTACGTTCTTCTCTTTTTTTTTCAGTTTTGGTTTTCTGTTTTTTTTTTTTAATTTTTTTTGCTGGGTGGGTTCGCCAAAACCCGCGGCCGCAGGCTGGCAGTGGATGCGGAGGGGGGTGGGGGGGCGCGGGACAGGGCCGCGGGGTGGGCTGCGGGTTGTTTTGCTGCTGCTGTTTTTTTTAAGGCCTTCACTAAAAAAAACAAAGAAAGAAAAAAATGTTAGTGAATCAAAGAAAACTAAAAAATTAAATAAGAAATATAAAACTAATAAATTAAAATTATAAAATAATAATAAACTAAGATGTTTGTGAAGAAGAAAAAATAAAAAAAAATAAATTAAAATTATAAGAAAACTAAAAATAAATAAAAGAAATAAGAAATCGGGTTACCTCCCGATAAGTGCTCTTTTAAAGTCATGAGATTGACTTCTTACCTTTATTTCAAGCATCAATTGGTGGATCGGATAGATAAATCATCTCCAATTTGCCGATAAAAGCACCCTCAATATATAGCTTCAAACGTTGTCCATTTACCTTGAATTTCGTGCCGTTTTCGCTAGCAACCTCAATGGCTCCATGTGCTTTGACATCGGTAACTGTGAAAGGCCAGAGTCATCTAGACTTAAGCTTTCCAGGAAAGAGCCGAAGTCTCGAGTTATAAAGCAGGACCTTGTCGCCAACCTTGAACTCTCGTTTCTGGATCATCTTATCATGAAACTTTTTCGTTTGGTCTTTGTAGAGCCTATGGTTCTCATAAGCATCAAGCCGTATCTCATCTAGCTCGTTCAATTGAAGAAGTCTCGCTTCAGCGGCCTTTTCTAGATCTAAATTAATCTCCTTGACGGCCCATTATGAAAGATATTCCATTTCGACCGGTAAATGACAAGCTTTGCCATACACCAACCGATATGGAGTTGTCCCTAACGGAGTCTTGTAAGCCGTTCGCAATGCCCACAATGTATCATCCAACTTCAATGACCAATCTTTCCGGGACTTGTTGACAACCTTTTCAAGGATTCTTTTAATTTGTCGATAAGATACCTCGACTTGGCCGCTCGTTTGAGGATGATAGGCCAAGCCAACCTTGTGAGTAACTCCATGTTTCTTAAGAAGAGCCTTGAAAGTTCGTTGATGGAAATGAGAACCACCGTCACTAATAACAACTCTTGGGACTCCAAAGCGCGGAAAGATGATCTTTTTAAATAGCTTCATAACGACTTTTGAATCATTAGTAGGCGACGCAATAGCTTTGACCCACTTGGTGACATAGTCGACGGCAACCAAAATGTATCGATTCCCACAAGAAGAGGGAAATGGTCCCATAAAATCAATACCCCAGACATCAAAAGGCTCGACCTCAAGAACCCCATTTTTTGGCATCTCTTGCCTCTTCGATATATTTCCCGTTCTTTGACACTCATCACATGCATTACAAAAGGCACGATCATCCTTGAATAATGAGGGCCAATAGAAACCACATTGAAGCACTCGGTAGGCAGTTACAGTAGAACCAAGATGCCCACTAGAAGGTAGATTATGGCAATGACGAAGGAAACCATGAGTATCCCAATCTGCTACACATCTCCGAAACCTCCCATCAGAACACTTACGATACAAGTGAGGGTCATCCCAAAAGTACCGCTTGGCATCATGGTAGAACTTCTTGCATTGTTGGTAAGTCAAATCCGAGGATGTGAACCACCTACACAAAAATTAGCATAGTCAGCATACCATGGAGATACAGAAGAAACAGAGAATAAATGATCATCAGGGAAAAAGTCATTTATAGGGCTATCTGAAGTAGACTGAAATCTCAATCGAGAAAGGTGATCCGCAACAACGTTCTCGGCACCCTTTTTATCTCGAATCTCTAAATCGAACTCTTGAAGGAGCAAAATCCATCGAATGAGCCTCGGTTTATTCTCTTTCTTTGCTAGGAGATACTTTAGAGCGGCATGGTCAGTGTGGACAATTACTTTCGAACCAATGAGGTAAGTTCGAAACTTGTCAAGAGCATACAGAATAGCTAGGAGCTCTTTCTCAGTGGTGGCATAATTCATATGAGCCTCATCAAAGGTTTTACTATCATAGTAAATGGCATGAAAAACCTTGTTCTTTCGTTGTCCAAGCAAGGCTCCCACAGCATAGTCACTCGCATCACACATTATCTCGAATGGAAAATCCCAATCCGGAGGTTGTATGATAGAAGCAGTTATCAATGCCTCCTTAATCCTGTTAAAAGACTCCATACAAGCATCAGTAAACTCAAATGTGGCATCCTTAAGAAATAATTGAGTGAGGGGTTTCGCTATTTTCGAAAAATCTTTTATAAATTGGCGATAAAACCCTGCATGACCAAGAAAACTTCTCACTCCCTTGACATTCACGGGAGGGGGAAGTTTCTCAATCACCTCAATTTTTGCTTTGTCAACTTGGATGACACGATCAGAAATAAGATGACCAAGTACCACTCCTTCATTGACCATGAAGTGGCACTTTTCCCAATTCAAGACCAAATTGACATCTGTACAACGTTTAAGCACCTTAGAAAGATTATGCAAGCACATATCAAAGTCAAAACCATAAACACTGAAATCATCCATAAATACCTCCATGATGTTCTCAATGAAATCAGAGAAAATGGCCATCATACACCTTTGAAACGTCGCAGGGGTGTTACACAACCCAAATGCCATTCTGCAATAAGCAAATGTACCATAGGGGCATGTGAATGTTGTCTTTTTTTTATCTTCCGGATGAATGGGAATCTGAAAGAAACCTGAATGTCCATCCAAATAACAGAAAAAACTATGTTTTGCTAATCTTTCAAGCATTTGATCTATAAAAGGTAAGGGGAAGTGATCTTTCAAGGTGGCTGTATTCAACCTACGATAATCGATACACATACGCCAACATGTGACAACACGAGTAGGAATTAGTTCATTCTTTTCATTTTTAACAACAGTTGTCCCCCCTTTCTTAGGAACAACTTGTACCGGGCTCACCCACTTAGAATCTGAGATGGGGTAGATGATGCCCACGTCTAGAAGTTTCATTACCTCTTTCTTCACCACCTCTTGCATATTAGGATTCAATCGACATTGTGGTTGAATGCAAGGGCGATGATTATCTTCCAAATTAATTCTATGCATAAAAAAATTAGGACTTATCCCTGTAAGATCATCAATGTTATACCCGATTGCCTTTTTATGCATGCGAAGCATAGTCAAAAGCTTATAAAGTTGGCTATCATCGAGTTTAGCACTAAAAATTACAGGGCATTCCTCATTATCATCAAGAAATGCATATTTAAGATGAGAAGGCAAAGGTTTTACTCTACCTTTTTTACCTGTGACTCAGAAGTAGAACAAATAGTTTCCATTACCTCAAACCCCTCAGTGTTAGGGGCATCCAAGTCACAAATCAAGGAGTCAATATCTGTATCTCCTTCTCCTTCAGAAACCTCCAAGGTGAGAACAACTTCTAATGGATCATTAGATATTTCACGAGGTGTATCATCTCTCACAATCTCATCAAGCACATCAATCCTACAACAAGTATTCTTAAGCATAGGCGACTTCATTGCATTGGTTAGATTAAAAGTCACTGTATCATCACCAACAGACAAAGTAAAGGACCCAGACTTGACATCAATAACAGCACCTGCAGTACACAAGAAAGGTCTACCTAAAATGATCAGGATATTTCTATCCTTCTCCATATCTAGAACTACAAGGTCAATAGGAATGAAAAATTTCCCAACCCGAACGGGGACATCCTCCAAAATACCTAAAGGGTATTTTATTGAACGATCCTCCATTTGCAAGGTGATTTGTGTGCATTTTAAAGCTCCCATATTCAACCTGTTACAAACAAAAAGAGGCATAACAGACACACTAGCACCTAAGTCACATAAAGCTTTATCAATGAATAATGCACCTACATGACATGGGATGGAAAAACTACCAGGGTCCTTAAGCTTAGGTGGGGATTTATTTTGCAATATAGCACTACACTCTGCAGTTAGAGCGACTGTTTCTACACCACCAAAGTCTTTCTTCTTAGTAATTATTTCCTTTAAAAACTTTGCATACATTAGAACTTGAGAGACCAAATCAGTAAGAGGAACAGTTACCTCAAGGTTCTTGACCATACTCAAGAACTTACCAAATTGTTGATCTACCTTTTTCTTTTGCATCCGATGTGCAAATTGTAGCTTTGGCTCAACAGGTGGAGGCTCGGAACCTTTCTTTTTCTCTTTCTCAGCATCACTTGCTTTAGCTTTCCCATCATTTTGAGGTGGGAACATCATCCAAGGCCTTCTCTGCAACCTTACTCTTATCCTTCTCAAGATTTGCATCTTCAATAGGCATTTGGGGCCCTTCATAGCTAACACCACTACGAGTAGTAATAGCATTGGCGGTCTCCTTAGGGATTGGCTGTCCTGGTAAGTTGCTAGGTTGCCTTTGGATATTGGTACCTGGGACTTGCGCGATTTGGTTCTTCAAATGCTTTGTCTTATTTTTCAACTCCTTGATGCTATCTTCAGTGTTTTGCTTCATGGATGTCATCATTCTCATGAGGTCAGACATAACAGGCTCTTCAGTGCTAGAATTTCCATGAGTAGGTTGTTGAGGTGGTCTATTGAAACCCGGAGGAGGATGATGAAAGGCCCCTTGTTGATGTTGTGGAGGCCTTGCAACATATTTCTGAGGTTGAGGGTTCTAAGGCAGTGACCACTGTTGCTGAGGTTGTGCCCATTGTTGCTGAGGTTGAGGTTTTTGAACATTATTGCTTTTGTATGAAAGGTAGGGATGATTCCTCCAACCTGGATTAAATGTGTTAGAATAGGGATCAATTGGTTGCCTTTGTTGAAAGGCATTCACCTGCTCCATCTGATTGGTGTCTTGACAATTCTTAGCACATTGATATCCAAAATGACCCTGTATACCACACAATTCAAAAAAAAAATTAGTTTGCAAAGGTTGAGAAGACATAACATTAACATATAAAAGAGAGGAGTCCTGAGTGGCCTGTAACGCATCAATCTTTGCAGTTAATTGAGCCATCTGAGAAGTCAAGATTGAATAGGCTTTAACTTTTATCTTCCCTTTCTTTGCTCGCGTTCTTGGAGAAGAGAAATAATTGGATGCAAGATTTGCAAGGAAATCATACCCTTTCTCGATTGTCTTGTCAAGGAAAACACCACCTGCGGAAGAATCAACAATACATTTAGTCTCGGGTTCTAGTCCGTTATAGAAAATACGAACAAGATTCCCCTTTTCAAAATTTTGATGCGGGCATCATCGTTGAAGATCTAAGAAATCTATCCCATGCTTCCCTAAGAGATTGCCCCGACTCTTGAGAAAATGTTGATATTTGATGTCAAATTTTTTCAGTTTTTTCAGGGGGAAAATATTCTTTGAGGAATGCTTGAGAAATATTGCTCCACTCCGTCTCCTCGACAGTGTTCAACCACTTTTGAGCTCTATTGCGAAGGGAAAATCCGAACAACATCACCTTCCGTTGATCTTGAGTGACTCCTTTGTGATGAACAGTGGAGCATAATTGTTGAAATCGCTGCAAGTGATTAATTGGCTCGTCAATAAGATGGCCGCAAAACTGATTTAGTTGGACCATACTGAGAAATGCGTGTTTAATTTCAAATTTCTCTGCAGTGATTGCTGGCATTTTAAGACCCGTTGGAATGCCATCTTGGGATGGTAATCCGTAAGAAATAAAAGACCTATTATCAGTCATCTCTTTACGTGTGTCAGACTGTGTTGTAGAGCTCTTCTGTGAGTGGGTCTTTTTCTGCTTCACTTTCCCTTGTTTTTTGACTTGCCTAAGGGTCTTGTCCAAGTCCGGATCCGTAGGGATAAAATCACCTGTTCGTTTTTACCTGGGCATAAACAAAAAGAAAAGAAAGCAATGAGAATGTCCCAATTGAAACTAGAAGTTCCAATGGGACAATAAAAACAGTTAAAAAAATCAAACTAAAACTAATAGAATCTAGCCTTCTCCCCGGCAATGGAGCCAAAAACTTGATGAATAAAAATTTATACCGCAAGTGCACGGTGTCTGTTGTTAGCAGAGATTTAGCAAATACGGGTCGAATCCCACAAGGAGACAGGTTCTATTAGTTTTTGCCAAATTATATGAACTATTTCTATAAACAAATAATGATTCGATGATTAATTAACTAAAGAATGACAATAATGAAAATAAGGTTGTTCTCAGACAAATTAAAGTCTAGGGCATACGTTCGGTCCAACATGCTTATGCCAATCCAAGAAATGCAAACAATCCATTAATAAACAAACTAGGTCGAATAATTAAAGCACTTGTTAATCCTACGGTCGGGAATTAACGCTTACGAATTAACATATGTAGTTCGGTCGCTAACATAATCAAATTTGCCAATTGTAATTATGCCTCTAAAAATATGATCTTTCAATTCTAATTTTTATTAAATAAATAATTAACTCATGATATTGGCCAATTACATGAATCAAACAATAAAGCACAAATCAATTGGAATTATTCAAACCCTAATTCATAAATTTATAAATAAATAAGCACAAATAATCATTGTATAAACATGGCTTCCCTCACTTAATCCTATAAAACGACTACTCACTCATAATTGAAATAAACAAAAAAAAAAAAGATAATTAAACTTGAATTCATAATTAATAAAATAAATAAAGAACGAAAAGAATAATTGAAATACCTCGATGATTGAATTAATGAAGAATGAAAAGCTAGGGTTCAACAATGGAGAGAAAGAAAACTAAGAAGCGTTTAATCTAGAAAAATAAAGCATAAGAGAGGAAAATAAAATCCCTCAAGTATTTATATTCAAATCTAATTCTAAGCTAATTAAAATAAAAATAAAAAAATAAATGCATAAGCTACAATATTATTGCATGGTAGATGATGATATGGCAACAAATAAAGTCGGTAGACCGATGACGTGAAAAGAAGTGAAGACTTAAGGTGGCCCGTGGCTTCAAAATGCTGCTCAACCACTCGACCAGACCCGTGGCCGCAGGGTGGTTCCCGCACCCTGGCAATGGCGGCAACAGCCTCGAGGGGGCGCGGGACAGAGGCGCAGCCAGCCCTGCGGTTGGCTGATTGCATTGGCTAGATCAAATGCTCCTAACTTTTGTTCTAGGAATCTTCTTGAGACGTGTGACCTATCATTGGAGATCTCTTCCAGTCTAGTTTCCAACGCAACTTGAATCGCATCAATCCAATTTGTAGAACTCAAAATATAATCAAAAGAGTGAGCAAAGGTCATTTTTGATACCTTGCAAACCATTGTTTTTCCCCGTTTCTAACTCAAATTCACTTCCGTAAGGTCCATAGTGACTCCCGTGGATGCTATTTTCATTTTCCATGCACAAAATCCTTAGATCCAACATCCACAAGCATAAATCTCTCGATCGATGAACTCGATCCATCGATTTACATTCAAATATCATTCGAATCATCTCTAAACACTTCGAAAGTTTCCAAATGACTGTGAAATAACCTGGAACATTAAGAATAACACAAACGGAGCGTAATAGAGCAACATATAATAACTTATGCAGACATGACTCTAAAAACGACTAAGAAGACTATGAAAAAGCTCTAACTATAGCAAAAACGTGCCTAAATAGAACTATATAAATATGATTTATCAGTGATGGACCAAATAACGTGGCTGCAAAGCCTTTGCACATGATGGCTTCTCTAATATCTCTAGGGATTGAGATAGTCATCATCTTCTGCTTGTAGAGGGATACGTGCTCATCAGGGTCTGTTGTTCCATCGTACATGGCCATATTGGGCGTGATGAACCTCTTTGGTACTTCCACCATGGTGATCTCTTCTGAGAAAGGATACTCTATGTATCCATCTACTACTTCTTCCTCCATGTGCTTTGGCACTCCAAGGATCTTGGCAATATTGGCCTCAAATGCTTTGAGGTACTCCTTAACCACCTTTTCTATCTTTCCTTCCTCAGTTTCTACCTGTTTGTTTTTCTTAAGAGTTCCTGCATCTATAAAATCTAAGTCCAAGGATTTCTCCCTGCTTTTAGAGGCTTTTTCCCCATTAGAGGTTTGGAAGGTTTCGGACATATCAGATGCGTGCCATTTATGGCACTCTTAGGCTAGGTTTTCTTCATATTTTTATGCTCGTTTTCAGTCATTTATATATGTCGTGTTTTTAGGGAATAATGTTTGATTAGCGTGTTTGCGTGTAAGTTTAGAGAAATGCGTGCTTTTAATGGTTTTGTTATTATTTCGATCATTTCTCAGCAATTTATCTCGCTTCTCCGTTTATTTGACTTTTTTTGTAGGTTTGTCGAGTTTCTCGGGATTTAATAATCAATGAGGGAACTGAAGTGCATTAAAGGAAGTTAATGGAGCCGAGTTCGAGAAGCCAATCATGCAAGTCAAGCAACCAAGGAGTAGCCCGGAGTAACCGCGCAACGCAGCAGCACACCCGAGCAGCTAGCAGCGCTACCACGCACCAAGCAACCGCGGGCGTGGGCCACGCGGCCACGGGCGCGGGTTGCTGTAGCCCAATTCACTAAATTTTGAGCAGGAACTCGTTGCGGGCTGGCCGCGGGCACCCCGCGGGCGCGGCCTCGGGCTGCTTTGTTCCAGCTGCTCTCCTCCGCGGGCGCGATCGATTTCTCCGCGGGTGCGGGTTTCTCGGTTTTACTTGCGATTTCATTTACTTTCTCCTTTTGTATATATATTGCACGACCTTCTTTATTCTTGAGACATGAAATACTTTAGATTTGAAGAGTTTCTCTCTCCTCTGAGGAGGATTAGCTTAAATTAAAAGTTCATCTCTCTAGATTAGGAGTAGTTTTAGAGAGAGAAAATGAAGGATTTCAATGGTGATTGAGAGGTTGAAGATACAAGTGTGACAATTGTGTTCAAGATCTTCTCCATTATGAATGAGCATTCTTTACTCTATCTCATCTTATTGCTTTGTTTAATTTCATGTTTGTTTGGTTTTATGTTGATGTTTGATGCTTGATTAGTATAATTGTTCTTGATATATTGGTTCTTCTTGATTTCTTTAGTTGATTGTTAGTAGATGATTATATTTGAGTAGTTGTTTGCTAGGAATTGGGTGAAACTTGTACGATTGATTAATTTTGATTAATTTGGGAATTGTGTTGATTGATCGTTGAGATTAAAGTGATTAGTGAAGGTTTGCATGTGTGTAATTGAATTAGGCTTTGAGAATTATGCTATATTGCATTGTAATTGCTAATGACACGAACAATTGATTTAGGAATTGCAATTATCGATTGGTTTTTATTGTGATTCTCTAAGTTTGTTTTTTATAGTGAACCCTTGCTTAACAATTAGGAGATAGCTCTTTGATTCCAATTAATTGCTCTTATCATTAGTCTTCACAAACTTTGATTCGCATGCTCTTCTCAAGTTATTACAATTGGCATGATTACTTGTTGATCCCCGTTCCTAGTGTTTTATTTCCTTGGTTACTTGTTTTGTTAGTTGATAGTATTACATCTTACCTTCAATTTCGACCTAGCTTAGGCGCATAATTGAAAGTGCTTGAATATTATTGTTCCTTATGGTTCGACCCTTGACTTGCCTCTATACTCGTCTTTAGGTTTGTTAAGTGTTTATAAATTTTGTTTGACCAAGGGAAGATTAGATAACGAGCTAGTTTTCCCCCTCGTCAAAATGGTGCCGTTGCCGAGAAACGGTGTCTATGTTTGAGTGTTTTTGATTGCTTGAATCTAGGTCTTTGTATATACTTTTCTTATATTTCATTTTTGTTTGCTTTAAATAAAAATGGCACGTCTATCTTTTCCTTAATTTGACAATGAGCCTTTTTGTGAATATTTCCATAGACATGAGAGATTTCTTGTCTATAATCGTTGTAGTTTTTGGCAGGCTTGTGAGATTTGTTATTTTTGTTTATTTGAACAAACTAGGAATAAAATTGAATGCATGAATAATGGTAGATTTAGAGCATTGTCAATTAATGATGCTAGAAATTTTTTTTGTTTGGTTAGCTAGGGATGTTTATAATAGGGGTATTCATGATCCTCATATTGATGTGCAATGTCTTGATTCTTCTTATATTAGCATGAATTCCCATGAATTGTCAAATGATCCCATGAGTGAACTTAGAACAAGTGCTTTCGATTCTATTTCCCCTTTTGTTCATGATGATGAAATACATGCTCAAGTGAATGCTAATGGTGTGTTTCAATTTTCTTCATTATTTGCCATGTGTTCTTGTGATGTAGTTCATTCCCTTAATAACGAATCTCATATGCTTAATTGTGCCCCCTCTCCCCTATTTAATGAAAATGCTCATGATTTTAATGTGCATGGTCCTACCCTTGATTGTGATTCTTCTTTTACTATTGATCAACCCTCTTTTCCTTTTCATTCTCCAAACTCTTGTGATGAGTCTCTAGTCCCCTATAGCCAAATTGATGAATCTTTGTGGGAATTAGAGATGAATCCTAATCTTAGGCCCTTAAAGAGACAAATGATGGAAATTTTAAGGAGCCAATTAGAGATGATTAGAGAGGGTGAGGATCTTTTTAATGAAGAATTGAAAAGAAAAGAAGAGTTGGAAAATGAATTGTCATCCTTGATGCTTGTATGTGAAAAATCCCTATCCAATGTGTGTGTTGAGGATGATGATGATGATTTTGAGTAACCAAGAGGGGTTGAGGATCCCTTTGGCGAGCATTTTAGTGATGGTGAAGGAGTTTAAAACCAATAGAGTGTTGAATGTTATTATCCTAATTCTCCTTCCCATCTTGATGAGTCTCTTGTCCATGATTGTGATTTTTCTATCCATGAGTATCTAGACTCGTTTGAGGTTATGTCCAATGCGTTCTTTAAGAGTCGAAAGAAAACCCATAACCTTTTAAATGAGTTCATTGAGGATGCTTCATGGGAAAGAGATGAGTTTGAAATGAATTCGCATCTATTCATGCATGGTTTTAATTGAGACCTTGGGCCTTAAAGTTGTTGAGGGAGTTGTTTTTCATAGTTGTGATGGAGGGGATTATGTAGTTCCTCTTGGAAGTTTGATGTTTGAGGGAGATGGAGATCATGAGTGTTCTTCTTTTGAGGACTCTTTGATTGATTTCCATGCTCTTATTGGTGATTTGAGGCATGGTGGTGATAAAGAGTTCTTTTGTGAGACCATAGCCCCTTTTCCCTTTTCTCATACCCCCTTTTCAAGAAGATTCAACCATATCCCTTACACTCCTATTTCCCTCCCTTCTTTTGTCAATGAGCTTATTGGGGACCCTCTTTTCTATGATGATTTGTATGTAGCTCATTTATCCCCAATTGAGGAAAAGAGTGATGTTGCCACTCAAAAATATTTTGAGGAGAGTTTGTCCTCTTTTTCTTCTTCTTCTTCTTTTTCTTTTTCTTCATATTTTATTGAATTTTCCTTTGATTCTTCTTCTTCCTTTTCTTGGTGTAAAGAGGGTGATCCCATCGTAAGGGGTACTCTCCTTAAATGCCCATGTCCGCTTAAAAGCCTAGGACTTTACACTTGTTAAGGTGTAGTAGGATTTGAATTCCTTACTATTTGGGGGACCTTGAATTAGAATTGATTCTATTATTCCGCTTTTTTGTAGGAAACAAGTAGGAGTCGCCAATGAGTTTTAGTAAAAACTCATAAACCTCGTTTATGCCTTCCTTCCATGTGGAGTTCATGGAATAATTAGCATGAATCATGAGTTTACCTATGCCCAAATTGGTCTATAAACCAAAAATGAGTTCGGGAGCGAGGGTACTAAAATAACGTTCCTTTTTTAGGGGAATCGTTATCCTAGCCCTTGTGCGGCCTCTACTAGCTCTTCCTTTTTTACAATTTCATCACCAAACAATATATGCAACGCAATACGTAAAACTATGTTTGTTGATTTTATTTACAAGCATTAATTCACATAGGAATTACATCGTAACGTTGTTATTCTTATTTAATCAAATTCGTGAAAAGAACAAAGAAAATAAACAAGATTCGCCTAGGCTTAAGTGATCAACCAACAATTATTTAATTCAATTCTAATCTTTATTTAATGCAAGATACTATGTGGAATTGATTAATTAATTATTTTAAGGGTGATCAAATAACAATAATTAAATAATTAAAGTCCTTTTAAATAAGAAAATAAAGGTGATTTAACTAAGTGCTCGGGTATTTACCACTTCTCTTTGCTAGATCTCCGTTTATAACACTTATGGACTCCTTGTTGGGGAACCTCCACCGTAGTAACAAAGTATCAAAAGGGTGAGTGTTTAGGACAAGAGGGGCTAGGTTGCACAAGTTCACAAGTATTTTGCCAGAGTTTTAGGTTAATTAACGTTTGTTTAAGCCTCGGTCCAAGCTCGTATTTATAGGGAATAATTAGGTTTAGGGTTTCGAGCATTCTGCAGTAGCAGGTGTCGCGCACAACAAAAAGAGTTGCGCGCGGCATCCCAGCGCAAGTTATTAGGTTGCGCTGCTAAGGGCAGCGCAACTAATTGTCTTGAGCGCGACATTATGGTAAGATTCGATTTTATATTTTTCGTATAATTCTCAATCTTCCGCAGCGCAACTCATGGGCTTGCGCTGGGCGTCGCACGCAACTGAATTAGTAAAGCAGCCTCAATCCACTTAGTGAAGTAATCGATGGCTACTAATACATACTCATGCCCCCCTGTTCCTGTTGGAGAGACTTTTCCAATTATGTCAATTCCCCAAGTCGAAAAAGGCAAAGGGGAAGTGGGATTGTATAGTTCGGATGGTGGAAGGTGTTATAAATTAGCAAACATTTGGCACTCTAAACATTTTTTAACATATTGTATGTAATCATGTTCCATAGTGGACCAATAGTACCCTTGTCGTGAGATTATTTTTGAAAGCATTTTACCATTCATGTAAGGTCCACATACACCTTTGTAAGTAATTTCCATAAGGCGTGTGGCTTCCGGTTAGCCTATACATAATAAACTTTGACTATTAGGTCCTTTTTGCATAATTCATCATTTACTAGACCATATTGGGCTGCAAGTGTTCGTAAGGCTCGTTGGTCTTTCGATGAAGTATTTTCGGGATATGTGCCATGAGTAATATATTCACTAGTAGAAAAAAAGCATTAGGCACCCCCCATATGGCACCGGTTCAGGCCAAACCGGAGCCAAAAATCGGCCCAAAATTGGGCGGGTTTTTAAACAAAGGCAAAAGGCACCGGTTTGCGTTGAACCGGTGCCAAAAATAAAATAGGCACCGGTTTGAACCGGTGCCAATTGAACCGGGTCTTTTTTCAAAACTAAAAAAACGCGGCCTTCCTACTTCCTTTCTTCTCCTTCCTCGCTCTCTTTCTCTTTCAATTCATTCCTTTCTAACCTGACTTCTTTCATTAGAGACGAATAGAAGAACAACGAACCTCCCCCTTTTCCCTCCACCACAGCCGCCACCTTCACCGGCCACCGGCCTCCAGCCACCAGCGTTATTTGAATTGAAACACCGCCCTTATTTCTCCCCTGCCCTTGTACGAATTGTCGAATTGAAACACCGGCCTTGTACGAATTGAAACACCACCAGCATTGTACGAATTGTCGAAAACCACCGGCCTTATTTCTCCCCTGTCGTTGTCTTTTCCCTCCCCTGCCCTTCTCTGTCTTTCACCGGCCTCCAGCCACCAGCATTGGTCGAATTGAAACAGCAGCGCACCGCCTCCACCTCAGCGTTGTTCCCTCCACCAGCGCGCACCGCCTCCACCTCCGCGCTGCCTCCACTAGTGCGCACCACCACTGCTACCTCCACTAGCGCGAGGGTCGTCCTCAATCTCTCATCCCCTTAGCTTCTTCCACCTCCAACTAATTTAGGGTAAGTGTGTATTTTTTTTGTTAAAAATTGAACAATTATTTTGAAATTGAACAATAAACTATTGATGTGCTTCCGTCGCAGGATATAATTGAAATGTACTAGGTCTTGATCCTTGATCTGTTTCTTGGTAAATCAAGCATTAAGCCCCTACAACTTTTTCTACCTCAGGTTTGCTGCTTTTGCTGTTCTTAACTTGGTGCTTGCATTGTTTTAATGGTCAGCCTACTATTAGGATAGGAGTTTACATTTAGTTGATGTTTTGTAAAACTTTTCACATGTTAACTGCTATATAAAAGAATTTAGCACCGAGTATAAGTTTTACTTAAGACACTTGTATGAGAACCTGATTTAATATAAGTTTAGTTTTTTTCGCTTCGATAGGCAGTTTTTGATCCGTTTGACCATTAAGTTAGCAACCCCTTTATTTGTTACTTGCACATTTGATTTAGATAAAGAACCCAGCTTTTGTTTGTTCGATTAATTAATATAATTTATACTAAGTTTAAATGCAACCTAAGGGCAACAAAATTCATATTCAAATCTTTAAAGAACTGTGTATAAAAGCACAATGTTAATTATGCTACAAGTCTGAGAGTGGGATTTTTGGGATTTCCTTTCTGCATGATTACAAATTTCAATCACTTTATATCTGCTATCAATCCTTTCAAACAATGCGTCAACTTGTGGGATTAAATTAGAGAATTAGTGATGTTGCTAATTTTTGTTTTTTTAATATATAGATTCATATGTGAATTGAAGCACGAGTTTAATTAGGTTGAGGACTACATATTGAGCTCAAGTGGGTAGTTGCTATATTGGTATGACTTATAAACTTTACTTAGCTATATTTCTTTCTATTCATCCATTTAATAAAAGTTGATTCATGAAATTGCAACTTGTGTATTGTTTAATTGCAAATAAATACAACAATATATAGAATACTTGAATTGCATCATCATATGCCTAGATACCCGTTCAAGGCTTTCTCATTAGGAGAAAGTCTTGAATAGTCCCCGGTTGGGACTGTTCTTGAATGTGTACTCTCACTTAGGTGGTGAATGTATGTTTTCTTTTCGATTTTAAGGAACATCTCGGCTTACCATTTCCTCACTATGTTCTCTGGGTACATATGTGGGTAATTAATTATCTACATCGTGTACTTGGAGAACTAGGGGGAAATGCTGCCGGATTTTCCTTAAAATTGGAAAGTTGACATACATTCACTAGTGAGAGTAGACATTCAAGGATGGGTTAGGTTGGAGTGATAAGGACCCTTTGGAAACATGCATTTTTTCACTATATGAATGGTATATTCACGTTTTGTACTTGAATTTGATTTACATAAAATATGTAGCACTTACACATTATAATTATATGGTGCTATATATATGTTTAGAGACAATTTACTAAATGGAGAAGGATCGTGGTTGGATGTATGGTAGACGCGATATATTGGAATTTTGGAATGGGGTTTAAGAGTTTTGCGAGAGGGCTTTAGCTTATCAACGCACACTGGGAGGCAAAGGCCTTTATTGTCCTTGTGTTGATTGTAATTGTGTGAATGTGGTCGATAGTGTTGAAATCATTAGAGATCATGTATTATGTCGTGGGTTTAGGCAATTTTACCATGTGTGGATTTGGCACGGAGAAAGTGGAGAGTACAGTGGGGATCTTGATCGGAATGATGTGCGTGTTAGAAGCAATGAGATTCATGTGGACGAGGAATACGAGAATGATGAGTATATTGTTGATAATGGTGAGGATGGAGCCGATGAAGATCAGGCGGATGAGGTCGAGGATGAACAAGTGGATGAGATGTTGCAAGGTGTTGAAGGTGAAGTGTTTGAATTATTATCGGAGGCTTCCAAAAAGCCTTTGTATCCCGGGTGCAAAAAATACTCCAAACTATCGGCCGTGCTAACACTTTTCAACATTAAGTCGAAGCATGGGTGGACGGACATCAGTTTTACTTCTTTGTTGACCGCATTAAGTGATATGTTGCCTGATGGGAATGAAATTCCTAAGTCTTATTATTACGCAAATAAGCTCATGTGTCCCTTTGGTTTGGAGTATAAGAAGATACATGCATGTCCTAATGACTGTATTTTGTATCGAAATGAGTATGAAAAACTGCAGGAGTGTCCACGATGCAAGCGGTCGCGGTACAAGCGCATGAGTTGCAATCCTGGCACGGAGGGACCTCCTGCTAAGGTGTTGTGGTATCTTCCCATTATTCCAAGGTTTAAGCGTCTGTTCTCAATACCAAAAGACGCAAAAAACTTGAGGTGGCATGCAGAGGGAAGAAAGAAAAACAGAATGCTGAAGCATCCAGCTGACTCTCCACAGTGGAAGAACATTGATTTGAAGTTTGAGGAATTTGGTAATGAAGTCAGAAATTTAAGGCTTGGGTTGTGCACGGACGGGATGAATCCATTTGGCACTCTTAGTACCCAACACAGCACATGGCCGGTACTTTTAGTGATTTATAATTTGCCTCCTTGGTTGTGCATGAAACGTAAGTATGTAATGCTTTCATTGCTAATAACTGGTCCTAAGCAACCTGGAAACGACATAGATGTTTACCTTGCGCCGCTTATTGACGACTTGAGAAAGATGTGGGACGAAGGGGTTTCCGTTTTCGATGCTCATCAGAACGAGATGTTCACATTGCGTGCAGCCCTTATGTGGACCATGAATGACTTCCCTGCATATGGCAACTTGTGTGGGTACAAGGTCAAAGGGAAAAAAGCATGCCCCATATGTATTGATGACACATCAAGCGTATACCTGACTCATTCTCACAAAGATGTGTACCTACGGACTCGAAGGTTCCTTAGGCGTGATCACCCGTACCGTAGGCAGAAAAAGGCTTTCGATGGAACCGTGGAAGAGGATACTGCGCCTAGACCATTGACTGGTGCTGAGATTAGTGCTCGGGTGAAAGGGATACAAACGGTGTGCACTTCTAGCTCCGGGGCATGAAAATAGTACCGTGTTGAGTTTGGTGGCGTATGGTAGTGCCCAACCGACGACGGGTGCTACGGCGGGGCCACAACATTACTCGGTTGGGATCGATTCAGTGGTTGCGGGGTTTGAAGACATCCCACTACCCGTACCGATAGAGGAGGTTGAGATAACAGCGCTTTGGCAAGCTGTAGGTAGCTTCGTTGATTGGCCACGTGCATGGGTGAAGTTGATTAATAAGGAGGTAAATTAGCTACTCACTTGACTATTTTCTTCATTTCTCAACTTATAAACTCCTTGCATCTCAAAACAACTCATAATCACATATTTATAAGTGTTTATCATTTGAAATTACATAAAAATCGCCTAGTTCTAAGTTTTTAGGTCCAATTCATCAAAAATAGCCATTTTGACCCGAAATGGCTACTTACTTGCCTATTTTCTTCATTTCTCAACTTATAAACTCCTTGAATCTCAAAACAACTCATAATCACATATTTATAAGTGTTTGTCATTTGAAATTACATAAAAATCGCCAAGTTCTAAGTTTTTGGGTCAAATTCATCAAAAAAAGCCATTTTGACCCGAAAAGGCTACTCACATGACTATTTTCTTCATTTCTCAACTTATAAACTCCTTGCATCTCAAAACAACTCATAATCACATATTTATAAGTGTTTGTCATTTGAAATTACATAAAAATCGCCAAGTTCTAAGTTTTTGGGTCAAATTCATTAAAAAAAGCCATTTTGACCCGAAAAGGCTACTCACATGACTATTTTCTTCATTTCTCCACTTATAAACTCCTTGCATCTCAAAACAACTCATAATCACATATTTATAAGTGTTTGTCATTTGAAATTACATAAAAATTGCCAAGTTCTAAGTTTTTGGGTCCAATTCATCAAAAAAAGCCATTTTGACCCGAAATGGCTACTTACTTGCCTATTTTCTTCATTTCTCAACTTATAAACTCCTTGCATCTCAAAACAACTCATAATCACATATTTATAAGTGTTTGTCATTTGAAATTACATAAAAATCGCCAAGTTCTAAGTTTTTGGGTCAAATTCATCAAAAAAAGCCATTTTGACCCGAAATGGCTACTTACTTGCCTATTTTCTTCATTTCTCAACTTATAAACTCCTTGCATCTCAAAACAACTCATAATCACATATTTATAAGTGTTTTTCATTTGAAATTACATAAAAATCGCCAAGTACTAAGTTTTTGGGTCAAATTCATCAAAAAAAGCCATTTTGACCCGAAAAGGCTACTCACATGACTATTTTCTTCATTTCTCAACTTATAAACTCCTTGCTTCTCAAAAAAACTCATAATCACATATTTATAAGTGTTTGTCATTTGAAATTACATAAAAATCGCCAAGTTCTAAGTTTTTGGGTCCAATTCATCAAAAAAAGCCATTTTGACCCGAAATGGCTACTCACTTGCCTATTTTCTTCATTTCTCAATATATAAACTCCTTGCATCTCAAAACAACTCATAAACACATATTTATAAGTGTTTGTCATTTGAAATTACATAAAAATCGCCAAGTTCTATGTTTTTAGGTCCAATTCATCAAAAAAAGCCATTTTGACCCGAAATGGCTACTCACATGACTATTTTCTTCATTTCTCAACTTATAAACTCCTTGCATCTCAAAATAACTCATAATCACATATTTATAAGTGTTTGTAATTTGAAATTACATAAAAATCTCCAAGTTCTAAGTTTTTGGGTTCAATTCATCAAAAATAGCCATTTTGACCCGAAATGGCTACTCACTTGGCTATTATAAGTGATTGTGAGTTGAAACTTATTATTTCTCAAACTATTTCAGATTTCCAATGGAAGCAAAACTTCAAAGAGAAAGAGGGTGGAGAAGCATAAAAGAATTGATCAACCTAAGAAGAAGCTAAGTGAACAACAGTCCAAGAGTTCACAAGCGTCGAAGTTGCACTCTTCGAAAGGTTCACCCATGCCACCTACTCCACTTGTTGAAGACATTGTTCTTCAATCGCTCTCTACTGACATGACCTTTCTTCACAACCGTGCTTGTCATTTGGTCGATCCCATGGAAGTTGCACTTCCTAAGGCAATGTTCCACTATGATGAGGATGCAATTGCATGGATCAACAAAGAAGATGTGAAGGAATTTCTACGTGGTGCAAAGCTTAACATTTCCCTCATTCAAACATTCATGAGGTACTTCAATGCCCACATAATCTATACTTTTTTCAAGTTATTCAAATTGATGGTGATTATCCTACATCTGATAAATTAATCAATGTTCATGCACGCAGAGCACTACAGGAGCACTTAACTGACACTGATTCTCCTTGTAAAGTTGGGTGGTTATGCCCCGAGCAGTTATCCACTACTAAAATCATAGGCAACCCCCATGATGTGTTGTACTATGTTAAACAGAGTATAAGGGAATCAACGCGTGCGGGAGACAAGTTCATATTCGCCCCATGTTATAGAGAGTAAGTCTAACCATGTCAAATTCAATCGATTTGGCCTCATTATATGTTGACTCCTAAATATTAATTACCTTGTCTATTGTGAACTTATGTGGGGAGCATTGGAGCCTCATGGTGATTTGTAATTCCACTAACACAATTTATCACCTTGATTCAGCTCGATCATCGGAGAAGTGGCTCGTGAAGTCTATATTGCAAAAGTAAATATATATAGCAACCTATAGTGATGATTATTGCTAATAATAACTAATTTAGTAATCATACGACTAATCAAATTTGATTGTATTTTTTTATACTACAGTGTTATGAAGAAGCTACATTGTCGTGCTCCAAAGGGTCCAACATGGAAGACACCGTTGGTAATTTACATGATATTATTGTGATTATCTTGAAAATCTATGGTAGTAAATATTTGCTCATTTCCTTTGCATGTTTCACTGATGTGATTTGTTTGTCATATGTTAGTGCGCACAACAAGAGAATGGACTTGATTGTGCTTTGTATGTGATGAGATTCATGCTTGACATTGTGACTCATTGTACGGACACTCAACAGCTTGATGAGGTAAGTCCTAAAACTTCTTGAAATGCTATATTGATGTGATTTCTAGCCTTAGACACCTAATATTATCCAACAATGACATGTTATGAGAAACAAAAAGGCTATTTCACAAGAAAGGTAGAAAATGGGTTGAATAGAAGTCATATGGGCCATATTAGGGCCATTTTGTGTTAATATGCTCTTTTGATGTGATTTCTTTCCTTATACACCTATAACTAGATAATATTGACATGTTATGAGATAAATAAAGTTCATTTAATAAGAAATGTAGGAAATGGGCAAAGTAAGGTCATATAGGCCATATTCGGGCCATTTTGAGTAAAAAGCGTCGTAAACCTTAATAAAATGCTCTCCTATACAATTTTAGGGCTTACACACATACAACTACCCAACATTGACATGTTATGAGAAAGAAATAGTTCATTTGATAAGTAATGTAGAAAATGGGCTACATAGAAGTCATATAAGCCCTATTTGGGCCATGTTGAGTAAAATGCGTTGTTAAACTTCTTAAAATGCTATATTGATGTGATTTCTAGCCTTAGACACCTAATATTATCCAACAATGACATGTTATGAGAAACAAAAAGGCTATTTCACAAGAAAGGTAGAAAATGGGTTGAATAGAAGTCATATGGGCCATATTAGGGCCATTTTGTGTTAATATGCTCTTTTGATGTGATTTCTTTCCTTATACACCTATAACTAGATAATATTGACATGTTATGAGATAAATAAAGTTCATTTAATAAGAAATGTAGGAAATGGGCAAAGTAAGGTCATATAGGCCATATTCGGGCCATTTTGGGTAAAAACCGTCATAAACCTTAACAAAATGTTCTCCTATACAATTTTAGGGCTTACACACATACAACTATCCAATATTGACATGTTATGAGAAAGAAATAGTTCATTTGATAAGTAATGTAGTAAATGGGCTATATAGAAGTCGTATAGGTAATATTTGATAAAAATACATAATTTTTGCCTAATTAATTATTTTTAAAATAATGTTTTTGTATTTCAAGTTTTGCAAGGTCCAAAAGGATGGTCCGTTGACAATCAAGGAGCTTAATGAAGTTCGTGACATGTTGGCGTCTTTCATCACCTTCAACATGTAAATGGCATGCATTGTAATTGTAAATTATTTATGTTAACTTTTGAACTATATATAACTTATTATTCATTATATATGTGTACTTACTATTATTTGTATATGTAATCAACTTTTTTTTTTGTATTGCGTTTGGGAATATTTATATCTATATATATATATAATTGAATTCTTGTATCTAATATTATTTTTGTATATAATAATTAATAATATTATTATTAGTTATTATAATAATAAAATTATTAATTATTATATTTAATATAATTGCTGGAATTACAGGTTATTATTATTGCAGGTTTTTTTTTTAAAATATTATTGCACGATGGAAAAAAAAAAACGAAAAAAAAAAAATTATACAAAAGGCACCGGTTAGGCAGGAACCGGTGCCTAAACTATCTACCACCCAAAAAAAAAATGGCGGGAGAGCAATATTAGGCACCGGTTAACCGGTGCCTATTCTACCCTATGGCACCGGTTAACCGGTGCCTATTAAACCCTATGGCACCTGTTTTGAACCGGTGCCAAAAAGTAGGTTTTTGGCACCCCTCAAATAGGCAGCGGTTCAAACCGGTGCCTTAGACCGGGTTTGAACCGCTGCCTAATGCGTTTTTTCTACTAGTGATTAGAGGATATGATCATACCAAGGACTGTCTCCTTCAATGTCATTTATTTCCTCTATTGCGTTGGAATACGCTTGTTCTTCTCTTCAATCAACGCATAATGGCATCGTATTTAAGTGATCTGGAATGTTGATCATTGAGGCTAATTTTGCTAGCGCATCGGCAAATTGATTGTCATCCCTTGGGAGATATTTAAAATCAATATGCTCAAAATGCTCGATGAGTTGCTCTAGGTGTGTTTGGTATATTATCATTGTGGAGTTCTTTATTTTCCATTTTTTTTGTATATGACTTATAATCAAACTTGAGTCTCCATATACCTCTAATTTTTGCACAGTTATGCTAGCTGCTGCTTCTAATCCAATAATGCACGCTTCACATTCTGCGGCATTATTAGTATCCTCAAAGTCTAGTTTAATAGAGATTGGAGTATGTTCTCCCTCTGGAATTATGAGTAACACTCCTACACCACATCCTTTTTTATTGGACGCACCGTCAAAGTACATTACCCATCATCTTGTGTCATGAGAATCTCTTCATCCGGAAGATGAGTAGTTTCTGCATGACTTGTTTGAATTGGATGTTGTGCTAGAAAGTCGAAAAACACTTTTCCTTTCATTGATTTTTCAGGAATATATTTTAGCTCAAATTCGGCCAACATCACCAACCACTTAGATATCCTTCCTTGTATGGGTGGTTGTTCAAACAAATATTTTATCGGATTTTGTTTAGAAATTACATGTGTAGTGTGTGGTAACATATAATGTCGTAATTTTTTGGCTGCCCACACTAATGCTAAACTTGTCTTTTCCAAGGTGCTATATTTTGTTTCATATTGGATGAAATTTTTACTTATGTAATATATTGCACGCTCGACTTTTTCTACCTCTTGTGCTAACATGGCGCCTGTGGATGTGTTTGTAATAGTAATGTATAGCCTAAGAGGTAGTTTGGGTACTGTAGACACCTAAAAATGTCTCCCAAAAACAAAACCTAATGATGAAGACCTTTCACCACCATTTGCTCTGGTTGAGTACTTAATCTTTGGAGTGTTTAAATCCATGTTCTATCCAATATATTTCATGAACCAATCCAATTTCTAGCTCATTTCCCTAAACTATAACCTATTTTTCACTTTTCGTGTCCACATCGCAAAACCGAGAGAAACTGATTTTCTGGCTATTTAATTTTGATCCAATTATTATTTTTTTGTATAGGCCTTGAAATAAGCTTTCAAACCATACATCATAAGCCCAATTCCGAGCTATAATGAAAAAGATATGAGCAAAACACTAAACTCGGCCCAAAACCGATATCCTTCCACTAAAACGGCCATAGAATAAAATCTTCAAATCATTAAGACCTAATTTTAATTGGGTTTGAAATTATACTTGATAAGATTTCCAATGATATATTTTATGCCTTATTCCGAGTTACGGATCAAAAGTTATGATGATTTTGAAAACGGGTAAAAAACTGAAATCACCGCGCACAGTGCAAAAGCACCATGTCACGGGAGTGTGCCCCGTCTAACGGTGTCTTCCCCCGTCTGACGGTTCCTGGTGCCATTTTTAAAGCTTTTTCGCGTCAAATTCCACCGTGGCACGGTACCTGGTGCCGTGACACGGTACATAACACCGTGTTATGGTGCTTTTTCCGTGTAATTTTCGCGTTTTCCCATAATACGACACGGTGTGCTGTACCGTGCCAAGGTGGACACTGTCGTGTAACTGTTGTGTGCCGTGTCACATAATTTTCTCGTGTCTTTTCCCCGTAAACCCGTCACGCGTTTTCACTTCTCGTAGGCCATATATTTCCCGCGTCACTCAAGTTGTCCGCCGCGTCACGGGATTTCCCCCCGTCTGACAATGCCTTCCCCCGTGTTACGGTGCCTGGCACCGTGTCACGGTGTTCTCTTCCATGTCGCGGTGTTATTTTTTAGGGCTTTTATCTTCTTAGGGTTTAGTGTGTTCCCTCTACTCGTTTTCCCTATAAATACCCCCCTCCTTTTTGCAATTCGGGGTATGAAATCCTTCTCTGTTTCTCTCTTTTACACCAAAAAATCATTATATTTTCTCTGTCCCATATTCTAAGGTTTAAACCTATATTCCTAATTACACCATTCTTCCCTTAAGCACTCCGAGGAGTCCATACTTAACCCGAGGTTCCGTCTTTAACTCAAGGCATGAAAGGTACAAATAACTGAGGGTTTGGACCAAATTAAATCTACATTTATTTAATATAATTTTCATTTGATTTATATTTTTTTTTTAAGTTACAAACAATTTATTCATGATGTAGCAATTTAAAGGAACGCGCGGAATGTGAGTAATTAATTAGTTTAATTACTCTTATTTTTTTTTTTATTTCTAGTATCATGATTATGTTATTTTATATTTTATTTGACTAACACTATTATTGTTGAAGTGCTTCCATTATTAGTGTTTATTTTATTATTTTTATGATCACTATATTGCATGTTTAAATGGAATATGTAATTGAAAATCACGCCTAATAAGATAATTTGGACAATCGGTTTAGGATCCTTTTTAATCTTGTTGTTAAATCAAGTGATCACTAATATTTTAGAATTAATTTTTTCATTAATATTAAACCAATTTGCATAATAATAGTTTGGAGCTAATTGAATCTGTGTTTGTATGCCTTTGAGATCGCAGGAATCACTTTTCACTATAAGAATCGAGTAGAGGCCAATACGTGAAAATGTCACTCCATGACTCAATTCATACCATCATCCCCGATCCTCCTTTCGTGGTTCCGAATCATATGGAGTTAGTAATCTCATGGATTATAAATGAAGTTTAACCTTCACGGGTCAATCGTTGTTGCCTATCATTGTCCCTTATCGTGGTTGCCTTAAAAACTTGTTGGCGGCTCCCTACTTTCCTTGTCCCTAATCGTATTATGTCAATTCCCACTTCCTATGAGTGCCAAGCATATTTACAGCATGCTTTTACGTAGGCGCACTTCGAGCGACCCCTACATGTACTAGTGGTGATAAAATTGATGGACTTTTGAGATAATCTTTGATTTTCTTAAATGCTTTTTGGCATTGATCGTCCCTTTCATGTTTCTCCTCTTTTTTCAAATTTTTATATATTGGCTCACAAGTCATTGTCAATTTATTGATAAATCGACTAATGTATTGTAGTTTGCCAAGGAATCCCTTAATTTCTTTTTCTGTTTGAGGGGAAGGCATATAAACAATTGCCTTTATTTTAGAGGGATTGATCTCAATGCCACATGTGCTTACCATGTATCCGAGTAACTTGCCAGAAGTTACTCCGAAGGCGCATTTTTGTGGCTTTAATCGCATTTTGTATTCTTTTATGCTAGTGAAAAATTTGCATAAAGCTTTTATATGTTCTATTCGATCTTTGGACTTCACGATCATATCATATCATCCACATACACTTCTATTTCTTTATGCGTCATATCATGCAAGAGAGTCGTAGCCGTTCTTTGGTATGTAGCTCCTGCATTTTTTAAACCGAATGGCATGACTATGTAGCAATACGTACCCCAAGGAGTAATAAAGCATGTATTTTCCTCGTCTTCTTTTTCCATAAAAATTTGGTTGTAACTAGCTTAGCCATCTATAAAGTATAACATCGCATTTTCAGCCATGTTATTTACCAATATATCAATATGTAGTAGAGGAAAATCGTCTTTAGGGCTAGCTTTATTAAGATCTCTAAATTCGACACACATGCGAACTCGTCCATCCTTTTTAGGGAGTAGGACGATGTTCGCTACCCATTCTGGGTAATTACATACGCGAATAAAACCAGCGTCCAACTGTTTTCGTACTTCTTCTTTTATTTTTAATGCATCATCAGGTTTTATTCGTCGAAGTTTTTGTTTTACTGGTTTAAAGGTAGGGTTCAAGGGAATGGTATGTTCCGCGATTTACCTATCTATTCCAGGCATGTCCTTGTATGACCTAGCAAACACGTCTTCGAATTCTTTGAGCGTCGATATGAGGGTCGATCGCTCTTCCGGATTTAGAGTTAAGCCAATTTTGATTTCTCTTTTATTTTCGTTAGTTCCTATGTTAACTTTTTTAGTTTCTTCAACAATAGGGTTCTTTTGTTCTTATTAGTTCATTAGTTCAACCAATTTATTGATGTTATCATCTTCGTTAGATTGATTGTTATAGCATTCGAAAGATTCAAGAAAAGGCATATACCGGAAATAGAGCTCATATTATCAAAATCAAAAGAGAGTACATCACGAGAAGAATCCTTTTTGGGATCTTCGTCCTTAGAACTAGAAAATAAAGACTCAATAATAGCCAGAAGGCCTAGATTTTAAGCTTTCCTAGAGTCTATGATAGATTCATCGTCCGATTCTTTAAAAATCTTCCCTTTTCCTATGACGATTTCTAGTTTATCGCCTTTGTGATTGGTCCATTTGAAAGATTTCCTCCATCCATGCTCAAAAGTTTCGTTTGAAGGGGTGATCAACAAGGTTGGGTCAAAATCTTCATCTTAAATGGCGTTTTGATAGGTGATTGTAGCGACATGATTTTGCTCTAGTCCAAATAGCAAATTATACGTCTTGCCCATCAAAACACCCTAGAATTGGGTGTTTTGATTTTATGATACTAAGATCATCATCCAAGAAGTAGCAATCATGAAGTATTTCAAATCCAGGCTTCTTGATTCCTTCCAAAACTAAGGGTTGCGGAAAGTCGTAGCATGGGTAATCTTCTCCCTCCCTAATGAATTGTCCATTAAGGGTTTGTTGATAGGATGGGAGTAAGGTGATTATCCCTCTCTTATTATTGTCTCTACATGCTTTATTTTTCGCATCGTGAGACTCCAATTCTTCTTTGGTTGGTTTGTATCCCAATCCGAAGGAAAAGATTTTCTTTGGGATAGGAAGTAAGAGAGATTTCTTCATTCCTATTCCCAAAGGCATCCTAGGAAAGTAACTACTCTTGAGTAAGATGTTGTTTACTATCCGAGTGTAATATGGATCAATCTTGAATGGTTCTTCAAAGTCTTCTTCCATTTCAATTGTGAAGATTGACTACACGGCGAATCCCCACATGTCCTCTTCATCAATATCATGGTTTATTTCTAAGAGTGATTGATCATTTATTGCTTTTTTGAGTGGATAGGCATGTATAATCATAGGAAGCCCTTGATAGTTCAACCTAATCATTTGATGAAGTGAGGATGGTATTGCACCAAGCTCATGTATCCAAGGACGTCCAAGTAAAAGGTTGAATGTAGCTTTTATGTCCATCACATGGAATTCAACCATCTTTTGAATTGGGCCTGTGGCAATTAGTAGCTTAAGAGTTCCACACACCGATCATCTCGAATTGTCATAGGAGCTAATGCTTTGTTTTGTTGATTGGAAATATTTTTTTGGATTTAGGCCTAAGTATTTTGTCGTTCGTAATGGGCAAAAATTTATAGCTAACCCATTGTCTACCAAAGTTAGAGGGATATTGTATCCCTTGCATCCCACATTGAATTATAATACATTGTTGTGGATAGTGTATTTCGATGGCAAATCATCATTAGTGAAAATGATTGATTTGTCGGATTTCTCGCTAGTAAGCAAGCTAACGAGATCCTGAGGGGTTGTGTCTGTGCTTACAGAGAAAGCCATTAGAGCGTTCATGAGAGAATTCCTATGTTCTTTAGAATAACTTAGGAGTTCCCAAATGCTAACATTCGCCTTAAATTGGCGAAGTTGTTTGACCAATGGATCTTCCACCTCATGTGGAGGTGGAATTGTATTTTGTTCTTGACCTTGAGTTTGATTTTGTGTGGTCGAAGATCCATTTGGTGGTGGTGTGTGGTAAACTCGCCCAAATTAAAACGAGTTAAATGATCTATCTCATTTGGGTTAGTTGTAGAACTCACAAACCAAATTTCTTCTAGAGGCTTTGAATATGCCTTCATTTCAAGATGTTCCATGAGTTGTGCTTGATGTCATTGTTTATCCAAGGACAGATTCGATAAGTCTTACGACTTCCCCAAAAATTATCCCAATCAAGCGCTCCATTTGTTTCATTTTGTAAACTAGATGGAGGTGGGACGGCGGCATACTTAGAGACATATAAGTCTTGAAAGTCGTCGTCCCATAGTTGTAGACACCCAAATGTGTCTCCCCAAAACCAAACCATGTGATGAATACCTTTCATATCATTTGATTATCGAACAAAGCGAAAGTTTGAAAAGTCAAGTGATGAGGATGTTTTTATTAAAATATCGCTTCTTTCTGTTTTTGAAAATATCTCTTTTCTTACCTTATTTTTGAATAAACGCGCATTCCAGTTTAGTTTTGTCAATGATATGTGTCCAATAATGGTGTAATTGGATAGGGCTCGGAAAGAGCTTTCCAACGACATATTATAAGCCCAATTCCGATGAATAATGAGGAAGTTATGGCCAAATTACTAAACTGGGCCCGGTTTAATCTTTATGTGAGGCCCAATGATCTGGAGGAGGGCCTAATATAATTTTTCATTCCTAATGCAATTAGAATTGATTATAGTCTTCTAGATTCTTCTAGAAGGTTCTTTTCATTCCTAATTTAATTAGCATTGATAAATTGAGTGTAGTTGACTTTTTAGAGTTTTAATCAGAGTAAAAGAAGTGTTTTTAAGGAAAACACAATTTTGCCCTCCTGTACGGCTTAGGAAAACACAATTTTGCCCTCTTGTACGGCTTAATTTTATCAAAATTAAGAAAACGCGTGGAAATTGTTTTCTAGCGCCCGAGGACAGGATTGGCGCCTCACGCTAATGCTTGGCGTCTGACGCTAAGCCTTACCGTATGGCGCTAATGTCTGGCGTCTGGCGCTAATTTGTTTTATTCTCTTTGAAACTTTGATTCGTTTTTCTATCCATCCGGCTGATTCTCTCTATAAATAGCCTCCTAAAATTCTGTTTTCAATCATCAACGATTCTTCAAATCAACAACTATCAATAACAATTAATTTTCTTTATTTCTCAATTCTCTAACTCTCATCAAGAATTTCTTGATTCTCTCCCTCTTTCTAACCACCCTTTTTACAAACACAATTCCTCATACGTTAGCACTAGAAACACCTAGCCAAGTTCGAAGTTGCCTTCGCCCTAAACGTGAAATGCTTGGTATTTCTGAGGGTTTGGTCCCAAATCTCTCTTTCAATTATTTAATTTTATTGTTTGTTTTATATTTTCCTTTAAATTACTAGCGCGTCTATTTTGTTATTAGAAAGAGGTACGAGGCATCCAAGTAAGTTCTTTACTTGATTTATTGATATTATGATATAGTAATCATGTCTAGATTGTTATTATGATTCCTAGTGTCATGTTAGGGCGTTTTGATTTTCCTAGTATCATGTTTAGGGTAACAACTATAATTTCTAATATCAAATATAACAATTGTGATTTCTGCGATGCTTCCTATTTTCTTTCCTAATATTTATTGTTAGCATCATGTTAGGGCTATATATTTGATTTTTATTGCTTAGGGACATGCTAGGGTTTGTTATTAACTTTGTTAGTATCATTCCTAGGATCTTGCTATTATTATGCTTTAACATGATTATGATTATTTTAATTATTATTATTATTATTATTATTATTATTATTATTATTATTATTATTATTATTATTATTATTATTATTATTATTATTATTATTATTATTATTATTATTATTATTATTATTATTATTATTATTATTATTATTATTATTATTATAATTTATGATGATCATTATTATAATTTATGATGATCATTATTATGTTGCTTGATATTTATATATTGCTTGATCACGCCTTTTATGCATGTTTAAAGGGAATTGATACTTGTAATCACGCTTAATAAGATAATTAATAATCTTGTTTATGGTTAAGTTGATTATAATTCAAGTGATCGCCAATAATAGGTTTGTTTGTGCATTAATATTTAACCATCATAGACAAACATGTTTAGGGTTAATCCTAATGATTGCATGTTAATCAGAAAGCGCACATGAATACGATCAGAATAAAGTAGAGGCGTATTATTAGGGCAGGTTCAATCTCTTTTAGGTTTGATTTGTACTTTCATCCCCGAACTACTAGTCATGGTTCCAGACCTATTGATGTTGACGATCTTCTTGATCGTTAAGGGGTGTAACCTTCACTCTATGAACGGTTTACAAGTTCCTAAAACTTGTTGGCGAATCTTTTGCTCTAGCTTCTTTCCCTTTATACTCCACCATGTTTAAGTGTATGATCACAGTGGGGTTCAAGTTAGGGATAATGCTTGAAATATGCCCTACAATAGTCCACATACTTCGTTAGTTGCCCCTATGAGTATTGTGGATAGAGATTCTCCTATAGGTGTCATATAGTCCAAAGGATTGAACATATCACTTCCCATATGGTCGTCATTGATGTGAACCACCCCTAAGTGGGATGCATTATTGTAAGGTTTAGGCGTGGGAATTCTCCCATCGTCTACTAAATCTTGTATTTTATGCTTTAAAACATAGCAACGTTCAGTGTCATGTCCAATGCCTCTATGATAAGCACAATAAGCACTACCATTCCATTGAGGAAATCTTCTTTCTGATGGAGTTGGTGGTGTTAGCCCTGTTGGCGCAAGTAAGCCTTTTTCAATCAATTTTTCTAACAATTCACTATAGCTTATAGGAAATGGAGTAAATTTCCTTTCTTTTGTCCATCTTTTCCTAGGATCATCATATCGATTTGTGTTATTATATTGCGTGGAAGTGGCAAATACGTCAACACAGGATGATGCATTATCATTCCCCTTCTTGTAGTTATTCTTAGGTTGATGACGATGATGTGGTTTGTTCGCTTTTTCTTTAGCAAGATCATCTTCAATCCTAGTAGCCACAGAATAGACCTTTTGAAAAGTGTCTAGACCAAGGTAACGTAGATGTTTGTTGTACTTTTCATGACAGTTGTCGATGAATTTTTGTACTAAATCAAGTTCTGGAGGCCTTTGGGCAAGGTGGACCGCCTTTTCTCGCCATTTACCATAGAATGCAAGGAAACCTTCATCGTCGCCTTGCTTAAGCATCTCGAGTTCACGTAAAGTTGACTTGAACTCTACATTACTCTCATATTGGGTAATGAAAGCCAAAACTACATCTTCCCATGTTGCTTTGAATTTTTGATCTAACCCATAATACCACTCTCTCGCGGTTGGGTCTAGGGATAAAGGGAAAGTCAAAGCATAAAGCTTAGGATAAACTCCCTTTAATGCCATAGTGCTTGTAAAACACATTAGATGATTTTGTGGGTTATTGGTTTACTTAAATATTGGCAAGTCAGTAGCTACGAACATTTCCGGTAAAGCAAGTCCTGGAGGAGGAGCAAACTTTTCTGTGTCAAAGTACTTGTTTCCCATTGTAGAACGAAGAACTAGCTTCTCCAACGAATTTTCAGCTTTTTTCTTTTCAGCATTTTCTATTTTCTTAATTCTTCTCTCCTCGGCCTCTGGAGCCTTTTCCTCTCTCAAACGAAGAATCTCTTGTTGAAGTTCTTCGATGGTTGGCATTGTTGTTGGACTAGGATTAGTTTTCGAAGAAAAGTTGTTTGAAAGGGGTTGATCTTATGGTGTTAAACGTAGAATGCGAGTGCCCGGCGGTCCTCTTTCCCAAGCTTGAAAACTGGCCCTAAAGGAGAACGAAAGGATAAGTAAATCGATACGCTTGTTTAAAAGAAAAAAAAAAGAAGACGCAGAATATATTTAAATGGATAACATCGCCCTTAACAATTCTTCAATGAATATATTGTTCGCACAAGTCAATTTGTTTTTTGAGAAATCAAAATTGATTCGTCCAGAGGGCGCGAGCAAGTGAATCAGTTGCGCAGCTGTCGCGCGCAACGAAATCACTTGCGCTGGGATGGGTCGCGCAACTCATTGAGTTGCACTCGCCACCTGCTCATAGATTTTTATTTTTAATTCGAGCGTTTTTTTTGTCATCGTTTTTTTTATTCGATTTTTTTACTCTTTTATAATGCTATCCTGTGAATATGACGCTAAATCACGAAGAGACAACTTCATAATTAGGAACCTAGACCAAACTAAAAGAAAAAAAAAAAAAAAGAAGACTATCCAAGTTAATTCTCGTTACAACCCATAGGCAACCTAGTGTTGGAAACCATGGACCATAACTACGAATTAATCATGTAACCTCTAAGTCCCCAATGGAGTCGCCACTGTATGGAGGGTGATCCCATCGTAAGGGGTACTCTCCTTGAATGCCCATGGCCGCTTCAAAGCCTAAGACTTTACAATTGTTAAGGTGTAGTAGATTTGAATTCCTGACTGTTTGAGGGAACTTGAATTAGAATTGATTCTATCATTACGCTTTTTTGTAAGGAACAAGTAGGAGTCGCTAATGAGTTTTAGGAAAAACTCATAAACCTCGTTCATGCCTATATTCCATGTGGAGTTCATGGAATAATTAGCATGAATCATAAGTTTACCCATGCCCAAATTGGTCTATAAACCAGAAATGAGTTCGGGAGCGAGGGTACTAAAATAACGTTCATTTTTGAGGGGAATCGTTATCCTAGCCCTTGTGTGGCTTCTACTAGCTCTTCCTTTTTTACAATTTCATCACCAAACAATATATGCAACGAAATACCTAAAACTATATTAGTTGATTTTATTTACAAGCATTAATTCATGTAGGAATTACATCGTAATGTCGTTATTCTTATTTAATCAAATTCGTGAAAAGAACAAGAAAATAAACAAGTTTCGCCTTGGCTTATGTGATTAACCAACAATTATTTAATTCAATTCTAATCTTTATTTAATGCAAGATACTATGTGGAATTGATTAATTAATTATTTTAAAGGTGATCAAATAACACTAATTAATTAATTAAAGTCCTTTTAAACAAGAAAATAAAGGTGATTTAATTAAGTGCTCGGGAATTCACCCCTTCTCTTTGCAAGATCTCTGTTTAGAACACTTATGGACTCATTCTTGTTGGGGAACCTCCACCGCAGTAACAAAGTATTAAAAGGGTGAGTGTTTAGGACGAGAGGGGCTAGGTTGCAAAATTTCACAAGTATTTCGCCAGATTTTTAGGTTAATTTCTGTCTGTTTAAGCTTCGATCTAAGCTCGTATTTATATGGAATGATTAGGTTTTGGGTTTCGAGCATTCTGCCGCAGCAGGTGTCGCGCACAACAAAATGAGTTGCGCGCGGCATCCTAGCGCAAGTGATTTGGTTGCGCTGCTAAGGGCAGCGCAACTAATTATCTTGCGAGCGACTTTGTGGTAAGATTCAATTTTATATTTTCCGTATAATTCTAAATCTTCCGCAACGCAACTCATAGGGTTGCGCTGGGTGTCACGCGTAACTGAATAAGTTGCGCACGGCAACCCAGCGTGACTCTTTGAGATGCGCGCGGCTTTTTATGCGATAGCACCAAGATTTAACCTAGGCGCTCTGAAATCCGTCATTATTAGGTTTTAGCACGAGCTTAAGCCTAATTATGATCGGGTTTAGTTAATTAGACCTTTTCTTTGGCTTTTTCTTTAATTTGGGCTAGTCTCTTGTGTTTTGTGGCTTAACCAGTTATCCATAAGTATTCTTCACTTCGATCCAACACGAAGATGGTTTTATTTATCGTCATTGCACTTCCTGTCGGGACATGAGGCCAAAAGTAGATGTCTACGCTTGGAATCATCTCCTCTTAGGTGTGCACTAAGCTTGTTGCATGCCTACTTTTCGTCACTTGCCTTCTTTTTATCTTACGAAATGTGTAGTAGTGCATTTGATAAGATCTTGCGTGTGTTAAATTATTATTTTTCTAGAGCGGTCATGCTTGGACCTTAAGCAAGCCTTTCTCGGGAAGTAACCCGTGCTTTATTGCTTTCATTTTCTTTTCTGTTTAGAATATATTCTATGTCATGGAAATGTTTGTGTACCTTTTGTTAGGTACATGATTTGATATACTTTGGTGCTTCGATTTCGATCAAGAATCAAGAATCAAGAATCAAGAAAGTTTGACTCCTATGTTTGCTAGCATATGGAAGGCAAGGTTCAATTCTTGAGGAAATTAGTTTTGAAAGGTTTAATTAGGTCAAATGCGGGTATTTACACCCACCTAATATCCGGTAATATCCTTCATTGCTCTTTCTCAAGTGGATGAGGACTTTTTCGACATATGTTGGTTTGATTGGATTGATCTCCTTGTTTTCCCCTCCCATGGATTATTTGATTTATGTTTTAGTGTAATGTCTCATTCAAGCTTGGGGGAAGGTTTTCTATCATGTTTGGTGGGAATTTGATTCATATATGCCATGCACATTTGTATATGCTTTTCCATGTTCTTTATTTTGAAATAATCCCAAAAATATTTTTGTTTCCATTCAAGGCAAATTTGTAATGTGTTTTGTTTTGTTCTTGCTTTGGACATAATACTTTTCGACTTGTATAGTTGAATTCTTTTCTTCTTAAATGGTAGCGGTGTGCACAGTTTGAGAGTACACTTGGTTGATTCTAGGATAAAGCATGCTAAGGTAGTTGGTTAGAACTAGTGGGACCATGAAACTAGATTCTACTTGTTTGTGGCATGTTAGTAGTTGCTTCCTATAGTCGAATTGACACCAATAGTGAGTTTTTGCTACATCCATGTGAGGTTCATTATTTTTCAAGCCTTAAACATATATTTGCATACGCGGCATGGATCCTTGACAATTGCGGACCTTATCTAGAATCTTTACTCATAATTCTCAAACTCGACAGCGAGCCATCTAGGGAGGACAAAGGCATCTTTTCGGGGTGGTAATTTTTCATTTCTAGGATTTTTAATTCTTTTTAGTTCATTGGGTTTACAATTTCCTTCTTGCTAACCATTTGAGCCCTATTCCCTTCTTTTCAAGCCACATCTTTAGAAATTTGAGCCTTTGTTTCATTTTTGTTCCATTTTTGGTTTTTGTGAAGCAAATGATCATTTTATTGGAGTATATGGTATATGAGTTTGGATATTGGTTCATATTTGTCAGCAAGGTTGTGTTTTGTATATTTGTGTGATTAATGGAAAATGAATAAATAAAAAAGCCGTCCAAACTTTTAAAAAAAATGGCAAGGACAAAGCAAATGCAAAATTGTAAAAGTCGTCCTAATTTAAAGAGGCATGGACAATTGCGTTGAAAGAATTGATAATTAAAAAAAAAGAAATGAAAATAAGAAAAATAAAAAATATTTTCATGCGATTCTTTTCCCCTTTTCAAGCATTGAGGACAATGCTTCCTTTAAGCTTGAGGGAGAACCGTTTACGCTTTTTGTATATATGCTTGTGGTTATATCTTTGAATAAGCTTGGGGGTGTTAGTTTTTTTTAGTTTGGCAATTGCCTTATTAAAAGGAGAAGGTTTGATCACCCTTTGCTCCACTAATTAGGAATACAACCAAATTTTAAAACATTGTGCCTACCCTCAACCTTTTGTCCTTGCATAACAACCTTTGGGAAAGTCTTTTCGACCTAGAGGTTGAGTCATATACCGAGGGAGGGCATTATGAGTTATAGCTTAATGAAAGGGGATGCATTTTCAAGACGTCGAGTAGCCCAAAATTATCTTTTTTTCCGGTTAATTCCTGGAACTTTTGAGATGCTCACTAGGGGAAGATATGAGACTAGTAGGGAGAACGCGGTAAGACCGTTTGGGATGAAAGTGGATTGCGAAAACTAGTTCCTATGCTTAGCATATTTATGTTTCAATCAACCTCGAGTATCTTGAAATGTGCAATCCCTTACTTGTTTAGAAAGATTTACATTCATTTTTGCTTGTACATTTCTAAAAGTCCATTCATGAACATGTGTTTGCTCTTCTTTTCTTTTGATTTCCTTTTCATGCTTTGCCTTGTTTATATTATTATGAGAGTTATAGGTTAATCTCTTAGGAAACCTTTACGAGAGCATCACTCGTCCTCTAGGGCGATCTAGGGGTTTAAATGGCTTGTCTTATATTGCTAAAATTGACCGTGATTCCTACGAATGTGAGTTAGTGTGTATTCCCATCCTCTCTTGTTTTCTTGTTTCTTTTTTTGCTTGAATAATTTCATCATTTTTCCCTTGGGTTGGAATTTGTTTTGTTAGAGGACGAGCAAATTTTAGCTTGGGGGAATTTGATGCGTGCCATTTATGGCATTCTTAAGCTAGGTTTTCTTCACATTTTTATGCTCGTTTTAATCATTTATGTCGTGTTTTTAGGGAATAATGTTTGATTTGCGTGTTTGCGTGTAAGTTTAGAGAAATGCGCGCTTTTAATGGTTTTGTTATTATTTTATTCATTTCTCGGCTATTTCTCTCGCTTCTCCGTTTATTTGACTTGTTTTGTAGGTTTTTCGAGTTTCCCGGAATTTAATAATCAAGGAGGGAGCTCAAGTGCATTCAAGGAAGTTAATGGAGCAAAGTTCAAGAATCCAATCATGTAAAGTAAGTAACCAAGCAGCAGCCCCGAGTAACCGTACAACGCAGCAGCACACCCTAGAAGCCAGCAGCGCTGCCACGCAATAAGAATCCACGAGCGCGAGCGTGGTGGCCAGAGGAGCGGGTATTTCTGGTCGCGGGCGCGGGTTGCTACAGCCCAAATCACCAAATTTCAAGCAGGAACTCACCGCGGGATGACCGCAGGCACCCCGTGGGCGCGACCTCTAGCTGCTTTGTTTCAATTGTTCTCCTCTGCGGGCGCGACCGATTTCTCTACGGGCGCGTGTTTCTTGGTTTTACTTGTGATTTCATTTATTTTCTCTTTTTGTATATATATTTGTAGGCGTCGTTTGAAGTGCGCCTATGTTAAAAGCATGTGTGAATATGCTTGGCACTCATAGGAAGTGGGAATTGACATAATACGATTAGGGACAAATAAAGTAGGGAGCCGCCAACAAGTTTTTTTAAGGAACTTGTAAACCGTTCATGGATCATAAAAAGGCAACTACGATAAGGGACAACGATAGGCAACAACGATTGACCCGTGAAGGTTACACCCCATTCATAATCCATGAGATTACTAACTCCATATGGTTCGGAACCACGAAAGGAGGATCGGGGATGATGGTACGAAGTGAGTCATGGAGTCACATTCGCCCGTATTAGCCTCTACTCGATTCTTATATTGAAAAGCATTCCTGCGATCTCAAAGGCATACAAACAAAATATTCAATTCGCTCCAAACTATTATTTAACTAATTTGGTTGAATATTAATGCATACATTATTCTAAAATATTGGTGATAACTTCAATTAATAACAAGATTAAAAAGGATCCTAAAACGGTTTATTAGGCGCGATTTTCAATTACATATTCCCTTTAAACATGCGATATAGTGATCATAAAAATAATAAAAGAATTAACATTAATATTAAAAGCAATTTAATCACAATTCCAACAACATAAAATCGTTAGAAAAATAATTGAAATAAAACGAACATGATTCTTACTTTTATTCTGTTTGTTTGCAACTACAAAATAATAAACGAGTTAGTAACTTCAAGGATATAATAAAACAATGATTAAATTAAATTAAATAAAGTAAAGTTGATTTTGGGGCCAAACCTTCAAACAGTTCTACCTTTGTCGCCTTGGCTTAAGGACAGAACCACGAGTAAAGTATGGACTCCTTTGAGTACCTGAAGAACGAATTTTGAAGTGAAAAGGGTAGGCTAGTGTTTAGACTAAAGCATAGAAGAGAGAAAAATAAATTAGAGAATTACTCGATGCCCCGTACATTAGAAATGAGGGGGTATTTATAGGGAAAATGTGCTGAGGGAGCACACGGAACCCTAAAATGATAAAAATCCTAAAAAGTATCCCGTGACACGGCAAACTGTACCGTGACACGGGAAGTCCCACCGTCAGACGACACACTTTCCCGTGACACGGTACATTCTTAGTGTGACGCGGGAAATTTTCAGAAAACGGAAAAGAAAACGCGTTAAGGGTTTACGCGGAAAAGACACGGAATGTCCCGTGTCACGACAAACTTCCGGTGTCACGGGAAATCCCACCGTCGGACGGGAAGGATTCCTGTGACACGGTGGGTACCTGCCGTGGCGCGGGAATTTCTAGCCTGTTTTTCCGTCTAAATACATTTTTAACCCTAATTTCATTCGGCATTTTAAGTGCCGATTGCTAATTTTGGGCCTTTTCTGACTTATTATTATTTGGGCTAAAATAAGAAAATAATTAAATAAAAATAAATAAATGGTTTAGGCCAAAATTAAGTAATAATACAATAAAATAAAAAAAGGTTTGGGCTAAAATTAAATAATAAGTTTGGGCTGAAATTAAAACCATGCTTTTACCAAACAACAAGACTAATCCATGGACTGTTCAAAAGTATGAATTTAATCAAATACAATTTTTTAAGCACTCTCGGGATTAAATACTAAATCCGACTAATAGTGGCGGTGAAAGGTTGTTCATCATCGGGTTTGGTTTTGGGGAGACATTTTTAGGTGTCAACAGAAGCCCCCACTTTGAGTTTGTAGAAACGTCAGTTTTGAAAATGATAGTCAAAGTAGCCGATAGGGACGGAGAATGATTTAAGACGTTCGGCGATCCTAAATCACTCTGTATACGTCGATACCTGCAGAAAAATGTTAATTCCACAGATAAAGGAGTAAAAGGATAGAATACGTATCTGGCACCAGTGTATCGGTGACAAATGAATTTGGCAGCTTCCTATGCTTGAAGGAATCCACCGGATGACATTTGTTGAATCGCTTTCCATGCTTGAGGAAAGCCGACTGAGGAGTTTGGTAGTTTTCTAAGCCTGAAGAAACCTACCGGATGACACTTTCCATGCTTGAGGAAAGTCGACGTATGAATTTGGTGTCATTCTATGCTTGAAGAATTCCACCGATAATGCCTTCCATGCTTGAGGAAAGCCGACAAAGGAATTTTGTGGTTTTCTATACTTGAAAAAAAATCCACCGATAACGCTTTCCATGCCTGAGGAAAGCCGACTTAGCGGTTTTCTATACTTGAAGAAAAATCCACCGATAATGCTTTCCAAGCCTGAGGAAAGCCGATTTGGCGGTTTTCTATACTTGAAGAAAAATCCACCGATAACGCTTTCCAAGCCTGAGGAAAGCCAACGATTGCTGAAATTTGTAAGTGTATGATGGTTCGATTTGTAAGCCTGAAGAAAAACATTCCCGTGACACGGCATGGGTCCCCCGTCACGCGGAGCTGCTTCCCGTGACACGGCAAGGGGGTCCTGTGGCGCGGGAATCTAGTGGCTGAAAAAAAGGTCAAATGGCATCTTTGACTGGTCAAAGCTTGTGCACCACACAAAAATCTGACCGTTACGTGGGAACGGGGTCTGTTGCACGGGATTTTTATGTTTTAAATATCAAACATTTTTTCTCATTTTGGCTTATCCTCTTTCTCGTCCGATTTTCACCCAAAAGCTCAAAAAAAAATTTTGGTTTGCCGTGTCTCGGTTGCTTTTCACCGGCGCTCGGTTTTCTTTCCCGCCGGCCGGCGTTCATCACCGTGTCACGGCGGTGTGCTTCCTTTTTCTCCTTTTTTTTTTTATTTTTGGTGCGACTTGCTGCTGTTGTTGTTCGTTGCTGCCCACTGCTGTCGCTGTTGCTGTTTACTGCCTGAAGTTGCCGTCGGAGTCACCGGAATTCCGTCTCCTCTCAAGGTCACAGTGACACGGGACAGACTCACCGTGTCACGGCGTTATTTGACCGTGTCGCGGCGGTCTGCTGGTTTGCCGGAGTTTTCTCGAGCCTTTGTTGCTCGATTTTCCACCAAACTTACTCCAAATTCTTGCCATACTCCTCATATTCGAACCTCTACAAGGATCTATGTAAGTTCTTCTTAATTTGTGTCTCAAATTTGCTTCAAATAAGTAATTTCATGAAAACCCTAAAAAATCAATTTGGGGATTTTTGATTTTGAGGTTTTATGTTGAAATTCTTGCCATGATTTTACTTGTATATGTATGTATGTGTGTTTGTGAGAAATTTGAGACAAAAATTGCATGATTTGATGGAGAATTGAGCAAATCACCATTTTTGGGTACTACTTTTGTGAAATGATGTTCATGTTACTTCTTTGCACTTGAAATGGTGAAGATATGGTGGTAGACTTTGTAAAATATTTCATGATGTGTTGATTCATTGTTTTTTCGAAACATATTTTGCGTATGTACTATATTGTCATGGAGAACATAGTATCATGCGGCTAGGAGAACTGTAGTATTAGTTTGTCATGAAGAAACTAAATACCATAATTTTGCCAATTTTTAGCCTGGAGGTAAAAATTTAGACTATAATTCGATAAATAACTAAATAACTTAGGAAATGATGCTAAGTATTTAGATCTTTGTTTTTTTAAAAATGCAACTTGAATTAAATGTCTTAGGAAATGATGCTAAGCATTTAGATCTTTATAATAGCATGCCTATGCGACGGGATTGCGATCTTTCTACCCATGACCGGCGTCGAGCTTTTCGGGAGGACACTCCCACTATTCCTGAGGGGATGGGTGACGATGCTTTAGAGTCCGAGCCTCGGGCTTCTACGAGTAGAGGTAGGTGGGTTCCACCTCCGTGGACTCCAGACCAGTTGGATTTCTGCCGTGAAAACCATGTTTCTCATCGCCCACTCTCCGGCATAGTCGACGGCACGCTTCGCCACTACGGTTCCGGAGCCGGCGATTTGATTCCTCGACTTCACTAGATCATTACGAGGGATCCTGCTACGAACACCCTGTGGGAATAGCTGGTTTAGTAGATTTCTATACAGCAGTTGTAGGGTTTCGCAGCCCCCGGGGTTGTGGTGCGACGGTCGTTCGCGCATTATTGGAGTATTTTTGGGATACTACCAACACTTTTCATTTTGCTTGGGGGGAGATGACGGTGACCCCTCTAGACTTCAGTATGATTAGCGGGCTGCGCTTCACCGACCGGGCTGTTGCTCAGATGTCTGATCTGTCTAGGGGATCGGCTGAGGCAGCTGATTTGTTAGGTCCGATCGTTCAGCATATCAGGACCCGACCAGTGTGTTGAGGTGGTCCTAAGAGCGGGAGATCGGAGCTGGCTTCAGTTTTAGCTCGTGGCTTCGACATGGAGGATACATCGGCTGTGCAGCGGGTGCGGATCTTCATCCTGATTCTGGTCTCCATGGCCCTTTCTCCTGATAGGAGTTCACGCGTACTCCTTTGCTACCTCCCCTCTTTGGTCAAGATCCATGAGATAGGATCCTATAGCTGGGCCAACCTTGGATACGCCGATCTTCTCTTATCGCTACGTCATGGCTGTCGGCAGCTGAACGACGAGTCTCCCATCACCGTCTATGGTCTGTGGAGAGTCGTAGAGGTGATGATCTTTTCCCCTTTTTGTTTCACTTTAAATTGTTCGACTCATGTGCTAAAGATTACTTTTCATTGCAGCTATGGTTCTACGAGTACTTCCCAGGTTTTGGCTCCTCGCCGGCGTCGTGGAGCGGTCCATGATTTCCCTGTCGGGGCCAGCTGGCGTGATCGAGGAGAGTCGCGGGTGGAGTTCGTCCCTGCACTGCGTGGACTACTACTCCGAGGCACCTCTTCTGTTGGCATAAGGATTAGTTTTGTTGCTTGTTATTTTCCCTCTGACGTTGTTTCTGTTGTTTCACGCTAACTTTTTATGGTTTTTAGGTTGCCATTGATGTCTAGTATCGTCCTTGGTCCGGGATGACTGATCTACCTGAGCCTTGCGTCTTTCAGCGCACCGCACCATTTTGGTTGGTACCGGACGCTTTGTCTGGTATTTGGGGGAGCGAGTCGTTCGTCAGCATAGCGGCGATCGCTTTGTGGTGCCCTCATCTCCACCAGAGTCGATGCTGGACTCACGATTGATCAGAGAGTTGATAAACAGGGGAGAGCGCTATACTTTTCCATGGCAGGAGCTTGTACACATGGAGAGTGACTATGCGCGGGACTTGCTTCCCTCTCTAGCTCCTCCACCTCGTCTTCCTGAGGTATGATTTCTTTTGAGGATCTTCGTTACTAGTGTCTGTTTTAAATAGTCGAATAACTTGATTATTCGATCATATATTCAGACGACTATTCGCCCTGTGGGGAGGATCGAGATTCCTCTTCAGTCTGTCCGCTATCCAAGGCCGATTGGTATCACTGAGGACCATATTGCTGACGTGCCAGAGGGTTACAGACAGGCGTAGGAGTCTCTGCCCGAGGTCTTTGAGCCAGTAAGTTTTTTTTTATGCATTATTCATGCATTATTCATCCTTTTAACACTTTTTGTTACTGACTTTTCTTTGTTTTATCCTCAGCCTAACCGCCCGGAGATGATGGGACTCATGAAGTTGGTTGACGCCCTGAAGTATTGCATCATCAAGCTTCGGCGTGGTGCGAGTTGTCGGAGCTCTAGCGACGTTCTTGAGGTATCATGCATTTTTTTTTCACTTCTACCATTTGTTTTATTTTGCATTGTTGACACCTTTTGATTTTGTATCTTTCAGGAGCAACGGAGGTCCCGCTCGCGCTCGAGGCATAGAGGCTCGGACGAGGAGGAGCTCGGTCGTGGTAGACGATCTCCTGATATTCACCGGCGTTCTCACCCTCAGCGAGAGCCTCAGGTTACTCAGCCGTTTCAGGAGGCTCAGTGGCAGCAGCCTCAGTCTTCCCAGCGCTTTCCGGGCCAGAGTCAGGGGCGGCGACAGTCGTTTTCACAGCCTCCACAGCCTGAGCTTGGGTCTGTTTTGAATCCCTTGGATCCTGGTTCATTTTCAGCTCCATTGTCCGGGATTCCTCCACCGGTGTCGGGCTTGTTCTCAGTTCCGATGTATGGGGCGATGCCTTCATCGACGATTACCGTGTCTTTGAGCCAGTCTACACCGTTTTCCGGCTGGACGGGTCCTGCCTTGAGTTTGACTAATACTTGGGTCACAGGGACTAGTAGGGACACTACTCTCCGTAATCAGATGATGGAGGGACTCTTTGGCTCACCGTTCCCATATTCGCAGGGTGGAGATTATACTAATTCTGGTTCTAGAGACTTTTGACCGATGGTTTTTATTTGTACATACTATGATGACACTTGACATGTTTATTTATTATGAATCTTTTGTACATTATTCATAGTTTATGTATTTATTATTATGTGTTAGTGTGTGCTTGAGACTCATTGTGTGTGATCGTGTATTTATTAATGGCGCGACAAAAAACATAAGTGGAGTAATGGAGGGTACCGACCTTCCCCAAAAGAAAAAGAAATAAAAAGACAAGCGAAAAAGAAAATATTAAAGTGATGAATAAATAAATAAATAAAATTACCTTCCCCAAAAGAAAAAGAAATAAAAAGACAAGCAAAAATAAATAAAGAAATAAAATATTAAAGGGATGAATAAATAAATAAGTAAAATAAAGATAAAAAAATAATAATAATAATAATAATAGAGATACAAAAGTTGATAATTTTATTAGAAATAAAACTCTCAGAAAACTGAAAAATAAACGTTGAAGATAAAATACTATAAAAAATCCGGATAGATACGGGAAAAGATGAAAAACGAAAACGCGTGAGGTGCCGTGACACAGCACTATGCACCGTGTCACAGCAGAACTTGCCGTGTCGCGGCAAAAGTTCCCGTGACACGGTGGAACTTACCGTGTCACGGTACGCGTATTACTCAGCGGTGTGTTTTACGCGTATGAAAAGATAATTTCTGGCAGTTTCGAGCGCTTTTGCTATAAAATAGGACCAGTATATTCATGATATGCATAATTACAAAACACAAAATAATTTAGAATTTCATATTTCAATAATCATGTCTCAGAATTTTGATAATACATTGCGCGACTGGTCTTATTCTTTGACCAATGCTGAAAAAAGAGAGTTAGAATTATTTCATGTCAGGGGTTTGCTAGCCCTGCGACATGTAGCTATTGAACATGATTTTCTTAGGGCAACATTAGATTATTGGAGTCCAGAAACACACTGTTTTAAATTTGATTATGATGAAATTTGTCCCCAACCGGAGGAATTCGGTGCAATCTTTGGATTTCCTGCTAGAAATCTTATTGCCATGCCTACCCTACGTGAATATTATTACCAAGATTTTGAACGCCGTCTGAATTTGACAGATCCAGATTTAAATAGAATTGTGTGTGGTAATGAGGTAGACTTAGAAAAACTTGCAAATTTACATTTTAATCGCCCTATCTCTGAGTCTTATCACGTATATCGTAGAAGGGCATATATTTTTTGCATGTTTAGCAAGCTTTTATTTGCAAACGGTTTGGTAGGACATTCTTGTCTAGCGTTTGTGCTTGAACATGTCGAATCTGGAAGATCTCCTATGCCGACGTGCCTTGGAGAAACATTTCGTGGCCTTGACGAAGCAAAAGCTGACTGGAAAGCCATCAGGAAGGGCTCTTTGGTACTGCTGCAGGTAAAAATACGCTCGAGTAGCCCCCGTGACACAAAACAGGCACCGTGTCACGGTGGGTGTCTGCCGTGACACGGTGAAACCTGCCGTGTCACGGGAATCTGCAATTTTTATTTTTATTTTTATTTTTATTTTATTTTTATTTTTTTTAACGACTGATTTTTTTTTCTTTTTTTTCTTTGCAGATTTGGTTGATGGAGCGTTTAGAATTATTTTAAACCCCCGACGATGTTGAAAAATATGGCCCTAACGACCTAGTCCGCAGGAAAAAGAATCACTCTGCGAACATGTCGAATGAAGATTAGAAAAATTTCTTTGCAAAGAGGGAATTTTCCATTCGTTGGGTGGTGCCTTGGTGGAGGCTTACTAGGATGGTTGGCACAAATGATACTCCATATTGTCGTGTTCCTAGTATCTCAAAACTGACCTTTTATTGCCCTTCTCGACTGATACGGCAGTATGGACTTGAACAAGTAGTTCCACGCTATAACGATAGTCCTCGTGAAGTATCGTTACATGAAAGTAACGTTCATAAGTACGAGACTTATTGGGTTGGAAGACCTTTGTGGACCGTTTCTGCAAGTGACCAAGCTCCTCCTCCTTTATCTAGTGCATACAAGGCATGGTTGAACCCTAGAAGTAGGAGGGAACGATTCGGATCACGCAAGTCTGATGTGAAGAGTCGTCTTGGAAATAAGAAAGCCCCTCCTAAAGATCGTCTAGGTCCGAGAACACAAGGGATTGAGTTTAAGACTCCTATAATGCCAAGAAAGAAGAATTATGTGAAAGGAAAGGCCATGGTAAAGAAAAGATGGTCTATAGGGAGAAACAACCGAAGAAATTCAAGAAAGGTGAAAGGGGTGAAAGTTCGACTAGGGGTGTGACGGTTCGGGCTACGAAAGACACATTAATGGTGAAGGCCGACGTAATTGACCAAGAGAAGGATGTTCCTAAAGTGAAGAGAGATTAGATCAATAGTGCTTTGCTTTTTATGATTTATAATTTTTATTTAAAATAAGGGATATGATGCCAATAATTGTAGTCGCATTTATTTCAATAATAATAGCATATTTATTTCAGCCTTCAAAATAAAAAATTATAATGACTTTTATTTTTTTATTTATCCGAGTCAAGGAGTCGGACGCAATGGAAGAACGAAAAAAAAAAAAAAACCTTGAACAAATAATGAATTCGCAACGAATGCGTCACTAAAAAAAATTGAAAACCTGAAATTCCACCGTGTCACGATGAAAAATCCCGTGACACGGTACAAATTCCCGCGTCACGGCAATTCCTTTTTTTTTTTTTTTTTTTACGCTCAGGGCCACCGTGCCACGGTGAATAGTACCGTGACACGGTGGAATGTCCCGTGTCGCGACAATTTACTTATTTTTTTTTTTGTGACGCAATGCTGAACTGACGCGCATATTTGATCAACAAAGGGAGGATTTTTATTTTTTAAAGTGGTCGGGCCTCCTTAAGGGGTTGCCTACGTATCCTAAAAAGGAATCAGGCCAAACGTAGCTCTATTGGGTCATGAACCCATGCGACTAGGCATAGAACTTCTTGAGTTGATCCAAGTTGGTTAAATTGTGGAAGCCGTTACCGTCCATGTCTACTAATTGTGCCGCTCCGCCAGACAGGATGGCTTTAACAATGTACGGACCGGACCAATTCGGTCTGAATTTTCCTCTTAGATCTAACACATTTTTACGAAGTGCTTTAAGCACTAGGTCACCCTCTTTGATATTCCTGGTCTTGACTTTTTTATTAAAATGTCGCGCCATACGCTATTGGTAGGTTTGGACATGATGCAAAGCTGCCAAGCATTTTTCATCAAGTAAGACCAATTCGTCGTATCTTGCTCTAATCCAGTCGACTTCATCTAGTTGGCTTTCCAATGCGATTCAAAGAGAAGGGATTTCGAGCTCGATTGGTTGTACAGCTTCAACTCCATAGACCAACGAGAAAGGGGTAGCCCCCGTTGATGTACGAACAGAGGTTCGATAACCCCAAAGGGCGAAATGTAGCTTACTTGGCCAATCCTTGTAATTTTTTGTCATCTTTTCGATGATGGTTTTCACATTTTTGTTTGCCGATTCGGCTGCTCCATTTGTTTGTGGTCTGTAAGGTGATGATCTGTGATGCTTGATATGATATTTCTGTAATAATTCCGCGCATTCGGCTTGGAAATGTGTTCCATTATCGCTGATCATCTCATGTGGTACCCCATAGCGGCATATGATATTTTTCTCAATGAATTGAGCTACATGTTTCGCCGTCAGCTTAGCATATGAGGCAGCTTCGACTCATTTGGTGAAATAGTCGATTGCTAATAGAATGAATTCATGCCCTCCTTGTCCTGGTGGTGTTATTTTTCCAATGATGTCGATGCCCCAAGTGGAGAAAGGTCATGGAGAAGTATATGTGTAGAGAAGCGAAGGTGGAACATGCTGTAAATTTGCGTAGACTTGACACTTCATACATTTCTTGACGTATTCGTGACAATCTCTCTCCATAGTAGTCCAATAGTAACCTTGTCGTTGAATGTTTTGGACTAACATTTTTGCATTCATGTGTGTTCCACATATACCGGCATGAAGGTTTTCCATGGTTTTATGTGCTTCTCTCTTCGCTATGCATAAGAGTTTTCTTCCCATTGCAGTTCTGTTGTGGAGTTCTCCCCTGATGAGCACATACTGTGAGGCCAGGAGCCTCAAAGCACGGCGTGCCCTTTTATCAGTATTAGGAGGGTATTCTCCTTTTCTCACATAATTAAGGATGTATGTATACCATGGCTCTTCATCTTCCTCTTGTGGTTCTTGTTCATCGTCCAGTTCATGAACATAAGCCGGCTCATATCTTCTTTCTATGGTCAGTGGCATTCTGATTGTATCAGTTGGAATTCGCACCATTGATGCTTATTTAGCTAGTGCGTCGGCCAATTGGTTTTCTTCTCTTGGCAAATACATATATTCCACTTCATCTAGTTGCTCCGTGAGAGTTTCTAAATGAGCTTGATACGTAGCGAGACTTTCACTTCTCACTTTCCATCTCTTGGAGATTTGGTTAATGATGAGTGAAGAATAACCATAGATACTGATTTTCTTAATTCCCGAGGCCACAGCTGTTTCTAACCCCAAAATGCATGCTTCATATTCTGCGGCATTGTTGGTGAAATCAAAGTCGAGCTTCATGGAAATTGAGATGTGCTCTTCATTGGGTGATACAAGCAAGACTCCTACACCACATCCTTTTTGGTTTGAAGCTCCATCGAAATAGAGTGTCCAGCTATCATCTTCAGTCATGAGTAAATCTTCGTCAGGGAAATCGTACTAATCTTCTTCTTTTTCAACTTCTTCTAGCGGAAAGTCCGCTAAGAAGTCAGAAACCGCAGAACCTTTGATGGCTTTTTGTGGCACAAATCTCAAGTCAAAATGAGCAAGATTGACTATCCACCTTGATAATCTGCCATTGTGTGTTTCTTTTTCGAACAAGTATTTGAGAGGATCCATCTTGGACACGACATGCACTGTATGAGTGAGCATGTAATGTCTTAGTTTCTGTGCGGCCCATATAAGTGCGAGACACAACTTCTCAAGTGGTGTGTATCGCGTCTCATATCCTTGAAGTTTCTTGCTCAAGTAATAGATTGCATTCTCCTTGCTTTCGATCTCTTGTGCTAGCATTGCCCTCGTCGTTTCTTTTGTGACCGTAAGGTAGAGTCTAAGAGGAAAGTCAGGTATTGCTGGCACTAGCACGGGTGGGTTTGCCAAATACTCTTTGATTTTGTCGAAAGCCTTTTGGCAATCGTCATCCCATGTGACTGGGACATTTTTCTTGAGCTTCTTGAATATAGGTTCACATATCGCTGTGAGCTTTGATATGAACCTACTTATATACTTCAACCTTCCAATGAAACCTCGAATCTCCTTCTCATTTTTGGGTGGTGGCATGGCCATGATCGCCTTTACTTTTGTAGGATCTATTTCAATCCCTCGAGAACTGATCACGTATCAAAGTAATTTGCCTGACGTGACTCCGAATGCACATTTTGCTAGATTTAATCTCTTGTTGTACTTGCGGAGTCTTTCAAAGAGCTTGCGAAGTGCAATAATATGGCCTGGGCGATCTTTAGACGTAACGATCATATCATCGACATAGACCTCCACCTCTTTGTGCATCATGTCATGTAACAATGCTGTAGCTGCTCTTTGGTAGGTGGCACCCGCGTTTTTCAACCCGAATGTCATTACCGTATAGCAATATGTACCCCATTGCGTGATGAATGTGGTTTTTTCCATTTATTCTTCGGCCATTAATACCTGATTATATCCGGCGTAACCATCCATGAATGATAGGAGTGCATGGTTTTGCTGTGTTATCGACCAGAATGTCAAGGTGAGGTAGAAAGAACCCATCTTTTGGGCTTGCTTTATTGAGATCCCTGTAATCAACACACATTCTGACCCTTCCATCCTTCTTTGGAACCGGAACCACATTTGCTATCCATTCTGGATATTTGGATACTCTGATGAAACCTGCGGCCAACTGCTTCCTGATTTCTTCACTAGGTGAAAAAGGCATTTGGCAGCGGTTCAACCCCGGTCTAAGGCACCGGTTTAAACCACTGCCTATGTGAGGGGTGCCAAAAACCAAGCTTTTGGCACCGGTTCAAAACCGATGCCATAGGGTAAAATAGGCACCGGTTAACCGGTGCTATATGCCCACTTAGGCACCGGTTAACCGGTGCCTAATACTGCTCTCCCGCCAATTTTTTTTTTGGTGGTAGATATTTTAGGCACCGGTTGCTGCCTAACCGGTGCCTATTAACCAAATTTTTTTTTTTGTTTTTTTTTTTTCCCAATTTTCGTGCAATAATATTTAAGAAAAAAAACCTGTTTCCAGCAATAATAATAACCTGTAATTCCAGCAATTATATTAAATATAATAATTAATAATATTATTATTATAATAACTAATAATAATAATATTATTAATTATTACAATAAGATACAAAAATAATATTAAAAACAAGAATTCAATTATATATATAGATATAAATATTCCCAAACGCAATACAAAAAAAAAAAAGTTACTTACATATACAAATAATAGTAAATACATATATAATGAATAATAAGTTATACAATTCAAAAGTTAACATAAATAATTTACAATTACAATGCCATTTACATGTTGAAGGTGATAAAAGACGCCAACATGTCACGAACTTCATTAAGCTCCTTGATTGTCAACGGACCATCCTTTTGGACCTTGCAAAACTTGAAATACAAAAACATTATTTTAAAAATAATTAATTAGGCAAAACAATATGTATTTTATCAAATATTTCCTATATGACTTCTATATAGCCCATTTCCTACATTACTTATCAAATGAACTATTTCTTTCTCATAACATGTCAATATTGGGTAGTTGTATGTGTGTAAGCCCTAAAATTGTATAGGAGAGCATTTTATTAAGGTTTATGACGCTTTTTACTCAAAATGGCCCGAGTATGGCCTATATGACTTTACTTTGCCCATTTACTACATTTCTTATTAAATGAAATTTATTTATCTCATAACATGTCAATATTATCTAGTTATAGGTGTATAAGGAAATAAATCACATCAAAAGAGCATATTAACACAAAATGGCCCTAATATGGCCCATATGACTTCTATTCAGCTCATTTTCTACCTTTCTTGTGAAATAGCCTTTTTCTTTCTCATAACATGTCATTGTTGGATAATATTAGGTGTCTAAGGCTAGAAATCACATTATTATAGCATTTCAATAAGTTTAACAACGCATTTTACTCAACATGGCCCAAATAGGGCTTATATGACTTCTATGTAGCCCATTCTCTACATTACTTATCAAATGAACTATTTCTTTCTCATAACATTTCAATGTTGGGTAGTTGTATGTGTGTAAGCCCTAAAATTGTATAGGAGAGCATTTTATTAAGGTTTATGATGCTTTTTACTCAAAATGGCCCAAATATGGCCTATATGACTTTACTTTGCCCGTTTCCTACATTTCTTATTAAATGAACTTTATTTATCTCATAACATGTCAATATTATCTAGTTATAGGTGTATAAGGAAAGAAATCACGTCAAAAGAGCATATTAACACAAAATGGCCCTAATATGGCCCATATGACTTCTATTCAGCCCATTTTCTACCTTTCTTATGAATTAGCCTTTTTGTTTCTCATAACATGTCATTGTTGGGTAATATTAGGTGTCTAAGGCTAGAAATCACATCAATATAGCATTTCAATAAGTTTAACAACGCATTTTACTCAACATGGCCCAAATAGGGCTTATATGACTTCTATGTAGCCCATTTTCTACATTACTTATCAAATGAACTATTTCTTTCTCATAACATGTCAATGTTGGGTAGTTGTATGTGTGTAAGCCCTAAAATTGTATAGGAGAGAATTTTATTAAGGTTTATGACGCTTTTTACTCAAAATGGCCCGAATATGGCCTATATGACTTTACTTTGCCCATTTACTACATTTCTTATTAAATGAACTTTATTTATCTCATAACATGTCAATATTATCTAGTTATAGGTGTATAATGAAAGAAATCACATAAAAAGAGCATATTAACACAAAATGGCCCTAATATGGCCCATATGACTTTTATTCAGCCCATTTTCTACCTTTCTTGTGACATAACCTTTTTGTTTCTCATAACATGTCATTGTTGGGTAATATTAGGTGTCTAAGGCTAGAAATCACATCAATATAGCATTTTAATAAGTTTTAGGACTTACCTCATCAAGCTGTTCAGTGTCCGTACAATGAGTCACAATGTCAAGCATGAATCTCATCACATACAAAGCACAATCAAGTCCATTCTCTTGTTGTGCGCACTAGCATATGACAAACAAATCACATCAGTGAAACATGCAAAGGAAATGAGAAAATATTTACTAACATAGATTTTCAAGAAAATCACAATATCATGTAATTTACCAACGGTGTCTTCCATGTTGGACCCTTTGGAGCACGACAATGTAGCTTCTTCATAACACTGTAGTAAAAAAAAGTACATTCAAATTTGATTAGTCGTATGATTACTAAATTAGTTATTATTAGCAATAATCATCACTAGGTTGCTATATATATTGACTTTTGCAATATAGACTTCACGAGCCACTTCTCCGATGATCGAGCTGAATCAAGGTGATAAATTGTGTTAGTGGAATTACAAATCACCATGAGGCTCCAATGCTCCCTACATAAGTTCACAATAGACAAGGTAATTAATATTTAGGAGTGAACATATAATGAGGCCAAATCGATTTAATTTGACATGGTTAGACTTACTCTCTATAACATGGGGCGAATATGAACTTGTCTCCCGCACGCGCTGATTCCCTTATACTCTGTTCAACATAGTACATCACGTCATGGGGGTTGCCTATGATTCTAGTAGTGGATAACTGCTCGGGGCATAACCACCCAACTTTACAAGGAGAATCAGTGTCAGTTAAGTGCTCCTGTAGTGCTCTGCGTGGATGAACATTGAATAATTTATAAGATGTAGGATAATCACCATCAATTTGAATAACTTGAAAAAAGTATAGATTATGTGGGCATTGAAGTACCTCATGAATGTTTGAATGAGGGAAATGTTAAGCTTTGCAGCACGTAGAAATTCCTTCACATCTTCTTTGCTGATCCATGCAATTGCATCCTCATCATAGTGGAACATTGCCTTAGGAAGTGCAACTTCCATGGGATCGACCAAATGACAAGCACGGTTGTGAAGAAAGGTCATGTCAGCAGAGAGCGATTGAAGAACAATGTCTTCAACAAGTGGATTAGGTGGCATGGGTGAACCTTTCGAAGAGTGCAACTTCGACGCTTGTTCACTCTTGGACCGTTGTTCACTTAGCTTCTTCTTAGACTGATCAATTCTTTTAGGCTTCTCCACCCTCTTTCTCTTTGAAGTTTTGCTTCCATTCGAAATCTGAAATACTTTGAGAAATAATAAGTTTCAACTCACAATCACTTATACATATGTAATTATGATATGGTTTGAGAATGTATAAGTTTATTAGTTGAGAAATGAAGAAAATAGGCAAGTGAGTAGCCATTTCGGCTCAAATGACCTTGATTTTGATGAATTGGACCCAAAACCTTAGAACTTGGCGATTTTTATGTAATTTCAAATTACAAACACTTATAAATATGTGATTATGAGTTGTTTTGAGATGCAAGGAGTTTATAAGTTGAGAAATGAAAAAAATAGGCAAGTAATTAGCCATTTCGGCTCGAAGTGACTTTATTTTGATGAAATGTGGCAAAAAAATTAGAACTTTGCTTCCTTTATTCAATTTCAACTCAAAATCACTTATACATATGTAATTATGATATGGTTTGAGAATGTATAAGTTTATTAGTTGAGAAATGAAGAAAATAGGCAAGTGAGTAGCCATTTCGCTCAAATGACCTTGATTTTGATGAATTGGACCCAAAAACTTAGAACTTGGCGATTTTTATGTAATTTCAAATGAAAAAAACTTATAAATATGTGATTATGAATTGTTTTGAGATGCAAGGAGTTTATAAGTTTAGAAATGAAGAAAATAGGCAAGTAAGTAGCCATTTCGGCTCGAATAGGCTTTATTTTGATGAAATGCGCCAAAAAAATTAGAACTTTGGTTCTTTTATGCAATTTCAACTCACAATCACTTATACATATGTAATTATGATATGGTTTAAGAATGTATAAGTTTATTAGTTGAGAAATGAAGAAAATAGGCAAGTGAGTAGCCATTTCGGCTCAAATGACCTTGATTTTGATGAAATGATGAAAATTGCTTAAATTTTTTTTTTTTAAAATATGCAACTTCTGCTGCACCAGGACACCCGAGGGAGCCGCTCCCACTGCCGGAACAGCAAAGGCAGCCCGCGCCGAGGCCACAGCAGCCCCGACAGATGGCTGCCAAGGCTGTAGAGCCACGACAGGTGGCTGCCAGACTGCTGCAGCCTCGACAGGCGGCTGCCATGGCTGCTGCAGCCTCGGCTGCACCTGCCTGTGCTGCTACAGCCATGGCAACCCCCTGTCAAGGCAGCAGCTGCCCAGGCAGGCTGCTGCCGAGGCTGCAGCAGACTGGCAGCCACCTACCGTGGCTGCTACATCCTTGGCAGCCACCTGTCGGGGCTGCTGTGGCCTCGGCGCGGGCTGCCTTCGCTGTTCCGGCAGCGGGGGCGGCTCCCTCGGGTGTCCCGATGCGGCGGAAGTTGCATATTTAAAAAAAAAAAATAGAACTTGGCGATTTTTATGTAATTTCAAATGACAAACACTTATAAATATGTGATTATGAGTTGTTTTGAGATGCAAGGAGTTTATAAGTTGAGAAATGAAAAAAATAGACAAGTAAGTAGCCATTTCGGCTCGAATTGGCTTTATTTTGATGAAATGCGCCAAAAAAATTAGAACTTTGCTTCTTTTATGCAATTTCAACTCACAATCACTTATACATATGTAATTATGATATGGTTTGAGAATGTATAAGTTTGCAATTAAACAATACATAAGTTGCAATTTCATGAATAAACTTTTATTAAATGGATAAATAAAAAGAAATATAGCTAAGTAAAGTTTATAAGTCATACCAACATAGCAACTACCCACTTGAGCTCAATATGTATTCCTCAAGCTAATTAAACTCGTGCTTCAATTCACATATGAATCTATATATTAAAAAAACAAAAATTAGCAACGTCACTAATTCTCTAATATATTCACAATTCTCTAATGTATTCACAATTCTCTAATTTATTCACAACTAATTAAGTGGCAATATCACTATTTCTCTAATTTATGCACAATTCTCTAATTTAGTCACAATTCTCTAAATTATTCACAAATCTCCAATGTAATCACAATTCTCTAATTTATTCACAATTTTCTAATTTATTCACAACTAATTAGTAGCAAGGTCACTAATTCTTTAATATATTCACAATTACCCATTAAAACATAAAAAAACTCAACTAATTAAGTAAGATTTTTACTAATCTCTATTATATTCATAATTACTCATTAAATTAACCTCAAAATAACCCATTAAAACATACAAAATTTTCAACTAAGGAACAAGGTAATGCAAAATTACTCTAATCTATAATATGTATTCAAAATTACTCTAAACATACAAAATTACTCTAATGTATAATATGTATTCAAAATTTCTAAATAAACAACCAATGCAAAAATTTAAAAAATTAGGGTAAAATTATATACATTCCTTGACTTTAATTTTCTTAACAATAATTGTTCAAAATGCTATTGAAAAAAATAGAATTACATATTTCAAAATAATTGTTCAATTTTTAACAAAAAAAAAAAACTTACCCTAAATTAGTTGGAGGTGGAAGAAGCTAAGGGGATGAGAGATTGAGGACGACCCTCGCTGGTAGAGGTAGCAGCGGTGGTGCGCACTAGTGGAGGCAGCACGGAGGTGGAGGCGGTGCGCGCTGGTGGAGGGAACAGCGCGGAAGTGGAGGCGGTGCGCTGCTGTTTCGAACAATGCTGGTGGAGGCCGGTGAAAGATAGAGAAGGGCAGGGGAGGGAAAAGACAAGGGCAGGGGAGAATTAAGCGCGGTGGTTTTCGACAATGTTGGTGGCCGGTGAAGGTGGCGGCTGTGGTGGAGGGAAAAGGGGGAGGTTGCCGCTGTTGTTTTCGACAATTGTTCTTCGTCTCTAATGAAAGAAGTCAGGTTAGAAAGGAATGAAAGAGAAAGAGAGGAAGGAGAAGAAAGGAGTAGGCCGCGTTTTTTTTTTTTTTTTGAAAAAGCCCCGGTGTAATTGGCACCGGTTCAAACCGGTGCCCTTTTTATTTTTGGCACCGATTTGAGTTGAACCGGTGCCTTTTCCCTTTGTTTAAAAACCCGCCCAATTTTGGGCCGATTTTTGGCACCGGTTTGGCCTGACCGGTGCCATATGGGGGGTGCCTAATGCGATTTTTTCTACTAGTGCTTCCTTGATTTTGAGAGCCACATCGGGTTTCATACGACGCATCTTTTGTTTAACAGGCTTCATACCTGGAATGAGTGGTATCGTATGCTGAGCTATATCCCTGTCAATTCCTGGCATATCTTGGTATGACCAAGCAAATACATCAACAAATTCACTAAGCAATTTAATTAGCTATTTGCGTTCATCTTGACTTAGTGTTAATCCAATTTTTACTTCTTTAACAGTCGTATCATTGGAAATGTTAACTGTTTTTGTATCTTCGATAACTGCTGTTTTATTTTCGTGTTCTTCCATTGCTTTTATTATTTCTTTGTCATTTTTATCATTAGCAAAGCAATATTGATCAGGGCTAGGGGAATTACACGCATTGTAAGAAAAGGTACTCATTTTATTGAATTCATTGGCTAATACATCAAGAGAGGCAAGGTCGGCTGCAACCTCACCGGAATTATTTGGACTAGAAAGAGAGGACTCAACAAGAGACTCAGGATTGAACTCTATAGCAGAAAGAGGGTCAGCCTCAGACTCTAAGGACTCGTCTACAGACTTAGACTCAAACTCGGACTCGGACCCAGACGACTCAGACTCATCAAACATAGGACCCTCGCCAGCGGTTATTTCCAATTCCTCTCCATTTGGCGTAGTGATCCTCAATGTCTTGCGCCATCCCCTTGAAATATTGTTAGCTTGGACGATTAACTCGGAGGGGTCAAAATCCTTGTTTGCTATGACAGCTTGAACGAGTTCGGAGTTATCATTGCGGACCGTCTTAGACTCATTCTTCTCCATTCCAAAAAGCAGGTTGATTCCTGGATCATCAGAGTTCGGGCTAGCTGGCTTCTCGGTTGTGAAGAGCTCTTCGTCTACATTAACAAAGTCACAATCGAGGAACATCTCGAATCCTGGTTCACGGATCCCATCGTGGACGAATGGCTCGGGGAATTCATAGCATGGGAAGTCTTCCCCTTCTTTGATGTACTGGCCATTGAGGGTGAACGAATATGGATCCATGGCCATTTCCGTCTTCGTGATTCGAGCATTATTGCGAGCCTTCATCTTCAATAAAGCTTGTTTCACATCTTCTTTTGTTGGCTTGAATCCCAAGCCAAAAGTATCCTTCTTGAGTGCACCAGGATGGCCCCAAGATTCAGCCATTTTCTTCTTGAGTCCAATGGTCATTCCAGGGCAATGACCTTGCTTCTTCAGAATGGCATTGATACTGGTGTTTGAATAGGGATCGAAGTCGAGATTACACTTTTCATCCTCTTCAATCACGAGAACATCATCAAGTGAAAACCCCCAAAGATCTTCATCTTCTTCGTCATGTTCAACATGGACGATAGGAGTATCAATAACTTGAATGCGCATAGGAGAAGCATCAATAGTAATCGGAACCCCTCCAACTATGGCTTTCACTTTCTGGTGCAGCGATGATGGAATCGCCTTTAGCTCATGAAGCCAAGGGCGTCCTAACAACAGATTGAAAGAGGCCTTAATGTCCACCACCTGTAATTTGGTGCGACGTTCAATGGCCCCAGTAGTTATATTCAGTATGATAGTACCCACGGCTTGACAGCGAGTATTATCATAAGCGCGAATCCCTTGAGTGGAGGGAGTCAGTTCTTCATTCTTTATGCCCAGCTTCTTTGCAGTACGGAGTGGGCACACATTGATTGTAGAGCCATTATCAACCACGCTCATAGGAACATTCATTTGCCTACACACCACAGTGAGGTGTAAGGCCTTATTATGTTGGTCCCCTTCCGGGGGCAGATCCTTATCAGAAAACGAAATCAGATTTCTAGTACTTGGCAATTCAGTAGTGAGAAAGTTGACCAGTCCTTGAGGAGTCATGTCATCATCAACTCCTATCTTTACCAGAGCATTAATCACAGCCTTTCGATGCTCGTGGGAAGTGGCCAAAAGCTTCCATACATTCTTCTCCACCTTGGTTTTTTGCAGTTGTTTGACCACATCGCTGTTCACAGGGTCGATAGGATCAACTATCGGATGTGATTGTAGTGGAGGTGGAGGTGGATTAGGTTGTTGCAACCGTTCACTTCTAGTGAGAACCTTGACCTCAAAGTCCCTCCAAACATCTTCACTTGTGCCAAGAGATGAACAGGCTATATCCTTGAGATAGACGTCTTCATCATCACTATCTCAAATCCCATTCACTTCTTCAGTACTTGAGATAAATACAACTTCTGGCAGAGGTTCATTCACAGGTTGAATGAGTATCCACGGATCAAAGGAGACTTCATCTCCCATGATAGCCAAAGCATCAGAAAGAGGACCTGTTTGAATGTTAGGCTTCGTGCCCCCTGGAGGGACAGGAAGTTGATTAGCATCGATCAGGTCTTGGATTGCATCCTTGAGCCTCCAATACTTCTCAGTGTTATGACCCTTGCCTTGATGAAACTTGCAATAAGCATTGGGGTCATAGCTAGCGGTCCTATTCTCAGGTCGAGGTTCTGGAAATGGTCCGATTGGCATAATCACTCCTTGACCATGCAAACGGTCATAAGCAGCATCATAAGTCATTCCCAAAGGCGTGTAAACCCTCCTTTGCCTTTGGAATCTTTGAGGAGGAGCATTAAGGGCCAGCACATCATTGATATTGATATTTTTGGTAGCATTATTGGGCTTAGAAGACGAAGAAGAAGGATTGTCGTTCTTCTTATTTTTCAAAGTGCTGTTATTATTGTTGCTACCAACAGACTTCATTAGTTCGTCCTCGATATTGATTCCAATATCGTATACAGCTTCAAAGGTACTCAGAGGCAGAAATTTCAAGTGTTGCTTGTACTTATGAGTTAGATTGGCAATGAACAAGCGAACCATTTCTTTCTCCTTGGGGGGATCCACCAGGAGTGCAGCTGTTTCCCTCCACCTGCTTAAGTAAGTGGTGAAGCCTTCATTCTCTTTCTGTTGGAGAATGGAGAGTTCACGTTCAGAAGTCTTGGCCTGGATGTTACACTTGTAACGATTCATAAAGCTTTCAGCAACATCCTCCCAGGTCGCGACATGTTTGGATTCCAAAGAATAGAACCACTGTTGACAGGCATGCTCTAAGGAAAGAGGGAACACTGTAGGGAAGAGTGTCACATCTACTCCCTTAAGAGCCATAGTTGCAGAAAAAGCCTTCAAATGGAAAAGCGGATTATCAGTAGGCTTGAATTTAGGAATGTTAGCAGTGGAAAATTTCTCAGGAAGCTTGTCTCTTATAGACGAAGAGGTGACAGGCTGTTCCACATAAGTGAACTCTTCAGAAATCTTGCTCGTTTGTTCCCTAATCTTGTCCATTGCAGCAGTAGTGACAATGTTTAGATTGTCTTGTTCTACAAAGCTGACTCTAGTGGTGAGTGTCTGCATCATGTCAGACAATCTTTCAATTGTCCTGTTGAGGTTCTCGATGTCTTCCTTAGTGGCCATTGGTTGAAAGTAGACTGGAGATGGATCTTGTGGAGATGATTGAGGTGGTTTCCTTGTACGCCTCTTTGGTATAAGAGGTTTTTGAGGTGTGGACTCGAACCGTAACAATCTAACCTTGCTTCTTGACCAAGTGCTGTGACACCGAAACAAACACACCTTTAATGACCAAACTTAACCTTAACCCATCCGGATTAAAAAGAATAAAAAAGCATGTGTTAATATTCTTGGCACTCAGAGGAAGTGGGAATTGACATAATACGATTAGGGACAAATAAAGTAGGGAGCCTCCAAGAAGTTTTTTTAAGGAACTTGTAAGCCGTTCACGGATCATAAAAAGGCAACCACGATAAGGGACAAAGATAGGCAACAACGATTGACCCGTGAAGGTTACACCCCATTCATAATCCATGAGATTACTAACTCCATATGGTTCGGAACCACTAAAGGAGGATCGGGGATGATGGTACGAAGTGCGTCATGGAGTCACATTCGCCCGTATTGGCCTCTACTCGATTCTTATATTGAAAAGCATTCCTGCGATCTCAAAGGCATACAAACAAAATATTCAATTCGCTCCAAACACATTATTCTAAAATATTGGTGATCACTTCAATTAATAACAAGATTAAAAAGGATCCTAAAACAGTTGTCCAAATTATCTTATTAGGCGTGATTTTCAATTACATATTCCCTTTAAACATGCGATATAGTGATCATAAAAATAATAAAAGAATTAACATTAATATTGAAAGCAATTTAATCACAATTCCAACAACATAAAATCGTTAGAAAAATAATAGAAATAAAAGGAACATGATCCTTACTTTGATTCTGTTTGTTTGCAACTACAAAATAATAAACGAGTTAGTAACTTCAAGGAAATAATAAAACAATGATTAAATTAAATTAAATAAAGTAAAGTTGATTTTGGGGCCAAACCCTCAAACAGTTCTACCTTTCTCGCCTTGGATTAAGGACAGAACCACGAGTAAAGTATGGACTCCTTTGAGTACCTGAAGAACGAATTTTGAAGTGAAAAGGGTAGGTTAGTGTTTAGACTAAAGCATAGAAGAGAGAAAAATAAATTAGAGAATTACTCGGTGCCCCGTACATCAGAAATGAGGGGGTATTTATAGGGAAAATGTGTTGAGGGAGCACACGGAACCCTAAAATGATATTAATCCTAAAAAGTATCCCGTGACATGGCAAACTGTACCGTGACACGGGAAGTCCCACCGTCAGACGACACGGTACATTTTTAGTGTGACGCGGGAAATTTTCAGAAAACAGGAAAGAAAACGCGTTAAGGGTTTACGCGGAAAAGACACGGAATTTCCCGTGTCACGGAAGACTTCTCGTGTCACGGGAAATCCCACCGTCAGACGGGAAGGATTCCCGTGACACGGTGGGTACCTGCCGTGGCGCGGGAATTTCCAGCCTGTTTTTCTGTCTAAATACATTTTTAACCCTAATTTCATTCGGCATTTTAAGTGTCGATTGATAATTTCGGGCCTTTTCTGACTTATTATTATTTCGGCTAAAATAAGAAAATAATTAAATAAAAATAAATAAAAGGTTTGGGCCAAAATTAAACAATAAAATAAAAAAAGGTTTGGGCTAAAATTAAATAATAAGTTTTGGCTGAAATTAAAACCATGCTTTTCCAAACAACAAGACTAATCCATGGACTGTTCAAAAGTATGAATTTAATAAAATACGATTTTTTAAGCACTCTCGGGATTAAATACTAAACCCGACCAATAGTGGCGGTGAAAGGTTGTTCATCATCGGGTTTGGTTTTGGGGAGACATTTTTAGGTGTCTACAATATTGTACGACCTTCTTTATTCTTAAGACATGAAATACTTTAGATTAGAAGAGTTTCTCTCTCCTCTAAGGAGGATTAACTTAGATTAGGTGTTCCTCTCTCTATATTAGGAGTTGTTTTAGAGAGAGAAAGTGAAAGATTTCAATGGTGCTTGAGAGGTTGAAGATACAAGTGTGACAATTGTGTTCAAGATCTTCTCTGTTATCAAAGAGCATTCTTAACTCTATCTCATCTTATTGCTTTGTTTAATTTCATGTTTGTTTGGTTGACTGTTGATGTTTGAATCTTTATTAGTGTAATTGTTCTTGATATATTGTTGATTCTTGATTTCTTTAGTTGATTGTTGATAGATGATGATATTTGGGTAGTTGTTTGCTAGGAATTGGGTGAAACTTGTATGATTGATTAATTGTGATTAATTTAAGAATTGTGTTGATTGATTGTTGAGATTAAAGTGATTAGTGAAGGTTTGCATGTGTGTAATTCAATTAGGCCTTGACATTTATGCTAGATTGCATTGTAATTGCTAATAACACGAACAATTGATTTAGGAATTGCAATTATCGGTTGGTTTTGATTGTGATTCTCTTAGTTTGTTATTCATAATGAACCCTAGCTTAACAATTAGGAGATAGCTTTTTGATTCCAATTGATTGCTTTTTTATTCCAATTTAATGCTCTTATTATTATTAATTGGCATGCTCTTCCCAAGTTATTTCAATTGGCATAATTATTTGTTGATCCCCGTTCCTAGTGTTTTATTTCCTTGGTTACTTGTTTTGTTAGTTGTTAGTATTACATATTTCCTTCGATTTCTTCCTAACTTAGGCGCATAATTGAAAGTGCTTGAACATTACAGTTCCTTTGTGTTCGACCCTTGAATTGCCTCTATACTCATATTTAGTTTTGTTAAGTGTTTATAAATTTAGTTTGACAGAGGGACAATTAGATAACGACCTAGTTTTCCCCTCGTCAATATCAAGTTGCATGGCTATACTTTCCGTGCTTTTTCTAGTGTTGACGATTTTGGATGCAATTGATTGTATTTGGCTGCGGAGGGCTTCATTTTTTTTTATTAGGATAGTGAGCTTGGCTTCGGTTTGAAACTTTTGGCCCAACAATGCATTCATTCCTTCGTTGATTTCGGCTATGGTTAAAGGTAATGGATGTCATGTCATGGTGATTGTCTTAGTTTTTGGAGGATTAGTAGGCTAATTGATTATCAGCACCACGGTAGGCGCCAAATTGTTTAGGCAAATCTTAGTAAAGGCATCTAGGAATTTTCTTAGGGATTTAGGGATAATAACAATCAAACCACAAGTATGGGATACAATAACAAAGAGCAATAATAAAGAAATAAGTAAACAATTAAACTAAAAGAGAATAAGTTTAGAGATACATTACTGAGTAAGGATAGGCCTCCTTGTTTAGCAAAGACACGATCCAGAGAGCATAAGCAACATAATAAGTTTATATTAATGTATATGTGAGCATACATGAGTATTATGATGTCTAACTATGCTTTTTATACTTTGGACCCATTACGGTTACAAAGATACTAAATATATTTAAAGCGTGAGAGATCTTCTTGATTTATTCTATTTCCGTGTTTAGTAGGTGTATTCTTGGCAAGTATCTTCATGATTGATATTCTGATCTTGCTTTCCTTGCTTGTTCCAATCAAGCCGTTTCGCCTGCTTTAGTGTATCTTCCGATCATGGAATGGTGCCCTAAAAGTATTGGGTTGCTTAGTGACACGGGATAAACACGCAAGACGACAAGCTTATCGCCAGGCGACAGCGCCATCGTTTGGCGCTGACGCTGATTTCTCAGCGCTAATTCCTACACTCCTCGACAAGTTTCTGTTTTTGAATTTTCTAATGTTTTTTGTAGCATTATTTCGATTTTAGTTGTGAAAGATATTTCCCTAGATTCCTACGTGTAAAAATTCTATGTTTTTTACTCATTGTGGATGGTCTTTCCAATGAGAACCTTTTTAAACTTATGCCAATAATGTTAATCAAAATTACGCACATGAAATACTTAGAACTTTTCGAGTCTCATCCACTCATGTTAAGTCATTGCCAAAATAAATTTTAGCAATTAAAAAAGAAATCCTCCCCAGTGGAGTCACCAAAAAACCGTAGGGAATATTTCAAGCCATCCCACACTTTAGGCCCCAATGTGATCATATACTTAAGCATGGTGGCGTCGAAAGGGAAGGAAGCTATATTAAAAGAGTCGCCAACATGTTTTAGGAACTTGTAAATCCTTCACATAGTGAAGGTTACACCCCTTAACGATCCAAGAGATCGTTAACTCCAATAGGTCTGGAACCATGACTTAAAGTTCGGGGATGAAGGTACAAATCCAACCTTAAAGAGATTGAATCTGCCCTAAATCAGGTCTCTACTTGATTCTTCTCGTATTCATGTGCGCATTCTGAATAACATGCAATCAATAGGTTTACTCTTAACCTGTTTATCTATGTTGGTTGAATATTAATGCACAAATAAATATATTATTGGCGATCACTTGAATAATAATCGTATTAGCCTAAAACAAGATTATTAATTATCTTACTAAGCGTGATTACAAGGAAAAATTCCCTTTAAACATGCATAAAAGGTGTGACCAAGCAATAACAATTATAATAAATCAAGCAACATAATAAATCATCAAAAAACAATAATCATGATCATAATAATCATTTTAAAGTATAATAGTAATAGGAAGATCCTAAGCAAGATACTAACAAGATTAATAACACACCCTATCATGTCACTAAACATAAAAGATCAAAGCTTTAGCCCTAACATGATACTAACATGATATTAGGAAAGAAATAGGAAGCATCATAATAATCATACTTGATATTGGAAATATTAATTAACCTTAAACATGATACTAGGAAGCAATAAAACCATCCTAACATGATACTAGGAATCAACAACATAATCTAAGCATGATTTATATATCAAAAGATCAATAATTAAAGTAATTAAGTTACTTACTTTGATGCCTCGTATCTATGAGGGAATGTTTAGAAAAAGAAGAGAGAGAGAGAAAGCTTCTAGCTTTTAGAGAAAGATAAAGAATAGAATTGTGGGTGTAGATTGTAGATGTAGAATGTAGATGTAGATGTAGATTATTTGATAACAGGGAAATACGACCCCTATTTATAGGTAAAATAGCACAGGATCAAAGAAAATCATATTCGGAATAAAATACCTCATGCCGCAAACGATAAGATTTAGCGCCAGGCGACGAAGGTCAGCGCCAGGCCAGGCGGCGAAAGTCAGCGCTAGGCGACGACTCTGTCGTCTCGCGCTGGTTTTAAAGTACAACTCGCTTTTTCATGCGTTATTAACTTTAAAACCGGTTACAAGTAACTATGCATCCAAGCAGATTTAAAATCAGATTTAATATATTTAATTCAAAATAAAACATCTTTATAAATATAATCACCAATCCTAACCTAATTAGAATTAAAAAGAACCTTTTAGATATTCCTAGAAGACTTAAATCAATCCTAATATCTTTAGGAATAATAATTAACAGGCCCTCCTCTAGAACATTGGGTCACATTAAAAATCATTGGGCTAATTTAATTTAATCCATAACTTCCTCATAATTCATCAGAATTGGGCTTATAATATATCATTGGAAAGCACTTTTTGAGCCAAATCTAACTACACTATTATTGGACCCTTATCATGGACCAAACAAATTGGACTGGCTGTTTTTCATAAACAGGGTAAGAAAAGAAATATTTTTCAAAACAGAAAGAGAAATATTTCAATAAAAACATCCTCATCACTAAACTTTCCACACTTTCACTTAGTTCGATAATCAAATGACGTGAAAGGTATTCATCACTGGGTTTAGTTTTGGGGAGACACAATTAGGTGTCTACAAATGTTTTCCTACACCTTTAAGCTAATTAACCCCTAAAGTACAAAACAAAAGCCACCATCACAATAGTCAGAGACATGTTGATAATTTTGACAATCATTTCCTCTAACTTGTCAACATATTCCTCCAATCTATTTCTTTGTTTGTTTTTCTCATCTTAATTAATTTTTTTTTTCTTTGGAGGGTAATTTGGGGGGAGGGGGGGAGGTCTAGAGCTATATATATAAGACTTTCACAATCTAGGTTTGGCGAGAAAAAATAAATGAAAAATCTCTCCCAATAAAATTTAAAATGTTCAAAATGAACAACAGAAGAACAACCTACGTTTCAGTAGACCCTTTCCGTCATATAGCAACACTGGAGAAGAAATAAAACTAGACCTTAGCTTTGTTACTGTTATTAAACAGCTAGAATATGCGACTAGTCCTCTTATGAATATATATTGAGCTAATGAAACCCTTCTACATGTCACTGCAACTAATTTATTAGTCAAACTAACAGTTACAATATTCAGTGGACCTTTTCACTTAAAAGAGAATAATTTATGCAAGTAAATGTTGTGAAGTTAATGCCTATATTTGTTGCCTAATTTACCTTTTTCTTGTCCATAAACTAGGAAAATAGTTATTGCCTATCCTAATGTTCCATCATAGTTCATCAAGAGTGACAATTAAAGGAATTACACAAGCACTACATGTACTATTGAAAAAGACACAATTACCCTATTACACTTACAATACATTTATGTTCAAAGTATTGAGACGCATGAAATTAATGAAGATAATTGTCCCTTACACTACTTTTGATCAATTACTCACCCAATAATGATCCATAGTGCAGAGAACCTCTTGTACGTGTAATAAACAATGAAAGGTACATTAAATTACCATATAAAATTTATCATAACCTTAAAATATAAGTCTATTGTTGCATTTGTAGTTATAGGTTGTGATTAGTAATTATATAAATTCACAGTATCGTTACAAGGTCATTTATTCCCGTTTACCTACGATATTGTTCATCGAAGCATACACAGCAGTTCTTTTATTACCATAGTGGTACCCTTCATTAATTTGGTTGTACCCTAAACACTTTAACAGAAATCCATCCTTTAACATATGTGAGTGGAACCTTTGAAATAGATAATTTGTGTATCTATATGCAAAGTTGTAGCGTTTATCCATTTAGTGGTACCCTATAATCACTAAATCCATTCTTGTCCTATTCTCACGTATTATTGGGAGTTGGCCATACATCTAATCACCCAAATCATATAATAAACTAAGTACTTTCACTTTCACAATAAAGCTTGTCCAACAAAACAAGAAACATCTATAACAATTAAAAGACTAGCGTATAAGAACCACAAGAAACCAGGTATGAAGTTAAGTATGTAGTTAATCCAAACTTTATAACAATTTATCCAAATTTAAATTAAATCTATTGTTTTTCTCTTATAGGTGGTATAATAACACTAAATCTATTGTTTTTCTCTCATAAGTGGTATAATAATACTAAATCCCCGTATTTGAACAAAGTAAACTAGAAGAGTACCCATATATATATACTAAATTGCTAGGGGGTGAGCATGGGACGGGTATTCGCACCAAACGGTTCGGGTTACCCGATAACAAAAATCTTTAATATTCAAAACGGCTCGGGTGTTGGGTTTTTCTGGTTTTGGCTTTTTTAAGTTATTATATCTCCGCTTTTTATAAACTGTAACCCTAAAACCCTAAACCCTACACCTTTAACTAATAAATATGTCCAGATCAGAATGAATCTTACTTTCGGTGGTACACTTTTATACATCAGTGGTATGCTGTGTACATTTTTTAATGACACTAAAACCACTTGTATTTCAAATCTAAAATTCAGTGGAACCCTTTTAATTGTAAGTGGAATCAAAAGTTTCATTGAATAATGTTTTAATTGACTCTAAACATACTAAATATTCTAGCATTGCACGATAGTAATTACATAAACATGATTTAATCGTGGGTTAAGTGTCAAAAGTAACATTCTAATCGATGTTGTTAGAGATCATTTGTCAAATGATGGAGGAATATGTTAGAGTATTACAAAAATTTAACAATTCTTGAAACGGTAAGTACACTAATTGACGCTAAGATCATGGTCAGACAGCCGTTCAAAACAATACACTAACTCCTTTGTGCTGCGGTTAGAGCTGGTGGTGGAGTAGCAGGCGGCCTTGGTCGTGGAAGTAAGGGGACGAAACCACCTTCCCTTGATGCAGCTGATGCAGGAGACACAGGGCCTCTCCAACCACATACGGGGATTGGATAAGGACCCTTGACAAATGGAATTTGCGGATAAGGAAGGTAGCCACCCTGGGATGATATCTAAGAACCATTAAATTGCTGAACACCACCACCAACGGAAGTAAAGTACCCAATTGACCCATCCATATCGACCAGTTGTATACCTCCAGCAGAATGTGCGTTGTATTGATAATGAGGATGGTGCTGAACCATATTGGAGGGAGTTTCTTGCATACATATGGTGTCAAAATTCAACTAATATATGAAATTAAACTAAGTCTGAAATTATAATTAAAACAAAGGCAAAACAGATTACATGCATGGTTGATGAACTCGAAGTAGTAAAAGCTGCGTGTTACTCTTTTTTCTTTTTTCCTTATGTGATCTTCAATGTTTTAGCTGTATTTCTAGGTTTCTCAAGACACGACTTACATCTTGAATCAGTGGTGCGATGAGCAGGCCTCATAGGAAGGGGAGGGTCTTTAGGTATTACCTGATCTTCAACATTTTGGGGGTCACAACTACCTTGTCTTGGCGTCGAAGGTGTACAATCATTTCCTTTCCCCCTGCAGACAGATGAAGGTGTTCCAACTAACCCCTTCTTAGTAACAACTACGATCTTCTCATATACTTGTAGAACAAGAAGCTGTAATGCTTGCATGACCACTATAGTTGATTTAGGGTAAGCCGATGCCTTTGAACAAAATGAACCAAACCTGACCATCATCTTGTCTAACCTACAAACCTCTGCTGTTTTGTTAGGGTCATGGTAACAAACCTTCACCCTTGTGTGCTTTCTTATGACATCTTTCCTCCACCTCCGTAAAATGTATTTATCTGGTATTTCATAGCAATCACTCTTCTCATACACCTTTATCATGTGGAGACAAATGATGGCAGTACAATCAAACATCATACAGTCACACGAAACTTCTTTAGTTGAACTATCATACAAAAGTTTATATTCCCTGTTTCTCTTTGAAGGTTTCACCTTCCTACAGTTTTTTGGCTTATACCACACTCGATCCTCCACAACGTGTTCAGTCACATTATCAGAATGTTTGTATCTACTCATCTCACTCACATACATTACGCGACTACACTCTCTTTGCACCTCCTTAAATTTGGAATCCGTGTATACCTTCTAAAAAACCAATTCAGCTAGAAAATCACTGTATGTTTGTCAAACATACCTCTCATTATTGTCATCATCCCTTTTCTCACTAGTTGATCTAACCTCAAACGCATCAACATGCCACTCTACAAACTAAGACAACAATGCGTGCTTGCTCAAGTATCCATAAAAAAATCCTATGAATACTCTTAACACGCTGCGTTGTTTTCATGCCAGCCCAAAACAAGTGCTTCAAATAGGCAGGCACCCACATCCGACGCTCCTCATACAACCTTGCCCAATAGATTTTGCTAGTATTCATCAGCATATATGTATGCCTAGTTGACAAAACTCAAAACCACAGGGTCCTCCACATTGGACCAAACCCAACAGACACACCCATAACAGAACACACACAGGGTAAAACACACACAAACAAGTAAACAACACCATTTCCCAGCCAACAGGGCACATACCAACAAAAAGGCATTACAGAAGATTTGCTCATACATACAACTAAAAGGTAATCAAATACTAAACACCCCAACAAGGGACATACATTAAACAATAATACCCATACAGAGGAAATACAATAAAAAACAATACCCACCCATACAACCAATTAAATACATAAACTCACAAACCTATGAGCCATTCAACCACTTCTAATTTGTGTTTCTGGATGACCGTTTGCCAATTACTGTCAACCTCTTTATAGTCTAGACTGTCATTAATTGCATTCTCGAGGTCATCATGAATAACTGGATAATTAGAGAGCTTGCCCAATTTCTTGCAAAATTTTTGAGTAATGTGCCAAATGCACCATCGGTGAGTGCTTCTTTTCATGGTCAGCTTTAACGCTTTCCTCATTGCCGGGTCATAATCTGTTAGAATCCCAATGGGCTGTTTTTACCCATACACCGCAACCAGTTAGAGACAACCCACTCAAATGTTTCCAAAGTCTCACGGGATACCAGTGCACAACCAAACAGAATGGTTTTCCCGTGATGATTAAACCCAACAAAATTACAAAAGGGTAACTTATATTCGTTAGTAAGGTATGTAGAATAAAAACACACGATATCACTAAATTCCTCATACGCCACCTGCTTCCTAGCATCAACCCACAATACATCTTATAAACGACCTATCTCATCAACACGATGGGTGTGGATAAAATTAGAATTGTCATCTACCATCCGCTAAAAGTAATCAAACATAGCCTTCGTATCACCCTCATGAAATTTCACCTTTCTTTGTTTTGCCACTTCTTCATGCAAATCCTGCTGAGTGAATTGCATTTGTTCCCTGCCATTTCTTTCACGGGCCATACAGTTTAAAATCTAAGCTATAGGAACTCTAGCTCTCCGATCATTCAATAACTGCTGCACAAGGTAGGGTTTTGTCATTAAGGAACTTCTTCCTAAACTTAGTAATGTTTTTTTACTTGCTCGGAGTAGGATTGTGACATACATATTCTAGATGCACCCCATTAATTAACCACTCACCAGCCATACTCACCGTTGCATTCAAATTCACACCACAGTCAACTTTTTTGTTCTTTTGCTTAACCATTACTTCATCACATATCTGTGAATCAGAAACAAAATTCGAACCCGTTTTCTTCCTCTTTCTAATTGGCAACCCATAACATTCACATGTCCATGTGACATTCCTCTTATCCCTTGCATTAGCTCTTTTCCCAATTGTTGGTCCACACGACCGCACTACACTAAAACCCTCTTGTTTCTCATAATTCCTAAAGTACTCGTCAATTTTCTGCCAACTATCAAACACCAATCCCACAACCGGGGGGGGGGGGGGAAGAAACCTCCACATTCGCAAACTCTTCAATCTCCACACTAATATCCACATTACTCTTTCCTTTTGTAGGATTTTTATAGGACTCCTCCCTAACATTCACCAACATTTAATACAATAATTACATGAAGTGGATATAATAATTACTGCCATGATTATAATAATATCAGCAATGCCAAACACTGATTAAATAATAACCATTCAACATCATTTCCAACAGATTAATCGCTACTTAATGGGGTAATAAACAAATAATTAAATCATTATTTTATCTATTAACAACACCTGAAATTTAGAACACCACACTGCAGATTTGGATGCTTACACGCCAATCAACAGATTTCATAAAAATCGAACCCCGATGTGCATAAAAATGAAAGCCCTAATTTCAGACATTTTAAAATTCAGACAACAAAAAACACCTCCAACAAATTTATATACTTACGAACAAAATAAATCAAATAAAAAGGTCGAGAAAGTTACCTCCTTTAGCAGTTCTTCAATTTTTGCTACACGAGCTTTGTCTTTGCCATCCACATCTTCCTCCTCTGAACCTCCGACATTCACGACTTCCTCCGCTGCATCTCTGACATCAACGACTTTCTCCACTAAACCTCCGACATCCTCCGCAATGTCCTCGTTCTGTGCTACAACCTCTTCCCCGAATCTGACACCACTTTCCTAATGTCCCCTAATAAACCACATTCAACCTCTATACAATTTTGTAAAAATGAATCATGCAAGAGTAACATCTTCCTTGCCATTTCGAATCATACAGAATTTATTTTCAAATTTTCAAAAACAGGGGGAAAAATTTGACGGGAACAAGGAACAAAACAAGGATCCAAACCTAGCAGTGGAAGTCAAAAAGTGAAGCCAAAAGTGTTTTCCTTGTACGTATTGAAGTATTATACCCTTTAACCAAATACCTTCAATTTTCCTTTTTCTTACTTTTATTGAACCCGATTAGCTTTTTTGGGTCCCCCCCGTAATTTACATAGCCCGTTTCCTAAGTTATGCATTTCTAAATGCCTAAATTTCCTTCATTTCTAGTTGTTGTAAAAGATATGGCTGAAATACTGGGATGGTGCCAGTTTTGGATAGTGTTTCGTGTTTCTTTCATATCTTTTTTGTTATAGCTCGGAATCAATATTATAATATATCATTAGAAAGATAATTTCAAGATCTATCCAACCATATAAGATTTAGATAAAAATTATTAGGCACTAAAATATTATCTTAACATATTTCATTAAGCATAAAACAAGGACTTTTAACAAGAAGAGTTTTATTCAATTTCAAACTCTTTGATCTTTTCTTTTCAAAAAGGATAATTAAGATCTTTTAGAAACTAATAGAAGCTTTTAATTAATCCTAATTAACTTATAAATGGGATTAAACCTTTGGACCCTCCACACGATCATTGGGTCGTAGGTAAAATCCGATTTGGGCCCAGCTTAGTATTTTTGCCATAACTTCCTCATTATTCATCGGAATTGGGCTTATAATATGTCCTTGAAATTTTTTTCTCAAGCCCCATCCAACTACAAAAATACTGGATCCATATAATCGATAAAACTAAACTAGACTAGACGTTTTTCATAAAGAGGGTACGAAAAGAAATATTTTCAAAAATAGAGAAATTTATCTTTATTAAAAACAGAGAGATCATGAGACTTTTTCACATTTTTCTTTGTTTGATAATCAATGACATGAAATATATTCATCACTGGGTTTATTTTTGGGGTGACACAATTAGGTGTCTAAAAGTATTAATCGTTGATTGTTATGTTTTATCCCGGAGTATTAATTATTGGTAAACCTATGACCCTAGGCTTCTTATTATTGATTTATCCCTTAGATTAATTAATAAAAAACTTATTTGTTTCTTAATAATTTAAATTATAATAATTAATTAGGAATAGAAGAACGTTGTTTCCCTATGGATTCGACCCTACTCCCCTATCTATTTTAGGTAGTGGTTTTAGGAATTACGTTTGATTAGGTGTGATAACTTAGATGGAACACACAAGAGGGGGTGAATTGTGTAGGAACAAGTGCTCCCAAATTTTGCGGAAATTAGTTTCCACGTAAAAAAATCTCTTTACATCTATTCATTTCGTTCTACGTTTTTAATTTCTGTAAAATTTGGGAACACTATTTCCTACACAATTCACCCCCTCTTATTTTCCATCTATGTAAACAAGTGGTATCAAAGACTTATTATTCAAATAAAGCAGGTAACCCTGTCGAGTTCTGATCCAAACATAATGAACACACATGAGAAACTTGAAGGAGGTTTCTTTACTTAGAGGCCTCTGTTACGATGTTCAACAGTAAATTATTTTCCAATTGGAAGATTGTATGGAAATCTTCAAAAAAGCAATAAACCATCAAGTGTGGCGAGTTATTGAAGTGGGTGACTTTGAGGTAACAACTACCAATGCAAAAAATGAGGTAATCCCTAAATCAATCTCCGAGTATGATAAAGATGATTTTGAAATGGAGGTTAATGGTACTGCTGTAAAATTACTCCACTGTTGTCATGGACTTCATGAACATAATAGTTTCATGGGATGCAAGAACGCAATGTAGATATGGGATTTGTAAAAAGTCACTCACGAAGGAACAAACGAAGTTAAGCTTTCCAAAATAGATCTTTTGATGTGTAAATATGAACGTTTTAAAATGAATGCAAAAGAATCTATTCAAAAAAATGTTTACTCATTTGACTAATATAAATAATGAGTTAGTCTCACTATACCAATTGATGAACAGAGGTACGGAAGAACCTAAGTATCCTTCTACAAGATGAGAGATGGAGAGCCAAGGTTACTGCATTTCTCATGACTCATGAGCTTCACCTTGGAGCAAGTAACATGGAGAGTTCCAAAAACTATGGACTTGCGCTTAGGATTGAGGAATAAGAAGATTCGGAAACTAATGAATAAGAAGTTTCCATGATAGTTAGAAAGTTTAGCAGTGACCATAAAAACCTTAAAACTGGAAAATAGGGCAAAAATTCGGGCAAGAGAATATCTAATTCCAAACCTGATCCCAAACACTTCAAGTGTGGAAGTTTAAAACACCTCATTCATGAGTTTCCTTAGTGGGAAATTGATCAAGAAAAGGCCAAAGAAAATGAGTAACCAAAACAAAGATACAACAAACCAACCTTAAGAAAATCTGACTACCTTAAGGAAATGATTGCAGCTTGGTGTAGTGACTCAAAATCAGAAGATGATGAGGAGCCATAATGAAGAGATGGAAAATCTATTTCTAATGGTTATTATCAAAGAAAAGAAAGATGTTCCATCAAATGAGGTATGTTCCAAAACCATTCATGTTTTATCTAAGGAAATATTAATTTAATTGTTGTTAGAAACATTGGATGATTTTTAAAAGCTTAGTATAGTAAAGGAACAAAGTGAAAAATCTCTGAAGATTAGTAGGGACCATATAACCTATCAAAATAGAACTAGATCAAACATTTAAAGTAGGTTCTTTGATCTTTTGGTTCAGAACACTATGCTAAAAGAGTCTTTTAAAGTATCAATCAGGAGAATATTATCTTAAAATAGAACTTGCTCAATATATATTGTTTAATGCTAGTCTAAATTCTGCTAGTTGTATTGAGACACATATGCGTATTTTTAATGTTGATTTTGAGAAAATGAATAAGGACCTTTTTAATGTTAAGGAACAAAAGTAAAAACTTGAAAGGAACTTGCTTTAGCTAATGCAAGCAAGAAGGAAGTTCCTAAGGTTAGCCCTATGTATATCCTTGATGCTCAAGTTAGAAAAAAAGAAGGATTAGGATTTTTGAATAAAAAGCAGAGCCCTTAGAAGAATAAATATGTAAATTCACCAAGTAGCAAGCTATGCTCCTTTTATGGTTATGTAGGTCATTTGAACGAAGCTTGTTCCAAAAGGAATAAGAAAATGCTCAAAAATGAAATTATGGTTAGACTGATGTGGGTTAAGAAAACTAGTGATGATGAAAAGGAACTTGAGGAAACCCGAGTTCCTAAAACTAACAATTAGTTTCCTTACAGGTCGTAGTCAAAGAGAACAACACTTGGTACCTCGATAGTGGGTAATCTAAACACATGACAGGAGGCAAATCTAAAATTCTCTCATTGAAGACCTATAATAAAGGAACAATGACTTTTGGTAATAACAAGATGGTGAGATAATCGCAATTTGAAAACAGAAAGTCAAGTTCCCATGCAAATGACAATGTATTTTAGTCAATGTCCTCAAGCACAACTTATTAAAAATCTCACAATTTTGTGATAAAGGCAACTTTGTAAGTTTCACTTTTAACTTCTGTATTTAACAATGACAGTGAGGAGGTTATATTGGAAGGAATGCGTAAAGGGATCACTTACATTGTGGATCTCAACACGATTTCTAGGAAAAACCTAACTTACCTCAGTGTCATTGAAGATTACACACTTCTATGGCATAGACGCCTTGGACATGCTAGTATTCCTCTCATCGACAAACGTAGGTCACAAGAGCTTGTTGTAGGACTTCCCTTAATAATTTTTCGTAGTAGAAAAGTTTGCAATGCATATGTGAAAGGGAAATAAGTAAGATCCTCATTTAAAAGTAAGAAAATGGTGAGTTCCACTAAACCTTTGGAACTCATATACATGGTCTTATGTGGTCCAATGAGGGTACAGAGTAGAAGTGGTAAAGGATATATTCTAATAATAGTTAATGATTTTACTTGTTTTAGATGGGTATATACACTAGTAGAAAAAATGCTATTTATAACGCCTTATTTGTAACCAACAATTTATTATTAGTTACAAATACTATATTTGTAACCAACATTAGCCATGTCTGTTACACATAGAATAGTATTTGTAACGAACATCATAATGTTAGTTACAAATATATCTTATTGGTAACTGACATCATACAGTTGGTTACAAATACATCCTATTTGTAACAGACAACATATAGTTGGTTACAAATAGGATGGATATCTTTCTCTGTTCTTATAACCGCCCATTTTCACCACTTCTCACCGTATCTCCTTTAATGGGTTGGAAAGCCTAATCCTAATTTAAAAGCACTATATATAAGTTGAAAACCTAAACTAACTCTAATTCACAAACTCACTCTGCCGCCCCCCTCTATCTTTTATCCATGTTCTCTTTTCTAAACTATGTTATGAAACCCTTATTCACTCCATAGGTACGTCATTTCTCTCTCTTCTCCAAACTCCATTTTCTCTCTACTCTTAATTAACTCCGCCATTGTTGCAAGTTCTTCACTCGTCGACCATTCAAGTTGCTTCACCTTTTGACACCATGTTGTTCCACCGTACACCGTCGACCACCGACCACATTGCTCCATCGTACAACGTCGACAACCCACAAAAGCCGCAAAGAATGCTAAGCACCCACAAAATAATTATCCAGGGCGAGCATTAAGATGTCAAGGTTTTTATTTTAGATTTGATTTTTTATTTAGGTTACTGTATAGATCAAGTTATTCTTGTTTTTATATATTTTTTTTATTAAAGTCTTGATTATAATTAATTTGTTGATATAATTGTATTTTTTATACACTTTTTGAGATAATTGTATAATTTTTTATTTTTGGACGTTTATTATACACTTTTTGAGATAATTAAAATACAAAATATTTTTTTAATTTATTGTTTTTTTATCTGAATTTTTTTCGAGATCTCCATCAAGATAAGCTATGTTATTTGTGGAGTTGTTTATGAAAATTTCCATTCATAACTTTGAGATGGCTACGCTTGGCTGAAGCAAACATCACTCGATCTAATCTAGACATTTTGCTATCTTGCCAAGTCGATTATGTACATCACTGCACTCTTGAGCTACTCAAGTCAAGTTTGTTCACATTTGATGAATACAGCCATATCCTTTAAAATTCTTCGTGAAACGTTGAAGTAATTGAATCCTCTTTAGCCTTCGGAGTCAATTGTCTATACCAAGAACAATAACTCTTTGCTTTGTCGGTTTCAACATGTAAGACTTGCTTGTCTTAGAACGATTTTGAATCGAGCAACTATCAAGAGCCTATCTAATAGAGCCTTGAGTACGTTCTTGTCGATGTGACATTGCTAAAGATGTTCGAAACGCAAATCAAGCCCATGACTTCAACTTAGTGAGTTTATCATGTTAGGGAAATGTTTGTTTATAATCAAGCATTCTTGACTCAATGCTTGGATAACCATTCCATTCAAATAAATTTGCAACTATTGCTTTTACTTTGAATGTGAGTCTTTCCGTGTGTAAACGGATTAATTGTTGATCATGGAACATAAAAATACCCATTACTTGTTCCAGCCTTTTGCTTAAAAGGTCTTTAGACAAACCATACGACCGTACAACTTATGTAGCTCTTCTTGCTTCATTCTAATCTTGTAAATCGATAACTTAGCTTAACTTTAATAGTTTGAGGTCACCTTCAAAGTGGAACACTCAAGCAGTATCCGATACTTGTGAAGATAACAAATTGCTAAGTTAACTACAATAAAATGAACTCATGGGTTGAAATGGAATCCAATTCCTTTTCTTCATTCCTTCTTTCCTTTATTTCTTATCATACAATATCTCATAACCTTACTTTAAGAATCATTCTTGTAAGTGCCTTTGACTTTTATACTTTGTTAGGCATAATCAAGCATCTAGTGTGCCGTAAAACAATGTTCTATCTTTTCTTTCAATTCACACTTGAATTACTACATCAATGAGTCATATTAATTTAGGTATGAAGCGAAAAGATACGTTGGTTGTCAAATATTGACAATTTGAGTTTGAAAATCAATACTTCACATTTTATCAAAACTACTTAGTATTTTGAATACATGATGTCCAACCGTCCTTTCGGATTTTGTTGTAAAAGTCATTTATGAGAATTGTATTTTAGAAATGCTTTTCCTTTCTTTGAGAACTATCCTCAAAGATTTCCTTTACCAATCATGGAAACAATATTATTTGATTTAGAATACTATAAATATAAGTGCAAAGTATAACCATTTATCAAGAATATAATAAGTTTGAAATTTAAGAGCATTCATGCAAACTTCAATCTTATTAAATGTCTTATTCACGCATAAAATTGTCCCTATTTGTTGAAAATAAGGCGATTCAAATATCCAAGGGATCAACGAGTAATTAGGCATGCTTTGGCTTGTCCTTACACTTGATACCCCAAGGTAAGCAATTCTTTGCTAATGGCTCCAAGCCACTCTTGGTTAGATAATCGTCGCATCTAATGCGTCATGACGATATATCTCTTTTTCCACGACATGTATGGACTCCATCACTCCTATCGTTGAGTACAACCAAAACCAATATGCACACCCGGTTTGGTGTAGCCGACCATCACCCTCATTCGGTGTGCAAGTGTTGTTTTGGAAAGGCAAGTTTTACTCAATATTATTAGGGACCTAGGTTTTCTATGTAGGTTGATTTAAGTGAACTTAAATTAATCATCGCAACATAATGAAAACCTAAACATGCATCTAACATATCATTTATATATAAACACAAGATTAAATATATAAAGCATAAGTATTTGATGCATATTAGCAACTAGCATGACCCCTTGAATTCTTCAAGTCTTCAAAAGGTCTTCTCTGGCAATTTCAAGGCTTTTTCTTCCAAGAACCTTCGTCTTCAAGACATAACCAAAATTATGCAACTACTAGTATCTACGATTAGGACTAATCTAAATATTAAGGTACACAAATACTCAACGGTACACAGACCGTATTGAGATTTACAAAAATACATCACAGCACGTAGTCCATATTTTCTATCCTAATCGGGTCCCACTAGTTGCCATTTCATAAAACCTGTGAGAGAATATACATTCCATTCATCCATTCACTATATGTAAATGGCCCATGCATTTTACAATGATAAACAAGTAACAATGCATAAATTACACGTGCGTACTAGTAACTAATCTAGGTGGTTAATCCAATTAACACGCCTAATTAAAACTAGTCAAGGTTGTTTAACCGATTATGTAATTGACGTAATTAATAATTGAACCTCCCACTAAATTCCGCATCCATCTTAATTGTAACACCTAGAAATTCCTTTCTTTTAAAATACTTGTTTTGCCCTGTTTAAAACTTTAAATAGGAATATCTAAGATATTACCGCAACCGTGAAAACGGCTAAGGAAACCATCAAAGACACACAGCAGAAGACTAATTTCAAAACCATTCAAAACAAGTCAACTAGAAAAGTTAACCAACGAAAGTAAAGTAAAAACCAAAGTCAAACGAAGTAAAATAAAACCATCCTACAACTTGGAACCATTGTAGGCCCTTATTAAAACCAAACCAACTTTAAAACTTTTGCGTTAGTCATGCATGATAATAATATCATAAATAATTAAAGCATTAAACACATCATATACTTATAGAAACTAGCATGATTCGCTCTTAACTCATGCCCATTCATGAATATGCTTCATCACCTAAAAAGCTTCTCTCTACTTGTTTCCACTACTCTCCATTAAAAATGGGTCATCATAGGGCCAAGATAAAGACAAGGCCAAAAAACACACAAAACTCACAATCAGTAATGTTGAGTACATAAGCGTAATTAACACACTAACATGCATTTACCTATAAACACACAACTTACCTTTTTGTGTCTCTTTTTCAATCATACAACATCCAACAAAACTTCTCAACTAGACAACTACATAATTTATTCAGCGTTGATTACGCATCGAACGGGTTTCCAACTCTACCTCCCCCAAATTAATTGAGGTTACTTACACGAGAGCTAACCGTGCCAGCATCAATACCACACATAGGTGGCGGAATTCCTGCGCATAATAATAAATAAAAGGAATGTACATCGTCCTGTACTCCAGCAGAAGTTATGTTTAAATATAAAACCCCATAACTCCCCCCATATGTTCATACTCAAGGTATATACGTTCCAAGAGTTTTGGTGCATAATCTCTTTCACTTTACGTTATTTACATATTATTAAACTTGGTGATGACTCTCAAACCATAATAATTCAATCAATGATAATTATTCAAATAATCAAACATACCAATTAAATTCTTGAGTAATTAGTGACCACATAATATTTAATGTTAAACCCTTTTTAAATCTACCTCAGTGTCAAAGACACCTTAAACGCATAAAGCGCCACAAATCCTATCCCTCGGTGTTAGAAACACCTTAAGTGCACTAAGGCACCCAAATATAATTTATTCCTCGTGTACATAGACACTTATATAGCTCATTTCCCATTCTTATAGCATCAATAAAAATTATATGAACCATAATAAAATTTCTTTTCATTATTCCAAGCAAAATTAAACATGTAGTTTAATTAAATATGCATTCCAACATGCCATAAATACAAGTGTGGTTCATACAAACACGCCAAAATATAATTTTCCATTCCATAATCCATCACAAATAAATCATGCTTTCCAATTTAATCACCAATATCAATAATCCACAATTTCCAATCATAATCTTAGCATGATACTACTTGGGATTAATTTAAATCAAGCCTAGCATGATACTACATCACCAAAATATGCTAAGTACGCGAACGTACCTCAATTAAGCCATTTAAGTAGCCGATTACACTACAGCAGTTCCCGAATCAAGTCTCCTACATAAAGTGACAGTAATACTATAGTAATTCTCCTTGTATACACAATTTCCAGAAACTTAAACTTACTTTAAACTACTTAAAATAATCTGAAAATTATTTTAAAACCTCTAATTAAACTCCTTTTTTAATGGATAATCACACCCTTTTATTAAAATCACAATTATACTACTTTAAATAAAATTCCAGCATTTTAAACTAATAAAAACCCTTTAAAACTTCATCAAAATACATCTTTATACTTAAATTATCCATAGAAACATTAAATTATCACTTACCCCCCTTTTTTTTAAAAAAAATAATATCTCTTACCCCTTTTAAACTCAAGGATAAAATTTAAAGCATTAAAAAAAACTTCGTTAAAAATCAAAAATTGCCCAAAAATCATATTTAGAGGCTGAATTTAGCCACGAAAGGGTGGTACTCACTACAAAATGTAGTGAATCTTTCTTAAAACGTTGTTTCCACATGGAAAACACTACCTTTTTTTATTTTTTTTTATCAAAATCAGATGAGTTCATAATCTGATCGGGATTAAAACGGGATTAATATTAATGAATGGAAATCTAAATATTAAAACACGAATTTACATGTTCAAAATAATCTAGAATTAAGATAAACTAATCAGTAGTTATAATCACCAAAGTTTCAATATATCATTTCTATAAAAGCCCTAAATCAATTGTTCATAAAACCCTAAAATCATGATTTTCAATAATTAAAAACCCTAGGTTATAAATTTACAAAATCTAAAAATTATGACATTTATAAAATCTGAATTTATAAAGTTTAATTATCAAAATACAATTTGATACTAATTAAATTAATTTAAAACAATAAAATCAAAACCCATAAATCATAAATGTTAATTACACAAATTAATAAAACAAACGAGAAAGAAAATAAGACTAACCTTTTTGGGTAAAAATTTTTTGGGGATTCATGGGGTATTTATAGAGTAGAGAGTGTAGGGTTAAATTTGGGCTTATAAAAATATGGGCTTAAGTTATGGGATAGGGCTTAAGTTATGGGTTTTGGAATGGGTTATTCCAATAAGAGTATGTAGGAATAATTTACATTGCCCAATAATTAATAAACGTTTGGCCCAAAACATATTTTACTTTCATAAAACCTTATATTTAAAATACTTTAACCCTTTAAAATATTTAATTAAAATAATTGAGCCCTTGACAATACATTTTATTAATACTTAAATACTTTATAAAAATATATAAAATACGGGGTATTACATTAATTAATAAAATTATTTAAGCCGGTAGAACCCAAAATTTGTCAAAATAAATTTTGCCAATGTCGCTCAAAAACCGAGGCCTAGCCAAAAAATTTTTAATTAAAATAATTAAAAACAGCTTAAAATGCAAAACATACCCCAATGATTTTGTGTGTGTGCCTAGCACCAAGCAATGAGGCTTGGTTTGCTAGGCACCAAGCCTCGGCAGGGGTGCAAGCGGCTGCTCACACGCACTTGCTGCTATGTCGGGCACATGCTGCTATGTCGGGCTCACACGCCCTTCGCATACCCCGCCTACACGCACCAAGCAACGCATTACCTCCCTTGCACACATCGCACGCACAACAACACACACACACCATCGAGGCACCTTGCAGCCTCGGCAGCCCCATTTGGGTTGCGTGAGAAACCCAGCTGGCCCAGAGCTTGCTTGGCGCTCTTAGGCCTCGATTTGTGTGCTCATGCCTCATAAAAAATTCCCGATATTGTGTGAGATTATTAATCAATTATAAATTAATTTTAGAATTAATTTATTGAGGAAAAATGAAAATAATAACAAGTCTAACTTAACCAAAATAATCTCCAAGAACCATTATTTCATTAAATTGGTTTAACTTGGTGCAACAAATTAAATAAAGCAATTTCTCATTATTAATTTAATCAATTTAAATTAATCTTGAGATTTTGACAAAGTAAGAGGGAGTTGGAAAAATATGAACTTTAATATTCAAATGAAAAATCCAACTACTAACATTTGTGAATCCTCGAAAATTATATCTTCCAATGTGAAGATAACCAAATTTCTATCACAAAGTTTGAAACTTCATGTTTCCAATCAACCAAAAATGATTAAAATAACAAAGTTCAACATAAAATTCATGAAATTTAGTAGCTTTTAAAGTTTCAATCACTTAACCTAATTAAAGTTTGAATCTTTAGCACTTTGGAAGCCTCAAAAACAAAAATTTCTTACTTAATGCAATTAATTTGCAATTATGTTAAAAATAAAACCAAGCTTTCAAACACAAATTACCACCAAGTAATCATGCCTAAAGAGGTTTAAAATTGCATATAAAATATGTATTGAACCAATTACATAACCACATAAATATGCAATTAATTTTCAAAGTTAGAAAGACTTAAAATTTTTCCTAAAAACGAAAAACCCCTCGAAAAATGTTTTTCCACCCAAAATTCACTATTATTGGGTCAAAATCTGGGTTCAGGAGCTGAAGTTAGCTCAAATACAAGTTTAAAATGGTTAAAACGAGCTACTAATCTAATTAGCAACTTATAACCAGAAAAATTACGCCATAAAAAATACCTTGAAAAATAAGATAATTAAAAATAAACGAGCGGGGCTCCGATACAGCTGTTGGGGTTTGATGAGTCCGACTCACCGCGGAAATAAACCCGAGCCAAGGATCACGCTCGCAATAATTAATATCACTAAAGCATAAAATAATCACAAAGCGCAAAATAGGAAATATACCTTTGATGCATGCTTCGCCTGACCGAAAGGGCTCTTAATTGAAAGCTTAGCCCCGAAAACACGAGAGCCTCCAACGGAAATCTACCAGCAAACCGGAAATTTAAGGGTTTTTGCAAAGGCAATGCCCTATTGAACTCTTACTCAAGCAAAGAAATCCAAAGCCATGCTTTGGCTATTTATAAGGAAGGATAACTTGTTAATTACACTCATCTTTCAATGTGGGACTTATTTCACAAAAAGATCCCACATGAAAAGATTGATGAATTCAACCATTATTTAAATAAACCAAGGAACAAGTAACAAGTGTCACATGGTTAGGTGAGGACCACTTTCTCACTTGGTCCCCAAGGCATTTGTCACTCACTTGAGCCCCAAGTTAGGTTCGGTTCGGCCACTTTCTTTTGGCCCTTTTCCATGACCCATCACCCGGGTCCACGACCGTTCCCACATGCGCTGCCACCGTGGCACGCTGCTAACGTGGCGTGCCAAAGTGGTGGCTGCCACGTGTGCTACCACATGGCGTTTTTCCATGTATGCTAGCACGTGGCACGCTCCTATTTGGCGCGTTTTCCTAGCCTTTCGCGTGGCTATTGTTTTACTTGTTACTTGAAGTATTTTCCCATCTCATAAAATCCTAAATTTTTGCTCGACATTTGAGATTCTCCGTCGCTCGGTTTCGACGCTCTATGCTTGAATTTCTGACGTGTAAATATTTATTACTCGGACGATTCATTAATTCTTCCGAATTAATTCGTCGTGTCGGTTCGTTCATTGCTTGGGTGTGACCCAAAGGGTTTAATCAAGATTAAGCTGAAATATTATTTATACATTAATATTACTAATAGGAAGCGGCCTCCACCTAGGCATTCCGATCACTTGACCTTACTGAATATATAAGCTTTCTAATAATTCTGAACCCACTATCAAAATAATAAACTTGTTCGAAAGACACCGTTCCTTTCAATACCTCACTGCCAAGTCATCACGATGATTCAACTATTAAGTCGATAATCCTTGCTTTTCGAAAACATGTTTAAACCTTTTCGTTAATAATCTTCAACGGGAAAGTTGGATTTCCCTTCCTTTTTATGCAAATATGTCTTTTTTGTTCATTCTCTTTGGGGGATCAAAAATCCAAGACATCCTTCTATTCCCTCTATTTACAAATTTGAGCTCGCTAATTATGTTTAAAAAATCAATGTCTTGTAAAGCTTATTATGAATCATCTTAATAAATTTAAATGACAAAAGGAAGAACACTACTTCTTACTTGATTAAACAATTCATGATAAATATGTGCAAAATCCCAGAAGTTGGAAACACGAATCCTGGGCTTAAAATATGAGAAACTACGATACCTGTTTAAATGAAAAAAGGAAGAACACTACTACCTATTTGATTAAACACTTCATGATAAATACTCATTGTAAAACTACAACTTCACTTTTGATTAACAAAGTATGATAATGATGACAAACATTAAAAAAGGGAGAGAACAAGATTACATATACAAAAGTTTTCTCGCATTTTAGACAAAAAAGTCACGTTAATTACGACCTACACTTTTCTTCCATTTTGGGTTGAACTTCGAAAGTGATATGATTAGTATTTTGCCCAGTAAAAGAGTTGCTTCATTTTCGATGCGCGCCATTTATGGCACTCTTATACTAGGTTTTCTTCATATTTTTATGCTCGTTTTTAGTTGTTTATGTTGTGTTTTTAGAGAATAATGCTTGATTTGCGTGTAAGTTTAAAGAAATGTGTGCTTTTAATGGTTTTCTTATTATTTTATTCATTTCTCGGCTATCTCTCTCGCTTCTCCGTTTATTTGTCTTGTTTTATAGGTGTGTCGAGTTTCTCAGATTTAACTATCAAGGTGGGTGCTTAAATGCATTCAGGGAATTCAATGGAGCCGAGTTCGAGAAGATAAGCATTCATGTCAAGCAACCAAGCGCACTTCGCAAGCACTAAAAAGCAGCCCGAGCAACCATGCACGTCATCAAAGAAGCATCCACAAAGCAGCCACGCAACAAGGACGCATTACCCAGCTGCCCAGCAAGCAGCCACGGGCTGGTCGCGGGCGCGGGTGGCTACACCTCAAAAGCAGCAGATTTGAGTAGGAACACACCGCAGGCAGGATGCAGGCACCCCGCGGGTACAGGCTTTGGCCGCGGGCAGGATTTTCCTCGTGCTCTGTGATAGAGGAATAAACGAGTCGTTAATTGTCAATCCCTAAATCAAATAAAATTTATAATATCCTAAACCAACCTAATACAAGTATAAGGCAAGAATAGGGTTGAACCTAAAGGAGTTAGTCGGTATTAACTATAGCCTAAGTCAAGCTATTTCGAAGATTGTAGTGAGAAAATGGTTCAAGAAACTAAATACTAGGGATATAGGTTCCACATGCAAGTTCAATAATCATGCTAATTGATAGTTCATTAGCTTGATTCAAGCATTTCAAAGGACAAAAAATAGTAGCAAAAAAGAGAGTTCATGAACTATCTCCTAGAGGCCAAGCTAGGGGTCACTATGAATGGCTAATCAAGGAAATCCACAATCAAACTCAATCAATTAAAGCAATTCTCAAATTGATGGTTCATGTCATTAAGAATTGCAATACAATCATGGTGTAACTCAAGAACAAATCACTAGAAATAGCATTGATCATCATTCTAAATCAAAATCAAGACAAAACTATATCAACAACAATATCCAATTCAAATCCAAGCAAATCAAACAATCAAACATGAAACTGAAACAAACAAGTAAAGAGATGAACTAGAAGAAGAGATTCTCACTAACATTAATGATTGAAAATGTAGAAATCCAAGCACAATTGATCCAATGTTGAAATACAAATCCAATACCAAGAACTTCTCTCTAACTTCTCTCTCTAAAACTAAGCTAATGAAAATTATCTAAAAGTTGTTTTCAAAAAGGAATTACAAGTGTATTTACAGGCAAAGAAAGAAAACAGAATCCCCGTGCCCTCTCTTGTAAACCCCGCGCCCTCGGGGAAATGGTTACGGAACGCATAAAAAACTCCACGGGCTATCAAGGCAACACCCGATTCCACGGGTCTTCTAGCCCGCGCCCGCGGAAAAGGCCTCCGCGCTCGCGCCAAGGGCTCAGCGAATCCCCTGCTCCCAAAGGGTGATCATAGGGTCGCGGTCTCTCTGGTCTTGAGCGGTATTTCTAGTCTACCCGCACCCGCGGGGAGCCCGCGGCCAGACCGCAAAGAGTTCCTGGTCGAAATTGGCCAATTTGGTGCGTACGAGCCCGCAGCCTTCAAGACCCGAGCCTGCGGCAAACTGGCAGGGCTTGATGCCCTCTCTGAGCCCTCTCCAAGCCGATTACTTCCTCCTTGCTTAGTCAATATAGCCCATCTTGATCCCCTTGCAAAGACAAATCCTAGGTACCTACAAGAACAAACAACGGAAAGGAATAAAAGGGAAAAAGGAACAAATAAAAGGAAAACACGAAGAAAACACAAAAAAAAAAACACAAGGAAAGAAAGAAAGAAAGGAACTCAAGGAAAAGGACCAAAAATAAGATAAGAAAGCATGAAAAGGAGATGAAAACATCCTAAGAGACTACCCTATGAGTGCAATAAATGACACTCATCAAATTCCACCAAGATAGACTTTTGCTCGTCCCGAGCAAAACAAAGCCTAAAATGGAAAAAGAAGGGCTTATTCAAAATAAGAAAAGAAAAAGAAAGAGGTGAGAATATACACTAACTCAGTTTCGTAGGAATCACGGTCAATTTTAGCAACAAAAGACAAGCCATTTAAACCCCTAGATCGCTCTAGAGGACGAGTGATGCTCTCGTAAAGGTTTCCTAAAGATAACCTATAACTCTTACTAAACAACATAAATGAAGCAAAAATGAGGCAAAATACAAGAATAAAGAGCAAATTTTGAAAAACAAAAATGATTTCAAAATAATCTTTGTGAAATGGACTTTACCATGTGACTATATTTCAAATGAATAACAACCTTTCTAAAGTAAATCATGGTATGCACGTTATAAGATACCTAAGGTTGATTGAAACATAAATATGCTAAGCATAGGAACTATTTGTCACACTCCATTTTCATCCCAAACGATCTTACCGCGTCCCCCCTACTAATCTCATATCTCCCCTTAGTGAGCGTCCCATAGATTCCAGAAAGGAACCGGAAAAAGATCAAATTTTTGGCTACTCGACATCTTCACTTCGCATCCCTTTTCCTTAGGCTATAACCCATGATTCCCTCCACCGATGAATGACTCAAGCCCTAGGTCAAAAGGTCTTGCCAAAGGTTGTAGCGTAAGGCAAAAAGGGTTAGGGTAGGCTAAATTTAAAATTTGGTGGTTAACCTAAATTGTGAAGCAAAGATTGCGCATTTCTCTACACCATAACCAATTAATCACCAAACAAAAATACCAACACCCCCAAGCTTATTCAAAGCTAAGATCACAAACATATACACAAAAAGCGTGAGAACGCTTCCCCCCAAGCTTAAATGGAGTATTGTCTTCAATGCTCAAAAAGGAAGAATACTCACATTAAATTTTTTTTTGCATTTTTGCATTTTTCACTTTTTTTTTTCATATTTCTCTATTAGTTCTTTGTCCTCGGCTCTTTTAACTTTGGACGACTTTTTCAACTTTGCACTTGCATTGTCCTTGCTTTTTTACTTTGGACGTCCTTTTCATTTATTCACTTGCCATTATTCACAAAATATACACAAAATACGATCTTGCTTTCATTTTGAACTAATAACCAAACGTATATACCACAATCTCCAAAATATGATCATTTGCTTCAAAAACCAAAAGTAAAAAGGACACTATCCTAGAAAAAGGAAAAATACATCCCCGAAAAGATGCCTTTGTCCTCCCTAGGTGGTTTGGTCTCGGTCTAGATTAGTTTGCAAAAGTCATACTAAGGTTGTCAAATCGAAGATAGGGAGCAACTACCAACATGCCACAAACGAGTAGAATACGGTTTCATGATCCCCTTAGTTCTAGACAAGTACCTTAGCATGCTTTATCCTAGAATCAACCAAACGTATTCTCAAACCGTGCATACCATGACCACCTAGTAAGATTATTATTCAAAAGCAAGAGTCCATTGTTTACAAGTCCAAGTCAAAATAGAAAGAGTGAAAAATAAAGCCTCAAAAAGCTATGTACAAAACAAAGAAGAAAAAGAAAAGAAAAGAAAAGAAAAGAAATGAAAAGAAAATATGGAAAACAAAGATAAAGGAAAAGTAAGAGAACAAAGAAAAGGACAAAGATGCAATCATAACACGTATTTCCCAATCGACATACAAGCGGTCAAATGGACACATCGCCAAAGACCCCAAACACAATAGGTGTTATAATCATACATCCTCGAACCCTTCAACTCTCCTAAAACTAATCCTAATCTAAGAAACCAAAAAAAAAAAAAAGGTATAAAAGTTAAGAGATAAAACAAGAAAAGCCTCACCAAGCGTCCAAGCTATGCTGCAATAACCAAGGAGCAAGAACGACCTCCTCCAAGAAGCTTCAAAGACCAAAGCATAAGCTACGAGCAAGGCGAGAAAAAAAAAAAGAAAAGGACTATATATAAAATGAAATTGTTAGTAACTTCCAAACAAAGGCAAATAAAAGAAAGCTTACGCGAATAATATGTACAAAGACCTAGAGAAACCATCATCATCATCATCAATAAAAGTAACCACAAAACATCATCATCAATACCAAGACAACAAAACAAACAGCATACCAACGAGACTACCAATAGCGAAGCAAGAGAAATCCATCAAAGCCCTTTCAAACACATCCCCATGAGTCCAAGGTGCCTCCCCCAAAACCTACCCAAAACATCCTTTTTGGTCCCCTTCCCCGCACAAAATAAGGGCATCGACTGCGATGCTCAAAAACATGCAAAGCTAAAAGGGAGGAAACAAAAATTGAAACAAACAACAAAGGGGGAAACTATTAGCCACTAGGGCCGGCACCACCATTACCCACATCCCAACCTCCGGTAAAACCAGGAGGGAAACCATAGCGACCATTAAAAAGGTTAAGTTGGGATGTGGACAATTGGTCAAATGGCTCGGGTTGCATACAAAGCTCGGGGTAAGTGGGGTGAAAATAGTAGTAGTCGGGGTCACCCCGATAATAACTCCCCCCCGAGACCCGGTAGTCATAATGACCGGACTCATCTGGGAAGTCACGCCTTGGCTCATCGAGGTTTGTAACCCCGACCAATAGTGTTACGTGGGGAGGTTGTCACCACGCCAAGATGGCACCGACCCTTGTTGGGGCGGCACATATGGGTCGTTAACCAGAGGAGTGACCTCCCCCCTACGCACACTAGCGTCATATAGGGTAATAGTTTGAAAAGATAAAGTTTGATGGTTTGAATACATACCTTGCATGGTTAATTGCATGCACTCCATATGCTCACGCATAGCCTCCATCTCACGGAGATAGGTATCTCCTCGGTAGTCTTGTTGATGATGTTGTTGTCTTCTACTTCATCTTTGCTGCGGTTGTTGTTGTTCATGTTGAAATTGTTGATGTTGTTGTTGTTGTTCTTGTTCTTGTTCTGCTTCTTCTTCTTCTTCATAACCACCTTCTCCTTCTCCATCTTCACAATTATCTCCATCATCATCATCATCGTCCTCATCATCATCATATTCCTCCATAACATTCTCAACTCTCCCATCGTCCGTGGGAATCCTCCAAACAATCCTAGCCTCTTGAGTAATTGAGGTGGCAGCCGGTTTGGGAGCAAACAATGGCGCACATTACGCACTAGCCAAGAATAAACACCGTTTCCCTTATTTTTAGTCATGAAGCGCAAAGTGTTAAGCTACTTCAAATCCAAATACATGTCTTCACTTCCTCCAATCGGAGTGCAAGACCTTAAGAAATGTTCTTGCTTGAAATAATGCACCAACCTAGTAATCATACCACCACAATAAATCTCACCCGTCTTCTTCCCATTGATGATTACTTGACAACAATTCATGAAAATATACCCAAAATTTATACTCGGCCCCAAATCCGGCCTTGTAGACATCCAGAGCACCAAGATCTCCTCCCTCGAAAGCTTTCCACGATCTTGCTTATTAAACACTGTATAGCCAAGAATTCGATGGAGAATTCGTAGAGCCGGGTGAATGATCTTGCTAGCAAGTGATTCCTTAGAGTTAAACACTTTCTTTTTAGCTATGGCTCTCCACCATGCAACCTCATTGTAATCAGACTTGAGAAGGGCAATCAAGGGCTCATAGATGTCGGTATTGGGGTTGAAGCCAAGGGCTTTGTTGAATTCTGCAAGGTTCATGGTATGCTTGGAATTGAAAAGTTGAAAAGAGATGATATAGTTGGTATCCCCCGTCATATTTCACACAAAGGTGGAGAAAAACTCAATGCACGGTTCCAAATATGTTCGGGAGGATGACTTTACAAACACATCCAAACCAAGATTATGGAGCAAGATGTTAAGATCGGCATCAACACCTAATTTGACCATATCCTCGGGAAAAATAGTTCCGGGTCGGTCTAAATTTCCGGGATTTTATTCTGTTATAGATAAGGGTATATTTAGACCGGTTATGAAATTTGAGAGCATGTAAAGGAGGAGGTGGGGCATCAGCTTGAGTAGTTTGGTGTTGAGGGGGTTCGGTGTTTGAAGGTTGGCTACGAGAGGATTGGCCTGGGGATTGGTTTAAACTTTTCTTTCTACTCTTAACTTTCCTCAACAAATCCATAGTCTCAAGCTCAACCAACAGAAGAAATCACAAAAAACACCCAAAATCAACACTACCACCAAATTGATTAAAACACCATTCACAAGACCACCCAAAACCACCACAAACTACAAAGTACCTGTTACAAGCAACAAACAACCAAAAATCCAATAACAACCAACAACATTATCAATCTACAACAAAAATAAGCACAAATCACCCAAAATAATTCCAAAGCCACCATACAACCTACCAAAAACATCAAGGCAAATAAAAACCAATGCATAATAATCAATTGAAATTGACAAAAATAAAACATAGGTTAAAAGTAAACCAAGATTGAAGACTCAAAGTAAGCTCAAAAACCGTCTATGACTCGAAATTCCTGAAAAAGACCACGAGAAAAGAGAGTAAGATTGATGAAAATAGGGTATGAAGGAAGTTGGGATGGAAATTTAAGTGAAAACAAGGGTGAATTTAGAATAAATATGTGTGAAAGAGATGATTTTGGGGTTACGGTTTAAGATGAGAAAGAGGGAGAATGTGGAAAAAATAAGAGTGAAATGGAAAATAAGAGAGGAGAGAGAGAGGGGTAACCGGTTATTGAAAAACCTAGGTGCCCGCAACCTCTATCGACATCGCCGCGCCCGCGAGGATCAGCCCACGTCCGCGTGGATCAGCCCGCGCCTGCAGGGATCAGCTCGCGCTCGCGGAAAGACCGCGGGGCAACCGCGGGTCAGTTCTGGAAAAATTTGTATTTTTATACCTAAAACGAGGCTGCGCCCTCTTCAATTTCTCCGCACCCTCTCTAGGATTGCCGAGCCCGCGGGGCAACCGCGGAGAGTTCCTAATCCAATTTAGTGAAAATAGGTCGCGCCCTCTCTGATTCTCCTCGCTCCCTCTCTAAGGCACCAGCGCCCGCGGGGAGCCCGCGGAGAGACTATGAAGAGCTAGTGATCCGATTTCCTCCATTTTGAAAGCAAGGGCACCCGAGGCCTCTCCAAGCCCGCAGGGTGCCCTCTCACCTGCACTTTAAAACCTCCTTTTGCCATCCTCATGAAACACATTAACTCCATAGATGATGAATGAAGGAAACCTACCAAACAAACCAAAAAACACAAATAAAGGTAAGAGCAAAAATCAACAAAGAAAAATAAAAGAATGGAAGGAAAAGAGAGTAGAGGTGAGAATTCGGGTTGCCTCCCGTAAGCGCTTTTGTTTAACGTCGTTAGCTCGACGTTTACCACCCCACTCAAGGTGGCTTGAAAAGAATCATTTTATGAATAAGACTAATAAACACTCCATCAAAATATCTCTTTAGCCGATGACCGTTTACCTTGAAAGAAGATGAGGAATCCAAAGGAGAAATCTCCACGGTACCATGAGCAAAAGCATCTTTCACCAAGAAAGGGCCACTCCATCTTGACATGAGCTTTCCAGGAAATAACTTCATTCTTTAATTCTAGAGGAGGAATTTATCACCCACACAAAACTCCTTTTTCTCAATAAGCTTATCATTAGCTTCCTTGTAACGAGCTTTGTAGGTGCTAGCACAGTCATAAGCATCAAGTATAAGCTCTTATAGCTCATGAAGATCCAACCACCTTTTCTCCCCCGCACTTTCTAAATCAAAGTTTATCTTCTTGATTGCCCACAAGCACGGTGTTCAAGCTCGACCAGAAGATGGCAAGATTTGCGAAAGACAAGGCAATATGGAGTGGTGCCAATAGGTGTTTTGAAAGCCGTCCTATAGGCCCGAGAGCATCATCTAACTTGTCCGACCAATCGTTTATATTCCTTGCAACAGTCTTCTTAAGAATAAGCTTTATTTGACGATTGGAGACCTCGACTTGGCCACTCGTTTGAGGATAATATGGAAGGTCGAACCGTTGATGAACTCCATGTTTCCTCAACATCTTTTGGAAGGCATTGTGACCAAAATGAGAACCATTATCGCTTATAACAGCCTTAGGCATGCAAAACGTTGGGAAGATGATTTTGTTGAATAACTTCAACACTACTTTGTGTTCATTAGTTGGGGAAGCAACGGCCTAAACCCATTTAGAAACATAGTCCACAACCACAAGTATGAATTGATTTCCATATGAAGATGGGAATGGTCCCATGAAGTCAATCCCCCATACATCAAACACCTCTAACTCAAGAATAGGCTATTGAGGCATCTCATTCATCTTAGAGATATTCCCAACTCTTTGACATCGGTCTCATGATTGTACAAAGCCCCATGAATCCTTGAAGAGATGTGGCCACCACAAATCACATTGTAGAACCTTAGTGGCGGTTTTGGAAATGCCCATATGACCACCACTAGGATCCGAATGGAACATCTTTAGAACACTTGGCACCTCTTCATTCAAAACACAACGCCGAAGCAAGGAATTAACCTCTCGTTTATACAAGATGTGATCATCCCACAAATAATGTCTTGCCTCCCTCTTGAGCTTCTTCCTTTGGTTCTTGGGGAAAGATGGTGGAAACTCCCCACATGCTAGAAAGTTATCCAAGTCGGCATACAATGGGAACTCCTTAACCTTAATGGCTTACAAGACATAATCAAGTATTCTATCTTCAACTGGTAAACCATCATCATTAATTTGATCACCCTCAAGGCGAGAAAGATGGTCCGCCACAACATTTTCTGCACCCTTCTTATCCCTAATCTCTATTTCAAAAGTTTGTAAATCAAGCACCCAACGAATCAACCTTGGCTTGGACTCTTTCTTGGAAAAGAGATACTTGAGAGCCGCATGATACGTGAAGACAATGGTCTTGGAACCCAACAAATAACACCGGAATTTCTCAAAAGAGTGAACAATAGCCAACAATTCTTTTTCCGTTGTTGTGTAATTCTTTTGGGCCCAATTTAGTGTCTTGGACATATAGTAAATCACATAAAGCTTCTTGTCCACACATTGTCCCAATCACTAGCATCACACATCAATTCACAGGGAAAATCCCATCTTGGGGCTTGAACAATGGGGGTAGAGATTAGGGCCTTCTTTAATCTATTAAATGCTTCCAAGCATTTACCATAAAAAAAAAACTCAACATATTTTTGAAGAAGATCATTAGGGGGCTTGGCAATGAGTGAGAAATCCTTGACGAATCTTCTATAGAAACTCGCATGTCCCAAAAATGATCTCACTCCCTTGACATTCACCGGAGGCGGAAGTTTTCAATAACCTCGATCTTGGCCTTAACTACCTCTATTCCTTTATGAGAGATCTTGTGTCCAAGCACTATTCCTTCCTTCACCATAAAATGGCACTTCTCCCAATTCAAGACAAGATCAACCTTTACACACCGTGCCAAACATTTCTCAAGATTCACAAGGCACTCTTCAAATGAAACCCCACCTACGGAGAAGTTATCCATAAATACCTCCATTTCTTCCTCCAACATGTCTCAAAAAAATTCTCATCATGCACCTTTATAAAGTTGCGGGGGCATTACAAAGGCTAATGGGCTAATTTGGAAAAAACCCAAATAGCCATCAAGGAAGCAATAGAAATTGTGCCTTGTTAGTCCCTCTAACATTTGATCAATGAATGGAAGGGGAAAGTGATCCTTTTTGGTGGATGTATTTAGACGTCTATAGTCTATATACATCCTCCAACTGGGTGACCGTCCTATTTGGAATGAGCTCACCTCTCTCATTCTTGACTATGGTCATACCCCCCTTCTTAGGAACGACATGAACGGGAGATACCCACCTAGAGCTTGAGGTGGGGAATATGATTCCTGCATCCAAGAGCTTAGTGATCTCTTTTTTTACCACCTCTCCCATTTGAGGGTGTAGCTTTCTTTGTCGTTCAATAGAAGGAAGGGTGCCTTCCTCAAGAGTTATGTGGTGTGCACACAAAGCAGGGCTATACCTTTAAGATCATCGATAGTATAGCCCAAAGCACCTTGGTACTTTCTCAAGACAAAAAATAACGCTTGAGCTTGGCTCTCGCTCAAGGATACACTAAAATTACGGGATAAGTGGAATTTGGGCCTAAGAATTCATACCTAAGGTGTGATTGTAGAGGTTTGAACTGTACCATAGGCGCACCTTTACCTTCTTTTGTTGCGGCCGCTTGCAAAGCTCCATGGCTTGAGATCTTAAAGCACAATTGTTCATCCACTTCCTCCATGCTTCCATTAAGCAATTCCTCATACAATGCCATCTCCTTGCATGGTGCACCAAGCTTGTCATTGTTCAACAAAACATTCTCAAGAGCATCGTTAGAGGTAAGCAAGTGCTCATGCATGGAAGACACAACATGATCAAGAGAGTCAATCATCACGCAATTTTCAAGAGAAGAACTTGGATATTTCATGCTTTCATTCAAATCGAATTCTATGACCTCATCTCCTACCTTAAGGGAAATATTTGCACACTTGACATCTATCATAACACCCTAGGTAGCAAGAAAGGGTCTACCTAGAATAATTGGAATGGTAGCATCTTCATCCATTTCTAGAACAACTAAATCCACCGGGAACACAAACTTCCCAACCCTCAATGGAACATCTTCCACTTTACCTTTTGGAAACTTGATTGACCTATTGGCTAGTTGCAAGGTAATGTTAGAAGGTAAGAGTTCCTCTAGATCAAGTCTTTTATAAACCGAATATGGCATTAGGCTTACATTAGCTCCTAAGTAACATAGGGCATTATCAATTTGCATCTTGTTAATAGCACAAGGGATGGAGAAGTTTCCAGGGTCTTTCAACTTGGGTCGCATTTTGTTCATGATGATCGCACTACAATTTTCAGTCAAGTTGATAGTCTCCACAACATCACAAGTCCTTTTCCCACTCAAAATGTCTTTGAGGAATTTGGCATAATTAGGCAGTTGGTTGATCACAAAGGTGAAATTGTTTGAGCATATCAATAAATCTCCCAAATTGCTCATCCAATTTGTGTCTCATGAATTTTTGGGGATAAGTGAGCATGGGTTTCACAATCTCTTTCTCTACTCTCACCTCTCTTGGTGTCTCAACAACAACCTCATCTAAAGATGCTCTATCTCCCTCATTCTCAACCAAAGCTTCCTTGGGGACCTCCTTGTCTTCACTCCTCCTAGGCAATCTCTCCTAAAGAACCTTACCACTCCTTGTAACAATAGCATTCACGGGTCACTTGGGATCTAGGCCTTGGGAAAGTAAAGAAGAAGGGCTTGCTTGGTCTATCAAAGCATTAGCAAGTTGACAAATTTGGTTTTCGAGCATTTTGTTGTGGGTCATCATCTCATTGAACTTCTTGTCACTAACGGCCATTTATGTGTTCAATAACTTGGTTTGATTTTCAATTATTTCCTCCAAATTGTTCCTAGAAGAAGAAGGCTGTGAATAGGAATTTTCACCTTGAGTCTTTGGAACAAATCCGAGTGGGGGACCTCTTTGAGAATTATTTTGAAAATTGCCCCTACCTTGATTGTTCCAATTACCCTTATTTTGATTTTTACCATAACCTTGATTATGGTTTCCACTACCTTGGTTATGATTTCCATAACTTTGGTTTTGATTTTTACTACTATAACCTTGATTGTTATAGTTACCACGAGAACCTTGGTTCCCTTAGTTCCTATAACCCCCACCTTGGTTAAAGTTGTCAAAATTACCTATGTTTTGGTAATTCCTATTCCATTGACCTCTTTGATTATCAAACCTTTGCACATTATTATTTGACACATAATTCACATGCTCACTCTCATTATTATCAAAATCATCACCACATTCCAAAGAAGCATGAGGGCAATTACAAGAGTCATGATCATAAGATCCACATGTATCACAAAACAAGCAACCACTAGGCATATTATTTGATGAGGGAGGGGGTTGAGAGTTCGAAAGAGTACCTCTCCCCTTAAATTGGGAGGGAAGATTCGAAACTTGAAAAGAAGAGGAGCTTTCCAACTTGGCTTTGATTGCGGTCATTTCTTTCCCCAAGTTTGTCATTTGTGAGGATAAGTTGTTGATCGCATTTAGATGGTTTATAGAGTACACCGAAGAGCCAATCTTGCTAGTTGAATCCCTCTCACCATCTTTCCAATATCTATAGTACTTAACCACGTCCTCAATAATGTCCACCACTTCTTCTTCCGTCCTATTCATTATGGGACCTCCGGCTCCCCCATCAAGGCATGATTTTCCTCGAGGACTTAGGCCACCATAGAAAATTTTAATGACTTGATAGGTTGGAATTCCGTGGTGGGGACACTCCCTTTGGTACTCTTTATACCTCTCCCATGCTTCGTAAAGGCTTTCATTAGGTCTTTGCTTCAACCCTTGAATCAAAGCTCTAACCTCCGCCGTTTTCTTTTGTGGGTAGAATCGGGAAAAGAATTCCTTGGTGACTTCGTCCCATGTTCGTAGGGAGTTTGGCTTTACCTCCTTATCCAACCACTCCAAGGCTCGGCCTATGAGAGAAAAGGGAAACAACTTTAGCCAGATGAACTCTTGAGAAACTCCGTTCACTTTGATAGTGTTGCGATACTTGTCGAACTCCTTGAGATGGTTTAACGGACTCTCATTCTTAGCTCCGCTATATTGTGTCCTCTCGATCAAAGAGATCATAGTCGGCCTAATTTCAAAATCATTTGTCGGTGTTGTAGGTGGAGCAATTCCACTCTCACACTTGTACGCACGGGGAATTCCCAATTCTTTCAAAGTAACTCTTGGTTGTTCTCCCATGCCTAGTTCTTCTTCAAATCCTTCTTCGCTTGAGGAACTAAACTCCAAGGATCGACTAGCAATTCTTCTCCGTGAGAGAATCCTTTCGATTTCCGGGTCAAAAGGCACAATGGATCGATCACGAGCTCTATGCATGCAAAACTCAATAAAAATATTAGTAGCACCGCTACAAATGTAGCTTTAAGAAACAAAATCTTTTTGTATTTTTTCAATTAAAGTGAAATAGAATCAACAACTAAAGCTAAGAACCAATATCATTCCCCGACAACAGCGCCATTTTGATAAAGGAATAAACGAGTCGTTAATTGTCTATTCCTAAATAAAACACAATTTATAATATCTTAAACCAACCTAATACAAGTATAAGGCAAGTATATAGGGTTGAACCTAAAAGAGTGAGTCGGTATTAACAACAGCCTAAGTCAAGTTATTTCGAAGATTGTAGTGAGAAAATGGTTGGTATTATGGTAACAAAATTAGACTAATAAAGTAATTCAAGAAACTAAATACTACGGATATAGGTTCCACATGCAAGTTCAATAATCATGCTAATTGATAGTTCATTAGCTTGATTCAAGCATTTCAAAGGACAAAAAATAGTAGCAATCAAGAGAGTTCATGAACTATCTCCTAGAGGCCAAGGTAGGGGTCACTATGAATGGCTAATCAAGGAAATCCACAATCAAACTCAATCAATTAAAGCAATTCTCAAATTGATGGTTCATGTCATTAAGAATTGCAATACAATCTAGATTAATCTTTTAGGTTGATCATTCCTAATCTAATTAATCACATGCAAAACTATGTCAACCAATTTAATTGTAACAAATCAATCAATCAAAGATCATCAACTAGCACAAATTATCAATCAAGCATGATTCCCCTTCTCCCTAGTAACTAGTCTACTCACTAATCATGGTGTAACTCAAGAAAAAATCACTAGAAATAGCATTGATCATCATTCAAAATCAAAATCAAGACAAAAAAATATCAACAACAATATCCAATTCAAATCCAAGCAAATCAAACAATCAAACATGAAACTAAAACAAACAAGTAAATAGATGAACTAGAAGAAGAGATTCTCACTAACATTAATGATTGAAAATGAAAACATCCAAGCACAAATGATCCAATGTTGAAATACAAATCCAATACCAAGAACTTCTCTCTCACTTCTCTCTCTAAAACTAAGCTAATGAAAATTATCTAAAAGTTGTTTTCAAAAAGGAATTACAAGTGTATTTATAGGCAAAGAAGGAAAACGGAATCCCCGCGCCCTCTCTAGTAAACCCCGCGCCCTCGCGGAAATGGGTACGGAACTCATAACAAACTCCGCGTGCTATCTGGGTAACACCCGTGCCCACGGGTCCTCTAGCCCGCACCCGCGGCAAAGGCCTCCGGTCTCTCTAGTCACGAGCGGTCTCTCCAGCCACGAGCGGTCTCTCTACTCACGAGCGGTCTCTCCAGCCTACCCGCGCTCACGGGGAGCCTGCGGCCAGACCGCGGAGAGTTCCTGGTCGAAATTGGCCAATTTAGTGCATACGAGCCCGCGCCCGCGGCCTTCAAGACCCGCGCCCGCGGCAAACTGGCAGGGCTTGATGCCCTATCCAAGGCCTTTCCAAGCCCTCTCTGAGCCCTCTCTAAGCCGATTACATCCTCCTTGCATAGTCAATATAGCCCATCTTGATCCCCTTGCAAAGACAAATCCTAGGTACCTACAATAACAAATAACGGAAAGGAATAAAAAGGAAAAAAGGACCAAATAAAAGGAAAACAAGAAGAAAATACGAAAAACACAAGGAAAGAAACACTAGAAGAAAAAACGTAATGGCAAGTGGTTCAAACCCCCTAATGGGAAGCGGTTCTGAACCGCATGGGTTTAGGGGGCTTGCCAATAGCCATTTAAATGGCAAGCGGTTCAGAACCGCTTCTTATTAGGGGGGAAAGGGAAGCGGTTTGGCGCCAAAACCGCTTGCCATTTGGTTTTTTTTTATATATATTTTTTTAATAATAATATTATTAGGGACCTGTTTTGATATGCTCATTAATATGTAATTTTCAAAATTATTATTATTTATATTATTATTAATTATTTTTATTAATTAATAATAATATTAATAATAATTAATAATAATATATATTATAATAATAATTAAATTAAAATATTACATGTTTAAGAATAATAATTCAATAACAATAAAATGCATAATAATAATAACATATATAAAACTCATAAATAATATGTAGTACTAATTACAAATAAGTAATGTACATATTAAAAAAAACTCAATCTCATTATCCAACTAAGCTAACACATATATATTATATATTCTACCTAGATGCTATCAAATGTCACAAAAAAAGCCCACATGTTGCGAATTTCATCAAATTTTTCCCTTGTTAAAGGGCCTTTCCTTTGAATCTTACAAACCTTTGAAAAAAAAAAATACCAAACATTAAACATCATTCATATATTACATAAAATTCAAACTAATAATTAAATAAAAATGTATATGTTAAATATTTCAAACATCATTCATATTCATATTACATCATTGTATTAGGTGTCTAAGGTTTGAAATCACATCAAAAGAGGGTTTTTTAATTTATAGGACGGTTTTTATCCAAAATCTCCCAAATAAGACCTATATGACTTCTACTTTGCCCGATTTCTACATTTCTTATCTAATGAACTATTTCTGTATCATAACATGTCAATTATAACTAGAATTAGGTGTCTAATGCTTGAAACCATAGCAAATTAGCATTCTACTAGGTTTTAAGACGGCTTTTATCCAAAATCGCTTATTTGTTTTCTACTTTGCCCGATTTCTACATCTCTTATCTAATGAACTATTTCTTTATCATAACATGTATGTCAATTATAACTAGTCTTAGGTGTCTAATGTTTAAAACCATAGCAAATTAGCATTCTACTAAATTTTAGGACGACTTTTATCCAAAATCGCCTGTTTGACTTCTACGTTGCCCGATTTCTACATTTCTTATGTAATGAACTATTTCATTATCTTAACATGTCAATATTAACTAGTCTTAGTTGTATAATGTTGGAAACCATAGCGAATTAGCAATCTACTAAGTGTTCGGATGGCTTTTACCCAAAATTGCCTATTCCACTTCTACTTGCCCATTTTTTACATTTCTTATCTAATGAACTATTTATTTATCATAACTTATCATTATTAAATGTTCTTAGGTGTCTATTGTTTGAAATCTAGAAAAAGATCATTTTAATAAGTTTTAGGAAGCGGTATGTACCTATTCAATAGGTTATTCACTAGCAACTTCCTTGGTGGCCATATACGAGCCGAGTCAAAGCAGTAGATTGTGTTATTGGAAACACATATCACCATAAGGCTCCAATGTTGACTACATATATATTAAAGCAAATATGAATCCAACAATTGTTATACGTCAACATCTATACTTAACAAACAACTTAAGAGTGACATATTTAAACTTACTCCTTAAAGCAAGGGGCTAATATGAACTTGTTTCCCGCACGCATTGATTCTCTAATACCCCACTCAAGGTAATCTATCACATCACGAGGGTTATGTAAGCATTTTTTTACGGATGTCTGCTTGGGGCATAACCACCCAACTGTTGCTTCACCAACGGGTTTACTACTTAGGAGCTCCTGTAGTGACCTTCAATAAAGTAATGTGTGCAAGTAATTACTACTTGCATTGTTTTGGCACGAAAATATCAAAAATACAATATGTTTAGAAATAGTCTCGTTAATTTACCTCATGAATGTCTGAATGATGGAAACGTTAAGCATGGCACCGGTTAGAAATTCTGTCACTTCCTCTCTAGAAATGTATGCGATCGCATCCTCATCATAGTGGAACAATGCCTTAGGCAAGTTCACTTGAATATGTGTAACCGTAGGCAACTCACTAACACGGTTGTGAAGAAAAGTACATGCTTTCGAAAGCGACTTAAGGACATTGGCTTCTATTAGTGGAGTACATTCTTCCTTGGATTCTTCCTTGGACATTGGCTTCTTCGACACTTGTCCTTGTTCCATGTTCGGAGGACATTCTTCCTTGGATTTTGGCTTCTCCACCTTCTTCCTTTTAGCGGACTGATTTTCCATAGTAATCTAGTAACATAAAAGAACATAGTCATTGCACAAAGCACATGTTAATGTAGTTACATACAAGTAGTCTTTACTTACCCCTCCTACCAACCTCAACCGATCACGTGGCCATTGCAAAAAGCTAACGCTCGCGTCACGCAGCTTAAAAAAATCATATTCCTCTCTAGGCACCGGTAGTGGTATGTCCTCAAACCCAACAACTATAGAATCGATCCCAACCGCGATGTACTGGGTGCTAGTATTAGACTTAAAATGGACCTTGTCAAAAGGTTGTGCACTACCATACCCCACCACCTGCAACTGTTCACCATTTTTTTCCCCGGGGTGAAGAAGATCACAAGGCGTCTCTTCCTACAAATTTGATTAGGAGTTTGGACAAAATTTATGAAATAACAAACGAAAGCCTAACATAAGAAAAGCTGATTACGTAGTGTAGTTTACCTTAACATCTGGGAAAGGTTCAGGCATCGGATTTACTCTCTTCAATAACTCTGCATCCATAGGACTAGAATCCTGCAAAAGTAAAATAATTAAACATGCAAACGACCTCGTTTGACGAACTTCATATGACGTAATTCGTCATTGTACTAAAATTACCTCTCTCTCAACAACTGGATCGTCCTCGGGGCCTCCTAGGTGACTACATGAGTCTACTGGGGTACTCAAGGGAAATGGCAAAAGCGGCAAGTTCATGTGCTTAAGAATGGCATTGAATTGACTTTTCATCTGTTCTTGCAGCTACGCGCGTATCTCCGCCTTAATTGATTCCTTTTCCTTCTCATCAATACGATGTGGCGAACTAACACTTGATCTGATTTTTCCTGATTTGGTGTATTTTAACCCATCACCTTCTCCCACCCTAGTTGTTTCCCGCCAAAACCAATTACTCGCCCAGGGTGTTATGGTTTTCCCAGAGCTAAGGTGAAAGGATCATTTTCGATGCTTGGAGTCAGCTTGCCTTTAATCACTTACGAAGTATGCTCGAGCTGTAACAACACAAAAAGTTATCGGTTCTAAATAAGATGTATTTGACAAGAAAATATAATTAATAAATAGTAACGCTTGCTTACAAGTGCATCTGCTACTACTTTCTTATCCGGTTGCATGACATACTTCCCGGTTTTCTTGTCGATCCCATGCATAGCACACCACCAGTCAATTGCACGATTAACCAAAGTTGTGACCGTGGAAGAAAGTGGTTTATCAGATGATGACATTATGGATTTGGGGTATAGACCCGCTTTGATCCACTATGGTCTAGACTCCGCAAATGTCTTACAACCCATATGATGGCTATACAATTTCTTCCCGGCATTGATTCTAGCTTGTTAGCTTTTTTCCTACACATTCATAAATATATGTTAGCAACAGTCTTTGTAGGAAACTAAAAAATCAATAGCCTACTCTATTGATAAATAAAAAACATACAAGTGCGGTCCTAGTGGAAGATTTTTCCACAAACTTCTCCTAGTCCTTGACCGATATTTATGGATATAAATCCCACGGTTTCTAATTAGGTTTCTCCTCTTCTCCATCAGCAATCACATTTTTCTTTGGTTTTCTCCTTCTTTTCTTATGGATCCATCTCGTCCTCAAGTAACTCTTGAAGTTTATGAATCTCACTTGTACAAAAGCTTCAAACACTTTTCTCTTGGCTGGCTCATTAGGAATATGGAACATACTCTGTAATTGGCGCAAACATCCACGTTAGGCAAGAAAAAAAAGGAAAAAAAAACCGCGGATCGGGGCATCACTGCTACAGCACCCAAGATGCTGCCCTGGCAGTTGCAGCAACCCGGGTAGTAGCCGAGGCAGGTGCAGCAGCCCAGGCTGCGTCCCAGGCAGCAGCCTACGCAGCTGCAGTAGCCCATATAGCAGCCCAGGCAGCTGCAGCAGACCAGGCTGCTTCCCAGGCAGCTGCAGCAGCCCAGGCACTTGCAGCAGACTAGGCTGCTGCCCAGGCAGCTGCACCAGCCCAGTCAGAAGCGTAGGCAGCTGAACCAACCCAGGCTGCTGCCCGGGTAGCTGCCGGCTACAGCCCTCAGGTTACGCTCGGGGGTTGTTTTTGCAATTTTTTTTTTTATTTTTTTCCCTACATATATATTAATTAATAATAATAGTTTTAGTGACCTGTTTTGATATACACATCCCGTGAGCAGGTTATGCGCTAGGTTCGTAAAAAATCATACTTACCATTGTATCGTCCCAAAATGTTTGAAGCAACCCGTGAGGTTTATCGGCGAACTCAAGTGTGATTGGTATTTTACGAGTTAGAATGCTAACTTGACTAGAAAATTTGTCGTGCCATAGCCAGTAGGTTGGCTTAATTCATCAAACTCAAGCACCATAGAAACCCCAGGTTTCTTGAAAGCTTTTGTTGCACCCCTACTCCTTCTGTTTACCGGTGGCTTTACCCCTCATCCACCACCGGTGGTTTTCACTTGGATTTCCATTTGAGTTTCACAATGTTAATCACCTACAAACTCGGAAACCACATTATCCTCAATAGGTGAGGAAGTTTCAGCTATACGCTCATATTCATCAAGCTTCTGTTGGAACTCGTCATAAGCTTGGTCTTTCAGTTCCCCCATATCCGTCTCCTTATTAATATTATACAACTCGTCATCATCTTCATCATCCATATCCTCATCAGAATGAAGGTTCTCATCAGGATCCATGATATGTGCACACCTAAAGTAAACAAGCAAAGCATGTTGTTAGTTATCAGTAATGGCAATCAAATCTGAGGCATAAAGAAAGACAAACACTTACCCAACTTCTTTGGTTTCATAACAAATTCACGTATAATCCTCTTAACAATTCATATATTTAGTGTATATTACATGCTTTTACGTTGAAAATGCAAAAAAATAAAACACTTCCTGAAATAAACAAGGTTGTCGGATCATAAGATATTTCGTAAGTAAAACATGCATCAATAAAAGTACCTCATTCGTGTATTCCCTCATTGTGGTCAGATCGAATATAAGTAGCATCATCATCTACATCAGTTGCTACATCAAGTGTAGGAGCAGTGAAAGGGGGAGAATGATCAAATGCATCATATTCTTCCTCGTCCTCAACCTCTCCAATCCCTAAAATTCTCCTTTTTCCAGCAAGGACGATGGGCCATTTTGGATCGGACGAGTCAGTTACATAGAATACTTGCTTAGCTTGAGATGCAAGGATGAATGGTTCAAGAATATCCCGCAAGTGGCCAAGATCTACAAGAGTGAAGTCATCATTTCTCACGTTGCGCCTATTTACACTTGAATAGACCAACCTTGAAGACACGGTAATCTAGTTCCCATATTTCCTGAATTCGTCCATATTATGTTAATAGTGCGTAACTGGTGATGTATCCTTCGCACTTGCAAACTCTCTTGATGAAGCCACAAGAGTGACACCACTAATTTGAGTCGATGAGGATTTCTGATCCTGACTTTCAGTCAAAAATGTGTACCCATTTATGTCATATCCCTCAAATAAATGAACATCATCCTTTGGAACATAAGCTAGGCACTTTATTGTATCAGACACAATCTCATCCAATTGACCCATCACACGATCATTAAACCACTTCACAAAAATCATCTTATTCAACTGCATTAGTGCTCTTTCCCCTTTTGATGGATATTCAACACGCAAACTATCCATGTGCTCTTCTAAATATGGGTGAACCTCCGCAATATGATGAAGCACAAATAGATGAGCTTGCATGATTTGATCTCGAGCAGCCCAGATCCTTTTTGACCCGATTGTGCCATGACCATCAAGTCTCCCTTCATGTCGGGAAGTGGGAAGCCCAATAGGTTCGGCAACGTTAACATACTCTGCCGCGAAATTCCCAATCTCCTCGGACACAATTCCTTCTATCATACTGCCTTCCGGATGGGCTGGATTTCTTACTTTATCTTGTAGTGTACCCATGTGTCGTTCAAAAGGGTAGCACCACCTCATAAATACTTGATCGCACAACGTAATCTCACGAACCAAATGCAGAATCAATGCACCATCATGTCAAAAAGTGACGGTGGGAAAAACATCTCAAATTTGCACAAAGTTACCACAACATTCGCCTGGAGAGCATCAAGTGTAAAGGGATCAAGAACTTTACTGCAAATAATATTGAAAAACCCACAGAGGCTTGTAATAACTTCTCTCTCGTGCTTTGGTAAAATACCACGAATTGCAATCGGTAGGAATACTTGTATCATCATGTGACAATCATGGGATTTCATACTTGTCAACTTCAATTCTGTATTTAAGGAAACAAACCTTTTCATGTTTGACGAGAACCTAGATGGAAGCTTAATGTCATACAAACAAGCACAAAACCTTCGTTTTTCTTCCTTTGATAATGTGTAGCAAGCTGGAGGTAAATACACCTTTTGGTTCTTTTCTTTTCCATCACCTTTCTTCTTTGCGATACCAGTGGCCTTTTCCTTGCGCTTCCCCTTATAGTTTTGAACACCATCTTCATTTCCCTTTTCCTTAACCTTCGCCATCCCTACCTTAGCTTGAACCCACAACTCCGGACGAACACCCCACGCTTGCAAATCTAACCGCGCACTCTTTCCATCCTTCGTTTTTCAAGAAATGTTCATAATTGTCCCAATAATTGCATCACAAACATTCTTCTCTATATGCATCACATCGAGACAATGTCTAACATCATGTTCAATCCAGTACTCAAGCTTCCAAAAGATTGATTCCTTTTTAAAGAGAGCATGTGGGTCAATTGGTTTCGTTCTTTTACCAAAAACACATGGAATACTCTTCACTCTTGCATAAACCTCTTTTCCACTCAATGGCCTAGGCGCAACCCCCTCCTCAACTTTCCCATTGAAGGCCTTTTTCTACTTACAGTACGGGTGATCGCACCTAAGAAATCTTCGGGTCCTCACATACACATCTTTTCCATAGTGCTCAAGGTACACGTTCGGTGTGTCATCAATACAAATGGGACATGCTTTATGCCCTTTGTTCTTGTACCCGGACAGATTGACATATGCGGGAAAATCATTGATGGTCCACATAAGGGCAGCACGCAAAAGAAATGTCGCGTTCTTATGGCGATCATAAACGGTAACACCTTCGTCCCACATCTTTCTCAAATCATCAATAATGGGCTCAAGGTAAACATCAATGTCGTTTCCAGGTTGTCTTTGCCCCGTTATCAAAAGTGAAAGCATTATATATTTCCGTTTCATACACAACCACGGAGGCAAGTTGTAAATCACTAAAAGTACCGCCCATGTGCTATATTTAGTACAAAGAGTGCCAAATGGATTCATACCGTCCGTGCGCAACCCAAGCCTTAAATTTCTGACTTCACCACCAAATAGACGCTTTAACCTTGGAATAATAGGAAGATACCACAACACCTTGGCAGGAGGTCCTTTAATACCAGCATTGCAGCTTGATCGCTTGTAACACGACTTACCGCAACGTGGACACTCCTCCAACTCTTCCTATTCATTTCGATAAAGAACACAATCATTAGTACATGCATGTATCTTCTTATACTCCAAACCAAATGGACACAATAGTTTCTTTTCATAACAATAGGAATTAGGAAGTTCATTCCCATCTAGCAACATATCACATAACGCAGTCAACAAAGAAGTGAAACTAGTGTCACTCCAATTATGCATAGACTAAATGTTAAATAGTGTAAGCACGACTGAGAGTTTTGTGTATTTTTTGGACCCAGGATACAAAGGCTTTTTGGCAGCCTCTGATAATGATTCAAATACATCAGGTCGGTCACCAAATTAACATTCAACATCACGCATCATCTCAACCAAGTGATCATCACCACCATCATCCTCGGAGTCATCCCCTTCACCACCATCATCATTCCCATTTTCTTCTTCAACATGAATCTCGGCACTTTCAACATGCGTCTCATTGCCAACAACATTCTCCCTATACGATCCCTTCTCACCATGCCAAACCCAAACATGATATTGAGGCCTAAACCCATGACATTGTACATGAGCCATGATGGTATCAACACTATTGACCCTTGTGACATATTACAATTGACACAAGGACAATAAAGGTAATTGACACTCGTTCTAAGCTGATATTGTGAAGCACTCTTGCAAAATTTTTGAACCCCATTAAAAAATTCCAATGTATCACGTCTACCATACATCCAACCGCGATCCATTGACGCTTTAAATTGCCTTTAAACATACCAACACATTTCAAATAATGATAAATGTAACATATATTATGTCAATCAAAGTAGATAACATATATATCATCCATATATCGTAAAAATGAATGCTCCCAAAAGGTCCTTATCACTCCAACCTAACCCATCCTTGAACGTCTAATCTCACTAGTGAATGTATGTCAACTTTTTTATTTTAAGGAAAATCCGGCAGCATTTCCCCCCAATTCTCCAAGTACACGATGTAGGAAATAACTTAACTACATATGTACCCAGAGAACATGGTGAGAAAATGAGAAGCCCGGATATTCCTTAAAATCGAAAAAGAGACATACGTTCACTAGCTAAGTGAGATTAAAAGTCCAAGAACAGTCCCAACTGGGGACTATTTAAGACTTTCTCCTATTAAGAAAGACTCGAACGAGTATCTAGGCAAATGATGATGCAAGCAATCAATAGTGCTAATAATTAAATTATTTGACATTTGACAATAAACAAGTTAATTCATTTAAATAGTGCTAATAATTAAATTAACATACATACAATCAATATATCAATCCATTATATTCATACATTGCAATTTACTAATCACATTTAATTTAACAAACTAAAATGTTAACTAATATATATTATATTAAAAAATTTAACTTTAAAACTACTCAAATTCAAATAATACATATATACATATATATAACATTTAAACAATTAAAGTAACAATAAACATTATCTAATATACAAACAAATGATAAAACAATTAAAATAAAATTAAGTTAACTACTTGAAACCCTAACTTGAAATTTTGGAATAAATAAACAATTAATACAAATTAATACATATGAAACTAAAATTTAGCAAAACTCACCCTCAATTGAGAGTGAGAAAGAGAAAGATTGAGGGATGAGGAAGAGTTGTGGTGTGTGTTGGGCTCGGTTCACCACCACCCACGAACACCACCACCCAATGCAACCAATCCAAGAACACCACCAGCAACTAGGAGCAGCAACCACCACATGCAACTAACCTATCCACGAGCAGCCTAGAGAAAGACCCACAACCTAAGAACTCACACTCGAGCAGCACCCCAAACACCCTCAAAACAGCACCCACGCGCGAGCAGCACCCACAAATTAAACACCCTCAAAAGCAAGTGAATAGAGTGGTGGTGGTGGTGGCAGGAAAAGCTTGATAAAGTAAGAAGAGAGGGTAAGGAGAGACGACAGAGAGGAGGAGTGTAGGCGGGAGTGTGAAATTTTTTCAAATTGATTAAGTGTTGAGGCAGCATCACTAGAGAGGAGAGAAAGAGAAGAAGCCTGCTTTTTTTAAAAAAAAATTGGGAAGCGGTTTGTGATTCTCTTAGTTTGTTATTCATAGTGAACCCTAGCTTATCAATTAGGAGATAGCTCTTTGATTTTAATTGATTGCTCTTATCATTAGTATTCACAACATTTGATTGACATGAACTTCCCAAGTTGTTGCAATTGACATGATTACTTGTTGATCCCCGTTCCTAGTGTTTTATTATTTTCTTGGTTACTTGTTTTGTTAGCTTTTAGTATTCTATCTTTAATTATCTTTGGCTTCGACCAAGCTTAGGCACCCAAATCGAAAGCATTTGAACATTACCGTTCCTTTAGGTTCGACCCTTGACTTGCCTCTATACTCGTATTTAGGTTTGTTAAGTGTTTATAAGTTTAGTTTGACTGAGGGAAGATTAGATAACGACCTAGTTTCCCCTCTTAAAAATGGTGCCATTGGCGGGGAACGGTGTCTATGTTTGAGTGTTTTTTATTGCTTGAGTCTAGGTCTTTGTGTATACTTTTCTTTTATTTTATTTTTGTTTGTTTTATGAAAAATGGCATGTCTATCATTTCCTCAATTTGACAATGAGCCTTTTTGTGAATATTTCAATAGACTTGAGGGATTTTTGGACTATAATTGTTGTAGTATTTGGGTGGCTTGTGGGATTTGTTATTTTGGTTTGAATGAGCAATCTAGGGATGAAGTTGAATATATGCATAATGGAGAATTTAGAGCATTTTCAATTGATGATGCTTGGTAGTTTTATGTTTGGTTTGCTAGGAATGTTTATTATAGGGGTAATCATGATTCTAATATTGATATGCAATGTCCTGATTCTTCTAATATTAGCATGAATTCCCATGATTTGTCACATGATCCCTTAAGTTAACCTAGAACACATGATTTTAACTTTATTTCTCCTTTTGTTCATGATGATGAAGTGCATGCTCAAGTTGATGCTAATGGTGTGTTTCAATATTCTTCATTATTTACCATGCCTTCATATGATGTGCTTCGTTCCCTTAATGATGAATCTCATATATTTAATTGTGCCCCCATTCCTCAATGTGATGTATATGCTCATGATCTTAATGTTGATTCTCCTAATCTTGGTTGTACTCCTTCTTCCTCTCTTGTTGAGCCTTATTCTTCTACATCTTTTGAATCTCTTGTTTATATATTTGAGTCTCAAATTAGGCCATTGAGCTTGATAATGAGCTTGGGCCTATTAAGGAGATTATTCTTAATTCTATGAGAGGTCAATTAGAGATAATGAAAAAGAATGAGGAGCGTCTTGAGGAGGGAAGGAGAAGAAAAGAAGAGTTAGAAAGCCAATTGTCATCCTTGATGCTTATTTTCGAAAAATCCCAATTTAATAGGTGTGTTGAGGATGATGATGATGATTTTGAGCATCCAAGAGAGTGTGAGGATCCCATTGGTGAGCATTTGAGTAATGGTGAAGGAGTTGAGAATGAAGAGAGTGTTGATTTTGATAACCTCAACCCTACTTCCCATCTTGATGAGTCTCTTATGCATGATTGTGATTCTTCTATGCATGAGTATATGGATTCATTTAAAGTTATGTCCAATGTGTTTATTGAGTGTCAAATGAAAACCCATAGAATTTTCAGTGAATTCATAGAGAATGATTCATGGGTGAGAGATGATTTTGAAATGAATTTACATCCATTCATGCATGGCTTTGAGACTTTACCCTTTAAGGAAGTTGAGAGAGTTGTTGTTCATGATTGTAGTGAAGGGGATTATGTAGTTCCTCTTGGAAGTTGGATGTTTAAGGTAGATGATGATCATGAGTGTTCTTCTTTTGAGAATTTGATGATTGATTTTCATCTCTTATTGGTGATTTGAGGCATGGTGGTGAGGAAGAGTTCATTTATGAGATCATAGCCCCTATTCCCTCCTCTCATGTCCCTTTTTCAAGCAGTTTCAACCACATCCCCTACACTCCTATATCTCTCCCTTCCTTTGTTGATGAGCCTATTAGAAACCCCCTTGTATATGATGATTTTAATGTCACTCATTCGTCTATTGTTGACGAAAAGGGTGATGTTGCAACCACAAATTATTTTAGTGAGGAGGATTGCCTTTTTCTTTTTTTTTTTACATTCTTTTATTCCCCCACTTCTTCTTATTTTCCTCTTTTTCCTTTTGATCCCTCTTCTTCTTTATTTTGGCATCTCCCTTTTCACTTGCGTGCAACAATCATGTTGCACGTTCTTATCCCATCATTTGCCTACCGTTTATCATATTAAATGTGTAGTAGTGCATTTGACAAGCTCTTGCGTGCGTTGAATTATTATTTTCTAGAGCGTTCGAGCTTGGACCTTAAGCAAGGCTTTGTCGGGAAGTAACTCGTGTTTTATTGCTTTCATTTCCTTCTCTTTTTAGAATAAATTTTTCTCTCATGGAAATGTTTGTGTGCCTTTTTCTAGGTATATGACTTGATATACTTTGGTGCATTGGTTTGAATCAAGAATCAAGGAAGATTGACTCCTATTTTGCTAGCATATGGAAAGCAAGTATCAATTCTTGAGGAAATTTACTTTGAAAGGTTAAATTGGGTCATTTGCGAGTATTTACACCCACCTTATATCCGGTAATATCTTTCTTTGCTCCTTCTCTAATAGTTGATGCCTTGTTGGACATGTTTTGGCATTGTTGGATTGATCTCTTTGTTTTCCCCTCCCGTGGAATATTTGTTTTATGTTTGAGCATGTTATCTCATTAAAGCTTGGGGGAGGGTATTCTAACATGTTTGGTGGGATTTCGATTAATATATTCCTTGTACATTTGAATATGCATTTCCATGACCTTTATTTTTAAAAATCCCAAAAAGATTTTTGTTTCGATCAAGGCAAATTTGCATTGTGTTTTGTTTTGTTCTTGCTTTGGACATAATAACATTTGGACTTGTATAATTGAATGCTTTTATTCCAAAGTGGTAACGGTGTGCACGGTTTGAGAGTACGCTTGGTTAAGGTAGTTAGTTAGAATTAGTAGGACCATGAAACCGGATTCTACTTGTTTGTGGCATGTTGGTAGTTGCTTCCTATTGTCAAATTGACACCAATAGTGAGTTTTTGCTACATCCATGTGAGGTTCATTATTTTTCAAGCCTTCAACATATATTTGCATGAGTGGTATGGATCCTTGACTATTTCGGACCTAATCTAGAATCTTGACTCATAATTCTCAAACACGAGATCGAGCCATCTAGAGAGGATAAAGGCATCTTTTCGAGGTGGTAATTGTTTTTTTTCTAGGATAGTTTTCTTATTTTTGGTTTTAGGGTTTACATTTGCCTACTTGCTAACCATTTGAGCCTTTTCCCTTTATTTCAAGCCACATCTTTAGAATTTTCAGCCTTTGTTTCATTTTTGTTCCATTTTTGGTTTTTGTGAAGCAAATAGTCATGTTTTTTGAGTTTGTGGTATATAAGGTAGGATATTGGTTCTATTTGTAAGAAAGTTTGTCTTTTGTATATATTGTGAATAATGGCAAATGAATGATGGAAAAAGCCGTCCAAAGTAAAAAGAGGCAAGGACATAATAAATGAAAAATTGAAAAAGTCGTCCAAAGTTATAAGAGGCGAGGATCTTTGCTTTGAATATATGAAAAAAAAGGGTGAAAATGAGAAAATTGAAAAATATTTTGATGTGATTCTTTTCCCCAATTCAAGCATTGTGGAAAATGCTTCCTCTAAGCTTGGGGGAGAAGCGTTTACGCTTTACGTATATATGCTTTTTGATATAGATTTAAATAAGCTTGGGGGTGTTTGTTTGTTTTTGTTTGGTGACTTCTTGGTTTTGGTGTCGAGTTTTGGCCAATCTTTGCTTCATAATCTAGGTGTACCACCAAATTCTAAATTTTAGGACTACCCCTAACCTTTTGCACTTGCATTACATCCTTTATGAAAGTCCTTTTAACCTAGAGGTTGAGTCACATATCGGGGGTGGGCATTACGAGTTCAAGCCTAAGGAGAGGGGTTGCATTGTCAAGATGTCAAGTAGCCCAAAATTATCTCTTTTTTTCGGTTCCGTCGTGGAACTTTGGAGATGCTCACTAGGGGAAGATATGAGACTGGTAGGGAGAACACGGTAAGACCGTTTGGAATGAAAGTGGATTGGGAAAACTAGTTCCTATGCTTAGCATATTTATGTTTCAATCACCGTCGGGTATCTTGGAATGTGCCCTCCCTTACTTGTTTAGAAAGATTTGCATTCATTTGTGCTTGTACATTTGGAAAATTCCTTTCGTGAACAAGTGTTTGCTTTTCTTTTCTTTAGATTTCCTTCTAATGCTTTGCCTTGTTTGTTATATTATGAGGTTAATCTCTTAGGAAATCTATACGAGAGCATAACTCGTCCTCTTGGGCGATCTAGAGGTTTAAATGGCTTGTCTTTAGTTGCTAAAATTGATCGTGATTCCTACGAATGTGAGTTAGTGTATATTCCCATCCTCTCTAGTTTTCTTGTTTCTTTCATTGCTTGAATAATGTTATCATTTTTCCCTTGGGTTGGATCTTGTTTTGCTCGAGGAAGAGCAAAACTTTAGCTTGGGGGAATTTGATGCGTGCCATTTATGGCACTCTTAGGCTATGTTTTCTTCATATTTTTATGCTCGTTTTTAGTCGTTTATGTCGTGTTTTTAGGTAATAATGCTTGATTTGCGTGTCTACTGGCCATGGGTGAGGGACGCTGCACCTCAAAAGCAGCAGATTTGAGAAGGAACTCGCCGCGGGGACCCTATGCGCACGGGCCTATTCTCGCGGGCGCGGGTTTTCCTCATGCTCTGTTCTCCTCCGTGAGCACGGCCGATTTCTCTAAGGGCGCGACTTTTTGGGTTTTATTCGCATTTTAGTTTCTTTTCTTCGTTTGTTTATATATTGTACGATCTTCTTTATTCTCCAGACAAGAAATTCTTTAGATGAGAATAGTTTCTCTCTCCTCTAAGGAGGATTAGGGTAGATTAGGAGTTCCTCTCTCTAGATTAGGAGTAGTTTTAGAGAGAGAAAGTGAGGGATTTCAATGGTGATTGAGAGATTGAAGATACAAGGTTGACAATTGTGTTGAAGATCTTCTCTATTATCAATGAGCATTCTTAACTCTATCTCACCTTATTGCTTTGTTTAATTTCATGTTTGTTTGGTTTAATTTTTTTTTTTTTTTTATGCTTGATTTGTGCAATTGTTCTCCATATTTTTTTGATTCTTAATTCCTTTAGTTGATTATTGATAGATGATGATATTTGAGTAGTTGTTTGGTTAAAAATTGGGTGAAACTTATATGATTGATTAATTGTGATTAATTTGGGAATTGTGTTGATTGATTGTTGGATTAAAGTGATTAATGAAGGTTTGCATGTTTATAATTCGATTAGGCCTTGAGAATTATGCTAGATTGCATTGTAATTGCTAATGACAAGAACAATTGATTTAGGAATTGCAATTATCGATTGGTTTTGATTGTGATTCTCTTAGTTTGTTATTCATAAGGAACCCTAGCTTAACAATTAGGAGATAGCTCTTTGATTTGAATTGATTGCTCTTATCATTAATATTCACAACCTTTGAATGGCATGATCTTCCCAAGTTGTAGCAATTGACATGATTACATGTTGATCCCCTTTCGTAGTGTTTTATTTCCTTGGTTACTTGTTTTGTTTATTTTTAGTATTTTCTCTTTAATTATCTTTGGCTTCGACCTAGCTTAGGTACCCAAATCGAGAGAATTTGAACATTACCGTTGCTTTGGGTTCAACCCTTGACTTGCCTCTATACTCGTATTTAGGTTTGTTAAGTGTTTACAAATTTAGTTTGACCGAGGGAAGATTAGATAACGACCTAGTTTTCCCCTCGTCAATTTTATTTTCAAAACAAACTTTCATGGACCCCCTCAAAATTTTGAGTTATATTTCGAAATAACACGTTTTTTTAAAAAATAGTCTTCAAAATTTCCTTTCTGATTTTTTTTTTCATTTTCTCAAATAAATAAATTTTTTCAGATTTTCAATAGTCGCTTGGATAATACATGTATATACATAAATATTTCCAAAAGGAACGAACTTAGATTGACTTCCTTTTTACTCGAACTTGTTCTAGCCTAGTCATCCTGCCAATATTGGCTTACGGATGGTAAACGTACCACCTAAAAGACCAAAATCAAAGATTGATAAGAACGATGAAATCATTTGATGTTTTAAATCAAATTTGAGAATAATATAATCGTAATGATCTTTACGAACGTTTAAACATTAGGTATAGATTACTAAACCTTAAACGTAATTGTTTAGGGTTTATAAACAAGCAAAGAACTAACTTGCTTCCTGAAACATGGCTTTAGCTAAAAGGCGTTATCAATGTCATTATCTTAAATGTTCTCAAAACACAAAAATATAGGATACATAGGCTCATTCCACCATCATGATGATATGAATGACCTAAACAAAAGCGAATCATTAGAAATAACCCAAATTGGAGGCTCCAAGACTTGTGAAAAATTAAGAATGCGCATAACCCAACACATGGGGGCTCCAATGTCCACAATAAACAAAATGAGATATTTATGCCATTCGAGCTACTTTCGAGAATCGCCTAAACCACAAATTGTATAAGTAGATCTCGAGCCTTACAATTTTAAGAAGCATCACAATGAATGACTCAATAATCATTTTGTTCCTTTGAAAACTAAGTTTGCAACTAAACTTGGCCATAGAAACAAACTACAAACTTATTACATATTCGAGCCATTTTCAAGTTCAACTTCAAAAACTAATCTTAGTGCATAATTGTTGTTTCAATACTTCAATTTACACTAGAGATTTGAGAGTATGACTAGTATAGAGAAAAAAAAAAAATCATCAAAATAGAGTCCAAAGGTATACAACATGCCTACTCATACTAAAGCTAAATACTCAATCATTCATCATGAAAATTGTCTCAAGACACTTTGTTGACATAAGACAAACAATTTCCTTAATTAGAATGTAATGAAAGGAATAGTGTCCTTTGAACAAGTGTATTATTCCGATAAAGGCTTTGGATTTATTAGAATTCTAATTATTCAGTGAGATCAAGTGATCGGAGTGCATGAGTGGAGGCCGCTTCCGATCAGTAATATTAATGAATTATTATTATTAAAGCTTAATGTTAAATGAACCTTTGGGTCACACCCAAGCAACTAGCGAACTGAAACGACAAATTAATTTGGAAGGAATTCATGAGTCACCTGAGTAATTAATATTTAGACGCCGGAAATTTGAGCTTAGATTGTCAAAACCTAGCGTCGGAAGTCGAGTAGAAAAAAATAAAAAGACGAGACGAGAAAAACTAATAAATCAACATATTCCCAAAATACCACTAGCATGGGAATGCCCCGAGCTAACCGAGTGCTACGGGCATGGTGGCTAGCATGCGCACCAAGCCAAGCCTATGGCTGGCTGGTGCGTGGTAGCGCACTCGTGCTAGCATGGCTGTCACGGCCATGTGCTCATAGGGCAAGCAGCAGCCCGCACATATGGTGCAAGGCATGCTGGCTAAGGGAGCTAGCAGCAGCCCACGGCAGGAGCAGCTCGCACGCTCGTGCTGGGCCTTCTTGCCGTGGGTAGCCTGGAGCAAAAGGAGAAGCATGGAAGCCCACTTGGGGTTCCTTGGTGCCCAAGTGGGGATGCCATGTGGCGTATAGCAAGAGAGGGAGAGAGGGATGAGGTTACCGGTTTTCATAAGGAGAGTGGGCAGCAAGTTTGGTCCCCCCCCTCCAAATGGTACTCACCTAACCCCTCATGTGAGATTGACACTTATTAACTTATTAGTAGCTTGCTTATTTATTTTATTTTAGATTTAAAATAAAATAAATAAAATCAAAATCTCCCACATGGAAAGATGATGGGAATTTTCAAAGCCTTTGCCGATAAATACCAACCTAGGTAGTTAAGAATTCTTCACTTGAGTAAGTGTTGAAAAAGGCGTCATAGTGTGAAAACCTTTTAACACTAATTACTAAGGTTTTTAGCTCGGGCCTTGCTAAATCCAAGGCATTTGACCGATTCGGTGCTCGCGTTGCGGGTGGACCTTGAAGGAGGTCGCCATGTGAGCGGGACTTGAAGGCTTTCAAGTAAGAGCTCGTTTTAGTAAGCAAAGCACGCTACAAAGGTAATAATTACTTACTTAGTCTTGTTTTTATGTTAATTATATTTATGGTTCTAATTATTGTGAGTTTGGTTTTGGGGTCAGGTTTCCTTCCGCGGTGGGTCGGACTCACCCTTCAAAATTCTAAATTAAGGAGTCTTGAATTTAAATTATTCTCCATAGATGCACACATTGGAATAACGTCTACTTTCTCGAGCATCAAATCAGTAACAAAATTTGAACCCAAAAGTAGCAAGAATAGAGGAAAGATTTGATCAACATTTCATTTTCCTCCTTACTTGTTCTAATGAATTACCAAGATTACTAGACTTGGCAAATTTCTTGTGTTAAAACTATGAATTATATAAAACGATCTAAACACACTAGTTTAATCATTCCAAGATCCTAATTTTTATTATAATAAGACGTAACACAGGATTTCTAGACACTTTTCAAGCAACTTGAAAGGGTCTAATTATTAAAAAAATAGCAAGTCATCGAAGTCGCCCAACATTGGGGGCTACAACAATCAAAAATATAAAATGGGGGCTTAAAAGTTTGAGATATGGCCAAATTACACCAGTTCAATGATGTCTTCAAAAATCTCCTAAACTAACTAGTTTTGTGCAAATCTTAAAATCGTAGTTTTGTAAGTGAATAATAATAACCATCGGTTATTGTTATCATTGATCAAACCTATTTTGCAACTTACGCATGAAAAAATAAACATGAGTCCCAAGAACAATTTCATGCTATCATCAAAGTTTAAAATTTCATTTATAATTTTAATGAATAATTGCAATTCTAAAAACTTCAATTTACATTAAAATTAACATGTATAGTCTATGTGAGCCAAAAAGAGAAATCAAGTTCAAGCACAAATTAAAAAATAAATGAACAAAAGAAAAACACATATATGCTTGTACATGCTCATACAAGATCAATACTTAACCATTTTACATGAAATTTGTTGCAATATATTGCTTAAACATGTCACAACAACAAAACAAACAAATTCATGAAAACAAGCCGAAGTGAAAGCCCCCAACTTCTAAATGTTAGTGTTTTTTTTTCGGCTCTCTCCATTTTATTGACCAAGTTCAAAGTCTAGTACAATAAAAGGAGCAAGATTTACTTTCCTTAGTTTCAAAAGACCACAAAAAAAAATGGAAAGAGATAAAAAATGGCGAATGAGAAGAAGAAGAGAGTGAGCTACAGATCGCACTTGTCCAACCCTTTTTAATAATTCAAAATGTTGCGCGCAACAAATCAAGTTGCGTGTGGCATCCCTGTGCAACCCAGTTTCTTTCGTGCACCTAGCCTGCGCAAACCACTGAGTTGCGCGCGGACACTGGTCACCTAAAAGATCGGTACTCAAATTTTGATCCATTTTGAATTTTTTCTAACGGTTTTGTATGTTGTTGGACTAATAACGCGCGAATTATCAAAAACCTTTTAAAATTTCTTTATATCCAGTAGTTTCTTTTCTTCTTTGATAGTTTTTTCAATCATCGTGCATGTACACTGTGCTTTGTGCCTGCCCTAAGCATACGTTTTGGACGTTTTTCGTTAGCGTGTCATAAGGCGTTCCGTAGTGGTGCTTTACGTAAAAGCTCCCATAGACAGGTTTGTCATTTTACTGTACTGACATCTTTTCTCTATTTTGGCATTCATAGCAAAAAGAATGACGTTATCATACAGCTTAAAATTGTATGGCATAGGTGTTTCATAAAATTTCACCTCTTCCCAGCAACGTGATCTACATACCGTACCAAAAACAGTACAATTTCGAACTTTCTTTAGGCGTTAGCTAAAACGAGTAGACTGACGCGCCGAACAATTCGAGAACAGACACTTCTTGATTGTAAGCAAATATGGTATTTCGTGAGCTTGCTGGCTTACTGAAAAATAAGGGTGTTCGTCCACCCCATGTATAAAGAGCGACGTGCGATGTTGCATCTATTTAGGAACGTGTCCCCAGTCTTGAGACACGTGTTTTCATCTTGTGGACAAAACTGTTGAGAGAGTTGCCGATTTTCTTCTCTCTCACTGGAACGTGTCTCTAGTCCAGAGACATGTATTTCTATCTTGTTGACATCAAATACTGCGTTATGACAAGCGAGTGTCAAGAACTTTGTTCACGTGTTTGGCTACGAATGCCGAAACACCTCCCCTTTTATCACCTTTTCAACTTGTTAAAATAAAACTAAAGTTTCAATGACATATCGAGGGACTTTCGATCAGCGATTCCCAGATTGAGAGGATATCATCCCCTTTAATCCTTTTTAAACCGATTTCTTCTCATGACTTAACATCACCAAGGACAGCATTTACTTGTAAAAGCGTTCTATATTTGCAAAGGATCAATCTAGATTCTTTAGCGCGTTAAGACTAGAAAATACTTTTTCTAGCCTTGATAGCTACTTGTCTCAAACACTTAGCGAATCAAGGATTGTTTTGACATCCTTAACATTAATGAAAGATTCTCTATTAATAGGGAACTTTGCCAAATGAGTCTCGGATTTATTTTCTTGACTATGTTGATCCAAGTCTATTCTAGACTCGATCAAAGTTGGGGCTAACTGTAGACATCTAATTTTGGCCTACTGTCCCGAAAGGAAGTGCTATGAATATAAAAAAAACCATCTTCGTGTTGGATCAACGTGAAGAATGCTTATGGATAATTGATTAAAGCACGATAACTCAAAATGACTAGCCTAACCAATAACAAAATAAAATAAGGTCCAAATTAACTAAGCACGATCATAATTAGGCTTAAGCCCGAAGCTAAAACCTAATTATGACGGATTAAGGGACGCCCAGGTTAAAAATCAATGCTGCCGTAGAAAAATCCGTGCACATCTTAATGAGTCGTGCTGGTATGGCGCGCAACTTAATCAGTTGCGCAACTTAATCAGTTGCGCATGACACCCAGCGCAACTGTTAGTGACGCGCTTGCGGAAGGTTTAGAATTTCATAAAAAAAAAATCAAATCTTACCATAAATCCTCGAGCAAGAAGTTTAGTTCCACTGCTAATAGCAACGCATCTAAAACACTTGCGCTGGAATGTCGGGCGCAACCCATTTAGATGCGAGGGATACTTGCTGCTGCAGAACGTTAAAAAACCTAAACGTATCAATTCCCTATAAATAGAGGCTTAATACGAGGCTTCAACAGACTGAAATTAACCTAAAACTCTTAAAGAAACTTTGTGAACTTGTGTGCTGCCAAACCCACTTGTCCTAAACACTCACCCCTTTAATACTTATTACCACGGTGGAGGTTCCCGAACAAGAAGGAGTCCATAAGTGTTCTACACGAACATCTAGCAAAGAGATGTGGTATAACTCCGAGCACTTACATCAATCACATTTATTTTCCTAATCAATTAATTAATATTGTTTGATCACTTTAAATGAACTTTTAATTAATTAATTTTACATAGTATCTTGAGTTAAATAAAGAATAGAATTGAATAATTAATTGTTGATTGATCACCTAAGCCATGGAAAATCTTGTTTATTTTTGTTCTTTTCACAAATATTGATTAAAAAAGAATAATGAATTTTGCAATGTAATTCCCACGTGATTGACGTGTGTAAATAAAATCAACTAACTTAGTTTTTAAGTACCACATTGCATATATTGTTTGCTGATGAAATTGTGAAAAAGGAAGAGATAGTAAAAGTCGTATTAGGGCTAGGATAGCGATTCCTCTAAAGGGAAGGTTATCTTAGTACCCTCGCTCCCGAATTCATTTCTGATTCATGTAGACCAATTTGGGCATGGGTAAACTTACTATTTGTGCTAAATATCCGTTGAACTCTAATTGGAAGAAAGGCATGAACGAGGTTTATGAGTTTTCCTAAAACTCATTGGCAACTCCTACTAGTTTCTTATTAAAAAGCATGATAATTCTAATTCAAGGTCCCCCTAATAGTCCGGAATTCAAATCCTAATACACCTTATCAATGGTAAAGTCCTAGGCTTTTAAAGGGACATGGGCATTTAAGGAGAAGGATCCCCTATGATGGGCACATCCTCCTTATAAAACCCACCATCGAGTCCATTTGAATATGTTATGCTTAATGACTATCATAAAGATATTACGTGCACACACAAAGACTCATTTGTGAGAGCACGAGGCTAAGAAGAATCGAAGAAACCCAGAAAAGCGAGGGCACGAAGCCCACTTGTGCAGGCGCGCAACCCTACTTAGTGTGGGCTCGTTTTTGGGGGATTATTTATTTCTTTGACTTTGAATTCCCGCCTCTTATAATTAACTATTTTAATCGTTTTTCTAATAAGCTTTAGACTTTATTTCCACATAATTTTAGCTTAGTTGATAGTTTCTCTCTTTAGTTTCAGGGTTAGTTTAGGGAGTAGTTTTAGAGAAAGAAAGTGAGAGATTTCATTGCTGATTTGAGATTGAAGATTTAAGGTGACAATTTTAGTGAAGATCTCCAACATCAACCAATGATGATTTTTAACTCTATTTTTTTTATTGCTTTGTTTAGATTTATGTTTGTTTGATTTGATTTTGATGATTGATTCTTGATTAGTATAGATCCTCTTCTATACTTGTTAATGTTTGATTTTATTTTCTTGTTTGTTGATTTGATGATGGATTGTAGTGAGTAGTTCCTTGCTAGGGAAATGGTGAAGTGTAGACACCTAAAAATGTCTCCCCAAAACGAAACCCGATGATGAACAATCTTTCACTGCCATTATTGGTCGTGTTCAGTATTTAATCCCGAGAGTGCTTAAAAAATCATATTTAATTAAATTATGTTTTGTAATGGTCAACAGATCAGTCTTGATGTTTTGTCAAAGCATAGTTTAATTTTTAATTTTAACCTAAACCTTTTTATTTATTTTTCATTATTAATATTTTGGCCCAATTAATAAGTAATAAATCAGAAATGGCCCGAAATTATCAATTGACACTTAAAAAGGTTGAATGAAATTATAGCAAAAATGTAATTAGACGGAAAAGTGGACGTAGGATCTGCCGCGTCACGGTAAAACACACCGCGTCACGGGACTCATTGCCGTGACACGATGTGATTTTCCGTGACACGATGCCAGTGCTGTGACACGGGACACTCCCGTGTCTTGTTCGCGTAATCCCTTCACGCGTTTTACCTCTCGTAGGTTAAATATTTTCCGTGTCACACAAAAATATCTCGCGTCACACAAATGTTCACCGTGTCACGACAATTTTTGCCCTGTCGCGGCAGTGTTTTTAGGGTTTTTATCCATTTTATGGTTCCGTGTGTTCCCTCTACTCATTTTTCCTATAAATACCCCTAATTTCTGATTTATGGCGCATCAATTAACTTTGTTTTCTCTCTTCTATGATCTAGCCTAAACACTAGCCTACCCTTCTTCTTTAAAATATCATTCCTTAAGTACTCCAAGGAGTCCGTACTTTACTCGAGGTTCTGTCCTTAAACCAAGTCGTGAAAGGTAGAACTGTTTGAGGGTTTGGCCCCAAATCAACTCTATCTAATTTAATTTAATTTAATTATTGTTTTATTAATTTTCCTTGAAGTTACTAACTCGTTTATTGTTTATAGTTGCAAGTAAACAAAATCAAAGTATGAATTATGTTCCTTTTATTTCGATTCTTTTTCTAACGATATTATATTGTTTGATTTATTGTTAAATTGCTTCCAATATTAATGTTAATTCTTCTATTATTATTATGATCACCATATTGCATGTTTAAAGGGAATATATAATTGAAAATCACGCCTAATAAGATAATTTGGACAACCGGTTTAGGTTCTTTTTTTAGAATAACGTGTTGCATTAATATTCAACCAATTTAACCTAATATTAGTTTGGAGCAAATTAAATCTTTGTTTGCATGCCTTTGAGATCGCAGGAATCACTTTTCACTATAAGAATCGAGTAGAGGCCAATACGGGCGAATATGACTCCATGACTCACTTTGTACAATCATCCCTGATCCTCCTTTTGTTGTTCCGAACCATATGGAGTTAGTAATCTCATGGATTATGAATGGGGTGTAACCTTCACGGGTCAATCGTTGTTACCTATCGTTGTCCCTTATTGGGTTGCCTTTTTATGATTCGTGAATGGTTTACAAGTTCCTTAAAAACTTGTTGGCGGCTCCCTACATTCCTTGTCCCTAATCATATATGTCAATTCCCACTTCCGATGAGTGCCAAGCATATTCACAACATTCTTAACGTAGGCGCACTTCGAGCGACGCCTACATGAAGCTTGTATAAATGAAAAATCATAGCTAATTGGTGGGTTTTGATTGATTTGATGTTGTAATTAAATTGGTTGATAGAATTGTGCATGTGTTTGAATTTTTAAGGAGTAGCTAACCTTAATTTCCAAGCTATATTGCATTGTGATTTCTAATGACACAAACCATTGATTTAGGGATAACATTTACCGATTGAATTTAATTTGTGATTCTTCTTATTAGTCAGTCGTAGTGAACCCTAGTTTGACTTCTAGGAGATAACCCATTTGATTCTCTTGATTTCAATTACTATTTTCCCTTGCGACACTTCCTTGATTGATTTTCCCTCAATTAGCATAACTATCATGATTTTATGTGGATCCCCATTCCCTAGTGTTTCATTTGTTGGATTGTTTGTTTTATTAGTTGTTAGTATTTATTACCCTACTCTTCACCTTCGACTTCGACCTAGCTTAGGCGCACATTGGAAACACTTGAACATAACCATTTTTAGTGGTTTGACCCTTACCTTACCACTATACCTATATCTATGTTTGTTAAGTATAAATTTTGTTTGACACTAGAGAGAATTAGTCAACGACCTAGTTCACCCTATGTCCAAATGATGTTGTTGCATGGGAACATTGTCTATGTTTAAGTGTTTTTTATTGATTGAGTATAAAAGGGCAAGTACTTCATTTCTTCAATTGGGAAATGAGTCATTTTCGGTGTACTTTAATACGCTAGAGAACTTCATTAATTACCGTGGCTGTGATCTTTGGAAGTGTATGGAATATTTCAAGCATCCCACACTTGAGCACCACTGTTATCATACACTTAAGTATGGTGGTGTCCAAAGGGAAGGAAGCTAGAGAAAAAGAATCGCAAACAAGTTTAAGGAACTTGTAAACCGTTCACAAATAGTGTACATTTTCAAAAACAGAAAGATCTTTTTGAGCCCAATCCAACAACACCATTATTGGACCCTTATCATGGACCAAACTAAATTGGACTGGACATTTTCATAAATAGTGTACATTTTCAAAAACAGAAAGAAAGATATTTACATTAAAACAAGCGCATCACAAGACTTTTCACACTTTCACTTCATTTGATAATCAAATATTAGGTGTCTACCGGGAGGCTTGTGAGATTTGAAAGGAATGGTTTCCTTCGACAAATTATATTATTCCAATAAAGGGTTCAGAGTCAATTACGAAGCTCATTATTTAGCAAGGTCAAGTGATCAAAATGCCTACTTTGATGCCGCTTCCAGTTAGTAACATTAATGTATATTTAATATTATAGCATAATCTTGACTTAACCCTACGGGTCACACCCAATCAAGTTACCCATCCATGATGATGAATTTATCCGAAAGGAATTAATGAGTCATTAGAGTATTATGAAGAAAGACGTCGGATTCCGAGCTTAGGGCATCGGAACCAATTCTAAAAAGTCGAGCCAAAATTTGAAAATTAGCGAGATGGGAAAATACTTCAAGTAACAAGTAAAAACTCTAGCCTCACAATGGCCTAGCCACGCAAAAGTCTACGGAAGCTAGCCACGCTAGCAGCACCCAGCTATCCGGATCGCGGGCGCGGGTGACGGGTCATAGAAGCGGCTCAATGGGTGGTGGCCCAACCAAACACATTTAGGGATCAAGGTTGGGTGCAACATGGTTAGCTCACATTGCATGTGAGTTGCCTTGGGGAGCAAGTCGGGAAGTGGTCCTCACCTAACCACTTGACACTTATTACTCAGTCATTCCTTGGTTAATTTAATTAGGAAGTTAATTTAACATTCTTTCCCTGTCGGATCTTTTTAGGGGAAAGTCCCACGTTGAAAGATGAGAGGATTTCACAATAAAGCACTCCTTATAAATACCCAACGGCATACCTAGGTAATTACTTACTGGAGTTGAACTCAATAAGGCATCTCCCAATAGATGAGAAAACCTTTAAGTTTTTAATACTCTAGTCTTTCTTGGTGTAGCCCCGACTAAACTCCGGGGTAGGGACCGTACGGGTTGTCCTTGTGGGTGGACTCCGTTGGAGTAGTAAATTTTTGGGCTCTTTCCATTCCTGAGTCCGTGTTCGTTTACGTAAGAGCTCGGGTGAGCGAAGCACGCTAAAAGGTGTAGGGAACAATTCAAGCATCCCACACATGAGCCCCACTATGACCATACACTTAAGTATGGTGGCGTCCAAAGGGATGGAAGCTAGAGTAAAAGAGTCGCCAACAAGTTTTAGGAACTTGTAAACTGTTCACAGGGTTAAGGTTACACCCTTCACGATCCATTAGATTACTAACTCCATAGCGGTCTGGAACCATGACTTTGTATTCGGGGATGAAGGTACAAATCCAACCTAAAAGAGATTGAATCTCCCCTAATAATAGGCCTCTAATTTATTCTTCTTATATTTATGTGAGCTTCTTGACTAACATACAATCATTAGGTTAACCCTAAACCTTTTTAATATATGTTTGTTGAATATTAATGCACAAAAAAAAAAAACTATTATTTGCGACCACTTAAATTATAATCACATTAGATTAAACAAGATTATTAATTATCTTTTTAAGCATGATTACAAGAACAAATTCCCTTTAAAAATGCATAAAAGGTGTGATCAAGTAATAACAATAATAATATAATAAGCAACATAATAATAAAAAAATAATCATAACAACAATAATATTCTAAAAGAAAAAAGCTTAATAATACTAGCAAAATCCTTGGCATGATACTAACAAGATTAATAACAAACTCTAGCATGTCATTAAACAATAAAAATCAAAGATTTAACCCTAACATGATACTAGAAACATACATGATATTAGAAATATTAGTTAATACCCTAAACATGATACTGGGAATCAGAAAGACATCCTAACATGATACTAGGAATTAAAATAATCTAACCATGCTTTCTATAATAAATTAATATCAATTAGAGTAATATATTACTTACTTTTATGACTCGTATATCTCTCTAATAAAAAAATACACGCGTTAGTAACTTCAAGGAAAATAATAAACAACAATTAAAATAATTGAAATAGAGTTTTGGGACCAAACCCTCAAAAATTATCAACCTTTCACGTCTAGGGCTAAGGTAACTTTGAACTTGGCTAGGTGTGTCTAGAACTAATGTATTTGTAATTTTGTAAGAGGGAAGGTTTAGAAAGAGGGAGAAAGAATAAGCTTCTAGCATAAGAGAGAGAAAGAATAGAGATTGTTGATGAATTATTGTGAATCATTAAAAACGGGGAGATTCGACCCCTATTTTTAGAAAAATAGTCAAGAAACCGATCGAAAAGAAATCGAGTCCGAATCCGAATAAAAGAACCCGAGTTAGCACAAGACGACAAGCACCAGCACCAGGCAACAGCTGTTAGCGCCAGGAACAGCTATTAGCGCCAGGCGACGGACTTGTCGTCTTGACCTGACTCAAAAATAAAACATGATTTGCACGCGCAATCCTCTTCTTAATACGATTATACAGCAAATTCCGCGTTTATCAAATTAAAATCGGGTTTATCATAAAACACTTATTTTATTTCAAATAAAACTCTTTAAAAATATAATTATCAATCCTAATATTATTAGAATTTAAAAGAACCTTCTAGATTATTCTAGGAGATTAAAATCAATCCTAATAACTTTAGGAATAATGATTTATAAGCACTCCTCTAGATCATTGGGCCGTATATAAAATTCATTTTGGGCCAAACTTAGTATTTTTGCCATAACTTCCTCATTATTCATCGGAATTGGGCTTATAATATATCGTTGGAAAGCTCTTTTTCAGCCCGATCAAACTACACTATTATTCAACCCTTATCATGGACCAAACTAAATTAGACTAGTAGTTTTAATAAATAGAGAAAAATAAGAAATATTTTCAAAAATAGAAAGAGAGATATTTTAATCAAAACAACCACATCACTAGACTTTTCACCCTTTCACTTCATTCGATAACGAATGACATGAAATTTATTCATCAGTGATTTTGGTTTTGGGGAGACACATTAAAGTGTCTACAGATGCCCCCACTATGACTTAGTTTGGAGAAACAAAAGTTTCAAAAACAAAAGTCAAAGTAGAGATAGGGATGGAAAATAATTCAGAATGTTCTGCGATCCTAAATCATTCTTGTAACAAACTAGCGTTAGTTAAACAGATAAAAGATAAAAGAAACGTGTCTTGCACCATCGAGCACACGTCTCTGGAGTAATCGATTTTTGTTTGACGATCTTCCTCAAGTAAGGGGATATCGCCTAAAGACTGCTTTACCTTTAGCCGCCTTCTATTTCTGCGGTTTTATGACCTTCTTCCACATCCAAGGGAATATGATCGAAGATAACTCCGCTTGTAGCCACCTTCTATTGTTTATGACAACTCTCCACATCATAGGGAACGTCGTCGAAGGTCACTGCTTGTAGCCATCTTCAGTTTTGTTGCTGTTGATGTTGTGGTCGCGCTTCGCTACTATTGATGCTCACTCGTCTCTGAACAAAAGAGCTTCTTTTTGAGGAATTTTCACTCATCTCTGAACAATGGAGCTTGAAAGGAATGTCCACATGTCTCTGAACAAAAGAGCTTGATTAGGGATGTTCACTCGTCTCTGAATAAAAGAGCTTTAATAGAACGGTCACGCGTCTCTGAGAAAAAGAGCTTGAAAGGAATGTCCACGCGTCTCTGAACAAAAGAGCTTGATAGGAATGTCCACGCATCTCTAAAAAAAAAGCTTTGATATGTCCACACGTCTCTAAACAAAAGAGCTTGATAATATGTCCACGCGTCTCTTAACAAAGGAGCTTTGATACTTAAATGTTTATTGAGATCGTTCGGTTTGCTGCAAACAGGAGCTTTGCTTATTGTGTCCTCTAAAAATTAAAAGATTGTCAAAAGACTTTGTTGGTGTTTTCTTAGGGTTTACCTAAAGTGATTGAATGACTTGAGGTTGACTCAGCGTGTTTTGATACGTGTGTCTCTTGTGTGACTTAATGTATTTTGTCACATGTGTTAGACTCAATTCGAGGTGACATGAATCTACGTACATGACTCGTGTGTGCATTATAATGTGATTGTGCGACTTGAAAAACGCAAAGCAAAACTTTTCTGCCATTTTTTGTGGAGGGTATCAACTTTCTCCCGAAAAGAAAGACATAAAAAAGGAAGAAGTGCAATATTAGATGGTGCATGTTAAATGAGATTAGTCAAATGTATGGATTGATGTTGTTTCTCATGGTGCAAGGATTATAACATCCTACGCTATCTCGATTGTTGACTCGATGATAAAAGTATTAGGTAACTTAGGCACGGAGGCTATGTACTTCATACATTGTGATGCAATAAGATTTATGATAATGAGTGATATTGATATGACAAAGATATGCTTCAACATTATGATAAGAATTCATGAAAAAGGGTTCCTAAAAGGAAAGATTATTTGTTCATGTATCGGTGATGTGTGAAAACATGACACTAAGTCTAGGCTGCAAAGGCTAAGTGTATGGAAAAATATTATTTCGAGAAGAGTCAAATGATGGTGACTCTTAGGCTAGGTAAGCTAATGATGTACGGATCAAGCCCCCAAGTCTAGCTCTAAATGGATAGAGATGAGTATAGGATGTTTCTTGATATGATCATGCATGAATGTGTATATGAATACATTTTATTACGGCTGCACCTCAATGTAAGGTTGCCTACGTAACCGTTAAGAATCAGGACGAACGTAGCTCTAGCCGAACCTCGCACAAGTGTGTGTACCTCAAAGAGGTCTTTTAAGGGTTGTAACGTGGTTATGCTAAGGGTATGAAAAAGAATGGGATAAAGGTTTAAAACCCTAAATAAGCTCCCAAGGTGTGCAACCTTGCTTTTGAATCTTAGTATTTGAATTCTTGAGATTTCTTACTTTTGAACTCTATTCCTTTTGTTTTTTTTTTTTTTACTTTCTTTTTCTTTTTTGTTTTTGCCTTATCGTTTTTTAATTTGATAAATGTAGGCATTCCCGGTCATGCAGTCTGTCACTCACTTGGCAGTCTTGTTTCTTAGCCATAGTACCGAGAACTCGATAAGAGACGCAATCTGAGACGTGTTCATATCAAAGACACGCTCATGTAAATGACATTGTAACACTTGCCCTTTTGGCACTTTTATTATTTTTTCTTGTTTGAACTTTTGAGTTCTATCTAAAATCACTCAAGCTTTAGTAATTAGAATTTGCATAAGTTGCACACTATCCCATCCCAAGGTTAAGTAGATGTGTTTTTAGAAAATAAAGGTCTATTTTTAGAGAAGGCTCAAAGTGGTTTATCAAGAAAGGATTTAATTTATATTTTTAAAGGGTGAAATTGATATGATGTGGCTACAAGGGGCGCCTCAAATCATTAGTATACCTTTTGCTTAGTTAGATATGGATTTTTTTTGTTTAATTTTTTTTAAAAAATTTATGCAATGATCATATGCAAGAAAGTAAATGCTCATTTTATTATAAGGAAATAAAGAAAAATCCTACAAAATAAAAACTAAGGAAAGGTGCCTATGCTAGAATTATTGGGGAAAGGAAGAATGAAAAATAAATAGAAAGAGAGGTCATATAATCTTGTCGTTAAAGCTCGCCTCAAGTCTTTTGCGTTATCATCACTCGGTCTTCTTGCCAGCTGAAGTGAATGAGAGTTTATTTTCATCGATGGGGTGTTTAATGAGATTTTGAAACATATAACATTGATTTATAGTATGACCGTTGCTTTGATGGTACTTGCAATAGGAATCTAGATTCCAATAAGATGTTTTTCTTTTAGAAGGAGGATCTTGCATAGGTCCAATTGGTGTGATGTGTCCCTTAGACAGGAGTCGATCAAAGGCGATATTACAGCTGATTCCAATTTGGGTGAACTTCTTTTCTTGTTCTTTGGTCTTCAAAATCTTTTTATCGATGCAAATTCCGTTCTGATAGGAAGAAACGGAAGAAGGGTTGTCTTTCTTCCTGCTCTTGCCACCATTGTTATAGATTTTGACGTTCTTGTTTCTCGGAGGAACACAAAGGTAATTTGAATCAACAAGATCTTGAATTTGGTCTTTGAAGGTAAAGCACTATTCAATGGTGTGACCATGAACTCTATGATATTTGCAATAAGAGTTTGGATCCCAGCTGGAAAGTCGTTTCTCAAGTGGTGGGTCTTAGATTGGACCAATGGGATGGATAAGGTTTTGACCGTGAAAATAGTTAAATGCTTCATTATAAGTCATTCCTATTGGTGTATACTCTTCAAGGGTCTGTTTTCCCGTGGCTTAGTGGCATTGAGTTCTTCATTAAATCCTTGGTGAGAATTTTGTTCGATAAATCTTACTCAAGTTGCTAATCCTTCTACCACGTTCAAGAGCATGGCAATGACATCTTGTAGTTTTTGAATGTCTTCTCTTAGACTTGACAAATTTTCCTTGGTATCATCTAACCCTCGTCATCATCCTCGATTATGGTAACTTCATCCATAGAGGTTATATAGACTGTTTTGCTCATAGGCTCTCCTACAGGTGTGATAAGGAGTAAAGGATCGAAGGATATTTGATCTTCTGCGATGACTAGAACTTCAAAAGTATTATTGTTATCGATCAAGTCTTGTATAGATTCTTTAAGTTTCCAACACTCCTCAGTGTCGTGACCCTTTCCTTGGTCATATTTGTAGTGTTTATTAGGATCCCACTTAGGTGGCCTGGCTTTTGGAACTGGATCTTTGATTAGTCTTATGGGCATGACTAGTCCTTTGTGGTGTAACTTTTCGATGTCTGCCACGTAACTCATACCAAGTGGAGTGAACACTCTTTTTTACCTTTGGATTCATTGTTTAAAAGTGTTCATAGCATGTATTTCATTAGTGACAGAGGAAGAAAAATGATGGTCGTTCTTCTTTCCTTTCGCACTATCTACTTTCAAAAGTTCGCCTTTGATGTCAATGCCTATATCATAGACAACCTTCAAAGTATTCATGTGGTGTAAATATTTCAAGTGCTTTGAATATTTTTCTTGAAGGTTCTTGATGACTATGCTTACAGATTCCTTTTCAATAGGAACTTCAATCATATTAGCGGAAGTTTCCTTCCACTTATTGAAGAAAGAGGTGAACCCTTCGTTTTCCTTTTACTTTAGCATCACAAGTTGTCTATGGTCAGTTTCAACTGAATGTTTCACTTATACCTATTAATGAAAGTGTTTATTATTCCATCCCAAGTAGAGATTTTCTCTTTATTAAGAGAAAAGAATCAATGTTAACAAACAACTTCTAGAGATTGTGAGAACAAAGAGTGAAAAATATTCCGATAAATCCCCTTAATGTTCATTATAGTTTCAAAATCCCTTAAGTGATAGTAAGAATTGTATGTTGTCTTGAACTTAGGGATGTCATTGGCATTAACTTCTGCGGATGAAGCTCCTTATCCACTGAGACCCCTTGTGAGCTAATTCCCTGGAACCTATAGTCATTTGAGAGTTTGCTTAGGCTTTCTTGCATGAGCTCCATTTGTTTTCCTTCACCGGGTCATTAATTAGAAGGCCCATAGCCTTCATCAATTCAGTCATGTTAGCCACGTCCTTCCTGAGTTCGTTGACTTCTTCCCAAGACGCCATTATCTTCTTAGCTTTTCTCTTTTGTCAACCGGTTTATCAAAAAGTAGTACTTGGATAAAAGTGTTCACTACTACAAAAGGCGTGCTTTTTAGACAATTTTTAGCCTTATTTTCGAGACTAAAAAGCGTCGCAAAATTTGCTTTCAACGCTTTTAAAAAGTGTCGAGAATAAGTGAGTCGAGAATTTTGTTGGACATCAAAAAGCGTCGCAAATCTCGACGCTTTATTGTGTCTTAATCTTTATACGAAGCGTCGCAACTTGCAACAGTTGGCACATTTTCTTAACTTTGGCGACGCTTTTTGTATTTATGAATCTTAGGACTGGTGACGCTTTTCTATGACCAGATTTTCATACATTTGTTGTCTAACATTTGGCGACATTTTTTCCTGTTCACTTTTATTTTTTTTAATTTGGGGACGCTTTATCTTGTCCATATTCTTTTTTAAAAAATATCAAAAATACTAAAATAAAATATTTCATTCACTGACAATGATTTCTAGTATACTAATATATATATTACCAAAAAAAAATTAAGACGTACAACAAAATTGTACCGAAATTTTTATATTGCATATATATATATTATATAAAATTAAATATGCAATATCTCATCGTAATTATGAATTTTTATTACAACAATTATAATTGCAACTTAGAATTCATTCGTGATTAGTTGTAGTGGAACAAATTCCGAATCACTAACTGAAAAATCTATATACTAATGCTGACTACATAATTTACTACAAAGAAAATGAGAAAATTATCATACGGTTGAAAGTTTTAGCTTGAAGGTAAACCCAAATTTTCCATACACATAGTTAATAAAATCCAGTGCAGCCCTGACTTCATCCTTCACATGAACGTATGCAAACACAAGTTAGTATTTGGCACATGCAAAAGTAACATAATTCAATTTACAACCATAAGCAAATCCAACTTACTTGGCCTTCTCTATAGAAGATATGAGCATCATCATGAAACAGGTGGGAGTTAAATATTAGGACAAGATCAATTAAACCACATGAATTGCAAAAAATTTAGGGATCAAAACAATGGCAACATGAAAGTTGTGTGAAGCCATCACAGTATCACGCTTAGCAACTCGCGAATATATTGACAAGAATATATTGACAATAACTGAATAACTAAATCATATACCAGCAAACTACTCAAATTGATAATTGTACATGGAGTTATATGTAGACATCTACTTTTGGCCTCCTGTCCCGACAGGAAGTGCAATGACGATAAATAAAACCATCTTCGTGTTGGATCAAAGTGAAGAATACTTATGGACAACTGGTGACAAGAGGAAAATGTAGGTCGTTATCTACCCTTCCCCCAAGTCAAACTAAATTTGTAAACACCTAACCAACCTTATATGAATATAGGGTAAGTTAAGGGTCGATCCCTAGGGAATGCAATGATGAAAACTAGAGTCTAAGTCAAGCTACCTCGAAGATGGAGTTTAGAATATGGTTGGCACTATGGTAAACTAAAACAAGTCTAATCAAGTAAATCAACGGTCTAAACACTAGGGATATGGGTTCCACATGTAAGCTCAATGATAATGCTAGTTTAGAGCTCAATCAATTAATTCAAGTATTGCAATGGACAAACAATAGTAGCAATCAAGAGAGTTCAAATGCTATCTCCTATAGGCCAATCTAGGTGTCACTATGAAAGGCAAATCAAGAAGAATCACAAGCAAACCCAATCAATTAGAGCAACTTTCAATTCAATCTAGATTAATCTTATAGGTTGATCACTCCTAGTCTAATCAATTACATGCAAAACTATGTCAACCAAATTAATTGCAACAAATCAAGCAATCAAAGAGCATCAACTAGCAATTTCATTAATCAAACATGCTTCCCCCTTTCCCTAGCAACTAATCTACTCACTAATCATGGTGAAATTCAAGAACAAATAACTAGAAATTGCATTAATCTTCATTCTATATTAAAATCTAAGAGAAATCAAAATATTCAACAATATCAAATTCAAATCAAAAGAAAAACAAGCAACAAGCATAAATCAAATAGCAAGTAAGTAAGAAATGATAGAAGGAAGAGATTCTCACTAATATTGATGATTGAAAATGAAGAAATCCAAACTTGATTGATCAAATGTTGACTTACAAATCCAAAACCAAGAACTTATCTCTAACCTCTCTCTAAACTCTCTCTCTAAAACTAAGCTAATGAAATATTATCCAAAAAAAGTTCCTTTTTAAAAGGAATTACAATTCTATTTATAGGTAAAGAAGAAACCGGCAAATCCCGCGGTCTCTCTTGATGAATCCGCGGCCGCGGAGAAATGGGTACGGAACCCTCCGCGGGCTTTCTGGGCACCACCCGCGCCCGCGGCAAGATAGACCCGTGCCCGCGGCTAATCCCCTGCTCCAAAAACTCAATCTGGGGGTCGCGGTCTCTCTGAGATGGAGCGCCCTCTCCAGATTTCCCGCGCTCGCGGAGAGCCCGCGGGGCAACCGCGGGAAGCTCCTGCCAAAATCTTGCAATTTGCTCTTCTTAAGCCCGCGCCCGCGGCTCCAGTGACCCGCGCCCGCGGCCTGCTGGAAATACCTTGGAGACCTCTCCGAGGCCTCTCTAAGGCCTCTCTAAGCCCTCTCTAGCCAAATGCTTCTTCCTTACTTGATCATTAAGGCTCCAACTCGATTCCTTTGCAAAGGTGATTCTCCAAATACCTACACAAGCAAACAAAGAAAGGAAATAAAAGGAAAAAGAGCCAAATATAAGGAAAACACGAGAACCATAAAGAAAAGAGGAGAAAGAGAAACCTAAGGAAAAAGGACCAAAAATAAGAGAAGAAAGCATCAAAAAGGGAAAGAAATAACCCTAAAAGACTACCCTATGAGTGCCATAAATGACACTCATCAAATTCCCCCAAGCTAGACTTTTGCTCGTCCCGAGCAAAACAAAGGCTAAAAAGGAATAATAAGGTCTTATTCGAAGCAAAAAGAAAAAGAGGGGCGAGAATTTACATTAAGACTCACTGTCGTAGGAATAACAGTTGTTTTTAGCTACAACAAGCCATTTAAACCCCTAGATCGCTCTAGAGGACGAGTGATGCTCTCGTAAGGGTATCCTAAGAGTTTACCCATAACTCTCCACCAAACCCCCAAGAGGCAAACCAGAAGAGGAAAAGAAAGAGGAAAAAGGAAACAAAATCTTTACGAAATGGACTTTACAAAGAGACTATAATTCAAATGAATAACAACCTTTCTGAAGTGAATTATGGTATGCACGTTATAAGATACCTAAGGTTGATAGAAACATAAATATGCTAAGCATAGGAACTAGTTATCACATTCCACTTTCATCCCAAACGGTCTTACCGCGTTCCCCCCACTAATCTCATGACTCCCCTTAGTGAGCATCTCATAGCTTCCGCGAAGGAACCGGAAAAAGATCAACATTTTGGGCTACTCGACATCTTGACTTCGCATCCCCTTTCCTTAGTCTACAACCTATGATTCCCTCCACCGATGAAAGACTCAACTCCTAGGTCCAAAGGTCTTCCCAAAGGTTGTAACGCAAGGCAAGAAGGGTTAAGGTAGGCTAAAATTTGAAATTTGGTGGTTATCCTAAATTGTGAAGCAAAGACCGGCCAAATCTCAACACCAAACTTAAGTAATCACCAAACAAAAACGTATTAACACCCCCAAGCTTATTCAAAGCAACAATCTACAATCATTAGAACAAAAAGCGCAAGCGCTTTCCCCCCAAGCTAAAAGAAACATTGTCCTCAATGCATAGAGAGGAGAAAGACACTTGAATTTTTATGGTTTTTCTTTTTTTTTTTATTTGCATTTTCTCATTTATAAATTTGTTTGTATTTTCTAGAACTCCTTAAAAGCATTAGTCCTTGCCTTTTTCAATTAGGACGGCTTTTTTTTTTAATCAAATATTCATTTATTAACATCCTTGCCTCTTTTACTAAGGACGGCTTTTACATAAGCATTTGACATTATTTACCAAATATAAACAACTCAATTATGTGTACCAATTCGAACCAAACCCCAACTTCATAGACCACAATCACCAAACATTGACCCTTGCTTCACAAAAACCAAAAAGAAGGAGAACGAAACAAAAGGCTCAAGATATCTAATTATGCGGCTTGAAAAGAAGGAAAAGGGTTCAAAGGGGTAACAAGTAGGCAAATGTATCCCAAACCAAAAAGGGACTATCCTAGAAAGAGAAAAATACCTCCCCGAAAAGTTGCCTTTGTCCTCCCTAGGTACTTTGGTCACGGTCTTAGGAATCATACGCTAAGATTCTAGATTAGGTTTGCGAAAATCAAGGATCCATGCCGCTCATGCAAGAGTTTGATGAAAGCCTGAACAAATATAAATCTCACATGGTTGTAGCAAAGACTCACTAAGGGTTTCAAATCAAAGATAGGGAGCAACTACCAACATGCCACAAACGAGTAGAATCCGGTTTCATGATCCCCCTAGTTCTAGACAACTATCTTAGCATGCTTTATTCTAGAATCAACCAAACGTAATCTCAAACCGTGCATACCATTATTACCTAACAAGACTATTATTCAAAAGCAAAAGTCCATTGCATACAAGTCCAATTTTCAAAAAGAGAAAGAGTGAAAATAAAGCCTCAAAACGTTATGCACACAAACAAGATTAAAAGAAAAGGAAAGAAAAGAAAAGAAGAAGATGGAAAACTTAGACAAGGACAAGAAAGGGAAAGAGGAAAAGGGAAAAGATGCAATCATAACACGTTTATCCCAATCGACATATAAGCGGTCTAATGGCCACATCGCCAAAGACCCCAAACACACTAGGTGTTAAATTCATACATCCTCCCATTTTGACGAGGGGAAAACTAGGTCGTTATCTAATCTTCCCTTGGTCAAACTAAATTTATAAACACTTAACAAACCCTAATACGAGTATAGAGGCAAGTCAAGGGTCGAACCAAAAGGAACGGTAATGTTCAAGCACTTTCAATTATGCGCCTAAGCTACGTCGAAGACGAAGGTAAGAGAGAATACTAACAACTAACAAAACAAGTAACCAATGAAATAAATCACTAGGAACGGGGATCAACAATTAATCATGTAAATTGCAACAACTTGGGAAGAGCATGCCAATCAAAGGTTGTGAGGACTAAATGATAAGAGCAATCAATAGGAATCAAAGAGCTATCTCCTAATTGTTGAGCTAGGGTTCACTATGAATAAAAAACTAAGAGAATCACAATCAAAACCAATTGATAATTGCAATTCCTAAATCAATTATTCATGTGATTAGCAATTACAATGCAATCTAGCATAATTCTCAAGGCCAAATTGAATTATACACATGCAAACCTTCACTAATCACTTTAATCTCAACAATTAATCAACACAATTCCAAAATTAATCACAATTAATCAATCATACAAGTTTCACCCAATTCCTAGCCAACAACTACTCAAACAACATCATCAACTCAACTATCAACTATAGAGAACAAGAATCAACAAAATATCAAGAACAATTACTCTAATCAAACATCAAATATCAAAATCAAACCAAACAAACATCAAATTAAAAAAAGCAATTGAATGAGATAGAGTTTAGAAATGCTCACTGATAATTAAGAACATCTCCAACACAATTGTCACACTTGCGACTTCAATCTCTCAATCACCATTGAAATTCCTCACTTTCTCTCTCTAAAACTACTCCTAATGTAGCCTAATCTAGAGAGAGAAGCTCTCAACCTAAGAGAGAGAAAACTATTCTAAAACTAAAGAATTACATGAATGAAGAATAAAGAAAACCAAAAACTATATAAACAAAAGGAGAAAAGAAGCTTAAAATCGTTAAAGACCCAGAAACCCGCGCCCGCGAAGAAATCGGTCGCGCCCGCGGAGGGGAACGGACACCCCAATAGCCGCGCCCGCGGGGCCAAGGCCCGCGCCCTCGGGGAGCCCTCGGGACAACCGCGGGTGCTTACTGCCCAAATACGGCAGTTTTGGAGCTGCAGCAACCCCGCGCCCGCGAAAGTTTTCCAAGGCCAACTTCATAAGGCTGTAAATTCCGATCTAATAATTGTATGAAGGCGTGAGACCTATCATTGGAAAGCTCTTCAAGTCTAGTTTCCAACCCAACTTGAATCACCGTAATCCGATTTTTAGAACTTGAGATATGACTAAAACAATGCACAAAGGTCATATTTGATACTTTGCAATCTTTCGTTTTCCTTTGTTTCAAACTCAAATTCAATTCCGAAAAGTGCATATTGTTCCTAGTGGGTGCTATTTTCAATTCCCATGCATATAGTCTGCGACGTACCTACAAAACAAGAAAAACAAACGGAGAAGCAAGAGAAGTAGCCGAGAAATGAATAAAATGATAAGAAAGCCATTAAAAGCATGCATTTCTCTAAAATAACACAAAAAAACGCGAATCGAGCATTATTCTCTAAAAACACGACATAAACGACTACAAAGGAGCATAGAAATATAAAGAAAACATAGCCTAAAGGTGCCATAAATGGCACGGATCAACTGCTTAAGGAACAAAACACAAAAGACTAGCCTAAATTAAAGATAAAAGAAAAAAAAAAGTTTTAATTAACTAAACCCGGTCATAATTAGGCTTAAGGTCGTGCTTAAAACCCAATAATGAAGGATTTAGGAGTGCCTAGGTAAAATTTTAGTGATGCCACAGAAAAAGTCGTGCGCATCTCAAACAATCGCGCTGGGCTGCCGCGCGCAACTAATTCAGTTGTGCGCAACCTCCAGAGTTGCGCTGCAGAAGATTCAGAATTATATGAAAATTATAAAATCGAATCATAGCATAAAGCCGCGCGCAAGACAATTAGTTGTGCTGCCTATAGCAGCGCAACCTAATCACTTGCGTTGGGATGCCGCGCACAACTCATCCTGTTGCGCGCGACACTTGCTGCGGCAAAATGCTCGTAACCCTAAACCTAATCATTCCCTATAAATACGAGCTTAAATTGAGGCTTAAATAGATAGAAAATAACCAAAAACTCTGGCAAAATACTTGTGAACTTGTGCAACCTAGCCCCTCTTGTCCTAAACACTCACCCCTTTTGATATTTTGTTACTACGGTGCAGGTTCCCCAACAAGAAGGAGTCCATAAGTATTCTAAACGGAGATCTAGCAAAGAGAAGTGGTAAATTCCCGAGCCCTTATTTAAATCACATCTATTTTCTTGTTTAAAAAAACTCTAATTAATTAATTAGTGTTGTTTGATCACCTTTAAAATAATTAATTAATCAATTCCACATAGTATCTTGTGTTAAATAAAGATTAGAATTGAATTAAATAATTGTTTGTGGATCTTTTAAGCCAAGGCGAATATTGTTTATTTTCTTGTCCTTTTCACGAATTTGATTAAATAAGAAGAACGACATTACGATGTATTTCCTACATGAACTGGTATGTCTAAATAAAATCAATAACATAGTTTTAGGCATCGCGTTGTGTAGACACCTAAAAATGTCTCCCCGAAACCAAACCCGATGATGAACAACCTTTCATCGCCATTATTGGTCGGGTTGAGTATTTAATCTTGGAGTGCTTAAATCCATATTTCCATTTCATAAACCAACCAAATTCCTATCCCATTTCCCCAAACCATAACTTATTTTCCTCTTTTTGTGCCTTTAAACCCAAAATAATTCATTTCGTGTCCTTTAAAATCATTCATTTCGTGTCCTTTTTATGAAACGTTTAATCCAGTTTATTTTGGTCCATAATCAGGGTCCGAAGATTGAATAGTTGGATGTGGATTGAAAAGATCTTTCCAACTATATATTTTAAGCCTAAATCCGAGTTATAACGAATAAGTTATGGCAAAAATATTAAACTGAGACCAAACCGAACCTAAGCCCACTTTACCTACGACCCAATGATCATGAGGAGGGTCAAAATTATTTAATCCCATTCCTAAACCAATTAGAATTAATTGGAAGCTTCTATAAGTTTCTAAAATATCTTAATTATCCTTTTTGAAAAGATAAGATTAAAGAGTTCGAAATTGAATAAAACTCCTCTTTTTTTAAAGTCCTATTTTATCCGAATTGAAAGACTTTCAAAGGTAGACAGATATGAATTTCGTGCCTCATATTTTTTATCTGAATTTTATATGGTTGGATAGCTCTTGAAATTATCTTTCCAATGATATATTATAATATCAATTCCGAGCTATAACGGAAAAGATATGAATTATTTATCAAACTTTATCCAAAACTGACACCGTCTCACTATTTCGGCTATATCTTTATCAAGATATGAATTAATTATCAAACTTTATCCAAAACTGACACCGTGTCACGATTCTAATTGGATTAGAAAGTATACTTCAAGATCTTTCCAACGATATCTTATTCATCTTATTCCGATTTCTGGATCAAAAGATATGATAAAAAACAAAAACCGCAAAAACTGCTGTCCATCGCAAGAGTTTTTTCCTATTCGAATTCTTATCTTTTCTTGATTCTTCGACCCTCTTTTTTCTATATAAATAGTAGTCATATCTCCCCTTTTCCAATAATCTACAAGCTTGATCATCAAATCCTTCTCTCTTCCTCTTATTTACACCAAAAATCATTCTCTTCTCTCTCTCTTATACTCTAAGCCTTAATCCTATATTCCTAATTACACCATTTTTCCCTTAAACACTCCAAGGAGTTCATACAATACCCAAAGTTATATACTTTAACCAAGGCGTGAAAGGTACAAATAACAGAGGGTTTGGACCAAATAAAATATACTTTAATTTAATTTTCATTTGATTTATATTTTTTTTGAAGTTACTAACAGTTTATTCATGATGTAGCAATTCAAGGAAGCGCGAAAAGTGTGTAATTAATCACTTGATTACTCTAATTTTTAATCTTGTTGCTAGTATCATGATTAGGTTTATTTATTATTTGATTTGACTAACGCTATTATTGTTGAATTGCTTCCAATATTAATGTTTATTCTATTATTTTTATGATTATCATATTGCATGTTTAAAGGGAATATATAATTGAAAATCACACCTAATAAGTTAATTTGGACGACCGGTTTAAGTTCCTTTTGAATCTTATTGTTTAATCAAGTGGTCACGATATTTTAGAATTATATGTTGCATTAATATTCAACCAATTTAGCGTAATAATAGTTTGGAGCGAATTGAACATTTTGTTTGTATGCCTTTGAGATCGCATGAATCATTTTTTACTATAAGAATTAAGTAGAGGCCAATATGGGCGAATGTGACTCCATAACTCACTTCGTACCATCATCCCTGATCCTTTTTTTGTGGTTCTGAACCATATGGAGTTAGTAATCTCATGGATTATGAATGGGGTGTAACCTTCACGGGTCAATCGTTGTTGCCTCCGTTGTCCCTTTATCGTGGTTTCCTTTTTATGATCCGTGAACGGTTTACAAGTTCCTACAAAACTTGTTGGCGGCTCCCTACTTTATTTTTCCCTAATCGTATTATGTCAATTCCCACTTCCTTTGAGTGCCAAGCGTATTCACCCATGCTTTTAATTAGGCGCACTTCGAACGACGCCTACAATTTGGCGACTCCACTGGGAAGGATTCTTGGTTATTTATCGATTTGAGTGATCGGTATTTAATTAAGATGAGTGGATGAGACTTGAAAGATTCTTGAATTGTATTCCTGCGATTTAATTGGCATTGTCACATATGCATATGATTTATTTAGGTTACCTATTTTGCCACAATAGTATGTGTTCTACGTATGTGGCTAGCCCGGGGGATTTATGCTCTATCAACCCGAAAATGCTCACGGCAATAAGAGTTTATCCGAGTTTTTAAATCAACCCAAACCATGGAGTCGAGTTCGATTTCATCACGAATGCGCAGAGACGCCCGTTGGCATACACCCCCAAGGGAGGCTGCCTTGCTAACGCGTCCAAACTCTTAACCATGGTACCATTTGACACCCAAAATCTTGACCATAGTCGAACATAGAATTTGACTTTAGGTTGCGAACTTCATTGCATCATGCGTGACGATATGCTTATATGTGCATTTTTTTTATTGAATTTTTTTAATTTTTTTTCTCTCTTATCAAACTCTCTTTTTTTATTATTAGAGTCGAGCCATAGATTTTTATTCCCGTATACTGCACAATTAAGAGTCAACTTGTTTTGGTCATAGCCGGAGTTCTAGAAAGAGTTACGTGTCGTGCCACTTATGGATATGTAGCCCCGATTTTTATCTTTGATTTAGAGTCACAGATCAAAATTTATAACCGATATACTACAGCCTGTCCAGTTTAGATTTCTTTTTAGCGTCAACTTTCTTTTGTTTTATTTTTTTAAATTTTTTTATATCTTTTCGTGTCAAGCTAGTATTAGCCAAATCCTTTAATCCGTGTCAACTCGTATAACATAGGATTATAGATTTTTATTTTATTTTTATACCCTTGAGTCCTAACTCTTCTAGAATTCTAGTCCTCTTCCCAGTTTCTTGTGATCGATTTTTGTACTAACGTATGTGTTCTTTGTCTTCGATTGTGGTTGATCTTATTTATGACTAACGATTTCCAAAGGACCGTTTTCACCTAGTAAATAGCATAAACATTAAAATTGGACAAAATTAATCAAGTTAGTTTTTCTTTTAGTTTTCCGTGCTATTTGGTCATTGGGTCCTTTGTTTTTCACAACGTCCTCACGTCTAGCCATGCGATCATACCATGAGTCTTAATATACTCATATAATCACACATGTTGAGTTATTGCACACACTTTGTCTTCGAGTTATGCATTATATTGTTTATGATTTTATACTAGGACCATTCATGCATCCCTTTCCGTCGTAACAGGAATGAGTGGAGTATTTCCCATCAGTGTTCAAAATTGTTTCATACACTCTTCTATTCCAATTCGAGTATTGAGTGAATGCATTAAGTGAGTTCATCCTTACACAGTACTTGAGTCTAAAATCACTAGGCAATAGTTGGAAGAATAAGGGGAACATCACTCCTTCCTTCTTTTCTTCTAATCAAAGCATCAACAACAAGAAACTTTTTTCCTTACCAGGTGGCAAGAAGTAACTCATAAACAACCATGAAGATAAAGCACAATGCAAGCTTCTCACCAAGATTTCATGTTTTCTTCTTCTTTTGTTTCAAACCCTTAGCTTCCCACTAAAAGTCTAGCATAGGTTCTCCTTATCCATGTGTCTATGTGTCACATTTCTTACCTTCTTCTCAAATGAGCATCTCTTTCTTACATTCGATCAGGTAATTAGAAAAAATAAAAAAAATTGCCGAACTAAACACAAGGTACACCAATGACTTGAGGCACCTTTAGAACCTTGTCATTCCCTATTAACCATTTAATCACATATCCATTTCTTCGTCAACCACTTTGAGCCTCGTCTAACGATTGACCTTATTTATTCATCCCACATTCACTTAACCCTTGGATGGGAAGGTGTGCAATTTGTGTAAAAATCAGAAAGCAAGTTTAAATTAAAAAAAAAATGGGAAAAGAATAAGTAAATAAAAAAAATGTCTAAAGGCAAGTGTTCCAATGTCTCCGATATGAACATGTCTCAAACTGCGTCTCTCATCGAGTGCTTGGTACCGTGCCTGAGAAACATGAATGCTAAGTGAGTGATGAACCGCATGATCTGAGATTGCCTACATTGATTCAAAAGAATGAAAAAAAAAAAACGAAAAGCCCAAAAAAAAAAAGAAAATAAAGAAAATAAACTTGTAAAGTCCAAATTTTCAAATACACAATTACACATCTAAGGGGCTTCTCTCGGGTCTTGAGCCTTTTACCCCTTTCTTCCTTAAACCATCAGCTTAACCACATTACAACCCTTGAAAGACCTCTTTGAGGTTTACTTACACTTGTGCAAAGTTCGGTTATAGCTACGTTCGGCCTGATTCCTAACGGATACGTAGGCAACCTCACATCGAGGTGCGACCACATTCAATATTCATATCCATGCATGATCGAGTCAAAGAATATCTAACGGTTACCCCTACCCATTTAGAGCTAGATTTGGGGGCTTGAACCTACATCATTTAGCCTACCTAGCCTAAAGAGTCATCATCTTTGACTCTTCTCACATATCTATCCATCGCCATAACCCTTGTAGCCAGCCTTAGTATCACATTCACACACTTCACTCACACATCCATATCTATATCAATCATCCTTCCTTTTAAGATCCCTTTATCATGAAATCTTGTTTCAACACTGTGCATGTTTCATCATATTTAAAGACAACATTCATTAGAAGAAACATTGTATACTTGCTTAGCTTCCTGACCTGAGCAATATTTATTGTTTCATGCATCGCATAATGTGTTGAGAAACATTTATATATCAATGATTTTTAATCATACAAAGCATATCGTGCTTAGCTCCTTGACCTAAGCAACGTTCATTATGCAATAATCACTTCATCTGTATACGTGCTTAGCTTCAAGACCTAAGTGACGTTCAAGATCGTTTCTTTACACCATATATGATGCTTAGCTCCATGACCTAAGTTCATTCATCATGTCACATGATGTAATTGTCCTTAGCCTCCTGGCCTAAGGACATGCATCATGCATACATTACTTTCAAGAAAAACAATTCAATCCATGCGATTCATTTTGCCTTTCTCAACGAAGAAGTTCAAAACTTCTTTCTTTTTTTTCGCGTCTTTTCTTTTGGGGAAGTTTAAAAAAACTTTTTCAAAATTTTCTCATCGAGGGAAGTTCGAAAATAAAAGTTCAGTTTTCACATCTTTCTTTTTCAGGAGAAAGTCGGTACCCTCTACTCATGACAAAAATTAACGGTAAAATTTTGCTTTTGCATCTTCGTTTGCTTGTGTCTGCACACACACACATATACACACACACACTCACAAGTCATACACATGTCATGTCACATCATGTCAAACTTGGTCAAGTCAGTGGTCAAGTCAATCACAATATATACAAGTCCATTGGCAAATTTATTTTTGCAGGTCTCATCTACAGCCCACGTTCGAGGACAAGCGAACCAACTACAGCCCACGTCCGGGGACAAGCGGACCATTTAAAGCTCACGTCTGGGGACAAGCGGACCATTTACAGCCCACGTCCGGGGACAAGCGGACCATCTACAGCCCACGTCCGGGGACAAGCGAACCATCTACAGCCCACGTTCAGGGACAAGCGAAACATTAACAGCCCACGTTCGGGGACAAGCGAACCAACTACAGCCCACGTCCGGGGACAAGCGAACCATCTACAGCTTACGTTCGGGGACAATCGAACCACTATCATTTCATGACGCAAGGTTCTCGATACACAGAGACTTGCAATCTCATCATTTGTCGACTTTCCTCAAGCATGGAAAGTATTATCCGGTGGATTTGTTCAAGCATAGAAAATCGCCAAATTCCTTTTTCGGCTTTCCTCAAGCATGAAAAGCATTATCGGTGGATTTCTTCAAGCATAGAAAAACGCCAAAATCATATGTCGACTTTCCTCAACCATGGAAAGTGTCATCCGGTAGGTTTCTTCAGGCTTAGAAAGCTACCAAACTCATCTGTCGGTTTTACTCAAGCATGGAAAGCATTTCAAAAAATGTCATTCGGTGGATTCCTTCAAGCATAGTAAAATACCAAACTCATTTGTCACCGATACACTGGTAACAGATAAGCGTTCTATCCCTATACTCTATTATCTGTTGAATTAACATTTTTTGCAGGTATCGGCGTATACAGAGTGATTTAGGATCACAAAACGTCTTAAATCATTCTCCGTCCCTATCGACTACTTTAACTATCATTTTCGAAACTAACGTTTCTACAAACTCAGTCAAAGTGGGGGCTTTTGTAGACAACTAAAAATGTCTCCCTAAAACCAAACCCGATGATGAACAACCTTTCACCGCCATTATTGGTCGGGTTGAGTATTTAATCTTGCAGTGCTTAAATCCATATTTCCATTTCATAAACCAACCCAATTCCTATCCCATTTCCCCAAACCAAAACTTTTTTTCCTCTTTTCGTGCCTTTAAACTCAAAATAATTCATTTCGTGTCCTATAAAATCATTCATTTCGTGTCATTTTTATAAAACGTTTAATACAGTTTATTTTGGTCAATAATCAGGGTCCAATGATTGAATAGTTGGATGGGGCTTGAAAATAGCTTTCCAACGATATATTATAAACCTAAATCCGAGTTATAACGAACAAGTTATGGCCAAAATATTAAACTGAGTCCAAACCGAACCTAAGCCCACCTTACCTACGACCCAATGATCATGATGAGGGTCCAAATTATTTAATACAATTCCTAAACCAATTAGGATTAATTTGAAGCTTATATAAGTTGCTAAAATATTTTAATTATCATTTTTGAAAAGATAAGATTAAAGAGTTCGAAATTGAATAAAACTCCTCTTTTTTAAAAGTCCTATTTTATCCGAATTGAAAGACGTTCAAAGATAGACAGATATGAATTTCGTGCCTCATATTTTTTATCTTAATTTTATATGGTTGGATAGCCCTTGAAATTATTTTTCCAATGATATATTATAATATCAATTCCGAGCTATAACGGAAAAGATATGAATTAAATATCTAACTCTATCCAAAACTGACACCGTGTCACTATTTCGGCTATATATTTTTTTCTATAACATATTTTAATCTGATTATAATTTTATTAGAAATTATACTTCAAGATCTTTCCAACGATATATTATTCATCTTATTCCGATTTCTGGATCAAAAGATACGATAAAAACAAAAACCGCAAAAACTGCTGTCTATTGCAAGAGTTTTATCCGATTCGAATTCATATCTTTTCTTTATTCTTCGACCCTCTTTTTTCTCTATAAATAGAATTCATATCACCCTTTTTCCAATCATCAACAAGCTTGATCATCAAATCCTTCTCTCTTCCTCTCTTTTACACCTAAAATCATTTTCTTCTCTCTCTCTCATATTCTAAGCCTTAAACCTATATTCCTAATTACACCATTTTCCCCTTAAACACTCTAAGGAGTTCATACAATACCCAAAGTTATATACTTTAACTAAGGCGTGAAAGGTACAAATAACTGAGGGTTTGGACCAAATCAAATCTACATTAATTTAATTTAATTTTCATTTGATTTATATTTTTATTGAAGTTACTAACAGTTTTTTCATGATGTAGCAATTCAAGGAAGCTTGGAAAGTGAGTAATTAATCACTTGATTACTCTTATTTTTATTCTTGTTGCTAGTATCAAGATTAGGTTTATTCATTATTTGATTTGACTAACGCTATTATTGTTGAATTGTTTCCCATATTAATGTTTATTCTATTATTTTTATGATCACCATATTGCATGTTTAAAGAGAATATGTAATTGAAAATCACGCCTAATAAGATAATTTGGACGACCGGTTTAGGTTCCTTTTTAACCTTATTGTTTAATCAAGTGGTCACGATATTTTAGAATTATATGTTGCATTAATATTCAACCAATTTAGCGTAATAATAGTTTGGAGCGAATTGAATATCTTGTTTGTATGCCTTTGAGATCGCAGGAATCATTTTTTACTATAAGAATCAAGTAGAGGCCAATACGGGCGAATGTGACTCCATGACTCACTTCGTACCATCATCCCCGATCCTCTTTTTGTGGTTCCGAACCATATAGAGTTAGTAATCTCATAGATTATGAATGGGGTATAACCTTCACGGGTCAATCGTTGTTGCCTTTGTTGTCCCTTTATCGTGGTTGCCTTTTTATGATCCGTGAACGGTTTACAAGTTCCTCAAAAACTTGTTGGCGGCTCCCTACTTTATTTGTCCCTAATCGTATTATGTGAATTCCCACTTCGTATGAGTGCGAAGCGTATTCACCCATGCTTTTACGTAGGCTCACTTCAAACGACGCCTACACGTTGCATATATTGTTTGGTGATCAAATTTTGAAAAAGGAAGAGCTAATAGAGGCCGCACTAGGGCTAGGATGACGATTCCCCTCTAAAGGGAACGTTATTTTAGTACCCTCGCTCCCGAACTTATTTCTGGTTTATAGACCAATTTGGGCATGGGTAAACTTGTGATTCGTGCAAATTATTCCATGAACTCCGCATGGAAGAAAGGCATGAACGATGTTTATGATTTTTTCCTAAAACTCATTGGCGACTCCCTACTTGTTTCTTACAAAAAAGTGTAATGATAGAATCAATTCTAATTCAAGGTCCTCCAAACAGTCAGGAATTCAAATCCTACTACACCCTAACAAGTGTAAAGTCCTAGGATTTTAAAGGGCCATGGGCATTTAAGGAGAGGACCCCTTACGATGGGATCACCCTCCTTACAGTGGCGACTCCACTAGGGACTTAGAGGTTACATGATTAATTCGTAGTTATGGTCCAAGGTTTCAAAAACTAGGTTGCCTATGGTTTGTAACGAGAATCAACTTGGATAATCTCTAGTTATAGAGCGAGACTTGAACGCATAATATCTTCCTTTTGCACAAAAGTAAAAAACCAAACAAGCAACATTGCATCATGCATAAGCATAGCACACTTAAACCATTAGGGATTGGCTCATTGACTAGGGGTCGCCAACACTAGGCTTCTATCCCGAAATCAATAACAATCATCCCACTCATATCGCCAACAAAATGTTGGGAGGGCAATGTCATAAGTCAACACGTTGAGTGATTGATTTGTGCTTCGTTTCTTAAGATATGGTACCTTTGGACACCCAAGCCTTTTTTAACCTTAGAATGGCATTGCGTGAATCTTGACTTATGGCATGCTTTTACGATTATGTGACTATATGCAACGTGTAAGGATAGTCTTTTTTTTTTTCTTTTTAATTTGGTCTAGGTTCCCAACTACGAAGTTGACTCTTCATGATTTTGCGTCATATTCAAACGATAGCATAAAAAAATCAAATAAAAAAATTTAAAAAAAAAACGATGACAAAAAGACGCTCGAATTAAAAAAAAAATCCTACGAACAGGTGGCGCGCGCAACTAAATGAGTTGCGCGACCCCTCCCAGTGCAAGAGATTTTGTTGCGCGCGATAGCCGCGCGCAACTAAATCACTTGCCCACGCCCATTGAATGAGTCAACTTTGATTTCTGAAAAAACAAATGGACTCGTCCGAACGATATCTTCATCGAATAATTTTTAAGAGTGATGCTATCCGTTTGAATATATTTTGCGTCTTTTCTTTTTTCTCCCTTTTTCAAACAAGCGTATCAATTTACTTATCCTTTTGTACTCCTTTTAGGGCCGGTTTCCAAGCTTGGGAAAGAAGAATCTTGGGCACTCGCATTCTACGTTTACCACCCAAAGATCAATCCCTTTCAAACTGCTCTTCTGCGACAACTAATCCTAGTCCAACAACAATGCCAAGCATCGAGGAACTTCAACAAAAGATTCTTTATTTGAGAGAGGAAAAGGCTGAAGAGGCCGAGGAGAGAAGAATTATGAAAATGGAAAAGGCTGAAAAGATAAATGCTAAAACCTTAGCCTTGCAAAAAAAGATGGAACAATTATTCATCAAACAAAAGTCGTTGGAGAAGCTAGTTCTTCGTTCTACAATGGGGATTAAGTACTTTGACGCAGAAAAGTCTGCTCCTTCCCAAAGACTTGCTTAACCGGAAAAGTTTGTAGCTACGGACTTGCCAATATTTAAGGTGACCAATAATCCACAAAATCATTTAATGTGTTTTACTGGCACTAAGGCATTAAAGGGTGTTTATCCTAAGATTTATGCTTTGACTTTCCCTTTATCCCTATACCCAACCGCGAGAGAGTGGTACTATTGGCTAGATAAAAAATTCAAGGCAACATGGGAAGACGTAGTTTCGGCTTTCATTACCCAATATGAGAGTGTAGACACCCATTTGTGTCTCCCCAAAACCAAATCCAGTGATGAGTACCTTTCACGTCGAATCATAATCGAATGAAGTAAAAGTGTGGAAAGTTTAGTGTTGCGGAAAGTTTTAATTTCGTTTCTCTTCTCTCTATTTTTGAAAACCTATTTTAAGAAAACATCCAATCCAGTTTGGTTGGTCCATGATATGGGTCCAATAGTAGTGTAAATGGATAGGGTTTGAAATGACCTTTCCAACAATATATTATAAGCCCAATTCCGATGAATATTGAGGAAGTTATTGCCAAATTACTGAACTGGGCCCGGTTTGAGCCTTATATGCGGCTTGATGATCTAGAGGAGGGCCTAATATGGATTTATCATTCCTAATGCAATTAGGAATGGTTTTAAGTCTTCTAGATTCTTCCAGAAGGTTCTTTTCATTCCTAATTTAATTAGCATTGATAAATTGACTTTTGTTTACTTTTTAGAGTTTTAATTAGAATCAAAGAATGTTTTTGAGGAAAATACGATTTAATCCTCCTGTACGGTTAAATTATATCTGATTTAGAAAACGCGTTAAAAACGGTATTAGCCAAAGGTCAAAAATAGTGTTCACCCCACTTGGCATAAGTTATGAAACAGGTTTTGAGAAGCTACACCACAAGGGACTAGTCATGCCCATAGGGCCTATCAAATATCCAGTTCCAGAAGCCATGCCACCCAAGTAGGACCCTAATAAGCACTGCAAATATCACCAAGGAAAGGGTCACGACACTGAGGAGTGTTGGAAACTCAAAGAATCTATTCAAGATCTGATCGATAACAATGAAACTTTCAAAATTCTAGCCATCGAAGAAGATCTAACATCCTTCGATCCATCAATTCTAATCACACCTGTAGGAGAGCCCATGATCGAGACAACTTATATAACCTCTCTCGATGAAGTGGCCATGATTGAAGAGGATGAAAGTCTTTTCTTAGATAATACCAGGGAAGACTCGTCAAGTCTAAAAGAGAACGTTCGAAAACTGCAAGATGTCATTGCCATGCTCTTGAATGTGGTAGAAGGACTAGCAAATCGGGTGATGGTCATCGAACAAAATTATCGCCAAGGGTTTAATGAAGAACTCAATGCTCCTAAGCCACGAGCAAAACGGGCCATTGAAGAATACACACCAATAGGAATGACATACAATGAAGCTTTTGATTGTCTTCACGATCAAGGTCTTATTCACTCCATTGGTCCCAGTCAAGACCCTCCACCTGAAAAACGTTTTCCTAATTGGGATCCAAATTCCTATTGTCGATACCATAGAGGTCGCGGTCACACTACTGAAAAGTGTCTCGCCCTCAAGGATCGTGTTCAAGACTTCATTGATTCAAATCTCCTTCATGTTTCTCCGCGCGACAAGAAGGTCAAGATTAGTAACGATAGTAACAGTGACTGTAAAGGGAAGAAGAACGACTACCCTTCTTCTTCCGTAAACACCTACTCTAATAATAGTGTTGGTACTTTCTACCTTAATGAGATCTTAGCCATGGATAATCGAGGATTTAGAAAGCAACAAAAAAAGGATTTTACCCCTATTGGAATCAGCTACGATGATGCTTTTGATCGACTCCATGCCAAGGGACTCATTACTCCTATTGGACCTCTTCAAGATCCCCCGCTAGAGAAGAGATTGCCTAGTTGGAATCCAAATGTGCGCTGCAAGTATCATCAAGGCAGGGGTCATGCTACTGAGAGCTGTTGAAAGCTAAAGGAGGCTATCCAACATTTGATTGATAATAACAAGCTTCCCATACCTCCCGTTAACAAGAAGAGCGAGTGATGATAAAGCAAACAACACAGGACAAGAGGCGAGCTTCAACGACGAGATTTCATGACATCTTTTTTCATTTTTTTTATTTATCCTTTCCCCAATAAGTCTAGCATAGGCACCTTTCTTTTCCCTTAGAATAATTTTGTAGATTATTTGCTTTTTCCCTTTTAATAAAATGAGCATTTATTTTCTTGCATATGATCATTTCATTACATTGCATAAAAAAAAAAATAAATCCATGTACAATCTAAGCACAAGGTATACCAATGATTTGAGGCACCCCTTGTAGCCACATCATATTACCTTTCACCTTTCTAATTTACAATCCTTTCTTCATAAACCACTTTGAGCCTTGTCTAACGATAGACCTTTCATTTTTTCAACCCATAACTACCTAACTTTGGGATGGGATGGTGTGCAACTTATGCAATTTTCAATTTCATAAAAATCTTGAGTGACTTCAAAAGATAAAATAAGTAAAAAAAAAATAAAAGTGTACGAAAAAGGCAAGTGTTCCAATGTCTTTGATATGAACACGTCTCAGATTGCGTTTCTTATCGAGTGCTCGGTACCGTGCCTGAGAAACATGAATGCCAAGTGAGTGATAGACCGCATGATCGGGATTGCCCAGACTTATTAAATAAAATAAATGCTAAAGCAAAAAAAAGAGAGCTAAAAAAGAGTAGAAACTCAAGCATAAAAATACAAAGATTCAAAAGCAAGGTTGCACACCTTGGGGGCTTATCGAGGGTCTTGAGCCTTTATCCCCTTCTTCTTCAGCCTTTAACCTAACCACATTACAACCCTTAAAAAGACCTTTTTGAGTTATACATACACTTGTGCGAGGTTCGGCTAGAGCTACGTTCGGCCTGATTCCTAACGGATACGTAGGAAACCTCACGTCAAGGTGCGGCCGTAATAAACATGCATTCACATCCACATCCACACATCCTGATCATATCAAGAGAGCTCCTATGCTCATCCCTATCCATGTAGAGCTAGACTTGGGGGCCTGATCCCTACATCATTAGTTTACCTAGACTAAGAGTCACCACCATTTGACTCTTTTCAATATATTTTCCCACACACTTAGCCCTTGCGGCCTAACTTTAGTTTCACTATCACACACTCACACATACATGACCAAATATACTTCCCTTAGGAACCCTTTGTCATGGAATCTTAACACACCGTTAAAGCATGCCTTGTCATATCAACATCACTCATCAATCATAATCGTTATTTCATCACGAAGTATGAAGTGCTTAGCCTCCGTGCCTAAGTTACCCAAATACTTTCATTATTGAAGTCAACCATTGAGATAGCCTAGGATGTGTTAATATTTTCACCTTGAGAGATAGTATCAAATGACATTTGACTAAGCTCATTCAACATGCACCTTCGAACACTTCGATTCTTCTTTTCGCGTCTTTCTTTTTCGGGAGAAAGTCAGTACCCTCCACAAAAATGACGGAAATTTTTTGCTTTTTTGCATTTTTGAGTCGCACGATCATAATACAATGCACACACGGGTCATGAGTCTAATACATGTGTCAAACACTTTGAGTCGAGTCAACCTCGAGTCAATCACAGTGAGTCAAGTTTATACCTTGAGTCATGTCAAGTCAATGTGTCAAACACACTAAGTCTTAGGGTAACCCTAAGATAATTAAAGAAATTAGCAAAGTTGTATAGTAAAAAAAAAATATAGGTGCAGCAGAATAGGGAAGACCCTACTCCAGCGCTAGATGACAACATCTAGCGTCTGGCAACAGTTTTTAGCTCCTAACGCTAGATCCCAGTGTCTGGCGACAGAGCCAATTATTGGCGCCAGAGATATTTCAGCAGCGACAGAGCTCGAAGCCTCTCAGAAAGGTGATTTCGACCTCATACAGCAATTGCGGGTTCCTTGGTACGCTAGTTAGCCCCTATAAGAAGCAAAAGTTCAAGCGAGATTTAGAGATCGGCAAGCGTTGGTCTTCGGAAATTTTTCTTCAGAATATTATCATCGAAGCTCTTTTGTTTAGAGACGCGTGGATAATCCTTTCAAAGCTCTTTTGCTCAGAGACGCGTGGGCATCCTATTTTCAAGCTCTTTTGTTCAGAGACGCGTGGACAATCCTCTCAAAGCTCTTTTGCTCATAGACGCGTGGGCATCCTATTTTCAAGCGCTTTTGTTCAGAGACGCGTAGACAATCCTTTTAAAGCTCTTTTGCTCAGAGACGTGTGGGCATCCTATTTTCAAGCTCTTTTGTTCAGAGACGTGTGGACAATCCTTTCAAGCTCTTTTGCTCAGAGATGCGTGGGCATCCATTACCAACCTTTTTTGTTCAGAGACGCGTGGACATATCATTCAGAAGTTCTTTTGCTCTAGAGACGCGTAGGCATCCTATCATCAAGCTCTTTTGCTCAGAGACGCGTGGGCATATCAATCAAAGCTCTTTGTTTAGAGGTGCGTGAACATATCCAAAAGAAGCTCTTTGTTCAGAGATAGGTGAACATCAAAACAGCAGAATGACGTTCCCTAGATTGTGGAGAGTTGTCACAAACAACTGAAGGTGATTTCAAGTGAATTTGTCTTCGATCATGTTCCCTTAGACGTGGAAGATGGTCACAAAAGCGGAAGAGGATTGTTTGAAGCGGAGCAATCTTCGATAGTGTTCCCTTAGACGCGGAATATTATCAAAGCGGAAGAGGATTGGTTCAAGAAAAGCAATCTTCGATAGTATTCCCTTGGATGTTGAATATTATCAAAGCGGAAGAGAGATCGTTTCAAGTGAAGCAATCTTCAATATTGGAAGCAGTTACAAGCGTAGTGGTTTTCAAGCGGGATGGCATTCTCTTGGAAGGAGGTCATCAAAACAACAGTAAAGCAACTTCAAATCGGTTACTTTCAGAGACGTGTGCTTGACGGTGCAAGATACGCGTTTCTTAACTCTCTTATCTCTTTGATTAACGCTAGTTTGCAGGTATCGGCGTTATAAGAGTGATTTAGGATCGCAGAACGTTCTGAATCATTCTTCGTCGCTATCAATACTGTTACTTTTGTTTTCGAAACTCGCGTTTCTCCAAACTCAGTCAAAGTGGGGGCTTTTGTAGACACCCATTTGTGTCTCCCCAAAACCAAACCTAGTGACGAGTACCTTTCACGTCGAATCATAATCAAATGAAGTGAAAGTGTGGAAAGTTTAGTGTTGCGAAAAGTTTTCATTTCTTTTCTCTTCTCTCTGTTTTTGAAAATATATTTTAAGAAAACAACCAATCCAGTGTTGTTGGTTGGTCCATCATATAGGCCCAATAGTAGTGTAGATGGATAAGGTTTGAAATATCCTTTCCAACGATATATTATAAGCCCAATTCCGATGAATATTGAGGAAGTTATGGGCAAATTACTGAATTGGGCCCGGTTTGAGCCTTATATGCGGCCTGATGATCTAGAGGAGGGCCTAATATGGATTTATCATTCCTAATGCAATTAGGAATGGTTTTATTCTTCTAGATTCTTATAGAGGGTTCTTTTCATTCCTAATTTAATTAGCATTGATAAATTTACTTTTGTTGACTTTTTAAAGTTTTAATTAGAATCAAAGAATGTTTTTGAGGAAAATACGATTTAATCCTCCTGTACGGTTAAATTATATCTAATTTTAAAAAACGGGATTAGCCCCTAACGCCAACATTAGCGCCTGGCGCTAGCGTTAACGCTTGGGGCTAATTTTAGCGTCTAGCGCCAATGGCCGGTGTTGGCGCTAATCAAATTTTATTCGCGTTCTAAAAACTCCGTTTTCGATTATCTACAACCATCAATTCTTTCTCTCTATAAGCTAAAGCTTCTCTCTCTCTCTTTTCTAAACCTACCCCCTTCTTTACAAAATTCCGCATTCACAAGACCTAGATACACCTAGCCATATTCGAAGTTGCCTTCGCCCTAGACGTGAAAGGTTTTAATTTCTTAGGGTTTGGTCCCAAATCTTTATTTCAATTATTTAATTTAATTTTTTTAATTATTATTTTCCTTGAAGTTACTAACGTGTGTATTTTGTTATTAGAAAGAGGTACGAGGCATCTAAGTAAGTACTTTAATGGTTTAATTGATATTATGATATAGAAATCATGCTTAGGTTGCTATATTGATTCCTAGTATCATGTCTAGGGTAACTTTAATCCTAAGTATGATTAAAAGTATGATACTTCCTATGTTCTTCCTAATATTTATGTTTGTTAGTATCATGTTGGGCTACATATTTGATATTTATTGCTTAGTGACATGCTAGGGTTTGTTATTAATCTTGTTAGTATCATTCCTAGGATCTTGCTATTATTACGCTTTAACATGATTATTATTATTATGATTATTATTATTATGATTATTATGTTGCTTGATTATATTTATTGTTATTGCTTGATCACGCCTTTATGCATGCTTAAAGGAAGTTCGTATTTCTAATCACGCTTATATAAGATAATTAATAATCTTGTTTAGGGTTAATATGATTATAATTCAAGTGATCGCCAATAATAGTTTTGTTTGTGAATTAATATTCAACCAACATAGATAAACAGGTTTAGGGTTAATTCTATTGATTGCATGTTAGTCAGAAAGCTCACATGAATACGACCTGAATAAAGTAGAGGCCTATTATTAGGGCAGGTTCAATTTCTTTTAGGTTGGATTTGTACCCTCATCCCCGAACCCTATTTGGTTCAAGACCTTATTGGAGTTGACGATCTCTTGGAACATTAAGGGGTGTAACCTTCACCTCGTGAACTGTTTACAAGTTCCTAAAACTTATTGGCGACTCTTTTGCTCTATCTTCTTTCCCTTTGGACGCCACCGTACTTTAGTGTATGATCATAGTGGGATTTAAGTTAGGGGTAACGCTTGAAATATTCCCTACAAAGAGTAACGTAGAGTTTAAGTCATCTTTGCGTGAACTCGAAATGCTTCCATGCTTTCTATGGTAGATGGAGAGAAAAGGTGGCCCACCTTGCCTAAAGGCCGCCTGAACTCGAGTTAGTGCAAAAGTTCATTGACAACTGTCATGAAAAGTACGACAAACATCTACGCTTCCTTGGTTTAGATACTTTTCAAAAGGTCTATTATGTGGCTATTAGGATTGAAGATGATCTTGCTATGGAAAAAGCAAACAAACCCCATCATCATCATCAATCTAAGTATAACTACAAGAAGGGAATGATAATGCATCATCCTTTATTGACGTATTTGCGACTACCACGCAATACAATAACACAAATCGATATGAGGATCCTAGAAAAAGATGTACAAAAGAAAGAAAATTAACACCATTTCCTGTAAGCTATAAAGATTTGTTAGAAAAATTAAATGATAAAGGCTTACTTGGGCGAACATGGCCAACACCACCTACTCCACCAGAAAGAAGATTTCCTCAATGGAATGGTAATGTTTATTGTGCTTATCATAGAGGTGTTGGACATGATACAGAACGTTGCTATGCCTTAAAGCATAAAATACAAGATTTAGTAGACGATGGGAGAATTCCCACGCCTAAACCTAACAATAATGCATCCCCCTTAGGGGTGTTTCACATCGATGAGGACCATATGGGAAATGATATGTTCAATCCTTTGGATTATATCACACCTATACGAAGCACCTCTATCCACAATACTCAAAGGGGCAACTAATGAAGTATGTGGACTACGGGATGACGACTTTCAAGAATTATATCTCTCTAAGCATGCCGCCGTCCCACCTCTATCTTGTTTACAAAATGAAAAAAATGGAGCGCTTGATTGGGATCATTTCTTGGGGAAATCACAACATTTATCGAATCTCTCCTTAGATGAATAATGGCATCAATCACAACTCATGGAACATCTTCAAATGGATTCACATCCAATGCCTCTAGAAGAAAGTTGGTTTGTGAGTCCTACAACTAACCCAAGAAATAGATCATTTAACTCATTCTGGGCGAGTCTACCAAGCACCACCACCAAATGGATCTTCCACCACAAAAAATCAAACTCAAGTTCAAGTACAAAATCCAATACCACCTCCACTTGAGGTGGAAGATCCATTAGTCAAACAACTTCGCCAATCCAAGGCGAATATTAGCATTTGGGAACTCTTAAGTACTTCTAAACAACATAGAAATTCTCTCATGAACGCTCTAACGGCTTTGTCGGTAAGCACAGACACAACCCTTCAGGATCTCGTTAGCTTGCTTACTAGCGAGAAATCCGACAAATCAATCATTTTCACTAATGATGATTTACCTTCAAAAGAAACTACCCACAACAATGCATTATACTTAACTGTGGGATGCAAAGGATACAATATTCCTCTAACTTTGGTAGACAATGGGTCAGCTATAAACGTATGCCCATTATGAACGACAAAATACTTAGGCTTAAATCCATAAAAAGATTTTTAATCAACAACACAGAGCATGACAATTCGAGAACATCGGTGTGTAGAACTGTTAAGCTACCAATTACCAAAGGCCCAATTCAAAAGATGGTTGAATTCTATGTTATTGACATAAAACTTACATTCAACCTTTTAATTGGACGTCCTTGGATATATGAGCTTGGTGCAATACCATCCTAACTTTATTAAATTATTAGGTTGAACTATAAAGGGCTTCCTATGACTATACATGCTTCTCCACTCAAGATAGCAATAAATGATCAGTCACTCTTCGAAATAAACAATGATAATTAATGATGAAGAGGACATGTGGGGATTCGCCGCGGAGCCAATCTTCACAGTTGAAATGGAAGACGACTTTGAAGAACCATTCAAGCTTGATTTATATTCCACTCAGATAGTAAACAACATCTTACTCAAGAGTAGTTACTTTCCTGGGATGTCTTTGGGAATAGGAATGAAGAAATCTCTCTTACTTCCTATCCCAAAGAAAAGCTTCTCCTTTGGATTAGGATATAAACCAGCCAAAGAAGAATTGGAGTCTCACGATGCAAAAAAAAAACAATAAGCACGTAGAGACAATAATAATAAAGGGATAATCACTTTACTCCCATCCTACCAACAAATCCTTAGTAGACAATTCAGTAGGGAGGGAGAAGATAATCCATGCTACGACTTTCCAGAACCCTTATTTCTAGAAGGAATCTAGAAGCCTGGATTTGAAATATTTCATGATTGCTACTTCTTGGATGACGATCTTAGCATCATTAAATAAAAACACCTAACACTACGGTTCTATGATAGGCAAGCATTTAACTTGCTATTTGGACTAGAGCAAAATCATGTCGCTACAATGACCAATCAAAACGCCATTCAAGATGGAGCTTTTGACCCAACCCCGTTGATCGCCCTTTTAAATGAAACTTTTGAGCATAGATGGAGGAAATCATTCAAATGGACCAATCACAAAGGCATAAGCCTTAAATAGTTACAGGCGAAGGGAAGATATTTGAAGAACCGGATGATGAATCTACTATAGACCCTAGGGAAGTTGAAAATCTAGGCCTTGTGACCATTACTGAGTCTTTATTTTCTAGTTCTAAGGACGAAGATCCCAAAAAGAATTTTTCTCTTGATGTATTCTCTTTTGATTTTAATAATATGAGCTCTATTTCCGAGTGTATGCCTTCTCTTGAATCTTTCAAAGGCTATAAAAATCAATCTAATGAAGATGATAACATTAATAAATTGGTTGAACTAATGAATGAACGAGAACAAAAGAACCCTATCCTTGACGAAACTGAAATAGTTAATATAGTAACAAACGAAAATAAAACAGAAGTCAAAATTGGCTTAACTCTGAATCCGGAAGAGCGATCGACCCTCATATCGACGCTCAAAGAATTTGAAGACGTGTTTGCTTGGTCATACAAGGACATGCCTGGAATAGATTGGGAAATTGCGGAACATACCATTCCCTTGAACGACTACGACTATGACTGATGAATGTCATTTATGGGACTCATAGGGTAGTCTTCTAAGATGATTTCATCTCCTTTTTATGCTATCTTATCTTATTTTTGGTCCTTTTTCCTTTAATTACTCTATTTCTTTATTTCCTTGTGTTTTTCGTGTTTTCTTCGTGTTTTCCTTTTATTTGGTTCCTTTACGTTATTTGTTCTTGTAGGTACCTAGGATTTGTCTTTGCAAGGGGATCAAGATGGGCTATATTGACTAAGCAAGGAGGAAGTAATCGGCTTGGAGAGGGGTCAAAGAGGGCATGGAGAGGGCTTGGAGAGGCCTTGGAGAGGGCATCAAGCCCTTCCAGTCTGCCACGGGCGCGGGTACTAAAGGCCGCGGGCGCGGGATCTTATGCACCAAATTGGCAATTTTCGACTAGGAACTCTCCGCGGTCTGGCCGCAGGCTCCCCGCGGGTGCGGGTAGTCTAGAGAGTCCGCTCCATACCAGAGAGACCGCGGCCCTCTGATCACCCTTTGGGAGCAGGGGATTCGCTGCGCTTTTGCCGCGGGCGCGGGTGTTGCCCAGAAAGCCCGCAGAGTTTGTTATGGGTTCCGCACCCATTTTTTCGCGGGCGCGGGGATCCTGTTTTCCTTCTTTGCCTATAAATACACTTGTAATTCCTTTTTGAACATAACTTTAAGAAAATTTTTATTAGCTTAGTTTTAGAGAGAGAAGTTAGAGAAAAGTTAGAGAGAAGTTCTTGGTATTGGATTTGTATTTCAACATTGGATCAATTGTGCTTGGATTTCTTCATTTTCAATCATTAATATTAGTAAGAATTTCTTCTTCTAGTTCATCTCTTTACTTGATTGATTTAGTTTCATCTTTGATTGTTTGAATTGCTTAGATTTGAATTGGATATTGTAGTTTATATTATTTTCTCTTGATTTTGATTTAGAATGATGATCAATGCTAATTCTAGTGATTTGTTCTTGAGTTACACCATGATTAGTAAGTAGATTAGTTGCTAGAGAGAAGGGGAAGCATGCTTTATTGATAATTTGTGCTAGTTGATGATCTTTGATTGATTGAATTGTTGAAATTAAATTAGTTGACATAGTTTTGCATGTGATTAATTAGATTAGGAATGATCAACCTATGAGATTAATCTAGATTGCATTGTAATTATTAATGACATGACCCATCAATTTGAGAATTGCTTTAATTGATTGAGTTTGATTGTGAATTTCCTTGATTAGCCATTCATAGTGATCCTTAGTTTGGACTCTAGGAGAAAGCTCTTGAACTCTCTTGATTGCTACTATTGTTTGTCCTTTGCAATGCTTGAATCGAACGAAGAAATTATCGATTAACACGATTATTGAACTAACATGTGGAACCTATATCCCTAGCATTTAGCTTATTGAGTTACTTGATTAGTCTAATTTTGCTATCATAATACCAACCATTTTCTCACTATAATCTCTAAACTAGCTTGATTTAGGCTAAAGTTAACACCAACTAACTCTTTTGGGTTCGACCCTATACCTACCTATACTTGTATTAGGTTGGTTTAGGATTTTATAAATTGTATTTGATTTTGGGTTAGACTATTAGTGACTCTTTTGGATTTTATAAATCGTTTATTCCTCTATCAAAATGGCGCCGTTGCCGGGGACTGATATTGGTGCTTAGCTTTAGCTGTTGAGTCTATTTCACTTTAATTGAAAAAAAAAAAAAATTTGTTTCTTAAGGCTACATTTTTAGCCGTGCTACTAATATTTTCATTGAGTTTTGCATGCATAGAGGGCGTGATCGATCCATTGTGACTTTTGACCCGGAAATCGAAAGGACTCTTTTTAGGAGAAGAATTGCTAGTCGATCCTTGGAATTTAGTTCCTCAAGCGAAGAAGGGTTTGACGAAGAACTAGGCATGGGAGAACAACAAAGAGTTGCTTTTAAAGAATTGGAAATTCCCGGTGCGTACAAGTTTGAGAGTGGAATAGCTCCACCTACAACACCGGCAAATGATTTCGAAATTAGGCCGGCTATGATCGCTTTAATCGAAAGGAGACAATATAGAGGAGCTAAGAATGAGAGTCCGTTGAACCATCTCAAGGAGTTCGAAAAGTATTGCAACACTATCAAAGTGAACGGAGTTTCTCAAGAATTCATCCGACTAAAGTTGTTTCCGTTTTCTCTCATAGGCCGAGCCTTGGAGTGGTTGGATAAGGAGGTTAAGCCAAATTCCCTACGAACATAGGATGAAGTCACCAAGGAATTCATGTCCTGATTCTACCCACAAAAGAAAACGGCGGAGGCTAGAGCTTTGATTCAAGGGTTCAAGCAAAGACCTAATGAAAGCCTCTACGAAGCATGGGAGAGGTATAAAGAGTACCAAAGGGAATGTCCCCACCACGGAATTCCAACATATCAAGTCATTCAAATTTTCTATGGTGGCCTAAGTCCTCAAGGCAAATCATGCCTTGATAAGGGTGCCGGAGGTCCCATAATGAATCGGGCGGAAGAGGAAGTGGTAGACATTATTGAGGACGTGGTTAAGTACTATAGAGATTGGCAAGATGGTGAGAGGGATTCAACTAGAAAGAGTGGCTCTTCGGTGTACTCTATAGACCATCTAAATGCGATCAACAAGTTATCCTAACAAATGACAAACTTGGGGAAAGAAATGACCGCGATCAAGGCCAAGTTGGAAAGCTCCTCTTTTTCTCAAGCTTCGAATTCTCCCTCCCAATTTAAGGGGAGAGTTAATTTTTCTATCTCTCAACCCCCTCCCTCTTCAAATAATATGCCTAGTGGTTGCTTGTTTTGTGATGCATGTGGATCTTATGATCATGACTCTTGTAATTGCCCTCATGCTTCTCCGGAATGTGGTGATGATTTTGATAATAGTGAGAGTGAGCATGTGAATTATGTGTCAAATAATAATGTGCAATAGTTTGATAATCAAAGAGGTCAATGGAATAGGAATTACCAAAACCAAGGTAATTTTGACAACTATAACAAAGGTGGTGGTTATAGGAACCAAGGGAACCAAAGTTCTCGTGGCAACTATAACAATCAAGGTTATAGTAGTCAAAATTAAAACTAAAATTATGGTAATCAAAACTAAAGTTATGGAAATCATAACCAAGGTAGTGGAAACCATAATCAAGGTTATGGTCAAAATCAAAATAGGGGTAATTGGAACAATCAAGGTATGGACAATTTTCAGAATAATTCTAAAAGAGGTCCCCCACCCGGATTTGTTCCAAAGACTCAAGGTGACAATTCCTATTCACAATCTTCTTCTTCTAGGACCAATTTGGAGGAAATAATTGAAAATCAAACTAAGTTGTTGAACACATACATGGCCGTTAGTGACAAAAAGTTCAATGAAATGATGACCCCCAACAAAATGCTTGAAAACCAAATTTCTCAACTTGCTAGTGCTTTGAAAGACCATGCAAGCCCTTCTTCTTTAACTTCCCTTGGCCTAGATCCCAAAAAACCCGTGAATGCTATTGTTACAAGAAGTGGTAAGGTTCTTGAGGAGATATTGACTAGGATGAGTGAAAACAAGTAGGTCCCCAAGGAAGTTTTGGTTGAGAATGAGGGAGGTAGAGCATCTTTAGATGAGGTTGTGGTTGAGACACCAAGAGAGGTGAGAGTAGAGAAAAAGATTGTGAAACCCAAGCTCCCTTATCCCCAAAAATTCATGAGACAAAAATTGGATGAGCAATTTGGGAGATTTATTGATATGCTCAAACAACTTCACCTTTCTCCACCTTTTACTGATGTGATCAACCAAATGCCTAATTATGCCAAATTCCTCAAAGACATTTTGAGCAGAAAAAGGACTTGTGATGTTGTGGAGATAATCAATTGGACTGAAAATTGTAGTGCGATCATCATGAACAAAATGCCACCCAAGTTGAAAGACCCCGGAAACTTCTCCATCCCTTGTGTTATTAACAAGATGCAATTTGATAATGCCTTAAGTGACTTAGGATCTAGTGTAAGCTTAATGACAGGTTCGGTTTATCAAAGACTTGATATAGGAAAACTCTTACCTTCTAACATTACCTTGCAACTAGCCAATAGGTCAATCAAGTTTCCAAAAGGTAAATTGGAAGATGTTCCATTGAGGGTTGGGAAGTTTGTGTTCCCGGTGGATTTTGTTGTTCTAGAAATGGATGAAGATGCTACCATTCCAATTATTCTAGGTAGACTCTTTCTTGCTACCTCGGATGCTATGATAGCTGTCAAGTGTGCAAAGATTTCCCATAAGGTAGGAGATGAGGTCATTGAATCCGATTTGAATGAAAGCATGAAATATCCAAGTTCTTCTCTTGAAAATTGCATGATGATTGACTCTCTTGATCATGTTGTGTCTTCCATGCATGAGCACTTTCTCACCTCTAATGATGCTCTTGAGAATGTTTTGTTGAATAAAGACAAGCTAGGTGTACCATGCAAGTTGGTAGACTTGTATGAGGAATTGCTTAATGGAAGCATGGAGGAAGTGGAAGAACAAATGTGCTTGAAGATCTCAAGCCATGAAGCTTTGCAAGCGGCTGCAACAAAAGAAGGTAAATGTGTGCCTATGGTAGAGCTCAAACCTCTACCATCACACCTTAGGTATGAATTCTTAGGCCCAAATTCCACTTACCCCGTAATTGCTAGTGCATCCTTGAGCGAGAGCCAAGATCAAGCGTTATGCTGTGTCTTGAGAAATCACTAAGGTGCTTTGGGCTATACTATCGATGATCTTAAAGGTATAAGCCCCACTTTGTGTACGCACCACATAACACTTGAGGAAGGCACTCTTCCTTCTATTGAACGACAAAGAAAGCTACACCCTCAAATGGGAGAGGTGGTGAAAAAAGAGATCACCAAGCTCTTGGATGCGGGAATCATATCCCCCATCTCAAGCTCTAGGTGTGTTTCTCCCGTTCATGTCGTTCCTCAGAAGGGGGGTATGACCGTAGTCAAGAATGAGAGTGGTGAGCTCATTCTAACTAGGATGATCACCGGTTGGAGGATGTGTATAGACTATAGCCGTCTAAATACATCCACCAAAAAGGATCACTTTCCCCTTTCCATTCATTGATCAAATGTTAGAGAGACTAACAAGGCACAAGTTCTATTGCTTCCTTGATGGCTATTCGGGATTTTTCCAACTTCCAATCCACCCCGAAGATCACGAGAAGACAACATTTACATGCCCCTATGGGACCTTTGCTTATAGGAGAATGCCCTTTGGCCTTTGTAATGCCCCCGCAACTTTCCAAAGGTGCATGATGAGCATTTTTGGAGACATGTTGGAGGAAGAAATGGAGGTATTTATGGATGACTTCTCCGTAGGTGGGGTTTCATTTGAAGACTGCCTAGTTAATCTTGAGAAATGTTTGGCACGGTATGTAAAGGTTAATCTTGTCTTGAATTGGGAGAAGTGTCATTTCATGGTGGAGGAAGGGATAGTGCTTGGACATAAGATATCTCACAAAGGAATAAAGGTGGATAAGGCCAATATTGAGGTTATTGAGAAGCTTCCACCTCCGGTGAATGTCAAGGGAGTAAGATCATTTTTGGGTCATGCGGGGTTCTACAGAAGATTCATTAAGGATTTCTCACTCATTGCCAAGCCCCTTAATGATCTTCTTCAGAAAGATGTTGAGTTTGTTTTTGATGATAAATGTTTGGAAGCATTTAATAGATTGAAGAAGGCCCTAATCTCTACCCCCATTGTTCAAGCCCAAGATGGGATTTACTCTTTAAATTGATGTGTGATGCTAGTGATTGGGCAATTGGAGGTGTTTTGGGACAACGTGTGGACAAGAAGCTCTATGTGATTTACTATATGTCCAAGACACTAAATGGGGCCCAAAAGAATTACACAACAACGGAAAAAGAATTATTGGCCATTGTTCACTCTTTCGAGAAATTCTGGTGTTATTTGTTTGGTTCCAAGACCATTGTCTTCACGGATCATGCGGCTCTCAAGTATCTCTTTTCCAAGAAAGATTCCAAGCCAAGGTTGATTCGTTGGGTGCTTGAATTACAAACTTATGAAATAGGTATTAGGGATAAGAAGGGTGCGAAAAATGTTGTGGCGGACCATCTTTCTCGCCTTGAGGGAGATCAAATTCATGATGATGGTCTACCAATTGAAGATAGAATGCTTGATGATGTCTTGTATGCCATTAAGGTTAAGGATCTCCCATGGCATGCTGACTTGGTGAACTTTCTAGCATGTGGGGAGTTTCCACCTTCTTTCTCCAAGAGCCGAAAGAAGAAGCTCAAGAGGGAGGCAAGACATTACTTGTGGGATGAACCAATCTTTTATAAACGAGGGGTGGATGGCTTGCTTCGGCGTTGTGTCCCGAATGAAGAGGTGCCAAGGGTTCTAAAGATGTGCCATTCGGATCCAAGTGGCGATCATATGGGCGTTTCCAAAACCGCCACTAAGGTTCTTCAATGTGGTTTATGGTGGCCACATCTCTTCAAAGATTCATGGGGCTTTGTAATCTCATGCGACCGATGTCAAAGGGTTTGGAATATCTCCAAGAGGAATGAGATGCCTCAACAGCCTATTCATGAGTTAGAGGTGTTCGATGTTTGGGGGATTGACTTCATGGGACCATTCTCATCTTCATATTGAAATCAAACTCATACTTGTGGTTGTGGACTATGTTTCTAAATGGATTGAGGCCATTGCCTCCCCTACTAATGACCACAAAGTAGTGTTGAAGTTGTTCAACAAAATCATCTTCCTAAGGTTTGGCGTCCCTAAGGCTGTGATAAGCGATAACAGATCTCATTTTTTTCGCAACGCCTTCCAAAAGATGTTGAGGAAACATATGGAGTGCATCAACGGTTCGGTCTTCCATATCATCCTCAATCGAGTGGCCAAGTCGAGGTCTCCAATCGTCAAATAAAGCTCATTTTTGAGAAGATGGTTGCAAGGAATAGAAAGGATTGGTCGGACAAGTTAGATGATGCTCTTTGGGCATATCAGACGGCTTTCAAGACACCTATTAGCACCACTTTATATCGCCTTCTCTATGGCAAGTCTTGCCATCTCCTGGTGAAGCTTTAGCACTGTGCTTTAAAGGCAATAAAAAAGATAAACTTTGATTTAGAAAGTGCGGGGGAGAAAAGGTGATTGGATCTTCATGAGCTAGAGGAGCTTAGACTTGATGCTTATGACTGTGATAGCACCTACAAAGCTCATTCCAAAGAAGCTCTTGATAAGCTTATTGAGAAAAAGGAGTTTTGTGAGGGTGATAAAGTCCTCCTCTACCACTCAAGATTGAAGTTATTTCCCGGAAAGCTCATGTCAAAATGGAGTGGCCCTTTCTTAGTGAAAGATGTTTTTGCTAATGGCACCGTGGAGATTTCTCCTTTGGATTCCTCATCTTCTTTCAAGGTTAACGGTCATCGGCTAAACAAATATTTTGATGGAGTGTTTGTTGGTCTTATTCATAAAATGATTCTTTTCAAACCACCTTGAGTGGGGTGGTAAACGTCGAGCTAACAACGTTAAACAAAAGCGCTTACGGGAGGTAACCCGGATTCTCACCTTTACTCTCTTTTCCTTCCTTTATTTTATTTTTGGTTTTTTGTTGATTTTTGCTCTTACCTTTCCTTGTGTTTTTTGTTTGTTTTGTAGGGTGCCTTCATTCATCTTCTATGGACTAAATGTGTTTGATGAGGGTGATAAGAGGTTTTAAAGTGCAGGGGAGAGGGCACCCCGCGGGCTTGGAGAGGCCTCGGGTGCCCTTACATTCAAAAAGAGGAAGTCGGATAAGTAGCTCTCCGCGTTCTCTCCGTGGGTGCGGGTTCCTTAGAGAGGGTGCGGGGAAAATCAGAGAGGGCGCGATTCTTTTTCTCAAATTTGGATCAGGGACTCTCCGCGGTTTCCCCGCGGGCTCTAAGCGGGCGCGGCAATATTGGAGTGGGCGCGGGTTCCTTAGAGAGGGCGCGGCCCCTATTCACGTATTAAAATTACAATTTTTTCCATGAACTATCCGCGGTTGCTCCGCGGTCTCTCCGCGGGTGCGACAATATTAAAGCGCGCGCGGCTTTGTCGAGAGAGGGCGCGCGCATCTGGGTTTTTGAATTCCCGATTCCCCTCTCTCTCTCTCTCCTCTCTTATTTTCCCTTTCACTCTTAATTTCCCCCATTCTCTCTCTTCCTCCTCTCAAACCCTAACCCCCAAGTCATCTCTTTCACTCAATTTTACTCTAATTCACCCTTGTTTTCCTTAAATTTCCATCCTAACTTCCTTCATACTCCTTTTTCATCAAGTTTACTCTCCTTTCTGATGGTCTTATTCTGGAATTTCGAGTCTAGACGGTTTTGTGCTTGCTTTGAGTCTTCAATCTTGGTATACTTTCTAACCTTTGTTTTATTTTTGTCAATTTCAATTAATTTTTATGCATTGGTTGTGGGTGGCCTTGATTAAGCTTGAGTATGATGTTTTTGGTAGTTTGTATGGTGGTTTTGGAATTATTTTGGGTGTTTTTGTGCTTCTTTTTGTGATAGATTGTTAATATTGTTGGTTGTTGTTTGATTTTTTGTTGTTTGTTGCTTGTAACAGGTACTTTGTAGTTTGTGGTGATTTTGGGTGGTCTTGTGAAGGGAGGTTTGTTCATTGTGTTGAATTTGGTAGTAGTATTGAATTTGGGTGTCTTTGTGATTCATTGTGTTGGTTGAGCTTGAGACTATGGATTTGTTGAGGAAAGTTAAGAGTAGCAAGAAAAGTTTAAACCAATCCCTCGGCCAATCCTCTCGTAGCCAACCTTAAACCACCGAACCCCCTGAAAACCAAACTACTACTCAAGATAATGCACCACCTCCTCCTTTACTTGCTCTCAAATTTCATTACCGGGCTAAGCACACCCCTATCTATAATAGAATAAAATCCCGGAAATTTAGACCGACCCGCAACTATTTTCCCGAGGATATGAAAAAATTGGGTGTTGATGCAGATCTTAACATTTCACTCCATAATATTGGTTTGGATGAGTTTGTAAATTCATCCCCCCAAACTTATTTGGAACCATGCATTGAATTTTCTCCAGCTTTGAGTTTAATATGACGAGGGATACCGACTATATCATCTCTTTTCAACTTTTCAATTCCAAGCATACCATGAACCTTGCGAAATTTAACAAAGCCCTTGGCTTCAACCCAAATACCGACATTTATGAGGCCTTGGTTGCCCTTCACAAGTCTGATTACAATGAGGTTGCTTGGTGGAGAACAATATCTAGGAAGAAGATGTTTGACTCTAAGGAATCGCTTACTAGCGAGATCATTCACCCGGCTCTTCGTATTCTCCATCAGATTCTTGGTTATACAATGTTTAGTAAGAAAGATCTTGAGAAGCTTTCGAGGGAGGAGATCTTGGTGCTTTGGATGGCTACAAGGCCCGATTTGGGGCCGAGGTTGAATTTTGGGTATCTTTTCATGAATTGTTGTCAATTGATCATCAATGGGAAGAAGACGGGTGTGATTCATTGTGGTGGTATGATTACTAGATTGGTGCATTATTTCAAGCAAGAGCGTTTCTTGAGGTCTTGCACTCCGATTGGAAAAAGTGAAGACATGTATTTGGATATGAAGCAACTTAACACCTTGCGCTTCATTTCTAAGATTAAGGGAAACAGTGGTTACTCTTGGATAGTGCGTAATGTGCACCATTGTTTGCTCCCAAACCTGGCTGCCACCTCAATTACTCGAGAGGCTAGGATTGTGTGGAGGATTCCCAAGGATAATGGGAGGTTTGAGAATGTTATGGAGGAGGATGTTGGTGATGAGGACGATGATGATGATGATGGGCATGATGGTGAAGGCGGAGAAGGTGAAGGTGGTGATGGAGAAGAAGTAGAAGAAGAGCAAGAGCAAGAGCAACAACAACAACAATGGCAATTTCAGCAAGAACAACAACAACAACCGCAGCAAGGTATGTATTCAAACCATCAAACTTTGTCTTTTCAAACTAGCTCCCTATATGACGCTAGTGTGCGTATGAGGGAGGTCACTCCTCCGGTGAACTACCCATATGTGCCTCCCCAACAAGGGTCGGTGCCATCTTGGGGTGGTGAGAACCTCCCCACGTACCTATATTGGCCCGGGGTTACAAACCCTGATGATCTAAGGCGTGACTTCCCTGATGAGTCCGGTCATTATGACTACCGGGTCTCGGGGGGGAGTGATTATCGGGGTGACCCCGACTACTACTATGTTCACCCCAGTCACCCCGAGCTCTGTATGCAACCGGAGCCTTTTGACCAATTGTCCACATCTCAACTTGACCTTTTATAAGGTCGCTATGGGTTCTCTCTTGGTTATGCCGGAGGTTGGGATGTGGATGATGGTGGTGCCGGCCCTAGTGGCCAATAGTTTCCCCCTTGGTTGTTTGATTCCCTTTTTGTTTCCTCCCTTTTAGCTTTGCATGTTTCAACGCATCGCGGTCGATGCCCTTATTTTGTGCGGGGGGGGGGGGGGGGAGTCAATTAGGATGTTTTAGGGTAGGTTTTGGGGGGGGCACCTTTGACTCTTGGGGATGTGTTTGAAAAAGCTTTGATGGATTTCTCTTGCTTCACTCTTGGTAGTCTCGTTGGTATGTTGTTTGTCTTGTTGTTTTGGTTTTGATGATGTTTTGTGATCTCTTTTATTGATGATGATGATGATGGTTTCTCTGGGTCTTTGTACTTAGTTTTCGCGTAAGTTTTCTTTTATTTGCTTTTGTTTGGAAGTTACTAATAATTTCATTTTGTATATAGTCCTTTTCTTTTCTTTTCTCACCTTGCTCGTAGTTTATGCTTTGGTCTTCGAAGCTTCTTAGAGGAGGTCGTTCTTGCTCCTTTATTATTGCAGCATAGCTTGGACGCTTGGTGAGGCTTTTCTTGTTTTATCTCTTTACTTTTCTTCCTTTACTTTTCTTGGTTGCTTAGATTAGGATTAGTTTTAGGAGAGTTGAACGGTTCGAGGATGTATGATTATAACACCTAGTGTGTTTGGGGTCTTTGGCGATGTGGCCATATGACCGCTTGTTTGTCGATTGGGAAATACGTGTTATGATTGCATCTTTGTCCTTTTCTTTGTTCTCCTACTTTTCCTTTATCTTGGTTTTCCATATTTTCTTTTCTTTTCTTTTCTCTTCTTTGTGTACATAGCTTTTTGAGGCTTTATTTTTCACTCTTTTGTTTTTTTTTACTTGGATTTGTAAACAATGGACTCTTGCTTTTGAATAATAACCTTAGTAAATAGTAGTGGTGTGCAAAGTTTGAGATTACGTTTGGTTGATTCTAGGATAAAGAATGCTAAGGTAGTTGTCTAGAACTAGGGGGATCATGAAGCCGGATTCTACTTGTTTGTGGCATGTTTGGTAGTTGCTCCCTATCTTCGATTTGACAACCTTAGTGGATTTTTGCTACAACCATGTGAGATTCATACTTTTTCAAGCTTTCAACATTTTCTTGCATGAGTGGCGTGGATCCTTGACTTTCGCAAACCTAATCTTGAATCTTAACATATGATTTCTAAGACCGAGACCGAACCACCTAGGGAGGACAAAGGAATCTTTTCGGGGAGGTATTATTCCTTTTTCTAGGATAGTTTCCTTATTTTTACTTTTGGGTTTAGGGATATATTGCCTACTTGCTAGCCCTTTGAACCTTTTTCCCTTCTTTTTAAGCCACATATTTAGAAATCTTGAGCCTTTTGTTTCTGTAGGGAATATTTCAAGCATTACCCCTAACTTGAACCCCACTGTGATCATACACTAAAGTACGGTGGCGTCCAAAGGGAAAGAAGATAGAGCAAAAGAGTCGCCAACAAGTTTTAGGAACTTGTAAACCGTTCATAGGGTGAAGGTTACTCCCCATAACGATCAAAGATATCGTTAACTCCAATAGGTCTTAAACCATGACTGGTAGTTCGGGGATGAAGGTACAAATCCAACGTAAAAGAGATTGATCCTGCCCTAATAATAGGCCTCTACTTTATACTGATCGTATTCATGTGCGCTTTCTGACTAACATACAATCAACAGGATTAACCCTAAACCTGTTTATCTTTGTTGGTTGAATATTAATGCACAAATAAAACTATTATTGGCGATAACTTGAATTATAATCAAATTAACCCTAATCAAGATTATTAATTATCTTATTAAGCGTGATTACAAATATCAATTCCCTTTAAACTTGTATAAAAGGTGTGATCAAACAATAACAATAAATATCAAGCAACATAATAAATCATAATAACAATTATAATTATCATAATAAAATTATAATCATAATTAAAATAATCATGTTAAATCATAAGAATAGCAAGATTCTAGGCATGATACTAACAAGATTAATAACAAACACTAGCATGTCACTAAACATCAAAGATCAAAGATTTAACCCTAACATGATACTAACATGCTATTAGGAAAGAAAATAGGAACACTAGGCGAAAAAAGCATTTGCCCACCGGTTCAAAACCCCCTTTTGCCACCGGTTTTGAACCGGTGGTTTTTTGGGGGGTGGCAATAATATTTTAAAAAGCCACCGGTTCAAAACCGGTGGCAAAAACAAGTATTGCCACCGGTTTTTGATGTGAACCGGTGGCAATAATGCCCTAAAAAAACAAAAAAAAAGAATTTTTTTTTTTGCATTTTTTTCACTTAAAATGTAGCAGACAGGTATATAAATACATAATATACATAAACTACGTATATATTCATCAATAATTAGTAATAGTACACTTTTTAAGAGTGAAAAAACTAAATTTATAAGTACAAACAAATTATTCATACAACAATTCCAATTTAAAAGAACTAAATTAATGAAATTACACCAAACAAATGGTTAAAACATCAGCCTAGTCTTCAAAGTATTCTTCAAAGGATGGTGAAATTCTGTAGAGCATCAATAGCAGTAGCATTTCCTATTTTCCTAATAAACAAAAGATGTCATATAATTAGTATGGATTAGGCTAATTGGCCTAATTTCTAAAATTAATCTTCTAAAAAAAAAACAAAAAAACCACCATAACCCACCACCCAGAACACAAGACCCCCTACCACCACCAACCGCCACCCCACACCACCCCAACACCACCAGCTCCAACCCCAGCCCAAACCCTCGCCCAGAACACACGACCCCCCTACCACCACCAACCGCCACCCCACACCACCCCAACACCACCAGCTCCAACCCCAGCCCAAACCTTCGCCTAGAACACACGACCCCCCTACCACCACCAACCGCCACCCCACACCACCCCAACACCACCAGCTCAAACCCCAGCCCAAACCCTCGCCCAAAACACACGACCCCCCTACCACCACCAACCGTCACCCAACACCACCCCAACACCACCAGCTCCAACCCCAGACCCACCCAAACCGCATCCAAGCCACCAAGACCCATCACCGAAACCAACCACGACCCATCACCCAAACCCACCACAACCCGTAACCGAACCCACAACCAAACCAAAACCCTACCCAACGCCACACCCACCACGACAGCAACCACAACAGCCGCAACTAAAACCCTACCCACTGCCAGAACCACCACGACAGTAACCAAAAAACAAGCGAAAATTTTTTGAAAAAAAAAAAAAAAACAAAAAAACATACCTTTATAACCGAAATTGGTTTGAATTTGGTTTAATAAGGTCAAATTCGACCATGAAAAGTCTAGATCTAGAAATTTCATGGTCGAATTTAACCTTAAAAACCATTAATTTTTTAACACCACCAACCACAAAAGTTTTTAACACCACCGCCGGCGACGAGAGAGCTTTGAGATGAGAAAGGAGGAAAGAGAAGTGAGACGAGAGAGGGGTGAGACGAGAGAGAGAGCAGGAGAGAGTAAGAGCAGGAGGAGAGGGGAGGGAAGAGAGAGGCTGAGAGAGGGTTTAGTTAGGGTTAGGGGTTTATAAAGGGGAGGGGGCGGTTTTTTTTTGTTTAAACAAAGCCACCGGTTTTGAACCGGTGGAATTAATATTTTGACCACCGGTTCGGTTCAAACCGGTGGCAATACCCTTCCCACAAAATCCCGCAAATTTTCCCTTATTTTTTTGCCACCGGTTTTTAAAAACCGGTGGCCATTTGGCGGTGCCAAATTCAATTTTTCTACTAGTGGAAGCATCATAGAAATCATAATTGACATTATATTCTTTACCATAAACATGACACTAGGAACTTATTGTTTTCATTCTAAACATCAAGTTAAGAAAAACATACTAAAATGATACTAGGAATCAATAAAATAATCTAATCATGATTTTTATATCATAATAACAATGCAAACTATTAAAGCACTTACTTGGATGCCTCGTATCTCTTTCTAATAACAAAATACACACGTAGTAACTTCAAGGAAAATAATAAAACCAAAGAATTAAATTAAATAATTGAAAGAGAGATTTGGGACCAAACCCTCATAAATTAAAACCTTTCACGTTTAGGGCGATCGCAACTTCGAACAATGCTAGGTGTTTCTAGTGCTAATGTATGAAAAATTGTGTTTGTAAAAGGATAGGCTAGAAAGAGAGAGAGAATCAAGAAATTCTTGATCAGAGTTGGTGATTGAAAAATGGGAGATATGACCTCTATTTATAGGAAAAAAGAGAGTCGAAGAATAAGAAAAGAATCTGAATTCGAATCGAAATAAAACTCGATGGACAGCATTTTTTGCGGATTTTGTTTTTATCATATCTTTTGATCTAGAAGTCCAAATAAGGCATATAATATGTCATGGAAAGCTCTTGAACTCTAATTTCCAACCCAATTAAAATCATATTAAAATATTGTGTATATAAAAAGATATGGCCGAAAGAGTGGGACGGAGTCAGTTTTGGATAGAGTTTTATATCTTATTCGTATCTTTTTCGTTATAGCTCGGATTTAATATTATAATATATCATTGGAAAGATAATTTCAAGATCTATCCAACCATATAAAATTTAAATAAATACTATGAGGCACAAAAATAAAACCTGACTGTCTTTGAACATCTTTAAATTCGAATATATTTAGGATTTAAGAAAAAGGAAAGTTTTAAAAAAGGAAAGTTTTTATTTAACTCAAATTCTTTAATCTTGTCTTTTCAAAAAGGATAATTAAGATCTTTTAGAAACTTATAGAAGCTTCTAATAAATCCTAATTAGTTTTAAAATAGGATTAAACCTTTGGACCCTCCACATGATCATTGAGTCGTAGGTAAAATCCTTTTCGGGCCTCGTTTAGTATTTTGGCCATAACTTCCTCATTATTCATCGGAATTGGGCTTATAATATATCGTTGGAAAGGTCTTTTCAAGCCCCATCCAACTACATCATTACTGGACCCATATCATGGACCAAACTAAACTGGAATTCACGTTTTTCAAAAATAAGGTAAGAAAAGAAATATTTTCAAAAACAGAAAGAAGAGATATTTTAATAAAAACATCCTCATCACTAGACTTTTCACACTTTTGCTTCGTTCGATAATAAAATGACGTGAAAGTTATTCATCACTAGGTTTGGCTTTGGGGAGACACATTTGGGTGTCTACAGAAGCCCCCACTTTGACCGTGTTTGAAGAAATGCAAGTTTCGAAAACAAAATTCAAAGTATCAATAGGAACGGAGAATGATTCAGAACGTTCTGCGATCCTAAATCATTCTTTTAACACCGATACTTGCAAAACTAGCATTAGTTAAACAGATAAAAGAGTTAAGAAACACGTATCTTGCACCGTCGAGCACACGTCTCTAAAGGTAACTGATTTTTTGTGACGATCTTCTGCAAGCTAGAGAATACCGCCTGAAGACAGCTACGCCTGTAACTGCCTCCAATTTCTGCTGTGATAGTATTCGAAAAGATCACTGCTTGTTGATCCTTAATGCTGCTATGCCATTACGTCGGCGCTTTGTTTCTTGTGAACCAGTATGTCGGTGCTTTGCTGTGATGACAATCCTCTTTTCTTTGGGAATGGTTGCCCACAACACTCTTGTATGATGTATGATAATCCGATTTAGGGTAATTTGTCAATGCTTCGTAACAATCCATCCTTGGAAATGTTGCCACAATGAAGCGACAATCCGTATCTCGGAAAATTTGCCAAAATCCATTGTTAGGAAAAGTTGCCAATGCTTCGTAACAATTTGTCATAAGAATTTTGCTACGATCGACAATCCACATCTTGGAATATAACTCTTGAAAGCAATCCACCTTGGAAATTTGCCAACGCTATGCGACAATGCTTTTAGGAAAATATTGCCACAATTGACAATCCGTGTCTTGGAACATTTGCAAAACAGAGTCGATCGACAATCCACTTCGGGAGAATTTTCCACTTGTTAAAATGAATGACAATCCACATTGAGGAACTTTTATCGAAATTTATGATGAGTAAAGACCTACGACAATCCTTGGGGAAATTATTCCATAGGGAAATGGGTGTATCACAATCCAATCTCGGAAAAACTTGACAAACAAAGAAGGAGCACGACAATCCACGCTTGGAAACTTTGCTATAAATGACAATCCAATCTTGGAAAATTTGTCGTTGAAGAAGATGCACGACAATCCATTTTTGGAAATATTGTCAGTTGGGGATGACAATCCAATTTTTGGAAAAATTGTCGTTTAAGAAGAATGCGCAACAATCCATATTTGGAAATATTGTCGTTTAAGAAGAATGCGCGACAATCCGTATTTGGAAATATTGTCGTTTAAGTGTTTGCTTTTAAACCGATACGTTGGTGCTTGTAATGAGCCAGTGTTTTAGGCGCTTAAGCAAAGTGAGACGATTTTTTGTCAGGTCAATCACTTACTACGATTGTAATCGAGCCGACTACTAACCTTTTCAATTTGCTTATAGGTCTAACTGGCGTACAAAAGAACCCGAAATTGTTGTATGAGGTCGAAATAACCATTCTAAGAGGCTTCGAGCTCTGTCGCTACTGAAATATTGCTGGCGCCAAGAATTGGCTCTGTCGCCAGAGGCTGAGATCTAGCGCCAAGCGCTGAAATATATTTCCAGACGCTAGATGTTGTCGTCTGGCGCTGGAGTAGGGTCTTCCCTATTCTACTCTTGCTGTCGCTAATGCTCGGTTTCGCTTTGAACTTTGAACTTGGTCGTTTCCTTTCAACCAAATCCGCTCAAATCATTTGTAAATTAAAGCTCTTCATCTCTAATTTACTGATCCATGTAACTCCTCTTATCTTGGAGGAATCTCCTGTATCATATTCGCGGTTTTTTCGAAAAAAATCCGGGAATGTCCTCGCTTGCTAGGATGCACATGCATTTATATCTTTGGCCATAGGACTTTGCTTATCTTTCTTTAGGGTTGACCTAAGACTTAGTGTTGCTTGAGTCATTGACTTGTCGTGACTCAAGGTATGAACTTGACTCGCTGTGATTGACTCGAGGTTGACTCGACTCGATGTGAAATGACACGTGTGACTCATGACCCGTGTGTGCATTGTATTATGATTGTCCGACTCGAAAATGCTAAAAAGAAAAAAATTTCCGTCATTTTTATGGAGGTACCGACTTTCTCCCGAAAAAGAAAGACACGAAAAAGAATCGAAGTGAAGTTTTTGAAGGTGCATGTTGAATGAGCTTATTCAAATGTTGTTTCTCACAGTACAAGGATTGTAACATCTTAGACTATCCTAGTTGACTCGATAATGAAAGTATTTAGGTAACTTAGGCGCGGATGCTATGCACTTCATACTTCGATGCAATGATGATTATGATTGATGAGTGATTTTGACATGACAAGACGTGCTTCAACGTTGTGTTAAGATTTCATGACAAAGGGTCCCTAAGGGAAGTATATTTGGTCATGTATCTGTGATGTGTGTGAAAGTGATTCTAAAGTTAGGCCGCAAAGGCTAAGTGTGTGAAGAAAATATTATTTTTAGAAGAGTCAAATACTGGTGAATCTTAGGCTAGGTAAGCTAATTATGTAGGGATCAAGCCCCCAAGTCTAGCTCTAAGTAGATAGGGACGAGCATAGGAGATCCTTTGATATGATCATGATGTGTGAATGTGAATGTGAATGCATTTTTTTTACGGCCGCACCTCGATGGGAGGTTGCCTACGTATCCATTAGGAATCAGGCCGAACGTAGCTCTAGCCGAACCTCGTAAAAGTGTGTGTATACCTCAAAAAGGTATTTTAAGGGTTGTAACGTGGTTAGGCTAAAGGTTATAGAAGAAGGAGATAAAAGGCTCAAAACCCTAGATAAGCCCCCAAGGTGTGCAACTTTGCTTTTCAATATTTATATTTTTATGCTTGAGTTTCTACTCTTTTTTAGCTCTCTTTCTTTCGCTTTAGCATTTATTTTATTTTTATAAGTGTGGGAAATCCCGATCATGCGGTATATCACTAACTTGGCATTCATGTTTCTCAAGCACAGTACCGAGCACTCGATAAGAGACGCAATCTGACACATGTTCGTATCAAAGACATGTTCATGTCAAAGACATTGGAAGACTTGCCCTTTTGTACACTTTTATTTATTTATTTTTCTATTTTCACTATTTAAATCTTTTAAAGTCACTCAAGCTTTTTATGATATTGAAAACTGCATAAGTTGCACACTATCCCATCCCAAGGTTAGATAGATATAGGTTGAAAAATGACAGGTCTATCGTTAGACGAGGAGGCTCAAAGTGGTTTATGAAGAAAGGACTGTAAATTAGAGAGGTGAAAGGCAATATGATGTGGCTACAAGGGGTGCCTCAAATCATTGGTATACCTTGTGCTTAGTTTGACATGGATTTTTTTTTTTTTATTAAAATGCAATGCAATGCGATGATCATATGCAAGGAAATAAATGCTCATTTTATTAAACGGGAAAAAAAACCTATGAAATAAATCTAAGGAAGACAAAGGGTGCCTATGCTAGACTTATTGGGGAAAGGTTTGAAAAAAAGAAGAAGAAAGCATGAAATCTTGGTGAGAAGCTTGCTTTGTGTTTTGTCTCATCATTACTCTTTTTTTTATTATTGCCAATCACATGGATCAAACTCGATTAAACAAGCATGGATGGAAGAAGGTGGGAAGAATGAATATTGTGATATGGAGAAAGATGATGTAGATGGAGAGATATGAAAAAAAAAAATTAGGAATAGAATGTACTCCCAACTCAAATGACGGAAAAAACCGACTCATGCATGAACCTTAGACATGGTCATGGTGACCTATACAAAGTGGGTGTTAAACTAGTGAGTGTAGGTGACATGTTAAGACTCGTGTCATGACCATGTGACTAGACTCAAGCAAAGACTAAGTTAAGACTTCACGTATATACATTAAACTGGACAGGCTGTTGTATTTTAGTCATAACTTCTTTATCTGTCACTCTTATTGGGATGAAACCAACTCCAAGTAAAAGATAAAACTCGGGGCTACAGATCCGTAGGTTGTACGACTTGTAGTTCTCCCTAGAACTCCGGCTATGACCAAAACAGGTTGACGCTTGTGCAGTATACGGGAATAAAAATCCGGGTTGACTTAAAAAAACTATAACTCGATTTTAGACATATTTATTAGCTCAAATTAAATAAATAATTAATTAATTAAACAAAGTCCTTTAGTAATTAATTAGTTTATTTAGGCTTAATCACATGTCAAACAAACAGTTTGGAAAAATACAGAGTATGCACAAGCAAAGAATGCACAAGAAGTCAAGTAGTCACAATATGATGCAATGAGTTTGCAACCTAGCCATGGCTCTACTTCTCTAAAGTTCTGGATATGGGTTAGTCAATAGAGGGTCCATGGTTAATTGTCTGGATGCACCGCGCGGAAGCTTAAACGTGAAGGGTTGGCGCGAGTGGATGGGACACCGTGAATTTAAAAAAACTCGCTTCCAGGGTTTGGTGAATTCAACATTCTTGGATGTAACCTTTGTTGGCGTTTAATCAGGTAGATGGAGCATGAATTCCCAGAGGGTTATGTCCATATGTATAACACATAGGGTTTCAGAAAAGTGAGAAAAACTCTATCAGGAAGTAGAATCGAGCAAACAGTGCTAAAAACTGGTCAAAATTAGAACGCATATTTCTGGCTCGGTATTGGAAGAACTTGGCGCCAGCAAACAGAGTCCAGCACCAGCTCTTGGCTTTAGCGCCTGGCGACAGAAGCTGTCGCCTGGCACTAACGTCAAAATGTTGGCGCTAGTCTTTGTTCGCTGACGCTAGTTTCTACATGCCTCAGCAGTTTTCTGTGCTCGATAAAATTTTCCAGTTTCGCGCAGCATTATTTCAATTCTAGTTGTGAAAGATATTCATCAAATTTCCTACGTGTAAAAATCCTATGTTTTTAACTCATTACGGATGGTCTTTCCAATGAGATATTTTTTATGCATATGAAAATAATGTTAATCAAAATTACGCACATGAAATACTTAGAACTTTTCGAGTCTCATCCACTCATTCTAAATCATTGCCGAAATAAATTTCAGGAATTAAAATAGAAATCCTCCCCAGTGGAGTCGCCAAAAACTGTAGGGAATATTTCAAGCGTTACCCCTAACTTGAACCCCACTGTGATCATACACTAAAGTATGGTGGCGTCCAAAGGGAACGAAGATAAAGCAAAAGAGTCACTAACAAGTTTTAGGAACTTGTAAACCGTTCATAGGGTGAAGGTTACACCCATTAACGATCCAAGAGATCGTTAACTCCAATAGGTCTTGAACCATGACTGGTAGTTCGGGGATGAAGGTACAAATCCAACCTAAAAGAGATTGAACCTGCCCTAATAATAGGCCTCTACTTTATTCTGATCGTATTTATGTGCGCTTTCTGACTAACATACAATCAATAGGATTAACCCTAAACCTGTTTATTTATGTTGGTTGAATATTATTGGCGATAACTTGAATTATAATCAAATTAACCGTAAAAAAGATTATTAATTATCTTATTAAGCGTGATGAAAAATACCAATTCCCTTTAAACATGCATAAAAGGTGTGATCAAGCAATAACAATAAATATCAAGCAACATAATAAATCATAATAACAATTATATTTATCATAATAAAATTATAATCATAATTAAAATAATCATGTTAAAGCATAAGAATAGCAAGATCCTAGGCATATACTAACAAGATTAATAACAAACCCTAGCATGTCACTAAACATCAAAGATCAAAGCTTTATTGTAAGAACAAAACATGCATCCTTGAGGCATTTTATTGTAAGAAGAGGGGGAAGAAGTGGTCATACAATTGCATCCCTTGGTTGAAGGGAGGTATTACCATGAGGATTGGACTTTTCTTTCATCAATTCGTCCATTTGCTTGGTCATTTTGGAGATTTGGGTAGAGAGGTTGTTGATTGCGTTGGCTTGCTCCAATGCATAAACACCCTTACTAGAAGTAGCATCCCTTTCTCCTTCATACCAATCATCATAGTGCTTTGCAGCTTCCTCTATGATGCACTCCACTTCGTCCTCTCCTTTGTTCATGATAGGACCCCTGGCCGCGGCGTCTAGGCTTGTTCTTCCTTGAGGTGTGAGGCCTCCATAGAAAGTGTGAATGATTTAATACTTTGGTTTCCCATGGTATCGGAATTGACGTTGAAGCTCTTTGTATCGGTCCCATGCCGCACTTAGAGACTCACAACTCTTTTGGCGAAAACCTTAATTGGATCAAAGACCGAGCCTCGGCGGCCTTCCTATGGTTATGGAACCTCCTCATCAAGAAAGTCGTAGTCACCTGGTCCCATGTTGTGTGAAAATTAGGGGGCACCTCCTTCTCTAGCCATTCTAGTCCTCTCCCAATTAGAGAAAATGGAAACATCTTGAGGCGAATATATTCTTGAGTCACTCCATTGACCTTTACTGTGTCACAATACTTCTCGAACTCTTTTAAGTGTTCATGAGGACTCTCAAATTTCCCACTTAAGAATTGTTTCCTCTCTATCAAAGCAATCAAATTGGGCTTGATTTCGAAATTGTTGGCTTGAGTAGTAGGAGTTAAGATCCCACTTTGTGCTCTAAAGGCTTCGGGAGCCCCATGACGACTCAAAGGTGTATTCTCTCCCATTTTAGGACCTTCTTCACTCTCGAACTTAAAGGTTGAGAAAGGGTTGATTTCCGGACTTGATGATGAGTTAGGGCTATCTAATTCTTCACTTGAGGGTGAAGAGGATTGAGTATCTTCTAATTCTCTTAATCCTTCTTTTGTCGGGGTTTGAGAATTTCTACTCCTTGCTCTTGCTTCTCTTCGAAGTAGGGACAAAGACCTCTCTAGGTCTGAATAAATGGGAATCAAAGACCTTGAGGGGGTTCGTCCTCTGTTCATACAACAAAGCTAAGAAGAACGTAAGCACTGACAAGTATCCAAAGTATCAAACACTAACAAATAAAAGGTGAGATAGTCTCAAATAATCAATGAAATAGCAATGGATGTCGTTTCCTCGGCAACGGCGCCACTTAGACAAAGGAAATAATTGTGTCGTTAGATAACTACACCTAAATCAAATGAATTTAGAACACTTGACTAATCCTAATACAAGTATATGGCAAGAAGAGGGATCGAACCACAGGGAGAAGCACATAAACACCGCATTCATCACTAGACTTTAAGCTATCTTGGGACAAAGAATAGGAATGACTAAGAGATTAAACTAAAGGTAAAACGAGTTAAAATCAATATAACTAAACACCAAGGGAAATGGGTAGATGTAGATGCCGCTTGAACATGCAATAACATAAAAGCAAATCAATAGTGAATTAAGCATGCATGAATATCGAAACAAGGTCCAATCTAACAGCCTTCGGGGTTAATCGGCTTCTCCTAACATATCCTCTATGTTTCCACACTAGAACCATATATTGGGAGGTGCAATCAAAGAACAATAGATAGTAATGAACCCTGACTAAGTCAACTTCCATTCCTTATTAGCAAAGATTCACCTTTAATCAACCAACAATGTGCACTTGCAAGAAGATCAAAGAATATCAAGCATGCAAAGATTTTAATCACAATTAATTTAATCCCAATATTATAAGCATGAACAATTAGCAACTCCACCATCCCCACACCCTCAGCTAAGAGACTACTCACAAATACTGTTGAACACAATATCAATCATCAAATCAATAAGCATCAACATGATTAAGAAGCAAAAAAAGGAAAATCAAAGTAAACAAACAAAATTAAATGCAAAGGTTAAGAGAAAGAGTAAGAGATTGCTCATAAATTGAAGTTGAAGATTTAAAAAAGATTAAACAAGCTTCTCCTTCGAAATCCAACTACATCAATGAAGAAATCCACACTTTCTCTCTCTACCAAATGAGGACTAATGGTGTTTCTCTCTCTAGATTAAGCTAAAAATGTGTAGAAAATTAAACTAAGCTAATCTAATTACATCAAAACGTTCTAAATGGGACTTATATAGTCCGTACACAGCTAGCTGAAGTAGGGGAGTGGTCCGACCGAACACTGGGAAGGTTCGGCCAGACTACAAGGTAGGTTATGCCGAACCATGGGTAGGTTCGGTCGAACTCCCCTGATCCTGGTCTGGTCGAACTTCTGAGGTTCGACCACTCCTGCAAAATCGCCATAATGCAACTTGATACTGCCTCTTCTGTTTGACCGGACCATGGAGCAGGTTCGTCCACACCCTGGTTCGGCCGCACCTTTAGGGTGTTCGGCCGAACCTCTCCTTAACCTTGCTTTCTTCATCTTTCCTTGAACTTTAGCTTCCTCCTCTTGAAGACCTCGGTTCCTACCAAGCATAAGCATGGAAATAAAAGTAAAGAGTAGAAAAAAGGGCAAAATCTAGGAAAGAAGATGCAAACAAGTCGCAAATGTGGGAAAATGACAATCAAAATGAACCTTAATCGTGGAATAAATGCCACTCATCACACAGATTCGAAGGTACTCAAAGGTAGAAACTTCAAGTGTTGATTGTACTTATGAGTTAAATTTGCAATAAACAGACTAACCATCTCTTTCTCCTTTGGAAGATCCACCAAGAGCGCAGCTGTTTCTCTTCACCTGCTTAGGTAAGTAGTGAAGCCTACATTCTCCTTTTATTTGAGAATAGAGAGTTCACGTTCAAAAGTCTTAGCTTAGATGTTACACTTGTAACGATTCATAAAGCTTTCAGTAACGTCCTACCAGGTTACAACATGTTTGGATTCTAGATAGTAGAACCATTATTGACAGGCATGTTCCAAGGAAAGAGGGAACACAGTAGGGAAGAGTGTCACATCTAATCCCTTAAGAGCCATGGTCACGAAAAAGGCCTTCAAGTGGAACAGCGAATTATCAGTAGGCTTGAACTTGGGAATGTAAGTAGTGGAAAACTTCTCAGGATGTTTATCCCTTATAGACGAAAAGGCGACAGGTTGCTTCACATAAGTGAACTCTTCAGAGATCTTACTCATCTGTTATTTGATCTTGTCCATCGCAGCGGCAGTGACATTGTTTATATTGTCTTTCTCTACTGTGTTGACTCTAGTGGTGAGTGTTTGCATCATGTTAGACAACATCTCAATTGTCTTATTGATGTTCTCGATATCTTCCTTAGAAGCCATTGGTTGAAAGTAAATTGGAGACGGACTTTGCGTAACTGGTTATGGTGGTTTCCTAGTACGCCTCTTCCGTATAAGAGGTTTTTGAGGTTTCGACTCGAACCGTAATAATCTACCCCTGCTTCTTGACCAAGTGTCGTGACACCGTAACAAACACACCTTTAATGACCAAACTTAACCTTGACCTATCTGGAAATAAAAAAATTGTTGTTTTTTTTTAAATTTGCTTTATTATTATTTTTTCAAAAAAAAAGTATGGGAGGATACCATCCGACTTACTCCGAAAAATAAAACGAAACAGTAAAAGATGACACAAGACCACCCTAAATTACGGTCATGAAATGGTGCACGGCTAACGGAAAAGTGTGTGAACTTAACATGTGAGTGATTAAGTGAAGGTTATGGTTATGTGTTATGGCCGTACATATAGGCAGGACACCAAACAAAACATACGAACCACATAAGAATGCACAAAGACCAAAATAGACTGACTAGACAAACCTCATGGGCACCGTGTCATGGTGCTGACTGTCGTGACACGGTACAGTGCACCGTCAGAGTGGAAAAGCACCGTGTTACGACATTGCACACCGTGGCGCGGCAGACCTGCCGTGACACGGTGCGCAACTCCAGGCCTAAATTTGCGTAATTTCAAGATTTTAATCAAATTTTAGTCCGTACTGATTACTATGTGGAAATAAAAACCCTCGGTCGTGGGTTAAACAAAAAGAGCAAGCACATGAGGGTTAGCACCAAATAAACAATGTAGCATTTAGTTGCAATGATGAAAAAAAAGTTCACAACCTAAGGTTAAGATCTATGTTCAACTATTGGTCATGCTTTGGGTGTCAAAAGGGTAACATGGTTAATAGTTTGGACGCGTTAGCAAGGCAGCCTCTCTTGAGGGTGTATGCCAATGGGCGGCTCCGCGAGTTCGTGATGAAATCGAACTCGACTCCATGATTTGGGTGGATTTAATAACTCGGATGAACCCTTATTGCCATGAGCGTTTTTTGGTTGATAGAGCTTAAATCCTCCGAGGCTAAGACGCATGTAAAACACACACGTTTTTTCAGAAATAATCAAAGGAAGTCGATTGTGAGAATAGAAAACAAGCCACCGGACTGATTTTAGGATTGTCGTGACAAGGCAGAGAGCACTGTGCCACGGTGCTACACACCGTCAGACGGTTTACTGCACCGTGACACGGCAGATTCTGTCGTGGCACGACAGTTTGAAAATCTGAGTGCTGCCCTATTTTCCTTCGTACGCAATCAAGTTATTCAATTTTTTCTACGGCATAGACCTAAATGCGACGTTAAAAAGGCTATGCTTATACAAAAATGCCAAATTAATCACATTAATATTTTTCAAGAATCTTTCAAGTCTCATCAACTCATTTTAATTAAATACTGATCACTCAAATCGATAAATAACCAAGAATCTTTCCCAGTGGAGTCGCCAAATTGTAGGCGTCGCTCAAAGTGCTCCTACATTAAAATCATGTGTCAATATGCTAGGCACTCATAGGAAGTGGGAATTGACATAATACGATTAGGAACAAATAAAGTAGGGAGCCTCCAACTAGTTTTCAAAGAACTTGTAAACTGTTCACGGATCACAAAAGGCAACCACGATTAAGGGACAACGATTGACCCGTGAAGGTTACACCCCATTCATAATTTATCAGAGTACTAACTCCATATGGTTTGGAACCACGAATGGATGATCGGGGATGATGGTACGAAGTGAGTCATGGAGTCACATTTTCCCGTATTGGCCTCTGCTCGATTCTTATAGTGAAAAAATTATTCCTGCGATCTCAAAGGCATACAAACAAAATATTAAATTTATTCCAAACTATTATTATACTAAATTGGTTGAATATTAATGCAAACACATTATTCTAAAATATCGTGATCACTTGATTAAACAACAAGATTAAAAAGGAACTTAAACTGGTTGTCCAAATTATCTTATTAGGTGTGATTTTCAATTTCATATTCCCTTTAACATGCAATATGGTGATCAACAAAATAACCATTAATATTGGAAGCAATTTAAATACAAATCCAACAATATAAAATCGTTAGAAAAATAATAGAAATAAAAGGAACATAATTCTTACTTTGATTGTATTTGCTTGCAACTATAAAATAATAAACGAGTTAGTAACTTCAAGGAAAAATAATAAAACAGTATTTAAATTAAATTAAAAAAAGTTGATTTCGGGCCAAACCCTCAAACAGTTCTACCTTTCACGCCATGGCTTAAGGACAGAACCATGAGTAAAGTATGGACTCCCTGGAGTGCTTGAAGAGGGAATTTTGAAAGAAGAAGGGTAGGCTAGTGTTTAGGCTAGAGCATAGAGGAGAGTAAAAGAGAGAATTAATTGATGCCCCGTACATCAGAAATGAGGGGGTATTTATAGAAAAAATGTGCTAAGGGAACACACGGAACCATAAAAAGATTAAAACCCTAAAAAATTGCACCGTAACACGGCAGAGGGTACCGTCAGACGGAGCAAATTCCCATGACAATGTGAATAGCTTTGTGACGCGGGAAATATTCAGGGTACGGGGAATAAAATGCGTGAAGGGTTTACGCGGAAAGGACACGGAATTGCTTGTGTCACAAGGAATCCCACCGTCAAACGGGGCAAATTCCCGTGACACGGTGGAGAACTGCCGTGACGCGGGAGCCTGTAGTTCGTTTTTCTGTCTAATTTATTATTATTAAGTGGGCTAAAAATAATAAATAAATTAAAGGTTTGGGTTGAAATTAATAAAAAAAACTATGCTTTGACAAAACATCAAGACTGATCCATGTACTATTCAAAATTTGAATTTAATTAAATACAATTTTTTAAGCACTCTCGGGATTATATATTGAACCCGACCAATAATGGTCGTGAAAGGTTGTTCATCATCGGGTTTGGTTTTGGAGAGACATTTTAAGGTGTCTACAATTAGTAACTTCAAGGAAAATAATAAACAACAGTTAAAATAATTGAAATAGAGATATGAGACCAAACCCTCACAAATTATCAACCTTTGACGTCTAAGGTGAAGGTAACTTCGAACTTGGCTAGGTGTGTCTAGAACTAGTGTATGTGGAATTTTGTGAGAGGGAAGGTTTAGAAAGAGGGAGAAAGAATAAGCTTCTAGCTTAAGAGAGAGAAAGAATAGAGATTGATGATGAATGATTGTCAATAATAAAAAACGAGGAGATTTATGTCCATTTTAATGATTTCAAACTAGGAACTTAAATAATATATGTATTTTGTTCACTTGTGGAGTTTCTTTCAGCAGGTCATCAACCTAATGACATGTCAATCCATAATTATTTTTGATATTTTATTTAATATCAAAACCATGATTAAATAAGATTTAAACTTTGTTGCAATTGATAAATATAATTCTGCTAGTCAATATCTTAATTATGTAATATACTTTCTCAAAACAACTTAAATTACATAACTTACTTCAATGCAATAACCTTGGTATGACTCTCATACCTTGGTCATGGAAGGGGTTCAGTAAGTATAACTAATGAGAAATTCTCATAAATATGAATTTTGCAACGTCTAAATTTTATAATAATATTCATCTCCATACACTAAGAATCTCTCTTCTTCCTTTCGCAAGTAACTTAGAAATTTCTAATTTGTATTCCAACGTTACATTGGATTTCAATTGAAATCTATCATCACTTGTCCTTATAACACGTGAATTTAATAGAAGAGCATAATCCATGACATGTATGATGCAACCTTTGCAAATTGCATAAGGATCATCACTCAAAACCTTAATTACATCAACCTCTCTCAAAGCATTTAATCTCGTTAAGCTTTGTGCCATGTTATATGGGATTGAAACTCTTTTCAATATAATGTTGAATCTTATAAGAATCTTATCATATAGGCTTCGTGACCACGCCCAAACAACCTCTTCAAGGTTTTTCATACAAAAATGTACTCATCATCCTCTTCAAGGTTTTTCATACAAAAATGCATTAGCTATTATTTAACTCTTCAAGCAATGAATAATATCTCTTTATACTAAACCAAGATGATTGGATAGCTCGCACTAAATATTTTTTATACATATCACCTTCATATATGAGAACCTCAAACAATTTTGATTAACTCACAAAATTAAGAACATTAACTCCATGATGCTTATTTCAATCCATTAAAGGATCTTTGATGCATTCCTATGATTATTTGTTTTTCAAAATCATTCTGATTGTATCATATACAAATCTTATATCATGAACAATTTCAAGAACATGTTTTGAAATCCATCTACCAAATCTCCTAAGGTATAAATCACTAGAATTTATGTTGTAGATCTTTGCAACGTAACTAATGTAAAGATTTCATCGTAGTCATAGTCATAGTATGAATTAGTTGAATCCTTTAAAAAGCCTTTGTTTTGTTTATAAAATACTTTTCTTTCTTTTTAGTTTCGCTTATAATGGGTCTCACTCAATTAGGAAAATTAATCAAGTGTCATACACTTGCTTACAGACTTAGAATCTATTTCAGATTTCATGGTTGTTAAACCACTTTAGAGTTATAACATGTCAAATCATCTTTATTCCTTGTATAATCATCATGTTCCAAAATAAATATTTTAGAAATCCTAGTCAATATGAAATCATATTTCTTTGGATAAGTTTTACTTATGCTAGTAATCATTGTGGGTCTTTATGCAACAATTGAAACTCATTAAACAACTTTGTTTAGTTTTCAATGAGAAACGAAAATAGAGGACATGCACTTGAAATGTACTACCTTCGACACATGGTTGTTATTCCCATTACACATAATGAGACCATGAATTGTGATTAATAACATGAGGTGAATCATGCTCATATTGTTTCTTTAATTCGATTATTTCTCGAATTTCCTAATTAAAGATTTTCGAATTAACTTTCCTTGATTTCCTTCAAAGATCTCAAGCATTTTGAGATTCTTATACTCCCACTTACGTTTTGAAGTGTCACATTTAACATAGGGTGAACCAACCATAGTTTGAACCATGTTTGTTTGTTGTTTTTCTCCTACTCTTTTGAAAATTTATGCTACTAAAAGGAGGGTGTGCCCATCGTAGGGGATCCTTCTCCTTAAATATCTATGACCCTTTAAAAGTCTAGGAATTTACACTTGTTAGGATGTATTAGGATTTGAATTCCTGACTTTTTGGGGAACCTGAAATTAGAATTGATCCTATCATTACACATTTTTTATAAGAAACAAGTAGGACTCGCCAATGGGTTTTAGGAAAACTCACAAACCTCGTTCATGGATTTCTCAAAAGTATAGCTCAAAGATTATTTAGTAAAAATCGCAATTTTACCACTGTCCAAATTGGTCTACGTACACCAGAAATTAGTTCGAAAGCGAGGGTACCAAGATATCGTTCCCTTTAGGGGGGAATCACTATCCTAGCCCTAGTGTGGCCTCTACTAGATCTTCCTTTTTTTCACAATTTCATCACCAAACAATATATGAAACGTGTACCTAAAAACTAAGTTAGTTAATTTTATTTAGATGCGTCATTCACGTGAGAATTACATTGCAAAATTTGTTATTCTAATTTAATAAATAAACAAGATTCACCGTGAGTTAGGTGATCAATCAATAATTAATATTCAATTCTATTCTTTTTTAACGTAAGATATTATTCAGAATGAATTAATTAAAATTTCGTTTAGAGTGATCAAACAACACTAATTAATTAATCAAAAGTTATTTAAAATAGAAAACAATGGTGATTGATCTAAGTGCTCAGGAATATACCACTTTTCCTTGCTAGATCTCTGTTTAGAACACCTTTGGACTACTTCTTGTTCGGGAACCTCTATCATAGTAACAAGTATTAAAGGGGTGATAGTTTAGGACAAGAAGGTTTGTAGTACACAAGTTCACAAAAGTTTCTGCCACGTTTTAAAGTTAATTTTCGTATGTTTTAGCCTCGTATTAAGACTCTATTTATAGGGAATGAATGCATTTAAGGTTTTGACTTTTTTGCTACATCAGGTGTCGCGTGCATCAAAATGGGTTGTGCACGACAGCCTAGGACAAATGATGTAGATGCGCGGCTATGGGCATCACAACTAAATGTCTTTCACGCAGTATTATTGTAATATTCGATTTTATATATTTATGAAATTCTGAATCATCAGCAAGCGCATCACTAGAGATTGCGCAGGGTGTCATGTGCAACCTTGTGAGTTGCGCGCTGTAAGGAGGGTCTTCCAATCGTAGGGGATCTTTCTACTTAGATGCCCATGGCCCTTTAAAACCCTAGGACTTTACACATGTTACGGTGTACTATGATTTGAGCTCCTACCTATTTGAGAGACCTTGAATTAGAAATGATACTCTCATCACGCTTTTTTGCAAGAAACAAGTAAGAGTCGCCAATGAGTTTTAGATTAACGCATAAACCTCGTTCATGCCTTTATCCCAAGTAGGGTTCAAGGGATAATTAGCACGAATCTTAAGTTTACCCATACCCAGGTCTACATAAATCAGAAATGAGTTTGGGAGAGAGGGTACTAAAATAACGTTCCTTTTAGGGAGGAATCGCTATTCTAGCCCTATTTACGACCTCTACTAGCTTTTCTTTTTTCACAATTTCATTACCAAACAATATATGCAACGTGATACCGAAAGACTAAGTTAGTTGATTTTATTTAGATATGTCATTCACGTAGGAATTACATTGTAAAAGTTGTTATTCTTATTTAATAAATAAACAAGATTCGTCGTGAGTTAGGTGATCAATCAATAAATAATTATTTAATTCTATTCTTTTTTAACGTAAGATATTATTCATAACGAATTAATTAAAAGTTCGATAAGAGTGATCAAACAACACTAATTAATTAATCAAAAGTTATTTAAAAAAGAAAACAATGGTGATTGATCTAAGTGCTTAGGAATATACCACTTTTCCTTGCTAGATCTCTGTTTAGAACACCTTTGGACTCCTTCTTGTTCGGGAACCTCTATCATAGTAACAAGTATTAAAGGGGTGAGTGTTTAGGACAAGAAGGTTTGTAGTACACAAGTTCACAAAGTTTCTGCCACGTTTTAAAGTTAATTTTCTTATGTTTTAGCCTCGTATTAAGCCTCTATTTATAGGTAATGGATGCATTTAAGGTTTTGACTTTTTTGCCACAGCAGGTGTCGCATGCATTAAAATGGGTTGTGCACGACAACCTAGGACAAATGATTTAGATGCGCTGCTATGGGCATCACAACTAAATGTCTTGCACGCAATATTATTGTAATATTCGATTTTATATTTTTATGAAATTCTGAATCATCAGCAAGCGCATCACTAGAGATTGCGCAGGGTGTCACGTGCAACCTTGTGAGTTGCGCGCTATAAGGAGGGTCTTCCCATCGTAGGGAATCTTTCTACTTAGATGCTCATTGCCCTTTAAAACCCTAGGACTTTACACATGTTAGGGTGTACTAGGATTTGAGTTCCAATCTATTTGAGAGACCTTGAATTAGAAATGATACTCTCATCACGCTTTTTTGCAAGAAACAAGTAAGGGTCGCCAATGAGTTTTAGATTAACGCATAAACCTCGTTCATGCCTTCATCCCAAGTAGAGTTCAAGGGATAATTAGCACGAATCTTAATTTTACCCATACCCAGATCTACATAAATCAGAAATTAGTTTGAGATAGAGGGTACTAAAATACTGTTCCTTTTAGGGAGGAATCGCTATTCTAGCCCTATTTACGACCTCTGCTAGCTCTTCTATTTTCACAATTTCATTACTAAACAATATATGCAACGTGATACTAAAAGACTAAGTTAGTTGATTTTTTTTAGATGCGTCATTCACGTAGGAAATACATTGCAAGAGTTGTTATTCTTATTTAATAAATACACAAGATTCGCCGTGAGTTAGGTGATCAATCAATAATTAATTATTCAATTCTATTCTTTTTCAACGTAAGATATTATTCAGAATGAATTAATTAAAAGTTCGTTTAGAGTGATCAAACAACACTAATTAATTAATCAAAAGTTATTTAAAAAAGAAAATAATGGTGATTGATCTAAGTGCTCGGGAATATACCACTTTTCCTTGCTAGATCTCTATTTAGAACACCTTTGGACTCCTTCTTGTTCGGGAACCACTATCATAGTAACAAGTATTAAAGGGGTGGGTGTTTAGGACAATAAGGTTTGTAGTACACAAGTTCACAAAGTTTCTGCCACGTTTTAAAGTTAATTTTCGTATGTGTTTAGCCTCGTATTAAGCCTCTATTTATAGGGAATGGATGCATTTAAGGTTTTGACTTTTTTGCCACAACAGGTGTCGCGTGCATCAAAATGGGTTGTGCACGACAGCCTAGGACAATTGATTTAGATGCGCTGCTATGGGCATCACAACTAAATGTCTTGCACACAGTATTATTGTAATATTCGATTTTATATTTTTATGAAATTCTGAATCATCAGCAAGCGCATCACTAGATATTGCGCAGGGTGTCACGAGCAACTTTGTGAGTTGCGCGCTGTAAGGAGGGTCTTCCAATCGTAGGGGATCTTTCTACTTAGATGCCCATGGCCCTTTAGAACCCTAGGACTTTACACATGTTAGGGTGTACTAGGATTTGAGTTCCTACCTATTTGAGAGACCTTGAATTAGAAATGATACTCTCATCACGCTTTTTTGCAAGAAACAAGTGAGAGTCGCCAATGATTTTTTGATTAACGCATAAACCTCATTCATGCCTTTATCCCAAGTAGAGTTCAAGGGATAATTAGCACGAATCTTAAGTTTACCCATACCCAGGTCTACATAAATCAGAAATGAGTTTGGGAGAGAGGGTACTAAAATAACGTTCCTTTTAGGGAGGAATCGCTATTCTAGCCCTATTTACGACCTCTACTAGCTCTTCTTTTTTCACAATTTCATTACCAAACAATATATGCAACATGATACCTAAAGACTAAGTTAGTTGATTTTATTTCCAAGCACTAATCATGTAGGAGTTACATTGCAAAAGTCGTAATTCTTTGTTTAATCAATATTCGTGAAAAGAACAAAATAAACAATATTAGCCTTATCTTAAGTTATAAAACAACAATTAATTATCAAATTCTAGTCTTGATTAACAAAAGAATACTAGTGTGAATTAATTAATTAAAATTTTGTCTAAAGTGATCAAATAACACTAAGTAGTTATTAAGGCAAGAAAAAGTATTTTCTAGTCTTAGTGCACTAAAGAATCTAGATTGATCCTTTGCTATTGTAGAACACTTTCACAAGTAAAGGTGTTCTGGGTGATGTCACGTCATGAGAAGGAATCTGTTTAAAAAGGATTAAAAGGGGATGATGTCCACCCAATCATGTCATCGTTGGTCTAAAGTCCCTCGATATGTCATTGAAACTTTAGCCTGATTTTAACAAGTTGTAAGGATGATAAAAAGAGTGTTTCGGCTTCCACAGCCTGAGTGTTTTTGCTTTCGCAGCCAGAGTTTTTCGACTTTCGCAGCTTGAGTAAAGTTCTTAATAATTCGCTTGTAAAAACGCAATACTCGGTGTCCATTAGATAGAAATACATGTCTTAGGCTCGACGTATATATCCAAATCTAGTGAAAGAGAAGAAAGTCGACAATTCTCTCAGAAATTTTGTCCACAAGATGAGTACACGTGTCTCAGGACTGGGGGCACGTGCCTTCATGGATGCGACATCACACATCGCTCTTTATACAGGGGGTGGACGACACCTTAACTGTCCGGTAAGCCAGTAAGCTCCCTCACTATCATATTTTCTTCCAATCAAGAAGTGTCTGTTCTTGAATGGTTCGGCACGCCTATTAACTCTTGAGCTAACGCCTAAAGTAAAGTAATTCTACCTTTTAGTTACGAGAGGTAGATCCCGTGTAAGATGGGACGAGGTGAAATATTACGTTACACCTCCGCCATACATTTTTACGCTATATGATAACGTCTTACAATTTTACACTTTATGATAACGCCATTATTTTTGCTTTGGACATGAAAAAGGAAGAAAAGACCGGACTTTTATAAAGTCAGTACAATAAATTGACAAACCTGTCTATGGGAGCTTTTACGTAAAGCACCACTACGGAACGTCTTTAGACACTCTTGCGAAAAACGTTCACAAAGTATGCTTAGGGAAGGCACAAATCACAGTGTGCATGCAGGATGATGCTAAAAAGTATCAAAGAAGAAAATAAACTACTGGATGCAAGGCAATAAAAAAGATTTTGATATTTGCGCGCCATTATGTCTAATGACGAACAAAAAACCGTTAAAAATTGATCAAACGGATCAAGATCTGAATACCGGTCATATAAGTGATCAGTATATGCGCGTAACTTAGTAGGTTACGCTGGCCGGGCTCGCCAAAGAAACTAGGTTACGCTGGGATGCCACGCGCTACTTGATGGGTTGCGCGTAACATTTGATTTAGAAAAAGAGTTGGAGAAGCGCGATCTACAGCTCACTTTCTTCCTCTTCTGTTTCTCTAATTTTGATCCCTTTCCATTTTTTGGTTGTCGTTTAATGCTGAGGAAAGTAAATTTTGCACCTTTTTTTTTACCAGACTTTAATCATGGTTAATAAAATGGAGAACACGAATGATGAATCCTAACTTGAAGTTGAGGTTTTCGATTTGACTTGTTTTCCTGAATTTGTTTGTTTGTTGTCGTGACATGTTTAAGGAATATTTTGCAACAAATTTCATGTGAAGTGGTAAAGTATAGATCCTGTATGAGCATGTACAAGCATATTTTGAATTTGTGCTTGAACTTTATTATTTCTAATTTTTTTTGCTCACATAGACTATACTTATTAATTTTAATTATGCTTTAAAATTATGAAAATTTGAACTTTTCACAATAGCATGAAATTGTTCTTGCGACTCATGTTTATTTATTATTTATTTTCATGCTTAAGTTGCAAAATTGGTTTTATTAGTGATAAAAATAACCGATGGTTATGATTATTCACATATAAAACTGTGATTTCAAGATTTGAACAAAACTAGTTAGTTTAGGAAATTCTTTAAGACGTCATCGAACAAGAGTAGTTTGGCCATACTTCGGGCTTTTGAGCCCCCATTTTATGTTTTCAAATATTGTAGCCCCCAATGTTGGTTGACTTCGATGACTTGTTTGTAATTGATAATTAGATCCTTTCATGTTGCTTGAAATGGGTATAGAAATCCCGTGTTACGTCTTATTATGATAACAACTAGGATTTTTGAAACGATTAAACTAGTGTGTTTAAATCGGTTTTTACCATTCATAATTTTAACATGGAAATTTGCTAAGTCTAGTAGTATTGGTCATTCATTTGAACAAGTAAGAGGGAAAATGAAATGTTGTTCAAAATTTTTCTCTATTTTTGCTAATTTCGAATTCTTTCTTTTAAGTTCAAATTTTGTTACTGTTTTTAATCTCAAGAAAGTAGATGTTATCCTCCTTGCAAAATTCCAATGTGTGCAACAATGGAGGAATAATTTAAAACGAAGACTCCGTAATTTAGAATTTAGGAGTCTTTTATTTACATTGCAACTCATGAAATTGTTTGTCTTATGTTAATAAAGTGTCTTCATACAATTTTCATGATGAATGATTGAATACTATACTTTCGTATGAGCAAGTATGTTTTATGCATCATGATTTTGTTTCTTTTGCTCTATACTAGCCATACTCTCTAATCTATAGAGTAAATTTGGAGTGTTGAAACAACAATTATGCACTAAGATTAGTTTTTTGAAGTTGAACATGAAAATAGCTCGAGTATTTAACCTTTGTAACAGCCAAATTCAGTTGCAAACTTAGTTTTCAAAGGAACAACATGATTATTAAATCATTGTGATACATTTAAAAGTTGTAAGGCTCGAGATCTACGTAAACCATTTGTAGTTTAGGCGATTCTCGAAAGTAGCTCGAATGGCATGAATATATCATTTTGTTTTTTTTCGTGGATATTGAATCACCCATGTGTCGGGTTATGCACATTCTTGCTATTTCACAAGTCTTGGAGCCACTAATTAGGGTAGTTCTAATGACTTGATATTGTTCAGGTCATTCATATAATCATGATATTGAGATGGACCTATGTATGTATCCTATTTTTGGTTTTGAGATATTTAGGACAATGACATGGCTTTCGCATTTTAATTAAAGTTAAGTTCAAGAAAGCAAGTTAGTTCTTTGCTTGTCTACATCTATAAAAAAAAACAATTGTGTTTAAGGTTTAGTAATATTACCTAATGTCTAAACGTTCGTAAAGATCATTGCGGTGATTATATTCTTAGAAATGATTTAGAACATCAAATATTTTCTTTGTTCTTATCAATCTTTAATTTTTGTCTTGCAGGTTGTTTGTTTTCCATTATAAAGCCAATGAGAACAAGTTCGAGTCAAGAATAATTCGAATTTTAGTTTATTCCTTTTGGAAATAGTTATGTATATACATGTATTATCCAAACGGTTATTGAGAATCCGAAAATTTATTAATTTGAGAAAATGAAACAAAAATTCAGAAAGGAAATTTTGAATACTATTTTTTTTTAGAAACATATTATTTCGAACTAGAACTCAAAATTTGATTATGGTCCAATAATTTAAATGAAAATTTGTTTTGAAAAGCAAATTTTCTAGTAGGAAAAATACATATTTTTTTAAACTGGACCCAAAATGGAAAGAAAAGTATAGCTCACAATAGAGTATGACTTTTTTAACAAGATTGATGAAGATAAGTTGTAATTTGCAACTTATTCCAACAAGGATATGAAAATGTAAGCAAACTTTTGTATATCAAATTTTGTTTCTGTTTTTTTTTTTTTAGTGTTTGTCATCATTATCATATATTTTTCTAATTGAAATTGAAGTTCTTTGAATTAAATATGCACAATAGTTTGAAAATAAATGTTTATCAAACTTAGGTTTGGTGGAGTGTTAGAATAATTTATAAAATCGTTCCAATAACTTTCCAAAATATGGTCTTATTTCAAAACGAAAGTTCTGGTGAGTCCTATATTTTTGTAGCCCCAAAGTGTAACTAACCTTAGGCAACTTTTGAAATTCATGTATACACATACTAGGGGATATTTCTCATGTTTATTTTAAGACCCAAGATTTGTATTTTTAATTTGTTGAATATTGCATCTGTTTATCATGAATTGTTTGATAAAGTAACATAATTAATTATCTTGGTCAAATGATAGGAAGCAGTATTCTTCCCTTTATCATTTAATAAATGGTTTGTATTAAGCTTTGAAGGAAATTGATTTCGCAGCATAAATGGCGTGTTTAAATATATAAATAGAGTGAAGTGGGGATGTCCAACTTTTTAGCCCCCAGTCTAAGTCAAAGAGCGAAAAAATTATACTATTTTTCAAGTATTTAGTTGCCCCAACTTACCCCCCCCAAAAAAGGAATGAACAAAAAAGACGGATTTGTATAAAAAGGAAGGATAATGCAACTTTCCCAAATAAGAATAAAGAAAGAGAGTTAGACATGTTTTTGAAAACCAAGGATCATTGACTTAATATTTGAATCCTCGTGATGACTTGGCACTGAGGTATACGTGTGATAGCGATAACGATCATTCTTTTCATATAGTGATCATGTTCAATAAATGTTCCTCGCTTTGAGAAGATGGAGGTATCCCACGCTGGAGAACATATTAGTTGCTCATGATAAGTGAGAATACTAATGGTTTAGAGTTGTAAAAGACATCTAAAGTTGACGTCAAAGCTGCCGATATATCAAATCAATTCATTGTATTAACGCTTTTTCTTTTTAGGCAATGTATACAGAACTTGAATTACCTTGGTAATAGATAGCTCTATTATTAAAAGATCAGAAAATAAGATGATTGTTTTTTTTTTTTGTAAATTGATAGTCATCTCATTTTTCTTTAGCAAAAGATAAAGAAAACATCAAATTTTTATTCAATTGCTTTACTAACATGGTCTAATCAAGCCAATGGCTATCAAATAATGCAAATCATTTGCATTTTTTTCATATGATTTTGTAATCATAACTCAACACTTCATGCATTTTATATATGGGCATAACTATTTAATAGTAGGTCCATATGTGCAAAGGCCTAAGATTGGCCATATTTTTCATGGAATGATGATTTTTGTATATGGTTAAGGTCTATCTCAAGGAGGGCCTTTCTAAGGTTGTAACGTGGCTAGTCTTGGGGTTATGAAGAATGGACAAGCTCAAGTATACTCCCAAAATCCTTTACTTTTGGTGCTTATCAAATTAAAACCTTTCTGCTTTGTGTGTCCAATTCCTACATTTGGTGCCTTTTCCTTATCCTTTCTCAATTTCTTTTTTCTTTCTCACTTTTTTTGACATGTTTTTTTTTTTGGCTTTAGAACAAAATTTTTCTTTCTTTTACATTGGCTTTTTGGGTTGATGAGTGTCATTTATGGCACTCATAGGGTAGTGTTTTAGGATATTTTCACTATGTTTTTCATGCTTTTCCTTTGACATTTTGGTCATTTCTCCTTTAGTTTCTCTATTTCTTCTTCCTTTGTGTTTTACTTTCCTTTATGTGCTTTTCCTCGTGTTTTCCTTTTATATTGCTCCTTTTCTCTTCTATTTTCTCTCTTTGGTTTCTCTTGTAGGTGCCTAAAGACTTAGATTTTCAAAGGATTCAAGAAGAGCCAAAAGAGCCAAGCAAAGGAGTTTCAAGTCTCATGGAAAGAGCTTGGAAAGGGCGCTCCCCTTCTCCTATGGGCCGCAGGCGCGGTTTTTGGTGCACATTTTGCATTGGTGATTTTAGGCAGGAACTCTCCGCGCACTAGCCGCGGTATACCCGCGGGCGCGGAGATTTTGGAGAGGACGTTCCGGATTAGAGAGACAGCGACCCCTTGCTTCACCTAGAACAGGGCATTTTGTCGCGCCTTGAGTGATGGCGCTGGTGCAGATGCCGCGGGCGCGGGCTATAGTACCCGCGGGTGCTGGTTTTTCCAAGACTGCCCGCGAAGTTTGTTATGGGTTCCGTACCCATTTCTTCGCACCCGCGGAGTCTTCTTGGAGAGGGCGCGGCCGATCAGTTTTTCTTCTTTATCAATATAAACTCTTGTAAATCCTTTTGAAAGCCAACTTTTAGATATTATTTCATTTGCTTAGTTTTTAGACAGAGAAACCAGAGAGAATTTAGAGAGAAAGTAGATATTGTAATCTTTGGATTTGAATTGTAACTCAACATTGTTTCTTCAATCAAGTTTGTGATTCTTCTTCATATCAATCAAAGTTTGTAAGATTTCTTTCCTTTGAATTTACTTCAATTTTATTTTACTTTTATGCTTGAATGTTTGGTTTTGATTTTGATTTAGTTTTCAGAATTTGATTATTAACTGTATTTCCTTTTGATTTAGCCTGAGCTGAATGTGTTTGAGATTGAATTTGTTTTAGCTTTAGATTTTACAATGATTAGTGAGTAGATTAGTTGCTAAGGAGAAGGAGAAGCATGCTTGATTGATGATTATTATTAGTTGATGATCCTGGATTGATTGATTGTTGCAATTAAATTGGTTTACATAATTGTGCATGTGATTAATTAGACTAGGAGTGATCAACCTATAAGATTAATCTAGATTGTATTGCGAATTCCAATGACACGAACAATTGATTTGGGAATTGCTTTAATTGATTGAATTTGATTGTGATTCTCCTTGTTAATCATTCATAGTTAACCGTAGTTTGGTTCATAGGTGGTAACCTTTGAATTCCTTTGATTGCAATTATTGCTTGTCCGTTGCAATGTTTGAATGAATTGGGTGATATATCACCTAGAATGATTGTTAAGCTTGCATGTGGAACCTATATCCCTAGTGTTTAGCAATTTGATTGAATTTTTTTTATTCTTGTTATCCTTGTTACTATACTCAACCATTGACAATTCTTAGATTTAGCTTAACATTAGACTATAACATGGTTTCGATTCATTCCTTTGGGTTCGACCCGTAGCTTGCCTTGTACTCGTATAAAGTTTGTTAAGCGTTTACAAATTTAGTTTGACTTAGGGAGAATTAGATGACGACCTAGTTTCAACCCTTATCGAAATGGCGTCGTTACCAGGGAAAAACATTAGTGCTTTGTTATAGTTGTTGAGTCTATCTTATTCTAAAAAAAACAAAATGATTTTCCTCTTTAGGGCTACACTTGTAGCCGTGCTACTAATCATTTCCTTTGAGTTGTATGCATAGAGGACCATTACAGGACTAAGGGTTACTAGGCGATCTTTTAGCTCTAGCATTGCAAGAGAAGAAGAACCGCAACAACAGGAACAAGTAAGAATGGGAGAAAATTCGAGAGTGGCATTGAAAGAATTGGGGATTCCCGGTGCATATAGATTTGAGAGTGGAATAGCTCCACCTACAACACCGACAAATGATTTTGAAATTATGCCGGCTATGATCACTTTGAAAGAAAGGATACAATTTAGTGGAGCCAAGCATGAGAGCCCCCTAAATCATCTCAAGGAATTTGAAAAATATTGCAATACTATCAAGGTGAATGGAGTTTCCCAAGAATTCATCCGCCTCAAGCTCTTTCCCTTTTCTCTCATTGGGCGTGCTTTTGAATGGCTAGACAAGGAGGTTAAGCCGAATTCTCTAACTACATGGGACGAGGTTACAAAAGGAATTTCTAACTTGTTAATATCCACAAAATAAAATGGCGGAGGCAAGAGCTTTGATTCAAGGCTTCAAACAAAAGCCAAGTAAGAGCCTCTATCAAGCATGGGAAAGATATAAGAAGTATCAAAGGGAGTGTCTACACCACGGGATTCCAACCTATCAAATTGTTCAAATTTTCTATGGAGGCCTAATTCCCCAAGGAAAGTCATACCTAGATGGAGGAGCCGGAGGTCCCATCATGAATAGGACGGAAGAAGAAGTAGTGGAAATAATTGAGGATGTTGTGAAGTACTATAGAGATTAGCAAGATGGTGAGAGAGAATTAACTAGCAAGAGTATCTCTTCGGTGTACTCGATTGATCAATTGAATACAATAAACAATCTCTCCTCACAAATTGCAAACTTGGGGAAGGAATTGAGTGCAATCAAGGAAAAATTGGAGAGTTCTTCTTCCCAAGATCAAATTCTTCCCTCCTATTTTAAAGGGAGAGGTACTCCTTCTAACTCTCATCCCCCTCCTTCTTCTAGAAACATTCCTAGTAGTTGTTTGTTTTGTGATGTATGTTGTTCATATGATCATGATTCTAGTAATTGCCCTCATGCTTTTCCGGAGAGTAATGATGATTTTTATAATAATGAGAGTGAACATGTGAACTTTGTGTTAAACAATAATAATGTGAAAAGGTTTGATAACCAAAAGGGTCAATGGAATAGGAATTACCAAAAAGATGGTAATTTTGACAATTATAACCAAGGAGGTAGTTATAGGAACCAAGGGAACTAAGGTTCTCGAGGTACCCATAACAATCAAGGTTATAGTGGCCAAAATCAAAACCAAAATTATGGTAATCAAAACAATGGTTATGGAAATCATAATCTAGGTGGTGGTAACCATAATCAAGGTTATGGTCAAAAATCAAAATAGGGGTAATTGGAACAATCAAGGCAGAGGAAATTTTCAAAATAATGCTCAAAGAGGCCCTCCAACAAAATTTGCTCCAAACACTCAAGTTGATAATTCCTATTCACAATCCTTTTCTTGTAGGACGAATTTGGAGGAAATCATTGAAAATCAAACAAAGTTGTACAACACTTACATGGCCGTAAGTGAGAAGAAATTCAATGAAGTGATGACTCATAATAAGATACTTGAAACCAAATTTCTCAACTTGCAAATGCTTGGAAAGACCATGCAAGTACTTCTTCTTTACCTTCCCAAGGCTTAGATCCCAAGAGACCCGTGAATGCTATTGCCACAAGGAGTGGTAAGGTTCTTGAGGAGAGTTTGCCTAGGAAGAGTGGAATTAAGGAGGTCCCTAAGGAGGTCTTAGTAGAGGATGAAAGAAATGGTGCGGCTTTGAGTGAGGTTGTGATTGAGACACTTACAGAGGTGAGAGTGGAGAAAGAGATTGTGAAACCCAAGATTCGATATCTACAAAAATTCATGAGACATAAGTTGGATGAACAATTTGGAAGATTATAATTTATTGACATGCTTAAGCAACTTCATCTTTCTCTTAAGCAACAATTATAAGATAGGTGCTCCTGTCAAGGAAGTTGCAATGTATGAGGATTTGCTAAATTAAAGCATTGAGGAAGTTGATGAGCATATATGCATGAATATATCAAGCCAAGAAGCTTTGCAAGCCGCCACTTCAAAGGAAGGTAAAGGTGTACCAATGGTTAAGCTCAAACCTCTTCCATCACACCTTAGGTACGAATTTTTGGGACCCAACTTTACTTTCCTCGTAACTGTTAGCTCTTCTTTGAGTGAGCTCCAAGCTAAAAAGTTATGTGACATTTTGAGGAAGCATCAAGGTGCTTTGGGATCTACCATTGATGACCTCAAAGGTATAAGCCCCACTTTGTGTACACATCACATAACTCTAGAGAAGGGTACTCTACCATCCATTGAGAGGCAACCAAAGCTACAACCCAAAATGGAAGAGGTAATGAAAAATAAGATCACCAAACTTTTAGATGCGGGAATTATATTTCCCATTTCTAATTCTAGGTGGGTTTCTCTTGTTCACGTTGTCGCAAAGAAGGGAGGTATGTTCGTCGTTGAGAATGAGAAAGGTGAGCTCATTCCAACGAGGATGGTCACGAGATGGAGGATGTTTGTAGTCTATAGACGTCTAAACACATCCACAAAGAAAGATAATTTCCCCCTTCCTTTCATTGATCAAATTCTTGAAAGACTAACAAGGCACAAGTAGTATTGTGTTCTTGATGGTTATTTGGGATTTTTCTAAATTCCTATTCATCCCGATGACTAAGAGAAAACTACTTTTACTCGTCCCTATGGTACCTTTTCCTATAGGAGAATCTCATTTTTCCTTTGTAGCGCTCCCGCCACTTTCCAACGGTGTACGATGAGTAGTTTTGGAGACATGTTGGAGTAGGAGATGGAAGTGTTTATGGATGACTTTTCCATAGGTAGGGTTTCCTTTGCGGTTTTCCTTGAAAAGTGTTTGGCAATATGTGAAAAAGTGAACTTGGTGTTGAATTGGGAAAAATGTGATTTCATGGTTGTAGAAGGAATAGTACTCGGGAACAAAATTTCTCACAAAGGCATAGAGGTGGACAAGGCAAAGATTGAGGTTATTGAAAAGTTGCCACCTCTGGTTAATGTGAAGGGTATAAGGTCATTTTTGGGCAATGCCGGGTTCTATAGAATATTTATCAAAGACTTTTACCTCATTGCAAATCCATTCAATGATCTTCTTCAAAAAGATGTCGAGTTTGTATTTGATGACAAGTGTATGGAGGCATTCAATAAGTTGAATAAGGCTTTATTCTCTATTGTTCAAGCTCCAAGATGGGATTTACCATTTGAGTTGATGTGTGATGCAAGTGATTCAGCAATAGGAGGTGTCTCGGGTCAAAGACTGAACAAGAAGCTTCATGTGATCTATTATATAACCAAGACTCTTAATGGGGCTCATTAGAATTACACTACAATGCAAAAGGAATTCTTGGCTATAGTTCATGCTTTTGGGAAGTTTTGTTGTTATATATTAGGTTCCAAAACCATAGTCTTCACGGATCATGCAGCTCTCAAATATCTTTTTGCCAAGAAAGAATCCAAGCCAAGGTTGATCCAGTGGGTTCTTGAGCTCCAAACCTTTGACATTGAGATTAGGGATAAAAGAGGAGTGAAGAATGTTGTGGCGAGCCATCTTTGTCGTCTAGATGATTATCAATTTCATGATGATGGTTCTCCGATCGAGGATAATATACTTGATGATTTCCTATGTGCTATTGAAGCGAAGGAGCTCCCATGGTTTGCCGATTTGGTAAATTTCCTTGCATGTAGGGAGTTTCTTCCTTCATTTTCTAAGAATCAAAGGAGAAAGCTCAAGAGAGAGGAAAGGCATTATATTTGGGATGATCCCATCTTATACAAGTGAGGGGTCGATTTCTTACTTAGACAATGTGTGCCAAATGAAGAAGTGCCTAATGTTTTGAAAATGTGCCATTCCGACCCAAGCGGAGGCCACATGGGTGTTTCTAAGACCGCCACTAAGGTCCTTCAATGCGGTTTGTGGTGGCCACAACTCTTAAGGGACTCATGGGGCTTTGTGAAGACATGTGATCAATGTCAAAGAGTTGGGAACATCTCCAAGAGAAACGAAATGCCCCAACAACCCATACTCGAGTTGGAGGTATTTGATGTATGGGGTATTGACTTTATGGGGCAATTTACTTCATCTTTCAGAAATCAATTTGTCATTGTGGCGGTCAACTATGTGTCTAAGTGGGTCGAGGCTACTACCTCCCAAACTAATGACTACAAGGTTGATATGAAGTTTTTTAAGAAAATAATCTTTCCAAGATTTAGGGTGCCGAAGGTGGTGATAAGCGACAACGGTTCTCATTTCATTCACCATGCCTTTCAAAACATGTTGAGGAAGCTTGGAGTCCATTAAAGATTTAGTCTCCCATATCATCCCCAATCGAGCGGTCAAGTGGAAGTCTCTAATTGTTAAATAAAACTCATACTTGAAAAGACGGTTGCGAGAAATCAAAGAGATAGATCAGAGAAATTAGATGATGCTCTTTGGGCCTATCGAACGGCTTTCAAGACCCCCATAGGTATCACTCCATACCGCCTTGTATATGGCAAGTCATGCCATCTCCCAGTTGAGATTGAACACCGTGCTTTGTGGGCAATTAAGAAGATAAATTTTGATTTAGCAAGTGTGGGGGAGAAAAGGTGGTTGGACCTTCATGAGCTAGAGGAGCTTCGACTTGATGCTTATGATTGTGCTAGTGTGTAAAAGGCTCATTCTAAGAAAATACAAGAAAAACTTATTGAGAAGAAAGAGTTTTGTGTTGTTAATAATGTTTTTCACTACAATTCAAAAATAAAGTTGTTTCCTAGAAAGCTTATGTGAAGATGGAGCGGTCCCTATTTGGTCAAGAGTGTCTTTACAAGTGGTGTTGTAGAGATTTCGATGACGAATTCTTCTTCTTCGTTTAAAGTCAATGGCCAGCGCCTGAAGAAGTATTTTGATGGTGCTTTTGTTGGCCTTGCTCACTCTTTTGCTTCTCCGACAACCACCTTGAGTGGGTGGTAATCGTCGAGATAACGATGTTAAACAAAAACGCTAACAGGAGGCAACCCGAATTCTAAACCTCTCTTCTCAGTTCTTTTTTTTTCCTTTTATTTTTGTTGTTATTCTTTGTTTTTACTATTTTTCTTGTTTTTTTTTTTTTTTGTTTTTTTTTTTTTAGGTTGTTTTCCATTATCAACGATGGATATAGGGTGAATGATGAGGAGAGTGAAAAAAGAATAGTTTTTGATGCAGGGGAAAGGGCACCCCGCGAGCATGGAGAGGTCGCAGGGGTTCTGAGCTTCAAAATGCAACTTTCTCAAAAATTCGACCAGGAACTCTCCGCGAGTGCCCCGCGGGCTACCCGCAGGCGCGGCCATGCTGGAGCGGGCGCGGTGAATTTGGAGCGCCCGCAGACCCTTTATTCAGGTAAAATTTGTAAAATGTTCCAGGAACTTGCCGCGAGCTACCCGCGGGTTCCCCGCAGGCGCGGCAATATCGAGAGCGGGCTTGGCGAGTTGGGTGTATTTCCCTCGACCGAATCTCGTTTTCTCTGTCCTCTCTTATTTTCCCCTTTCACTCATCTTTTACACTCCTTCTCTCTCATCTTTCCTCTCAAACCCTAATCCCCAATTCATAATTTTCACATCAAATTATTTGATTTCACTCAAATTTTTACTTTAATCTCTCACATTTATCCATTGTTATCAAGTTTTGAGCATTTTTCTCATGATTTTTCTTAAAAATTCGGGTTTTTGAAGCATTTCAACTTTGCTTGGTGCTAAGTCCGTTTTTATTGTTCTAGTGCTTCATTGAGTCTAAAACTTTGGTATAATTGACAGGCTAAAGTCGTATCACCTAATCAAAAGTAATTCCTAAATCCTTTAACTAATGCAGATTGGGAAGTAGGGTCGAATCAACAGGGAAACTGGTCTATCTATTCCTAATTAATTACAACATTCTAAATTATAAAGTAACTAATATATTATAATCAAAGGAATACTAAACTACTAAAAGTAAAAGTAGGGAAGAATAAAAATAGAGAAAATCAATGAATAAAAGACCTAGGGCGTAGGTTCACCAATAAACAATATTCCAGGGTAAAACATATATAATAATCAAACATCAATGCATAAATTAATCAGATCATAAAGGGCTTTTCCTACGTATTACAATCACAGAATTAATCTACCGGTATTAAATCTCATCTCTCGAATCTCGACTTAACCTTTTATAAATTAACCTGCCGATTGAAACTAGACTTAAACATCAATTCCCAACTCTCGAATCTCGAATCAATATTGTCAAACTCATGCATAAAAGATCAGGCCTAATCTAGTCACAGAGCATTAAATCAATTAATAGGAAATTACTCTAGCATTGATAATAAACAATCATAAATTACCCCTTCATATTATTCATGGATCCCCACAAACCCTAGAAAGCAAACTATTCACACATAATTAAATCTAAACTACTCAAAGCAATAAAATAAAACATGATGAAAGAATTAAAGTAAATAACTAAGATTAAAGTAGAGGAAATCGTTACCAAAGTAATGAGAATTAAGAAGTTGAATTAAGAACAAAGTTGTAGAGAGAGAAACTAATCTAAAAGCTAAGTAGAGAAAGAAAGTCTAAGATAAGAAATAAGAAAGAGCAAAAAGAGATACTAAACTTCCTTAACAGAATCGTATTTATACTAAGTAAGAATCCTAAAATACTGACACGCGCCTTATCGGGCGAGGCACCGACCGATCGGGCCCGCCTTTTTACTCCCAAGTACATATCTCATGCCCGGCCGGGCGCGAATTCGGGCGCCAGCTGCTGCTTCATTACTCCGCCCCGCCCGGCCGGGCGCACCTTCGGGCGAGAGATCTGTTGACCGGGCAAGGCCACTTGGGCTACAATGGACTCCTCGTTTGGGTTCGTAATTCCGGCTCAAACCAAATATCCACCTTGGTGAAAGGAATGGTGTCCTTCGAACAAGTGTATTAATCTGATAGCGTGTTCCAAATTATTAGAAAGCTAATATATTCAGTAAGGTCAAGTGATCGGAATGCCTTGGTGCGGGCCGCTTCCAATCAATAATATTAATGTGTAATTAATATTACAGCTTAATCTCGACTGAACCCTTCGGGTCACACCCAAGCAATAATACGAACTGATACGACGAAGTAATTCGGAAGAAATTATTTTGTCGCCCGAGTTAAATATTTAGACGTCGGAAATTCGAGCTTAGAGCATCGAAACCGAGCATCGGAAGTCTATTAAAAATAGTAAAAGACGAGACGGAAAAATTAGTAATAAATCAACAATGACTAAAATAACCCTAGCATCGGAATCCTGAGTGCTAGGGGATTAGGCAAGCTAGCAGCCTGCACCATGTGTGAGGCTTGCTATTGAGGCACGGCCAGCAGCCCGCAAGCATTGCGTGGATTGCTGGCGCGCGCTACTGCTAGCAGCCCGCACATGCGCGTGGCTTGCTAGCGGCGCCATCGGCAGCAGCAGCCCGCACATATGTGCGTGGGCGTGCTGGGCCGAGAAGGCTGCAGCTAGCAGCCCGCGTGTGCGGGGCTAGGCTGGGCCGAGTGGTAGGGCGGGTCATTGGGGAAGCATGTGAAGGGAGTGTGTTTGTGTGAGGACAAGTGGCACAAGAAGAGGAAGGAGTGGGGAGCAAGTATGGTCCCCTCCTCTCCTAGTGGTCCTTACTTCCTTTTACATACAACAAGGAAAACTTGTTGATTTATTACTTGCTTGCCTATTTAATTTATTTTAGCTTTAAATAAAATTGTGGAATTTCATGATCCCACATTGATGGGATTGAAATTCTGACTCCACTTTTCACCATAAATACCCAAGTTGGGTTTGGGAGAAAAGTGCTTGAGTTGGAGTTAGAAAGAGCATTGCATTTTGGCAAAAACTCTTAAACTCCATTAACACTTGGGTTTTGGTCGGACCAAGATAACTCCAAGGTAACTGACCTAAAAAGTCGGTGTTCGTCCTTTATGGGTGGATACCGCTGGAGGCTCGGTATTTCGGAACTAAAGCTTTCAAGTAAGAGCCCATTAGGTCGGGCGAAGCACGCGTCAAAGGTAAATTCAGATTTTATCCTTTTATGTTTATTTGTTATGCTTTATGGTTTTATTAATTGCGAAAGGTTCTTTGGGTCGGGGTCGTTTCCGCAGTAAGTTGGACTTACCAAACCCCAAAAGCGGTATCAGAGCCACGCTCGTTTATTTTAAAATCATAATATTTTTCATGGTGATTTTATGGCTTAATTTTTCTGGTTTAAGTTGCTAATTAGATTATTAGCTCGTATTATCTATTTTAACCTCGTATTAAAGCTACCTTCAACCCCGAACCTTGATTTTCACCCAAAAATAGTGAATTTTAGGTGGAAAATATGTTCTGGTAATGGTTTTACCCTTCCAAGAAACGATTTTTAGCCAGAAAACGACAAGAAATGCTATTTTTGAGGGTTTTTTGTTTTTACGAAAATTTTTAATTCTTTCTAACCTTGAAATTAATTGCATATTTATGGTGGTTATGTAATTGGTTCAATACATATTTTATATGCAATTTTAAACCTCTTTAGGCATGATTACTTGGTAGTAATTTGTGCTTGAATGCTTGGTTTTGTTTTTCACATAATTGCAAACTAATTGCATTAAGTATGAAATTGTTGTTCTTTGAGTCTTCCAAGTATAAAAGATTCAATCATTAATTATGTTAAGTGATTGAATCTTTATATTACTAAATTCTATGAATTTTTGTTAAACTTTGTTGATTTAATCATTTTTTAGTTGATTGGAATCATAAAGTTTGAAACTTTGTGATAGAAAAATTGTTTATCTTCATATTGGAAGATATAATTTTTCATGGATTCACAAGTATTAAAGTTGGAATCTTTATTGAACTTATGTTCATTTTTCCAACTCCGTCTTATTTTGTTAAAAAATCAAGGATAATTTAAATTCATTAAATTAATAGTGATTAATTGACCTATAATTTTTGTTGCACCAAGTTAAACCAATTTAATTAAAGAATGGTTCTTGGGAATTATTTTTGTTGCACCAAGTTAAACCAATTTTATTTAATTTAGAAAATTAATTTACAATTAATAATTATGTCACGCAAAATTGGGATCAAAATCCCGAGGCTAATGGCACTCAAAACAAGGCATAAGCGCCCTTGGCTAGCCGGGCTGCATAGCAGCCCACATGTGGTTGCCAAGGGGCCGTCATGCCCTGTGCGTGTAGCCAAGCGCTGGCTGGTGCGCACGGCCGCAAGCAGCAGCACAGCAGCAACACGCTGCCATGTGCGTGCGTGCGTGTGTGCTGTGTTGCGTGGTGCTTGGGACTGCTGTGGCGCGGGTTTGGGAGCACGAGCACATGGTGCATCGCTTGGGACTTGGTGCATGCGTCGTGTAATTAGGGGTATGCGTAGACGTTGCTTGCGAATCAATGTAGTGCTATGAATTCGTTCAAAATGGCCATCAAGGGCCATGTTCTTGATGTGTGAAAGTTCGATGATGTTGGCGCTGTAACGCTTAGCGACGTCGTGCCCACTTCCACGTTCATTGAGCATCAAACGGTTGTGCGAAATGTGAGCACTTCATGTCTTACTGCTAGGCACTTAGACACTTTGGACTCGTATTTTTTCTTAAAAATTGTCGTTTTAATTATTTTATTAATCTAATTTGTTTTAATTATTTTAATAAATTTAGGAGGCTAGGCCTCGGTTTTGAGCGGCATTGGAAAAATTTATTTTGACAAATTTTGGGAATTACCAGCTTAATTAATTGGATTAATTAAGTTGGATGCGGAATTTAGTGTGAGCTTCAAATGTTAATTGCTCTTATTTACATAACCGGTTAAAACACCTTTGACTAGTTTTAATTAGGCGTGTTAATTGGATTAACCACCTAGATTAGTTACTAGTTCACGGGTGTTTATGCATTGTTACTTGTTTATCGTTGTAAAATGCATGGGCCATTCACAAATTGTGAATGGATGAATGAAATGTTTGTTCTCTCACAGGTTTTATGAAATGGCAACTAGTGGAGCCCGATTAGGATAGAAAATACGGACTGCGATCCCGTGATGTATTTTTGTAAATCTAAATATGGTTTGCGAACCGTTGAGTGTTTTTGTACCTTTACATTTAGATTAGTCCTTATCGTAGATACTAGTAGTTGCATTTAATTATAGTCAAGTCTTGAAGATGAAGGTTCTTAGAAGACATAGCCATGAAAGTTGCAATGAAGACCTTTTGAAGATCTGAAGGGGTCATGCTAGTTGCCAAATGCATCTATATTTATGTGTTTCGGTAAATATATATGTTTATGTATATGAATTATATATTAGATGCATGTTTAGGATTTCGAATGTTGTGATGATTAATTAAGTTCACTTAAATCAACCAACATAGAAACCCTAGGTCCCTAAATATTGAGTAAAAACTTGTCATTCCAAAACAACACAGCCAGCCGTACGATGGTAGTGGTGGGCTACGCCAAAGCGAGGCGTCACTACCTCTCCGAGGAGTGTAAGGCATACCGGGTATGCAAGTTGGTTTTGGTCGTACTCAACGATATGAGTGATGGAGTCCTAACATGTCGTGGTAAAGTGAATAAATTGTTGAGAGAGCATTAGATGCGACGATTTATTCAACCAAGAAAGGCTTAGATCCATTAGAAAAGCTTCTTACCTTCGGAGATTGAGTGTTAAGACAAGCCAAAGCATGCTTAACCACTCTTTGTTTCTTCGGATCTTGGAATCGACTTATTCTCGCCAAATGGGGGCAATTTTAATGCGTGGGTTAGACGTTTAATAACATTGAAGATTTGCATGAATAACTTTTAATTTTAAAACTTATTATGTTATTTACTTGATAAATGGTCATACTTTGCACTTATATTTGTAGAATTCCAAATCAAACTATATTGTTTTCATGATTGATAAAGGAAATCTTTGAGAATGGTTCTCAAAGAAAAGTAAAGCATTTCTAAAATACAATTCTCATAAATGACTTTTATAACAAAGTCCGAAAGGACGGTTGGACATCATGTATTCAAAATATTAGGTAGTTTTCATAAAACGTGAAGTATTGAGTTGCAAACTCAAATTGTCAATATTGACAACCAACATATCTTTTCACTTAATACATAGATTAGTAGGACTCATTGATGTAGTAATTCAAGCGTGAATTAAAGGAAAAAAAGGAACTTTGTTTTACGGCACATTAGATGCTTAATTATGCCTAACAAAGTATAAAAGTCAAAGACTCTTGAATAAATGGTTCTTAAAAGATTATGAGATAAAGTATGACAAGAAATATTTGAAACGAGGAATGAAGAAAAGGAATAAGATTCTATTTAAACCCATGAGTTCATGTGATTGTAGTTAACTTAGCTATTCGCTATCTTCACAAGTATTGTATACTGATTGAGTGTTTTTCTTTGAAAGTGACCTCAAACTATTAAAGATAAGCTAAGTTTCGACTTACAAGCTAAGAATGACGCAAGTGGTGCTACATCAGTTGTAAGGTCCTATGCTTTGTTTAAAGACCTTTAAGCTAAGGCTGGAACAAATAAATGGTTATTGTGTTCCATAATCATCAATTGATCCGTTTACACACGGAAAGACTCACATTCAAAGCAATGAGCAATAGTTGCAAATTTTTTTGAAATGAGTCAAGAATGCTTGATTATAAACAAACATTAAATTAACATTATAAACTAACAAAAGCTCAAATTTATGGGCATGATTCGCGTTTCGAACATCTTTAGCAATGTCACATCAATAGGAACGTACTCAAGGCTCTATTAGATAGGCTCTTGATAGTTGATCGATTCGGAATCGTTCTAAGACAAACAAGTCTTACTAGTTGAAACCGACAAAGTAAAGAGCTAATGTTATTAGTATAGATAATTGACTTCGAAAGCTAAAGAGGATTCACTTACTTCAACGTCTCACAAAGAATTTGAAAAAATATGGCTATATTCATCAAATGTGAACAAACTTTACCTTGAATAGTCAAGAGTTTAGTGAAGTAAAGAATCAACTTGGCAAGATATCAAAACATATAGATTAGATCGAGCGATGTTTGCTTGAGCCAAGCGTTACCATCACAAAATTATGAAATTGAAATTTTCATAAATAACTCCACAAATAACATAGTGTGTCTTCACGGAGACCTCGATACCATTTAAAAATGACTCGAACAATGATGGATCACATCCCTTCCTATAAAGTTCTTAAGATTTGCACGAAGGACTAATGCTACACTAAACAAAATGTCGAAGCTAAGAAAGGACGCCATATTCAGTTATGGATAGAATTATCTTCTAAATGTCTTTTCAAGTATATGACTAAAACTCTTAACCATAGTGGGAGTTCATTGGCTTAGTGGGAGCTAAGTTACTCAGTGGAAGCTCACCGGCTTAGCAAGACCTAGGTGGTTGAGTAAGAGCTTAATGGCTCATTAAAGGCTAAGTTAGCTCAAATGGGAGCTAAATGTTTGTTTCACAACGAACTTTTACCCAAAGACAATATAGATGTCTCTTTGTGAGCATTCAAGTGAGACCATGGGCATTACCTCCACAACCTAATTGAGAACATAGTGTTTGTTGCTCTAAGTGGTGTCTTTCTGGAAAGTAACACGTTTCCAAAACGACAAGTGGGAGGAAAATGAACACGATGACAATCGAGCATAGCAACAAACTAGAACTGAGAATCTCGGATGACCTTAAAAGGGCTTCGTGAGCATGCTTGATCAAGAATACTCAAAAGGACTTTACAAGTGCCTTAAAAGAGAATTCATTACTCACAAAACATCAGAAAATTTGGAGTAAGCTCAACATAATAAAAGGGCTTTGGAAGCTCCTTGAAACTCAGTGGTTGATGCAATTGCCCCGTATAGGTATAGAATTCACCAAAGGCTTGGATTGAATCCTATAAATTTCTACTAAATTAGAAATAAACCTAAGACTTACAAGCATACCATTTACTATTAGATAGTAAAGGAATAATGTCTGGTAAGATAGCTACGACAAATCCAACTTCCGAATAATGGTTAGAGGCTACAAAAATCCGAGATAGACACCATGTTTGATAATCATATTTGAAACTTGATTAATTTGCATAAAGGGTGAAAGACCCATCAAATTGCAAATAAGTTTTCAAGTAGAAAACTAACAAATGTGGAAATGTATATGCATACATAGCTAGATTGGTTGAAAAGGATTCACGGAGTTAATTTTAATAAAAACCTATTCACCAATCGGAATGCTAAAGTCTTTTCGTGATTGTTTTAGCAAAATTGCTCATATGAAATATGGCAAAATAGATACCAAAACTGCCTTCCAAAAATATGATTTTGGAAGTGACTATGGAATAGTCTAAGGGTTTTGAAAATCTAAATAATGCAAAATTTGAAAGCAAGCTCAAGGAATCCGTTATGGGATTTAAGGAAGCATTGCATATAGGAATTGGAACGTGTTTTCTCATGAAATTAATAAGAGGATTTATTTATGGAGAAACATAGAAATTCTTATGTATAAGAAGTTTAGTGGGAGCAAAAGTAAATTATATAAAGGTCCAATAAGAAGTCTACGAACTCTATTGTAAAATAACTATAAAATGCCAAATGCTTAGATTTGAAAGTATTTTTGACAATGGACCAAGCAAAAGACAATACTTACTATGTATTGGGTATTAAGTTCTATTGTATAGACTTAATAAAATGTTTGAACGTCTAAAGGAGTTTACTGTGTTAAACATGAATTGAAGAACTTTGAAAGACTTTCGACCCATATGTATAAAACTAAGTAAATGGTTGAACTAAGTATAAGATAGGCTAAATACTAAGTCAAACATGAAAGACTATAATAGAGACTTTCAACCATATCACATAGCAAACAATTTAGCAAAGACTCAGTGAAACTGAATGAGCTAAAATGGCAAATAGATGGAATAAGATTAAGAACTACTTTGTAATTAAATCAATCATGTACGCTGTGATATGGAATCGTCGCAGGACTTACTTGCTAAGAGCATGTGAAGCATATATGAAGCACCAATCAACCTGAATCTATGTATTAGATTGTTAGATTATGGCCAATAACATCCAAAGTACTTAGATAAGTAACAGGATGAGTTCTTGACTTGTGGAAACAAATACAATTTGAGAACTAATGTTGCAAGCACAAGCCTTAACAAGGATTAGATCCTTAACAAGGATGTCGTTTATAAGCACGAGCAAAATGAGTCGTGGCTTGAGAATGGTAACATGGACGTGGATCCACGTGTAATGTGCAGGAATTTAAGGAAAATTTCCATGATCACAAGTGATTAGGGTATCCCAAATCATTGTGAGCCGGTTGGAGTGAAACCAAGCAAAGCATCATCAGGAAGTCTGCTAAAATATATGTTGAGAATATTGTTGCCTTAATAGCGATAATAAAGAAGTTGTTCTACGGAAAGTTCGTTGCTGAACGTTAATGATTGTAGGTCGTCAAGTTGAAGGTTTCAATCATGAAAATGAGTGGGAGCCATCACTTGCACAATAAATCCTAAATCAAATATAATCCATGACACTCTCACATTTTATCATCTTATTATGAAAGTGATCAGTAATGAAGATGATAAGATTAGCAAAGTAATTATAACTAAACCTATGCAATGAGTGAACAATAACATTCACAATTGCATGAAATAAATCAAGCATATTAGATATGGGTGTGATTTCTATAATGTTTTATAAAGAGTGATACTCTTAAAACATTTGGAAAAACCATTTATCATAAGATGAACCATTAAGGTTTTGGAGTAATTTAAAATTTCATGCAATTTTATCACTGTGTTTGCTATTTAATTGTGGTTTTGAATTAAATAATGAGTCCATTTGATTCCTGGAATATTCAAAATAGGGTATCAAGACCAGTCTTGGTAAGGAAACACCTATTAAGTTAACGTTAAATATTATAATTGAAAATTATCCCTAATCGAGGTCATTTAAACGATGGACGATTAATGACCAATTGGGATTAGTGTGTAGTCTGATTTATAGCACCGTTTCTTGTGCTACGAGGACATGATTGTCATAAATCATTTGCACAGGTATTGGTTTAGAACCATACTGGATCGACCTATGAGAATGCTTTAAGAGATTAAAAATCGTCATAAGTATACTTCTGATTATGGATATCGGAACCTATTTCCTTGACCATGAGTATTATGAGTTCTTTTGTTTGAGTACTAGTCCGCTTTGATGTTGTCAAACGTCTGCCGTAATAGGGGATTATAACGGCAACACTCGGGAGGCTAGGTCCTCTCAGTAAGAGGAGCTACATTACAAGACTGAGAATGTTCCCCTACTAAAATAGGGAAGATGTCTTTGTTGTATACAAGGCCTCTCGTAGAACGAGACTGTAAAAATGCATGGCCATGCTCGGATGGATTTTAGAAATTATCTGTTTATTGACAGTCGGACTCGGAATCGAGAAACACTTCTGGACGTAATAAGGATGACGAAATAATCTTACCTTATTGTTCATGAAGAGACATGAAGAGACATTGGAAAGGGGCTATACACTAAATGCTCACTTGTCCGGAAGGACAAGTGGGAGATTGAAAGGAATGGTGTCTTTTGAACAAGTGTATTATTCTGATAACGGGTTCAAAATAATTAGAAAGCTAATAATTTCAGTAAGGTCAAGTGATCGGAATTTCTGGGCGGAGGCCGCTTCAGATCAGTAATATTAATGTATAATTAATATTATTTACAGCGTAATCTTGACTAAACCCTTTGGGTCACACCCAAGAAATTATACGAACCGACTCGACGAATTAATTTGGAAGAAATTATTTCGTCGCCCGAGTGTTAAATATTTAGACGTCGGAAATTTGAGCTTAGAGCGTCGAAACCGATCGTCGAAAGTCGAGTAAAAAATAGTAAAAGACGAGACGGAAAAATTAGTAATAAATCAACAATGACTAAAAAAACCTCTAGCATCGGAATCCCGAGTGCTAGTGGATTAGGCAGGATAGCAGCCCGCACCATGTGCGAGGCTTGCTAGCGAGCCATGGCCAGCAGCCCGCAAGCATTGCGTGGCTTGCAGGCGCGCTCTACTGCTACCGGCCCGCACATGCGGCCTGGCTTGCTAGCAGCGCCATCGGCAACAGCAGCCCGCAGTCCGCTACATATGTGCGTGGGCGTGCTAGGCCGAGAAGGCTGCAGCTAGCAGCCCGCGTGTGCGGGGCTAGGCTGGGCCGAGTGCTAGGGAAGGTCATTGGGGAAGCATGTGAAGGGAGTGTGTTTGTGTGAGGACAATTGGCACAAGGAGTGGAAGGAGTGGGGAGCAAGCTAAGTATGGTCCCCTCCTATCCAAGTGGTCTTCACTTATCTTTACATACAACAAGGACACTTGTTGATTTATTACTTGCTTGCCTATTTAATTTATTTTAGCTTTAAATTGAATTGTGGAATTTCATGATCCCACATTGATGGGATTGAAATTCTCACTCCCACTTTTCTCTATAAATACCCAAGTTGGGTTTTGAAAAAAAGTTCTTGAGTGGGAGTTAGAAAGAGCATTGCATTTTGGCAAAAACTCTTAAACTCCATTAACACTTGGGTTTTGATCTGACCTTGCTAACTCCAAGGTAGCGGACCTAAAAAGTTGGTGTTCATCCTTTGTGGGTGGATACCGTTGGAGGCTCGGTATTTTCGGAGCTAAAGCTTTCAAGTAAGAGCCCATTAGGTCGGGCGAAGCACGCGTCAAAGGAAATTTTAGATTTAATCCTTTTATGTTTATTTGTTATGCTTTATGATTTTATTAATTGCGAGTGGTTCTTTGGGTTGGGGTCGTTTCTGCGGTAAGTTGGACTTACCAAACCCCAACACTTGGGTCTTGAATACTCGGTCCAATTGCCTCGGAATCTTAATTGCTAAGCCCTTAATCACCGGTTCAATGGCTCTACTCGGCCCTGGGCTATGAAGGATGGTCATTGTATGCGTCGCTTGAAGTGTGCCTACATTAGAGCATGTGGTGAATATGCTTGGCACTCATAGGAAGTGGGAATTGACATATACGATTAGGGATAAATAAATTAGGGAGCCGCCAACAAGTTTTTAAGGAACTTGTAAACCGTTCACAGATCACAAAAGGCAACCACGATTAAGGGACAACGATAGAAAACAACGATTGACCCGTGAAGGTTACACCCCATTCTTAATCCATGAGATTACTAACTCCATATGGTTCGGAACCATGAAAGGAGGATCGCCGATGATGATACAAAGTGAGTCACGGAGTCACATTCGGCCGTATTGGCCTCTACTCGATTATTATAGCGAAAAGATTCCTGACATCTCAAAGGCATACAAACAGAAATTTAATTTGCTCGAAACTATTATTAAGCTAAATTGGTTGAATATTAATGCAACATATAATTCTAAAATATTAGTGATCACTTTAATTAATAACAAGATTAAAAAGGATCCTAAATCGGTTGTCCAAAATATCTTATTAGGTGTTATTTTCAATTACATATTTCCTTTAAACGAGCAATAAGGTGATCAATAAATATAATAAAATAAACATTAATATTGGAAGCTATTTAACAATAAAATCCAACAATATAAAATCTTTGGAAAAATAATAGAAATAAAAGGAACATAATTCTTACTTTGATTCTGTTTGCTTGCAACTATAAAATAATAAACGAGTTAGTAACTTCAAGGAAATAATATATAATAAAACGATAATTAAATTAAATTAAATTAAATATAATTGAATTGGGGCCAAACCCTCAAACAGTTCTACCTTTTACGCCTTGTCTTAAGGATAGAACCACGAGTAAAGTATGGACTCCTTGGAGAGCTTGAAAAAGGAATTTTGAAAGAAGAAGAAAAGGCTAGTATTTAGGCTAGAGCATAGACGAGAAAAGAATAGAGAATTAATTGATGCCCCGTACATCATAAATGAGAGGGTATTTATAGAAAAAATGTGCAGAGGGAACACACGGAACCCTAAAAAAATAAAAACCCTAAAATGTTGCACCGAGACAAGACGGAGGGAACCGTGACACGGGGAATCCCACCGTCAAACATGGAACATTCCCGTGACATGGTGGAAAGCTGTGTGACGCAGGAATTATTTCGGGTACGGGGAATAAAACGCGTGAAGGGTTTACGCAGAAAGGACACGGAATTGCTTCGTGTCACATCTGGGGCACCGTGTCACGGGGAATCCCACCATCAGACGGGGAAAATTCCCGTGACACGGTGGATTTCTACCGTGATGCTACTTTTGTTTGGAAAAATAAACCCGTTTTGAAAGCTTTCTAGTACTGTTGCAGGTAAAAACGCGCTCTGAGTAGCCCCCGTTACACAAAATAGGCACTGTGTCACGATGCATATCTGCCATGACACGGTGAAACCTGCCGTGTCACGGTGGTTGTCTGCTTTTTTCTATTTTTTTTTTTAATTCTTTGACTGATATTTTTTTTATTTTGTAGATTTGGTTAATGGAGCATTTATAACTTTTTGAAGCCCCCGATGATATTGAAAAATATGGTCCCAACGATCTAATCCGTAGGAAGAAGAATTACTCTACGAACATGTCATATGAAGATTGGATAAATTTCTTTGCAAAGAGAGATTTTTCCATTCGATGGGTGGTGCCTTGTTAGAGGCTTACTAGGATAATTGGCACAAATGATACTCCGTATTGTCGCGTTCCTAGTATTTCAAGGCTGACTTTTTATTGTCCTTCTTGATTGATGCGACAATATAAACTTGAACAAGTAGTTCCACGCTATAACGATAGTCCTCGTGAAGTATCATTGCATGAAAGTAACTTTCACAAATAAGAGGCTTATTGGATTGGAAGACCTTTGTGGACCGTTTTTGCAAGTAACCAAGCTCCTCCTCCGTTATCTAGTGCATAGAAGGCATGGTTGAATCCTAAAAGTAAAAGGGATCGAATTTGATCACGCAACTTTGATGTGAAGGGCCATCTTGGAAGTAAGAAAGCGCCTCCTAAAGATTGTCCAGGTCCGAGAACACAAGGAATTGAGTTTAAGACTCTTATAATTCCTAAAAAGAAGAAATCTATGAAAGGAAAGGGTAAGGAGAAGATGGTTTATAGGGAGAAGCAATCAAAGAATTCTAAGAAAGATAAAAGGGGTAAAAGTTCGACTAGGGGTGTGACGGTTCGGGCTACAAAATACACATTAATGGTGAAGGCCGAAATAGTTGAAAAAGAGAAGGAGGTTCCTTAAGTGAAGAAGGATTAGATCAATATTGCTTTGCTTTTATGATTTATAATTTTTATTTTATTTTTAAATAAGGCGCATGATGCCAATAATTGTAGTCACATTTATTTCAATTTTAATAGCATATTTATTTTTGCCTTAAATAAATATGACAATGACTGTTTTTATTTTATATGTCAAGAAGTCGGACGCAATTGAAGAATAACAAACATCGGACAAATAAAAGAATTCGCAAAGTCTGCGCCACGAAACAATTTGCAAAGTCCGATTCCTTTTTTTTTTTGTTTGACTTCCACCGTGCCACGGTGGAAACTGCCATGAAACAGTGGAAATCCCCGTGGCGCGACAACTTTTTTTTTTTTTTTTTTTTTTTGCAATTCCACCGTGGCACGGTGGTAGCTGCCGTGACACGGTGGAACTCCCCGTGCCACGGGGGACCCTAGATGGCGAACTGGCAAATTTTCTTGGTTTTAGCTCCATTTTTTTCGTGGCACAATGCTGAATTGGCGCGTGTACTTGATCGACGAAGGAAGGATTTTATATTTTAAAGTGTTGAGGGGTTGCCTACGTAACCTTAAAAATGAATCAGGCCAAACGTAGCTCTATTGGGTCATGAACCCATGCAACTAGGCATAGATATTTTTTGAGTTGACCCAAGTTTGTTAAATTGTGGAAACCGATACTGTCCATGTCTACCAATTGTGCCGCTCCGCCAGACAAGATGGATTTAACAATGTACGGACCTGACCAGTTTGGTTTGAATTTTCCTCTTAGATCCAATACATTTTTGCGAAGTGCTTAAAGCACCAAGTCACCTTCCTTGATGTTCCTAGTTTTGAATTTTTTATTGAAAATGTCGCGCCATACGCTGATGGTAGGTTTGGACATGATGCAAAGCTGCCAAGCGTTTTTCTTCAAGTTAGACTAGTTCATCATATCTTGCTCTAATCCAATCGACTTCATACATCTAGTTGGCTTTCCAACGCAATTCGGAGAGAAGGGATTTCGAGCTCTATTGGTTGTACAACTTCAACTCAATAGACCAAAAGAAAGGGGTAGCCCCCGTTGATGTACGAACAAAGTTCGATAACCCTAAACGGCGAAATGTAGCTTACTTGGCCAATCTTTGTAATTTTCTGTCATCTTTTCGATCATAGTTTTCACATTTTTGTTGGTCGATTCGACCGCACCATTTGTCTGTGGCCTGTTGGAGATGATCTGTGATGTTTGATATGATATTTCTATAATAGTTCCGCGCACTCGGCCTGGAAATGTGTTCCATTATCACTGATCATCTCATGAGGTACCCCATAGCGGCATATGATATTCTTCTGAATGAATTAAGCTACATGTTTGGCTGTTAACTTAGCATATGAGGCAGCATCGACCCATTTGGTGAAATAGTCGATTTCTACGAGGATAAATTCATGCCCCCCTTGTCCTGGTGGCGTTATCTTTCTAATGATGTCGATACCCCAATTAGAGAAAGGCTATGGAGAAGTATATGTTTAAAGAAGCAAAAGTGGAACGTGCTGTAAATTTGCATAGACTTGACATTTCACACATTTCTTAACGTATTCGTGACAATATCTCTCCATAGTAGTCCAATAATAACCTTGTCGTTAAATCTTCTTGACTAACATCTTAGAATTCATATGTGTTCCACATATGCAAGAATGAAGGTTTTCCAAGGTTTTGTGTGCTTCTTCCATGGCTATGCATAAGAGATTTCTCCCTAGTGCAGTCCTCTTGTGGAGTTCTCCCCTGATGTGCACATATTGTGAGGCCCGGAGCCTCAAAGCACGGCATGCCCTTTTATCAATATTAGGAGGGTATTCTCCTTTTGTCACGTAGTTAAGGATATTTATATACCATGGCTCTTCATCTTTTTCTTGTGATTCTTATTCATCATCAAGTGCGTGAACATAAGCCGACTCATATCTTCTTTCTATGGTCAACGACATTCTGATTGTGTCCGTTGGAATTCGCACCATTAATGCTAATTTAGCAAGTGCGTCGGCAACTGGTTTTCTTCTCTAGGCAAGTACGTATATTCCACTTCATCTAGTTGCTCCGTGAGAGTTTCCAGATGAGCTTGATACGTAGCGACACTTTCACTTCTCACCTTCCACCTCTTAGAGATCTGGTTAATGATTAGTGACGAATCACCGTAGATTCTAAGCCTCTTGATTCCCAACGCCACAGCTGTTTCTAATCCCAAGATGCATGCCTCGTATTTTGCGGCATTGTTGGTGACATCAAAGTCGAGCTTCATGGAAATTGGGATATGTTCTTCATTGGGTGATACGAGCAAGACCCCTACATAACAACCCTATTGGTTCGAAGCTTCTTCGAAATAGAGCGTCCAGCTATCATCTTCGTTCATGAGTAGATCTTCATTAGGGAAATCATACTCATCTTCTTCTTTTTCAACTTCTTCTAATGGAAAATCTGCTAAGAAGTTAGTAACCGCAGAACCTTTGATGACTTTTTGTGGTACAAATTTCAAGTCTAACTGAGCAAGGTTGACTATCCACCGTGATAATCTGCCATTGAGTGTTGCTTTTTTGAATAAGTACTTTAGAGGATCCATCTTGGACACGACATTCACTGTATAAGCGAGCATGTAATGTCTTAATTTCTGTGCGGCTCACACAAGTGCGGGACACAACTTTTCAAGTGGTGTGTATCGTGTCTCATATCCTTGAAGCTTCTTGCTCAAATAGTAAATTGCATTCTCCTTGATTTCGATCTCTTGTGCTAGCATTACCCCCATCGTTTCTCTTGTCACCGTAAGGTAGAATCAAAGATGAAAGTCAGGCATTGTTGGCGCTAGCACGCGTGGGTTTGTCAGGTGCTCTTTCATTTTGTCGAAAGTGTTTAGGCATCATCATCCCATGTGACTGGGACATTTTTCTAAAGATTTTTGAATATAGGTTCACATATCGCCATAAGTTTTGATATGAACCTACTTATATATTGTAGTCTTCCAATGAAGCCTCGAATTTCTTTCTCATTCTTGAGTGGTGGCATGGCCATGATTGCTTTGACTTTTGTGGGATCTATTTCAATCCCTCGAGAACTGATCACATATCCATGTAGTTTGCCTGACGTGACTCCAAATGCACACTTTGCTGGATTTAATCTCATGTTGTACTTGCGGACCCGTTCAAAGAACTTGCGAAATGCAATGGTGTTTCCTGGGCGATCTTTTAACTTGACGATCATATCATCAACATAGACCTCTACCTCTTTGTGCATCATATCATGTAACAATGTTGTGGCTGCTCTTTGGTAGGTGGCACCCGCGTTTTTCAATCCGAATGGCATTACCGTATAGCATATATGTACCCTATTGTGTGATGAATGTGGTTTTCTCCATATCTTCCACAGCCATTAATACTTAATTATATTCGGCGTAGCCGTCCATGAACGATAAGAGTGCATGGTTTGTTGTGTTATCAACAAGAATGTCAATGTGAGGTAGAGGGAACCCATCTTTCGGGCTGGCCTTATTAAGGTCCTTGTAATTAACACCTATTCTGACCCTTTCATCCTTCTTTGGAATTGGAACCACATTTTCTATCCATTCTGGATACTTGGATAGTTTGATGAAACATGCAGCCAATTGCTTTCTGATGTCTTCCTTGATTTTGAGAGCCACATCCGGTTTCATACGACACAACTTTTGTTTGACAGGCTTCATACCTGGAATGAGTGGTATCGTATGCTGAGCTATATCCCTGTCAATTCCTGGCATATCTTGGTATGACCAAGAAAATACATCAACAAATTCACTAATCAAGTTAATTAGCTCTTAGCGTTCGTCTTCACTTAGTGTTAATCCAATTTTTACCTCTTTGATTGTCGTATCATTGGAAAAATTAACTGCTTCTGTATCTTCAATAATTGATGTTTTGTTTTCGTGTTCTTCCATTGGCTTTATTATTTCTTTATCATTTTTATCATTAGCAAAGCAATATTGATCGGGGTTTGGGGAATGACACGCATCGTAAGCAAAGGTACTCATTTGATTGAATTCATTGGTCATTACATCAAGGAGGGCAAGGTCAGCTGCGACCTCGCCGGAATTATTTGGGATAGAAAGAGGAGATTCAATAAGAGACTCAAGACTTGACTCTATAGCAGAAAGAGGGTCGGCCTTAGATCCTAAAGACTCATCTACAGACTTAGACTACTAAGATTCATCAAACATAGGACCTTCACCAGCGTTTACCTCCAAATTCTCTCCACTTGGCTTAGTGATCTTCACCGTCTTGCGCCATCCCTTTGAATCATTATCAGCCTGGACGATTAACTCAGAGGGGTTAAAATCCTTGCTTGATATAACAACTTGAATGAGCTCGGAATCATCATTGCAGATAGGCTTGGGTTGATTCTTCTCTAGTCCAAAAAGAAGATTAATGTTCATATCATCAGAATTTGGACTAGCCGGTTTCTCAGTTGTGAAGAGTTCTTTGCCTTCATCGACGAAGTCACAATTAAGGAACATCTCGAACACTGGCTCACGCTTCCCATCGTGGACGAAAGGCTCAGGGAATTCATAGCATGGGAAGTTTTTTCCTTCTCTGATATACAGGCCATTGAGAGTGAATGGATATGGGTCCATGGCCATTTCCGTCTTCGTGATTCGAGCATTATTATGAGCCTTCATTTTCATGAGAGCTTGTTTCACATATTCCTTTGCTGGCTTGAATACCAAGCCAAAAGTATCTTTCTTAAGTGCACAAGGATGGCCCCAAAGTGCAGCCATTTTCTTTTTGAGTCCGAGGGTCATTCCAGGGAAATGCCGCCCTTGCTTCTTCATAATAGCATTAAAATTGGTATTTGAATAAGGATCAAAGTCGAGGCGACAATTCTCTTCTTCTTCGATCATGAAAACATCATCCGGTGAAAACTCTCAGAGATCTTCATCTTCTTTGTCATGTTCGACATGGACGATGGGATTATCGATAAATTGAATGCACATGGGAGAGACATCAATGGTAATTGGAACCCATCCAACTATGGCTTTCACTTTTTGGTGCAACGACGATGGGATCGCCTTTAGCTCATGAAGCCAAGGACGACCTAACAGCACATTGAAAGAAGCCTTAATGTCCACCACCTGAAACTTGTTGCGACGTTCAATGGCTCCAGTAGTTATGTTTAGCGTTATAGTACCCACGGCTTGACGGTGAGTATCATCATAAGCACGAATCCCTTGAGTAGAGGGAGTCAATTCTTCATTTTTTAAGCCCAACTTCTTTGCAGTGCAAAGTGGGCATACATTGATTGCAGATCCATTATCAAACAGGCTCATAGGAACATTCATCTGCCTACACACCATAGTGAGGTGTAAGGGCTTGTTATGTTGGTCCCCTTCCAGGGGCAGATCCTTGTCTGAGAAGGAAATCAAATTGCTAGTACTTGGCAATTCTGTAGTGAGAAAGTTGACCAATCCTTAAGGAGTTATATTATCATAAACTCCTATTTTCACCAGAGCATTCATCACAGCCTTCCGATGCTCGTGAGAAGTGGCCAAAAGCTTCAATACAATCATTTCCACCTTGGTCTTTTGTAATTGTTTGACCACATCGTTGTTCACAAGGTCGATGGGATCGACTATTGGTTGTGATTGCGGTGAAGGTGGACTAGGCTGTTGCAACCGTCCACTTCTGGTGAGAACCTTGACCTCAAGGTCTCCCGAAACATCTTCACTTGTGCCAAGAGACGAACAGGCTATATCTTTGAGACAGACATCTTCATCGTCACTATCCCAAATTCCATTTACTTCTTCAAAGTTTGAGGCAAATACAACTTCTGGTAGAGGTTCATTCACAGATTGAATGAGTATTCACGGATCAAAGGAGACTTCATCTCCCATGATAGCATAAGCATCAGAAAGAGGACCTGTTTGAATGTAAGACTTCTTGCCCCCTAGAGGGACAGGAAGTTAATTAGCTTCAATCAGGTCTTTGATCGCATCCTTCAACCTTCAAAACTTCTCAGTAGTATAAACCTTTCCTTGATGAAACTTGCAATGAGCATTGGGGTCATAATAGCAGTGCTATTCTTTTGTCGAGGTTCTGGAAATGGTCCAATTGGCATAATCAGTCCTTTACTATGCAAGCAATCAAAAGCAGCATCATAAGTCATTCCAAAGGCGTGTAAACCCTCCTTTTTCTTTGGAATCTTTAAGGGGGAGCATTAAGAGCCAACACATCATTGATATTGATATTGTTGGTAGCATTATTGGGCTTTGAAGAGGAGGAAGAAGGAGTGTCGTTCTTCTTGTTTTTCTAAGTGTTGTTGTTATTATTGTTGCTACCAGCAGTCTTCATAAGTTCATCTTCGATATTGATTCCAATATAGTACACAGCTTTGAAGGTACTCAAAGGTAGAAACTTCAAGTGTTTGTTGTACTTATGAGACAAATTTGTAAGAAACAGGCGAACCATCTCTTTTACCTTGGGAGGATCCACCAAGAGCGCAGTTGTTTCCCTCTATCCGCTTAGGTAAGTAGTGAAGCCTTCATTCTCCTTCTATTTGAGAAGGGAGAGTTCACGTTCAGAAGTCTTGTCCTGGATGTTACAAATGTAACGATTCATGAAGCTTTCAGTAACGTCCTCCTAGGTCGCAACATGTTTGGATTCCAGAGAGTAGAACCATTGTTGACAGGCATGCTCCAAGGAAAGAGGGAACACAGTAGGGAAGAGTGTCACATCTAATCCCTTAAGAGCCATGGTGTCAAAAAAGGCCTTAAGTGGAAAAGCGGGTTATCAATAGGCTTGAACTTGGGAATGTCAGCTGTGGAAAACTTCTCAGGAAGTTTGTCCCTTATGGACGAAGAGGTGAATGGTTGCTCCACATAAGTGAACTCTTTAGAGAGACGATCTTACTCATCTGTTCCTTAATCTTGTCCATTGCAGCGGCAGAGACATTGTTTTTATTGTCTTGTTCTATCATGTTGACTCTAGTGGTGAGTGTTTGCATCATGTTAGACAACATCTCAATTGTCTTGTTGATGTTCTCGATATCTTCCTTAGTAGCCATTGGTTGAAAGTAGACTGGAGATGGATCTTGTGGAGATGATTGTGGTGGTTTCCTTGTACGTCTCTTTGGTATAAAAGGTTGTTGAGGTATTGACTCGAACCGTATCAATCTACCCCTACTTCTTGACTAAGTGATGTGACACCTAAACAAACACACCTTTAATGACAAAACTTAACCTTAACCCATCCGGAAATAATTAAAAAAAATTATTTTGAATTTTGAAATTCACTTTATTTTTTTTTTTAAAAAAAAGTATAAGGGAGGATACCATCCAACGTACTCCGAAAAAAAATGACACTAGAAAAAAACGACACAAGACTACCCTAAAATACAATCATGAAATGTTGCACGACTAACGGAAAAAGTGTGTGAACACGACATGTGTGTGATTATGTAAAGGTTATGGACACGTGTTATGACCGTACAGCTAGACAAGACACCAAACTAGACACACAAACCAAATGAGCATGCACAAAGACCAAAAAAAAACTTACTGGACAAACCTCCTAGGCACCGTGTCACGATGCTAACTATCGTGACACGGTACAGAGCACTATCAGATGGGGCAATGCACCGTGCCACGACATTGCACACAGTGGCGCGGCAGACCTGCTGTGACACGGTGCGCAATTCTAGGCCTAAATTTGCGTAATTTCTAGATTTTAATCAATTTTAGTCCGTACAAATTACTATGTGGAAATATAAACCCTCGGTCATGGGATAAACAAAAAGAGAAAACACATGAGGGTTAGCACCAAACAAATCATGTAGCATTTGGTCACGATGATGTAAAAAGAGTTCACAACCTAGTGTCAAGATCTATGTTCAACTATTGGTCAAGCTTTGGGTGTCAAAAGGGTACCATGGTCAAGAGTTTGGACGCGTTATCAAGGCAGCCTCCCTTGAGGTTGTATCCCAACGGGCGACTCTGCGAGTTCATGATGACATCGAACTCGATTCCATGGTTTGGGTGGATAGAGCTTAAATCCCCCAGGGCTAAGGCGCATGTAGAACACATACGTTTTTTCAGAAAAATCGAAGGAAGTTGAGTGTGAGAAGAGAAAAAAACCCACTGGACTGATTTTAGGACTGTCGTGACACGGTAGAGTACACCGTGCCACGGTACTGCACACCGTCAGACGGTGTAATGCACCGTGACACGGCACATTCTGCCGTAGCACGGCAGTCGGAGAATCTATCTGTCGTTCTGTTATAGACACCCATTTGTGTCTCCCCAAAACCAAACCCGGTGATGAGTACCTTTCACATCGAATCATAATCGAATGAAGTGAAAGTGGGGAAAGTCTAGTGTTGCGGATAGTTTTAATTTCTTTTCTCTTCTCTCTATTTTTGAAAATCTATTTTAAAAAAACAGCAAATCTAGTTTGGTTGGACCATTATATGGGTCCAATAGTAGTGTAGTTGGATAGGGTTTGTAAAGAGCTCTCCAACAATATATTATAAGCCCAATTCCGATGAATATTGAGGAAGTTATGGCAAAATTACTAAATTGGGCCCGGTTTGAGCCTTATGTGCGGCCCAATGATCTAGGGGATGGCCTAATATAGATTTATCATTCCTAATGCAATTAGGAATGGTTGTAGTCTTCTAAATTCTTCTATAAGGTTCTTTTAATTCCTAATTCAATTAGCATTGATAAATTGAATTTTGTTGACTTTTTAGAGTTTTAATCATATAAAAGAATGTTTTGAGGAAAATACGATTTTATCCTCCTGTTTGGTTAATTTTTATCTGATTTTAGAAAACGCGTTAGAAAGGTAATCAGCGCTTGGCGCTAGCTTTAGCGCCTGACGCTAATGTCAGCGTCTGGTGCTAACCTTGTTTTTGCGCGTCAGAACTCTATTTCGATTTTCTATCTTTTTGGCTGATTTTCTCTATAAATAGCCTTCTAAAAACTTCGTTTTGATTCATCAGTTTTCACCAATTCTCACCAATTCTCATTAAGAATCTCTTGATTACTCTCTCTCTCTCTTTTCTAAACCTACTCTTTTTTCATACAAAATTCCACATTCACAAGACCTAGAGGCACCTAGCCAAATTCGAAGTTGCATTTGCCCAAGACGTGAAAGGTTTTAATTCTGAGGGTTTGGTCCAAATTCTCTCTTTTAACTATTTAATTTAATTCTTTGATTTTATTATTTTCCTTGAAGTTACACTACAAAAAAAATGAGAATAGGCAACACACAGAATTGCAACAATTTGACAAACGTTGCCTTTTTTAGTAAAAGGCAACAAGACATATTTGTTACCTTGATCTTAAACAATGTATACTACACTACAATGCAACAGTTTAAAAAGTGTTGCTTTAGAATATATAAGACAACAATTAGTAAAATGTAGCCTTTTTTTTTTTTTTTTTTTTTTTTTTTACATAAGGCAACATTTTATTTCAAATGTTGTCCAAAAATATAACAATAATAAAATTGTTTCCTATGCAACAATTTTACTAAAAAACATATTGATTATTTCATGTGTATCCATTGTCTTATTTAATACAACTTATCAATTTACATGTTGTTAAAAAACATATTGATTACTAAATTAATTATTGCCAACAGTTGAAACATTGCCATATATTAATTTGTTAGATGTAATCATAACTACTATTATTACTAAATTGGGTATAATCTCTTATATAATTATTTATTATTTTTTTAGCATTATATTAATATTCTCTGTCGTTTTGAAAAAAAATAGTTTCTATTAATAAAGTGTAAAAAAAAAGAAAAAAAACAATCAAGACATTTTATTTAGAAAGAGTATTCAAGGTACAATGTAATTACTATAGTATACTCAATAACACTTAGAAAAAAATCATATGGGCTGAGATATATTATTTTTCAACACCAAAAGTGCCTAGCGAACCTAAGAATACACTCAAATTTTCGAATCATCAAAAGTATAAAAATATTGCCCAATAAGGCTTTTTTTTTTTTCTAACTGTGGTAGTCAGATTATGAGCCTCTATAACATAACTTCGAGTAACTTTTTTGATGTGGAAAGAGAAACAGGTGGAAATATTAAGTTTGATGTCCCTGTTAATTGCGTTGACCTCACAAGCAACAATGTTCGTTGCAGAAGTACTTAACAACCTCCGATAAATCAATCCAAACTTCAATTGCTTTGCTGTCCCAAATGATGTTGTCGAGGGTGTATAAAACAGCTAGTGCTTCAAATTGAATGGGTGAGCTAGTGAAAACAGGTGCACTGCCTCTGCCTTTGTATCCTCTCCACATCAACTTGAAGAAGCTCCAGATCCTGCTGGAAATTATAATATACCGCACATTATTCACAGAACCTAAAGTTGCTTAATCAGAAAACTAGGAGAAAGCTAAATCACTTACAGTCACCTAACAAAGCATATGTTATGTTCCTTATTTTACCTCAAATACAGAGGTTGCATCCTTATTATAACAATTGGAACTTAACAATATTAAGCCCAAAATCTAATTCTCAAATGTTATAATTCAAAAATCTGACATGGATGTTCTAAGAATATCAACTAACTCACAAAATCCCCAAGATCTTACAATATTTGTGTCTAATTGGGATATATACCATATATCTAGTGAGAATAAAAATACTTACAAAATTACAAGTATCTAATTTAGTTACCGACATGATTTCACTCGGAAGTAAAATTTTCTCAAACTAATTTTTATTCTAAAGTCTAATTTAACAAATACTTTGCAATCAAACAAAAAAAATATTTGCTCAAGCTAGAATGCTTGATTAAGCATGACACAAGTTTTAAAAAGTAGCTGAAAGAATTCAGCATATTTTAACAGAGTTGCTGCTGCAGCCTGCGATTACCTGCGGCTGGCGACTGCCTACTGCCTACAGTTGGCGACTACCTACTGCCTGCTGGTTGCAACTAGCTGCATCATGTGGCTGGCGGCTAGCTGCTGCATGCTAGTGGCTGGCGGCTAGCTGCTGCCTGCTAGTGGCTGCTGGCCGCTGGCTGTTGGCCGCTGGCCGCTGGCCGCTGCCTGCTGGCTGCTGGCTGCTAGCTGCTAGCTGCTGGCTGCTAGCTGCTAGCTGCTGGCAGCTAGCTAGCTGTTGCTAACGGCTAACGATTGCTAATAGGTGACAGTGCTAAGTGTGGGACAATGCTAAGTGCCGCATGTTGCTAACGGCTAACTGCTACAGATTTGAGACATGCTGACAGTGCTAAGTGTAGGACATTAGGACATTCTGGTGTAAATCATTATATGTTATGTACCTGAGAAAAGAGTAAAAGACAAATGCCAAGAAAATCAGAAACAATGCCTTATAGCATGTGAAGTAAAGCACAACTAGTCCATTCTCAAAATCTGAACATTCAATCAGCCAAATGGTTATATATTGAAAGTCTAGCTGATAGAGAAAATGTTTAATCTCAAGCCTTCACACATTATAACAACCATTAATAATTTTTCAAGTTATGAATAGCAGAACGCTTTGACGGGATAGAAAAAATTATTTTTGCTTATCTACTAATCATTACACAGAACAGGGTAGCCCTTTTCAGTTTTTGAATGTTTTAACAAGTAAAAAGATAATAGAACAAACAATTTACATATAAAAGACTTGCCATAATTTTGGCCGTAGTGAATCTGTAAATAGCCTTGATTAAGGAGCCGTATTTACTAGACTTCAAATTTCTCATATGCCTACAACAGATGAAGAAAGCCTCAATGTAAAACATCCACTATAAATATATGGTCAAGTAGTAAGATACAAGAAGCATAACTACAGAAAATGGGCCCTTACAATAATTTTTTATGTGACTTAATTAAGGAAATGATTGTGCTGAATGCTGATTAATGCAGGCTTACTGAATTGTTGTTTAATGCAGGCTTACTGAATTGCTGATTAATGTATGCAGGCCACAAAACAAGTAAATAAATTAGTCATTGAATTGCTGCTTGAATTTGTTATGTGATTTAATTAAGGAAATACTTGTGCTGAATGCTGATTAATGCAGGCTTACCAGTATCATTGCATAGATGGGCACACAGTTCAATAGCATGTTTGCCATATCGGTGTCTTTAGTTGAGACCTGAAGCAACATAGTGAGTTATATGTCTAAAAAGGGAGTGAAGAGCATGCATATCTAGTTTAAAGGTTAAGTAATGAAGAATTACTGTAATTTAAATTCATCTAAACTGTAAGCAAATCCCAACTTTCGAGTTTAAAAAATACAAAATAAAGAAAACAGTATGATTTCAAACCTGTAAAATTCTGAACTCTGAATTATTGTAATTTGAATTCATCTAAATAGGTAGCAGCAGGGCATAAGTAGGCACTTCTTACCTTCAGCTACTCATGAGTTTCTTGAGAATCCTCCTAATCATAAGTTTAGATGATACAAGTTCTATGATGAGTCATTATGAATACAATGAGATCGTAGAGAATCTGCCAGAAAACTTTCAAGCGGTCTAGTAATTCAAGCTACTCAATCGTCTAGTCAGCATTGTGAGGATAGGAAAGCAAGATCAATTACAGACCATAAGGTTTGAAAAATGTTGCTAGACCTTCAAAAAGTGCCTTATGGAGCTTCTTTATAGCGTGTATTAGCAAGCACACAACAAGCATATTGCAGCTCGGGGGTAGATAGGTTCAAGGTAGTTACTCAAGCAATATTTCCTACTTGAGGTGTATCATCTCTACAGATCAAAAGCATCAGACTGCCTTAGAACTGTAAATTGCAGAATTTTATGAGCCCATCAGGCAAGATATAGCTCAGCTACTCAAAGTTTGCTAAAATTTGCAGGATGCTCATAGCGGCTCTTATGCCTAAATTACATACAATGTTGAGCATGGAGAGGATAGATGAAAGTGAAAAGAGCTGTCTGACAATATTCTGTGAAAAAAGTTCAAAGTCAAGCTCCTCCATGCAACAAACTGTCAATTGAGGAGGCATTGAGCTCAGTACAGAACATCTAACAACAGTTGCTGTAGCAGCCTAGTAGAGGCAAGATTGCAATCACGTCAAGGAATTATCTTGAATCAAGAGACATTTTAAGTCAAGAAATTGAATTTAAAAGAGCAAAAGGTCATTTGAAAAAGGATAATAAGATATCTCGAGAAAGAGCAACAATTCAATTTATCAACAAGTCCACAACGAAGCAAGTAAGACTTCAAGCGGAAGAAATCAGAACAAGAATCTTAAAGCTCCTCAAGGTTGCCTTAAGAATTAGCAACACTTACAAGCCTTCGGTCATCAAAGGAGAAATACTCAGAGTAAAACAAAGTGGGAAAGAGACAGAATTTTAGGTCTGCTCGCATATCCAACATGTATTCTGGAACGTCAACAGTAGTGGCAGACAAGTCCTCTCTCAGCCAACTAACATCATAATCATCATCAACGGTTGCCCTTGGGAGAACACCATCGCTAGAAAATTCATTCCAATAAGAAACTCCAACATCACCATTTGATTCTTCACTCATATCAAAGAAGTCTCCGGGGATAGTTTCCATAACGTAATGCAAATGATTTTCTTTGGAATCTTGCACATAAAAAACTTGGTTTACTTGATTAGCCATTACAAAAGGGTCATTAGTATAGCATAACCTTTTAAAATTTACACATGTTAGCCCAAACTCATCTTGCTCCACTTGAAACCATTTACAGCGAAACAATACCACTTTAAAATGACCAAAATAATCTAACTCAATGATATCCTCCACCACTCCATAATATTTTACATCCCTAACAACAGGATTTTGATCCCTAGAACTTGCAAAACTCGACATTGAAGATGTTACACTAACTCCACTACATTGAGTTTTTCTTTTTGGCTCATGTGCAGTTGTATGAAATTTGTTACCATTTATTAGGTACCCTTTAAAACTTCTCACAGTATAGTAAGGACCTTGGGATAAAGCCTTGATTTCTTTGGAAACATTTTCTTCCCGTACACGATCCTTGAACCATGCTCCTATATCATGACTGTGCTCTTGTGCTCTCGCCCACCTACTCCGCTTAACCCGTCTACCTTGACTTCTTTGACGATTCACAAAATCTTGATGTTCACTACATACATATCACAAAGCAACTTAGTTGTATTAGTCAATTATAAACAATAAAGATTAAATATAGTTAATATGAAATAATACCAATTTAAAATTACTTACGAACCTTATGTAATCACTGATTTCATCACAATTAAAGAGTACATAGCGATGAGCTTTCATCAAAGTTTCCTCATCTAAAGAAACCTTTTTGCCTTTATTTTTCTTTTTTACACCTAAAGGACGTCCAACATTAGGAAAAAGGCTTCCATCTTCATTGGATGCGGTATCATCATCATTCCTAGGTGCTCCATTCAACTTTGAACTAAAATCATCGTAAAGATACCGAGAACAAAAAATAAGGCATTCTTCTGCCAAGTAGGCCTCTGCAATGGAACCTTCGGGTCGACTTCTATTTTTTACATATGACTTCAATTTTCCCAAATACCGCTCTTTTGGATACATCCAACGACCTTGAACATGGCCCCCAAGCCTTACCTCCTCTACAAGATGAAGTGAAAGGTGGATCATTATGTCAAAGAAACTTGGGGGGAATATCTTCTCAAGTTGGCAAAGTATCTGTATGATTTCAGATTCAAGATCATCAAGATCTTTAGGCTTTATAACTTTCCTACATAAACCCCTGAAAAAGGATCCTAGCCTAATCAAAGTTGATGCTACTTGTTTAGGCAAGGTATTCTTTACCGCAACTTGGAGCAAATAATGAAGCATAAAGTGGGCATCATGGCTCTTGTAACCAGCAACCTTCCTCTCATTGGATTGGACACATCGGGATATGTTTGATGCATAACCATCGGGAAACTTAGCACCTTTTATCACACTGCAGAACAAGTCTTTTTCACTATAAGATAAAGAAAAACAGGCTTTGGAGTATAAACGCTTCCCTCTATTATTTGTTCTCTTTGGATGGAGTTCATTTCTTATACCCATATCCTGTAAATCAAAGCGGGCTGCCACATGGTCCTTAGTCTTTCCTGGGATATCAAGCAAAGTACCGAGCACACTGTCACAAATATTTTTCTCAATGTGCATAACATCAAGATTATGACGTAAGGTATTAGTTTCCCAATAAGGAAGCTCAAAGAAAATTGATTTCTTCTTCCAAGGAAATTTCTTTCTGCCCTTCTTTTGAGTTTTCCCAAACTTATTTTCAAACCCTTCTAAATCCTTTAATACCTCAGAACCCGAGAATCTAGTAGGAGGAGGAGGCCTTGTCTCTACATTATCATCAAAAGCTCTCTTATTACGACGCCACAGATGATTTTCTTTCAAAGACCTACGATGTCCCATGTAACACATTTTCTTGCTATACTTCATGTATTTGGACCAAGTCTTATGATTGCAATTCGGGCAGGCAAATTCTCCTTTGGTGCTCCATCCGGACAAAATTGCATAAGCAGGGAAGTCACTAATTGTCCATAACAAGGCTGCCTTTAAAGAAAATGTTTCATCTTTTACAGCATCATATGTGTCAACTCCAACTTCCCATAACTCCTTCAATTCCTTGATTAATGGTTGTAAGTAAACATCAATGTCATAACCCGGAGAAGAAGGACCAGGTATAGTCAAAGAAATGATATGGTACTCGGACTTATTATATAACCAAGGAGGCAAATTATAAATGGATAAAACAACGGGCCAAATACTATATGACACACTCATAGTTCTGTATGGGTTGAAACCATCAGTAGTATGACCTAGCCTCACATTTCGAAAATCACTTGCAAATTGAGGATGTGCAACATCAAAATCTTTCCAAGCTTGTCCATCAGCAGGGTGCCTTAATTTGTCATCTTTCTTGCGATCAGTTTCATGCCATGTCATGAGTTCATCCGTCTTAGAGCACATGAACAACCTTTGTAGACGAGGTTTTAGAGGAAAGTAACGCAGAACTTTTGCAGGAACTCCTTCATCAGGCAATGCACCTTCCTCTTTTTGCTTTTCATTTAACTTCCATCGAGAAGCTTTACAAACATGGCAAGACTTGTCATTTGCACGTTCTTTCCAATACAACATACAATCATTAGGACACGCATCAATTCGTTTGTAGTTAAGTCCAAGGTTCTTCACCATTTTTTTAGCATGATGAAAAGAAGTGGGCAGATTTGCAAATGGAAAGGCATCACATTGAAGCTTCATCAACTTATCAAAAGAAGAATTGCTCCACCCGTTAAGACATTTAAGTAGATATAGTCGCATTGTGTACGAAAGCACAGAAAAATTCTTACAGCCTGGATATAATTCTTCCTGTGCATCCTCTAACAACTTATAAAACTTTTTAGCGCTCTCATCTGGACCATTTTGAAGTTCTTCTGCTTCGGAACTTGAACCTCCTATAACATCTCTGAAAATATCATTAATCATCTCGTCCATATTGTCTAATGTGTTTTGATTATCACATTGAGGCCCATCTCCCCTTGAAGTTGACCCTGTTGTAAATCCTTCGCCATGAAAGTTCCACACTTTATACCTCTTGTTAAATCTGTTAGCAATTAGGTGATTGAAAACCTCTTCCCTTGGGAACCAAAATCTATTAACACACTTCATACATGGGCATAAAATTTCTGGTTCATCATCTTCCTCTGTGTCCATGGTTGAATTTAGAAATGCAAAATCTAGAAAATTCTCAACTCCTTTGAAATATTCTTCGGCACTTTGGGGTGCATCAATCCAATCTTTGTTGATGTTTGCCATAACCTGACATTATTCTATAACATAAGAACCTATAAAGGGGGTGAACAACAAAGATAATAAACTAATAGACAACTAAGGACATAAATCGTTGAATATTGTGTCATTCCCTAAAGGGTAAACTAAGTTATGCCTACATTTCCAAGGAGGGAAATATACATCAAAACATTAGTTTACACACTATCCACCAATCAACCATGAAGCTTACATAAACAAAAAAAGTAGACTTTACTTAATATATGTCTAGTCAAGAGGGTAAACTGAGGAAAAAAAATACACATGCATATTATTATAACAACATGGAAACTGATAGCATAAAATGAATATCATATACTATCATCCAAACAATATTCACGCAAATAGACACTGGCAACCAGGCCATCATAAGACATAAAACTGTATACAAATGATGTCTGATATTCTAGCAATTAAAATAGTAATGATACTACAAATAGTCGATCTGAAATATGATTTCACAAATTAATACGGAGTATCAATAATATAGGTTATAAAACCAATTACACCATAATCTTAATTATCTAATTTCTTAAAAAAATCTCATCATATTTCCATACTCACAATTAAATTACTCCGTTGAGTAATTTATCTCTGTACCACAATAAGACTTAGCTTGACATACTAAGAATCAAAACAGCAATTCTGGTATATGGAAAATTCATAACCTAATTCTTATAAAAGATAAGAAATATGCATGTATTATCATAAGAACAAAAGTTTAACTCATATTAAATTACTTTCAAAAGGCAACAATCAAATATGCTACAACACTGTATGAAATCTGCAAACCCAGTACAAGTTACTCCAGATAATCAAGTTAACAAAATACCAAATAACGAACAGAAATTAGCAAGTTTAGTCGAATTGCCGAACTTACTTGTCTTTGTTTCTTCCTCGATCTACCCGCTGCTATTTTCAGGTTGCACCAAGATATTATTAGAATATGGCAACAAACTATCTATATTTAATTCTTTACTCTCTTCAATCTTCTCCAACAAATTAAAAGTTGATACGGAGTATTAATTTAATCGAAATCAAAATCAAATTTGATGCTATTTTGGGGTTAATCTATTAGGAATAGGTGAGCGAAATTCTGAGAGTTGGAATAACATAGGGGCAATTTGGTTTTGTTGTTCGATTTTGTGGGAAAAATTAGTTGGGGTTTTTTATTTTGTGGGAAGAATTAGTTGAATTTGGTTCTGTTTGTTCTACATTGAAGGAAGAACTAAGTCTCTGACGAATTAGTTGGGGGTTAGTTAACTTTGTGATTTTTTTCTTCAATGATTAGTGATG